>NC_081391.1:3872047-5072047 GCF_030684315.1 Stegostoma tigrinum
GAGAAAGAGTGTGAGAGAGAGACAGAGAGAGAGTGTGAATGTGAGAGAGAGAGAGAGAGGGAGAGTTAGAGAGAGAGAGTGAGAGAGAGAGAGAGTGAGAGTGAGAGTGAGAGAGAGAGAGTGAGAGAGAGAGAGAGAGTGAGAGAGAGAGAGAGAGAGAAAGAAAGTGTGAGTGTGAGAGAGAGTGTGAGTGTGAGTGTGAGTGTGAGTGAGAGAGGGAGAGTGAGAGGGAGAGTGAGAGGGAGAGTGAGAGGGAGAGTGAGAGGGAGAGTGAGAGGGAGAGTGAGAGTGAGAGGGAGAGGGAGAGTGAGAGAGAGCGTGTGTGTGAGAGAGAGAGAGAGAGAGAGAGGAGAGAGAGAGAGAGAGAGAGAGAGAGAGAGAGAGAAAGAAAGAGTGAGAGAGAGACAGAGAGAGAGACAGAGAGAGAGACAGAGAGAGAGACAGAGAGAGAGAGGACAGAGAGAGAGAGACAGAGAGAGAGAGACAGAGAGAGAGAGACAGAGAGAGAGAGACAGAGAGACAGAGTGAATGTGAGAGAGAGAGAGAGAAACGAGTGTATGTGAGAGAGAGAGAGAGTCTGAGTGAGAGTGAGAGTGTGAGAGTGAGAGTGAGAGAGTGAGAGTGAAAGAATGTGAGAGAGAGAGAAAAAGAGTGTGTGAGAGAGAGAGACAGAGAGTGAATGTGAGAGAGTGTGAGGGAGAGAGGGAGAGAGAGTGAGTGAGAGTGAGAGAGAGAGAGAATGAGAGAGAGAGAGAAAACGAGTGTGTGAGAGAGAGAGAGACAGAGAGAGAGACAGAGAGAGAGACAGAGAGAGAGACAGAGAGAGAGAGACAGAGAGAGAGAGACAGAGAGAGAGAGACAGAGAGAGAGAGACGGAGAGAGAGGGGGAGAGAGAGGGGGAGAGAGAGAGGGAGAGAGAGAGGGAGAGAGAGAGGGAGAGAGAGGGAGAGAGAGAGAGGGAGAGAGAGAGAGGGAGAGAGAGAGAGGGAGAGAGAGAGAGGGAGAGAGAGGGAGGGAGAGAGAGAGAGGGTCGAGAGAGAGGGAGAGAGAGAGAGGGAGAGAGAGAGAGAGAGAGAGAGAGAGAGAGAGAGAGAGAGGAGAGAGAGAGAGAGAGAGGGAGGGAGAGAGAGAGGGAGAGAGAGAGGGAGAGAGAGAGGGAGAGAGAGAGGGGAGAGAGAGAGGGAGAGAGAGAGGGAGAGAGAGAGGGAGAGAGAGGGAGTGAAGAGGGAGGGAGAGAGAGAGAGGGAGAGAGGGAGGGAGAGGAGGGAGGGAGAGAGGGAGGGAGAGAGGGAGGGAGAGGGGGAGGGAGAGGGGGAGGGAGGGAGAGTGTCAGAGAGAGTCAGAGAGCGCGAGCGAGAGAGCGAGCTCGAGAAGGGGCTGTGTCTGTGCACAAGAAAGAGACAGTGTGAAAGAGGGGGCTGTGTGTGTATCCATGCGAGTGTGTGAGAGAGACAGAAAGAATGAGATAGACAAAGTGAGGATCTGCGTCTGTGTGGCTGGGGGTGTGGGGGGCTGTTGTGAGGAGCGGGGGAGCACAAGAGAGAGAGAGAGAGAAGAGGGCGTGAGAGAGAGAGACACAGAGGCGTGAGAGGGACATTGGGATATATGTGAGAGAGGGGTGTGTGACAGAGGGGTGTGTGAGAGAGAAGGGGTGTTGTGACAGAGATGGGGTTGAGAGAAGGTGATGACAGTGTATGGTGGGTGTGACAGGGGTGTGTATGAGGTGGACAGTTTCATAGTAATTCAAATCTGCACAGGGTAAGGTAGAGAGATCATAACTTATCCAGGTGACGCTGTCAAAACAGGAAAGCAAGCAAATTTTACAGATATTTGGCAATTACACCACAAGATCATGGGAGATACTCATGTGATTCGGACAATGTTGTCTACCTCATGTGCTGTAGGCAAACTTGTCCCACGGCACGGTATATTGGCGAGACCATGCAGACACTCTGTCAACAGATGAATTGACACTGCTCAACAATTGTCAAACAGGAATGTCTTTTCTCAGTTAGGGAACACTTCAACACTCAAGCGCATTCAGTCTCCAATCTTTGGGTAAGCATCTCCTCCGAGGCGATCTCAGAGATGCACAATAACACAGAATTGGTGAGCAGAGACTGGCAGCCAAGTTCTGGACCCGTGAAGACGGCCTCAACCATGATCTTGAGCTCATGTCACGTGATGTGAGTCCTACTACGCTGTACTGTATCTGTAAAATCTTCCTTAATGTTCTATTTTGACAGCATCGCCTTGATAAATTGTTATGCTCTCTCTACCTTAAACAGTTTTTACTGTTTCGAATTAGTTATGACACTTTCTCACACATATACTCTCTCACATTGACAGACACACATCGCACACATATAAATCTACAGAGTGAATCATTTCATCCAGATGTTTATTTGCAGATACATTCTACTGTTTTCAAAAAGCACACAATTTGTAGTCACAGTCAGTCAACGTGGCATCTTATAAATCCAGCTTTTAGCATAAAACCAACCTGATTCCAGGTTAAAATTCAGACAGATTCTGAACAAAGCCTCACACCTACATTTCAGTGTCTGACGTGAGATGTCACCTTTTGAATATTCCTATCACGCTGCCTGATTGTCATGACAGCACAGCACTGATATTGACTTTATAAATATTTACACACCGACTAACACTGTTAGTCACCTGCAGAGACTTATTATCTGACACTCCAATCACACTATTTTGTGATCTTTTGATCTCTCTGCCTTTCAACTCTATGTGTGTGGCCTGCTCTCTCACTGCACCTGATGAAGGGGCTGCACTCTGAAAGCTTGCGTGATTTCAAATATATCTGTTGTAACCTGGTATTGTGTGACTTCTGACTTTGTCTAACCTCCACATCATCTCTATAAGCAGGAACTGAAGGCTTTAAAAAGTTTCTTGCTGTCTCAGTAGACTTATTCCGCAATGCTGCAATTCTGGTTCTTATTGGAAAAACCCAAGCTGCTAAACTAAACCCATGAGAGCCCTCAATAGGTGGTGGTGCTTGGCATTCCTTCAGGCACTCTCCAACTGGCTGCATTTTTCTAAGCATTAAAACACAAAATAGTCACTTTCACAAGAGTTATGCAACTCCTCAGTTCCTCTCAGTCGGTTGAGCCGAAAGCATTGCGTCAATAGTGACCGAAGGGGAAACTGCCGAAAAAGTAATCAATCAACCTTTGCATAGACAATGGGGAAAGACCAAGGAAGTGAAATTGATTGGGAGTTTTATCAAAGAGCCAGCACAACCACAATGCTCTAAATATTCCCTTTCTGTTGTGGATGTTCATGGTGTACGACCCTATTCCAAGAGTGTGTGGTGGGTGATGCATGCTGGAGACATGATCTGCTAAGAGGAGTAGTGATGGACAGCTTGGAGATACTGGTAGTTAACGGAGAATGTGTTATAGGATTCATGTGGAGGTGGGAGACAGGTATTGCATAGAGAAGCCATGGCTGCATACAAGAGTTTTAGTAAATACAGAAACACAGAATCAAAAGAAAACGAGAAGACTGGATAGACAGACCACGAACAACCCAAACAGGAATAATGACAAAAATAGGAACTTAACTTCACTGGCTCAGTTCATGGAAAAGGAGCAGCAGTGAGCTAAGCAAAGAAAATCAGAAAAATCTAAATGCAGAAAATGAAAGGTATACATTTAAATAAAAAAACATTGAGAAAGCATTCAGCTCCTCAAGGCTATTCCAGTCAGTCAAGGACATGGTTAACCTTCAAGTCAACTCATCTAGCTGCCGTAGTTTCAAAACTGTCAACACCGTCCATAAACAATAATGTACTAATTTTAGCTTTCAATATTTGAATTGATCTCCAGCATTGAGAGCTTTTTAGGGACAGAAGTCTAGACTTGAGAAAAGTGTTGCTGAATTCACTTAGAAATAGACTGGTTCTAATTGTAAATTGTGTCCGCTGTTCTGGATTCCACCACTAGAGGGATTTGTACCTCTGCAGTGACTTTTAAAACCCTTCCAGTAAATTAAACAGTGATAATGGGAACTGCAGATGCTGGAGAATCCAAGATAATGAAATGTGAGGCTGGATGAACACAGCAGGCCCAGCAACATCTCAGGAGCACAAAAGCTGACGTTTCGGGCTAGGCCCTTCATCAGAGAGGGGGATGGGGTGAGGGTTCTGGAATAAATAGGGAGAGACGGGGAGGCGGACCGAAGATGGAGAGAAAAGAAGATAGGTGGAGAGGAGGGTACAGGTGGGGAGGTAGGGAAGGGATAGGTCAGTCCAGGGAAGCCGGACAGGTCAAGGAGGTGGGATGAGGTTAGTAGGTAGGAGATGGAGGTGCGGCTTGGGGTGGGAAGAAGGGATGGGTGAGAGGAAGAACAGGTTAGGGAGGCAGAGACAGGTTGGACTGGTTTTGGGATGCAGTGGGGGGACGGGACGAACTGGGCTGGTTTTGGGATGCGGAGGGGGAAGCGGAGATTTTGAAGCTGGTGAAGTCCACACTGATACCATTGGGCTGCAGTGTTCCAAAGCGGAATATGAGTTGCTGTTCCTGCAACCTTCGGGTGGCATCATTGTGGCACTGCAGGAGGCCCATGATGGACATGTCATCTAAAGAATGGGAGGGGGAGTGGAAATGGTTTGCGACTGGGAGGTGCAGTTGTTTATTGCGAACCGAGCGGAGTTGTTCTGCAAAGCGGTCCCCAAGCCTCCGTTCTGCAAAGCGGTCCCCAAGCCTGGGGACTGCTTTGCAGAACAACTCCGCTCGGTTCGCAATAAACAACTGCACCTCCCAGTCGCAAACCATTTCCACTCCCCCTCCCATTCTTTAGATGACATGTCCATCATGGGCCTCCTGCAGTGCCACAATGATGCCACCCGAAGGTTGCAGGAACAGCAACTCATATTCCGCTTGGGAACACTGCAGCCCAATGGTATCAATGTGGACTTCACCAGCTTCAAAATCTCCGCTTCCCCCACCGCATCCCAAAACCAGCCCAGTTCGTCCCCTCCCCCCACTGCATCCCAAAACCAGTCCAACCTGTCTCTGCCTCCCTAACCTGTTCTTCCTTTCACCCATCCCTTCCTCCCACCCCAAGCCGCACCTCCATCTCCTACCTACTAACCTCATCCCACCTCCTTGACCTGTCCGGCTTCCCTGGACTGACCTAACCCCTCCCTACCTCCCCACCTATACTCTCCTCTCCACCTATCTTCTTTTCTCTCCATCTTCGGTCCGCCTCCCCCTCTCTCCCTATTTATTCCAGAACCCTCACCCCATCCCCCTCTCTGATGAAGGGTCTCGGCCAGTAAATTAAACACCTTTGTCACATCACTGTCCAATGACTGGAACTTATCCTTCAAATTTTGTCATGTTTGAGGATTTTTGACCATTTTACCACAAAAAAAATTGGAAAAGTCACTTAGACTAAAAAAAGGTAAAGTTCATTTAAAATGCTAGTGATCTCAGTAGGAGGTATGGTAGAACAGGTGGTCGGACTTCTCCAGAGGGGACACATTAAATTCCCTTCAGTTTGAGAATTTGATATTCATTTTGTAAACCTGGAAATTTAAAAAACTAGGACAAGTAAAAACAGCCACAGACTGTACCAAAAATCCATCAGGTTCATTCTTGTTGTGGGTAAGAAAATCTGCTGGCCTTATTCAGTCAGGCCCATATGTGACTCCAGTCACACTGACATGGGTGACTCTTGAAAACCACTTAGTTGCATCAAACTGTTATAAACAATTGCAGGGACCCAAGAAGGCAACCCACGACCGCATACTCAAGGTAACTTACGAACAGCAATAAATCCTCATCCCCTGCCGAGGTTATATGTCTAGAATGGAGTGCTAAATAAAAACTGAGCAAATAAGCTTTCACTGCAGTGCCAGTCCAGTGTACTGAAAGAAATCCAAGGCCACTTTTATTTGCCAACTGGTGAACAGAAAACAGATAAACTGAGATGATTGATAAGTTTCTCCCTGAAAGGAATTCATCAAGTACTGCAGTTAGGTGAAGAAACTGCAACACCAACCTATTCAGATTAATGCTTTCCCAGTTTGTACCAAGTTAACTGATTTTAGCTGGAGTGAGTGTACAGCTGAAGACTTAATCACAGTACCCCAGAGAAGTGTGAATAATCAACCAAGAATTCTGCAGGATATTCTTAAACTCAAATAGGAGAACTGGTTCAACTGTGATATCTTTTTGGTCTGAATAGCTTGATATTTATTATTTAGCCATACTGGTGGGTATTATTCATTGAATGGTAGGAAAGTTGGTATAACTGTGGAATGAACAGTGTCTTAAGAGACAAAGGGAGAACATTTAAAAAAGTGATCTCACTGAGATAACGAGGTGTAGAGCTGGATGAACACAGCAGGCCAAGCAGTTTCAGAGGAGCAGGAAAGCTGACTTTTCGGGCCTCGACCCTTCTTCAGAAAGGTCTAGGCCCGAAACATCAGCTTTCCTGCTCCTCTGATGCTGCTTGGCCTGCTGTGTTCATCCAGCTCTACACCTTATCTCAGTTTCTCCAGCATCTGCAGTTCCTACTATCTCTGATCTCACTGAGATACTGAGTTGAAACTAAATTCTGAGATGAAGCAAGGTATGAATGTGGGTTCTGTCTGTTCTGAGGAAGGGTTACCAGACACAAAACGTTAACTCTGTTTCCTCCTCCACAGATGCTGCCAGACCTGCTGAGCTTTCCAGCAACTTTGCTTTTTCCCCCCGATTTACAGCATCCACAGTTCTTTTGGTTTTTATGAACGTGGGTTATCAGGCCAGCGTGTGGAGATGTTCAAAAAACACCCGCATTTATATAGCACCTTTCAAAACTTCAGGAAAATCAACTTGCTTTACAGCCAATGTTTTTAACAATGCTAATTGAGGGACACATTCTTGGGAAAACTCTCATTCCTTCTCAAAAAGTGCGGTGGGATCTTCCACAACTATTTAAAAGGGCAGACATCACATTGGCTTGACGTTTCATGGCAATGCAGCTCTTCCTTAATACAGTATTTGAGTGTCACCTGGACTGCGCTGAATTCTCTGGTGTAGGCCTTGAACCCACAGCTTTCTGCCTCAGAAGCTTATGTCACACCTCACATCTTTCGCATTTCAATTCCACCTTTTATTTGATTTAAATAATATTTGATTTTCTATTATCCTGTATGATTAACTTATAAAGCTTAATGCAAATAGAAAAATTGACCACGTGGGAGTATCATTCTTCTGCAGTGCAGGCACAGCATGACAGTTGTGTCCGATGGTTGGTGGGTGAAATTACAGCATGTGTAAGGCAGGAAGAGGAACTGCTTTATGGTAAGGAAATATGCAATTAAACAGTTATAGTTCTTCGACAATGATGAGGAACCAACCTTAAGGGATCCCTTTTTTGAAAAATGAAACATCTAAACTCATACCAAATCGATCCAACTGGCAACTGACTTTTTTAAAACCTACTCTTGTAAATCTGAAAAACCTGGATGATGTTTTGACACCGAGTGGAGGCAGAGGTAAAGTTAAACCTCGGTGAAGGAAAAACTAGACTCACAGAACATTTGTTTCGCAAGAAGAATTCACTTGCTGGGCACGACAAGGCACAGGGCACGACCAGCTTTTATTGCCCATTCCTTGTTCTCCTTAGTTCTCCTGGTGGTGGTGAGCTGCCATCTTGAACTGCTACAGCCCATGATTTGTAGGTAGATCTGCAATACTGTAAAGGGGGAATTCCAGGATTTAGATCCAGCTACGCTGAAGGAATAACAATGCATTTCCAAGTCAAGACGGTGAGGGGCTTGAAATGAAACTTGCAGATGGTGGTGTTCTTGTGCATGTGCTGCCCTTACTGTCCTGGACGGCAGTGGTTGTGGGTTTAGAAGGTGCTGTCTTAGGAGTGATGGTGAATTTCTGCAGTACATCTTGCAGATGGTATACATTTCTGCTAATGAACATCAGTGGTTCAGGGAGTGGATGCTATCAAGTGGGCTGCTTTGACCTGGGTTAAGTGTTGTTGGACCTGCACATATCCAGGCAAGTAGGAAGTATTCCATCACAGTTCTGGTGTTCCTTGTAGATAGTGAACAAGTTTAGGAGATTCAGGAGATGAGTTACTTGCTGCAGTATTTCTAGCCTTTGAACTGCTCTTGTAGCTACCGTACTTATATACGGCTAGTTCAGTTCCCTTGATCATCACTGATAATCCCCAGGATGCGGACAGCAGGAAATTTAATTATGGTAAAGCCACTGCATATCAAGGAGTGGTGACTACATTCTCTCTTACTGAAATGACCACTCCTGGCATTTATGTAGCACGAATGTTTCTTGACACGTTTCAGTCCGAACCTGGATACCGTCCATGTCTTGATGCATTTGGACATGGACTACTGAACATTGTGCAGTCATCAGTGAACATTCGCATTCTGACCTTATGCTGGAGATAAGGGCATTGATGAAAGCAACAGAAGACGACTTTACAGAACAGGAGGCAACCAATTGCCCCATCAATCCTGTATACAAAATATAGTCCAGAAACTCAAAAGGGCAGAAAGCATTTGGGAAAATGCAAATAAACAGCTTACTTAATACTACAAACATCCCAATTTTTTTCTTTATCATGTACTGCTGTGGCCTGTGTACAGTTCACTGACCTCAGTCAAGGAGTCCAAGTAACCGTTAGTTAGAATGAGGATACAATGGTGAGCACTGACAAGCTGGAGATTGCGTCACAACTCAAGTTCAATCCATTTCTCAAAGAAAATTGACGCAGACACAATTCGGGGAAATAGAAGTCAGGGTTTCAGTACTTAGCTTCAGGGCTGTGACCAAATAAAACTCTCAATCAACTTCTCCATGGTGGCTGTCAATCAAGAAACAAACTTAAGAGAAGCAAATTCCAAGTTCAGAATATAGCATTCTCTACCCAGGTGGCTCAGTCATTGAGCATATTTAAAACAGGAATCAATCATTTTTGGATACTAAAGCAATTAGGGAAATGAGTACAGTGCAGGAAGGTGGAGTAGAAGATTAGACTGTCGCCACATTATACAAGGCTCCTAGGGTCAGTCAGTGATGCACACATCACGTGGGAATAAAAAGAGTGGAGTGGAGTAGATAGGCTGAATATGTACATGCGCTCTTATTGTTTACGATCTGATGCCCTAAGAACAAACCCAAGGAGTGTTTACAGTCCATGAAAAAATTACTGCTGTTACACAGCAGACTATTTGCATTGAGCAAGATCTCTCAATAGCAAATTAATGTATGGCCAATGGATCTGGTGGTGCCGCTTTAAGAATAAACGCTGTCAGAATATAGTGAATCCTTGGTTCTTCTTCAAATAGTCCAGGCAAGCAGGGCCTTGGTTCAACTTCTCACTTGAAAGATGGCACATTTATGACAACTTCAACCGGTTAAGTGTACTCAACTTACATAACTCAAACCCACAAACTCCTGGTAAAGAATTACAGGATATTAGCCACTGAGGCAAGCTGTCAAAATTAAAATCAGACTAAGACAGTGAAGGCAAAGGAAATGGCAGAAATAATAAGAAATGTAAGATACAGAATGAGTGCTTATAATTATTTTGGTTTGAAATTTCAAGAATAGCAGGCCTAGAAAGGACAGTTATTCTACTAATTTAAGAGTCAGTATGAAGGCCTCAAAATTAAAAGTAACAACTCCCAGGAAGGATATCCTCAGCTTATGAAATACTTACCTGACATAATCATTCCAAAGAAATTTCTTCCGTGGTCCCATGACTCTTCGGCCTGGCTTATCGTCATCTTCTTCTTCAGAACCATTTTTGTCTCGGTCCTCTTCAGATGCCATTCTGAAAAGATACCCAACACATGAGTAAGGTGAGGTAGAGAGAACTGGGAAGTGGTACCTACCCTACACATTCATCCACATGCCAGTGCTGCGCTTTCTGCCTTATATCCACAAACAGCTACTTTTGCTGCCTGTGCTCTAAAATCCACCCACAGTCACTGCCCTTGACCAATGTCTATGACCCTCATGGGAGCAGGACAGAAATGCTGTGGGTTTGTGCAGTCTGTGCGCACGTGCCTGGCATGCTGCAACACAATCAAAATGAAAATTTAAACACTCAGGAGAGAACATATGCTTCTCTCACTCCATACATCACCACAGCTCCAAGGCTATAAACTAATGACTACATGCTAACACTCTGCAACAGATCAGGATAAAAGGATCTTTAAACATTCGGATGCAAAAGTAACCAAAAAAGTTAATCCATGGATACAAAAATACAACCAAAAGGATTAGTGGAATGGTAGCCTTTCCCTAAAAGGGCAGGAATATAGTGGGATAAGTGTTGTGGTTCATTGGTATACATCATTTATCAGCCTGGACTGTTCTGTACACTGTTCAGTCACTATTCAGTTCTGTACACTGAACCTCAGGACGGTTACGATAGTCTTGAGTTTTACACCATTTCACATGAAAAAGTGTCTAGGCTTAGAGGGTTAGATTAACAAGTATGTGTAAACTTGGCCTGTAGTCCATTGAGCTTAGAAGATTCTGCAGCATGTAATTAGCTTCTTTTAAAATGATAAAATAAAACTAGTTTGTATTCCCTTGGCTGCAGATGATCAAGAGGCAATCTGAAGTGATTTAAAAACGAAAAGGATTTGAGTGGATTGGTGGAGAAAATATTTGTGTCAGTGGAGAAATCCAGACCAAGTGGGAACAACTTTAAAATTAGACCTATTCAGAAGTGAAATCATGAAACAACTTAGCACACAAGGGGTAGATTGGAAGATTGGGACTCCACCTCCCCCAAAAGGCAGTGGATTCTGGGGACCAATGGAGCTATCAATACGGAGGTTGATTTTGTTTTTGTTTTAGGATTGCTAAAGACATGGAACATGGACAGATAAATGGACTTCATATTGCATAGCCTACCTCTCTTGATTTGTGACAGAATGAGATTGGAAGAAGGTTTAACTTGAATTTTTAATAAGAATCATTGGCCTGTATGATGTGGGGAGATGGTGGTGTAGTGATGATGTCATTGTACTCGTAATTCAGTGTTCCAGGCTAAATCCGTGGGGACGTGGGTTCAAATTGCACAAGGCAGCTGGTGGTACTTAAATTCAATTATTCCATTTGGAGATGAAAGCTAGCCTCAGTAAAGGTGACCATGGCAACAATCATATTGTAAAATCTAATCTGGTTGACAAACAGCTTTTAGGGAAAGAAATCAGCAGTCAGATTCACTCTGATCTGATGTGAGTCCAGATCCACAGTATATGGATGATGCTGAACTGCTCCCTGAACTGGCCATGACAGCGACACCCAATCCCATAAAAGAATAATGGAAAATAAAACACTTAGATATGCAGCATAGTTTAATACTGGTTTACAGCTGTTTAGTTTGCTTTTCAATGTGTGCACAATACAACTGCTTCCATAAGTGACTGTGCTAACATCCTTGGTGCTGGTGCTATAGGATGTCCCAGTGTACGTGGCAGTGATTATCACTGCCATAAACCCTCCCCAAAGTGGAAAGAACACTGTGCAATGACTGCCTCTGTCTAACATTAACTTTGATGCCACAATTCATTAATCTGTGCACACTTACAACTTGTTCACCCCTTCCAATTTTCACTACATTTCCACTCTGCAGTGTTAATGAAGAGGCATCAGACCCAGGACTCCTTTTATATTAATTCCTGGGATGTGGGATACACTGGCTGGGCCAGCTTTTATTGCCTATCCTCAATTGTTCTTTAGAAAGGGAGGTTGAGATGCCTTCTTGAACCATTTGGTGCAGACACATTCACAATGCCATTACAGCTGGAGGTCCAGAATTTTGAGTCTGTAACACAGAAGAAGTTGCAATGTAATTCCGAGTCAGGGTGGCTAGTGACTGGGAGAGGAACTTGCAGGTGGTGGTGGTGCTCTCATGTAACTGCTGCCCTTCTCCCAAATAACAGTGGTCGTGGATCTGGAAGGTACTAAGGAGCCTTGGTGAATTCGATTATCCGGCATTTAGGTTTGTCAAATCAATGATAATACCACATCTCATAACTCAGCTAAGGTCTGAGTTATCATCAACAATATTTCCATTTTAACAACATTGCTTGCCTTCATCATTGCCTCAACCCAACTGCATTTGAAACCCTCACTCACTCTTTAGTTAACTCTAGACTTGGCTATTCCAGTGCTACTCTGGCTAACCTCCCATCTCAAACCCCGTATAGTCTCGAGCTCATCCAAAATCTTGCTGCCCATAGTTTACTTCCTACCGAGTCCCGTTCATCCATCATTACTCTGCTTGTTGATCTACAGTGAGATCTAGGCTGGCAATGTAATGGTTTAAAATTCAAGTTCAAGTTCAAGGTCCTCACCCCTCCTCATCTCCAGCCCCACAATCTCTATCTCTCCAATTCTGTCCTCATGTGCAGCCCCAATTTGATAATCCACCACTGATCATTTTGCCTTCTGCTGCTCAGGCTCTAAACAGTGGAATTTGTGTCTTCAATCCTTTCACCTTCTCTAAGCCTCTCATTAGAAATTTGCCTCTTTAATCACCCATTCCAATGTTTCATTAGGTGCTTTGGTGCCAAATTGTGTCTGATAATAATACCATTATTTGGAACAGTTTACTACATTAAAAGCACTATGTAAACCAAAGGTGTTGTTGATGTTAACCAAGGTCAGAAGTCACACAACACTAGGTATTAGTTTAACAGGTTTATCTGAAATCACAAGCATTCAGAGTACTGCTCCTTCATCAGGTGAAGTGAAGGGCAGCGCACACACACAGAATTTATAGGCAGAGAGGTCAAAAAATAGTACAAAGTATGTCTGTGAAGTGTCGACAGGCTAAATATCAAGTCTTTGCAGGTGATCAAAAGTGTCAGACAGCATGAGTAAAATGTCCACAGCTGAACAGCAAGTGAAGGGATGACGTATGATCCAATTGAGACAGAGAGATAATTACAAAAAAAATTAAAAATAAGGTGGTGCTGGTTTCTCTTTCTCAAATTCTATGCCCGTGTGTTTCCCTTAAATTCACTCGACGTAGGAGTAGCACTCCAAAAGCTTGTGATTTCAGATAAACCTGTTGTACAACAGCCTGGTGTCGTGTGACTTCTGACTTTGTCAACCCCAACCCAACACCAGCACCACATCGATGTTAACCAAATTAGAGATCTTTCAATCTGGATGACTCAGAACTAATCAGCTGTGGTGTTCGAGACAATTCTACCACTGACTATGCTGAGGGTATAGGATTGAACTCTGAAGACTCTCTTCATAGTTTTCCCTGTGGAAAAATGTTTGTTTATCCTTATAGTCCTATCAAAGAATCACAAATTTGAACTCGTGCTTTAACAGCCTGGATGAAGGTTTTGAGACTACAGGTACTCTCAATTTTAGATGAATACAGAAGGTAAAATGAAAAATACTTCAGGATAAGCCAGTGAGTTCTAGCAAACTTTTAGAGAGCACATCATTCACCATGACTTTTCTAGTCTAACAACAACTGGAAAAGAGGGCTGAGGGGTAAACGTACTTGGCAAACCGGGCTTGTGTATGTGCTTGAAGTTCTTCCTGGTATTTTATCAGTTGTGCTGGCATTACACTTGCCACTGCTTCCTTCAGTTTCTGTGTTGGATCCCGTAACCGCTCATCCTGGGAAGGAAGGAAGCACAGATGTTAAGAAAATAATCTGCATCCCTATATTTCCGATCCTAAATTCAGGATATCCTAAAGTGCTTCACCAAGACTATGGGGATAAATCTTAACTGATTGAGACTGTTGGTTTGACCACTTTACCTGACAGGATAGATGAGACAGCAAGGTGTACAGCTGGACAAACACAGCAGGCCAAGCTGCAACATAGGAGCAGGAAAGCTGACGTTTCGAGATGAGACCTCAGTTTTATCTCTAACAGTGGAACAGGTACTGCAAATTCAGCTTAGATTATATGTCCAAGTCCCTTGCATGGCGTCTGAATTTACAAACTTCTGACAAAGAAGAATACTACACACTGTCACAGTTTAATTTTGTTTCACACCTAAGAACTAGGAGCAGGAATGGCAATTCAGCTTCACAAGCCTGCTTCACCATTTAATACGATCATAGCTGACTTAATTTTGGCCTCATCTGCACTTTCCTGCCTGCTCCTATAACACATTTACCCATTACTAATTAAAAATCTGTCTATTTCCTAATTTATTCAGTGCCCTGGTATTCACTGCGCGCTGGGTAGTAAATCCCCCAGATTCATGAAACTTTCAGAGAAATAATTTCTCCTCATTTTTTAAAATCTGTTACCTGTGGAGTCTTGTTCTGTACTGCCCAACAAGTGGAAATATCCACTCGATGTCTATTCTGTCAATGCCCTTTAGTACCCACAATTAGATTGCATCTTATCCTTCTAAACTGTAGTGTGTATATTCCTAAACTGCTCAATCTCTTCCTCATAAGACAAACCTTTCACCTCTGGAATTAAAACTTCTCTGACCAGCCTCCATTGATATCCATCTTCAAATGAGGTGTCTAAATCTGAGCGCAGCCCCCCAGACGTGGATTCACCAATGTTTTGTACAGTTGCAACTATGCTCGCTCCTTTTGTATTCCATTCTTTGGCAATAATTGCCAAAATTTCATTTGCCTTCCTTATTACCTGCTGTACCTGCATTCTAGTTTTCACCAATTCATGCACAAGGATACTCAGACCCCTCTGCACCAAAGTATTTTGAAGTTTCTCTCAATTTAGATAGTAAGTTGCCTTTGTATTCTTCCAAAAAAAATGGATTACCTCACACATATCCATATTCAGCTCTATCAGACAAATTTTGGCCCATTTTATCCATATTCATTTGTTGCTCTTTCATTGCAAATTACTTTCTCACCTATATTAGAGTCATCCACAAAGTTAGCTATAGCACATTCTATCCCTACAAACAAGCTGTAGTCGAGTTCCTTTTAGTGCTCCACATGACGACCATATGTAGTCATCAGATTTAACAAGATTAAAATAAACAGAACTCCATGTTCAGACATAGTTAATTTCCACTTAAAAATTTTATATTTTAGTATTTGGCTAGCAGTCTCATTCCACATACAATTAAAGAAAACACTTAAGACAATTTACTAAACTTATAACTGGAGTCATTTGAAGCACCAGCATAGCCCAAAGTAATGGGAGATGCGGACCTGGGGCTATACAGTATACTTAAGAATGTAATTAGAGTGACAAGCTTATGTAGGAAAATTCCATTTATGCACCAATTTATAAATAGTAAAAATAAATAACAAAAACTGAAAGAACTGTGGATGCTGTAAATCATGAACAAAAACAAAGTTGCTGGAAAAGCTCAGTGTAGTTTCTTCAGATGTTTCATCAGGGCATCCTTGCTGTAGGGCAAGAAAGAGGCCAAATAGCTTGTACACATAGCTGGAAAAGCTCAGTAGGTCTAGCAGCATCTGTGGAGGAGAAAACAGAGCTAATGTTTCAGGTCCGGTGACCCTTCCTCAGAACAGATGGTGGGTGGGGAAAACGTCAGTTTATATGCAGGAAATAGGGAGGTGGGTGGGGTAGGGAGTAAACAATAGGATAGAGCTCAAAGAGAGAGAAAAACAGTTGGACAGACAAAGGAAAGTGGGTAGTTGTTAATGGGGACTGTTGATGACTAACAACAGGGGGTGTGATATGGCAGCCTATGTGGTAACAAGGCCTGATGTGTGGGGTGGGGGGGGGCTGGGACATGGGAGAGTTTAGGCCCTAAAATTATTGAACCCAATATTAAATCCGGAGGGCTGCAGGATGTCTGAGCGGAAAGTGAGGTGTTGTTCCCTTAGCTTGTGTTGGGCTTCATTGGAACACTACAGCAAGCCAGAGACAGAGATGTTGTCCAGGGAGCAGGGTGCTGCATTGAAGTGGTGGGCAACAGGTAGTTAGGGTCTTTTTTGTGAGCAGATCATAGATGTTCTGCGAAGCGGTACTTCAACTGGAAGGTATGTTTGGGCCCTTGGATACTGGTGAGGGAGGAGGTAAATGGGCGGGTGTTGCACCTTCGCCGCTTACAGGGGAAGGAGCCATAGGCCTGTGGGAAGGTGTTGGGGGTGTAGGAAGTGTAGACCAGGGTGTCCCAGAGTGAACGGTCTCTGCGGAAGACAGGCAAGGGAGGGGAGGGGGATGTGTGTCTGGTGGTGGCATCTCGCTGGAGGTGGCGTCTGATGATCTCCCGGATGTGGATGCTGGTGGGACGGTAAATAATGGTTCAAGGTAAATAATAGTAACAGTGAGAGAAACTAAGGCTCTGTAGATAGGAGATACATTTTAATTCGTTGGACCATGAGTGGTTTGCATATTTTGACTATGTGGCCCATTAAGTCATTAGCGAAACGTTTCTTCCTCTACCTGGTTCCTGTGCACGAATTTCACAGAACTAATGATCTGGAAAGGGCTGTTCTTAATGTAAATCCCACCCTGACGGAAGGATTCTACGTTGATCCACAATTTATGTTAAGGAAAAGATGCAAGAGGTAGGTTTTGAGCTTTTATGTTGTTCATAGTTTCCACCCGAGTGATAGTGCTCAACATTCAGCAACTAACTGACACATGGGCATACCTCCCCACTATAACTGCAATAGCATAAATACCAGTCATAACAGCAACTCATCCCCTCTGTAAGTATGCTGAGAATGGACATTATTTATTCTCCTGAAATATTTAGACTCTTACAGTTACCACTGTAGTTAACATTGAGACGACTGTTTGTACCTGCTGCAGGGATGCACAGCAACTCAGTTGCTCCATTATAACGCTGCACTTTGATGCTTAGAATCCTTTACCTTAGTAAAGATTGCAAATCAAAGCTGGAATCTGCTGACCTGTATAATTGACACTTTCCTTGCCCCATTTATCTTCCTCTGAGTATTTTACTGGGATGTGCATTGGCACCAGACAAAGTTGTGTATCTGGAAAGCAAGGAAACCAATTTTGTACACTAGTTCCTGACTCTGTTTACCTGATCATTGAGGTGTAGTTTCTTCAGACGTTTCATCAAGGCATCCTTGCTGCAGGGCAAGAAAGAGGCCAAATAGCTGTACACTCCAGAGCGCACTGTCACATTCAACTCCTGTACTTGTAGCTCAATGCTGTACATAGACAGACAGAAGGTTAGGCAGATGAAATGACAACTGGCAACAAATATCAACAGTGAAGCTTACATTGTAAAGCCCCCACTATCAACGCTCTCTGTTCTTTCCTACCAAAGCTGAAACATGCAAAACATCTTGGAATTTTGTCACAGGACATCAGCGTGCTGCCATGCACTTCAGATGTTTATCACTGAGTGCACTCAGGGGACAGAGTATCATTTAGTAAATTAATAAACCTCATTTTTGTTTTCAGTTTATGATCGTTTATAATTTACAGAACAGAACAGGATGATTCAGCTCTTCCAGCTTGTTCTGCCATTCAATCAGATCATGCCTGCTTCCCTTTTTAGTGACAGTATTTGCTTGGACCTTACCCCTGCTTTGGGGATTATATTCCAAAAGTCAATCCATTTTCTCCCCCAGAAATTTTCATAAAAGGAAATCTGAAAAAAGCAGAATACTCACTCCAGCAGGATAGTGTTAATATCCGGTGTGAAGAATTTCTTCTTTCCTTCTCCTTCACAAACCTTCCCTGCCTGAATAAACACAGTAACAGTATTAAAGGTATAGCTTAGGACATAACCATTCCTGGGTATAAACCATTCAATAAGAATCAGGCTTACTGCTCATTGCTCATGTCCAGTGAGTCACTGTAGGACATATGTGGACTGATGAACTATGTATAGAAGGGTGCTGCACTGAGTAATGTATAACATATCTCTTAAGTAAATAGCATCATACAGTAACTTGAGCACGGAATCAGGTTATTCAGCCAGCTGTGCCTACGCTGACCCGTTGAAGGAATAATTTGCCTAGTTGATCACTTGATCCGGGAAGACTTGACTCCCCTGAATGGTTTCCCACAGCCTATACATTTTTCCATTTCAGATAATACCATACATTTTTCAATGCCTCGATTGAACCTGCCTCCATTCTCAGGCAACGGACTTCAGACCCTAACCACTTGCTACATAAAATTAATTGTCTTTATATTACCAGAGGAGGGGTAAAAACATCGAGATATTGGACTGCAACAGAGAGATCAGGCAAGGAATGGCAGTGAACATGCAAGGGGCTTCCCATTCTCAAGAGAAATACAAAACAACTCTTTCCCTTTACTTCTGATTAACTATCTACCATTTCCTCCTTTATCGCAGAGACTTATCCCAGGAGTAGGTTCAAATGTGTTAGACAGAATTTTTGTCAATTGTTTTTTGAAAGCTAAAATACACAACATTGACCACATGAACGTCACCCAAATCAACTTTCTGAAAGAACCTCAATTAATCAGTTAAGTATTACCCTGCTTTAATCAGTCCATTTTTTCTTGCAATGTTCTGTTTTACTTTTACACTTAAAATTTGTTCCTTCATTATAAATGCCCAACACCATTTCCATTATAGAAGACAGGAGCGGGGATACAGTTTTAAAGGGTTTGGACAGGGAGGGTGGAGGGGTGAAGAATGTGAGAAGAATACGCAGTGAATGTAATAACCTTCAACTTTCTGTGTAAGATGAAAATGATCAACGGCTTCAAAAGAATAGTGGATAGGCATCTGAAAGATTCAAACTTTCAGGCTACTAAGACTGAGTGAAGGAATCAATTAGTAAAGTTAGATCACATGAGATTCAGCCTGAGCTTGCCAATTGGATACAAAATTGGTTTTACAGTAGGAGACAGTGGGTCATGGTGGTCCTTCTTTCACTGGATTGTACGGGGTTGAGGGGTAACCTTACAGGGATTTAGAAAATCCATGAGGGGCATAGATAAGGTGAATAGCTAGGGTCTTTTCCCTAGGGTGGTACAGTTCAAAACTAGGGGTCATATTTTTAAGGTGAGGGGGAAAAGTTTTAAAAAGGACATGAGGGGAAACTTTTTTTATATGGAGAATGGCTTGTGCGTGGAATGAACTGCCAGAGGAAGCAGTGAATGCAAGTACTGCTACAACATTTAAAAGTCACTTAGACAAATACATGAATAGGAAAAGTTTGGAGGGATAGGGGCCAAATGCAGGTAGGTGAGACTTGCTTAGTTTGGGAACATCCCTGAAAGAAACTTGCACTCCAGTGAAAAAAAGTCCCAGCCTATCTAGCCTCTTCTTATAACTCAAAACCTCAATTCCCAGATAACAAGGTGTGGAGCAGGCCAAGCAGCATCTTAGGATCAGAAAAGCTGACATTTCGGGCCTAGACCCTTCCTCAGAAAATGTCATCAGCAATATCCTGGTAAATCTTCTCTGAACCCGCTACAGTTTAATAACATCCTTCTGATAACAAGACGACTAGAACCAGACAGTACTCCAGAAGAGGCTTCACCAACGTCCTGCACAACCTCAAGATGACAAGAAGTTAATGTTAGATTGTTGTTAGAGTGTGCATGTGGAAGGCTGGTAGTTTGGGTGAATGGCAAAGACGCTCAGTGGCATCCTTCCCATTGGTCAAGAGTTGCAATAATTGGTTTAGGCATGTAAATTGCATTGATTCATGAGCAAATACTTCAGATAAATGTTCAAAGGTTACCAGTGGAATGGGGATAATAATACAGCTGCTTTGTAATTGACACGGGATTATATCTGACATAAAACACCTTCCGGCCATTTATCAGGAGAGGGAAATAGGAGCAATTGCCAGCAAGTTAGAATTTGCTTCGAATGTTGCCTAATGACTATTAATGGGTACTTAACAGTTAGGAGTTACTGTAACAATCTGGTGTTAATCTTAGTTAGTGGCAAAAATTATTTTCAGTTGAACGGTTGCCTTAAGAATCCACTAGAGGTTTAATTAGCAACTAAAATAATTTTCACTGGGGAAACGAGAGGGGTGGGGACATGACAGATAGATGGAAACAGCAAGTAAGACAGAACACTTACCAGCAAACAGGTGTGAAGTGTGTTGCTTTAACAGCTAAACTGGGACTAGAAAAGCTCTTATGTTGCAGTGGCAATCTCTCCATTTCTGAGCCAGGGGATCCAGAGGTACATAATATCATACCTGAACAGGTTGATTACATTAAAATTGAAGTGTACTGGAACCTTCAGCAGCTAAGGTAGATGGGGAAGTCACGAAATGAAAAAGGGTCCTCAAGAGTTAAATCTTAAAGCTGCAAAGGAATTTTTGTAGCAATGCTAGAATGAAGTAAGCTGAGCTAAAATCTCAACTGATGTCATGAGTAAAGGGAGAAGGTTGAAGAACTAGGAGAAGATCCTTTAAGTTCTGGAGTCTTGGGACAGACCAACACACATTGAACCTGTAACTCTTGCCACACATAGATCAGTGAAATGCTAAGTACCAAATTTTATGGTTCAATAAAGCTTTACCAGCTTCACGTTTAAGTCAGTGAATGCATTTTTTGCCAATAGAGTTATTTGTGGACAAGAATTCTCTTACTCTGGGCTTTAATAAAGTATCCACAGCCCTATATTACACTGATTTGTAAACCATGCTATAGATGGTTCAGTCAATAATGTAATCATTCATCTCAGCATTCTTGCCCAGAATCAGTGTTGTCAGTCCACTCTAAAACTAATCCCTGACACATGCCTCTGTCAGGGCCTAACTCCAACTTCTTATGCACTGTATTAACAAAATGCAATACCTTCACAGAAAGGTAGTCACCTCTTGAATACATTTAATATTTTGGCATCAACTACTTCCTGTCATCATGAGTTCCACAGGGTCACCACTCTTTGGGTGAAGAAATCTCTCATCTCCTTCCTAAATTGTCGACTGTAAATCCTCATACTGTGATCCCTGGTTCTGGACATACCCACCATCAGGAACATCTTCCTTGCATCTACCCTGTCCAGTCTTGTTAGAATTTTATAAGTCTCTATGAGATCCCCCATCATAGATTGCGAAAACAATCCCAACCTAGTCAATCTCCTCTCATATGTCAGACCTGCCATCCCTGGAATCAGCCTGGTAAACCTTTGCTGTACTCCTTCGAGAGCAACAGCTTCCTCCCTCGGAAGAGGAGGAAAAACTGCACACGATATTTTAGGTATAGCCTCACCAAGGCCGTATGTAACTGCAACAATACGTCTTTGTTCCTGTACTCAGAACTTCTTGAACGAAGGCCAACATATCATTTGCCTTTTCTACTGCCTGCTGCACTTGCATGCTTACCTTCAGTGACTGGTGCACAAGGACATCCAGGTCCCACTGCACACTCCTCTCTCCCAAAAACAGATATTCAGTGAGTAATCTGCCTCCTTGTTTTTGTTTCCGAAATGAATAATCTCACATTTATTCAAATTATACTGCATCTGCCATTGATTTACCCACTCACCCAACCTGTCTCTGCATCCTCGTCAACAGTTCACCCTCTCACCCAACTTGGTATCATCTGCAGACTTGGAGATAGTACATTTTGTTCCCTCATCCAAATCATTAATATGTACTGTGAATAGCTGGGGTCCGAGCACCGATCACCAATCACAGTGGAACCCAACTAGTTACTGGCTGCCAATTTGAAGAGGACCTATTAATTCCTACTCGTTTCATCTCTGCCAACCAGTTTCCTATCCATTTCAATACACTTCTGCCAATCCCATGAGCTTTAATCTTGTACATTAATCTCTTATGTGGGACTTTGTCAAACGCTGTCTGAAAGTCCAAATATATTACATATTGCTTTAAACATTGCTCATTGCCACTCCTCCCTTAGACCACCTTCTTCTAAAATTCACTCATGGAATATGGACATCATTACCATAAACAGCATTTATTGCTCATCTGTAGCTGCCCTTGAGGTGCTGGTGGGTGAATTATTTATTATCTCCTCAGGTTTGTTACCTGTTGACTGGAATTTCAAAAAATATTATCAAAATCCCTGTTGTTCTTTAAGATGCACTTAAATGTCACCTTTTGACCTAGCCTTTAATAACCCCATTTAATATCCCTTTTCTTTGTTACACCTCCAAGAAGCATCTTCGAACATTTTCGTATTAATTGTGCTCTACCAAGGGCAGAAGAGGAGGGGGAATAATTTTGACCCAGTGACAATGAAGAATTGGAGGCAAACAACCAAGTTGGAGTGGTGTATTGAAGGGAAATGTTGGAAGTGACGGTGTTCTGTGCACAAGAACATGATCTGGCAGGGCTACTAAGGGACCCATATTCGAATGGTATTCACTATTCAGGTCTGCATGTGAACAACACCTAGCAGGATAGTGCAAGAGAGTTGTATGCATATTTCTGGTGAGAGGGCATTCTTTCAAAGGAAGTAAAGTGAGAAGAGGAAAATTTAAAATGAAAAGGTGTTCCTCTGAAAACTGCGTGCGCAAAGGCACTGTCACCCAGGTCAGAAGATCCCAGGTTCTCAGACACTGCAATGGGTCAGCAGTTAGATTCATTTCATCTCCCCAACCTCCACTGGAAGGTTATGAGACAGAAAATGTCAGACAGGCCTCCCATTCCTGATCATATTCCTATAATTCTTGTTTCAAAACAGAATTGGACTGAACTCAGCAATGACAAAATGTACGGTTGAACAATTTGAGAAACAGGATCTTCCTGACATATTTGGATGGATCTTACAATAGTTTTATTTCTCAAATTTTGCTTCCAGTTTCTCCATGTCCATTTTCTTCCAATGGAAATACAACCTTTCCCCTCATCCATGCACTTTCAAGTGTTCCCTCTCTATTTCATTTTGAAAAGGTCAGTGTGCCCTAGATGCTCCCCACCCTCATACTAATGATTCCCAGGAGAAGCACCTTCAGATCAGAGATTAAAAGCTAGAAAATGGAACTCTCTCTCCAAATGCTACTTCGGGATTTTCCAGCTAGGTACTTACATGAGTTTCATTATTCAAATGTACAGCACATAGTGTCTTAAGATCCTTGATCTGGTTTTCAAGCTGGACTGGTAACCCTGCCGGCAATTCAGCCAACTGTTTTTGGCTCTGGGCTGCTAAACTGAAACCTGAGGACACGGCAGTGTTGCTGTTTTCCTCTGTTTCAGAGGCTGGGCTTCCACTTGGCGTTTCTGCTAGCAGCTTATCTATGTCCAGGTCACCAAGCAACTCCATGGCATTGGCAGCTTCCTGAAGCAAGTCATTCTCATTTGAGTTCCCCAGAATTGCAAAGACCTGGTCAGCAGCAGTCACACTGATGTCAGAACCACCAGGGTTCTTTATAGTCTGCTCAGGGACTTGGGAGGCTGATGGAGGCTTCATGGTCATCTCCTGCTTTTTCATAGCATCCTTCTCCTTCTGGAACTTTTTGAGCATTTCAGCCAATGACAGGGCATCACTATGACTTTTCCGCTTCTTTTTATGTTTGTCAGCGTTGAGGGCCACCACTCTGAAAGGAAGTAGAGGGATGTTTAAGGGGTGTGCTGGTTATGTTAGTCAACTAAAATCCAGGGAACATGAATTCAAATTTCACCAGAGCACTTGGATCATTTCAACCCATCTCAAGTTTTTTTTTAAAAAGTGAAATTAAAAAGCCAGCAGTAAAAACAGTAAGAACGGCAGCTCTGGGTTGTCACAAAATCACAACTTGTTAACTGAAAATCTTTAAGGAAAAAAACTTGCCATCTGTATCCAGTTTGGCCTGCATATGACTATAGCTGTACAGTGATATAGTGAATTCTTAACTGCTCAATCAAACAGGGAGGTGTTCAATTGCATCATATTGCTTCACAACTTCTGGGGCAACTAGGGTTTATCTCTTTCAAAAGGAACCTGATCTGCACCTGAATTGCTGTATACTGCAAGGTTATGGATCAGGTGTTGGAGAGTGGGATTAAAATGGGCAACCAATTTATTCAGCTGATTCAGATATAATGGGCTAAATGTCCTCTTTCTGTACTGTAACTTTGCTACAGTTCAATGGGTTTCATAGTACAAACCTTGCAGGTGATGTAAGACCCAAGAATTATTTTTTATAAATAAGATCAGGCAATACAACAATACTAAACAAGAAAATGAGAATGTTTTTGAGTTTATGATTCAGTTTGCCAACATATAAATATTCCAAGTTCAAATAAACGTAGGCCATTCAACCACTCAAGTTGTTCTGCCATTTCTAAGATCATGACCAATCAGTTGGTGTTTTAAATTGCATGTTCCAGAGCCTAACAAAAATCTACCTCCAACTTAAAAGTTTGCAATGACATTGCATTCACCACCATCTGAGTAAGACTTCCAAAGTAACGACCCTCAGAATAAAGTTTTTGTTTCCGTTTGAGAAGGAAGAGCCTAATTTTCAAACAGTGAACTCTACTTCTAAATTACGCACAAATAGGAACAAACCAGTTTTACATCTTGATCTCCTGAACCAAGTTATCTCTAACTACTACACAGCTACCATCCTTGATGAACAGTGCTGCTCCCCACCATTACCTAGCTTCCTATTCTTCTAGAATGTCATATACCCCTCAATATTCAGGACCCAATCCTTCTTATCTTCTAGTCAGATATCCACAATGAAGTAAATGCATATGATGCAAACACTAATATGCAGGATCAATTTCTGTAATTTGTTATGAATGCTGTGAACATTTAGATACGAAGCTTTTAGTTTTGAGTTTTCACAAAAACTTGGGAGCATGAGGGTTTGAAATAAGCAATGGTCTGACAGTAACATCACGAACAATTAGGAAATTCAACTAAATCTTGGTTTTGAAAAAAGGTGAGCATCAGCACTTATTCATTTCAGAACTGACAACAGGTCATCAGACTACAAAACCTGAAGTGAATTGACTTCTCATGATTGCGATGGTTGAGTGGAAACAGTTTAGGAGAAAGTTCAGGCTTTCAAAACAAAGTCAACCCAGGTGCAGAACAACAGCAGAGTAAGGACCATCACCACTGGCGATTCCAGAACTTATATGTTAAAACTAACAAAGGTCATCTTCTTAGAAGTGAAAAGTCTGAGGGGTTACCTTAAATATTCAGGGATTTGATTGGGCGATAAGGATTTTTCACTTGTGAGTCCAAAACCAGGGACTGTAAATATAAGACTGTTACTACAAGTCTGTTAAGGAGCTAGCAAGTTTTGAGAAGATTTGTAGCTCAGGTTGAGGTTCTGGATGTGAGTTTGCTCGCTGAGCTGGAAGGTTAGTTTTCAGACGTTTCGTCACCATTCTAGGTAACATCA
Organism: Stegostoma tigrinum; assembly: GCF_030684315.1. Taxonomy (NCBI): domain Eukaryota; kingdom Metazoa; phylum Chordata; class Chondrichthyes; order Orectolobiformes; family Stegostomatidae; genus Stegostoma; species Stegostoma tigrinum. The sequence continues at coordinate 3,897,294 of NC_081391.1, forward strand.
TCAGTGAGCCTCCAACGAAGCGCTGGTGTTATGTCCCGCTTTCTATTTATCTGGTTAGGTTTCCTTGGGTTGGTGATGTCATTTCCTGTGTTGGTGATGTCATTTCCTGTTCTTTTTCTCAGGGGATGGTAGATTGGCTCCAAATCAATATGTTTGTTGATGGAGTTCCGGTCGGAATGCCATGCTTCTAGGAATTCTCGTGCATGTCTCCGCTTGACTTGTCCTAGGATGGATGTGTTGTCCCAATCAAAGTGGTGTCCTTCCTTATCTGTATGTAAGGATACGATTGATAGTGGGTCATGTCGTTTTGTGGCTAGTTGATGTTCATGTATCCTGGTGGCTAGCTTTCTGCCAGTTTGTCCAATGTAGTGTTTGTCACAGTTCTTGCAAGGTATTTTGTAGATGACGTTCGTTTTGCTTGTTGTCTGTATAGGGTCTTTTAAGTTCATTAGCTGCTGTTTTAGTGTGTTGGTGGGTTTGTGGGCTACCCTGATGCCAAGGGGTCCGAGTAATCTGGCAGTCATTTCGGAAATGTCTTTGATGTAGGGGAGCGTGGTTATGGTTTCTGAGCCCGTTTTGTCTGTTTGTTTGGGTTTGTTGCTGAGAAATCGGCGGACTGTGTTCATTGGGTACCCATTCTTTTTGAATACGCTGTATAGGTGATTTTCCTCTGCTCTGCGTAGTTCCTCTGTGCTGCAGTGTGTGGTGGCTCGTTGGAATAATGTTCTAACGCAGCTTCGTTTGTGGGTGTTGGGATGGTTGCTCCTGTAGTTCAGTATTTGGTCCGTATGTGTTGTTTTCCTGTAGACGCTGGTTTGAAGTTCCCCACTGGCTGTTCGCTCTACTGTGACATCTAGGAATGGCAGTTTGTTGTTGTTTTCCTCCTCTTTTGTGAATGTTATGTCAGTAAAGGGTATTATTGATGGTCTTGAAGGTTTCCTCTAATTTGTTTTGTTTAGTGATGACAAAGGTGTCATCCACATAGCGGACCCAAAGTTTGGGTTGGATGATTGGCAGAGCTGTTTGGTCGAGTCTCTGCATTACTGCCTCTGCTAAGAACCCTGATATCGGATTTCCTCTGCTCTGCGTAGTTCCTCTGTGCTGCAGTGTGTGGTGGCTCGTTGGAAAAATATTCTAATGCAGCTTCGTTTGTGGGTGTTGGGATGGTTGCTCCTGTAGTTCAGTATTTGGTCCGTATGTGTTGTTTTCCTGTCCGATATCAGGGTTCTTAGCAGAGGCAGTAATGCAGAGACTTGAACAAACAGCTCTGCCAATCATCCAACCCAAACTTTGGGTCCGCTATGTGGATGACACCTTTGTCATCACTAAACAAAACAAATTAGAGGAAACCTTCAAGACCATCAATAATACCCTTTACTGGCATAACATTCACAAAAGAGGAGGAAAACAACAACAAACTGCCATTCCTAGATGTCACAGTAGAGCGAACAGTCAATGGGGAACTTCAAACCAGCGTCTACAGGAAAGCAACACATACGGACCAAATACTGAACTACAGGAGCAACCATCCCAACACCTACAAACGAAGCTGCGTTAGAACATTATTCCAACGAGCCACCACTCACTGCAGCACAGAGGAACTACGCAGAGCAGAGGAAAATCACCTATACAGCGTATTCAAAAAGAATGGGTACCCTATGAACACAGTCTGCCGATTTCTCAGCAACAAACCCAAACAAACAGGCAAAACGGGCTCAGAAACCATAACCACGCTCCCCTACATCAAAGACATTTCCGAAATGACTGCCAGATTACTCGGACCCCTTCGCATCAGGGTAGCCCACAAACCCACCAACACACTAAAACAGCAGCTAATGAACTTAAAAGACCCTATACGGACAACAAGCAAAACGAACGTCATCTACAAAATACCTTGCAAGAACTGTGACAAACACTACATTGGACAAACTGGCAGAAAGCTAGCCACCAGGATACATGAACATCAACGAGCCACAAAACGACATGACCCACTATCACTCGTATCCTTACATACAGATGAGGAAGGGCACCACTTTGATTGGGACAACACATCCATCCTAGGACAAGTCAAGCAGAGACATGCACGAGAATTCCTAGAAGCATGGCATTCCGACCGGAACTCCATCAACAAACACATTGATTTGGAGCCAATCTACCATCCCCTGAGAAAAAGAACAGGAAATGACATCACCAACACAGGAAATGACATCACCAACCCAAGGAAACCTAACCAGATAAATAGAAAGCGGGACATAACACCAGCGCTTCGTCGGAGGCTCACTGATGATGTTACCTAGAATGGTGACGCAACGTCTGAAAACTAATCTTCCAGCTCAGCGAGCAAACTCACATCCAGAGTCTGTTAAGGAATTTAGTCGACTTCACTTCACCCGAAGGGTGTCAGAACATGGCACTCACTCGTTGAGATCAATACAACAGATGCATTTAAGAGGAAGCAAGGTAACTAACTGAGGGAGAAATGAATACAGCACAGGCTTATGGGTTAAGATAAGGCTTGCATAGGGTCTAAAATTTATCATGGACGTTATGCTAAATGGCCTATTTATGTGCTGCACATACCACCTAATAGCAACAGCTCATTCTTAACTTCTGCACCAGTCACTTCCAGTCTCACAATGACAAACGACTCTTAATATATTCGTGCAAGAGGCTAAGGCAAGTTTCTCAAGTAATGTTCCACCTGTCAGCCACATCAAGCATGTTGATTTCACTCCTGAAGTAGGTCACTATTCTCTTGTCCTCAGAAGTTTCACATGTTGATAAGAAAATGTGTATTAAAAAGAGGTTGCCTTCACTGTTTTTCCTAAAATGGACAATGTGTACGTTCAATCCACAGAAAGGGGTCAAAACCCACACGTCCCTAAACTTCAAAAAAATTGTTGTGGTCATCAATGCAATGTGTTTCCTGTTTGTTGCTGCTTTACATATCAAATCTATACATGTCCTACAAGTGGGCCGCAAAACCTTTCCAGTAAAATTAGAATATTCATTGCAATGTTATTTCTTTAAATCATTATCCCATGACAAGGCTCTCATTCCCCCTCCATTCCTCCTTACCCTCTCACTTCATTTCCACTAGATTTCCACCCTTCTTCCTGTGCCATCCTAATCCTCCTTCTTACGTTCTCCCAACCAACATTCCCTGTGACTTTCCTGCTGCTGTGCAGTCCTCCAAGGTCTCACCTCATCACCAATCTCATACCATTTCTAGCATATCTTTCTAGCATTACAGTCCATTCCTCATCACGTAATTCCAACTCACCTCCCCATGTTTTCGCCTCACCCCTTTCCCAACTATCTCTGATTACTCTCCAATGCTACCCCTTAAGTCTCTCCCCAAGCTATCCTCATTCAACATATTACCATTTTCAGTGTCTTACATTAGGTGATGCTGTTTTGAAAAACCCTTGTTTTGCACCATTGAGACAGCAGGTGTTTCATTCGCTGTTTTAAAACATTTAGTATTTAAAATATAACTTTAAAGATTTGATGGGTAAATGGTGTAAACATTGAAATGTACCAAGAAGTGCCACAAGGCCAAAAGACTTCCAGTGATAAAATGTCAAAGTTGATTCTGTGACTAAGAACTCTGTCTTTTTATTTTTGGGCCTTTAAAAATCTGTGGATGTATGGAGAAAGAGCTGATTTTTAAGATAAAAAAGGGGATTTACCAGAATGTCTGCGTTATTTCACAGCAAGAATTGCAAACTTGGTGTTTTGTAGCAGGGGTTTTTTTGCAATGTGGAGATCAAGAGCCAAAGAGTTGTTTACAAGTGAAGCTGATTGGTTCTCAGCTATCTGTGCAGGTCGGAACTGGAAACAAGTTACAGAGACACGGAGTGTGCTGTTGTTCTCCCCAGCAGAAGCTTGTCCTCTCCAGTAAAGAAAATCTCCATTTAAACTTGAAGAAAATCAGTTACCTTTCCTGCAGCAGTTTCTGTGAGCTGTGACTTTTGAATTGATAAATAAGAGACCTTTTCCAGGTGAATCAGTTGCTCTATATTTGTTACAGGGAAAGCTTCCAGCAAAAGACAACTTGGACGCCAAGGGTCTGGCTAGCCAAAGACAGATCACATCAACATAGGATTCAGGAAGCAAAGAACACTGAACTAACTTTCCAGTTTTCCTCTACCTCTGCCAATAATCTAGTTTCCCTATTTATTTGTCTGTGTGCACGTGTAAAGGAGGAATTTAAAGTTTTAGCTTGTAGCATTATTAGAAAATGGTTTAAATCTGTTTACTTGTAGCTGTAGCCTAACTACTTATAAATAAACAATAATTCTTATTTGGTACAGAAATATGGTCCATGATTTCTATCAACTTTAGTTTGAAAGGCAGGTAAATTGCGGGTACTGTGTACATCTTAAAAAAAAATCTTTAACATTTGGTGCAAGGCCAAAAAATATCTGGGTTTGATTTATGGTGCATTACTCGGTGGGTCATAACAGCGACCACGACTTCAAATTATGAAAACATCTCAACAGAGTCGCATAAGAGACAGGAGTGAGCAGAATAGCTGGCAAATATTTTGGATTAAAAGCTTGATTATAAGAAGCTTTATAAAAAGAGAGCAAGGCTCAAAGCGGTCACCCAGTCTGCATTTTGTCTCCCCAGTGTACAGGAGATCACAGTGTGAACAGCAAATAGAGTAGACTAAACTAGACTGAAGGAAGTAGAATACCAACATTCTGTCCACAACAATGATCCCGTGCTTCCAGCTGCCTGCCACGAACACCCCGCTGTGTTCCCTGTTCACCATTTCTGTTGCAGGCCTGCTGCAGTGTTCCAGTGAGCTTCAGCACAAGCTCAAAGAACAACATCTCATTTTCCACTAGGGGACCCTGCAGCCTCTAGGACTCAACATCTAGTTCAGTAATGTTTCAGCTTGAATACATACTTGCAGTTTTTTTTCAACCCAGCACACAGCTAATCCTGTTATGACACAGGGTGCTTTTATCAGTCACTCACTTCCACATACTCTTAGGTTCATTATCACATTATACTGATTGCATTCAGTACAGTTTACTCTTAGATCTTATTACCACTTATTAGTTTTTTTTTGTGGCTGCCTCTCATCCATAATCTTTGTTTACCAACTCTCTTCCCCTTTCGTCTCTCTTTCTAGGCTTCATCCCTACCTATCTGCTCACTCACTGCCTTCCCACTCCAAATTTGGCTTCAGTATAAATACCATTTTTCCCCAGCTAATGAAGTTCTGATGAAGAGACACTGTACTTGAAACATCGACTCTGCTTTCTTCTTCCATGCAGTCAGACAGTTTCTTCAGCAATTTCTGTTTTTGTTTCCGATCTCCAGAATCTGCAGTTTTGTTTTAGTTCAGTGATTGCTGACATCTTGTACTTGAGCAATTCAACATGACTCACTCACCCAGATTCCTTTGAAATCTTTAGCTTCCTTGATTTCTTTTCCTTCATCCCACTTTCATCCTTTCTTCTTTGCTTTTTTGCCACTCTGTCTTCTCCATCTTTTAATTTTTGTTTCTGAAAGATAAAAAACAGCAAATTATCTCCCAATTGTCAACTCTGAAAGAATGCAAATACATGGATCAGCTTATGATATCCTGGCAAATCTTATGTGAAGCATAGATGGTGCTTCAGTAATACTTATTACAACTCACCATTTTCAAAAAGAAAGCAACATAGTAGCTTTGGATGCCTGACAGACTTAAACATTATGGTAAAACATTGGTAATACATCGCAAACAATGAGGCAGGTTTCATCTGAAGAACAAAGGGGTAGGCAAAAAGATATCTTTCCATTCAAATTTTTTTTAGATTCTGGAACGTTTTATGATGAGAAGGGAGATCAAGATGTCATCAGGGTAAGACACTCCAGTAGGAGCTCCTCTACTCGCCAGTTCCTTTTCCTTCCCTCCTTTTTATCTCCACTCTGCAGTATATTTTCTTTCCGCTTCCCCCTGCAAACTTTTAACTACCTCTACCTGGAGAAAGGAGTCAAGGGAGACAAGTTGTGACCACAGACTGGAGGAGAGTTGAACGCACACACTGTGTCTCGCAGCTGTGGCAGGGTGAGCACAGACTGAATCAAAGAGCAATGGCAGCAGAAACAGCATGGGCTGGGCCAATACCCAGAATGACAGCAGCAGAGTGAGCATGGGCCAGACTGAGTCCTGGAGCAACAGCAGCTGAAGATCGTGAGTCCCAGAGCAGCATGAGGGGAAGCACGAAGTCCTGGAGCAGTGTGGCGAGGTGAAACGATGTAGGGCAGTTGTAGGACTTGGGCCTGATGCCATGTGCTGCGCTGCTGAAGTTTGGAACTCTTTACCAGACTGTAATTTAAAACCTTTTCACCGTGTTATAACTACTTCATTCCTAACTCATTCTCAGACACTGAAAGTGACGCTTATGCTTTTCTTTTCATCCTTTTTTGTATAATACTATTTTTTAACTCTAAGATTTGTACCAAGGTATTTGTACCCAGGGTGGCGCTATTAAAAGGCGGCCATTGTGAAAACTTTTCACTGTACTCTTGTACAAGAGTACATGTGACAATAAAGGATGTTCTATTCTATTCAGGCAGTGAGTAGATCATATAAAAGTGAATTGAAAAGTCAAGCATATAATATAATGATCTTCATAACAACTGGAAAATGGGACTACAGTTGATCGTTCCAATTGAAATGTTTGTATCAGATGCAAAGAATTGATAACCAGAATAGAAGGCACTTTGGTGGTGTTTGTGTGCATGAGCGCATTTGTATGTGCACGTGCATTTGCTGTTCCATGACATTTGATGACACAGGCATGATCTACACATCTCCAACCTGCCAAAGGAAAGAATATTGAGGGCACGAATGTGCAACTCTGTGTTTCGTCTGATTGCAGAGGGCTATTGAAAACTTAGAAACTGCTCAACCTTGTCATTAGGCTGCGGGTGAGATCACGGTTAGAACACACATACCATTTGGGATATCTTCCAAGTCTGACAATTCACTATAGAATTAAAATTAAACCACAACTTACTTTAGGTGATTTCAATCTTTTCTTTCCTGCCACATCTTCATCTTCAGTGTCAGAGGTTTGCCGGAACTGCAATGTCCCTGTGTTGATATAAAATCCTCCGTACTTTGTTGTCAGGGAGGCTGGAACCAATTCATCATACTGGAAAATAAATTCAGGTTTCAGCGAAAACTGTAAGCTGGAATTGTCAGTCTGGGTTAAACAGATGAATGTGCAGTGTTTAAGTGCTTGGAAATACTCAGTTTGTACCGTTCAGTATCACGAAGGCTGAATCTGAAATATGCATATTTTAGTATATAATGATGCCGTGCACATGTCAAAGGCTGTTTGTGCAGTGATAGAATGCATGAAAAGATCATGTGTTCACCATATACTACCATCTGTTGGGTGTGTTAACTTTTTCTGCTATGAATTCCGATAACATAGGATAGAAACTACCTAGACGCTGATACTGAATCTCAAAACGGTGATAAATTTTGCTAATTAATCATAAACAATATCAAATAATCCTTAATAAAGCAAAGGATAGAATAGACGAGTTAAAAATGCACTACGGTCCAAAATGTATCCTTCGCATCATGCTCGTTCAGCTGAAGATTCCTTGGATGTAATGTCTCAGCATAAAATTTTTGTTTCCAAACTTTACCTCCAGAGCTGAATTTGTTAAGGTGTTTTAGGATATTCAGAGAAAGAAAAGTTTTATTTTCCTTTCCCTAATTCACACCAAAGACAGATGAAATGGAACTAAAACCAATCTCAATTCATAGAAAATTCATACTAGATGCCTTCCACACTTGTGCTAAATGGGACCAATATAATGTGGTAATATTATTGGGCCAGCAATCCAGAAGGTCACGCTAACATGCAAAACTGAAATCAAATGTGCCACCATTTATCAACTAGGTGCTGGAAAGGCAACAGCACACCCTGTCCACTTGATTTAACAAGGTTTCTTTACTATAAACAAGTGTTTACTGCAAAACTGAGACAACGTGCAACAACCCAACATAGTCGTACTCAATGAATCATACAGTCAATGTACTACCCGCCTCCATCACCTTTCCTGAGCATATCCCTGTCCTCCTGGCAGTAGTATATAGTCAAAGGAGAGTTGCCTCTCCAAGTCCTCAATGTTGACTCCAGACTCCATGGTATCTCAGGGCACCAGGTCAAACATAGGCAAGGAAATATCTAATTACTATCCATCACACAACACAAATTTGAAGTACTGAGAATGGTAATAGCACAGAATGCCCTCTGAGTGCGAAGATTACAATGTTCATCACCAAGAATGGCTCAGCAGCACCACTGTCGCCTGAGCTGACAAGGCTTGAAAGTCTACATCTGTCAGATGAGGTCTGGGAGAAGTGATGAGGGAACTAACGAAAGGGAAACAACGTTACTTATCCTCCTCCCCAAAAACCTACCAGTTGCAGGTATGCCCATCCATGACACCATTATTCAGAATGACCACTGCACAGTTCTTGTGGTAGAACTATACACTTTTGCAATCTGCAACCTTATAGCCTTACATATCCTACTCTATCGTCGCCTGTTCATTGGAGGGCCTGGGACAGAATATAGCGAAGCATGAGGCCTAACTAATAAGGTAACAACATAGTGAAGCTACAGTGTAACATTACATGCATGCTAAATATCAGAAGCAACGTGTAATAGACAAAGCTAAATGATCACAATGTACAGGCCAGTTCTGCCGTCTTGTCATGAACCATTAGACAACAATGATGGGGCAGCCCAGCATGACAACACAAGGGAAGGATAAAACACACCTTCTTCGGCCTGAAGCACTTAGGACTTGATTAATTTCATTCTTCACCTGAAATCCCCAACATCACAGATGCTAGCCTTGAAGCAATATAATTCACCCCATAATATCGCAACTGAATATTGCAAAGGCTACGGCCCTTGATAACGCCCAGCATCTTCATCCATGAAGACTTGTGTTTCAAAACCAGTCGGGCCCCGAGTTAAGATGCTCCAATACAGCTACAACACTGGCATTTATCTGACAAGGTACAAAATTACCCTGGGTCATCTTTTGCACAAAAAACTGTACAAATCCACCCAGGCAATTATCATATCAGTCAAATTCTAATCTGTTAACCCCCACTCCCATTAATGTACTCTTTATAATCAGCAAAGTGATAGAATATATAATCAAAAATCTGGAATATAAAGCCAACCTACAACAGGGTTCTTGTAGCACAGTGGTAGTATGCCCAGCAAGAAGGTCTGGGGTCAAGTACCACTTGCTCCAGAGCTGTGTAATAATGTACAAATGCATCTGGCTCACCAAAGTCCTTAACGGAAGAAATCTACCATCCATACCTGAAGTGGCTTACGTGTAATTCCAGAATCACAACAATGTAGTTGACAATCAACTTCCCTCTGGGCAACAAGGATGGGCAATATTTGCTGCACTGGCCAGCAACACCCACATCTCATGGATAAATTTTAAAAAATAACAGCGCCATGAAGCAGTACATGGCAATACCTGCTCACTTGGTTCCTGACTTCATTACAACCTTGGTCCAAATTTGCTGTAAAGAGTTGAAATCAAGAGAGGTGCGGTGAAAGTGTACTTGCCATCAAGTCAAGATTTGGCCGCCTGGAGCATTAGGTAATGCCAGCAAAATTGAAACCAAAGGGAATGAGGGAAAATCGCCTAGCTGGTTGGAGTCATGCCTAGCTTAAGGGAAGATGGCTGAGGTTAAAGGCCAATTATCATCTCAGACCCTTTCTAATATGGAGTTCTTCAGGATATTGCACTAGGTCCAACCATCTTCAGTTATTTTATCAACGGCATTCTCTCCAAAGATCAGACGTGGATACTCCCATGCTAGATGATTACACACGATTCATTCAAGACTCACATACTAGAGCAATTTGTGTTCACGTACAGCAACATCTGGACAATATTCAGGCTTGGGTTGATAAATGGCAAGAAAAATTTGCACTACAAAAATACAAGACAATGATCCATTACCAACAAGAGAATCTAACAATTACTGTCCGACATTCAACCTCATCACCATCTCTGCATCAACAACACTCAAGTAGCTCAATACCATCTAAGGTAAAGCAGCCTGCTTCATTAGCACTCCATTCACCACCAAAACACAGTGGCAACATTGTGTACCATCTACAAGATACTGTGCAGGAATTCACCAAGGGTCTTTTGAAAGCATATTCCAAATCCATCTCGAAGGACATGGGCAGCATATGCCTATGCATACTACTACCTGCACTTTCCCCTCCAAGTCACATAGCATCCTGCTCCTGTTATATTACTGTTCCTTCATAGTCATTAGGTCAAAATCCTGGAACTCCCTCTTTCTTAGCACTGTGGATTGACCTACACTCATGGGCTGCTGCAGTTTAAGACAACAGTTCCCCACTACCTTGTCAATGGTAATTAGAGAATAAATGCGAGCACTGGCAACAATCCCACAAAATAATTTTTTAAAATGTGTGGCGTGTATGAGCAGCAGCTTCACTTTGGATTCATATCAGTTTAGAGCAGAATTTACCATGTGAATGGTAGGAAATTTCACCAGGATCCAGGCAATTGTTAGGAATACTTTCATCTGCCTCTACCAGAATGGAGTTAGTTTGAAACATTGAGGAGAGAGTTACAGTTGGAAAATATCCTAAAAATAAGTTACCCTACTCTTATGGCCTTTCTGGTTATTTCAGTAATGAAACTGTTTCTCAGAACTGAAAGGATGCCATCACACAGATTAAAAAAGCAGCAACCTGCACTGACTTATACTCATGTTCTCAGCATTGAGGTTCCTTCAGATTTTGAAAACAGAAGCCTAAAAGATATCAACTAACATCTGTAAGACTGAAACAGTGAAGTTATTTTCTGCACAACACTTGGGCCATGAAATGTGTCCCATTTAGCAAATGCAAATCTCCAAAACCAACTGGGTTTACACAGAGTTCAAGGCCATGAAATCATGTTCATGTCTCTGTACAATTGCAGTGTGTGATTACCAGCATTCAAATGTTTAATGCTTGGTTTGCTAATAGTTACGGCAGAGAATAACCTTTTGAGGATTTGCTTGTGGTGGTGACATTATGAACACTTGCAAATAGTCACCGATTGTCGAGCGTAATATTCTAGTACCATATAACTGGCAGCCGATGATGCCTTGCCTCTTAGAAAATTATCTTGTTAAGCTTCGGTACAGCTCACAGAGGTGGCTGGAAAGTTTGACCCAAATTTAACTTCAGCCATGGGTCCTGCAGTCATAATAAGATTCTGCCAGTGGGAAAGGACACCCATGAAAAATCCACACTTCACTTTGGTGGTAGAAAGATCAAGTACACTTCAGTCAACAGAAAACATTCTGCTGGAGTAGTACACTGACAAAGGGCAAAGTTACTTGTCGGATCTCATCGTGCGCTGCTGTTGGTTTTGCTGAGATTAATCCCATGGAGAAGCTGTTCAGGTTCCTTACAACGAAACAATATGAAGTTTAAAAGAAGCACTTATTTTCAGTACAAATCAAGAACCAACACTCACCGCTTCAGAGTTGTCAATGAATGGATCCGTGTCATCATAACCGTATCCCATGTCAATTAGATCCTGCATGCGATCTTTCCGTCGCTTGTGATTCTTTTGACCCTGTAAGTTAGGCAAGTTATTTCTTTTGTTTTCCTTAAACTTAGAGGTCAAGGGAGCAGATAAGACTTGGCATTCTGTTAGATATTTGGAGATGTGTCCTATTTGATGTTTACACCCAAGCTGGGCATTGATAGCAAAGACAAAAGGCAGTCATTTCTTTACACTGGTAACTGAACTCCTTTCACTACAGATTTTTGCCAATGGCCAATATGCAACATTGAACATTGTTTCCTCATGGATAATTCATCAACAGGGTCTGCAAGGTAAATGCTCACACAACCATCCACTGAAGAGGGAGGAAAAATGGCCATCAAATTATTGCCTTACAGACTGAACAACTTACATGCATTTAAGTCAAGATTCTACATTTCTAATTTGCTGCTATTTCTGTTTCATAATATTTCTAGGGATTGAACGTTCATAGGCAGAGGCTAGGAACAGGGCCACAGAAGATTTGCGAAACTAACTGAGCTGCATCAGACGTCTTTGCACAATGACTTTTTGCTGGGCGTACAGCCCATGCCCAGAGGACAGCAGTACTTCTACATTTTGCTCAACATGGTGCTTTAGACCATCCTGAATTTGTGAAAGTTCTTCCTTTTTAAAAGGGATACAAATGATATGTGAATATCAACAGTCTGCCCACAGATACACCATTTGCGTGCACTCTCTCTAACATGCGTACATGCACAATTACATATTCACACACATGAAACTCACATATTTTTCCTCAAGTTTCTTCGCTAAAGCTTCCACTTCCTTCCTCTCCTTCTCTTCATCATTGAAGGGATCATCAGAATTTGTAAAATTTCTCTGTTGAAACAAGAAAGTAAAGGTTTGTCTGAGGCATATGGGGACAGGTTGATGAGCGATATGGGAGTGTTCTCTCGGGATCTTGTTTGGGTGCCTGCGCAATGAGAAACTAACTCAAACTATGGAAGCCCCAAATCTATACTACGTCAACAGATCTTGATTACAGCAGAGTTAGTGATGTTCTGTTTAGCTGGAACGTCTATTAAGGTAGAACAGAAATAAGCGTGTGCTCCCGTTTCAGATTGCTGTCAAAAACTTAACCTCCCCACTGCCAGGATGTCAGCAGCACAGCTTCAAGCTCACGAGAGGTGAATCACATTAGAACAACTCAATGTTCACTCACAATTGAATATTTCCACTGGGTACAGGGATTGGTCAGGGAGGAAATGCCTGAAAAGTGAGAGAGGGGCAACTTACTGACTTTGAAGGGGGTGGGTTTGCAGCGCAGATTCACCAGAATGAAACCAGATTAAAGGGAGTTAATTTACAAAGGGGCATTGCACAGACTATGTGTACCCCCTTAAGTACAAAAAAATTATTCGATGATATTATTAAGGTGAACAAAATTATATGCAGTTTCTATCCATCTATCCCATTTCTTCTAGAGGGCCAAGTCCATAACAAAGGGTAATCTCAAAGCTAGACCATTCTGGAAGCACTTCTTCAGACAAATAAGCCAGTGAAGGACACTGTATCCAGTTAATGGATGACAATCATAATTAGCTTGACATGCCAAAAAAAATCAAAAGGTCAGGGTGGAGGTCTCGGCTCAAGTGTCTTAGACAATTTTTGATTTGCTCAATTTGAGAAAGCCAAGAGGAACCAGCATTCAACTATGTATGTTATCCAAAGTAGTTGTTCTGAGAAGCTTCGCTGTTCAATCAGAATACAACATTCCCAAGACTGAAATAGTTCAATGGTAAAGCCATGTACTATAATGGGGGCAAACAGTTAAAACTGACGCAGCTGTGAGGCTGCCCCTTGCCAAATAGGACATTTTACTTTACATATTTATCAAAAGGTAACTTGTGTGTCTCTGACTTTTCCCAATTCTTACTGTAAAGGTAAAATCTCAATTCCTGCTCTGATCTTAATGAGGGAGACAGCCTGGCTTTCAAATGAGGAAAGGAGAAATTCAGCATCCCTGTGACTACAGTTCTCTGAGAGAGAAATGAAGATTGGGGATGACATCACAGGTAAGCAATGAAGTTCACTTGTGAAGCCATTCATCGTTCAGTAGCTTTCCAATTCATGAAAAATATGCAGTTGGCACAAGATGGCAGCAGTGTAAGCCGAAACTGTCAGTTCCCCTTTGCAACTTCAAAACCACATTCCCCTCCCCAGCATCTATGCAATCTAACCAAACAGACCCCACCATCAACCAGGCAACTACATCCAACAAGTGCCTGTACAGCCTCTGCCAAGACCTGCATCAACAATGATTCATTCATCCAAACATGAAAAGGAAAGTCTCTGATGAACAAATAGATCAATTATCAAATTACACAAATTGGAACACAATACAGGGCTCGAAATCTGGAAACAGCACAAAATGTTGCAACCCAGAAAATACAAGGAGAATATTATTTCTCTCTCTGAAGGGTTTTGCATACACTTATTGAATGTAAGGAAAATTAGCCCACGCATCTTCTGTTCCAAGACAAAAAAAGAATTTTGCCGCACGATGATCAGTAAATTCAAAAATGAGAAAACTTCCAGCTAGCCCACTGGTGTTAACGTATGGGTGATGTCCCCAAATTTTTAGCTCAAAATCTATCAGAAATTCTGACATATTTATCATTACTAATTAACACTTCCAAGATGCATACAAACTGAACACCATGCTTAGTTTCTAGTTTGATGAAAGATCATTGACAAGAAATATTCACTCTGCTTCTTTCTCTATCAGCACTATACAACTTGCAGAGCATTTCCAGAAATCGTTTATTTCAATTTCAGGAAAGCTCGCAACTTTAACTCTTTGTTAAAACTTCTACTGCGAAACAACTAGATCACTGAATATCAACAGAACACACACTAGTCCTTTGGAGTTTAGTCCCTACAAAAGGACCCAAACATGTTAACACACAATAAAATCCAAAATGTGTATGCATTTTCTGAGCAACTTTTCCATCACAAATTCCTGTGTCCACACTTTTTATTGGAATGTAAATATGTTACACAGGATTTACATACTCTATCCAGTGGCGAGATAATAGCACATTAATTTTACAAATCAGCACCTTAGTTTGCATCATAGAAACATTCCTCTGGTAAAACGAGTCTACTTCCTAAATTGTTGAACAACTTGCCTTTTAACAATCTTAAAAAGAGCCATAAAATGGGAGAAAAATACATAGCATATATGAAATATTAAATTGAACATCCTGGCTCAAATCATTGTTCCCTTCAAGTACAATCACATGATACTCTGGTTATCTCAATCTCAGAAGTGACCTAGCAAATTATTCAGTTGCCAGGAGAATGAGGGATAGACAATAAATTTAGCTATGTTAGGGTGAGCCAAAGAACAAAAACAACAAAAGTTTGAGACTGCCAACTCCTACCTGCACAAGACCCAAATCAAACCATGGTAAATTATAAGATAGCCTCATAGTAGATGATGGTGGAACTCTTATTGCTTGACTGAGGAGAGGGTTAGCGATCAAAGACAGAAATATGAGCATCTTGCTGAAGAATAGATTTTCCTGTGGTTGAACAGGGAAGAATGC
The DNA here is from genome assembly GCF_030684315.1 of Stegostoma tigrinum. Classification (NCBI taxonomy): domain Eukaryota; kingdom Metazoa; phylum Chordata; class Chondrichthyes; order Orectolobiformes; family Stegostomatidae; genus Stegostoma; species Stegostoma tigrinum. Next base: position 3,912,515 of record NC_081391.1, read on the forward strand.
AACTGATGTGAGACTAAACCAGAAGGTTCACACCACATAACAATAATATTTATTCTTCAATAAATAAATACAACCTGTTTGGAGATGTTATGATACACCTCTGGAACAGACGGGACTTGAACCCAGGTCTACTGGCCCAGAGATAGGGAGAGTACCACTATACCACGATAGACCTCAGACCACAATGATACAGAATACACTCATCTCAACAAGCTAGGGAAGCTATTTGTGAGGGGAGGTGAAAAGAAAAATTAATGAAACAAAATCATGCATTGATACAGTATCTTTAATAATCTACCAAGGCACTTTACAGTCAATGAGATATTTAAGCATAGTCATGTCTGATATCTATTATGAAGGGCTTGAGGCCCAATGGCAGTGTCCAAAGCTCTGAGCCAAGATGTCTGGGTTTAAGTTTCACCTACTTCAGAGTTGTGTAATAACATCTCTCAACAGCTTGGTTTGAAAATTTCTTAACTGACTAGAAAGTTAGTACGCCCATAATGATGTTCTTTACAGTTGTGAGGGGTAGGTCATGCCTTACAAACCTTATCGAGTTTTTTGAGGATGTGACTAGAAAGGTTGATGAGGGTCGAGCTGTGGATGTGGTGTATATGGACTTCAGTAAGGCATTTGATAAGGTTCCCCATGGAAGGCTCATTCAGAAGGTCAGGAGGAATGGGATACAGGGGAACTTAGCTGCTTGGATACAGAATTGGCTGGCCAACAGAAGACAGCGAGTGGTAGTAGAAGGAAAATATTCTGCCTGGAAGTCAGTGGTGAGTGGGGTTCCACAGGGCTCTGTCCTTGGGCCTCTACTGTTTGTAATTTTTATTAATGACTTGGACGAGGGAATTGAAGGATGGGTCAGCAAGTTTGCAGACGACACAAAGGTCGGAGGTGTCGTTGACAGTGTAGAGGGCTGTTGTAGGCTGCAGCGGGACATTGACAGGATGCAGAGATGGGCTGAGAGGTGGCAGATGGAGTTCAACCTGGATAAATGCGAGGTGATGCATTTTGGAAGGTCGAATTTGAAAGCTGAGTACAGGATTAAGGATAGGATTCTTGGCAGCGTGGAGGAACAGAGGGATCTTGGTGTGCAGATACATAGATCCCTTAAAATGGCCACCCAAGTGGACAGGGTTGTTAAGAAAGCATATGGTGTTTTGGCTTTCATTAACAGGGGGATTGAGTTTAAGAGTCGTGAGATCTTGTTGCAGCTCTATAAAACTTTGGTTAGACCGCACTTGGAATACTGCGTCCAGTTCTGGGCGCCCTATTATAGGAAAGATGTGGATGCTTTGGAGAGGGTTCAGAGGAGGTTTACCAGGATGCTGCCTGGACTGGAGGGCTTATCTTATGAAGAGAGGTTGACTGAGCTCGGTCTCTTTTCACTGGAGAAAAGGAGGAGGAGAGGGGACCTAATTGAGGTATACAAGATAATGAGAGGCATAGATAGAGTTGATAGCCAGAGACTATTTCCCAGGGCAGAAATGGCTAGCACGAGGGGTCATAGTTTTAAGCTGGTTGGTGGAAAGTATAGAGGGGATGTCAGAGGCAGGTTCTTTACGCAGAGAGTTGTGAGAGCATGGAATGCGTTGCCAGCAGCAGTTGTGGAAGCAAGGTCATTGGGGTCATTTAAGAGACTGCTGGACATGCATATGGTCACAGAAATTTGAGGGTGCATACATGAGGATCAATGGTCGGCACAACATTGTGGGCTGAAGGGCCTGTTCTGTGCTGTACTGTTCTATGTTCTATGTTCTATGTTCTAAGCCATAATTAATTATCTAGGCCCACAGTAACCTCTTAGGCAAAAGATCCCTGGTGGACGTCTTCCTCTTACATAACTGAATTGCAACAAAACTTGGCATCAACTGAAAGGACTGACAATCAAATTTCAGAATGACAATAAAATGTTCATTTGAAAGAGAACGCAAGCTTGCATTCTGCTAAAATGCACCAGATAACTGTTTCAGATGCAAGAGATAAACACAAAACAGCATTGAGAGTTTCCACAATATCACAATGGCACCTGATGTAGCAACATCCAACACCACAATAAAACGTGAAACGTTGCCTGTGGGGATTTAAGAACACTCACGTGACCCAAAAGCAAGAGATATTGCTTTGGATTAAATTCAATGCGTCCCAACATGCAGATTAATTTCATACGCAGATAGCTAACTCCAATGTGAATCAAACTAAACTCTCTGTTCAACTCTCAATTCAGTTGGATTTCAACACAGGTCTTTGGACCCAGAAAACACCCAGTATCATGAGTTGTTTTCAGACCATTATAAATAAGAGAAGGTCCTTCAACACCTTGATGTTTGCCATTCAATTAGATCATGACAGATCTCCACTTTATTTTTTCCACCTTAACTCTTGTATTGCCTCTGGTATGTGGTGCTGGATGACAAACCTGCCTACTGGAGACAAAACCATCAACAATTCCAAATTTTGTCGCTAAGGGTTTAGACTGTCCTTAGTCAGCCATGGTTGGGTGAGGCATTAGTATGTTCTACAATTTCCAAGAGGTGCATAATTCTCAGTGTGCAAAGTTGCAAGTAAATTCGCACTTCCTGACATTAGTTACAGGTCCAACTGTGCCTCAGGCTTTGACTCCAAAGTAGATCTTCTGCTCCCAATCACGATATACACATCAAATAAAACAGCATAAAATGCACAGAAGCCAAATTAGTAATTATTCTATGAAAAGAAACACCAAATAGCCAGAGTGTTGACCATAAGTATATGAGGCTACACAGTCCAAGTACAGCCACAGAATTGAATACAAGTACAGACAGCACACTGCATGGAGAATTCAATAGCTTCAGTTAGTTACCCCAAAACATTAAATCGCAGTAAATGTGAATTTAGGATGAGATTTAAATTAGTTTAAAAGTAAACTGTTGGACTTCCTTGCACAAGCAGTGAGAATGGCACTGAATATTGTGCCAGGGAGGGAAGTGGGGAACAAAAACCAGCCATGACATTCAAGAGTCAAAGGTGCTATAAAGGGAGAGGTGATATCCTGAAAGATCTTATGACTGTGGCATTGGAATTCCAGGCAGCTCTGCTGGATTTATGATTAAATTTCATACTTGGTTTTGTTCTGTTTGAATTTGTGGTTCTGATGGGTCACTATCTGCACTTAAAGGAATATGGATCAGGATTGCATCAGAGAGATGAGCACAGGAAGCTACATATACATTTCTTCACTGCGATTTCTGTAGCATATTTATGCAAAGTCGAGGTGTTGTCCATCAGATGAAACATGAAATGAATAACATGCTGAAAATAAAGCTCCATTTCACCAATCAAGACATACAGGGAGCTCTTTGGGATGTTCTGTACAAATTGGCAAGCTTTTGAAGTGCTTTCCAATATCCTGGATTCCTTTACGATTCTACATAAAAAAAGATTATCCAAGAATGGCAGGGTGCACTGGTTACAGAGGTGTAAACTGAGGCCTACAGCTATATAACTTCAATTTTAATTCTGCTGTGACATTTCTGGTCTTCAATGCTATTGCTCCACAATAAAAAAGACACCATGCTAAAAACTCAGCAAAGGCCATCAACACAAGTAAAAGCCTTTTGTGATAACCCTAACTTCTTGAAAGTTCAAATGTTCTTCGTTCCCTTCATGAATGTAATTGCTCATAAAAAACCTAGATCATTCCAATCTTTATATTGCAAAATAGTTTCATGCCAGTGTTGCTTTGTTTCAGAAGAAAACATACGCAAAGTCAGCACAGGTTCATATAGGCTGAGACACTGGTTGGCAGCAGAATGAAGCTGCCAGTTTTCCAGCAAAACAAAGTGAAAACAAGATGGAGGTGGTCTCAGGCAGGAGTATGTGGAGGGGGTCTAAGGAGGTGCCTTGGACAGGGCCACCGTGCACAAAGGATGCACAGGGATTTTCAGCAGATGCACAGAGGTCCCAATGTAGAAAGGATCTCAGTTGGGGGAACTGCAGCGTGGGTGGGTGGGTCGGTCGGTCGATATGGAAGAGGGATGTGGTGCAAAAGGATCAGGATGATGCCTGGAAAGCAGAGTTTGTCTTATTAAAATAAGATGGATAGATTGGTCCTTTCTTCACAGAAGTGTAGGAGGTTGAACAGTGACCTTAAAGGCATTTATGAAATTGTGAGGGGCGTAGATAAGGTGAATAGCAACGGTCGTTTCCCTAGGGTGGGGGAATCCAAAACTAGGGGGCATATTTTTAAGGTGCCAGGAGAAAGATTTAAAAAGGACACAAGGAGCAGCTTTTCTACACAGAGAAGGTCATGTGGGGAATAAGCCACCAGAACTAATGGTGGATTCCAGTACAGTTCCAACATTTAGAAGAAATTTGTTTAGGTACATGAACAGGAAAGGTTTATAGGGATATGGGCTAGTTTAGGTAAATGGTCGGCATGCACTAGTTGGACCAAGGGTTTGTTTCCAACTTATATGACTATGACTTTTGACAAGGGTGGAGATGTGCTTTTGGGGGCAAGGAAGACGGTGTGGGAGGGAGGAAGAAAGATGGTCTTGGGAGGGACAAAGGTGGTCTTTAGGTGATGATGTTTTCCGTTGGGAGGGTAAGGGTCTGTCTAACCGTGCGATCTGGGGAATGTGAGGGTCTCAGAGGATGGACTGTGGGGTACTGGAGTCTCGGGGTGACAGGAATCTCGGAGGGGAGTAAGAATTACGGTAGGATCAGAGGGGTATTCAAGAAGGGACTATTTGAGTAGAAGGTCCCCCGGTTATCCTGAATCACCAGGCAAATCCCTGGGACGGCTCCATCCGTCTGTACTTACCTTGGCTTCTCGCAGCAGCTCATTGTAGTTGTACTCAGTGTGGCTCCGGTCATTCGGCTCACTTAGCCGGAGGCCGAAGCGCACATTTGCTGGAGCTGAGCCGCTCCGCTCCTCTCGCCGCTTCTTCTTGGCGGCGGCGACCGGAGACACGGGCACGGCTGTAGCTTGAGGCGCGGGCACCGTGTTGAAGGCCACCCTTCGCGGTTCTGTCATGTCTGAGCGGGCAGGGCCTGCCGCGCCAGGCCAAGGCCAAGGCCAGGGCCGGGGCCGGGGGCCAAGGCCAGCGCCAGGCCGCTGCAACGCGATCAAAACCCCTCCCCTCACTGAACCCGCACCAACGCCGCCATCTTGCGCGTGCCGACGTCACGGCAGATACGCACGCAGCACACAACACGCAACGTCAACGCGCGCTGATGTCACCCGATATTACGTCACACAATCAAACATCTGCTGACGTCAAGTCTAGGAAGCTCATTGTCACTCCTCAGGTTGTATCAATGGTGCAGTGTTAGCATCTCTATCTCTGAATCAGGAGGCCAGGTTTAAAGCCCCACCTGCTCTGGAGGTGTGTAATAATATTTGGACATGGCCTCCTGCAGTGCCACAACAATGCCACCCGAAGGTTGCAGGAACAGCAACTCATAATGCAATGTTGTCACTTACCTCTGAGGGTTGGAATATAAAAGCAGCCCTGCGCTTTTGAGACTTTATAAAGCTCTAGTTAGGCCCCATTTAGAATACTGTGTCCAATTTAGGGCCCCACACCTCAGGAAGGACATACTGGCCCTGGAGCGTGTCCAACGGAGATTCACACAGATGATCCCTGCAATGGTAGGTTTAACATACAATGAATGGCTGAGGATCCTGGGATTGTATTCATTAGAGTTTAGAAGGCTGAGGGGAGATCCAGTAGAAACTTACAAGATAATGTATGGCTTAGAAAGGGTAGATGCTGGGAAGTTGTTTCCGTTAGGTGGGGAGACTAGGCCCCGTGGGCACATACTTAGAATTAGGGGAGGTAAATTTAGAACGGAAATGAGGAGACATTTCTTCAGCCGGCGAGTGGTGGACCTGTGGAATTCATTGCCATGGAGCTCAGTGGAGGCCGGGACATTAAATGTCTTCAAGGCAGATTGATAAATTCTTGATCTCGCAAGGAATTAAGGGCTACAGGGAGAGTGCGGGTAAGTGGAGTTGAAATGCACATCAGCCAGGTGTGCAGGTAAGGTGGATTGGCCATGGGAAATGCAAGGGTATAGGGTGGGGGGCTGAGTCTGTGTGGGATGATCTTCAGATGGTTGGTGTAGACTCAGTGGGCCAAATAGCCTGCTTCGTACTTTAGGAATTCTGTGATCCTGTACAAGGAATGGTTAAGGTATAGAATGCAGTGCCTGGAAATGTGGAGGCAGGTTCAACTGAGGCATTCACTAAGGGTACTGAATGATCATTTGCATAGAAATTATATGCAAAGATATGCAGAAAAGGCAGGAGATTAGCACTAGGTAACAGAAGTTGTGCTGAATGGCCTCCTTCTGCACCATAATAGTTCTATTATTCCGTGATCTCCTCTGCATTCTGTCTGGTGCGATGACATCCTTCCTACAACGTTGCAACCAGAATCACACACAGCACTTCCATGATGGCCTACCCAGCATTTTGTACAATTCCAGCAATAACCACCCTGCTCTTGTATTCTGTACCTCAGTTAATAGTGTATCCCTTGTGTCTTCTTAAACACCTTAACCATTTGTCCAGCTACCTTTAGGAATGAAGGATATGCACAGCCTTCTAATCTTCAGTAATTTCCAGAGTCTGTCATTCATGGTGTAATCCTTTGACTTGTTAGTCCTTGAAAAGGTAGTAATAGGCTTCTTTCTTTAACCATTGCCATCCTAGGTATGTAGGTATGCCCACTGCGTTGTTAGGAAGGGATTTCAGGATTTTGCACCCATGACAATGATGATATACTTCCAGTCAGCACAGTGTACAACTTGGAGAAAAATTTGCAAGCGGTGATTTCCCACATATTTGTTCCCCTTGTCCTCTACGTGTCTAGTATGGGTTTGGAAGGTGCTATCAAAAGAATTTGGGTGATTTGCTACAGTGCATCTTGTGGACTGTACAACTACTTATAGTGAATGGTTAAAATAATGGGTGGAGTACTAATCAAAGCAATTTGCTTTTTCTAGTGTAGCATCGAGTTTCGAGTATTGTTAGAGCTGCACCCATACAGGCAAGTGGTGAGTATTCCATCAAACTTCTGATGTGTGCATAGTGGACAGGCTTGTGAGGCCAGAAATGAGTTAATCACTGTAGAATTCTTTGCCTTTGACCTGCTTTTGCAACCATAGTATTTATGTGGCTAGTCCAGTTCTGTTTGTGATCAATGGCAATTCTCAGGATGGTAATGATAGAGAAATTCACCAACGATAATGCATGATGTTTAGATTCTGTCTTACTGGAAGCTATTGACTGGAGTGTGGTGCAAATTGAATTTGCTGTTTATTGGCCCAAGATTGGATAGTGTCTGGGTCTTGCTCCATTTGGTCACCACAAAATCTGATTTGTCACAAATAGTATTTATTGAATATTATACAATAATCAGTGCTCATCTACATCCAAACTTTACTATGGCAGAAAGATCATTGATGAAACAGACAAAGATGGTTAGGCTGAGGATAATATCCCACGGAACTGCTGCTGTGTTACTGTGAACATTTTTGATCCCTCTTATCTAAGGAGGGTTTTTTAAAATTATTATTAATTCACATGATGAGGACATCACGGGCAAGACCAGCATTTATTGCTCATCCAGAATTGCTCAAAGGGCAGTTAGTCAACCATATTGCTGTGGGTCTGGGGTCACATGTAGGCCAGACCAGCCAAGAATATCAGTGACCTTCTCTAAAAGACAATAGTGAACCAGATGAGTTTTTTCCAAGAATAATGGCCATCATTAGACTCTCAATTCCACTATCTGCCATGGTGGATTCAAATCCGAGTCCCCAGAATATTAGAGGTAGTAGGATAGATGGAGAATATGCTCCCCAGAATAGTGGCTGGGTTTCTAGATTAGTAGTCTAGCAACAATACAACTACACCATCAACTCCCTATAGCACCAGCATTGGAGACTGTCTCCAATTGAATCCAGCTAGGGCTGAATTTTCTCATGAGGAGAGGTTGAGTAGGTCAGGTTTGTACCCACTGGAGTTTAGAAGAATATGATGTAACATTATTGAAATATTCAAAGATTCTTAGGGGACTTGAGAGGGTAAACGCAGAGTTTGTTTCCTCTTGTACAAGAATCTAGGACCAGAGGACATAATCTCAGAGTCACCTGTTTGAGACAAAAATGAGGGGAATCTTTTTCAGGAGAGGCCTGGATGTGGAGTAGACTATCAGATCAACCATGTCTTCATTGAATAGAGAGCAAACTCAATAGGCTGAATAACCTACTTCTGGTCTTACATCTTACAAAATTGTAAGTTGTCTAATAGAAAGGTATGTACTCCACTAATAGAGAATATATTTCCAACAAACTACCAATAATTTTAATAAATCTAGAAACATAGAACTTACATCACAGAAACAAGCTATTTCGTCCAACACACTATATTTGTGCTTATTCACCACATGAGCCTCCACCCATCCCCGTTATCTCACATCATGAGCACTGCCTTCTGTTTCTTTCTCTCCTATGTACTTATCCAGCTTCCCCACAAATACATCCCAACTATAATGACCATCATCAGATAAAATAGGAATACTGCATTGAACTCTCTCTGATATATCTGTTAGTTTGGTTCTGAGAACAGTCAAAGTAAATCCCAAGACCTTCTTGTCCTGGTTTTGAGGTCTGACTATGGTTAGGAGCAATGTCAGTGTTGGAAGGGCGTCGCGGCAACATTAATGAGGTAGGCTGTGGCGAGAAATTACGACTTTGGTGGGCCCAGCCCAGGCCGTGGCAGAGGTGAATCAGCCCAGCGACACAAAATGGCACCTGAGGATGGGTGTCTTCAATGTCAGTCAGGTCTGGTGAAGCAGTGGCGGTTTTCAGCCAGCTCAGAACTCAAACAGAGATGGACATCTCTCCAAGTTACTTTTTAAAACTTTTCTCTTATTCTCAGACTATTAAAATGACATCGTATTGTGGCAATGAATGAAAGCTTTTCACTGTATTTCATTCTATTTTCTCACTGTAAAATACACTGACAATAAAAATCATTCATTCATTGCCTTAGCAACAACATGGAAAGTCAATTGAACAAATTTGCAAAGTTACATGTGTTGAAAATTGGGGTTCCTTTTAATTTAAAACAAAAAACTAATGGGAATTGCTTAGGCAGTTTACATTTGCCTTAAAAATGAGAAAGATTTTTTGGGAAGCAATTAATTGGCCTGTCAAGACATGAACAACAGTGATTCTGTCACAAAAGAAATTCTCAAATCTGTTATTACCATACTTGAATTTGGGATAATTTCAAAAAAAGTGTCAATCATAAACTAGCCAATCACTTTTGAGAAAGTAATATTTTTATGTAATAAAGAACAAGTAAGCAGGAATTGATAATGCTTGAAACCACATAGGAATGTTTGATTGCTGCTTTAAAGATATTAAAAAAAAACTTTTTAAGTTTTTCCAGAGGTCCTAAATCAGATGGAATGGTAATTAATAGCATGTCATACATAGAATAAAATGACACTGATGGGGAAAAGTGACAGTATCAAATGGGAAATGAAAATAATCAACTTAGAAGTAGTTATTATTTATATCTAGTGAATGGAAAGCTAGATGAAATTATCTAACTGACAGCTTTATCTTGAACATATGCCCTTGCCACTTGACTTGCAGTTTTTTATAGAGAACTAAATTCACCCACCTAACCCCAAAGGGCATAATACTGAAAGCCAGGGGAGGGGAATAATATGATACAATAAAAATCCACAGGATGTGTAAAGATGAAGGGAACATTGAAGACTCTTTCAAGTCTAATCAAATCTGTTGCTGTAATTGAATATACCATAACCAGCTAAAAATGAGCTAAGTTGTCTGAAGGGTGAAAGTACAGTTTAAATGAAGAATGAGGAAGAAATCCAACAATCTGAAGCAAAGAGAAAGGAAACCTCAAACAGGGGAGATATATTTGCCCCATGTGGATACCTACCTTTTCCTTCCACTCCACTAAGACAGTTATGATAGGAAGTTCCATACATAGCATCACAGTGCTGAGTAAATACCTTCATGCAGAATGAGACACTCAAGGCTGTACTCCCAATTTGACCACCCAATCCCTTCTTTGTTTGAAACCTCAGATCTGTAGGACGAGTATCCTGAAAAAATATCTGGTTGAAATGGTCTGATTGAACAAAGAAATGGGATAAGGATTCAAAAGCTAGACAGCACTTCTTGAGTTGGTTTACAAAAGCAAGTCAGAACTTTGGTATAGGATGTTGACCTTAGGTTTAGTGGCCACTCAAAGCTTGACATCACCAGTTCCAGTAGCTTTCGCATTTTATCTGCAAATTATATTAAATTAATAAATTAGGGGATATTTCCTTCTAAAAGGGAGAACTTTTGGAAATTGCAGTCCCCTTTACAATTGCATTTTCATTGTATTCCATACTTAATATTTCTTGTACTACTGTGTTACAGCAGTAACTTGCCTTTTGCAAGTGTAAATTAAAAAAATTGGGTCTCACACTACCCTTTTATGAGGCTTTTCTGATGAAGGGTCTAGGCCTGAAACATCAGCTTTTGTGCTCCTAAGATGCTGCTTGGCCTGCTGTGTTCATCCAGCCCCACACTTTGTTATCTTTGATTCTCCAACATCTGCAGTTCCCATTATCTCTGAACTCTTTCATGAGTGTTGTGTTTTTGAAAATAAGACTTGGTGCTTGGAAGAAAAGAACACTAAATCTTCAAATGGATGTGGGCAAGGGGACAATGGTAATCCGTTGATTTGGTAGCTATCCATGGTCATTAGCTGAGTGTGTTTAGATAGGTGATTGATATACTTGGGCAACCAGCCCCCAAAATAAGGTATAACAACAGGGAAGGATTTGGTTGAACAGCATAGCATCTCTGACTCTGAGCCAGAAGGCCTGGGTTCAAGTCCTAGCTACTCCAGAGATGAGGGTGTCAGACAGTACAGAAAAAAACTTCAAATCGGAGTCAATTTATCGACATTTATTCCATTTTCCAATACTTGGCCCATGGTCCTGAATGTTGTAACATTTTAAGTGTGCATCCAAATAATTTTCAAAAAGGTGGTGAGATTTCCCATCTGTACTCTCTCCAAAGCAGTGCATTTGAGATTCCCACACACTCTCACTGCAAGCATTTTAAGCCCTTCACCTTAAAATTATGCCAAACTCACTACTGACCCATCAATCATGGGGAATACCTACTTCTTGTTCATATCCTGTCCATGCCCCTCAATCTTAAACCACAAACAGGCATACCCTCAGTTTTCTCTACGCTAAATGAAAACGACTCAAGCCTACCTAGCCTCACATAATTAGAATGTGCCAGCTCAAGGAAAATCCTGGTGAATCTTCTCTGTAGACACTTCAGTGCAATCACATCCTTCCTAGTGTGGTAACCAGAACCACATTCAGTCCTGCAGCTGTGGCCTAACCAAACTTTGAAGTGACACAACACAAGATTATAGTCCAACAGGTTTGAAATCACAGGTTTTTGGAGAGCAGGCCCTTCATCAAGTGCAGTGATAGAGAAGGGCACACAGACGCAGAGTTTATAGGCAGAGACATCAAGGGTTGAGAGATCAAAAGATGATATAACAGGTGTGAGTGGAACATCAGATAAAAAGTGTCCACAGGTGATCATGAGTGTAAGATGGTGAGTAAAGTGACAACAGCTGAATAACCAGCGAAGGGACAACCTATAATCCAATTAAATGAGGCAGAGCGATAATTACAAAAATTAAAAATATCGTGGTGCTGGAGACAAACTAAATGACTCAAATAACATGATAGGTGTCCGAGTTGCATGCCGAAGTTCTAACCAAAGTAATATATAAACCAAAACTGTACAAATTAATTAAGGTAGACAGATCATAACAATTTATCAAAATGATGGTGTCAAAACAGAACAGTAAGGAAGATGTTACAGATACAGAAGTGTGGTGGGGTCACATTGGAGCACGACATGAACCCAAGATTATGGTTCGGGCCGTCTTCATGGGTACGGAACTTGGCTGTCACTTTTTGCTCAGCAATTCTGTGTTGTTGTGCATCTCGAAGTCCACCTTGGAGGATGCTTACCCAAAGATCGGAGGCTCAGTACCCTTGACCACTGAAATGTTCCCCGACTGAGAGGGAATATTGCTTTCCGGCAATTGTTGCACAGCGTCCATTCATCCATTGTTGTAGCATCTGCATAGTTTTGCCTATGTACCATGTCTCAGGGCATCCTTATCTGCAGTGTATGAGATACACAATATTGGCTGAGTCTTATGAGTATCTGCTGTGTATGTGGTTGGTGGTATTCCCACGTGTGATGGTAGTATCCATATCGATGATCTGACATGTCTTGCAGAGATGACTATGACAGCGTTGTGTGGTGTTGTGGTCGATGTTGCCCTGGAGGCTAGGTAGTTTGCTGCAAACAATGGTCTGTTTAAGGTTTGATGTTGACATCACTGCAGCAGCCTCAGTACACAATACCAATAACCGTCAATTTCCCGACATCATCCTACAACTCATCCACTTCATCCTCGACCACAACGTCTTCACCTTCACCAGCCAGTTCTTCACCCAGGCACATGGAACAGCCCTAGGGACCAAATTTGCACTCCAATATACCAATATTTTCACGTGCAAGTTCAAGCGAGACTTCTTCATGGCACAGGACCTCCGACCAACGCTATACACCAGATACATTGATGACATTTTCTTCCTTTGTATTCATGGCAATGAGTCACTGAAACAACTACATAGCAATATCAACAAGTTTCATCCTACCATCAGAATCCCATGGACTACTCTTCAGAATCAGCCTTATTCTTGGACACGTGCATCTCGATGAAGGATGGACACCTCAGTACCTCACTCTACCGCAAGCCCACGGATAAGCTCACGAATGCAGCACGTCTCCAGTTAGCACCATAAAATATGTTAAAGAAGCAATCCTCTACAGACAAGCCCTGTGCATACACAGGATCTGCTTAGATGAGGAGGAACATGATGGACACCTAAAAGGTTTTTGAAGGACACCCTCATAAGAATGGGATATGATAGTCAACTCATTGATGGCCCGTTCTGATGTGCCACAGCAAAAACCTGCAACGACCTCCTCAGAAGACAGACACAGGATAAAACCGACACAACACCCTTCGTCATCCAGTACTTCCTCGGAGTGGAAAAACCACACAATGTTCTTTGCAGCTGTCAACACGCCATCAATGACGATGATCATCTTGCCAAGATCTTCCCTAAGCCTCCATTTCTCACCTTCAAACAACTGTCAAACCTTAAACAGACCATCGTTTGCAGCAAACTACCCAGCCTTCTGGACAACATTAGCCACAACACCACACAACACTGCAATGGTAACCTCATCAAGACATGTCAGATCATCGACATGGATCCCGCCATCTCACGTGGGAACACCACCCATCATGTACACAGCAGATACTCACGTGATTCAGTCAATGTTGATTATCTCATATGCTGTAGGCAAGGATGCCCCGAGGCATGGTAAATTGGCAAAACCACGCAGACGCTACAACAATAGATGAATGGACACCATGCAACAATTGCCAGACAGGAATGTTCCCTCCTAGTGGGGGAATCGCTTCAGCAGTCCAGGCAATCAGTCTTCAATCTTCAGATTAGACCCTCGGCATGCAAATAGGATACGTATCATGTTATTCCAGTCATTTAGTTTGTCTCCAGCACCACCTTTTTTTTTAATTATCTCTCTGCGTCATTTAATCATATATAGGTCATCCCTTTGTGGGTTATTCACCTGTTGACGCTTTACTCACTTGACTCTAGAAATGCTTGGTCATCTGCAGAGACTTTTTATCCAACACTTCACTCATACCAGTGGTATGATCTTTTGATCGCTCAGTCTATAAACTCTGTGTCTGTGCATTCTTCTCTTCTCCACCACTTCACCTGACGAAGGGGAAACGCTCTGAAAGCTTCAGTTCAAATAAACCTGTTGGACCATAACCTGGTGTCATGTGACTTCTGATTTTGTCCACCTTCATCCAACACTGGCACCTCCACATCATAACCAAAGTTTTGTATAGCTCCACCATCACCTCCCTGCTGTTATGTTCTATACCACTACTGAGAAGAGCAATTGTCCTACTTAACCTCCCTTTTCACCTTTGTCCTGCCATTCAATGAGTACTCCCTTGTCTTGTTCCAAAGTGCATTTCAGAGTTAAATTCCATCTGTCACCGATTTACAATGTGTCATAACATATCCAAACAGGTGATTAAAAATATTTATATCAACAGAGATGGGTAGGAAAGGACAAAGCGGGAAACAAGCTGCCCTCTTCCTGAGAGATCACGTGGTTTCTTAAATCAGCAAGAAAGAAGAACAAAGTCTGATACCACCAGAGACCGCATGACGTCAGAGATGAACGCTCCACCACATCAACATTGCCACCCATGTGTTTCTATTCTACAGAACAGCTTCGGGATCAATGAAACTTGGCAATCTGTCAGGTCGTATACTTTTTTAGTCTAATTAACTAATGTATTATATCAAAACTACCACTTAAACTCAGTGAACTAGCTGAAAATTGCTACAAATTGTCACCTGTCTATAGTAAGTAACTATGATCACAGACCCCCAAAATCAACACTTGCTTGTCATCTTTTCCTGTTCCTTTAAGCATATAGTTGACGCCGAACTGAAAAGTACTGTTCAGACATATCTGGTGCTTCTTTCATCTCAGAGCAACTGCCTTTCATCATTGGATACTTTTCTAAAAAAAAGTTCCACATCCCGAATCAATGGATGAGTAAATACATTTAATCAATTGTACTTGAAGTAGACAGATTGAGAGATAGCTGAATACTAGGAAAGGGGGGAAAAGTAACTGCTGCTCCATCCCACTGGTATCAAACTGCAGGAGCAGATTTACGCAGAAAGAAACATACCCACGTTTAGCAAAGGAGTGTGTTGCAAATAAATGCTTTATTTACACAAAATAATTTACAAGTATACTAAATATATAAGAGTTATGCAAAACAGACATGGATACAGAATACCAATAACCAAACTGCACATTGATATTATTGATAGTAAACATTGTATTGAACAATTTTTATGTGACAAGGTTCACCCTGAGATGCTGACTGGTGTCAGATTTTGGTCCCATGGGCAAGGACTAGCGCCCCATGCTAATAGTTGTTCTTTACAAACATGAACTTGTTGCAGTCTCTATAGCTTATTCCAATGAGAGCAGGGCATCACAGTTGAGCCTGATCTTTTAACATCTGATACAACTATGCACACTCTCCAGTGCAGGACACTGGTTAGCAAATTGGAATGTGTTGCCTTGTTTTGCTCCCCCATTGCATTTCCTATTCCACAGTTCTGAGTGTCAACTTGCTCCCTGCCCAGCCTCTCCTGCTGCTCTCTTTCTGGAAGTCTGTGCCCATAGCATGTGGGATGCCTGACACTTCATTACTTCTGGACTGGGAGGAGGGGAGAGAAACTATCACTGCTGCTGAGAACTGCTCCTGGCAGGAATTCTACATGTGGGTAAACTGCATCTGGTCTCCATATTATGGTGGAACCATTGCTGGGGCAAATGCTGTGATGGCATGTTTGCTATTAATCCGTAGACTTGCTCACCATGTAGTGAGCTTGAACCCAACCAAATAAACTAAACAGCGTGCAGTTTTCTGACAAAAGTTGCAGGACAGGAGAACAAGTCATTTGAAATTACAGGTATTTGACTGTGACTATTGCATACTCACGTGAAGTGGGGAAAGTATAGCTTCCATAACAGACATTTAATGGGATTTTGTAATTTATGAAGCCACTTTTGCCTTTTGACCTGCTCAGATAAGTGGATGCAAAGAAAAATATAATAATAGGGGTCAGTGTGCAGTAGTATACTTTGACAGTGCAGACATGGAAGCGCTCAATATAATATTTATTCATCAAGGGCAGCAAAGTAACAAAGGGAGTTGAAACTGCATTAAACGCGTAGTTTTAATTTTGGTAGATCATTTGACTGCAGTCAATCAGACAGCAGCAAGCATCTTCCATGGAGCACTGCATTGCATCACTACACATCCCAAGAGCTGTTTGGTGGAGCTGCGCAGTAACTACTCACACAGTGACAGAAACAGAGTCCATTATCAAGAAGGCAGCACTTCCTTCCGGCCCTCACTCTATTTCTTGGTCGTTTTGCTCTGGGCCTTTAAACAGCTACCCGATTGTCTTTGGCCCATTTCTTTAATGTTCGTATTATGTATTCCACCTGAGGATTCCCAGTATTCCGAAGGAGATGGAGAACTTCTCTCATGGTGTCCCTAGTAAAGATGCACAATAATTTAGTTAGGACCTGTTATTAATAAGAACATGATGTGGAGGTGCCGGTGTTGGTCACCTGCAGTGACTTATCATCTGACACTCCACTCACACCAGTTGCATGATCTTTTGATCTCTCTGCCCATAAACTCTTTGTCTATGTGCCCCGCTCTCTCACTGCACTTGACAAAGGGGCTGTGTTCTGAAAGCTTGTGTGATTCCTAAAAACCTGCTGTACTATAACCTGGTGTCATGTGTCTTCCGACATGAAAAAGAACACATGCCATCCCTGTGTTCTGTGCTTATCTCTCAGCCACTGCAGTGGTGGGCAGGCATGTCCTCTGGCTAACTCTCCAAAGTACCTTTGGTCGTCTAATTCTGACTTCTTGACAGTCCCTAGTTTTAATTGCTTCCACATGCCGACAAGTGCATGGGCCCTTAGCTCTGGAAATTTCTCCATGAACTTCCACCTCTCTTTTTTCCTTAAAGAGATGCTCCTTTGGCTACCAGCTTATAATATCACCATATTTGGTTTGATGTTGCATTTTGCGTTAAAATATCCCTGGCATCCTTGGACATTTCATTATTGTAAAAGTGCTAAATAGATATAACTTGCTGCTGTAACTCTTGTGACAAATGGAAATCTGCTAGTGCCTTGACCAAGTAGACTTTATCTAATTAAAAAAAATAATTCTTGGGATGTGTGCACTGATGGTTGTATATTTATTGCTCATCCCTAATGGCCCTTGAGAAGGTGGTGCTGTTCCGCTTTCTTGAAGCACTGTACTTCATGTACTGAAGGCAAGCCTACAATGCTGTTAGGGAGTGAGTTCCAGGACCATGACCCAGCAATACTGGAGGAATAGCAATATATTTCCAAGTCAGGGTGGTGAGTGGCTTGCACAGGAAATTGCAGCTGGTGTTGTTCCAAAGTATCTGACATACGGTGGTTTGGCCCAGGACACTATTTTGAAAAACTCATACAGAGATATCCTGGAATGGACATGACTAACCTCCAGCAATCACAACCATCTTCCTTTGTGTAAGGTTTGAATGCAATTAGTGAAGAATTTTCCCAGATTCCCACTGGTTCACCAAATATCATTTATACACTATGATTCTAGGTTTGCTAGACTCCTGAATGCCACACATGGTCAAATTTAGCTTTGATATCAACTCTTACCTCAGGAATTCTGCTCTGTTGTCCATGTTTGAATCAAGGCTGTAATGATGGTAGGAGTTGAGTGGCCTTTGCAAAACCCAAATACTGGGCATCAGTGAGCAAATTATTGCTAGGCTGGTGTTGCTTCATTGCACTGTTGATGATCTTTAATGATGCTCAAGAGAAGACTGGTTTGATTTTTTTCTATACAGGATATACATGGACCATTTTCTACATTGTCGGGAATTTGTCAGTGATATAACAGCTTGGTTAGCAGTGTGGCCAGTTCTGGGACATGTGTCTTCTTCAGTATTATTGCCAGAAAGTTGTCAGGCCCACAGCCTTTGCAGTATTCAGTAGCTTTAACTGTTTCTTGATACAACATGGAACAGACTGAATTGACCAAAGATTGGCACATGTTATGCTGGTGACTCAGGAATGAAGCATCCACTAGGACTTCTGGCTAAAATTGTGAATGCTTCAGCCCTATCTTTTGCACTGGCCTGCTGGACTCTTCCAACATTGAGGCTGGGGATATTTGTGGCGCCTCCTCTTCCAGTGAGCTATTTGATCGTCCTGTACCATTCAACACTAGATGTGGTAGGACTGCAGAACTTGGATCTGATTTGTTGGTTGTGAAATCACTTAGCTCTACCTATCACTTGTTGCCTTTGTTATTTTGCACTGTAGTGGAGCCCTGTTTCATAGCTCTACGAGATTGACACTTCATTTTTTGGATGCCTGGTGCTGCTCCTGGCGTGGTGTCCTGTACTCTTCATTGAACCAGGTTTGATGGTAATGGTAGCGTGGGGGATATACCAGCCATTAAATTGCAGATTATGAAGAAGTACAATTCCACTGCTGCTGGTGGCCCATGGTGCCTCATGGATGCCCAGTTTTGAATTGCAAGATTGGTTTGAATTCCATCCCATTTGGCATGGTGATAGTGCCAATCAACATGATGCAAGGAATTCTCAACGTGAAGGCAGGACTTCATCCACAAGAACTGTGCAGTTGTCACACTTACTGCTACTGTCATGGACAGATTTATCTCAGGCAGGAAGACTGGGGAGAATGATGTCAAGTTTGCTTATGTCTCTTGTTGGTTCCCTCACCACTTATTACTTATTACAGATCCAGCATAGCAGCTATTTCCTTTGAAACTCAACAAGTCTGTTCAGTAGTGCTGCTACTCAAGCCACTCTTGTAGGTAGACATTGAAATCCCCAAATCAAGGAACAATCTGCATTCTTGCTACCCTCAGTACTTTCTCCAGATGCTGTTCAACATGGACGAGTATTGATTCATCAGCTAAGGGGTGACTGAACATGGTAATCAGCAGGATGTTTATTTATTCATGTGTGACCTGATGCTATGAGATCTCATGTGGTCAGGCATCATTGATAAGGACTGCTAGTGCAACTCCTTCCTGACTTGAGACCACTGTGCCATTACTTTTGCTGGGTCTGTCCTGCCACCTGACAGGACATAAGCAGGGATGGTGATGGTAGTGTCTGGGACACAATCACACTCATGAAGTTATACCTTACAGACAATGAGTCAATTGCTTGATTAATCGGTGAAACAGCCTTTCCAATTTTAGCACTAACCCCCAATATTACTAAGGAGGACTTTGCAGAGTTGACAGGACTATTGTTATTTCTGTCAATACCAGCTGGTCAATCCAGTTTTTATTTTATACTTGCCAACAATTGTTCCAATTGACAAGACAATTTTTCAGGCAGGACAGAGAACAGGTTGCCTGTGCCTCATACTTTGTTGGACTTCTACACTCTTTGGTAAATGAACTCAATCACCAAGACAATGTAAGTTTCACCATTGGTGCTTCAATGCATACACCTCAGCAACGCTGTTATGGTCTTGCGCTTGGTGCTCAGCCTAAGGTACTACATCCTGGATAACATGCTCAAGAAGTTACTTTCAAAATTCTTTAAACTTCTTCATATATTAAACTGGTGAGGAGGCTAATGCCCCAGAAAACAGCTGCCTTCATGATAACATTGATATTATTCTGAAAAAGTCTGCAGTGTTTCTCTACTCCCTCTTTGCCTAATGCCTTGCCACTTTTGCTTCTGCTGACATGGTTGCCAGACCTACATTTAATTCATAAGAAGTCAGATAGTGTTCCAAAGTGACAGACTGGATGATTGCCCACCTCCCTCACACCAGCCTGAAATTCTGAAATCAATTGCAGTGGCCAACTGCTACCTTGAGTGAAACCAACTACATTAACACAAAATGTTAAACCATTAACTTCATCTGTGTTGTAGTCTTTCAGCCCAGTGTGTCTGTTGATGGCCCTTTAAAAGAGCTATCTAATTAACTTTATCCCCACAGCTCTGTAAAATTTCCTTTTCATTTCTTTTAAAAATAAGTTACCATAGATTCTGCTACCTCAACCTTCTGAGACAACATTCCAAATTTTACTGAGTTGCTGTATTTAAAAAAATAAAAGCTCATCTTCCCTCTGGTCTTTTTGACAACTATTTTAGATCTCTTACCTGTCACTCTGACTTTCCTGCTCAAAACTCCTCATAATTTCAAACAACTATTAAATCTCTCCTTGACTTCCTTTATCACAAGATAATGCAATCCCATCTTCTCCGGTATTACCATGTAACTGAAACTGCTAGATTGACCCTGATATTACTAATTTAAATGGCTCTGTCACTCAACTGACTAAGCTGTCCTGTACGCTACAATAAATCTTGTGTTACTTTGCACTTTTCTTCCTTGCTGCAGCTTTCTGAACATGTCCCCTCATACCAGAAGTGAATGTTCATGCAGACAATCTGCTGCCACATCACACTTGCTCTATAATTGCAGCTGGGAGATTAAAAGAAAGTTAGCTTTAGTGGGACCTAGTTTGCCATCTCTTCGTTTGGGCGGAATGAGAGGTATTTGGTGTTTAGCCGATGCCTGTGTCAAGCTTCAAGGAGTATAGCAAAAAAAACTACTGTTTGGAAAGAATTATGGGAAGGAACTCACAGTTAGAGCTCCAGCCAGACATTCAGTAGTTTTAGCTATCACAAACAAAACACTGATGGTCAATTATGAAATGGTTTAAGTGTCAGAGTGGAAGGGCCTGCAAACTAAACTCCCTCCAACCTCACCCCTATCCCAGGCCCCAAGATGACTTTCCACGTTAAGCAGAGGTTCACCTGCACATCTGCCAATGTGGTATACTGCATCCACTGTACCCGGCGTGGCTTCCACTACATTGGGGAAACCAAGCGGAGGCTTGGGGACCGCTTTGCAGAACAGCTCCGCTCGGTTCGCAATAAACAACTGCACCTCTCAGTCGCAAACCATTTCCACTCCCCCTCCCATTCTTTAGATGACATGTCCATCATGGGCCTCCTGCAGTGCCACAATGATGCCACCCGAAGGTTGCAGGAACAGCAACTCATATTCAGCTTCGGAACCCTGCAGCCCAATGGTATCAATGTGGACTTCACCAGCTTCAAAATCTCCCCTTCCCCCACCGCATCCCAAAACCAGCCCAGTTCGTCCCCTCCCCCCACTGCACCACACAACCAGCCCAGCTCTTCCCCTCCACCCACTGCATCCCAAAACCAGTCCAACCTGTCTCTGCCTCCCTCACCTGTTCTTCCTTTCACCCATCCCTTCCTCCCACCCCAAGCCGCACCTCCATCTCCTACTTACTAACCTCATCCCACCTCCTTGACCTGTCCGTCTTCCCTGGACTGACCTATCCCCTCCGTACCTCCCCACCTATATTCTCCTCTCCACCTATCTTCTTTTCTCTCCATCTTCGGTCCGCCTCCCCCCCTCTCCCTATTTATTCCAGAACCCTCACCCCATCCCCCTCTCTGAAGGGTCTAGGCCCAAAACGTCAGCTTTTGTGCTCCTGAGATGCTGCTGGGCCTGCTGTGTTCATCCAGCCTCACATTTTATTATCCCACTCCAGTTACTGCCTGATCCAAGCTTTCCTGAGCAGGAGTCAGCAAGTAAAACTATTGCAGGAATGAGTTACATCTCCCAGAGAAACTCATTCAGCCAAACAGATGGGCTAGCACTGGGGTCTGTTGGGTAATACTTGTTGCCAGAAAATTCCACTTCAAACATATTCAAAAATGATGGCTCCATCATGCCCGATACAAACTCATGATAGCTCTGGCATCATAATTAAGCACTTCTTAGTCTGTACATCTCTGTCCCGGCTAGCAGTTCCCAATGTCATGTAGTGCCCTGAGAGACAGAAAAACAAAAACAGAGAAAAACACAGAGAATTCCTTACCCAGTCATTGGTGGTTTGAAGAACACAATAAATGTACTAAACCACAACTCTGGTGTACTGATGGCATGACAAAATTGCCTACATTTCCTGCCCCAGGCAAACAAGTTGCAGTGGAATAACTGCTATAAGGAAGAGATTCACCCACCATCTGTTCTACCTTTAACTCTCTTCTATTTCACAGGAAGGTCAAAGTATAAAGTAGTGCCAAGGAGATCTAGATTACTTACCAGATGGAGCACATTCAAACAAAAGAGAATATGTGTGTGGAACAATCTGTATGGCAAGTGATAGAATGAATGCATGATGGAGATGAGTTACTAAGAGTCAACGTAATATTTTTTATCTTTGTCCATTAGAAACTTGATTTTGAGAGACTTTTTTTTAAACTGCTACTTCTGAACAGATCGGACCTACTGCAATAAAAGGACAAAAGTGCTGGAGAAACTCATCAGGCCTGACATTATGCGCAGAAAGAGAAACACAGTTAACATTTTGAGTTCATTTTGATTCTTCTTCTGTTTTAAAGACAATAATTGGAATGATCACGACTGGTCTCCTCCCAGATGTGTAACTCTGGTTCTGTTTATGGCAGAGGTAGGCCTGCCAGGTTGTAGCATGACAGCAACAATCCACTTATTGTTATTAACTCAGTTGCATCACAAACTGCTCGAAACTGTGAGAAGTCACCAAACCAGATATTATCATTGGCAATGACATAAAAAGACCATTACTTAAAAAGCAATACAGTTGAGCATTGGGAGGCATGAAAACGGAGGTGGTGTCTAAACTAGCTACATTCTAATAGTGGGAAAGGAATGACATCAAAGCTATAATTTTATAGATGACTCAAGAAATCAGGGTGAAAATTAAAAATTCAAAAAGGAAGCTCATGATAAATATCAGATTCATCAGTGTCAAGAATCAAGCAGAACACAAAAAGTACAGAAGGGAGCTGAAAAGGGAAAAAGGAAGGCCAAAAGAATGCATGAGGATATTTTACATTCATACAGCAAGTAGATGAGAGCTTGGTTCAACTTTTCATCTGAAAGATAGCAACTCTAATAATACAGCACTCCCTCAGTATTTCAATGAAGTCTCAGCAAAGACTGGGACAATAAGCAGGATAATAGCAAACTTCAGGAGGTCAAAAACTTACGAAATGGGCAAATACATGACTGATCACATATAATCTAGACAAGTCCTATGTGATGCATTTTGGGAGGAACAGTGAAGAGATCAACAAAAGGAGGGGCCTGAAAAAATAAAAGGAATATTTCAATCCAATGGATTACTTGAAAAGTAGGTGGAAGCACACCCAATAGTAACTTTCAAAGAGGCATTGGATATATACTTTGTAAAGAATTTTGCAGGAACATGCATAAAGAGTCAGAGTAATTGGATAGCTCTTTCAAAGAGCTAGTACAGACACAATACACAAAATGAATTCCTGTGCTGTATGATTATATAATAACCTGACAGGCAGCAAGAATTTAAAGCATACTGGAGGATTTCACAATCATCATAACCACCCACTTTTAAAATGGACAGCTGACATCATGTGATCAGCCAAAGTTTTACAAACCTGTCAACCAGTACTTACTGGCGGCTGGTTTCCTCCCATAAAACGCATAACAGTTCTTTGTTAGTTTCTAACACACAAATATACAAGTGTTTGAAACGAACCTTGTATGCCAGAAATACAACGTGTATCCTGGAGATACTCACTTTGGTTCTCGACCTGCTAAAATCATTTGAAAAATCCCAACACATGCTCCACGTTTTCCTTCCCAGTACTCCGGATTTGGATCCAGCCGCTCAAGCACATCAAAAGCTTTTGCAGCATAGTAGAATTGTCCCATCTGAAAAAAGAAAGATACTAAAGCTGAAGTCTGTGGAATTCACCAGTT
Organism: Stegostoma tigrinum; assembly: GCF_030684315.1. Taxonomy (NCBI): domain Eukaryota; kingdom Metazoa; phylum Chordata; class Chondrichthyes; order Orectolobiformes; family Stegostomatidae; genus Stegostoma; species Stegostoma tigrinum. The sequence goes on from NC_081391.1 coordinate 3,936,203, forward strand.
TTCATTTGATTTAACAGAATATATTTATTTTGAAGCCTGTGTCAAAATTGAAATTTAAATAAAAATGGTAAAGGCAAGAGAATCTGCATGGGACCCACAGTACAGAAATAAGCTATTTGGCCCACATGTCTCTGCCAGTTTTTTACACACCAATTCACCCAGTCTAATAGCCTGTATGTGGCTGCAATTTCAACTATTCCAGTTTACGTAAAGCGGTTGATGTGCTGTAATATGGATTGCAGTAAAGTGTTTGATAAGGTTCCCCATGGTAAGCTATTGCATAAAATATGGACTCATGGGATTGAGGGTGATTTAGCGGTTTGGATCAAAAATTGGCTAGCTGGAAGACGACAGAGGGTGGTGGTTGATAGGAAATGTTCATCCTGGAGTTCCGTTACTAGTGGTGTACCGCAAGGATCTATTTTGGGGCCACTGCTGTTTGTCATTTTTATAAATGACCTGGATGAGGGCAAAGAAGGATGGGTTAGTAAATTTGCAGATGACACTAAAGTCAGTGGAGTTGTGAATAGTGCGGAAGGATGTTGCAGGTTACAGAGGGTCATAGATAAGCTGCAGAGATGGGCTCAGAGGTGGCGAATGGAGTGTAATGCGGAAAAGTGTGAGGCGATTCACTTTGGAAGGAGTAACAGAAATACAGAGTACTGGGCTAATGGTAAGATTCTTGGTAGTGTGAATGAGCAGAGAGATCTTGGTGTACATGTACATAGATCCCTGAAAGTTGCCACTCAGGTTGATAGGGTTGTTAAGAAGGCATACGGTGTGTTAGTTTTATTGATAGAGGGATTGAGTTTCAGAGCCATGAGGTCATATTGCAGTTGTACAAAACTCTGGTGCGGCCGCACTTGGAGTACTGCATGCAGTTCTGGTCACCGCATTATAGGAAGGATGTGGAAGCGTTGGAAAGGGTGCAGAGGAGATTTACCAGGATGTTGCTTGGTATGGAGGAAAGGTCTTATGAGGAAAGGCTGAGGGACTTGAGGTTGTTTTTGTTAGAGAGAAGAAGGTTAAGAGGTGACCTAATAGAGACATACAAGATGATCAGAGGAATAGATAGGATGGACAGTGACAGCCTTTTTCCTCAGATGGAGATGGCTAGCATGAGGGGACATAGCTTTAAATTGAGGGCTGATAGATATACGACAGATGTTAGGGACAGGTTCTTTACTCAGAGAGTAGTAAGGGCATGGAATGCCTTGCCTGCAACAGTAGTAGAGTTGCCATGTCTAAGGGCATTTAAATGGTCATTGGATAAACATATGGATAATAATGGAATAGTGTAGGTTAGAAGGGCGTCAGTTTGGTTTCACAGGTCGGTGCGACATCGAGGGCCAAAGGGCCTGTACTGCGCTGTAGTGTTCTATGTTCTATGTACTTCCCTGGTCAATGAAAACCAATATCAAGAACAGGAAATTCAGTCAGTATTGCTGTTGGCCATGTTTCCAGTATCAAGGCTGTGTTGCACTGGGTGTTGGAATAGCACCAAGAAATGAGCTAAATTTAAATAACCTTTGCATAAATAAAGTGGAGTAGCGTTAACTGATGGCAATGTATAAAGAGAGTCTTGCAATAAGAGAGAGCAAATAGCATAAGCAGCAGGTGATAAACAGGCTAAGCCATTCCACAACCAATGGATCAGCACTGCAGCCCTGCCACATCAAGCTATGAATCATAATAGACAATTAAACAACTCATTGGAGGAGGTGGCTCCACAAATATTCCAACCTTCAATAATGAGGGACCCTGGCACATCAGTGCAAAAGATAAGGCTGAAGCATTTGTCACAATTGCCAGCTGGGAGTGCCAAGTGAACAATCCATCTCAGCTTCCTCAGGAAGTTTCCATTATCACAGGTATCAGTCTCCAGCTAATTCAATTCACTCCACAGGATATCAAGTAACAGCTGAAGGCATTGGAGATCTCAATGCTTGAGAAGTGTGTTCTAGAACTTGCCATACTCCTAGCCAAGGGTTTTCCGGTATAGCTTCAACTCTCGCATCTATCCAACAATGTGCAAATGTCAAATACTAAAAGTTGAACAGATCCAGCCTGTTACCACCCCATCAACTCAGTTGTTTCAAGTACCACATGTGAGTGGCTACAACCTTGGTCCTGATTTGGGTGGGTGTGGTGTGCGCATGCATACATAGCAAACACAGAGTCAACAGAAACCTCACTATTGTTTGGAGTCATATTTAGCACAAAGGGCTGTTGTGGCAAATGAAGATTAGACATCTCAGTTCCAAGACATCTCTGCAGAAGTTCGTCAGATTAATGTCCGAGGCCCAACCATCTTCTGCTGTTTCAGCAATGATGTTCTCTCCATAAGGTAAGAAGTGGGGATGTTCACTGATGACTGCACAATGTTCATCACTAATTATGACTCCTCAGATTCTAAAGCAGTCCAGGTCCGAATACAGCAAAGAATTGCAAAATATTGAGGCTTCAGCTATCAAGTGGCAAGAAACATTAGTATCACTTAAGTGTCAGGCAAAAAGCATCTCCAACAAGAGATGATCTGACCATCACCCTTTGAAATTCAATGGCATTGTCTTTCTGGACCCTCTCCCATCAACATTCCAGGGTTTCCATTGTCCAGAAATTTAACAACAACAACATTCAAGAAGTTTGACATCATCCAAGACAGGGCAGCCCATCTGATTAGTGATACATCCTCAATTATTCACCATCTCCACTACTGAAGCACTGTGGCAGCACAGAAATTCACCAAGACACCACCAATATACAGCCTCATGTCACATATGCTGCATCCTTCAACCCAACAAGAAGTCTGTGACTCTTCAGTCCAGCAGGATGTAGAATTTCGTTAGAAAGATGGTCTTATTGGCACAGCAGCAAAAAGATCTTGGGTGGCCTCATGATTCAGTGATAAGCATCCATGTGCCTGCTCCAGACTACATAGGTAAGACAGGAAGTCATCTTCCCCAAGGGCAGCTGAAGAGCTCTCTGCCTAACCAAGGAAAGATGAACAGTGGAGATAGAGAAGGTCAACAAATTTGCAATCATTAGAGAAAGTGGTAAATGCTGCTACAAGTACATCAATGACTTTCTCCATTCAACATGGGCAAGTACCCCTCAATTCCCCAAAGACGTCAACTAGAAAGATGAGAGAGAATATTGCTGCTGGCGTGGGAGAACTCGCCACATTGTTAGAAATGGGTTGAGGCTGCAGTCTTCCATTGAATAGGAATAGCAGTTTTGTCAAGGGGTATAAGGTTGGTACTGATGATCCTTGCAAAGCAGCAGCTACAAGCAGGTAACATACAAGCTGAATAGGCATATGGGGTGACTAACATCACTCTTTCACATTGCCACAGAGAGTCCAATACCCTCAAGAGTGGCAGGAGCCCAATTCTTTCAATCCTGCTGCCAATGGTGGAGGTTGTTTCTAGAATTTGCAGGGTACCTCAATAGATGCCTGACAGTAGCTGGTGAAGCAGTACTAGAGTTACAAGAAAGTAAGTAGCTTAATGACTGGTATTGACGGAGCTTCAGATGAGCATGGGAGATAGTTGTCCAGTATATGTACATCATCCAAACTGCATCCGATTCTGCAGATCATTTCTGAATGGGAGAAAATTGCTGATCCTTCTATTCTCTCACCCAGGTCAATACCGGACAGAGCTCCCTATTTCTGAGGGAACATTTAAGGAGGAGAAGTGTCTTCAGAGGGTGCAGTGACACTTTATTCCCCGGTATAATCGGGTGGGTACGTGTTCACAAGTTTCCTTCAACTGTTGTTGGCTCTCTGGCAGTGCAGGAGTGACACAGGTCACATCAAGGGCTGTTACAGGTAATAATGGCATGCATGGCTATCTTTTGTACATTCTAGAAGTACCAGGTCTTAAAGGGAAGGGGACATTGCTTCAAACTGATGTGAACAGCATTAGTGCAGATTGAATGTGAACTTTATTTAGTTGGATAGGTGCAGTGTAGAGACGTCAAGATCAAGTGTGCATGTGTGTTTGTAGGTTGATTAGGACAAACCTAAACAAATATTGAGACTCAGTTTTGATTTTCTGGAAGCCTGGCAAAAGTAAATTTGAGCTGCTTATTGCAGTTACAGGAATCCATTAAGCACAAATTGTTCCTTAGAGACTGTCACTCCTACCTTGTAGCAGTCATTGGCCAAGAGCTGCAACAGGCTGAAGGATTCTCCCGATGTCTCCATCTTCAGATAAAGCTCCCATGCCAGGCGGGGCTTCTTGTTCATGATATCTGTGAATGTGGGAAAAAAAGTAGCAGCAACTTTTGAAATGCACCCAGCATCAGGACTTTAAACAAACAAGAAAAATGGGAAAGCAAGGAATGGAACGTAAAATTTACTGCATAAGCAAGACAATCCTCATGTGAGGAAGAATTTCTTCCCACTGATCTTGGGTGTATTCAGATTTAATATCATAAATGCAAAGAGGAACAAGAGATCAATTTTATAGATCTATTTAGTCAGCCGTTGTTATTTGACACCTACCTTAAACTCTGGCCAACGTTTCACAATATGGCCCTAATCTAAGATCACAGCACATTCTGTACTGCAGAGGTGATAATCAGTCCAGTGTACCAATCCTAGCGAATAGATAATAGGTGCAGGAGTAGGCCATTCAACCCTTCGAGCCAGCAGCACCATTCATTATGATCATGGCTGATCATCCACAATCGGTATCCTGTTCCTGCCTTATCCCCATAACCCTTGATTCCACTATCTTTAAGAGCTCTATCCATCTCTTTCTTGAAAGCATCCAGAGACTTGGCCTCCACTGCCTTCTGGGGCAGAGCATTCCATATATCCACCACTCTCTGGGTGAAGAAGTTTTTCCTCAACTCTGTTCTACCCCTTATTCTTAAACTGTGTCCTCTGGTTCTGGAATCACCCATCAGCAGAAACATGCTTCCTGCCTCCAGAGTGTCCAATCCCTTAATAATCTTATACGTCTCAATCAGATCCCCTCGTATCCTTCTAAGCTCAAATGTACACAAGCCCAGTCACCCCAATCTTTCAACATATAATAGTCTCACCATTCCAGGGTGAACCTACACCGCGCTCCCTCAATAGCAAGAATGTCCTTCCTCAAATTTGGAGACCAAAACTGCACACAATACTCCCGGTGCGGTCTCACCAGGGCCCTGTACAGTTGCAGAAGGACCTCTTTGCTCCTATACTCAATTCCTCTTGTTATGAAGGCCAGTGTGCCATTAGCTTTCTTCACTGTCTGCTATACCTCCATTCTTGCTTTCATTGACTGACGTACAAGAACACCTAGATTTCGTTGCAATTCCCCTTTACCTAACTTGACTCCATTTACATAGTAATCTGCCTTCCTGTTCTTGCCACCAAAGTGGATAACCTCACATTTATTCACATTAAACTGCATCTGCCATGCATCCGTCTACTCACCTAGCCTGCCCAAATCACCCTGTATTCTCATAACATCCTCCTCACATTTCACACTGCCACCCATCTTTGGGTCATCAGCAAGTTTGCTAATATTACTTTTAATGCCTTCATCTATATCATTAATGTATATTGTAAACAGCTGTGGTCCCAGCACTGAACCTTGCGGTACCCCACTGGTCACCGCCTGCCATTCCGAAAGGAACCCGTTTGTCACTACTCTTTGCTTCCTGTCAGCCAGCCAGTTTTCAATCCAAGTCTGTATTTTGCCCCTAACACCATGTGCCCTAATTTTGCTCACTAATCGCCTATGTGGGACTTTATCAAAGGCTTTCTGAAAGTCCAGGTACACCACATCCACTGGCTCTCCCTTGTCCGTCTCGTCCATCCAGCCCTGTGAGACTGCAATTTATTCAGCCATCTTCTCCCATCCCTTTGAATCATTCATGTTTTGACAATTTGTAAGAAACAGTTCAAGAGGAAAGCAAGGAGCTCCTCTCTGTCCCATGCACCATACTCACAAAACCGAAGGGGTGATTGAGAGGATGCTGAAAAGTGCCAGTTAGAAGGCAACTTTCAACCGGCTTGTGAGTAGGGAACATGCTGGGAGTAATTGCTATTACCCTACCACCGAAGGCACCAATGAGCAGGCTGGGGCATTTGATGAGCAACTTTCTCCAACAATGGAAAAATGTCTCAAGCTTCTTGCTTGTATTGAGCCTGCTGAATCACAGAGAGCAGAGAGGTCAAAGTGAAGTTAGGTAAGGGTATTTGAGACCTCCAATTCACCATAGGCTTCTCGTGACTAGGGAAGAGAAAAAAAAACCACAACATGCAGCCTCCTGCTCTTGATGGAATTGTTCCCTAGAAATCCCCACTGAGTGTGTGCTATGAGCTGAAGATACATTGTAACACTTGACTACAGTCAGCCTCTGGGTTGCAAACAGATTCCGTTCCAAAGTCCAGTTGCAAGTCAATTTGTATGCAAGTCAGAACACAATGTAGGATAATATAAAGCAGCTTCCCTTCAAGGCAGAGATTGACAAATTCTTGATCTCAGAAGGAATCAAGGGCTACGGGGAGAGTGCAGGGAAGTGGAGTTGAAATGCCCATCAGCCATGATTTAAATGGCAGAGTGGATCTGATGAGCCGAATGGCCTTACTTCCACTCCTATATGTTATGGTCTTATGGTCTATTTGTGAGTATGAGAAATGTTCATACATCAGATAATTAAAATTATTTCCCTGTATGGGGTCACATTTGTAAGCCACAAGCCTGACTTTCAGAAATCAAGGACCCCCTGTATGCACCATGTTGGAACAGTAACACCAATTCATAAGACTAGCATAAAATAGCACAGCAATAAAGCATCTTCTGGGATATCAACTGGATCCCTGCAGACATCGACAGTCGTAACAAGATTAAAGGGGATAAACAACGTTAAAAGGATGGTCAACAACAGATCAACCTGCATAGACATGTACCAAGGCTACATTGTTTTGTATGCCAGGACGCCTGTTAATATTGAGCAAGTTTTAGTTTTGGCTTAGTCGAGAACTGACCAAATAAAAGCTCACTATTGGCAAATGAAGGCAGAAGTAACCAACACTGGTGACAAATGAAGGCAATGCAATTTTTCAAAATGACTGCACTTTTCAGTTTTGGAGCTTCAAAAAAAAGTCAAAAAAAAAGTAAATTCTCAGTAGGTCAGGAAGTATCTGTGGAGAGAAACAGTTAACATTTCAGATGAGTGACCCTTCATCACTAATCAATCTGATATGTTAATTCTATTTATCTTTTCTGTTTTCATTTCTGGATTCCAACATGTACAAGATTTTGTTTTTGTGGTCATGGAGCTCTGTTTAACTTACAGCAACGGGCCAGCCAGCTGAGGTAAATGTAGTCATTCTTCAGCTTCTCACTCTGAATCAGTTGAAAAACCTGTTTAGTAATTTTAAAGAAGTACAAAGTTTACATAGCAGGAATGCCACATTAGTGAAGTCTGCATATCAAGCCATGCACGACAGCAAGGTTCCAGGTTCAGGGGGCGACCGGTGTTGAGTCATATAATGCAGTAGGACTTGGAATCAATGTGCCCATCTAAGGAGCAGCAGGAACAATAACTGTTAGAACATCCAATTGCTATCTAATGGTTCTTTCCGGAAAGCGCATGTGTGAACATCTGAGTCCAATAGTGATTTGCTTCCTGGTCAAAAAATCTAATTCTCATGATGAAGAATACCAGCTAAGTAAAATGTTAAAGCAAATAATTACATAAACTGACTCAAATTGAGAAAATAAAAAGGAAAAAAACCCTAACTTCTCCAGCTGGATACACAAGTTCAAAAGCAACCTAAAGCTTCCTCAGTTCAGCAAGAACAAAACACCATGAAAAAGTGATTGTTCAATTTGAATGTGTACACTCTAATTAACCAAAGGATTGAATGTGAATCTGCAAGTGTCTGTAAGGAAGATGTAATGATTGAAGTCTGCAGTATTCTATACATTAATTTATTAAGCATTGGTAAGGAGTTTATTTGAAATCAGGACTCCTTTTGGTGCTGTTCGATAAGTGATCACTGTCAACAGCAATTTAAAATTTAAGGATCGCAGACCGAGGCTCAAAGTCCATAATGCAAACATCAATAAGGTTCAAAAAGCAGGCAGAAAACAAAGTTAATTGGTAACAGTGATAGAAAAGATTGAACTTTGGGTTTAAAAACTGGTATATTGCGAGAGCCACAGCAGCGAGCAACTGTAGAGTTTTCAGATCTTGAAGGGGGAAAAAAAAAGTTAAGAAAAGAAACCCAAACAATAAGTTATGATTTCATCAGGGAGAAGAGGAGGAGAAGTCTGCAGCAAGATCTAATTAAAGTTAGCAGGAATAAGAATAAGGCAGATTAGACTGACACTAAGATTGTGATCAAACCAAAGTATGATGGTGGGGGCTAAGGAAAGATCTGCTTAAAGATAAACTTCATTTTCCAAGTGTCATGTCCAGGAATGTGCTTACAGGGATGCTGTTAAAACAGCCTTCAAAGATAGGGGATCAATATTCAAGTCTCAATTGCTGAGTGTGTTGCCATTTTTAAATTTGTATTGAAGAATGCAGTTGGGCTGTGACAACAACTAATCTTCCAACTAATAAATCAACATTTGATCAAATAAGACTGAATGTACTGAACAGACAATTCACTAAGATACTGTGGAAGCAAGTTCCAGCTTGTATGTATTAAATTCTAGGTGCACAGAAGTCTTAAATACCCAATTGATGAGATACCAAATCAGTACAACAGAAACTCCCAAATGTTTCACATTGCTAAAGGAATTTACAATAAAGCTGATATGAACTGTGCAGTTTGTTTATTCATGCAGCTAAATATTTTATAATTGCATGCAAGAGACATTACCAGAAATTCTACAGCACGTGTCAAAAAATCCAGACCTATATCATTGTTCATGCACTAAGAACACAATTGGTACAGCCAGTGAAGACACCATCAACAATATTGAAGGAGTAAGGAACCAAGGTGTGTAAATGAAGTCAAGTTATAGATCAGCTATGATATAATTGAATACTGGGACAGACTCAGAGTGAAGGGTGCTGAACAGCTTTTCCAATCAGGCTTCCACACAATTGCCACCTTGACTCAATTCTTCAAATACTATTATACCTTTTAAATCTTCTATCCATCACAACCTTCTAGCATCTTGTTGACAGACAAAAAACAATCTATAGCCACATCAGAAGTCTTCAACAAAATATTTCTCTTCAAATGTGCGTGTTAAGCTGCAGGAGATTTTCTATTAGTAGATGCTTAAAAGGACCACGTATCCATTTGTGTTCTGCACTACTAGACTGATCTGGTCTCAGCCAGGGCAGAGTAGTCACTCAAATTTTCCTAACAATTAACAAATAAGCTAGATGCACTTCTGAAATTCAGACGGTTATACACCATCAGAAGATCTGATCCAACACAATATCAGCAAAATCAAGCCATACCAGTTCCAGCTATTCAGATCCAGCTGTTATCACATTGATATCGGGAGCCTTGTGCGCTGCATGACAGTTCAATCATTTGTTTGCACTGCACTGTTCAGTATTCAAATGTATTTTAAATGGAAATTCATAGAAGCATTCAATCTATAACAAAGCATACATCGTTGGATATAATTTAGAGATACATTGGTAAGAGAGGCAAGGGGTAGATATACCAATTTAGAAATCCCGAGCTCATTTGCCTACATTGCTTCCCTGTTAAGCAGTTCTCAAATTTTCATTCTGATTTTCGAATCCATCCTTGGCCTCGTCCCTCCCATTTCTGTAATGTACTCAGCCGACAACCCAACAAGATATGTGTGCTCTTCTGATGCTGGCCATTTGAATACTAATTGTCAGCACTGGAAGCCATGCCTACAGCTGCCTGGGCTCAAAATAATAGGGTTTCACCCTCCAAACCTTTTTACTCTTCCTTCCTCCTTAAAGACACATTTAAGACTTATACCCGCAAGCATTTTGTCATTTGTTCCAAGTTTGCCTGTGTGGCTCAGTTTCATTTTATAATGTTCTTGTGAAACACGTCGGGGTATTTTATAATATTAAAGGTGCTACATAAATACTGGTCGCCAATTTTGTAAATTGATGATGGCGGCTAGTTTAGTGTGGGTTTAAAATATTTGTGTTACATTCATCTTCCCAAAAGAGATCCAAGCATCTCTAAAGGGAGGCCTGTGGTTTCTCTAAAGTTGCAACCTAAATTACAAAGCAAGGTTGAAGCTCAAATTCCTGTATGACTTACCTCCTCAGCCTCCTTGAAGTTGCCAACAGCTGCTTTTGCCTGTGCATAGTTGAAGTTGAAGAGGTCATCATTATAGAAGTAACTCTGTTTGAAACAAAAGGATTAACAACATTGTTATGGATCTGGAATTTCATATAGGCAAGGCCAGGTAAGGACAGCACATTTCCCTGGCACTGTGAGGCAGCAATGCTAACCATGAGCCACCGTGCCCCCCAGATAAGCTTGAATTTCCTCTTACTAAATATTGAAAGATTAATGTCATTGTTTTTGAAAAAATTCTATTCCTCTCACTAGCAACTGACTGTGCCCAAGCCAAAGACAACCTGAAAAAATAGTTGTGTGTTATATTGAATTGAGTTTCCAATCACATATCCATACTATCACAAGTTTACTTAGCTCCTCCTATGTAGTACAGCTTGGCTCCAAGCTACAACTACTTATCTTCTGCTGAAACTCTCATTCATGTCTTTCGTTACCTCAATATTTGACGATTCTAAAGCAGTCCTGGCTGGTCTTCCACTTACAACAGTTTGTAAACTTGAAATCATCTAAAATTCTATGGCCCATAGTCCAAATTGAATCAAGTCCGACTGATGCATTAGCCCTGTGCTCACTGACGTTCGGATAAGAAATATTTCAAGTTTAAAAATTCTCATTTTTGTTTCAAATCCCTTCATGGTCTCACTGCTTCCTATCTCTACAATCTTCTTCAACTATATAACGCTCCAAAATTTAGTGTTACTCCACTCTGGACTTTCGGAATCCCCAATTTTAATCACTGTCACAGTTGGCTGTGCCTTCAGCTGCTTAAGCCCCAAGTTCTGGAGATCCCCTCACAAATCTTTCCATCTCTGTACCTTTCCTTTCTCCCTTAAAAACTCTCTGTTCTCATATTTAGTTATTTGCCTGAATAGTTAAGTGGTTCAGTGCCAAATTTTATTTGAAATGATGTGGCTTAAAAAATATTACTATATTAATGACACTGCACAAGTACAAGCTGTTGTTGTTGTTAGCAAAAATCTAACAGGCAAAGACAAAAGGACTGTGACCCACTATATCCAAATCCCTCAAAATCTTGTGTTTTGATAAAGACACAAAAGGGTTGAACTAATTGCTTGCAAATACCCCTAGAATCATGGAATTTACTCTAGAGGATTTCCATGAAACGAGGGTATGAAGCAAATTTATATTACAAGTTAGCAAGTTTTGAGAAGATTTGTAGCTCAGGTTGAGCTTGTACCTCAACCTGAGCTACAAATCTTCTCAAAACTCGCTAGCACCTGTGGGCGCAATACACTAAAACTGGCCCGAAGATGGGAAACCAATGCCATCTGACAGAGTGCCACCCGCGAACAGCTGTACTTCCTACACGAATGCCTAAGGAAACAGGTACTACCTAAATGTCAAAAGTACAAACCTCCCCTTAACACCCCACTAGCCAAAAGAATAGCAGATCAAAACAGCCGCAGAACCTCAACCCTTATATTACAAGTTTGTCTAAAATTATATCCATCAACTTTGTGTGCCTCACATTACGATACCTCGACCCCTTTAGACTCATATGGTATCTCTTTGTTATCAGCTCAGTCCCTCATTCCCCTTTCGTGGATTTTTAATTTCATTAATCGGTACTGTATAACTTTCTTTCCTGACAGCACACTGGACCAAAATTCCATTTCATACTTACTCTCTTTTGGTCCATCACTGCCGTACAAATTATTTTACATATTAAATGACATATTATTTTACATATTAATATTTCATATTAAAAATATGAAACATATTATTTCTTTAAATATCTATATTTTTCCATTGCACCATTTTCTTATTTAGCTTGTATCCTGATTTGATTTTCTTTCAAGCTTAGGAAATCTGCCTGTGAAAGCCAAGGCATTTTCATAATGTGTATCAGTGATAATGGGAACTGCAGATGCTGGAGAATCCAAGATAACAAAGTGTGGAGCTGGATGAACACAGCAGGCCAAGCAGCACCTCAGGAGCACAAAAGCTGATGTTTCGGGCCTAGACCCTTCATCAGAGAGCTCTCTGATGAAGGGTCTAGACCCGAAACATCAGCTTTTGTGCTCCTGAGATGCTACTTGGCCTGCTGTGTTCATCCAGCTCCACACTTTGTTATCTTGCATTTTCATAATACCTAGTTTATAGTTCTCTTGCACTCTGAAAAGATGCCATTTGGAGCTACCATTGGTTGCCTTTTTTCAAGGTGATTTCTCCCTTTTGTTACTCTGTAGGTTTCCCTGTATGTCACCTAATAATTGTCAAGTTTGAACCTTGTCAGAAGTTTTCTGTAAATATGTGTACAATATTACCTCCACTTACCTCATCAAGTATTATACTCCATTACCGACAGTCATATATTGTTGCAGCTTGAGCAAACATGCTTTCCTTACCTGAATCCATGAACAGACCCTCACCCCACCAATTTACACCATTTCTACTATTCATGAAATTCTGACTGCGGATCTCCTTGTTTCTAAGTTGTAAAGTTCTTAGATAACTCTATCTCTTCATTTGTGCATTACAGCCTCCCAATGGCATTCTTTAGCAAACCAATAATTTCTTTGACTGCAAATGACTCTCAACATTTGCGTCAAATTCCAACTTCTCTTCTCCTTTGCATTACATTAAAGGTTTCTGTTGGTATTTCATTCCTTTTCCATCCCTTTGCTAATCTTTACAATCCTCTTTTCTATTGGATTTCCTGTACATTTCAAAAGACTTAATCTGCAATTCCACTTAACTATTCCTACTTAACTATAATGGTTCCAACCACAGTTTAAATGGACTAGAATTACTGCCTCACCAACTTATGTAACTTATCTACTCAGTGATACAGCTCAGCAAATTGTCATTCGGCCCACTGTGCCTATTCCAATTTAGAAAGAGCTACAAACATGCAAACAACACACAAATGTAGATCACTCAGATATTCAAGCCTGCTCCTGTTATTCAATAAGATCATGGTTGATCGGATTTTAATCTCAACTCTACGTTCCTGTATACAGCTGACAATCTTTCATTCCTTCAGTAAACAAGAATCTACCAACCTCTGCCTAAAACAAAATTCTGCATTCACTGCACTTTGAGGAAGGGAATTCCAAAGATTCAACCATCAATGAAATGACTTTCCTTCACTTTTGTCTTAGATGTGTGCCATCTTACTCTCAGGACATGACACCCAGTTCCACATTCTCTCACACCAGTAAGTATCCTTTCCGTATACACCCAGTCAAGTCCCCTCAAGATCTTCTGAAGAAGGGTCTCGACCCGAAACGTCCAACTTTTCTGCTCCTCTGATGCTGCTTGGCCTGCTGTGTTATCTCAGATTGTCCAGCATCGGCAGTTCTGACTATCTCTGTAACAATTTTCACCCCCCTCAAGATCTTAGCTGTTTCAATTAAGTAACTGCTGACTCTTCTAAATTCTAGAGGATACAGGCCTAGCTTGTCCAGCTTTTCCTCATAAGACAATCCATTCATTCTAGGTATTAGTCAAGTAAATTTTCTCTGAACTGCATCCAAGGCAGTAACATCCTCCTGAGGTGAAGTACATTGACCAGTACTGTACACCGTGGTCCAGATCAACTCCAACTGGGTCAACTTTACTCCCTGCTCCTTTCTCTTAGCCATGAACTTTTTTGCTCTTCACGTGTTTATCCGATTCAAAGTAATTAGCATTCCAGATCACAACTGGAGGAGACAATAGCCTCCAAAGTATTACTGCTGGACTGTTAAGACCCAGGTAATGTTCTGGAGATCTTGGTTCAAATCCTGCCATGGCAGATGATGGAATTTGAATTCAATAAAAATTTGGAATTAAGAGTCATAATGACTGTGAACTCTCTGCCAATTGTTGGAAAAATCTATCTGGCTCACTGATGTCCTTCAGGGAAGGAAACTGCCATCTTTACCTGATCTGACCTACATATAACTCCCGACTCACAGCAATGTGGTTGACTCTAAACTGTCCTCTGGAATGGGCAATGAAGCGTCCAGCAATGCTTTCATCCAGTGAATGATTTTTTTTTAAAAATTCATTCCAGAACATAAAAAACAGAGTTTGCATGTCACTTCTGGTTCTTTTGTCAATGCATTTAAATTTCTGCCTTTTGTTTAAGAAGAACCATCTACTAATAGTCTGTCACTGGAAACAGTTTCTCGTCATTTAAACTATTGAAACATATTATTTTGGGTGCCTCTAAATTTCCTCTAACTCTTCTCTGATCTAAAAAGTTTCACTAAAACTAAATTAGGTTGGTTGAGGTTGGAACTCCAAATCAAAGTACACAGAAAAGCCACACACACGGACCAGGTACTGAACTTCAATAGTAACCATCTCCACACACACAAACGAAGCTGCATACAAACACTATTTAAACAGGCAACAACACACTGCAGCAAAACAGAACTACGCCAAGAGGAAGAACACCCTTTCTGAAGAAGGCTCTAGGCCCAAAATGTCAGCCTTCCTACTCCTCTGATGCTGCTTGGCCTGCTGTGTTCATCCAGCTCTACACTTTGTTATCTCAGAAGAATACCTCTTCCAGGTTTTCAAGGATAATGGATATCCAAAAAACTGGGTCAGAAGATGCCGACACAAACAACATCAGGAAGATACTACATGTCTCGACACACCCATCACACTACCTACATCAGGAACACGTCGGAACTAAACACAACACTCCTATGACCGCTGGGCATCAGAATGGCACACAAGCCCGCATCAACCCAATGACAACTGCTCACCCGAACTAAAGACCCAATCCCCGCCATGTACAGGACCAATGTCATCTATAAGATCCCTGCAGAGTCTATGAGAAACACTACATCGGACAAACAGGAGGGGAAACTAACAACATGGGTACATGAACGCCAGCTGGCTACAAAATGACACGACCAATGCTTACTCATCTCAATCCACATGGCTAAGGAGAACCACCCAGTTGACTGGGACAACACCAAAATCCTGGGACAAGCTAAGCAGAGACAGGCACGGAAATTCCTAGAAGCCAGGTACTCCACGAAGGAAGCCATCAATAAACACATAGAACGTGACCCCATATACACTCCACTACGAAGGAAAACCGAAAGTGAGGCAATTCAGCTCAATGGATTCGACAGTTTAAAAACCAGACAGGAAAACACACCAACGCTTCATCGGAGGCTGCGCTGAGGATGTTACCCAGCAGGGTAATGAAACATCTGCAGAACAACAAACCAGCTCAGCGAGCCAACCAATCTGAATATCTTTGATCCCTGTTCTTTTTACTCATTTCTATAAATACTTCACCTGAAATATCATGGTGGCTGCCTGACATTCACTAGCCCCCATTCGCGATAGTTGAGATCTCTGTGCATCTTCAATTTTGTATCTTGCATATTACCAATTTTCAATGGCCCACTATTGGCAGGTGTCCCTTCAGCTGCCTAAATGCCATTTTCTCCCCAATTCTGTTCTATTTCTGTATCCTCACTTAAGACACTCTTCAGACTCTACTTTGCTTGTGAAGACTTTAGCCATTTGTTTTGCTATCTCCTATAGCTCCTCAGTTTTAAACATTAATCTAACTCCTGTGGAGTGTCTTAAGAAGTTTTACTACGCTAAAAGCACTTAAAAATGTTGACTGTAGCTTACACATTTATCAGATTTAATCCAGAATAGCCTGACTTCACTGGTTGTTGAAAAAAATGAGTCAGTAAGCAACTGGCACCAACTCCAGAAACAAGATATTATATAATCATATGTCACAGGAGCAAAAATAGGCCATTGGGTCCATTGAGTCTACTCTCAAATCATGAGATCATGGCTGATCTGATAATCCTCAACTCCACATCCCAGCTTTTTTACTAAGATTCCCTTATTGATTAAAAATCAGTCTATCTCAACTTTGAATATTCTTAACAACCAGTCATGAGAGCTCTCTGAAGTAAAGAATTCTTCAGAGAAGAAATTCCTCCTGACCTGAGCTACTTGTCTAAACCAGCTTACTCTGACATAAGAAACTCTGGTCCTAGACTCTCTCACGAGAGCAATCTGTCTGCATATACCTTGCCAAGTCACCTAAGAATCTTCAATGTTTCAGTAAGGTCACCTTCCATTTTTCTAAATTCTAATGAGTACAAACCCAAACTACTCAACCTCTCCTCATAAGAAAATCCCTCCATGCCTAGAATCAACCTAGTGATCTATCTTTGTACTGAATCCAATTTTAGTACATGCTTCCTTAGAGAAGGAAAACCATCCACAGTGTTGTAAATGTGATTTGACTAGTGCCATCTGCAGTTTTCACAAGACATCCCTATTTTTATCCGGCAGTTCCCTTTGAAGTAAAGGCCAACATTACATTTGCCTTCCCTATTACTGACTGAATATGGATTCTAGCTTTTCCTAAATTCATGCACAAGGACCCCAAATTCCTCTGTGTTGCAGCTTTCGGCAGTGTCAATTTAAATTAATCTCCAGCTCTTGTATTCTTCTTGCCAAAGCGCATAACCTCACATTTTGTAGTATTACATTCCATCTAAGTTTATAGACTTCAATTTCTATTTGTCATATTCCATTATGGTGCAACCTCAGTCAGCATGCAAGTAACCACACACATTTTCTGACTCCGCTTATCTTACAAAACATTCACCCAACCATAAAACAGAGGTATCAATCTTGAGGTAAAAAGTCACTCTTGGGATCTAGTTGTCATTAATCAAGTTGCCTTTTAGAAGGTAGTGACAAATGTTCCTTTCAAAACAGGTAAGAGCATGAGCGAAGAAATCTATGGATAGCACTCTCTCCTCAGTTAAGAGGTTATGGATTCAAGTCCCATTCAAGACTCACACTACAGTGTAGCACTGAGGAAGGCGGCAGTGATGGGGTTGGGGTTCAAAGATGCAGTAATAACAATTTTGAAGAAGAGGAGTGGATTTACTTTTGGGGTCTCAGCTAATATTTATTTCTCAACCAAGTTCACCAAAAGCTGTTTATCAAGTCATAATATTCTGGTTTGTAAGAGCATGCTGGGGATAAACTAGCTAGGTTCTTCCTACATTATAACATTGTAAATACTTCGAAAGTACCTCACTGGCTGTAAATGATTTGAAATGTCCTGTGATTACTAAAGCCACAATATAAACATGAGTCTTTCATTTCCTTTTCATTTCAGAGAGCGGCTCAGAGCTAGCCATGCTAGTGTGGGACTGCAGACACACATAGGCCAGACAGAGTAAGACAACAGAGAATCATCTGTTTTTAACCACAATCCAACAGCTAATGGTCACTTTTACTAGAGTCATAAAGTTGTACAGGACAGAAACAGATCGTTTGGTCCAACATGTCCATGCCAACCAGATATCCTAAATTAATCTAGTCCCATTTGCCAGAATTTGGCCCATATCCCTCTAAAACCTTCCTATTCACATATCCATCCAGATGCCTTTTAAATGTTGTAACTGTACCAGACTCCAGCACTTCCTCTGGCAGCTCATTCCACACTGACCACCCTCTGTATGAAAAAGCTGCCCCTCAGGTCCATTTAAAATCTTTCCCCTCTTACCTTAAACCAATGCCCTCTAGTTTTGGACTCCCATACCCTAGGGGAAAAGCCTTGCACATCTACACTATCCATGTCCTTCATGATTTTATCAAGATCTGTCAGGTCACCCCTCAGCCTCCAACACTCTAGAGAAAATAGCCCCAACCTATTCAGACTCTCCCTATGGCTCAAACCCTCCAACCCTGGCAATATTCTTGTAAATAGTTTTTGAACCATTTCAAGTTTCACAACATCTTTCCTACAGCAGATGGTTAAAATAAATTCAAATTCTCAATCCATCATGATAGAATTTACATTTCTCTTCCATAGATTATTAACCCAGGCTGCTGGGATATCAGTCCAGTAACATAATCACAATACCAGTATTGCCCCCCTCTATCACGTGACAATCATCTCAATACATGGTCATATGGAGGAGAATCTGGAAGAATGGAAATAACAGCAACAAAAAAAGCACTACTGACCTTGACAGAGTTTAGATAAATCAAAACATCCTCAAACTGCTTCAGTAGGAAAAAACAGGAGGCCATACACTGACGCCCAGGGATGGTATCTGAAAATAAGATGGAAGTTTTACAAAGAACAGCACATTGAAAATAGAACAATGGTCCAGCTAGGTTTTGTAAAAGCTAATTCCACTACTTTAAAATTTCCTCCACATAACAAGAAAACCTCTGTTTGAGTACACCTGAGCATACTGGCCTCAGCATGTTTTGGTGACTAAAGGTAACCAGTAAACTGACATGGTAACAGTGGCAACAAGGGTACAAAACTGCTCATTACTTGAAGTCTTCTTTCATCAGTGCACTGACATCATGCTCTGGAAAATTGGGTGTCCCAGCACCACACTGCCAATGTCATTTATAGCAGGACAATAAGAAACAAACATTCTGTTCACTGAGTTGGTCTCTGTGATGAGAGCTTGTCCATTGGACAGTGTTTTTTTAATGAAGAGAGGTTCAGACAGAGGTAATGAGGGGTCTGTTCCAAGCCAATAAAGTGAACAGCTTGTGAAGCTTTGGCATTTTTTTAAAAGTCAGAACAATAGATGCAGCATGAATGGATAGAGTCAGGCTCCCAAAGAACCAGGGTTTATTGTAGCTTTCAGTGGTTGCTGGGGCTTTGAAGCTGGCTGTGGAAGCTCGACATTTCTAACACAGGTGAAAGCCTTCTTGGGTTCCCTGTCTCACATGCAATTTGACAGCAGAAAATCTAATTTACTGACTTTACTTTTGTATTTACGGCATATTGGAACACTTGCTGTTTGATAGTTAAGTAACCTATTATCCTGTTAAGTTTACCAACAGAGTTAAAGTTAAACTAATTTTTTTTTGTTTGTATTTTAACTGTAAGGTAAGAATAGTGTGTTTTACTTAAAGCCGAGTAGCGAACCAATGAATGACATCTGGAACACAGCAACTTATATCTGTCTTTAAATAAGATAAAAGTTCGTGTCTAGCCTATTTTCTTTTGGTTTGCTTGAAGGGGGTTTGGTCTGGTCCATAACATGAGAGGTTAAGTAAATTGGGCCAATATGCCTTGCATTCAGGCGATTTCATTGAAGCATACAAAGATTCTGAAGGTGTAGACACTAACAGCTTGTTTCTACTGGTCTGAGAATTTCAAACATGGAGGCACAGACCAAGGATCACGTATCATTTAGGTTTGGGATGAAGAGAAATTATTCCAAAAAAATGTTGTAATGCTTTCTAATTCTTTACTCCAGATGGTTATGGGTTAATCACTGAATATATTTAAGGCAGTGGTAGACAAATATCTGATCTGTCAGGAAATTAAGAGATATGGGGAGTGAACAGAAATGTAGAGTTGAAGTCTAAGGTCAGCCATGATCACATTAAAATGGACATATAGGCTCAACGGGTTACCTCTGCTCCTCTTCTTACATTCCTGAAGAAATATTAAATAGCACCATCCCCTTTACTCTCATAAGGATGTTGCAGTCTTCCCACATTCATATTCAGTCCTGCTGCTTAGATAGAGAGCATGTTCCATTTTCTAAAACTGCAGATTGAGGTTTTGTTTATCCTCTAACTTCTACTCTGCAATAGGTGAGGTAAGAGGATATACCCTTCACTCTCAACAATAATGGAGGCTGCAAACAAAAACTGCTGGAGAAACTCAGCAGGTCTGGTAATATCTGTAAACAGAAAACTTGAGTTAATATTCTGAGTCCAGTGACTCATCTTCTGGAGGTTGCACTTCAATATAAGAGGACCTCATGCTCTGTCAAGGCATTCAGTATACATTATAATTAAATGGAGTATCCTAGTTTTAAGGTGTCACACATTCACAAGGCTCAAGTACATACCACATTCACTGGCAGAGCCTCCAACTAACTGGAAATATTGTTGTGCAATCTTCAGGTGCTCCCTCTGTGGGAAGTCAAAAAGAAAGACTTAAGTTATGTGCATTTTTGTGCACAGGTTATCCACAGGCTTTTGTCAAAAATTATATCACATTTCCCTGAAGGGCTGCTGGCACTGAATAAAATGGCAATATAAAAAGAGGTCAGTGCCTATTCAAGCTTCAGAATTAACACCAGGACTGTGGTTTCCTCCTTCCGCGCTGTTAGGACAGGCACAATAAAAATCAGCCTAAGTGGGCACAGAAGGCCCCTTCAAACCTTTAACTTATTAGTGGGCATTAAATAAATTGTTAAATATTTCTGATTGTCGTTGAATTTTTTGAAGTGAAACAACAACAGGGCAAAATAAATCAATAAATAATAAATAAATGTAATTTGAACAACAAACAGCATAAGAGGCAGGTAGCAGAATGGTGTTGAGCGATCAAGGCCATTCAGGAGTGAAAGCAGGGAGCAAAGGGAAGTGGAAACCTGGAACACTGTCTCACAAAAGCATGTATATGTAGGAGGTCAACTGCAACTTTGAAGGCTGGAATTGGTAACATTTTTAGAATATATATATATCAAAGCATGTGGATTAAAGGTTGTTGCAAGTCCTTGTGGATTGGACGGCAGGGTGTTAGAATTTGCTGTTTGCAAAATATTGATATTTATAAAATTATAGGGGTAAAGCAGTGTGTGGTTCCTTTAAAAGATGATGTTCTTTTTTAGGCTTGGAGATTTAAAAAATGTCTATGGGCAGCTTGTGGCTTTGTCGGTGCATACAGCACCTGAATTGGAACAATTGTATCAAAAGGCTGGATGGTTAGCAGGCCAATTCTGGTTTGGTTTTAGCAAATTAATTTAAACCAGACACTTAGATGCTAAAAGTCAGTTAATTTTAAATCTGATGGTTTTGACAACATAGACCTCTTCTAACCGCCTCTTCCTCTCTCCCCATTTATTTCAGAATCCACTTCCCCTCTCCCATTTCTGAAGAAGGGTCTAGACCCAAAACGTCAGCTTTCTGCTCCTCTGATGCTTCTTTGATCCAGCTCTACACCTTGTTATCTAAAAAAAGGTACCATGGCACTCTTCGTTAATAATCCTGATAAAATAATTTCATAGAGAAGGTATTTCTGACAGAAGATCAACAGAGAGTACACACAACATTTGAGAAAATGTAGCCTGGCAGTAATTTCAACAGACTAAGTTCTAACTTTTTTTAAATTTTGGTTCTAAGTGAGACCTGAATTTATTGGAACAGCATACCATTAGAATTTTGTTCCGTTCAGGAATAATTAGTAGTTAGTTACAGGGGAATTGTTCAGTTTGTTAATTGTTCAGTAAATTTGTTCATTGTTAGAGTTAGAGAAATAAATTGTTACATGTTGACTATAGAGTGAATGTCAGGAGTTTATTTCATTTAACCACTCTTTTATAACTGATTGGTGGGGAGAGGCAGGTTACATCACTTTGCACAATTCTTTTAACAGATTATAGGGCAAGGCAAGGCTCTTTGGATGCTTCGGTGTTCGTTATCAGAGGGGATCAACCTCCACTTTATAACAAGGTATATCAATTGAATTTAGATTGGTCACAATCTAATTGAACAGCAGAACAGAATCAAGGTTGAATCCTGTTCCTATGCAGGATCAGTTCCACATAGGTGTTTGCTGATATTTTCATATCATAATGTTTAAAGTAATCTGAAGAAGCATTAAACAAGTTTAGTGCTCGGAAATCATTGACTGTTCTGCATGAGTTCTCCTCTGGGACCAACCTCACGAGAACAAGAGTGATAATGGGAAGAAGGCACGAGAGGTGAAGAAGGCGCGAGAGGTGAAGAAGGCACGAGAGGGGAACAGCGTGTGAGAGAGGAAGAGGTTGTGAGAGCAAGGTGGATGAGGGACTGACGTTTTAATAGCTCTAGACCCAATGTACAGTGGCACACCTTTGACAGTCAGGGGATTTCATAAGCAGAAAGAAAAATTAAACATAAAACACCCTCAGGATGTTGCAAACAGTTTCAGAGCCAATGTATTATGCATCAAATACATTCTCTGTTATAATGCCAGCCAACTTTGCTGCTTGTGAGATTTTACTGTTCACTGCAATTCAGATCAACAGCCAACCAATCTGTTTTAATGGGATCGGGTTAACAGGATAATGTTTACCAGAGCATGTACAGACTGTTTTGCCACAAAATACAACTATTTGAACAGAAATACAGAGCATCAGCTTAGACCCTCATCCAAATGATACAAATGTCGTACCCCCTCAGTCCTGCACTCATGTTTTTTCTGAAGGAGGGTCTAGGCCCGAAACATCAGCCTTCCTGCTCCTCTGATGCTGCTTGGCCTGTTGTGTACATCTAGCTCTACACCTTGTTATCTCAGCACTCATGTTAGTTTGGATTTTGGGCTCAAGTCCAAAAGGGCAGCCTGAAACTAGGACCTTGTGACTTAAGAACAAGAATGTTAATAATTATATTGAGGTGTTATGTGCCAATGGTGTAGTAAAGGACTGATGTGTAGCTGTGTACAAGAATTTTATCAACACCAGGCTGATTCCCAGCATTCTTGCTCCCTACATGTATCACCAAGACTGGTAGCAGAGTATTAATAATGGACTGGTGAAAATTCAAACTTTTGGGATTAATTTCTTATGACAGTAGCATTTGAAGGCATAGTGACAGATGGATTAGGAGAAAGACGCAGGGACAGAAGGCAACACAGCAGCAGCACATGCATATTTACTATGTTAGAAACCATATTATTGCCTGTTAAATGGGAAAAAAAGTTATAATCATAAAGGGGCTGGCTAGTATACCAGTGCTGATGATCAAGACAGGGTTACATCAAGATTTCTCCACAGACAAATCCACAATTTCAGTCTTGCCTTAGTATCAGAATGCAAAGCATAACATCCATGAACACAATCCCATGCTGACTGTACTGAAGCACTGTTCCTGCCTGCTGCACCAACATAATTACAAGGGATTCAACTCACCGAACCCTGTTCCTGACCAAGAGCTGCATTCACCACACCTTTCAGGATATATTCCTAATAAGGGAGAAGAAAGTCAATGCTCTATATTACATGGTCCAGTAACTTAGAGATTATGCTTGCAATAATGTCCAAGTCAGACCCACGGGGCAGAGTGACCTTCCTTTTGCACAGGCTCATATATAACATAAATCAGAGCATGAAATAGAGACAAATATATAGCATTTTATAGTCTAAACACACTCACAAATCATTTATTACTGCAGTCTGTACCAACAGAGGCATTAAAACAAAGACATTTTTGCTTCTGTACCTTTAAGAAATATTTTGGAGAAGGTAATAATAAAACTAAAGACACAAAGATACAGATTACAGATTAAATTAATAAATATGAAAATTTTCTTTAACAACTCTCCTGTGGATTTTCTGGGGATGTTTCTTAAACAAAAGGCTCAATATAAATGTAAATTGGTGCTGGTGGAAAGCTGATCTCTGCAGGCACCTCCATTTGCTCACTTGCTACCTCTTGTGGAAGTGACATTGTACTACAGCAGATCAACACTGGTTGAGAAATCTCTTGTTAGCAAACCATGTCAGACACAAGATTAAACTAATAGTAATAGACTTCTTCTTTGGCATATGATCTCAAATTCCACATGAGAAGTCATGCAAGTGTCCACTTCAACCTTTCTGGGAAATTGCTGGTAACAATAGGAAGTTTGAAATAGGAGGCGCAATAGATTCATATCCAAGCATGATTCATATTGTGGCTGAAAGAGCTGGAATACTACACACTACTGAAGCATTGATTTGAGAATAACTTAATCAAGGCTTTTACGATGAGCAGCACATTTGAGGTGACATTTTGTCGTAATTAAAAAAGGTCTGGGAGGATCCAGGCCACATTTTTAGCATAAGACCAAAGCTCAATTTCCAAGTAATAGTAAATCTGTGGAGCAGACTTCCAGCTCATGTAATGAATACAGATCAACGGCATTCTTCAAGTCAGAGTGGAACTCGTACTGGGCGGGATGAAAAACATTTCAACAAATATTACGTACTGCATAGAACTCCTGATTTAATTTCAATCAGTGATGGATAACGCAGAATGAGGAAGAGAATTGGAGATGAATTTCCCAGATTTCACTTTTCCAAAATTGGTCTGGAATTTTAGTTTGTTCTTTTGCCTCTCCCAGGAGTTCACACGGACTTTGGTAGGGTGATGTGCCAGACGGAAATTGCCTGTTCATCATTCTGCACATGAGTATGCCATTCGGGCTCTTGAGCCTGCTCTGCCATTCAATTAAATCATTATTGACCAGCATCCCAACTCCATTTATCTGCCTTTGCTCCATAACCCTTTATAACTATAATCTACCAATGACAATCTTCAAGTTCAGATTCTACCCTGGATTTTTTTGAGAAACAGTATGGATCTTTGTTCCCTTTGTGAGAAAACATGCTCCTTGATTGCCCTCCAATGTGGTCAATTCTAATATTAAGATTACATCTGCTTCTCGATGCCCTCAACAAAGAAAAATAGTTTCTCCATGCAGAATGTTATAGGGGGTCTGAGTGACGTGGGCAGTGACAACATCTGTGGCAGAATCAGACACGAACTCTCATGAGGTACGTCATGATGTCAAAATCATCCTGCCTTGTCTTTTATGCTTTTATACAAGTTGCCAAATGATGGTAATTAACACTGGCTAAAGTCATTGTTGACCGACCAACTTGCCATACTAATATTACAGTTGCAACCTTGCCAAACCCAGATGGTAAACTAGAGATTGGAAAACCCAACATGGAAACTAGGGTGCCTGGTGGGTTCCTCTAAATAACCTCCTTTTTGGACCCTCAGCACCATCTTGGGATATGTTCCATGGGCACCTGCCATGTGCACTTCATGCCCATGTAATTTGATATCCAACATGTGCCAGCCTCTAAGACCCCTCAGAGCACATCTCCAAACCACTTGCAGGTTGCTTCTATACTTCAATACCTCACCTCATCTCATCTTAAGCCAGCAACTATGCAACAACACAGGACTCAGGGATTTGCACCCAAAACATGGACTGAATCAGGTTGCATCTCTCTGCTCTTTGCTCACTGTCATGGTGAGAGATACTTCCAATGTCTGACTAATATGCAAGAATACGGGGAGGAATTAAATACCATCACCATCACTGAAGAAGTAGTATTAGACAACAAATGGGCTGAAATGCTGATAAGTCCCCTGGTCCTGACACGTTGCATCCTAGAATCCAAGCAGAAATAGTTACAGAAAAAGTGGATGCATTGGTTGTAATTCTTCAAAAATTGTGGTATTTTTGTGGAGAAGCACCAGAGGATTAGAAAACTTCTAATGTGACACCCCAATACAAAAAGTGAGTAGGGCAAGAAAAAACACAGGCCAATTAGCCTAACATCTATTGTTGGAAAACTATTGGAATCAATTATTAAGGAAGTAACAGCACAACATCTGGAAAATCACGATCTTAAAAGAAACAGCCTACAACTTCACTACATACCAAACTGTCCCAGTTCCTATTTGATTATTGGAAAAACTTTCAAATGACTACAGAGATAGCTCCAGCAGGGTTGCTAATGGGGAGAAAGATTCCACACCAGGTTAGATCTGATCTTCCTGGGCCTAGTAGTGGTGGGGGTGGGAGGAGAAGGGGTGTTGGTGGTGGCGGTTTGGTGGTTGAAACGGCCACAAGCGCATCAAATGCCGGACAGAGGACTCTGCTAAGCTACATAGACACTTTACTTCAGGAGACAAAGTTTGATATAGAAACCTTGTTGCGACACTGCCTGGGTAAGCGGCATGGGTTATGCTAGGTCAGGTCCAGTGACATAAAGTTCAGATTGGCATGACTGACACGATAAGCATTCTTGCTTTGAATTACTTTGCCTTGCTTCAACAGCCAGAGTTCTCAGCCTACTGCTATTTTTCCATGCTGTTTATGCAGACACGAAATGCGGAGACATGTCACTGTTGTCAGCAGACCTCAGTCTGACGGGATAGCCTTCATTCAGCTGTTCCCGGCACAATAATGTGATTCCAATCTGGGCCTGCGTGGGGCAATCAGATTCAGAATCCTCTTTCATAAAGGGTGGAATCCTCTTTCATAAACAACAGGCAGCACAGCACCAGTCATGGCTGTTTCTGCCACACAGTGGGCTCTTATACTCTTTACATGAGAAACGGGCTGGTATTGTGCAGAATACACAGTTATTACTATTGGTGCAGGTGGGGAAGTGTCCCAAGAAAGTGAGCATGCAGTGCAAAGGGCATGTATGGTGAATGGTGTCACAGGATGAGGTGGGTAAGATGTTGCAGGAAATGAGAGTAGTGGAACATGAGCCTTGGAAGAAGTGGGGTCTCTATTCAGAGATAGAGGAGCATGAGGTATCAGAGAGAAGATGGGAGTATTTATTTTGGTGTAGGGGAGGTCATTGGCCTCATTGCTACGGGTATCCCTCCAGACAGCAGAGATTGTTTCAATCTGGGGCAACTTTAGGTAGGGTTGACATGGGTTAATTCCTGCACTGCTGGTCGTGAAGGAAGAGTATGCACTTTTGAAGCACCAAAATGGAATGCCCATCAACCCTTGTCTGTCATGTCCAGGGTAATTGTTAAGTAAACATTGACCTCTATAGCGCCGAGGCCAGACGCCTGCTCTCTGACACCTCCTCCTTTCGCCCCCTTGATCATGACCCCACCCCCGTGCACTAAACCATCATCTCCCAAACCATCCACAACCTCATCACCTCAGGTGACCTCACCCCCGCGCACTAAACCATCATCTGAGATGAGGCATTCCACTCCCGGACATCCCAGATGTCCTCTTTTTGCAAGGACCGCAAGTTCTCCTCCACAGTGGTCAAAAATGACCTTGACCATGTCTCCCGCATTTCCCACAACTCATCCCTCACATCCCTTCCCCACAATAACAACCATAACAGAATCCCCCTCGTCCTCACATACCACCCCACCAACTTCCAAATCCAACACATCATCCTTTGACATTTCCGCCACATGCAATCTGACCCCACTACCAAAGACACTTTTCCCTCACCACCCTTATCGGCTTTCCGGAGGGAAGGCTCTCTCCGTGACTCCCTTGTCTGCTCCATACTCCCCTCCAGCTGAACCACCCCCGGCACTTTTCCCTGCAACCGAAGCACAGTGCTACACCTGCCCGCTCACCCCCACCCCAGGCCCTAAGAAGACCTTCCACATCAAACAGATGTTCACCTGCACATCTGCTAATGTGGTATACTGTATACGCTGTACCCATTGTGGCCTCCTCTACATCGGGGAAACCAAGTGGAGGCTTGCGGACTGCTTTGTGGAACACCTACGCTCAGTTCGCAACAAACAACTGCACGTCTCAGTTGTGTACCATTTCAACTCTACCTCCCACTCCTTGGACAACATGTCCATCCTGGGCTTCCTGCACTACCACAATGACTCCACCCGAAAGATGCAGGAACAGCATTTCATATTCTGCTTGGGAACCCTGCAGCCCGATGGTATCAATGTGGACTTCACCAACTTCAAAATCTCCCCTTCCCGACCGCATCCCAAAACCAGCCCAGCTAGTCCCTGCCTCCCTAACCAGTCCTCCAAACTCAAGCCCCACACCCATCCCCTACCCACCAACCTCATCCTGCCTCCTTGACCAGTCCGTCCTCCCTGGACCAATCTATCCCCTCCCTAACTCCTCACCTACATTCACCTTCACTGGCTCCAACACCGTTTCTTTGACCTATCTCCTCTCAACTTATTTTATCTTTTATCCATCTATCCACACGCCTCTCTCTATTTATTTCAGAATCTCCTTCCCCTCCCCCATTTCTGAAGCAGGGTCTCGACCCGAAACGTCAGCTTTCCTGCTCCTCTGATGCTGCTTGGCCTGCTGTGTTCATCCAGTTCTACATCTTATCTCAGAGTTCAGGAGTGACAGTGCTTGTCTTGGTGCACAAGGAGATGGCAGGTGCACCAGGTATACCAGTCAATTCCATATCTCCAGTGAATAGTAAGTTGTTTTGGGAACCATACATGTTATAATGTGATGCATGCTATGGGGGCATAATGGCAATTAATGCAACGAGCTTGGTAACACTCGGCAAGAAAATCTTCCTTGCCTAGCATTGGGATTCCCTCCAAACTCAATGTGGTTTGTGCTTGGACAAAAACAAAGCTAAGATTCAGCCTTTTGCATCCACCCTTTTAACATTATAAATACCGTAATTAATATTACTCCTAAATCTTCAAAATTCAAAAATTGCACAGGTTTGGCTTATACCGTCCATTCTCGTAATTTAGCACAGAAAATGCTGTAGAAACCAAGCAGGTATGGAGGAGAGAGAAACACAGTTAACATTTCAAATCTGGTATGACTGTTCTTCAAAACTGAAAGGTGTTGGAAAATGGGATTTTCTCTATACTTTTGACAGCGGTAGAGACCCAGTGCAAAAGATAGATCAAGTACTATTTTACTTGTACTTCTTTCAATCTAGTCAACTGCATTCACTACTCTCAATGCTGTCTCCTTTTAATTGGTGAGACCAAATGCAGACCACATATCATAAGATTTAAGAACAGCAGTAGGCCATTTGGCCCCTTGACCCTGCTCCATCGTTCAAAGTGTAGCGGCTCACTCACATCCATTTTACTGCCTTTTTCCTGTAACCCTCGATTCCCTTACACATCTATCTATTTATTTATCTCAACCTTAAATATAGACAAGGACTCTGCCCTTACAGCTCTCTGTGGCAAGGAGTTCCAAAGACTCATGACCCTCAAGGAAGAAATTCCTCCTCATCTCAGTCTTAAATTGTCACCCACTTATTCTGAGACTTTGCCCTCCAGTCCTAGACTCTCCAATTGGTGAAAAATCCTCTCAGGATTTACCATGTCAAGCTCCTTTAAAGAACCTGTGTTTCAATATGAGCACCTCTCATTTTTCAAACTCTAGTAGAATCCCAACCTGTTCAGACCTTCCTCATAATACAAACCACCAACACCAGGAAGTTTTTACTGAACAGCCTCCAACGAAACAATTTTTTTTATATACAAGGAGACCAAAACTGCTCACAGTATTCCTGTTATGATCTCATCAGCACCTTCTACACTTGCAGCAGAACTTGCCTACTCTTAAAGCCAATTCACTCGAAATAAGGGCCAACATTCCATTTGCCTTGCTGATTACCTGCTGCATCTGTGTGTTACAAAAACAGACATTGGTGGAGAAACTCAGCAGGTCTGGTAGCATGAATGGAGAGAAAGCAAAGTCAACGGTTCAGGTTCATTGATCCTTCAGTTGACTCTGCTTTCTGTTCACAGATGCTGCCAGACTTGCCAAGTTTTTCTAGTAATTTCTATTTTTGTTTCAGATTTTCAGCATACACAGTTCTGCTGTTGAACATGTGTGCTCGCCTTCTCTATTTATTTGTACCTGAAATAACACCTCAGAGGCCGGTAACCAGCACCAAGTCACATCCTTTATTTACAAGTGGTGAGTTCTTGACACTGATCCAGCTCCCTCAGTGTCAGCTCAGATGAATGAACAGGATGTCTGACACTGCCGTTTTTACCTGAGGGCGATCACAATGTTGTCACTTTAAAAGGTTATTTTATCCCGGTTAATATTTTTGAAGAGATTTTGTAAGGCAGAGGTGATGAACTGGCGACTGAATATGACTTGAGTAAACATGAGACCTTGGTTTTATTTTTAAGCTGGAACAATGGAAGCAGCCTTAGTATGTATGGCCAGCTCTCACAGACCAGGCTTTCTAGCTTTTTTAGCTTTAAGCAGCAGCAGCCTTTGAGGTCTCAAAAATGTTGGAAACTTCAGTGAATGATTCCTAGTTGCTATTCTCTGAAACTTTTCTTGAAGTTTTTCCTCCTGGATAGGAGAACTGCATGTAAGAAACTGTGTCTGACTTTGCCTTTTTTCCAAGCAGTGTGTTTATTGGATTATACTTTATTGGAACAGTTAATTAGTAATAGATGCTGTATCTGTTATTCAGCTAAGTCATCCAGTAGGTAAGTTACACTAAATTCCTTTAAATAGGGTCAAGTAGTTTGACCAGTCGCATTGCATCTAGAATACACACTTCACATCTACCTTTAAAATAAGAAAAAATTAGGATCCAGGCTACATTCTTAAAACATTTTAAGGCAGTCTGGTCTTGTCCATAACAGGGCTCCATGACTGGGCCAGATTAACAGCACCCCTGGACTGCTCATGTAGACATGACAGTCAAGAAGGCACAACAACACCTCATCTTCCTCAAGCAGCTCAGGAAATTCGACACAACAATAAGGGCCCTCACCAACTTTTACAGATGCATCACTGAAAGCAGACTGTCTGGGTGCATAATGGTCCAGTATGGCAACTGCTCTGTCCAGGACAGTAAGAAGGCTGTGCGCACAGACCAGACCATCACAGAAGCCAACCTTCCATCCATGGGCTCCATTTACACTTCTCATTGCAGGGGAAAGGCTGTCAACATCTTCAAAGACCCCCTTCCACCCTGGTAATGGTCTCCCATAATCGCTTCCATCAGGCAGAAGATACAGCAGCTTGAACACATGAAGCAACAGGTTCAAGAAGAGCTTCTTCCCTACTGTTATTTGACTGATGAATGGACTCTCTAACTTCAAATACTGTTGATCTTGTTAATGTTGATTTTGCTTTGTGCAGCTTCTGCGCGTATAACTTGCATGCTTCATTGTTATTATGCAGTCTATGATCTGTATATCCTTGCTTACTATGATCTATCTATACTGCTCACAAACAAAGCTTTTCACTATACTCAGGCACACATGTGGCTATAATAAATCAAATCAAAATGAAATGTTCTATTGAAGTCCACCTGGCTGACCTTATTACAATTGCTACAGCACCCCAGTTTACTTGAGTTGAGAACAGCTGCAGAAGGCAACAACTTAAATATAATGTTTTATTCACCCTTCCAAAATGAACTTTACATTTTCCCCAATTTATAATCCATTTTTTGACCACTGACTTGACCTATCAATATCTCTCTGGAAATGGTTACATTCCTTTTACAACTTGCTTTTTCTACATATTTTTGTCACTTTGGCAAATTTGGCTGAAGCTTATTTGTTTCCTTCCTCTGAGTCATTCATATATATTGTAAAGAGTTGTGATCCCAGCACTTATTCTGTGGAACCCCACCGGTTAGAAGTCGACAACCTGAAAAAGAGCTACCCCCCCACCACCTTCTCCATTCCTGTTTCCTTCCCATTAGCCAGTTCTACAGTCATGCCAATATGCTACCTTGAACACCACAGGCTCTTATCTCATGGTTTAACTTTTTGTGAGGGACCTTGTTGGATGCTTTCTTGAAGTCCAAATACAACACATTTATTGGTTCCTTTCTATCCACTCCAATTAAGACTGCCTCAAAAGACTCTAATAAATTTGACTGGGTGACTGGTATGTGGAACACTGCCGCTTTGTTTGTAGGAATGATCCTGACCTCAGAGTTGCCCCACCATTAAACCATCTTCCTCTCATGCTAACATTTCTGCCTTGGGCCTGCTACAATGTTCAAACAAAGCACAACATAAGAAAAAGGAAAAGCATCTCATGTCCCACTTAAGTACTTCACAGCCTCAAGGTTTCAATACTGAATTTCATAACTTCAGAAATTGATTATATTATGTCTGATCTCTATTTTTCTGCATTCTCTCCACCCATTCCCCCAGTCCTGTGTTTTGTTTACTTTGTTCTCAGGAGTTAAGACCCAACCTCTTCCTTTCACACTTTAATTTACATCAATTTTACACTGGTTTTTCTCTTTCTCCACCATTAACACCACCTTTATCTTTGGTGCTAGGCCTCTGCTTCTGTCAAAAGTAGAAAAAAAGAACAATTTTCCAAAACCTTTCATTTCTGAGGAAGACTCGTACAAATTCAAAATATTCAGCCTGAGTCTCTCTCCACAGATGCTGTCAGACTTGCTGCATTTCTTCTGTATTTTGTGCTTGTTTCAACTTTCCAATATCCGCAGTAATTTGCTCTTACTCATAATTTAATCATTCTGGAAAATCAATGAGGCAAAATGCAATGCATGTTGAGATTGATTTTAAGATTACCAAGAATGTTTTAACTGGTTGATTTACTTCTGCAGTCTTGACTGTTGGACTACTGGTCGGACTGCAGGCTGGATCAACAGAAATTGCCTCCAAGTAAACACTGCAATGACCAAGGATACTGTCTTGTGTCACTGTCACAAACAGCTTTCCCCAACCAAATATTTCTGAAAAATCATCCAGTGAAAATATATGGGTAGAAATTATAAATAAAAAAGGAAAAATCACTTTGATGGGATTGTACTATCGCCCCCTGTCCCCCAGTAGTAAGAAGGAAATTGAGAAACAAATAACCAGGGAGATTTCAGATATATTCAGAAGGGCAGCACGGTGGTTCAGTGGTTAGCACTGCAGCCGGACAGTGCCAGAGACCCGGGTTCGATTCCAGCCTCGGGTAAATCTCTGTGCGGAGTTTGCACATTCTCCCCGTGTCTCTGTGGGTTTCGTCCGGGTGCTCTGGTTTCCTCCCACAGTCCAAAGTTGTGCAGGCCAGGTGGCTCGGCTATATTAAATTGCCAGTAGTATTCAGGGGTGTGTGAGTTATTGGGGGATGGGTCTGGGTGGGATGCTCCAAGGGGCGGTGTGGACTTGTTGGGCTGAAGGGCCTGTTTCCACACTGTAGGGAATCTAATATGTAAGCATAGTAAGGTTGGGAATTTCATTTTTGTAAACAGTGACTGAGGCCACCATAGTGTTAAAGGTTTGGATGGTGAAGAATTTGTCAAATTTTCTTTATCAAAACATGGACGCTACTACTATAAAAAGGAGCAAAAATAGACCTTCTTTTGGGCAATAAGGCAGGGCAGGTAACTGTGGGAGAACACTTCGGTCTAGTGATCATAATCCCATTAGTTTCAAAATGGTTATGGTTGAGAATAAGCCTTCCATAAAAGTTAAAGGTTTTAATTGGGGCAAGGCAAATTTTAGTGGAATGAGACAAGAGGTTTTCAATAGTTGACTGGGTTAGACTATTTGCACATAAAAGGGTATCTGACAAGTTGGAGACGTTCTAGAGTGTGATGATGAGAATTCATTATGTTCCTGTTAGAGTGAAGGGTAAGGCTAGTAAGATTAGTGAATAATAGGTGAATAAAGATATTGAGGTTCTAATCAAGAATACAAGAGAATCTTATTTTATGTATAGGGAGCTGGGTTCAACTGGATCTCTTAATCAGTTTAAGAATGTAGGGACAATCTTAAGAGAGAATTCAGGAAGGCAAAGAGGGGCATGAGATATCATTGGCAGATAAGGTTAAGGATAATCCAAAGAGATTCTACAAATACATTAAGAACAAGAGGGTAACTAGAGAGAGGGTACGGCCTCTTAAAGATCAAGGAGGTTGTCTTTGCGTTGAACACCAGGAGATGGGGGAGATAGTAAATGAATATTTCATGTCAGCTTTACTGTGGAGTAAGAAATGGTGGCTACAGCATGCAGAGAAATAAACTTTGATGTTTTAAAAATAGTTCACATTACAGAAGAGAAAGTTTGGGAGGTCTTAGAGAACGTAAAGGTAGATAAATCTCTGGGACCTGAACTAATGTATCCCAGAATGTTGTAGGAATTAAGGGAGCAAATGGTGAAACCTTGAGCAGAAATATTTGCACCATTTATAACTTATGGGTGAGGTGCCTGACAACCAATGTTAGCGAATGTTGTACCTTTGTTCAAGAAAGGCTGTAAGGAGAAACCAGGGAACTATAGACCTGCGAGCCTGACTCTGGTTGTCAGTAAATTGTTGGAGCTGAGTATAAAACATTGGATTTATGGACATTTAGAGAGGCAAAATTGATTACAGATAGTCAACATGGGTTTTGTACAAGGAAAATCGTGCCTCACAAACTTGATTGAGTTTTTTGAGGAAGTTACCAAAACAATTGATGTTGGCAGAGCAATAGATGTTGTCTTTTTGGATTTCAGTGAAGCCTTTGACAAGGTTCCGCATAGTAGACCAATCAGTAAAGTTAGATCACATGGGATTTAGGGTGAGCTTGCTAACTGGATACATAATTGTCTTAACGGCAGGAGACACAGTAATGGTGGAGGGGTTGCTTTTTGGACTAGAAGGGCCTGTACTTGCTGTTATGTTCTATATATAATCTATATAAGGTCTGTCGCCAGCAGTGTTCCACAGGGATCCGTTATGGGTCATCTTGTTTGTCATTTATATAAATGATGTGGATGAGAACATAGAAGGCATAGTAAGTAAGTTTGCAGAAAACATCAAAATTGGTGTCAGAGTGGACAGTGAAGAAGGCTTTCTCAGACTACAAAGGGATCTTGATCAAATGGGTTAGTGGGCTGAAAAATGGCAGAGGGAGTTCAATCTGGATTTCTTTTCAAGAAAGGAGGGAGAGAGAAAACAGGACATTATAGACCAGTTAGCCTGACGTCAGTGGAGGGAGTCAGCATGGATTTACAAAAGGGAAATTGTGCTTGACTAATCTTCTGGAATTTTTTGAGAATGTATCTATGAAGATGGACAAGGGAGAACCAGTGGATGTAGTGTACCTGGACTTTCAGAAAGCCTTTGATAAACTCCCACATAGGCGATTAGTGAGCAAAATTAGGGCACATGGTGTTAGGGGCAAAATACTGACTTGGATTGAAAATCGGCTGGCTGACAGGAAGCAAACAGTAGTGATAAACGGGTCCCTTTCGGAATGGCAGGCGGTGACCAGTGGGGCACCTCAAAGTTCGGTGCTGGGACCGCAGCTATTTACAATATACATTAATGATATAGACAAAGGCATTAAAAGTAATATTAGCAAACTTGCTGATGACACAAAGCTGGGTGGCAGTGTGAAATGTGAGGATGGTGTTATGACAATACAGGGTGACTTGGACAGGCTAGGTGAGTGGATGGATGCATGACAGATGCAGTTTAATGTGTATAAATGTGTGGTTATCCATTTTGGTGGCAAGAACAGGAAGGCAGATTACTATGTAAATGGAGTCAAGTTAGGTAAAGGGGAAGTACAACGAGATCTAGGTGTTCTTGTACATTAGTCAATGAAAGCAAGCATGCAGGTACAGCAGGCAGTGAATAAAGCTAATAGCATGCTAGCCTTCATAACCAGAGGAATTGAGTATAGGAGCAAAGAGGTCCTTCTGCAGCTGTACAGGGCCCTGGTGAGACCGCGCCAGGAGTATTGTGTGCAGTTTGGTCTCCAAATTTGAGGAAGGACATTCTTGCTATTGAGGGAGTGCAGCATAGGTTCACGACGTCAATTCCTGGAATGGCGGGACTATCATATGTTGAAAGATTGGAGCGACTGGACTTATATACACTTGGGTTTAGAAGGATTGGAGAGGATCTGATTGAGACGTATAAGATTATTAAGGGATTGGACACTCTGGAGGCAGGAAGCATGTTTCCACTGATGGGCGAGTCCAGAACCAGAGGACGCAGTTTAAAAATAAGGGGTAGGCCATTTAGAACAGAGTTGAGGTAAAACTTCTTCACCCAGAGAGTGGTGGATATATGGAATGCTCTGCCCCAGAAGGCAGTGGAGGCCAACTCTCTGGATACTTTCAAGAAAGAGATGGATAGAGCCCTTAAAGATAGTGGAATCAAGAGTTATGGGGATAAGGCAGGAACAGGATACTGATTGTGGATGATCAGCCATGATCATAATGAATGGTGGTGCTGGCTCGAAGGCCCGAATGGCCTACTTCAGCACCTATTGTCGATTGGATAAATGTGAGTAGTGCATTTTGGTATAATAAACAAGGGTAGGGCTTATACAATTCATGGTAGGGGCTTACGTAATGTTGTAGAAGGACCGAGGGGTGCAGGTACATAATTCTTTGAAGTTTACGTCACACATAGACAGGGTGGTTAAAAAGGCATTTGACACACTTGCCTTCATTGCACAGTCTTTTGTGTATAGGGATTGGCAAGTCACACTGAGGTTGTACAGGACATTGGTGAGGCCTGTTCTGGAATACTGCATCCAGTTCTGGCTGCCCAGTTATAGGAAGGATATTATCAAGCTGGAGAGGGTTCAGAAGAGATTTACCATGACGTTGCCGGGTATGGAAGGTTTGAGTTATAAAGAAAGGCTGGATAGGCTAATACTTTTTACCATGGAACATGGGAGGTTGAGAGGTGACCTGATAGAAGTTTTTGAAATAATGAGAGGTATAAATAGACTTAATGGTAGTTGCCTTTTCCCTGTGATAGGGGCGTTTCAAGACTGGGGGCATACTTTTAAGGTGAGAGAAGAAAGATTTAAAATAGACATATGAGGAAAATCTTTTTTACACAGAGGGTGATTCACGTGTGGAATGAACTTCCTGAGGAATTGGTGGATGTGGGTACAATTACAATGTTTGAAAGGCAATTGGATATTCACAAGAATAGGGAAGTTTTGGAGGGATATGGGCCAGGAGCAGGCAGGTGGGACTAGTTTAGTTTGGGATCATGTTCATCATGGATTGGTTGGACCGGTTAGCTGTATGACTCTGTTTGATTTAGTCTTTAAGTCTGTAACTATGGCGATCAATTTGATGATGATTTGAGCTTCTGATTCCACATCCTCTCCATCACCATGGCTGCCTGCTTCCACTTACATAACACAGTGCATATCTGTCACAACGTCAGCCCATCTGCCATTGAAAACCTCACCTGTGCCTTTGTTACTTCGTGATCAGTCAGTGCTCTCCGAGTTGACCTCCCACCATTTACCTTTGACATTCTTGAAATCAATCAAATCTCTGCTGCTTGTATCTTAATGCATATCAAGTCTTGTTCACCTAGCGAACATGGTCTCACAGAGTTGGAGTGATTCACAATCCAGCAATGTCTCAATTTTAAAATTTGTATTCTTAAGTTCAAATTCTAACACTGCTTCCCCCCACCACATCCATTCTATATACCTGTACCTTCACATAGATTAAAAATTCCCACAGATCTCTACACTCTTCCAGTTCTGGCCTCTTGTCCCATTTTCAAACCCACCATTAACAGCAGTGACTTCAGCTCTGAAATTCACTCCCTAAACCTCTTTTGTTTGTTATCAATCTTTACTCCAGTAAATTGCTCCTGAGAGAACACTCATCAAGTCATACAGGGATACAGCATCCTTCAGTCCAACTAATCCATGCTGAATAAACTGAACTAGTCCCACCTGCCTTCAACCAAGCTTTTATGCAGTCCTGTTTCTTTAAGTGGCTCAGTGATAAATTTTGACTAGTCACATTCTTGTGAAGTTCCTTGTGATGTTCCACCATATTTATTGCACAATACAAATGCAAGTTGTTGTCAGTTAAAGAATTATGTTGTTTAAAGTTAATATACCAATGAAGCGTATTTAGCTGTAATGGGTGAACATGAGGCATTTTCTATGACTGGAAGTGAACAAACACAAAAGTATTCTGGATAACATTTCTCCATCTACTACCATCATGGAAATGTTAATCTCCTTAAAATATTTTAATGCTGTTGCTAAGTAAACAGAGGAAATGCTGAACAAAAGAATTAACGAATTTACTCCTGGTATGTGAATAGTTGATTACTAAATCACTTATGGTGACAAGAGAAAATAGTGAGAAGCTAGGAACTGTGGAGAAGCTGCATATTCAAGGAATTGAACGTTTGCCATGTGTTAAGATCTGAAGTTGCGTTCATTCGTATAAAACCAGCACCAAGAGCCTTTCTGCAATGTGCATCAGGTGAAATTTGATCAAGTTAGAAAATACAAAACCTAAAAAACTGTAGATGCTGTAGATCAGTAACAAAAACAGAAATTGCTGGAAAAGCTCTCTGATTTCTCCCCACAAATACAACCAGACCTGCTGAGCTTTTCCGGCTATTTCTGTTTTTGTTAGAACAGACAGAACCCACCAAAGGGATACATTTTATTTAATGCAGTTGCTTTGCTTGGTGCCTAACAAGTAACCCAGAAGTACTATGGCAACCTGAACCAGACGGGTACCGATATCCTGGGGTGGAAATTTGCTAAGGCTATTCGGGTGGGTTTAAACTAATTCAGCAGGCGGATGGGAACCAAAATTGTAGTTTGAGTATAGAAAAGGTTGAGAGTAAGGAGGTCCAAAATCAAGTTTCAGGGACGCAAGATGGGACCGGCAAGCAAGAAGTTGGTTTGAAGTGTGTCTACTTCAACGCCAGGAGAGTCTGGTATAAGATGGGTGAACTTGCAGCATGGGTTAGTACCTGGGACGTCGATGTTTTGGCCATTTCGGAGACACAGATAGAGCAGGGACAGGAATGGTTGTTGCAGGTTCCAGGATTTAGATGTTTCAGTAAGAACAGAGAAGATGGTTAAAAGGGTGGAGGTGTGGCATTGTTGGTCAAGGACAGTATTACAGTTGCAGAAAGGATGTTTGGGGACTCGTCAACTGAGGTAGTACGGGCTGAGGTTAGAAACAGGAAAGGAGAGGTCACCCTGTTGGGAGTTTTCTATAGGCCTCCGAATAGTTCCAGATATGTAGAGGAAAGGATAGCAAAGATGATTCTCAATAGGAATGAGAGAGACAGGGTAGTGGGGGACTTCAACTTTCCAAATATTGACTGGGAACACTATAGTCGAGTACTATAGATGGGTCAGTTTTTGTCCAGTGTGTGCAGGAGGGCTTCCTGACACAGTATGTAGACAGGTCAACAAGGGGCGAAGCCACATTAGATTTGGTACTGGGTAATGAGCCCGGCCAGGTGTTAGATTTGGAAGTAGGTGAGCACTTTGGTGATAGCGATCACAAGGCTGTTATGTTTACTTTAGTGATGGAAAGGGATAGATGTATACCACTGGGCAAGAGTTATAGCTGGGGGAAAGGCAATTACGATGAGATTAGGCAAGATTTAGGGAGCAAAGGATGGGGAAGGACACTGCAGGGGATGGGCACATTAGAAATGTGGAGCTATTCAAGGAAAAGCTCCTGTGTGTCCTAGATAAGTATGTACCTGTCAGGCAGGGAGGAAGCGGTAGAGCGCGGGAGCCATGGTTTATGAAGGAAGTGGAATCTCTGGTCAAGAGGAAGAAGGCTTATGTTAGGATGAGATGTGAAAGCTCAGTTAGGGCGCTTGAGGGCCATGAGGTAGCCAGGAAGGACCTAAAGAGAGAGCTCAGAAGAGCCAGGAGGAGACATGAGAAGTTGTTGGTGGATAGGATCAGGGTAAACCCTAAGGCTTTCTTTAGGTATTTAAGGAATAAAAGAATGACGAAAGTAAAATTAGGCCCAATCAAGGATAGTAGTGGTAAGTTGTGTGTGGAGTCAGATGAGATAGGGGGAGCGCTAAATGAATATTTTTCGACAGTATTCACTCTAGAAAACGACAATGTTGTCGAGGAGAATACTGAGATACAGGCTACTAGACTAGGTGGGATTGAGGTTCACAAGGAAGAGGTATTAGAAATCCCACAGAGTGTGAAGATAGATAAGTCCCCTGGGCCGGATGGGATTTATCCTAGGATCCTCTGGGAAGCCAGGGAAGAGATTGCCGAGCCTTTGGCATTGATCTTTAACTCGTCTTTGTCTACAGGAATAGTGTCAGATAACTGGAGGATAGCAAATGTGGTTCCCCTGTTCAAGAAGGGGAGTAGAGACAACTCTGGTAGTCAAAGGCAAACCTGGGAGAAGCGACCGTGTATGGTCACAGGAGGAGGTTGCACTCCTGAGGGAACTGGAGGTGAGATTTGCAGGATGCAAATTTATAAACAAATCGATCGCAGGCATCCTTAAAACGAAAACACCCAAGCAAATCTCTGACAAGCGCAGGCTCCTGGCAAACACCCCGACGGAGGTCCAGACGATCTGCGAGTCAGCAGCAGACTCGCACGATTCTGAGGCAGAGTGTGTCCAGGAGAGTTCCAATGACGAAGCCCAACGCCCAAGAGCCAGCCGGAAAACACCGGCTTCGATCCCTAAACGTCGGGACGTAGACGATCAGCTAACACAAGCTGAAGAGCTCTTGGGCGCAAGGAAGGACCCGGACACGCTTGCCCTCAGAATCGGACTAGTGGAAAGCATTACCGACCTACTAATAAACAGTAGGAAAAGACAGGACAAAAACAAAAGGCCTCGAAAAGATCGGGCCAGGAAAGACAAAAAGCCCTGTAGCAATACCGGAGCAAAAAAACGGTGGGCAGCAAGCAAAGCGCTGTTCAGAACAACACAGCTGCTTTACAAAACCAATCGGCGCCAACTAGCTCGCGAGATCATGGGGGCGACGACCTCATCCGCTTGTCCTCTCGCAAAAGAGGAATTGGAGACATGTTTCCGTGAGAAACTGTCTAAAGCAAACGAGAAATCCAACATCAATAAGTATGCCCCATACTCAGGCAAAGTCGATGACGGGTCCTTGATGAAACCCATAGAGGTAGAGGAGGTCGAAGCAGCCATCAAGGGGATAGACGAGAACAGTGCCGCCGGGCCAGACGGCCTGAAATTGCAGGACATAAGAGCACTCCACGAAGAGGAGGAAACTCGTCTACCCCGCCTCTTCTCCCTATGGCTAAAGTCAAGTACAATCCCCGATTCACTAAAAAAGAGTCAAACAGTCCTGATTCCTAAGTGCGAGGATAAGGAACGCCTGAAAAAACATTGATAACTGGCGACCAATAACCATCGGTCCAATGCTGCTCCGGCTGTTCACGAAAATAATGGCAAAACGCCTAAGTGAAACAGTCGAAATAAACCCCAGGCAAAAAGGGTTTCTAGCAGCCACTCCCGGATGCAATGAGAACATTGTTATCCTCGAAAATATCATCAAGGGAGCAAAACACAACCGTAAGGACCTCGCAGTTGTCTTTGTTGATCTGGCAAAAGCGTTCGACTCGGTTGGGCACAAATTATTAATCAAATCTCTGCAAAGAATGCAACTACCGAAAGCCTGTGTAAGTCTTATTAAAGACCTATACACTGGCAACACAATAGTGGTGGAAGGGAACGGTAACTTGACCACCCCAATAACCATAGAGAGGGGCGTGAAGCAGGGCGACCCACTCTCACCAATTCTATTTAACATTGCTCTGGATCCGTTGGTGTGCTCTCTGGAGAAGGCCAACTCAGGGGTCTCCATGCCCCTGGGCGGCAGAAGAGTCAACTGCTCGACCTTGGCCTTCGCGGATGACATCGCCCTTCTAAGTGACTCACACACTGGTACGGCTAGGAACCTGAAGCTGCTCCAGGCATACTGTGACCATACGGGCCTCAGTATTAACATAGCGAAAACGAAGGGATTCCACTTCACCTTTAAAAGGAAGACCTTCATGTACAATCATTTCGCAAACTGGAAGCTATGGGATGAATCCATAGCCTACATACCCCCAGGCGACACTGAGAAATACCTGGGTGCCCGCATCGATCCATGGGCAGGTGTGGCAGAAGGGGAGTGGGAGGAGAAGCTTAAGTCCTGGGTTAAAGGAATATAGGCAGCACCTCTCTGACCACGGCAACAGTTGGAAATCCTAAAGGTACATGTCATCCCCAGATTGTACTTCCATCTGATCCTAACAGAAGCATCACAAACAACTCTTGTAAAGCTGGACCAAATCATCCGTAACGCCACGAAAGAATTCCTACACCTACCACCTCATACCGCAGACGGAAGGCTATATTCGAGCAACAGGAACGGTGGTCGAGGCGTCCCAAAACTCAAAGTGCAAATACCATCCGCGATTATCCGCAAACGCGAAGCACTAGACATGTCCAGTGATGTAGTCATTTGGGCCTCCTTTCAATATAAAAGGAGAGAGCAACACAGAGACAGTTGCGGGACTGCAACTCAAAGTCCTAAAGGAAATTGAAAATTTCCAACCCAACAGCCGCGGCAACGGTGAGGGGGAAATAGACCTGTTGACTGACATCCAGGACATGATGCCGGTACTAGAGAAGGCAAGCGCGGGGCGACCGAAACCACCCAATAGGTATGCAGGCTGGAGGGAG
The DNA here is from genome assembly GCF_030684315.1 of Stegostoma tigrinum. NCBI lineage: Eukaryota > Metazoa > Chordata > Chondrichthyes > Orectolobiformes > Stegostomatidae > Stegostoma > Stegostoma tigrinum. The sequence goes on from NC_081391.1 coordinate 3,978,424, forward strand.
TGGGAATTTGAAAAGTGGCAAAAGCTGGAATGTCAGGGAACGGGCATCCAGTACTTTAGAGATGACAAGATCTCTAACTCTTGGACTAAGGCTGGAGTACAACAAAAATCCTCTAGATTCATTAACAGCGTGCTCTTGCGGTGTAATCTATACCCGACGAGAACCACAATATCTAGAGGTAGGCCGAACAGAAACAAACTATGCCGTAGATGTGAGATGGCAAATGAGACCCTACCACACATCTCAGGATACTGCCCATTCGTTAAGAACGCTCGAATCAAACGCCATAACAAGATCGCTGACCAGTTGCAGAAACACGTCAGTAAGTACGGCTGGACATCGTACGTGGAGCCCAGACTATTCGACAAACACGGCTCCCTATGGAAACCCGATCTCATATTTAAGAAAGACAAGAAGATCGCAGTCGTAGATGTCACAGTGCGGTACGAAAATGACAATAAAGCACTGGAAACAGCATGGCGCGAAAAAGTGGAAAAATATAAACACCTGAATGCCGAGATCACGGAATTGACAGGAGGCGCGGTGCCCAGCTACTTTGGCTTCGTGATGGGCGCACGAGGCAAGTGGTCGGAAATGAATAACCGCCTCATGACATTCCTCGGCATCGAGAGATATGACACGTTCGCCCAAAAGACCTCGAGACTCACTTTGTCACTGACACTCGAACTTCTGCAACTCTTCAGTGACAAGTGAGCAAAAACCTCAAACGGTGAGATAAGATCCTTCACCGAGACATAAGACCATCACAGCTGCATGTAACATCAGTCTCCGTTAATGACAATAACAACCTGCCTCATATAACACCAGTATCACCTGGGCCCTTGGTCTGTGGTGATGCTAGAGAGTACAAAAACATCGACGAGCGATGTAAAGACTCGGAAAAGGCACTTCCCCGAGTGTTCCAAAATAGACCCGTGAGCCTTACCTCAGTTGTTGGTAAAGTGTTGGAAAAGGTTATAAAGGGATAGGATTTATAATCATCTAGAAAAGAATAATTCGATTAGGGATAGTCAGCACGGTTTTGTGAAGGGTAAGTCGTGCCTCACAAACGTAATTGAGTTCTTTGAGAGCGTGACCAAACAGGTAGATGAGAGTAAACCGGTTGATGTGGCTATATGGATTTCAGCAAGGCGTTCGATAAGGTTCCCCACAGTAGGCTATTGTACAAAATGCGGAGGAATGGGATTGTGGGAGATATAGCAATTTGGATTGGAAATTGGCTTGCTGAAAGAAGACAGAGGGTGGTAGTTGATGGGAAATGTTCATCCTGGAGAGCAGTTACTAGTGGTGTACCGCAAGGGTCAGTTTTGGGTCCACTGTTGTTTGTCATTTTTATAAATGACCTGGACGAGGGCGTAGAAGGATGGGTTAGTAAATTTGCAGACGACACTAAGGTCAGTGGAGTTGTGGATAATGACGAAGGATGCTGTAGGTTGCTGAGAGACATAGATAAGCTGCAGAGCTGGGCAGAGAGGTGGCAAATGGAGTTTAATGCGGACAAGTGTGAGGTGATGCACTTTGGTAGGAGTAACCGGAATGCAGAGTACTGGGCTAATGGTAAGATTCTTGGTGTCCATGTGCACAGATCCTTGAAAGTTGCCACCCAGGTTGACAGGCCTGTTAAGAAGGCATACAGTGTTTTAGCTTTTATTAATAGAGGGATCAAGTTCCGAAACAAAGAGGTTATGCTGCAGCTGTACAAAACTCTGGTGTGGATGCACTTGGAGTATTGTGTACAGTTCTGGTCACCACATTATAAGAAGGATGTGGAAGCTTTGGAAAGGGTGCAGAGGAGATTTACGAGGATGTTGCTTGGTATGGAGGGAAGTCTTACGAGGAAAGGCTGAGGGACTTGAGGCTGTTTTCGTAAGAGAGAAGAAGGTTGAGAGGTGACTTAATTGAAACATATAAAATAATCAGAGGGTTAGATAGGATGGATAGGAAGAGCCTTTTTCCTAGGATGGTGATGGCAAGCACAAGGGGGCATAGCTTTAAACTGAGGGGTGAAAGATATCGGACAGATGTCAGAGGTAATTTCTTTACTCAGAGAGTAGTAAGGGAATGGAACACTTTGCCTGTAACGGTAGTAGATTCGCCAACTTTAAGTACATTTAAGTCATCATTGGACAAGCATATGGACGTACATGGAATAGTGTAGGTTAGATGGGCTTGAGATCGGTATGACAGGTCGGCACAACATCGAGGGCCGAAGGGCCTGTACTGTGCTGTAATGTTCTATGTACATATTGGTGCTATCTGCAAAGAGCTGGGCCTTGTGTCTTAATATGTGCAGTTTCCAGTACATGCAAATAAATCTATGTACGTATTTATAGATTCCTCTCTCAAGGCACCGTGGCAGAGAAGAGGAAGCATTTGGAAGTCAGCTTTTATTGAATTCTTAATTTTTACAAACACTCAATCATTTCATAACTAGTTTAAAATATGAACAGGATTGCTATGAACAAAACACTTTGGATTTCCTAACCAAGCACAAAGAGAAAATTACAGTTGCTCACAGCTTTTACCCGTCCTGTCATAGATATTTATTCTTATGTTGGCTGTACTGAACAAAGACTTACAACGTCTACTCACCTGGGGAGTTGTTGGCTCCAGGTCCTTGATAAGATTATAGGCCTCCTGTACATCATCTGTAAGAATTTATGAGTATTAGCAAATAAGGTAGCTACAGATAAAGAGAAAAAGCAAAAGGTGGAACAAAAACAACCACAACATGGTCAATGGTCAATTCATAGATATGGCTTACTTTGAAACATATCTGGCCCCTGTTAACCACTGATGAAGTAAGAGACCACATGGAACATTTGGCTTCGCACAACAGCTGATTTTAACATGAAGTTAGGATAGAGTAAAGTATTATCAGGAGCGAGATCTTGATCAGGAACTGTGCTGCTGAAAACATTTCAGAAGACAGCTCTTTCAGAAGGACATGGGGCAAGCATAATTATTTACTAGTAGCAGTTAAAAATGGGGCAGTTCATTTTTTGTCACATTCCTTCACAATTTCACTCACATTTTTAGGTGACAATGGACCAAACACATTATGTTAACAATGCCAGGAATGGACAGTTTAGGGACAGAGGCAGGGATACAACAATAACTCTGTATATCACAAAAATTGGCTCCATGAATGTTTAAAAAAAAATCAAGTCTGAACTCATTTGGGGTCACCATCGAAAGTGCCAAGCGAACTTTGGGAATTGCAGCTCAAATACATGGATTTTTTACATCTTGAGAAGGGGGTGTTTTGCAATTAATGCCACTTCCAGGATAATGGTGGCGTTGATCCATCACTAAAGAAAGAAAAGCCTCTCAAGGGGATTCTGACAACAGCACTTTCAACATAATTATGTGTTAACAGAAATGATGAACAAATAAAATTTGACACCAAGCCACATCAGGAGAAAATAAAACAGCCAGTCAAAATATGTCAAAGACATAGACTTTAAAGAACCTCTGAAAGGAGGAGAAGGAACTAATAAATGGAGACAATTAGCCAGGGAATTCCAGGACAGTTGAATATGCCACTATTAATGGAGATTTGTAGCTCAGATTGAGGTTCTGGATGTGAGTTTCCTCGCTGAGCTGAAAGGTTAGTTTTCAGACGTTTCGTCACCATTCTAGGTAACATCATCAGTGAGCCTCCGACGAAGCGCTGGTGTTATGTCCCGCTTTCTATTTATCTGGTTAGGTTTCCTTGGGTTGGTGATGTCATTTCCTGTTCTTTTTCTCAGGGGATGGTGGATTGGCTCCAAGTCAATGTGTTTGTTGATGGAGTTCCGGTTGGAATGCCATGCTTCTAGGAATTCTCGTGCGTGTCTCTGTTTGGCTTGTCCTAGGATGGATGTGTTGTCCCAATCAAAGTGGTGTCCTTCCTTATCTGTATGTAAGGATACTAGTGATAGTGGATCATGTCTTTTTGTGGCTAGTTGATGTTCATGTATCCTGGTGGCTAACTTTCTGCCTGTTTGTCCAATGTAGTGTTTGTCATAGTTCTTGCAAGGTATTTTGTAGATGACGTCATCTACAAAATACCTTGTAAGAACTGTGACAAACACAACATTGGACAAACTGGCAGGAAGCTAGCCACCAGGATACATGAACATCAACGAGCCGCAAAACGACATGACCCACTATCACTCGTATCCTTACATACAGATAAGGAAGGACACCACCTTGATTGGGACAACACATCCATCCTAGGACAAGCCAAACAGAGACATGCACGAGAATTCCTAGAAGCATGGCATTCCAACCGGAACTCCATCAACAAACACATTGATTTGGAGCCAATCTACCATCCCCTGAGAAAAAGAACAGGAAATGACATCACCAACCCAAGGAAACCTAACCAGATAAATAGAAAGCGGGACATAACACCCGCGCTTCGTCGGAGGCTCACTGATGATGTTACCTAGAATGGTGACGAAACGTCTGAAAACTAACCTTCCAGCTCAGCGAGCAAACTCACATCCAGAACTATTAATGGAGTAATGAATAAATCAGGGTTGCTCAAGAGGCCAGAGTGGAGGAGATACATCGGAAGGTTTCTGGAACCTGAAGAGGTTACAGAGAAAGGAACGGCAAGGCTGCAGAGAGATACAAAAACAAGGTTGAGAATGTTAAAACTGAGACTTTGCTGAACCAGGAACCAAGGTATGCCAGAGAGCTCAGGAATAACAGATAAATACAGCTTGATGAGAACCTAAGAAATAGGAACAAGGGTAGGCCATTCAACAAGATCATTGCTGAAATGGCAAAGGCCTCAGTTATTCCTTCACGCTAGCTTAGCTTAGCTGTTAACTCAAAAATTTCAAAAATCTAGCTAGCTTCTCTTTAAATACTTTCAGTGATCTAGCCTCCTCAACTCCCTGGAGTGGAGAATTCCAGACATTCATTATCCTTTGTGAGAAGAAATTCCTTCACATCACAGTTTTAAGTGATTGTCCCCTTATTCTGTAACTATCTGCCCTAGCTCGAGATCCTCCAGAAACATCTTCACAACATCTACCTTGTCAAGCCCCCTTAGAATTTAATATATTTCCATAAGGTCACCCTTCAATCTTCTAAATTCTAATGAATAAAGGCCAAACCTGTTTAGCTGCTCTTGATAAATCAACACCTTCATCCCAGAAATCAGCCTAATGAATCTCTTTTGAACAGCCTCCATTCCCAGTATATCTTGTTTTTAAATACAGGGATCAAAACTGTACCCAGTACTCCAGGCACAGACTCACCCTGTAAATTTGTAAAAAGACTTACCACGTTTTTAAATTTCAAACTTTGAGCAATAAAAGGCCAAAATTCTATATCCTTCTTATTTAGTAGGTTATGAGAAACAGAGCTCTGTATGAGTTCAAATTTACAGAAAGTGGAAGCTAGGCCGCTGGCTGGAGAATGATGGAATAGAGAAGTCTAGAGGTATCAAAGGCATGGATGTGGGTGCCAGCAGTAAGCAGACTGAGGCAGGAATGGACAGTGAAAGAGAGGAAGAAGTAGATTGCTATGGTGATGGAATGTACCCAAGTTCAAACATAACAGTAAAAGAAAATGCCTGCAAATAGGCTTATGGATTGGTGAGGAGATGAAAGGAAATAAAGGGCATATGAATGTGGGACTTCAAAGCAGAAGTTGCCTGCTGTGCCATTTGATAAGAACGTGGATGGTCTGATTAGGTTTTAATTTCACTTTCATGACTGCCTTTCATAACCGTCATCTTCCTTGATGGTTTTCTGAGGAAGAGAATTCTAAAATTCAATGTTTTTCTTCTTCTCCACCTGAGAATGGTCACCTCTTTTTTCAATTTTTCACTTTTCAATTGTGCCCCTTAATTCTAGTCTCTCCCATAAAAGGAAACAGGAACCAGTATGTACCATATACAAGGTCCTCAGAGGATTTCATATTTCAGCAAAATCATTTCTTATTCTTCTAACTCCATTGGGTACAGGTCCAATACATTCGACCCTTTTTCATAAGCTAAGCCTTTCAATCAAATAATGAGACAACTGAACATTCTCTAGACTGCTTTGAATACAATTATACCCTTTAACAAACAAAGGGACCAAAATTATGCACAGGACTCCATGGTCTAAACAAGATCTTGTACAGGTGCAGTTAAAAAAGTGTTTTTGTTTTAAGACTACATTCCCTTGCATGAAGCAAAAACGTTCCATTTGCCTTCCTAAAAGGCAAATGCTGCACAGCCACTGTATAATGAGCTTTTATTACTCAAGTACAAGGGCAACTAGATCCCTTTGTAATAGAGAGTTCTGCAATCTCAATTTTTCTTGTCAAAGTGGACAAGTTCATATTATCCCACATTTTCCACAATCTACCAAACTTCTGCCCACTCAACTTATTTGTAACCCTTTGCAGACTTAGTTACCACACGTTGAGTTTCAAGTCATGACATAGCTCATATATAGTTGAGGTCCCAACACTGATTCCTGTGGCATTCCACAAGTTTTTGCATGCCAACCTGAAAAAAACCCTTTTTTCTGGTACCTAACTACTTCTTTGTCCATCCTAGTATGTTACCACCACACCGTGATTCATACTGAAAAGGATGAAAGTTAAGGCATGCAAAAAAAGAGTAGATAGGATCACTGAAATCTCAGTTAAAAAAGATCGAGGGTTGGATGGACAAGTTGACACAAGAATTTAGACCTACAGCAATGTTTGCTATCTACCTAGTGGAGCACAGTACTTACCTTGCCGGAGGTAATAGATAACGAGGTTGAGCCTGGCCTCAGGGATGACATCAATAAGTGGTGGGAGGACCTGCAGAGCACCATCTCCACCGCGGAACACCACCTTAGGTAGTGAGAAGCAGGAGAGAAAATGCAGATACATTATACTTAAGACAGCTGTTACACCAGAATTACAGCACATTCTCAGAGCAGGCCTTTAATCTCATTTTATCTTAGTTAGCACAGTCACTATAGGCTTATAATCTAGAAGCACCAGACCTACTACTTTTGAAACAACCAGAGATATCAGGTGCCTAGCTTCATCCATTTGGTAGACCATGGCAAATTAGAGGTCAGGACATTAACTTCTTATAACTTTATATCATTTTTCTTACCAACCATCTTAGTTTAGGACTTACAAGTGGGAAGTAACACTTACATCATACAGAAGCCTGATAACGATAATCTCCAACAAAGAGTAAATCTAACCATCACCCTTTGACATTCAATAGAATCACACTGAATTCCTCACTACCAACAACCAGGGATTACCAATTACCAGAAACTAAACTGGAATAGTTTCAAGAACAGATCACAGACAAGGAATCTTTCAACAACTGTCTCACCGCCTGACTCCGAAATTCATAACTTCCTGGGATGGCAGGATTGACATAAGAGGAGAGGTTGAATCGGTTAGAATTATATTTGCTGGAGTTTAGAAGAATGAGGGAGAATCTCAGAAATTTACAAAATTCTAACAGGTCTAACTAAGACAGATGCAGGGAGTACATTCCTGATAGCAGGAAATCCAGAACCGGGGTCATCATCTAAAGATACAGGGTAAAGTATTTAAGACTGAGAAGAGGAGAAATTTCTTCACTGAGATTGGAGAACCTATGCAATTCCCTTCCACAGAAAGCAGTTGAGGCCAATAATTGATTGCAAGAAGGATTTGGATATAACAATAAAAACAAAGTTGCTGGAAAAGCTCAGCAGGTCTGGCAGTATCTGTGAAGGAGAAAATAGAGTTAATGGTTCGGGTCCGGTGGCCCTTCCTCAGAACTGTTCAAATCTTTCTATTCATCCACCCACCCAAATGCCTTTTAAATGTTGTAATCGTACCAGCCTCCATTACTTCCGCTGGCAGCTCAATTCTCACATGCACGACCCTCTGCATGAAAAGGTTGCCCCTTAGGTCCCTTCTTACCTTCACCTCTAGCTTTGGATTCCCACACCCCAGGGGATATGATCTTGCCCATTTACCCTATCCATGCCCCTCACGATTTTATAACTTCTATAAAGGTCACCCTCAGCCTCTGGCATTCCTGGGAAAACAGCCCCAGCCTATTCAGCCTCTCCCCATAGCTCAAAACCTCCAACCCTGATAACATCCTTGTAAATCTTTTCTGAACCCTTTCAAGTTTCACAATATCCTTCCTGTAGCAGGGAGACCACAATTGCACGCAATACTCCAAAAGTGGCCAAATCAGTGCCCTGTACAGCCACTAAATAACCTCCCAATTCCTATACTCAATGCACTGACCAATAAAGGCAAGCATACCAAACGCCTTCTTCACTATCCTGCTTACCTGCAACTCCACTTTCAAGGAACTATGAACTTGCACTCCAAGATCTCTTTGTTCGGCAACACTCCGCAGGGCCTTACCATCAAGTGTATAAGCCCTGCCTTGACTTGCCTTTCCAAAATGCAGCTCCTCTAAATTAAACTCTGTCTGCCACTCCTTGGCCCATTGGCGCATCTGATCAAGATTTCCCTTGTATTCTGAGGTAATCTTCTTCGCTAACATAAGGCTACCAACTTAGACGGTGAGCACAGGCCTAGGAATCACGAGATGAAGGAGTAGAAGATTTTGTTTTCTTCCAGCAAAAAGACCTGTAAAATGTGCTGATGGACAAATATTTAGTGGGATTGGATCTGGAGGCTGTAGCAATCTCCCAATATATTATACAAACATACAAATTAGGAGTGGGACTAGGCCATTTAGCTGCTTGACCCTGACCCACTATCTGATAAGATCACAACTGATTTAGTTATGGACTTTTCACCTTCCTCTCAAACCCCTAAACCCAAGGACTTCTTTAGCAATCAATAAACAAACTCAACCTTTAAAATATTCAATGACTCTGCCCATATGTTGTTTAAGGAAGATTTTAGGCTGATGAAAATCTATTGAACTTTTGTATAAATATAACATAGACAAAGTATACATTAATAATATTTTTGATATGTCACATATCCCAGAAGATAGACATGTGCCCAACAGACACTAATACGAGTTGCATACACGATGCCAATTAAATGTTTCTAGTTGGCCTTAAATACATTTTCAGGTCAGCAAGGGATACAAGTAAAGGGTGTCACTGGTTCATTTTTTGGATTACTTTCTTTATATTATCTTTCGATTATAAATCGAGTCACTGTTAAAAGGAGAGTGGAAACTGATACTTACTGCACAGACATAATCTTTAATGAGAGGCTCAGCAGTGACAAATAAATTCAGATGTTAAAAGCAGAGTGGTTAAGAAGACATTTGGTTTGCCTTCATTACTCACACCGTTGCATGTAGTAGTTGGGACATCACGTTGAGGTTGTCCAGGATGTTGGTGAGACCACTTTTGGAGTACTGTGTACAATTCTGGTCATCCTGCTATAATATTAAATTGGAGAGGGTGCAGAAAAGATTTACAAGGATATTTCTGGGACTGGAGGTTAGAGTTAAAAGAAGAAGCTGGAAAGGCTGGGACTTTTTCCTGTTAGAGCATAGGTTAATGTGGTCATGAGGAGCAGTGATAAGGTGAATAGCAAAGTCTTTTCCCTAGGTTCTGAGGAAGGGTCACCAGACCCAAAATGTTAACTCTGTTTTTCCCTTCACAGATGCTGCCAGACCTACTGAGCTTTTCCAGCAACATTGTTTTCGCTCTTTTCCCAAGGGTAGGGGATTTCAAAATTAAAGGGCATATTTTTAAGGTGAGAGGAAAAATATTTAATTGGGACCTGAAGGAGGACCTTTATCACACAGAGGGTGGAATGAACTGCCAGAGGAAATGGTAGTTGCAGGTACAGTTACAACACTTAGAAGACATTTAGACACGTACATGAATAGGAAAGGTTGAGAATAATATATGCCAAATGCAGGCAAGTGGGAGTAGTTTAGTTTGGGGAACTTGGTCAGTGTGGACAGGTTGGAACGAAGGGTCTGTTTCTGTGTTGCATGACTCCATGACTGAGTCTGTATTGGGGTCTTCCAGTTTCTATCTTTCACTATTGCAAAGAAACATAATCTTTACGTCTGATGAAAAACTTTCCGGGACATGCTTTGGTAATCAATTCAAGAAGTTAGAATTTTGATCGATTCTTAAAACGCCTATACTGGATGTACCAACTTCACAAAGGATACCTTGCAAAAAGGAGTGTAGAAAATTGATACATGTTATATACATGCACTTTTGCTGAAATAGCTGACTTCAACTGAATGATTTCAGAAATAATAGTGCGGCAATTACAATGTATAGAAAGCTGTATTTGCAATTGGTCATCAGGGAACAGGTAAAGGAACAAGGTAAGCTGATGAAACTTGTGAATTCTCACACAGCAAGTTTAAGAAAAAGGAAAAAGAGAAGAGGTGACAGGACAGAAATCAGAGAACTTGATTAGCCTTGAAAATCTTTGAGCTCAAACTTTTCATCAGTGAACGCAAGTATTGTTACACATGCCTATTAAACTATTGTCAACAATAGCCATATGCTGCATTGCAATGAGTGCCAATACGTGGTTCGAATTACAGTTTTGAAGAATCATTTGTTAACTTCAAAGTAAGAATACCTAGAATTAGAACCAAGAATAAGGAATAGGCCATTAAGTCTGCTCTGCTATTACATAGAACAAAGAACAATACAGCCCTTCGGGCCACTGTGTCTGTGCTGACCATGATATTATTCTAAAACTAATCTCATCTGCCTGCACATGGTCCACATCTTTCTATTCTCTATCTGTTCATATGTCTGTCTAAATGCCTCTTGAACTTCATCAAGGACATTTCATGGCCCCTTCTGGACCTCTGAATTTCCTTTTTTTTGAGTATCCTTCTGCTTCCTTTATACTTCTCAAGGGCCTTGTTTGATTTCTGTTTCCTAACCTTATATATGCTTCCTTTTTCTTTTTAAAAGAAACTTTAAACATCTCTCATTATCCCAGGTTCCCAAACCTTGCCAATATCTTTCATCCTCACAGCAACATGCTCGTCCTGAACTTTGGTGGATTTACCTTCAAACAGCTGTGCCCAATCCAATTTTTCCAGTTCCTTCTAATTCTGTTGTAATCAGTCTTCCCCCAGTTTAGCACTTTCACCTGAGGATCAGTCTTATCTTTTGCCATAACTATCTTAAAATTTACTGAATTATGGTCACTGTTCCCAAAATACTCCCCCACTGAAACCTTGATCACCTGGTCAGGCTCATCCCAATACAAGGTTTAACATGGCCCCTTCCCTATTTGGACTATCTACATGTTGTTTCAAGAATCCTTCCTGGATACACCTAACAAATATTGCTTCATCTAAGCCCCTGGCACTCAGGAGTTGCAGTGAATATTGAGGAAATTAAAATCACCCACTACCATTACCAAATTGTTTTTACATCTTCCATTATCTGCTTACATATCTCTTCCTCTAATTCCTGCTGGCTACTGAGACACCTATCGTATAAGCCCATCCAAGGAATAACAAAGCTGCAATCACAAAGTTCTACTCATTTTGTCTTGCTGGATGAGCCCGCCAAGATGTCCTCTCCTATTACAACTGTGACTTTCTGCGCAATCAATAATGTAACTTCTTCCCCTTTTTTATATCCCTCTCTATCACACTTGAAACAATTAGATTATGGCTGATCATCGACCTCAATGGCACTTTCCTGAGCTATTTCCAGATCCTTTGATGTTATTAGTCCACAAAAATCTATTGATTTTGGCATTGAACCTGTTCAATGATTGAGCTTCCACAGTCCTCTGGGGTAGAAATTTTCACAAGATTTACTATCCTCAGTGAAAAAATTCCTCTTCATCTCAGTTCTAAAAGATTGACCTGATTTTTTGAGATTATCTTCCATAATATGAGACCCAGCAGCCACGGAAAACATTTAACCATATTCACCTTCATGCTTCATTGGGATTTTGCAAATTTCAATGAAAGCACCTCATTCTCCAAAGCTTGAGAGATTACAGATCAAGCTTCCTTAATCTTTCATCATAAGGCAATTCTGGCATCCCAGGGATTAGTCTCATGAACCTCTGTTGCATTCCCTCTATGATAAACATGTTTCCTTAGATAAGGACACCAAAACTATATACAATACTCCAAGTGGAGTCTCACCAAGACTCTATACAACTGCAGCAAGGTATCTATCCTCAAAACTCTTCATGATCAGGGCCAACATAACATTTGTCTTTGTAATCGATATACTTTGTAATTGAGATTGACTCATGAAAAAGGACACTCAGCTCCCTTTGGATACCAGCACTTCCCAAGATCTCACATTTAAGAAGTATTCTGACTTGCTGTTTTTTTCTACCAAGGAGTATAACTTTACATTTATTTGCTTTATATTCTACCAGCCAAGTTCCAGCCCATTTACTTAGTGTGTCCAAATTGCCTTGAGGCTTCCTTGCACCCTTCTCCTAACTTACATTCCCACCTAGGTTTTCATCAGTGGCAAATATGGAAACATTTTTATTAGTTCCCCAACTTCAAATCATTTGCAAGGATTGTGAACCTTGCTCTGATCCTAACAGTAAGCCACTGACAACAGCATCTATCCTGAGCATGATCAGTGTACTGCCACCTACACATGTGCTTTAATTTTGTTTCCCAAATTCCTGTGTGGACCTCATCAAATGCCTCTAAAATTCCAAATTCACCACATCCACTGGTTCTTCTTTATCCATGTTACAAGCAACATCCTCAAAAATACTCTGAAAACTTTGTCAAACATGATTTCCCTTCCTTAAATCAATGTCAATGTTACTCCATTTTACTATTCCTCCTTCTATCCTTAAATAATGGAATCAATTTTGCTACTTTCCAGTCTGCGCATATCTTTCTAGATTCTGTAGAATTTAAAAAGTGAAATTACTACAAATCACGCATAGGTCAGTCAGAATTTGTGGAGAGAGAAACAGAACTAATACTGCAGGTTGATGGTCCTTCATGAGAGATATTGGACTTGCCTGCATTTTCTGTATTTATTTCAAGTTCAACTGATACTTTGTTTTGGTGATAACTTTGAAACTTGAATATCACGAACTGTTTTGATTACAGCAATTTAAAATATCATGCACTTGGTTAAACAATGAGTATTTACTCCGATCATTATGAGTACAGCATCTGAATTGCTATGGTACAGGAAAAGATTTGCATTTTTACAGTGTCTCATTTTGAACAATATGCCCTGAACTTAAAGATGGAAACTTGGCCTATCTTAGACTCCTCCTTTCCCTTCCTCAACATCTGTTCCTATTTCTAGGGATAGACCGGCTACTAACATCCACTAGAAACCCACCAACTCCCAGTTACCTGGACTATACGTACTGACACACCGCTTCCTGAAAAAAACTCCATTCCATTTTCCCAGTTCCTCCGACTCCATTGCATATGTTCCAATGATGCCAACTTTCACAAGGTAGCCTCCAAAATGTCCATCTTCTCCCTCAACTGAGGATGTCCCAGTACCATTGTTGACACCCCCTATCTTCACTCTCACAATAGCAATAGGGTTCCTCTTGTCCCTACCTACCATCCCACCAACATCTACATTCAGAAAATCATCAGCGGCCATTTCTGCCATCTCCAATGAGATGCCACCAAAAGACAAATACTCCCGTCCCCTCCCTTGTCTGCTTCAGCAGGAACAGTTCCCTCTGGGACGCCCTGGTCCACTCTTGCTTCACTCCCAACACCACCTCACAAACCCATGGCACCTTCCCCTGCGATCGCTGAAGATGTAACACTTGCCCATTTACCCTCTCCCTCCTCACTATCCGAGGACCCAAACATAACTTCCAGGTGAAGCAGTGCTTCATCTGTGTGTTACACAACCCAGTCTACTGCATTCACTGTTCACAATTCAGTCTCCTCTACATTGGGAAAATGAAGATGGTGACCACTTTGCTGAACACTTGCTTTCTGCCAACAAAAATGACCCTGAGCTCCAGTTGCCTGCCACTTTAACATACCACCGTGTTCTCTGGCCAATATCTCTGTCTCAGGTTTGCTGCAGTGCTCCAACTAATCTCAGCATAAGCTGGAAGAATAACACTCATTTTCCGCTGGGGGATCCTGCAGCCTTCTGGACTCCATATCGAATTCAATACTTTTAGAGCTTGAACTCTACTATGTCCTAATCCCCACCTTCTACACACTCTGCCTTGTGATCACATAGTCTGCTATTACATACTTTGGGCTCTCACCCCAATCATCTATCATTTAGTCCTTATTTCCTCCCTCCAACCCTATCTTCTGCATAAAAAAATGACATTTTCCCAGCGACCATCAGTCCAAGGAAGGATCATAGGACCTAAAACATTAACTCTGATTTCTCTTCATATTTACTGCCACACCTGCTGAGCTTTTCCAGCAATTTCTGTGTTTGTTTGTGCCACAAACTCACATCCCTCCACAGCAAGTCACGAAAACAATTTCAACGAATGTGATTAGTTTTTGCAATTACACCAGAAAATGACGAGGAAGCAAAACTCCTGCAGTTTCACTTCTATTCTATTTTATTATACTTTATTAATTTGAAGATAGATTTACTTCCCTCAGTGGAATTGCCTTGCCTTTCATCTCAGAACAGACATAAAACTGGCAGGAAGATGATTAAATACTTGCCAGATTGTGCTTAATGAGCTCCTTTGCAAAATCAAACACAGGAGATGCAATGTCCATTAAATTTTTCAGTTCTGCCTGTGAAGGGAAAACAAAAAAAACTGATAAAACCAGAAGTCATTACTTGCTGGAAAACTTGCGCAGATTTTGCCAAAATGAAAACATTGTTATGGTTAAGCAATTCCTGACACATTTTAGAGAATAAAAATAAAACTTCTTTTCTCATCACGTGGCCACTAGAAAGAACAGCATTTATTGCCCATCCATAAAGGCCTCTGAGGTGGTGCTGAGCTGCCTTCTTGTACTACTGTAGTCCGTGTGATGTAGCTATGCTCATCGTGTTGTTACGGAATGAGCTCCTAGAATTTGACCTACTGACTCTTCCAAATACAATTAAAGCAATATCAGTATACACATTATCAATCTGTCAGCTCAGCTTGAGCTTGTGTTGGAACTCACATTCCTTTCTTCTTGTAAAGATTGTATCTTTTTATTTTTCCGCATTTTTGACTGAGGACTGAAATGGGGAAAGGGCTGTTTTAAAAACCAAAGATTATGGAAAGGACTGTTGCACTTTTTAAAAGCAAGTAATCAATACTTATTGTAAGTGCTGCTGCTTCAAGCAGTGAGGGGCAGGTTGACTGCAAATAAACTGGCACTAACAGGGTGTAAAATACAGCTGGCAACATGTAGCAGACTGATTTGTGGAGTTGTGAACAGTTGTCAATGACAAAGATTTTGTGTTTGATTTCAATTATGTGATTGGCTCCCAGGTGGCATAACAACTTGTGGGTGGGAACGATATTGCCAGAAGCCTTTGCACCTTCAAAAGGGGAGGCGGTGTTCTTTTCTCTATAGTAGAAAGTTCCTACACCCTGGAGAAAGCCAGTTTATATTCCCTCACCAGATGCTATATGATGTTGCTTTTTACCAATAAGTTACAGATGTTATAATTGTAAACTGGGCACTCCATGCCTCCTGCAAGTGAACGAAAATGACCTGCAGAAGAACGGGACTGATGAAGAACAGGTCTTGACAAGACAAAACAAACATCTCAGCAAACCCTGTGGACATGGGCCACTAAACTGTCTTTAGTTTTTTCTTCATCCACAAATAACACCAATGTTTTATTGTGTTTGTCTACATATAGGTATAGGGGAGTGTTATAAGGGAGTTAGAATTTTAACCACTGGAGTTATACATTGACGTTTCTTAGATGTTTACCTGTTACTATGTATTGATTCTGATAAGTTCAGAAACTGGTCCATGCTTTCTATTAACTCATGTTTCAAAAAAAAGTAAATTATGGAACTTTGTGTACATTGATAAAATCTTTAACTTTTGTGACAAGTCTAAAACTTGATTTCCCAGATGCTACTCCAGTGAAAAATGACACTTAGTTAACAAAGTCTAGGGGTCTAGGTCTGAAACATCAGCTTTTGTGCTCCTAAGATGCTGCTTGGCCTGCTGTGTTCATCCAGCTCTACACTTTGTTATCTCGGATTCTCCAGATCTGCAGTTCCCATTATCACTAATGACACTTAGTTGGTAGGTTCCAGCTTTGTTACAAGCAACAAAGAAAAGCTGTCATGCTGGAATCCAAGGCAGACAAACAGGAGACTGGAATAACAGCAGGCCAGGCAGCATCTGAAGGAAAGGATTGCTTTCATTAGTTAAGAACCCTAAAACCTTTGTTTTAAGACAGGTTGCATTTGCTGCGATCACTTCAAATGTTGTAAATCAACAGAGCTAAACAATGCCTCAACCAACAGATCAGACCTAAGATCTGCAGTCCTGCAACATCCACATTCAACAAGTGAATTTAAAAAATCTAATTCAAACCCTGGGATAACTGTCACCATCCCCCAAACCCCAACTCCTGTCACCTGGCCACACCCCACCCCATCCCACAGTGCTCCAATCCCAAAACTTGGCTGTCAGTCCCCAACACCTCAATGCCTCACTCTAACTCAATGCTTGCTCTCTCATTTTTAAACATTCCTGTAAGTGAGGGAGCAGTTAAGGGAGTAGGAGAGAGACAATGAGGGGTCAGGAACAGAGTAACAAAGCAGGATTTGAACAGAATGAAGTGTGAAGTGCTCAGCTGAGATAGCATACAGGGATAATAAAATGTGAGGCTGGATGAACACAGCAGGCCCAGCAGCATCTCAGGAGCACAAAAGCTGACGTTTCGGGCCTAGACCCTTCATCAGGGAGGGGGATGGGGTAAGGGTTCTGGAATAAATAGGGAAAGAGGGGGAGGCGGACCGAAGATGGAGAGAAAAGAAGACAGGTGGAGAGGAGAGTATAGGTGGGGAGGTAGGGAGGGGATAGGTCAGTCCAGGGAAGACGGACAGGTCAAGGAGGTGGGATGAGGTTGGTAGGTAGGAGATGGAGGTGCAGCTTGGGGTGGGAGGAAGGAATGGGTGAGAGGAAGAACAGGTGAGGGAGGCAGAGACAGGCTGGACTGGTTTTGGGATGCAGTGGGTGGAGGGGAAGAGCTGGGCAGGTTGTGTGGTGCAGTGGGGGGAGGGGACGAACTGGGCTGGTTTTGGGATGCGGTGGGGGAAGGGGAGATTTTGAAGCTGGTGAAGTCCACATTGCTAACATTGGGCTGCAGGGTTCCCAAGCGTAATATGAGTTGCTGTTCCTGCAACCTTCGGGTGGCATCATTGTGGCACTGCAGGAGGCCCATGATGGACATGTCATCTAAAGAATGGGAGGGGGAGTGGAAATGGTTCATGACTGGGAGGTGCAGTTGTTTATTGCGAACCGAGCGGAGGTGTTCTGCAAAGCGGTCCCCAAGCCTCCGCTTGGTTTCCCCAGTGTAGAGGAAGCCACACCGGGTACAATGGATACAGTATACCACATTGGCAGATGTGCAGGTGAACCTCTGCTTAATATGGAAAGTCATCTTGGGGGCAGGGATAGGGGTGAGGGAGGAGGTGTGGGGGCAAGTGTAGCATTTCCTGCGGTTGCAGGGGAAGGTGCCAGGTGTGGTGGGGTTGGAGGGCAGTATGGAGCGAACAAGGGAGTCACGGAGAGAGTGGTCTCTCCGGAAAGCAGACAAGGGTCTACAATCCGACCCCACCACCCAAGACATTTTTCCATCCCCACCCTTGTCTGCTTTCCGGAGAGGCCACATTGGGGAAACCAAGCGGAGGCTTGGGGACCGCTTTGCAGAACAGCTCCGCTTGGTTTGCAATAAACAACTGCACCTCCCAGTCGCGAACCATTTCCACTCCCCCTCCCATTCTTTAGATGACATGTCCATCACAGGCCTCCTACAGTGCCACAATGATGCCACCCGAAGGTTGCAGGAACAGCAACTCATTCAGCTTGGGAACCCTGCAGCCCAATGGTATCAATGTGGACTTCACCAGCTTCAAAATCTCCCCTTCCCCCACCGCATCCCAAAACCAGCCCAATTCATCCCCTCCCCCCACTGCACCACACAACTTGCCCAGCTCTTCCCCTCCCCCCACTGCATCCCAAAACCAGTCCAGCCTGTCTCTGCCTCCCTAACCTGTTCTTCCTCTCACCCATCCCTTCCTCCCACCTCAAGCCGCACCTCCATCTCCTACCTACTAACCTCATCCCACCTCCTTGACCTGTCCGTCTTCCCTGGACTGACCTATCCCCTCCCTACCTCTTCACCTATACTCTACTCTCCACCTATCTTCTTTTCTCTCCATCTTCGGTCTGCCTCCCCCTCTCTCCCTATTTATCCCAGAACCCTCACCCCATCCCCCTTCTTTGATGAAGGGTCTAGGCCCGAAACGTCAGCTTTTGTGCTCCTGAGATGCTGCTGGGCCTGCTGTGTTCATCCAGCCTCACATTTTATTATCTTGGATTCTCCAGCATCTGCAGTTCCCATTATCACTGATAGCATACAGGGAACTCTGGATAG
Source organism: Stegostoma tigrinum (assembly GCF_030684315.1). Taxonomy (NCBI): domain Eukaryota; kingdom Metazoa; phylum Chordata; class Chondrichthyes; order Orectolobiformes; family Stegostomatidae; genus Stegostoma; species Stegostoma tigrinum. The sequence goes on from NC_081391.1 coordinate 3,996,960, forward strand.
CAAGCGCGAAAGAGCTCCGTACAATGCTGGTGAACTGAGACCAGAACTATTTGTGGAAATTCTTAAGTGTGGTACAAGAATTTCTTGGGTGTACAGCTGTTAGTGGTATCTATGGGCAGTGTGGATACTGAATTTCAGTTCCAGGACGGCAATGAAAAATGCCAACTGTACATGGTAGGTGATGCACAGTTTAAGAAAAGAGATTTTTCAGAAGAGGCTTAGCAAATTATTTTCACATGAATGGACATTAGAATCTGGAATACATTACCACTGGCGGGGAAAGCCATGAAGCCAAGACAACAGGACCATTAAGAAGAACATTAAAGATCAGGAAATGTGAATAAGGCAAAGGTCCCAATACGGTGTTGGCTACAGGCAGTAATGATGGACCAACTGCCTTTCTGTCAATGCCCAGTTTCTCAACAGACCTGAATAAACAACCGTGTAAGCAGGTTGCCAAAGAAAGTTCATATAGAACCCAACAACTGTTGTAGGAAATGATTCGGTGAAGTTAGATAACAGTTAAAGCCTTAATCATAAAGTCAGTAATAAGCAAGCTGGCAAAATATCTGGGAACAAACAAGGCATCCAGACTGTCACAAAGTTAGTAGCTAGAAACCATGTTATCAAAGACTTTGGGTGAACAACAGACAATGCCTACAAAGACTGTAGGAAACAAAAATAGTATGGCACACCTGAAGTCCTCCTATCAATTTATTACGTTGACCCCCTACGACAGGAATGAAAGAAAACTTGAGCATTAGCCTCTGTTCTCAGCTCAAGGCATTACCTCTGCTGCCTTGCCATTGTAAAGTCGGAAGTGATTGCAGGCCTTCAGGTTCAGTGCGATAGTGCTGTCAGGATAATGTTGCAGATAGACAGCCAGAACCTCCTGGGAAACATCATAGTAATCCAATTTGTAGTAGCAGAGAGCTACATAAACATTCAAGGCCATGAACTCCCTAGCAAAACATAAAGGAACAAGTTAGCAAGCTTGAAGAGCTATATTCCACAGTTACAGAAGGAAATGTCAGAAGCGCTGTCTTTTGAACTAAGCCTAAACCTAACTATTCGGATCGATGTAAAGAACTCACAGCACCATTTTGACTAAAAGCAGGAGGTTCTCACCTACTCATTATGCTTGCACAATGCTTGCAGGGATTTTACTGTGTGCATTTGGCTGCTGCATTTTCTACATTACAATAGTGACTACACTCTTTCAATAGGCGTAAAGTGCTTTGAAGTGTCTAGTGGTCATGAAAAGCACTACATAATTACAAATCTTTTTTCCTTCTTTAACTTTTTAGAGGTTTATCATCTCTTCAACTAGACTTAACTTGACCAGATTCACTCAAGGATAATGGGAACTGCAGATGCTGGAGAATCTAAGATAATAAAATGTGAGGCTAGATGAACACAGCAGGCCAAGCAGCATCACAGGAGCACAAAAGCTGACGTTTCGGGCCTAGACCCTTCATCAGAGAGGGGGATGGGGTGAGGGTTCTGGAATAAATAGGGAGACAAGGGGAGGCGGACCAAAGATGGAGAGAAAAGAAGATAGGTGGAGAGAGTATAGGTGGGGAGGTAGGGAGGGGATAGGTCAGTCCAGGGAAGACGGACAGGTCAAGGAGGTGGGATGAGGTTAGTAGGTAGATGGGGGTGCAGCTTGGGGTGGGAGGAAGGGATGGGTGAGAGGAAGAACAGGTTAGGGAGGCAGAGACAGGTTGGACTGTTTTTGGGATGCAGTGGGTGGAGGGGAAGAGCTGGGCTGGTTGTGTGGTGCAGTGGGGGGAGGGGACGAACTGGGCTGGTTTTGGGATGCGGTGGGGGAAGGGGAGATTTAAGATAAGACATTCCACTCCCGCACATCCCAGATGTCCAAGTTCTTCAAGGACCGCAACTTTCCCCCCACAGTGATCGAGAACGCCCTTGATCGCGTCTCCCGTACTTCCCGCAACACATCCCTCACACCCCTCCACCGCCACAACCGCCCAAAGGGGATCCCCCTCGTTCTGACACACCACCCCACCAACCTCCGGATACAACGTATCATCCTCCGACACTTCCGCCATCTACAATCCGACCCCACCACCCAAGACAATTTTCCATCCCCACCCCTGTCTGCTTTCTGGAGACCACTCTCTCCGGGACTCCCTTGTTCGCTCCACACTGCCCTCCAACCCCACCACACCCGGCACCTTCCCCTGCAACCACAGGAAATGCTACACTTGCCCCCACACCTTCTCCCTCACCCCTATCCCAGGCCCCAAGATGACATTCCACATTAAGCAGAGGTTCACCTGCACATCTGCCAATGTGGTATACTGCATCCACTGTACCCGGTGTGGCTACCTCTACATTGGGGAAACCAAGCAGAGGCTTGAGGACCGCTTTGCAGAACACCTCCGCTCAGTTCGCAATAAACAACTGCATCTCCCAGTCGCAAACCATTTCCACTCCCCCTCCCATTCTTTAGATGACATGTCCATCACGGGCCTCCTGAAGTGCCACAATGATGCCACCTGAAGGTTGCAGGAACAGCAACTCATATTCCGCCTGGGAACCCTGCAGCCTAATGGTATCAATGTGGACTTCACCAGTTCCAAATCTCCCCTTCCCCCACTGCATCCCTAAACCAGCCCAGTTCGCCCCCTCCCCCCACTGCACCACACAACCAGCCCAGCTCTTCCCCCCCACCCACTGCATCCCAAAACCAGTCCAACCTGTCTCTGCCTCCCTAACCTGTTCTTCCTCTCATCCATCCCTTCCTCGCACCCCCATCTACCTACTAACCTCATCCCACCTCCTCACCTGTCCGTTTTCCCTGGACTGACCTATCCCCTCCCTACCTCCCCACCTATACTCTCTCCACCTATCTTCTTTACTCTCCATCTTCGGTCCGCCTCCCCCTCTCTCCCTATTTATTCCAGAACCCTCACCCCATACCCCTCTCTGATAAAGGGTCTAGGCCCGAAACGTCAGCTTTTGTGCTCCTGAGATGCTGCTTGGCCTGCTGTGTTCATCCAGCCTCACATTTTATTATCTCAAATTCACTCAACACTTTATTTGGAGTACAGTCTTATATCTTGTTTCAATAAGACTTGGTTTCTAATTCAATGCAGCGCTAAGATTAATCTGTATATGTTAACTCCTCATATGTTGAGTCTACTTGTGAACAAATTCTTTGCAAGCCATAGTTTATTCACAATGACTACATCAACATCATGGTCTTGGCTGACTGGTAGTGACACTTCCCCACCTGATGTATCGGTCTAGACCCGAAACGTCAGCTTTTGTGCTCCTGAGATGCTGTTTGGCCTGCTGTGTTCATCCAGCTTCACACTTTATTATCTTGGATTCTCCAGCATCTGCAGTTCCCATTAACTCTATCCCCAGCTGTCTACTTTTTTCACCACCTGCTTCACCCAAATTGTACAATGGATGATGATGTGACTTGATCAAATCTTATTTTGGTCTGTCCCCTTACTCCCCTTGAACTTTCTGCTCCTTTAAATATCTCAACTTGTTCTATTCCTCTCAGCTGGAATCCAGGCTCCCTAAGGTTTGAAACATATCATGCTCTTTTTTTTCGCACTGAGCCATCTTCAGTACTTTCCTTCTTCAGCCTCTGCAATGAGTGGTTTCTGAGTCTCAATGGTTTTATATCTGATCTCAATTTATCATGTTCTCTCCCTCCCAGGGAGCAATTTCTTCTCATCACATCCTCCATTTAATTTTCTCAACCCTTATCCATGGCAACCCAGTTGACATTGCTATCTCAATGACCTTGCTACCTCCACAGTATCTGACCCAACATTTGTGATGTAATGACCCTATTTAACTACCAGAAAGCAAAATTTCTCTACTTGTCCACTGCCACAATACAACACGGTCCCCAACTATCAATATCCATGGAGAGCCCATGGGCAACCGCATATTTCCACTTTCCCAGACTCCTCATCCATGCCTTTGTTACATCTGATATCCTGATGAAATCATGACCAATCTCTCTCCATTAACTTGATATCATCCAAAACATGCATCAAATCACTGTACTCTCTTGTATACACTAGCTCATGCTTAAACAATGTACCAAATATAAATTATCTTGCTGGCTCTCAAATCCCTCCATCACTCCAAACTTCCCTATTTTTGTAATTTCCTCTAGCTCTCCAACCCTCAGATATCTGGGTTCTAAATCCAGTCCATTGATTAATCCACATCTCATCATTTTTGGTGGCTCTGCTCTTCAGTGGGGCGGCACGGTGGCTCAGTGGTTAGCACTGTAGCCTCACAGCACCAGGAACCCAGGTTTGATTCCAGCCTCGGGCGACTGTCTGTGTGGAGTCTGCACATTCTCCCCGTGTCTGCATGGGTTTCCACCGGGTGCTCCGGTTTCCTCCCACAGTCCAACGATGCGCAGGCTAGGTGGTTTGGCCATGCTAAATTGCCCGTAGTGTTCAGGGGTGTGTGGGTTATGGGGGAATGGGTCTGGTTGGGATGCTTCAAGGGGCGGTGTGGACTTGTTGGGCCAAAGGGCTTGTTTCCACACTGTAGGGAATCTAATCTTCACTGCCAAGTACTGTCAAATTTCCTCCCTCGGCCCCTCTGACTCTCTACCCCGCTTACTTTCTTTAAGACTCTCCTTCAGAGAGGGGAGCTGAGGACTAATAATCCAGAACACCAGGGTGGTGTTGTAGGGACATTGGTTCAAATCCTACCATGGTATGAAGTGAAATTTGAATTTAATGGTACTATGGAGTTAAAATGTTAGCCAATAGTGACCATGTGACCACTGTTAATTGTTGTTAAAAACTCATCTTGTTCACTAATGCCCTTAGGAAAGAAACTCTATCTTATATACAATTCCAGACCTACTATTCTGAGTAATAAATGCACACCTTGTAAACATTTCTAACATTTCGTGAACAAATGAAAACCTACTTCTTTGAAAGATTTTGGCCAATTGGTTTATGTGTTGCAGTATCATATCTTGTTGGATCATTCTCTGTAACTTCTGGATGTTTAATCATATTGTTAGTACAATACTTTTGAAGTGTACCAAACTCTGATTTGATGACAGCCAAGGATATGAAATAAGAATCTCAGTGGTTCTTGTAGTTTTGACTCTATTTAACTTGCAGAAAACAAAATTTCTCTACTTGTCCACTGCCATAATAGAACACTGTCCTCAACTATCAGTATCCATGGCGAGCCCCTGGACAATGTGGATCATTTCCCATACTTCAGAATCCACCACTTTGTGCAAGCAGACATTGGAATCAAGCTGAATTCTAGCTGAGAGGAACAGGACAATTTGAGATGTTTAAAGGAGCAGAAAGTTCAAGGGGAGTAAGGGGACAGACCAAAATAAGATTTGATCAAATCACATCAGCATCCGTCATACAATATGGGTGAAGCATGTGTTGAAAGAAGTAGACAGCTGGGGATGCATCAGGTTGGCATGTGTCGCGACCAGTCAGCCAAGTTTTTGAAAAGGCCATGATGTTGATGTAGTCATTGTGAATAAACTATGGCTTGCAAAGAATGCGTCAGCAAAGCCTTCAGACACCTGATGAATAGATTGTCCTAAGTCCTGACTCTCAAACTCAGCATCAAGCTTATGATCTACACAGCAACTATGAATCCCCGCCTCCTGTATGCATCATGAAACAGCAGATACTTCAAATCTCTGGACAGTTATCACCAAAATCATACAAATCCACTGACAGGATAGATATACTGGTGAGAGTACCCTCTCCCAGTTCAACATCCCTAGTATCAAGGCATTGATCACATAAGAACAGATGCAATGGGTGGGCCACACAGTCCACACGGCAAGTACGCTATTCCAAGCTCCTTTATGGTAAGTGATCACTAGAAGGACACCCTGAAAGTCTCCCTAAACAAATGAAACACCAACACATGCTAAGTGTCTATCCATGCAATTGGGAGCAGGAAGTGGGAGACATTTGGTCAATGGAATTGGGATGAGTATCTGAACCTCTGAGTCACTTCTTTAAAAAGTGAGATTAAATTGGAGGGGAGGCACCTCACTGAGTGGAGCTGAGAGTTCATAAAAAGCCATTCATCTTTTTAAGTGAAAGAGAAAGCCTGATAGAAGTAGGTCTTGAATCAGTGATAATTCAAGATCTTCAATCAAGTTCAAAACCTAGTTGACAAGAACTCATGACTAAAGATTAGAATGGGAAACAAAAGCAGGATTAGAATTCTTTAGATTAGAATTAGAATTCTTTGCACTTTTCTTTCTGAGCCTGCTGCATCATTCAACTAGATCATGACTGATCTTCTACCTTGAAGCAATTTTCCCAATCAGTGGAGCTTTTTCATGTAGAGTAAAGCTAGCATGTGGCATGGCCCACTAGGGATGAGAATAGCTGATGATGAAATTTGAATAAATTTTTAAAATGGGAATTAAAAACAATCCTAATGGTAACCGGGTTAACACTATTAATTATCATTAAAAAGCTAACTCATTCACTCACGTCATTTAGGGAAGAGATCTTGCCAGCCTTAACTCGTCTAGCCTGTGAGTGATCTACACCCATAGCAATACAGTTGTCTCTTAAATACTCTTTAGGCAATTAGAGATGAGCAAAAGTTGCTTGCCAGTGAGACTCATAACTTGTGATTTTTTAAAATATATCATAGCAAAACCAATGAGCATCAGCTACCACTCATCAATGACCAGTGAGAATATTTAGATAAATAAGTTAACTAGACTAATCAACTCATTCAAAAAAACTCAAGCTATTAATTGGGACGCTCAATGTAACATGGCCCACCAGGGATGGTAATGGAAGCAAAATCAAAAATTACTTTCTTACAGATAAGTACTCTGCTGTATTATCCTAAAAGTTAGGACTGAAGATGTCAAGAGTCCTACTACACTGAAAACAATGAAATTGTTTGGCTAAAATCATTCCAGATTCGTGAGATTAGGGTTTAAGCATTAATTTGTAATATTTATCACTTCTGTAAAAAGGTCTTAGCAATACCTCAATAACTTGTTACTATTCAGTAAAGCTGTGCCTGCTCCAGCTGATAACAGGTCATCAGTGTATTCTCTAATCCCACATTATCATGTTCAGCGTCACTTTATCACATAAGCAGTAGGTTGGCATTATGTTTCTTTGCCAATATGTTCAGTTAACACCGGCCGGGGAACAATGATAGGAATTACCGGTTGTCAAGCAGGATGCGTTTGTAAATATCAATAGCTTCCTGATAATGGGAACGCATGTAGTGGATTGAAGCTAGACTGAGCTGATCCTCAGTGATGTCCTGTAGATTCTGGTGGTAGTTCATCAACCGCTTCTCATCACTGAACTAGCATAAAACATTAGGAATTCTATTATCCATTAAAATAACAGCAGTGTGAATCGAAATGGGGGAAACAAACAGGAGTGAGGTTACCAAGAGAAGGAAAAACTTACCAAAAGAATGTGAAAGAGTTGAATAGAAAATGGAACAAGAGCCAAAGACAGAAAAACAGTAAAACTGAGTTTGCCGTATCAAGAGACATTAATAGAAGACATAAAACAAGTAAGATAACAATATGGAAGAGAGTGAGGGAGAAGGGAGAGAAAGAAGGCAACAGAACAATTAAAGTGTGTTCAAGAAATAGAGAGGGACCATAAGTACAAAGACTACAGACAAATTCATATCTGCAAAACAATCAGAAATGAATATGTAATGTAAAACAATAACTAGCATTTCAATACACCTTATTTGTCCTAAGCACACCTCTTGGGAGCATTTTCAAACAAAGCTGACAACAGAAACCAATAAAATAATATATGGATCAAAGTTCAAAAGCTTGGCTAGAGATGTTAGCTTAAAGGAGTGATTTAAAAGCCAGAAAGGGGGTAAAAGATGTGAAGAGTTTTCAGGTAAAAATTCCAGAGCTTAGGACCCAGGCAGGTGAAGACTCAGCTATCAACGGTGAAGTGGTTAAAATTGGGAATGCTCAAAAGACCAGAATTGGGGATGGTAGGATTGTCAATATCTCAGATGTTGTGGCACTAAATGAAATGACAAGAGATGGGGAGGGGGAAGACCATGGAAGAATTTGACAGTAATTATGAGAATTTTAAATCTTAGATGTTACTTTGTTGGCAGGCAGTCTATATCAGTGAGGAAAGAAAGAAACAGTAATTGGGACTTGGTGCTACTTTGGTCATGGGTTTAGGGTGACCTCAATATCAGAGAGAATAGAAAATTGGAGCCTGGCCAGGAGTGCATTGGATTATTCAACGCCAGTAGGTATTGATGAGTACTTATTGACATTAACCAACTTCAGGAGATTACCTTGTGAGCCAAGTGAAATAACAGGCGATTCTGCAATCGACTTTTAGGAGCTGAAAACAGAAGGAGTAGGTTTCAATTTCTAGTTATTGGAAATTTTGTTCCTTTTGCTTCTAAATTCTCAAGCTATAGGGAGAAACCCAGACTATTCAAACTATATTCCTTGAAGCATTACAGGCTGAGGGGTGACCTTACAGAAGTTTATAAAATCATGACGACCATTGATCAGGTGAGTAGACAAGGTCCCCACCCACCAAGGTAGTGGGAAGGCAATGACCTAGTGGTATTATCACTGAACTGTTAATCCAGAGACACAGGTGTTCTGGAGTCCTGGACTGGAATCCAGCCACAGCAGATGGTGGAGTTTGAATTCAATAAATAACTAGAATTAAGAATCTAATGATAACCATGAATCCATTGCCAATTGTTGTAAAAACCCATCCAGTTTAATAGTGCCCATGAAGGAAGGAAATTGCCATCCTTATCTGGTCTGGCCTACATGTGACTCCAGACCTATAGCAGTGTGGTTGACTCTGAACCGCCTCTAGGCAAATAGGGGTGGGCAATAAATGCTGGCCTAGCCAGTGACGCCAGTGAATAAACTTTAAAAAAAAGGGCATAGGTATAAAGTGAGAGTGGAAAGATTTGAAAGGGACCAATGGGCCAACTTTTTCCACTCAGACGGTGATGCATGTACAGAAACAGCTAGCAGCACAGTGGTTAGCACTTGTGCCTCACAGTGCCAGGGACCCAGGTTCAATTTCAGCCTTGGGCAATTGCCTCTGTGGCGTTTGCATGTTCTCTCTGTGTCTGCGTGGTTTTCCTCCGGGTGCTCTGATTTTCTCCCACAGTCCAAAGATGTGCACGTTAGATGGATTGGCCAGGTGAAATTGCCCATAGTGTCCAGGGATGTCCCGTGGGAAATCAAGTTTCAGGGATAGGGTGGGTGGCAGAAATTGCTGGGGTGGTGGTGAGCCTGCGTGGGATGCTCTTCACAGAGTCGTTATGGACTTATTGGGCCAAATGGATTTTTTCCACGCTGGAGCAATTCTATGATTAGACGAAGTGGTGGAGGCTGGTCCAATTAAAGGGACATGGGCCAAATGCTGGCAAATAGGACCAGGTCAATTTAGGATTTCTGGTCAACATGGACAAGTTGGACCAAAGGGTCTGTTTCTGTGCTGTACATCTCTGTGACTCTATGTTGGAACACTGTATAACAAAACAGAAATGTGTTACTATTAATCCTTTATTTTCTAAAACGCAGTTACTAATTTGTTTTATCAGAAGGAGAAAGGAGGAGGAGAAGGACGCCATTGGACTCCTTCCCTACAACCTGACAATTTATTCTCCTTTCTAAAAGGGATTCACATCCCTTTTAAAGTTAGGATCGAATGTGCTTCCATAATACTTTAAGGCTGAGCTTTCCATATCATCATAACTTGCACAAAGGTCTTTCCTCATCTCCCTTTTAGTATTTGCTGATCATTTCAAATCGATTTTCCTCAGTTGTTGACCCAACTATCAGCTGAGTTTCAACCATCTGGCAGCCAATTCATTGAAATCACATATATAAAATGTTCACTGAAACATTTCCAATCCAAGATGTTACCTTTCATTCCTGCCTCCTCTGCCTCCTTGTACATGCCCAGAAAAAAGTAAGTACATGCTAGATTCACCCAAACATCAGGGTGACAGTCTTCATTCTTCGTCAGGGCTTCATATTCCTGAAACATGAAATATCATAAGTCACATGTAGCTGAAACAGACAGTCATCATATCCTCCTGCATAGTTGAAAAGATTGACCTTTGTGCACTTCACAATGCCTTGCAACAGGATAAGAACCTTTAACTCGTTTCAAGGAAGCTTCAATTTCATGCACAGTTCACAGACACCAGTGTTACATTATAGGCTCCACACAATCAAAAGAAAGCACATTTTTGTAATTAAACTAGTAATGCATTCAACCATTGGTCAAGGCAAGAAACCATGTCAATTGTGCATGATGTCCAGCTACCAGCAACCACACAACAGTGGATCAGAGGGACTGGATATCGATTTTTGGAAAACATTTTCACTCTACAGGGTATTCATCAATGGTAAATAGTAAAGTAAAAGCAAAAGTAAACTAATGCAGTTGTTGAAAATCAGAGAGAAAAATAGAAAATGAATGAAATTTTCAACAGATCTGACAATCTGTGGAGAAAAAGAGTTAACCCTTCCAAATTACAAGCTTTATTGGACTAGATACTCTAATCTCCAGACAGAAGATCATACATACCCTCATAGATGTGCATGACGACCCATCGGATCTCCTAAGGAAGTGACTACATAATAATTGCTTGGGAAGTTTAACATTCCAATGGGAAATTACCCGATCTCTGGAATTCTCTAAACCTCATAGAGTTCCAACTTACTTACCTGAACACAGTTAGCTCGGAAAAGTTAAAAGGATTAAAACCTATTCTAGTGTCTGGCTAATTATAAAACTGACTCTCTCAATCACTCACACTGATGCACTCCCTGGCTTATACAACTGACCCAATTATTCCACCTTCTACATGGACGCCCAACAAAGGACACTTGACAGACCATCCCACAAAGACTGATACCCAACAAGAACACCCTATCAAATACGCCTGCTCCAAGACAGCCCCTCCACCAACAGATGTCTTACCTCCACAACTTCCCTGCTACTATTTGCAAATATCTGAAAACACCATCCCTCCCCATGATGTCTGACTCACCCTGCCCTTTTACCTGCTTATCTGCCATGTATACCTCCTCAAGCAACAGGCATATTACCCATTTACCTACCCAAATCCTATCTTCTTCTCCAAACACTTGCTATCCGATTTTCATTTTCATTTACTTTACACACTTAGCTTGTCTCAGTAACAAGAACAGAAATTGCTGGAAAAGCTCAGCAGGTTTGGCAGCATCTGTAGGAAGAAATCAGAGTCAACATTGCAGGTCAAGTGACCCTTCTGCAGAACTCAGCAATTTCTTCTCAACTTTTCCAAGTTCTGCAGAAGGGTCACTTGACCTGCAATGTTGACTCTGATTTCTTCCCACAGATGCTGCCAAACCTGCTGAGCTTTTCCAGCAATTTATGCTTTTGTTTCTGATTTACTACATTTGCAGTTCTTTCAGTTTTTAGTAGCTGTTGAAATGGCCCTGAGATCTTTAAACATTTTACTTACTGGAACATGGCAACTGCTACCCTAAAGAGAGGACATTGCTTCTGCAGTGATTCTCTGACACAGATTGCGTGGTTTGATAACTTGCTTTTTTACCTGTTCTAGGTTGAATCAAGGATTCAAACTAGATTAAAAGATTCAGGGATCCATTTCTATCTCCAGAGATAGGGTCAGAGCATTTACCATTAATCAAATCAGAATATGACAGAAAGAGGGGAATGACGGTTACAAATCACAGATTTAAGGATACAGAGATAGTAGGAACTGCAGACGCTGGAGAATCTGAGATAACAAGGTGTAGAGCTGGATGAACACAGCAGGCCAAGCAGCATCAGAGGAGCAGGAAGGCTCATGTTATGGGCCTAGACCCTTCTTCGGAAAAGATTTAAGGATACTCTTGTGTTTAGAGTCCTGTTACTCAGCAAAAGGAGCTCCAACTCCTGTTCTGCTGTAAAATAAAATGTTATAGTCCAAATCCACATCTACAATGCAGTGGCAGTTACAAGATTTAATTGTTTTCTATGCAGATTTTACACATGCTAAAAAAAAGTGGAAAGCTGCATTAATTTGCTTGAGAAGATAGTGGTGGGCTGCCTTCTCGGACCACTGCAGTCCATGTGCCGTAGATACACCCACAATGCCATTCGGCAGGGAATTCCAGGATTTTGACCCAGCAACAATAAAGGAATAGTGATATATTTCCAGGTCAGGAATGTGAGTGACTTGGAAGGGAGCTTGCAGATGGTGCTGTTCCTACATATCTGCTGCCCTTGTCCTTCTAACTGGTGGCGATTGCAAGTTTGAAAAGTGTTGTCTAAGGGGCCTTGGTGAATTTCTGCAATGCATCTTGTAGATGATACACACTGCTGCTACTGAAGTGGTGGTGGAGTGATCAAACATTTGTGTATGTCATGCCAGTCAACTCAGTTAAGTCTTCAATGGCATCAAGCTGCCATTGTTGTTGGAGCATCAAGACAACTGGGCAGTATCCTCTGACACTCCCAGATTGTGCTTTTAAAATGATGGACAAGCATTTTGGGAGTCAGGAAGTGAGCTCTTGCTGCAATATTCCTAGCCTCTGACCTGCTCTTGCAGCTACTGTTTTTATACAGCTAGTCTAGGTCAGTTTCTGGTCAACGGCAATTCCAAGGATGTTGATTGTGGGAGACTCAGTGATGGTAACACCACTGAATGCCAAAAGGCGATTATTAGATTGGCTTTTTTTTGAGACAGCCCTGGCCTGTGATGTGTGTGGCATGACTGTTATTTGCCATTTCTCAACCCCAGTCTTGTCCAGGTCTTGTTCAATTTGGACATGGATTGCTTCAATATCTGAGGTGTTTCAAATAGTGCTCAACATTGCACAGTCAATAACAAATATTCCCACTTCTGACCTTGCAATGCGCGAAAGTCTGCAGCGGAAGATGGTCAAGCATAGGACACTAACCTGATGAAGTGCTGCAGAGAGGTCCTGGATCTGACAAAACTGACCTCCAACAATCACAACCATCTTCCTTTCCGCCAGGTACGACTCCAACCAGTGGAGAATTTTCCAGATTCCCAGTAGCCAATATTAAAGCATTTAAATATACTGGTTATGATGTCTGTTACCCGAAAAACACTTAAATGTCAAAGTTCATCGTCTTTGCAAGCTTTCCCTTACCTCCATGGCCCGCTTATAATCTCCAAGGTGGAATGCACAGTATCCTATCCACAAGTCAACATCTTCCTCATTCTCCCCGACATGCCGCTTGAACTGGAAAAGTAAAAGAACAGTCAGAGAGAAGAGATCTTCCCACCAGGTGAAATGATAAGAGCTATAGGTCTCTGTTCTCATGGATTCCAAACATGGTACATCTTAGGCCGAGTAGATAGCACCCAAATTTGAGCTCAGAAGAACAGAAGTCATTCAGAGCCCCCAGACTCATACAACCTTTAACGCCCTCGCCCAACAAAAACAAAAATCAGTGCAGCCTCCGATGAAGCGCTGTTGTGTTTTCCTGCCTGATGTTTAGACTCTGGTGTCAGTTGGATTTGATTACCTCATTTCCGGTTTTCGTTCACAGTGAGGAAGGTTATCAGAAATTGCAGCTGCATCTTGATCAGTTTGGGAATTGGGTCAAGAATCACAAATGGGGGTTAATACAGATAAGCATGAGGTGTTGCATTTTGGAAAGTCAAATCAAGGTTGGGGAGCTTCATGGTGAACTAGTCAAATCAAGGTTGGAGCATCATGGTGAACTGTAGGGCTTTAAGGAATGTACAGAAGAGAGGGACCTTGGAGTTCAGGTACACAGTTCTCTGAAAGTGGAGTCACAGGCAGAGCGGGCAGTGAAGAAGGTTTTTGGCACATTGGCCTTCATCCATCAGGGCATTGAGTACAGACGTTTGGAAGTTACGTTGCAGTTGCACAGGACGTTGGTGAGGCCACTCTTGGAGTATTGTGTTCAGTTTCAGTCACGTTGTCATAGGAGTTACGTTATTAAACCAGAAAGAGTGCAGAAGAAACTTGCAAGAATGTGGCCCAGACTCAAGAGACTGAGTTATAGGGCGAGGTTGGCCAAGCTGGAATGTTTTTCTTTAGAGGATGGGAAACTGCGATCTTATCGAAGTTTATAAGATCATGAGAGGCATGGATAGGGTGAACGCACTCAATCTTTTCACCAGCGTTGGGCAATTGCGGACTAGAGAGCTTCACTTGAAGGGAAGAGGGGAAAGAATACACGGGAACCTGAGGGACAACTTTTTTTCTACACAGAGGTATGCATTTGGACTGAGCTGCCAGCGGAAGTGATTGAGATGGGCACATTAACAACATTTAAAAGGTATCTGGACAAATACATGGATAGGAAAGGTTTAGAAGGATATGGGCCAAGTGCAGAGAAATGGGGTTATTGTGGATGGACACTTTGCTCAGCATGGACCAGTTTGGGCTGAAGGGCCTGTCTCCATGCCATAGAACTCTATAACTCTAAATTACTTACAACTTCGAAGAGGAAAGTTCTCCCAACCAAATCGAGGCTGGGGCAGGTTTATGAGGTCAATTAATCACATTATTTTTCTTTTGCTTTATAACCATGAACTAAGGTTACTTTTTCACTCAAAGGGATCATTACAACGCGGACAAATTGCCTAATCAGAACTTCCGGTTTTACCTCCAACAATGTCAGGGCCCCCGAGTAGTCTCTGCTAACCAGATATTCCTCCAACTTCGGAATCTTTTTCCCCTTCTTCTTCTTTTTATCCATCTGCAGTGTTTCCCCACTGACAGCAGGTTTTGCACGTGACAGCATCTGGACAGAAAAAGAAAGCACTGACATTCACCCCATAAGGTTTTTACTTGAATACTAACACCAACCTTATCATTGTCTCTGACTACTGTATAATTGAGATTCCAGCTACCAGAGACGTATGGAAGCAGGTAGTATCAGCAAACATCTTCACATTAGACTTATTTTTAAAACTAGCTTTGATTCCCAACTTCAAAACTCCACTCTCATGTTTCACAGGACTCCATTTCTGCAAGTGATCTGCAACCAGGCTAAATTGATATCAGACAGGGTTCTAAGTGGCTATTCTTAATTGCAGCCTGATTAGTGAATTCTTGTGGGTTACTCAGCGATGCCAACCCCTGCCCTCACCCAACAAACATTCAACTGCCTTCTCCAGTAAGGATCAAATTAAGAATGGAACTCACCGTCCTGGATTACTTCCACTCCCCAATGACTGCTTAAAAGATGAAAGAAAGTCTGAGATCTTTGTTTTTTATAATTTTGGCCCAACAAAAATTGAGAATTATAGTATTACCTGAAGAGTAAGAATAAGGCAGGCAAGTATGATGTCATATTCTTCTTGCAAAGAGTCGACACAGATATGATGAGCTCAATGACTACCTCTGTACTCCATTCCATGACTGTATGGAAAATTATCAGGAATTCTCTTGATTCCTGGTAAATTATCAACATCCTAGGAATCATCCTCGAATAGAAACTGAACCGGAACAGCCATGTAAATATTGTGGCTACAAGACTGCATCAGAAGCTGAGTACTCCACTATGAGTAACACACTTCCATTCTCTCAATGTATATCTGTCATCTACAAGGCACAAATGAAGAGTGTGATGGAATTCTCTCCACATGCCTGGATGAGCGCTGCTCTGACTGTACACAATAAGATCAGCATCATTCTGAGAAAGCTGGCTGGATAAGCACTCCATTGCAGTGACAGTACTGTGCACCATCTACAAGTTGCTCAACAACAATTCACCAAGGCTTCGTCAATTCACTTTCCAAAACCACAAATTTCCACCTCTAAAAGGACAAGGGTGGCAGATAGATGGAGGCACCACCACTTGCAAGTTTCCCTCCAAGTCACACATTGTCCTGATTTGGAATTATATTACCATTCTTTCACTGTCACTTCAGCGGCATGGTGGCCAGGGACCCGGGTTTGATTCCACTCACAGGCGACTGTCTGTGTGGAATTTTTATGTTTTCCCTGTGTCTGCGTGGGTTTCTGCCAGGTGCTCTGGTTTCCTCCCACAGTCCAAAGATGTGTGAGTTAAGTGGACTGGCCATGCTAAAATGCCCATAGTGTTCAGCAATGTGTAGGTGAGGCGTGTTAGCCATGGGAAAAAGTACTAGGATGGATCTGGGTGAAATGCTCTTCAGAGAGTCTGTGTGGACTTGTTGGGCCTAATAGCCTGTTTCCACACAGGGATTCTATAGAATTCTATCTATGGAATTCTATGGGTCAAAATCCTGTGCTATGGATGTATCTACAATACATGGAATGCAGTTGTTCAAGGCAGCAGCTCACCATCACCTTTTCGAGAGCAACTAGTGATGGACATCAAAACCTGACCCAGCCAATAACACCAGTATTCTGTGAATCAATGAAATTAAAACCTTCCAGGCATTTCTATGTTGGTGCGCTTCTACCATCTACATCTAAAGACATACACTGTAGGAAAACAGGAAATAGTTAGGGTAGAAAATGTGGGCATCATAGTACAGCAAGGCAAAACAAGTCTAAATTTCAGCAGTCTCACAAGAACGTACAGACATTTGTCACATTAGTGCACTTAGATAGTGATCGGGATTGAGTTGCTGCACAAAGATTTCCCAAACTTGAGCTGTTACGTGTTTCTTTCAGGACACTCCGATCCCACTTTTTGCAGTTATACGCAATGCAACTTACCTTGAGGGAATTCTGGCACAGCAGAATCGGAAGATAGGCAACACTTTTTTAAACAGCAATGTCAGTTGATAACTTTAAAGGTCCAATCTTTGCATGTTCATGAATGGGCGAGTAACATGAGGTATCAGGCGAGGTGAGTGAATAGGTAACTATGCAGGCAAGTATCAGGCGTTTATAATACAATTATGGTTTGCCACATTTCTTGGTGCAGGTGGGACTTGAACCTAGATCTTCTGGCCCAGAGTTAGGGATCCCGCCACTGTGCTGCAAAAGCTCCCCTTGTTTGTTCTACCACAATACACCACGCAATTGGCAAAACAATTAGAACTGCATAGTGTGCTACACAACCTATCCTAGAGGAAAAGGCAATAATAACTGTAGAAATGTTTTAACTTTTTCCCTGATGCATTTATATTGAACTTTTATCCAGACATTTATCCAGCCATCCTTAACAAATACATCGTATACTACTTGTACTTCAGTTAACCATATTCCAAGTAGAGACTAAAAGATCGGATATTCAGGGTCTCGTCTATGGTCATAACACCTTATTCAGGGTCACCCTTTTTGTCCAAGACACTGACTGAACGACTTTACAATTGGCCCTCAGGTTCCCCGAAAATCCCACAATGACGCCCGCCCTTAGATTTCGCATAAGTGCTCTCTCTTCAATGATGCTCTCTCTTCTTCGGGTCCAGACCCGAAACGCCTCGCAGCAGCGCCTCAGATGCTGCTTGGCCTGTGTTCATCCAGCTTTACACCTAGTTATCGCTCTTCGATGGAGATTGCCTGGGCCTTCTTCACTCCCCGCTCCCAAACCAGGCCAGGGACAGACCCAGGCCGCGCAGAGTTTTGTATAGCAGAAAAACAGATGCCGCGGTCCACGGTAGAAGCGGCAATTCGGCATGCTCGGCTTCATGGATCCGGGTCAAGGCCTCGAACTCACCATTTTGTCACTTCTTTCCACTCAGCTTTCAACTCCAAGCGACCCAACCGCCTATTGTCGCCGTCATAGCAACGAGGCCCCGCCTCCCCACCGCCGATCATAGAAACGAAGCCCCGCCTCCCCATCGCCTTCCGTGGCAACGAAGCCCCGCCTCCCAAACACCTGTCGTGGCAACGAAGCCCCGCCTCCCCATCGCCTTCCGTGGCAACGGAGCACGCCTCCCCACCGCCGATCATAGTAACGAAGCCCAGCCTCCAATGGTCAGAAGTCACATGACGCCAGGTTTCCAGTCCCACCGGAACCAAAACAAATTTGCTGGAAAAGCTCAGCAAGTCTGGCAGCATCTGTGAAGGAAAAAACATTTAACGGTTCAGGTCCGGTGACCCTTTCTCAGAACATGTTTATTTGAAAACACAAACTTTCAGGTATTAAGAACTGAGGACAGTACAGCACAGTAAAGATCAAATTACCCTGCATTCTCTTCATTTTACTATTATCCATGTGCCTATCCAAGAGTCACTTAAATGCCCCTGATGCATCTGACTCTACTACCACTGCTGGCAGTGCATTCCACGCACCCACCACTCTCTGTGTAAAGAACCTACCTCTGACATCTCCCCTATACCTTCTTTCAATCATCCTAAAATTATGCCCCCTCATGATAGCCATTTCTGCCCTGGGAAAAAGTCTCTGGCTATCCACTCTATCGATGCCTCATCATCCTGAAAAACCTCCATCGAGTCAACTCTAACCCTTCTTCACTCCAATGAAAAAAGCCCTAGCTTCCTCAACCTTTTTGCATTACACCTGCCCTCCAGTCCAGGCAGCATCCTGGTAAATCTCCTCTGCACCCTCTCTAAAACGTCCACATCTTTCCTATAATGAGGCGACCAGAACTGTACACAATATTTCAAATGTGGTCTAATCAGGGTTTTATAGAGCTGCAGCATAATTTAGTAACTCTTAAACTCAATGCCCCTAACAATGAAAGGCAACATACCATACCCCTTCTTAACAACCCTATCAATATGGGTGGCAACTTTGAGGGATCTATTGACGTGGACTCCAAGATCCATCTGTTCTTCCACACAGCCAAGAAACCTGCCATTAACCCTGTATTCTGCATTCAAATTCAACCTTCCAAAATGAATCACTTCACACTTTTCCGGGTTGAATTCTATCTGCCATTCCATTGCCCAGTTCTGCATCCTGTCAATGTCCCATTGCAACCTACAACAGCCCTCCATACTATCCACAACTCCGCCAACCTCCATGCCTTTGGCAAACTTACTAACCTATCCTTCCACTTCCTCATCCAAATCATTTACAGTATTAGTGAGAGAGTGGCAGTATCAAACAAAGAATTTATAAGTAAAAGATCAAATGGTCACACCACTGATGAGGATACATTAAACAAAGCTATGATGTCGTTAAATCTTTAACCAGTTGAAGGTTTTAAGTGATTAATATGTATATGTAAATCCCTGAATTGCTTTCAGGTCACTGCCCTGAAAGAACTAAAGGTTTTATCAGTGTAAAGAAGCGGTGACATTTTAGGTCAGACAATGCATGTGTGAGACCTTGTTTAGAATCTGTTTGTGTTTTGACTTGGAGTCAGACTGGTTTAATTTCTAAAATAGGAATTTATAAAACACCATATTGACTGACTGTCTATAATTTGTGTGCTTTTTGAACAAAATAAAATGTATCTGCAAATACAAATTCACCCCATAGATTTACAGGTGTGTGTGTGTGTGAGAGAGAGAAGGGGAGAGATAGAGGGGACACTGTGAAACAGTTGCAGCCGGCTCACCATTGACCGTTCAAACAATTAAACGCCTTTAAGGGGGCAGCTGCCACCAAGGCTCAGTGGGGTAAGATTAAACTCCCTTGTTTAGTCAAGAATCCATTTACTTCTGTGTTAAAAACATTTGATGACTGCTTTCTGGTGAAGAGAGTTCCACAGTCTCATTACCCTAGAGAAAGAAATTCTCCTCATCTCATTTGTAAATGGAAGAGCCCTTATTTTTAACCCTGTTTTCCTCTTGTTGTAGTCTTTTCTACATGGGAAACGTCAGAGGAGAATCAGCATTGAAATATGAGCGAAGGACTGAATACAAGCCTTGAACACAGTAAGGATGAATGAAAAGGTAAGAAAGGTAAGACATCAGTGTTCAAATTGATTCAAGAGAATGTATCAGCACAAAAAAAAATAAAGGTGTTCATTTGTTAATTTTCTTATTGTATTTCATAAATTAGAAACCATACGATAGAATTTCAAAGGAGTACTACACTGTCTTTCAGATGAGACCGAAACCAAGACTCTATCTGGATAGGGTCCCCCTCGTTCTCACACACCACCCCACCAACCTCCGGATACAACGCATCATCCTCCGACACTTCCGCCATCTACAATCCGACCCCACCACCCAAGACATTTTTCCATCCCCACCCTTGTCTGCTTTCCAGAGAGACCACTCTCTCCGTGACTCCCTTGTTCGCTCCACACTGCCCTCCAACACCACCACACCCGGCACCTTCCCCTGCAACCGCAGGAAGTGCTACACTTGAGCCCACACCTCCTCCCTCACCCCTATCCCAGGCCCCAAGATGACTTTCCATATTAAGCAGAGGTTCACCTGCACATCTGCCAATGTGGTATACTGTATCCATTGTACCCGGTGTGGCTACCTCTACATTGGGGAAACCAAGCGGAGGCTTGGGGACCGCTTTGCAGAACACCTCCGCTCGGTTCGCAGTAAACAAGTGCACCTCCCAGTCGCGAACCATTTCCACTCCCCCTCCCATTCTTTAGATGACATGTCCATCATGGGCCTCCTGCAGTGCCACAATGATGCCACCCGAAGGCTGCAGGAACAGCAACTCATATTCAGCTTGGGAACCCTGCAGCCCAATGGTATCAATGTGGACTTCACCAGCTTCAAAATCTCCCCTTTCCCCACCGCATCCCAAAACCAGCCCAATTCGTCCCCTCCCCCCACTGCGCCACACAACTTGCCCAGCTCTTCCCCTCCCCCCACTGCATCCCAAAACCAGTCCAGCCTGTCTCTGCCTCCCTAACCTGTTCTTCCTCTCACCCATCCCTTCCTCCCACCCCAAGCCGCACCTCCATCTCCTACCTACTAACCTCATCCCACCTCCTTGACCTGTCCGTCTTCCCTGGACTGACCTATCCCCTCCCTACCTCCCCACCTATACTCTCCTCTCCACCTATCTTCTTTTCTCTCCATCTTCGGTCCGCCTCCCCCTCTCTCCCTATTTATTCCAGAACCCTCACCCCATCCCCCTCCCTGATGAAGGGTCTAGGCCCGAAACGTCAGCTTTTGTGCTCCTGAGATGCTGCTTGGCCTGCTGTGTTCATCCAGCTTCACACTTTATTCCCCTATCTGCCTTCTCAGGTGGCAATATTTCAAAGATGAGCAGGGGAGAAGTAAATGGATCTTGACTAAACAAGAGAGTGATATAGGAGTAAGTCAGGAAAGCAGGTTGATCAAGCTTAGATCAGCCTTGATCTTGTTGAATGGCAGAGCAGGTTTGAGGTACCAAATAGTCTATTCCTGATTGTTTGTTTATATGTATGTTCATTCAATGTAATCATCCTCCTATCCTGAGACAATGCTCCAAATTCCCCCAGCCAGTGGTAACAATTTTTCAGCATGTTAACTTTGTGAAGCTCCTTCAGAGTCTTGTATATTTAAATTAGATTGCTCTGATTCTTCGTTGTGCCCTGGCAAAAATGTATCCCTTGCCAACATAACCCAAAAATATTGTCTTCCCATTATTACTTTATAATAATTACTCTGAACTGGGGAACCGGTCTAGGAATAGGAGACGGTCTATTTAGGTGATAAGGTATTTCTTCATTCAGGAGTTGATGATTGTTTGGAATTCTTTGCCCAGAGGACTGTGGAGGCTCAGTTGTTAAATAGATTTCCATATAAACACACCAAGGGGACACAGGAACAGTGCAGAAAAGTGGTAAGATCAGCCGTGATCTCATTGAATGCTAACATGGGCCCTAAGGGCTGAAAAATCCGCTCCAACTCCTATTGTTTTCTCATTCTTATGTTTGTGGGTGCTCGCTCTGTCCAAACCAACTGCTTTATTTCCTACATTACAATTGCGAGAATGTTTCGAAAGTGCATTTTTGGTAGGTCTGAATGTGCTCTATAAAATGCTATAAACACAAAGTTGCTGGGAAAGCTCAGCAGGTCTGGTGAGCTTTTCCAGCAACTTTGTTTTTGTTCCTGATTTACAGCATCCACAGTTCTTTCAGTTCCATAAAATGCTAGTTTTTTAAAAATAGTTTTTGCCAAAATAATACCTGACAAACAACAGGAGTGAAATTGTAATTGACCTGGGGAGGCATGAGGTACGATATTATATATTTATTGACTTTTAGTTAATTTCTCGA
The DNA here is from genome assembly GCF_030684315.1 of Stegostoma tigrinum. Classification (NCBI taxonomy): domain Eukaryota; kingdom Metazoa; phylum Chordata; class Chondrichthyes; order Orectolobiformes; family Stegostomatidae; genus Stegostoma; species Stegostoma tigrinum. Next base: position 4,019,070 of record NC_081391.1, read on the forward strand.
TCGAATTGTTCCATCTGTTGTTATCTGGGGCCCTGTTCATGCCAACTTGGAAAATCAATGGAACAACGTCATTTCTACATCTCAATGTAACCAGGAAACATATGGTTGGTGGGGCTTTAGTGACTCTGATAGATACAAGTGGAAACATGTTTTGCTTGTAATTTCAGCAGTAGATCGATGTACCAAGTGATTAAATGTGATGCACGTGTCACATATAATGTATGCGTTCTTTGTTTACATAACACATTCAATTCCAATTGTGAATTCTAGACAATGACTCTGGTAACAACCTACACTATACAAATCCAAAAATTCCATGCACTTCAGCTCAAAGATTGTCTTCAACTCTAACAAAGGACATCTCTGACTTAAAACACAGATTAAGGATGCAGACTAATATACTACATAGGCCAGAAGGGTCTATTTTGGCATCCCAATCTGAGTTAGCTTGTTCCAACATTACAATAAATCATAGTTCCTATGTATCAGGAACATAAGGAGAACATTGTTGTGGCTTTCTGATCTTGATATTGTCGTCACATGTACCTAAGTACAGTGAAAAGTTTTGTTTTGCATGCAGTACAGGCAGATCATAACATACAAGGACAGACAGATTGTAGGGTGTTTAGACAGAGTGAGGCATATAAGGTTATAGCTGGACAGGAGATGCACAAAAGCAAGGTCAGCATTAGATTTGAAATTGGAGAGGTTCATTCAGCAGTCTAATAAAAGCAGGGAAGAAGCTGTTCTTGAACCCATTGGGACATATGTTTAAACTTCTGTATCTTCTGCCTGACGGAAGAAGTTGGAAGAGAGTATTACGGGGATTGGAGTGGTCTTTGATGATATTGGCAGCCATAACACATGGTAAAGAGAAGTGTAGATGGAGTCCACGGATGAACTCGCGTAATAGTCTGGGCTGTGAACACAACCTTCTGCAGTTTCTTGTGGTCCTGGACAGAGCAGTTGCCGTACCAAGTCGTTATGCACCTAGATAGAATGCTTTTTATGGTGCATCTGTAAAGGTTGGTGAGAGTCCTTATGGGCATACTGAATTTCCTAACCACCTGACGAAGAAGAGGTGTTGTTGGGCCTTCTTGACTGTCACATCTGTGTGGGAGATCCAGGACAGATCATTGGTTCCTGAGTGGAAAGTGAATTTGTGAGTGATCATTTGCTGAAGATGATATTAGATTCCGTATTAATCACCTCCCCGTGCCCACTGCAATAATTAATAGTTTGTCAACTGTTAGAGTTTATGCTAACATATTAAGGTGACTGGACAACTCTAGTCTCCAGATACAAGTTTTTGTCATACTTTGAAAGTTTGAAAAACCAAAGCTCTTCAGAAATACACTCACTTGTAGAAAATGTTAGCCTCTGTCCATGCTTGGTCCTTTAGTGCAACATTGTATGATATACTTAAATCTTCTATTAACCATTCAGACTCTCCATGTCTCTACTATTCAGTTGTTAAATTAAAATAAATCAGCTTGAAGTAACCTGCTCTTTTCTCTGCTCCTGAAAAGTTCAATAATTGTTTTCTTACCTCACCCAATCGCTCATTCTTCACATGGGCACAGAGATAATGAGCTCATCTGACTTTGCTTCTGAACCTGTCCTTACCCAACATCCCATAGGTCACATCCCATCAATGTCAATGGATGACATTTAGAAGAGGAAAGTGCAGCTGACTGGAGTTGATCCTCCCTAACCCAACAATTTTATATTTTTGTGTTGGCCAATCCCACTGTTCAAATGTTTCTCCTTACCTTATCCGAGAACAAGTGTTTTCCTTTCATTTCTTCCCCAGCCTCGCTTATGCCTTCTTTGGCTCAGGTTCTCCAATGACACCCACCTCCCCTTGGACTGATCTCATTCCTCCAGGCTTCTAACTTCATCACAATATCTACTTAGCAATAGCCACAGTCATAAATTACACTGGCCCAGATTTTGCATCAAAAATAATTACAAAGCTAACCATTCAATCCATGCAAGGGAATAAATTGGACAACAACTAACTACATCCACAGATAAATATGGAAATCCAAAAGATGCTACAATGATACTATGCTATACCACAGAATGCACTATAGCAGGCTTTCACCAATAGAAACATCATAGAAATCAAAACAATATTAGGAGCCTACTGGTCTTCTACCCACTAGGTGCTAACTAAACATGTCTGAAAAATTTAGAGTTGTCGCATTCAAGAGTAACTGAACTTCTGAAGAAAGGATAGCTGATAATTACTGCCAGAAAGCCTATCGTTCTGAAAAACAAATTTTTAATTAATTTTGACGTTTTAAGTTTTTCAGTCCCTTTCTGCCCTTAATTCCATTTGTCTTTCCCAAGCATTTTCATTTTTGATACATGACATAAGCCTGATTTATATTTATTGCCTTAAACTTCCTGATCTAAACTGTGTATCTCAGTGATGATTCTAGAATCTGGTAGTAGACTCACAATGTTTGTTTTTGTATTGCTTTGGATCAGGTACTTGATTAGTCCAAGATTCTGTCCTTGTGGCCACAAAATCTTTGTGGACAAAAATCAGGAAGGTAAAGTGGTGAGTGTCTGTCCTTCACCTCTGACTGCAAAATCTGGACTATTTTGGAGAGGTGATGGCCTAATGGTGTTGTTGCTGGACTGTTAATCCAGGGACCCAGATAATGTTCTGGGGACCTGTGTTTGAATCCTGCCATCACAGATGGTGGAATTTGAATTCAATAAATGTTTGGAATTAGGAGTCTCATGATGACCAAGAATCCATTGCCAATTGTCAGAAAAACTCATCTGGTTCACAAATGCCCTGTCCGGAAGGAAACTACTATCCTTATCTGGTCTGGCCTACATGTGACTCCAGATCCACAGCAAGGTGGTTGACTGAACTGCCCTCTGGGCAATTAGGATGGGCAATAAATGCTGCCTAGGCAGCGATGCCCCTCATCCCGTGAATGAATTAAAAATAAAATTTCCCTCTCCCTCACTCAGTCATTCTGCAGCCCTTCATATGATTGAATAATCTTTCTATGGCATGTTTCCCCTGATGTCTAGATTATTAAGACTCGCTTCATGAGGTTCCTCTGTTATATATCTCATATCCAGAGCCTCTCTTCCAATGGCATCTCTATCTGTCCCTGTAAGCTACTGAGAATCTGATAATTTCCCCTTCCTTAGTGATATATTTCACAGGTGTGGTCAACCTTTGCATTTCTTCCAGTTGTGTTATGGAAAGCCTGAAGCCTCTTGTTTTTAGCACTAAAAGGTTGCCAATTCCATTTCCCTTCTGGCCTCAGTCTCAAACAAAATTAAATAATTTGCAATGTTAATGCTTAACTAGGCCCTCTTGACCAGCAAGATTCCCTACTTCCACATCTTAATGCTGCATAACTCCAAGTCCTGCCCATCGAGAATTTTTCAGAAATGTGTTCAAGTGTGTGGATGAGGAAAATTCAGTTGATGTAGTTTACATGGATTTTAGCAAAGCTTTCGACAAGGTACCACATGGGAAACTGATTGTGAAGATTAAAGCACATGGAATTTAAGGAAACATGGCGAGGTGGATCAGAAACTGACCTAGTATTAGGATGATGGAGATGTAAGTGTTGGGAGAATGTGAAGCAAATTTAAAAACAACACCAAGTTTTACAGCAGGATTAATAATGAAGAAGATGATTGTAGTTTACAGGAAGATATAGTTTGGTTGGTGAGCTGGTCAGAACAGTGGCAGACGATATTTAACCCTGGCAAGTGCAAGGTGGTGTTTTTTGGATGAAGAAACAAGACAAGGGAGTACTTAATGAATGGCAAGACATTGTTTAGCTTAGAGGAACAGAAGGATCATAGGGTATTTATTCACAAATCCCTGAAGTCAGCAGAGCATGTGATTAGAATAGTTAAGAAGGCACATGGGACACTTGCTTTCATCACTCATGGCGTACGGTATAACAGCAAGGAGGTGACGTTGGTGTTGTAAGAGTGTTGGTCAGGCCGCAGCTGGAGTACTGTGAGCAATTCTGGTCACCTCACTACAGGAAGGATGTGATAGCACTGAGGAGGTACAGAGGAGATTCAACAGGATGTTGCCTGGAATGGAGAAATTGAGTTATAAGGAGAGATTAGATAGACTTGGATTGTTTTCTTTAGAACAGGGAAGGCTGAGGGGGGACATGATTGAGGTGTATAAGATTATGAGGGGTATGCACAGGGTGAGGAGGGAGCGGCTATTCCCCTTGGTTGAGGAGTCAGTCTCAAGGGGGCATAGTTTTAGGGTAAGGGGTAGAAGACTCAGAGGGGATTTGAGAAAAAAATGTTGACATTCAGAGGGCAGTGAGAATCTGGAATGCACTGCCTGGGATGTTGGTGGAGGTCTGAAACCTTACAACCTGTAAAAAAAAATTGGATGAGCACCTGAAATATCATAACATTCAAGGATATGGGACAAGTGTGGAAAATTGGGATTAGCGCACTTTTACTGATATTTATTGTCTGTGCAGACTCAAAGGGCCTTTTCTGAGCTATATGACACTATGACTGTTTGTTGCTGAAGCCCTCATTGACGCCTTTGTCATCTCTAGGTGGAAACAAGACAATGATAATGAATTCTTCTTCCTCAGATTCTAAATGTATGAGTGCAGGATAGGGTGGTAATTCATCAGGTTGCTCTCCTTGGAATCCCACGCTTATCCCACAACAACATATAGATGAATTCCAGCAGAGGCCACTGGATAGGAACATAAGAAGTAAGAGCATTGTCAGTCTATTTGGCCCCTCAACCCTCCTTTATTATTCAAGTAAATCATGGATGATCTCCTACCTCAATGCTACTTTCCCGCAACATCCCCCATCCCCTGATGTCTTTAATATCTACAAATCTATTGAACTTTGTCTTCATTATTCTCAATGACTGAGTCCCCATTCTCTTGGATTGAGGATTCTATAGATTTACCACTCTCTAAGTGAAAAAAATCTTCCTCATCATCTCCAAATTTCTCATATTGTGGATTTTATTCATTCATGGGATGAGGGCATTGCTGGCTAAGCAACATTTATTGCCCATCACTAATTGCCCAGAGGGCAGTTCAGAATCAGCCATATTGCTCTGGATCTTGAATCACGACTCGGCCAGATCAGGTAAGTTTCCTTCCCTAAAGGACATTAGTGAACCAGATGGGTTTTTCCGACAATCATTCCTTACCAGACAACTCCAAAGCAGAGGCAAAGTGGCTGGTGTTTCCATTCACATGGAACCCACCTGAGTTAAATGTGGAAGGAGCTGGGATAACATCGTACTCCTGTTCAAATGCAATTTTTCCTTCTAATCATCCCTGGACCTGTCTCTGCTACGCAGTTAAAGTTCTGCTCCATGTCTATGATCCCCCCACATGTCTCAAAATTCCTCAGATGGAATCCAGAGATTCTGTGTCTGATCCCACTGTGTTGTCACACCAGAAGTTGTTTGAAGATGTGTAGTTTAAATACTGTGCATTGAGATAAGGAGTTTTACATCTGTGGAGTTGACTGAGTTTGAGCTTTACACTTGGAGTTGCAGAATACTCATTTCTTTGTGTGCCCTATTATTCAATTGCTTCTCTTTAATGTCCTTCTCATACCTCCTTTATGATGGGTTTATTACCTTGCCTATTTCATTATTTACAATGACATAAATTGCAGAAATGAAGCGTTGCTTGTGTTCATTACAATCCATAATTTTATCCATGACATGCTTGCCGTCTGTCCATTTGTTTTTCCAACAAGCTTGTGCCTTATGTGCTAGAGCAATATCCTTTACTTTTCCTGCCCATCCTCTATTCAAGTTTGTTTTTCTGGAATTATGCCTCAATTAAAATGCTGCCGGATCTCATGGTAACATAGAACATGAGAATGCATTAGCCATCAGGCCTCTTCATTATTCAATATGATTGTGGCTGATTGAACACTTCACTGACTTTTATCTACAATATCGCTATAATTGTTTATGCCAATTATAATCAAAGCTTTGTTAAATTCTATTTTAAATTTACTCAAAGACTGAGTGCCCACAGCCCCCTGGGGGCAGAGATTTCCCAAGATTCACCACATTCTGGAGAATTTCTCCTCAATTCAGTCCTAAATACCCAAATTGGTTTTAAGTTGTGTACCTTGATTCTAGACTCCCCAACTAGAGGACCCATCATATCTGTATTTATCCCATTAACTATTTTGTAAATTTCAATAAGATCACCTCTCATTCTTCAAAACTCTAGCGAATACAGTTTACCTAAACTCTCTCCATAGGACTGTCCTGCTGTCCTGGGAACAAGTATGCCAAACCTTTGTTGCATTCCCTTTGTGGCAATACTATCTTTTCTGACGTTAGGAGACTAAACTCCATACAATTACTGCAGTTGCAATTTAACTAAGCTTCTACACAATTGAAGCAAGACTTCCCTACTCCTGTACTCCAATATTCATGCATGCTAGCTTTCATTGACTTATTGACAAGGACATCCAAGTCCCTTTGCACAGGTACACTTGCCAACCTCTCGACCTCCAACCATTCACAGACCATTCTTGGGCCATGGGCATTACTGACAGGGCCACATTTATTGTCTGTTTTTCATTGCTGAGGAAGTAATGGTGGGTCTTCTTGCATTGAACAACTGAGTGGTTTCCTCACCAATTATGATGGTATTAAGTCAGTCATATAATGTAGACTAGGCCAAATGTAGACTAGACTCAGAAGAAGTGGCTGCTGCTTCCCCCTAATAGATATTCACAAAGCAGTTGAGTAATTCCACAAATATGACAATTTTCATAGTGTGTAGTTAGTCAGATCACAAACATCTAGCTTATTCATTGAGTTTCATTGTATACTACAGTGGATTTGAACTGTAAGCCTTTAAGTTCTTGGTTTTGTACCATAACTATACTAATCCGCCAATAATCTACTGAATCTATATGGATGGAACTGAGAATAAGAACTGGGTAATCACTTTGATGGGATTATACTATACGCCCCCCAATAGTCAGTGGGAAATTGAGGAGTCAATATGTAGGGAGATTTGAGATGGCTGTAAGAATAATAGGGTTGTAATAGATGGAGGTTTTAACTTTTCAAACATAGACTGGGACTGCCACAGTGTTAAGGACTTGGATGGGAACGAATTTGTTAAGTGCGTTCAAAAAAACATTCTCAATCAATATGTAGATGGCCCTACTAATGATGGGGCAAAACAAGACCTCTTCTTGCTAAATAAGGCAGGGCAAAGTACTGAGGTATTAGTAGGGGAGTACTTTAGGACCAGTGACCATAATTCCATTAGTTCTAAAGTAGTTGTAAAAAAGAATAAGCCTGAACCACAAGTTAAAGTTCTAAATTGGGGCAAGACCAATCTGATGATTTTAGACAGGAGCTTTGAAAAGTTGATGGGGGAGGCTGTTCATAGGTAAAGGGACATCTGGCAAATGGGAGGCTTTCAAAAGTGAGATAACGAGAGTTTAGGGACAGCATATTCCCGATGGCGTTAAGGGCAATACTGGCAGAAGTAGGTAACACCGGATGACTAGAGAAATGGAGGCGGTAGTCAAGAAAAAGGAGGAAGCATACTTAGGGTATGGCTAGTTGGGATCAAGTGCATTTTTTGAGGAGTGTTGGGGGGATGTAGGAATATACTTAAGGGAAAAATCAGGTAGGCCAAAAGGGGACATGAGATATCTTTGGGAGATAACATTAAAGATAATATAAAGAGATTCTGCATGTATATTCAGAGCAAAAGATTAACCAAGGAGAGAACAGTACACATTACAGAAGAGGAGGTGCTGGAGGTCTTAAAATGCATTAAGGTACAATAATCCCCAGCACCTGATGAAGCGTATCCCAGTAATCGTGGGAAGCTAGGGATGAATTGCATGCCCCCTAGCTGAGATATTTGTATCATTGAAAGCCACAGGTGAGGTGCTGGAAGACTTGAAGATAGCTAATGTTGTGCCCTTATTTAAGAAAGGCTGCAAGGAAAAGCCAGTGAACTGCAGACCTGTGAGCCTGATGTCACTGTCACTGGTAGGTAAGTAGTTGGAGGGGATTCTGAGAGATAGAATTGATATGCATTTGGAAAGACAAGGACTGATTAAGGATAATCAGCATGGCTTTGTGCATGGGAAATTGTGTCTCACAAACTTGATTGAGTTTTTTGAAGAGGTAACCGAGAAGATAGATGAAGACAGAGCAGTAACTGTTATCTACTTGGACTTAGCCTTTGACAAGATTCTGCATGGTAGACTGTTTGGTAAAGTTAAATCATGTGGGATCCAGGGAGAGCTAGCCATTGGGATACAAAATTAGCTTGATGGTAGAAGACAGACGATGTTAGCAAAGGATTGTTGTTCAGACTCGAGATCTGTGACTAGCAGTGTGCTGCAAGGGTTGGTGCGATTGTTTGTCATTTGCATAAATTATTTGGATGAAAATATCGGAGGCATGGTTAGTAAATTTGTGGATGACATCAAAATTGGCGGTTTAGTGAACAGTGAAAAAAGTTATCTAAGATTACAATGTGATCTTGATAAACTGAGCCATTAAGCTGAGGAATGGCACTTGGAGTTTAATACAGATAAATGCAAGGAGTTGCATTTTGGTAAAACAAACCAGGGCAGGACTTACACAGCTAATGTTAAGTCCCTAGAGAGTGAGAGAGCGAGAACAGAGACACCTAGGGGTGCAATAACATAGTTCCTTGGAACTGGTGTCCCAGGTAGACAGGATAGTGAAGAACGTATTTGGGATGCTTGCTTTCATGGTCACAGCATTGAGTACAAACGTTGGGATGTCATGTTACGGCTGTATAGGACATTGTTAAGGTGACATTTGGAGTACTGCATACAATTCTAATTGGCCTGCTGTAGGAAGGATGTTATTAAGCTGGAAAAGGTGCCAAAAAGATTTACAAGGATGCTACTAAGACTGGACGGTTTGAGGTATAAGGACAGGCTACAGAGCCTGGGACCTTTACCCCTGAGCTTGGAGGCTGAGGGGTGAACTTACACAGACTTATAAAATCATGACGGCCATTGATAAGGTAAATAGCCAAGGTCGTTTCCCCACAGCAGGGGAGTCCAAAACGAAACAGCATAGGTTTAAGGGGAGAGGGTAAAGATTTAAGAGGGACCTAAGGGGCAACCTTTTCACAGAGGGCAATGCATCTTTGGAATGTGTTGCCAAAAGAAGTGGAAGGTACCGTTACAGTGTTTAAAAGACATTTGGACAGATACATAGGTAGGAAGGATTTAGATGGATATGGGCCACAAACGAGCAAATAGGACTAGTTCAGTTTAGGAAACCTGGTCAGCATGGACAAGTTGGGCTGTAGGGTTTGTTTCCATACTGTATGACTCTATGACTCTGAACAGTTATCTGACTGACTGACCACAAAAAAAGTGAGAGAAATCTCTAATTTATAAAGTGTCTGGGATTTCCGATATCCCAAAATACTTTGTAACTTACACAGAGTCAGAATTTAATTCGGGCAGTAAGGGTCTTGCCCACTGGCTGGATAGCCAGCAAGCACCACATCAACTTCTTAGGTGATTTCAGTAGCTGAAAATGGCAGCCTTTTGCTCCATAGTCGAACTGTTAGGTAATCCTTCCCTAATCTCTTTCTATCTTTTCCGGTCCACCTAAAAAAAGTTGCTGTCTGAGGAGAATTCGTGCCTAATGAGGACTCATCAATATATAACTTATCTCTATGGCTTGGTAGTTTGCCTTATGTCAAACAATTGTTTGAACTTTTCTAACCCATGAATACAATGTCGATGTCTAATATGTCAGGTATTTATCTATCCTGCCTATCACTTTAGCCCAAAGTTGCATTTTTGATTACCTCACAAAGTCATAGAGTCATATCGCACGGAAACAGACCCTTCATTCCAACCAATCCATGCCAACCATGAGTCCCACCTGCCTGCATTTGGACCATATGCCTCCAAATCTTTCCTTTTCATGTCCTTATCCTAATGTCTTTTAAATGTTTTAACTGCATCCACCACTTCCTCTAAAAATTATTCCACACATGAACGATTCTCTCTGCAAAAAACATTTCCCCACATGTCTTTTCTAAAATGTTTCTTCTCTCACCTTAAAAATATGCCCCCTAGCTTGAAATCCCCCAGCCACCTTATCTATGAGGCCACTTTTTCACCACTTCCAGATAGGAAGGGATGCAGATGGAATACTCCCTGATACTGGTTCAGGAATGCCTATAGAATCCAGAGATTTGTACAGAGAGCACAACCATTGTGATCTTTATCTCTACCTTGTCTTGGTCCCTAACTGCTTGTAATTGTTTATGTTTTTCCAAAGAGGGATAGAGAAAATCTACAGTGTGCACTAATTTTGTAGAAGTTCTATATTATTCTGGAAAATACTACTTATAAAGGCTTTTATTTGTTACACTCAAGGTGGAAAGCCTGCTCCTAGGGAGTTACTATCCAAGCAGGTGCAGCCACAAACAATGCAGAAATAATGTGAACTGCAGATGCTGGAGAATCCAAGATAACAAAATGTGAAGCTGGATGAACACAGCAGGCCAAGCAGCATCTCAGAAGCACAAAAGCTGACGTTTCGGGCCTAGACCCTTCATCAGAGAGGGGGATGGGGAGAGGGTTCTGAAATAAATAGGGAGAGAGGGGGAGGCGGACCGAAGATGGATAGAGGAGAAGATAGGTGGAGAGGAGAGTATAGGTCGGTAGGTGGGGAGGGGATAGGTCAGTCCAGGGAGGACAGACAGATCAAGGAGGCGGGATGAGGTTGGTAGGTGGGAAATGGAGGTGCGGCTAGAGGTGGGAGAAAGGTATTGGTGAGAGGAAGAACGGGTTAGGGAGGCGGGGATGAGCTGGGCTGATTTTGTGATGCAGTGGAGGGAGGGGACAAGCTGGGCTGATTTTGGGATGCAGTGGGGGAGGGGGAGATTTTGAAGCTTGTGAAGTCCACATTGATACCATTGGTCTGCAGGGTTCCCAAGCGGAATATGAGTTGCTGTTCCTGCAACCTTCGGGTGGCATCATTGTGGAGCAATGCACCCACCTTGATCCGCAAGGGACCTGAGGGTCAAAGTGAGTGAGCACAGGATGGGGCTCAGAGAGAGGGGATTGCAGGAGAGAGTTGTCAGAGGCAAAGGCACCCACCTTCCCAATGTTGGGACTTAGAAATGAGTGCTTTTGGTTGGGGATCTCTTCCAGGGCCTCTGTAAGCAAACCTGATTCACTTTTCAGCTTCCTATGTGTGATTTATCTCCCCACTACTAGTTGAAAAGCAGTGGCACTGGGATGAGATCTATAAATGGGTTTCAGTTGCCCACAGTGATCTGGACAGGGAGGCCATCCATTAGCCTTCCTACTCCATTCTGAATCAAGTGGAGGCAGGAAACATCTCCACCAGACGCCCTCCTGCACAATTAAAAGGCTCTACCTTCAAACTTGACAGTGGCTGGGGAGGGTCATTAAATTCTGTTCAATAGTTTTGAACTGTAGTCACTGTTATAATGTACAAAAAGCAGCAATCTGAAGAAGGGTCTAGGCCCGAAACGTCAGCTTTCCTGCTCCTATGATGCTGCTTGGCCTGCTGTGTTCATCCAGTGCTACACCTTGCTATCTCAGATTCTCCAGCATCTGCAATTCCTACTATCTGAAGCCATTTGGCACTATTGTCAACATTCTCTTCAATTACAATAGCGATATTGTCAATGTTAATCTCATTCATTTCCACACAACAAGAAAATGTTTGAAAGGTGAGAACAATTTTAGGTGAGTTAATATAGCTTTGAAAAAGCTCATGACTCAACCATGACCCTGACATTTTAAAAAAAATTTATGGTATGTGTTGTTGTATGCTTATATAGTACGCAAACTTTAGTTGTAATCTCTTTGTGCACTGAATTCTCAATTTATAGCCTGTGGGATGTATTTGTTTTAAACCCTATCTGTTGTGTGTTTGAAGATTATTACAGCTGATCTGTCATTCAAATTGCTAACCTTCTTATCTTGTTATTGTGGCCTGATTCCCAGTTACCTCATTGACCTTTGATATTTCTTTCCCAGGTTGCATTCCTTATCTTATCTTTTTTTCAATTTTTAGATTGAACCTGCGTCGATCGCAGTCCCTATTTCCTAATTATTTTCCAATGCTCCTCTCAGTTGTTTGTTCAACTTAATTTTCCCAGAATGAAATCAAGCGCTAGCAATTTCCTTGTTGAAGATTGTTTGTTGAAGCATTCTCAGAAGTCTTTCCTAACTTGACCACATAAAGTATCTTTGCCAAGATTAACCATGGGACAAGAAAAATCATCAATATTGTTCTTACAGAATGGCCATAAATTGCTGAAACAAGAATGGCAGACAAGTAGTGTTTGCCACCAGTAGTTTCCAGAAATCCAGCTATTTATGGTCAAGACAGAGGCCACATGATTCCATTTTCTAACATAATTCACAGGAAAATTTACATAAATGAAAAATCAGGAGCTTCTTCAATGAAATTAATCACACATCATGAAATTGAGCCACATTTATGAATTAATCTTACCACTATCTTCCGGGGCTCACAACCCAAGTTGTTAAGGAACCAGGTTATAATTTTTTTTTCTATTCATTTGTCGGGTGTGGGCATCGCTGGCTGGCCAGCATTTCTTGCCTGGACTTAGTTGCCCTTGAGAAAGTAGTGTTGAGCTGCCTTCTTGAACTGTTGCAGCCCTCCTGCTGTGGGTTGACCCACAATGCTATTGAAAATCTGGACGTCCAGCGGGGTCTCTTGGTTCCGCGATCGATCAATGAGCACTCACAATCAGTCTGGCTGTTTAAGGCTTTACTCTTTATTTCTTGAGCACTTGTGTATTCATCGGAGACGCTGCACCCCACAGGTTAATACAAAGACATTTTTATACTTAAAGCAGGGTACAAGGTGTGATCACACAGTACATTCAAACAATTACCAATCAATATGTAATATTGCTTCATTGGCAATTACTAGGTCCAATGATGTTAACTGGTAAACAACTTATATCACAATGCTTAGGTCATTTTTATCTCGCTCCATAGTGCTGCTGCACCTGCACTTGAAGGTCAGTTAAAGAGGTTAGTACTTCTCTATCTTATCAAGTTACTGCTGTATTCTAAAAGGCACATTGTCTGCTAATCTTTCTTTGCAGTGGTCTGAGGGCTAGTTATTTATGCATCTCTAGCAGAATTAACAGTTCGCAGCTTAGAAGCCATTTTTTGTGTTAACTTGCATCGAGAAGCCATCCTGTTGCCGTCTAAGTTACCAAAAGCATTCATCATGCAGTTGCTCCTAGCTGCAACTAGTCACGCAAGCGCAGGTCATGAGCCCCCATATCCTAGCCTAGCCTATGTCCAAGTTTCAGACTCTCACTATTAGGGGGGGAATTCCAGGATTTTGACCCAGCAACAGTGAAAGAACAACAACATATTCCCAAGTCAGGATGGTGTGGCTTGGAGGGGAACTTGGAAGTGGTGGTGTTCCCAAATGTCTGATGCCCTTGTCCTTTTAGATGGACATAGTTGTGGGTTTGGAAGGTGCTGTCTGAGAATCTTTTGGTGAATTTCTGCAGTGCATCTTGTAGATAGTACTGCTACTGAGTGTCGGTGGTGGATATAGTGAATGCTTATGGATGTAATGCCAATCAATCGGGCTGTTTTGTCCTGGATGGTGTCAAGCTTCTTGAGTGTTGTTGGGGCTGCACTCTTCCAGGCAAATGGAAGTATTCCATCACACTTCTGACGTGCCTTGTAGATGGTGGACAGGCTTTTAGGAGTCATGAAGTGAGTTACTTGCCACAGTATTCCTAGCTTCTGGCCCATTCTTGTAGCTACTGTGTTTATATGTTGAGTCCAGTTGAGTTTCTGGTCAATGATAACACCCAGCATGTTGATAGTGGGGAATTCAGTGATGGTAGCACCATTGAATCTCAAGGAACAGTGCTTAGGTTGTCTCTTATTGGTGATGGTCATAGCCTGGTATTTGGGTGGTGCAAACGTCACTTGCCACTTATCAACCCAAGCCTGGATATTGATCAGATCCAGTTGCATTTGCACACGAACTCCTTTAGTGTCACGAATGTGCTGAACATTGTGCAATCATTGGTGAACACCTCATTTCTGACCTTATGATAGAGGGAAGATCTTTGATGTAGCAGCTGAAGATGATTGGGCCTTGGACACTACCCTAAGGAACTCCTGCAGAGATGTCCTGGAGCTGAGATGATTGACCTCCAACAACCATGACCATCTTCCTTCAGGTATGACTTCAACTAGCAGAGTTTTCCCCCTAATACCCATTGATTCAAGTTTTGCTAGGGCTCCTTGATGCCACACTTGGTTGAATTCAGCCTTGATATCAAGGCCTGTCACTCTCGCCTCACCTCTGGAATTCGGCTCTTTTATCCATGTTTGAACCAAGGCTGTAATGAGGTCAGGAGCCAAGTGACCCGGGTGGAACCCAAACTGGGCATCACTGAGAAGGCCATTGCTGAGCAGGTGCTGCTTGATAGCACCGTTGATGACACCTTCCATCAATTTACTGATGACCGAGAGGAGACTGATGGGGCGGTGCATGGCTGGGTTGGATTTGTCCTGCTTTTTGTGTACTGGACAAACTTGGGCAATTTTCCACATTGTTGGGTAGGTGCCAGTGTTGTAACTGCACTGGAACAGCTTAGCTAGGGGAGCGGCAAGTTTTGGAGCACAAGTCTTCAGTACTGTTGCTGGAATGTTGTGAGGGCTGTAGCCTTTGCAGTATCCAGTGTCTCCAACTGTTTCTTGATATCACATGGAGTGAATCGAATTGGCTGAAGACTTGTATCTGAAATGCTGGGGACCATTGGAGGAGGCTGGGTTGGATCATTTACTGGGCACTTCTGTCTAAAGATTACTGTGAATGTTTCAGCCTTATCTTTTGCACTGATGTGCTGGACTCTTCCATCATTGAGGATGGGATATTTGTCGAGCCTCCTCCTCCAATGAATTGTTTAATTGTCTACTACAATTCACAAGTAAATGTGGCAGGGCTGCAGAGCTTAGATCTGATCCGTTGGTTGTGGGACTGCTTAGCACTGTCTATCACTTGCTGCTTTTGCTGTTTGGTGTGCAAGTAGTCCTGTTTGGTGGCCAGGTTGATATCTCACCTTCGGGTATGCTTGGTGCTGCTCCTGGCATAGCCTCCTGCACTCTCCATTGAACCAGGGTTGATCCCCAGGCTTGATGGTAATGGTTGAGTTGGGGATATGCCGGACCATGAGCTTATAGGTTGTGCTGGAGTACAATTCTGCTGCTGTTAATGGCCCACAGCACCTCATGGATGCCCAGTCTTGAGTTGCTAGATCTGTACAAAGTCTGTCCCATTTAGCATGGTGATAATGCCACATAACACAATGGAAGTTCTTCTCAATGTGAAGGTGGGTCCTAGTCTCCACAGAACTATGCGATGGTCACTCTTACTGATATTGTCATGGACAGAAGCAGCTAATAAGGATGAGTTCACGTATGTTTTTCCTTCTTGTTGGTTCCCTCACCAAATGTCACAGACCCAGTCTAGCAGCTATGTCCTTTAGGACCCAACCAGCTCTATCAGTAGTACTGTTGCCGAGCCACTGTTGGTGGTGGACATTGAAGTCCCCCACCCAGAGTACATTTTGTGCCCGTGCCATCCTCAGTGCTTTCTCTAAGTGTACTTCAATAGTTGAGGGAGGACAGTATGTGGTAATCAGCAAGAGGTTTCCTTGCCCACGTTTAACCTGAAGCCATGAGACTTCATGGGGTCCAGAGTCAATGTTGAGGACTCCTTGAGCAACCCCCTTCTGACTGTATACCACTGTTGCACCAGCATCTGTACTGCTAGTGGGACAGAGTTGCTCTAGGGATGGTGATGGTGGTTTCTGGGACATTGTCTATGAGGTATGATTCTGCGAGTATGTCTATGTCAGGCTGTTGCTTGACTAGTCTGTGAGACAGCTCTCCAAATTTTGGCACTAACCCCCAGATGTTAGTGAGGAGGACTTTGCACAGTTGACAGGGCTGCTTCAATGCTATCTTTTCTGGTGCCGAGGTCAATGCCAGGTGATCCATCTGGTTTCATTTCTTTGAGACTTTGTAGTGATTGGTACATCTGAGGGGCTTGCCAGGCCATTTCGAAGGCAGTTGAGAGTCAACCATATTGCTGTTGGTCTGGAGTCACATGTGGACCAGATCAGGTGAGGATGGCAGATTTCCTTCCCTGAAACACATTAATGAACCAGATGGGTTTATTTGACAATTGGCAATTATTTCATAGTGATCAGTAGATTCTTAATTCCAGACATTTTAAAAGCTATTGAGTTCCAATTCTGCCGTCTGCCAGGTCCCCAGGACCTTAGCTGGGTTTCTCAATTAATAGTCAACCAACAATACCACTAGGCCCTCGCCGACCCCAATATGGTGTGAGGTCCTAACATATGGACTAAACAAGACTGTTGAGTCTCACTGGTGCTGGCAGTAAATTGTCCCTGGAGAGTTTTTAAATCTGAAGGAGCTGCATTTTTTAGCCAGACATGCCATCAGTTTACTTTGAATGATAGAAAGCAATAATGTTCAGGATACAAAGTTTACATTTGATAAATTAGATTAATTTTGCTCAGAAACTAAATTTAGAATGCAGTGTGTATAAGGATATTTGGACATTTCATTCACCTACTCCTCCAGTCCTTCATTATTAATTATTTCAAAAACTGATACATCAAACCATAGGTACCTAAGTTACAATATCTTGCCCTGTAGGTCATGAAATATTTGTTTCCTCAAATTTTTTAATTTCTTTCCTATCTCTCTTTTTTGTCTCTTTCTCAATCCACCCTCTTACTTGTTCACCTATTTCTCCTTCTGCATCTATTTTGACTCAAATCCATCCTATTCTCAACAACATATTGAAGGAACAGTGACATAGTTTCAAGTAAGGTGGGTGATGGGAACTTGCAGGTGATGGTTTTCTTTCTTTGTCCTTTTAGGCAGTAGAATCATAGAATCCCTACAGTGTGGAAGCAGGGCATTTGTCCCATTGATTCCATACTGACCCTCAGAAGATTATCCTGCCCAGATCCACCCCCCCTACCCCAAGCTTGCATCTCTGCATTTCCCATGGCTAACCCACCTGATCTGCCCATCCTTGAGCACTATGGGCAATTTAGCATGGCCAATCCATCTTTGCACTGTGGGAGGAGAGCAGAGCACCCGGAGGAAACCCATGCACACAGGTGGAGAGCATGCAAACTCCACACAGACAGTCACCCAAGAATGGAATTGTACCCGGATCCCTGGTGCTCTGAGACAACAGTGCTGACCACTAAGCCACTATGTCACCCATACAGGTAATTTGTTTGGATGGTTGTAAGAACAGTGACTGTAGTATGTCTTCTTGATGATCAGACTGGTGCCACAGTCTGAAAGTAGAGGTGGGAGTGAATGTTTAAGGTACGTTCAAATGGTTTGCTTTATCCTATTAGTATTAAGTTTCTTGAGTGTAGTTGTAACTGCACTTATCCAGACTAATGGTGAATATTCCAGGATACACTTGATTAAATAGTAAAGCATTGGCTAACCAGGATATGAGTCTTTTGTTGCAGAAAATCCAGTCTCTGACCCACTGTTACAGCCTCAATATATTTGGCTAGCCCATTTAAGGTTATTAGTCAGTGGTGACCCTCCAGGATGTGGATGGTGTGGGAATTTGTGATGTTACTGCAACTGACTGTCAAAGGGAGATGGCTGCACTGTCCTGTGAGACAGTCATTGTTTGGCACCTAATTGACACAAACTCTTAACTTACTTTACTTCCCATTAGACCTTGAGGAATAGCCGTTTGGCCTCTTGATCCTGCTTCACCATTCAGTTTTATTATGGCAGTTCTGACATTCATCATATCCACTTTCCTGCCCTTTCCCCATAACCCTTGATTCCCACATTGATCACGAATGTGTCTGTCTTAGTCTTCACTATACACAAGTACACTGTCCCCACAGCTCTCTGTGTCAAGTGGTTCCAAAATGCCTCAACCTTCACAGAACAAATTCCTTATCTTATTCTTAAATTAGCACACCTTTATTCTGAGATTATGTCCCCTAGTCCCAAACTCTCCAATGAGGGGAAACATTGTCTTCAGAGTTACCCTGTCAGGGCCCTTAAGAATTCTCTATGTTTCATTGAGATCACTTCTCATTCATTTCAACTCCAATAAGTAGAGTCCCAACCTGTTTGCTGAAAAGACAGTCTCTCCATGCTAGGGATCATCCTGGTGAATCTTCTCTGAACTACCCAGTAGCTTCCCTACTTCAAAACTCCAACTCCCTTGAAATAAAGGCCAACATTCGATCAGCCTTCCTGATTACCTGCTGCATCAGTGTGTATACCAATAGATTTAAGAACAGCTTCTCCCCCACTGTTATCAGACTTTTGAACGGACCTGTCAAATTTTAATTCTGATACCTTCATCTCCACACCTTCTTAGCAGACGTAACACTGTATTCTGCATTCTGTTCTGCTACCCTGATGCACTTTGTATGGTACAATCTGCCTATATAGCATGCAAAATTACCCTTTTCCCTGTCTCTCTGTATATGTGACAATAATAAATAAATAAATCAATAGATCCTATATCCTAACAACTAGATTTAGGTTACATGGTACTGTAAGAGTCAACAGAGTTTCTGATCCATAGATACATTACAGTCACAGGCACTTCCACATCTGGGCTAATACTAAACTGTTTGATTGTAAGTAATATTGCATTTTCACCAAAATATCATGCCAAGTGGCTCCAATTAACATGGAATCTGAGACCTTTATAATCTCAGGTCACATTTAATGATAGGGTGATGATAGAATGAGCATGTCTGTTAAAGTATACTGCATATTGGCTGAGAGACATAAAACAAAACTGTTAACTCTTTACTTCTTACAGTTCTGATGAAAGGGAATTGATTTGCCTGTGCAAACAAGGTGGAGATAGAGGCATTCAAATTATGAAGAGTGTTGCGGGGAATTTTACTAATGCTGGGTAAGAAAGCAGGCAATTCAATTCTGCAAAGGCCTTTTTACTAGGATTAGCCCCTTGTTGAGTGGAGAGGGCCTTTTTACCAGGATTAGCCCCTTGTTGAGTGGAAAGGACATTGTCTGAATGTAGTAAGAAGCCTCCCAGTCGCAGCCTAGAGTTGGGTGGAAGTGTGTTTTTTCTCTGCAGGCAGGGAACATTGCATTTACAGCTCTGCAAGGGGATTTCCCTTTATCAGTGGCAATTTGATTTTTAATTGATTAACAATGGGCCTGCCTTCAGTAGGCTAGAAGGCTCCTTCCTTCCCCATGAGTGGCAGCATTCCTGGTGGTATTGCTGCGCCTCCATGGAGCATTGAATGGCTTTGGGGTTGCATTCCCTGCCATCTTTTTTGGTAGTGAGAAGGGAAACCTTGCCACACTAAAAGTCCTGCTCATTAACTACATTCCTGTCTCCACATTTATAGTCATGGAGCTGTACAGCTCTGAAACAGACTCTTTGGTCTAACCCGTCCATGCTGACCAGATTTCCTAAATTAATCTAGTCCCATTTGCTAGCATTTGGCCCATATCCTTCTAAACCTTTCCTATTCATGTACCCATTCAGTTGCCTTTTAAATGTTGTAAGGCACACCACTTCCTCCGGCAGCTCATTCTATACACAAACCATCCTGTGCATGAGAAAGTTGCCCCCTAGGTCCCTTTTAAATCTTTATACCCTCTCACCTTAACCTATGCCCTCTAGTTCTGGACTCTTCTACCATGGGGAAAATACTTTGACTATTCACCATATCCATGCCCCTCGTCATTCTATAAACCTCCACAAGGTCACTCATCGGCCTCCAACACTCCAGAGAAAATAGCCCAGCCTATTCGGCCTCTCACTATAGCGTAGACCCTCCAATCCCAGCAACATCCTGAGTATTGCTGACTGTTTCTAGCATTTATTATTTTTATTCCCATAATTACATATGTAACAACAGATTTTAATTCTTGCCTTAAAGCATTAACTAGGAACTTGTCCATTTCCCTCTTTCATTTTTTAAATATTTTGCATTTTATTGAAATGATTCAGAACTCAAGTCTTCACTTTCCAGTAACATGGAAACACTAAAAAGATAATGCAGTACAAACATCAAATAGAATAAGCAAATTTACAGAGGCATTCTTGTGTAAAAATTGCAGGATACATAGAATCAGATCAACGTAAGATAATTTTGCAACTATAATAAGAACATTATTGGTATAATAAAACTAAAGCCATGAACGTGCTAGGATAGTAGGACCTGCAAATGCTGGAGAATCTGAGGTAACAAGTTGTGGAGCACGATGAGCACAGCAGGCCAAGCAGCATCATAAGATTGTGAGGTTAAAATTGTTTCAGAGATGGTAGAATTGCAGATGCTGAACTGGTGCTGTACTGGTTTAAATCTCATAACCAAAATTTCCGTGAATGTCGAGATTTTTCTCTGTCGGCAGAATGGGTTTTGTCTCAACTCCATTTCTCTGTCTTTTTGCTGATTCAAAGAATTGTAGTATATCAAGTATATCAAGGGCAAAGGAGTATCTAGGGAGAGAATAGATCCCCTTAAAGATCAAGGAGACCGTCTATGTGTGGAACCACACTAGATGGGCAAAATCCTAAACAAATATTTCGCATCCGTATTTGTGGCGAAAGACATGAAAGCTAGGAAACTCAGGGAAATAAATAGTGATGTCTTGCAAAGAGTCCACATTGCAGAAGAGGAGGTGCTGGATGTCTTAAATTGTATAAAGATAGATAAATTCCTGGGACATGATCAAGTGTATCCCAGGATATTGTGGGAAGCTAGGGAAGAAATTATGGGACTCCTAACAGAGATATTTGTATCGTCAACAGCCATAGATGAGGTGCCGGAAGACTGTAGTTTGGCTAATATCGTGCCATTATTTGAGGAAGGCTGCAAGAGAACTACACATCGGTGAGCCTATTATCAGTGATGATTAACTTGTTGGAAGGGATTCTGAGAGACAGGATCTTTATGCATTTGGAAAGGCAAGGACTGTTTGGGGATAGTCAGCGTGTCTCTTTGCATAGGAAATTGTATCTCATAAATTTGATTGAATTTTTTGAAGAGGTGACCAAGAAGACAGATGAAGGCACAGCAGTACATGTTGATTACATGGACTTTAGCAAGCTCTGCGATAAGGATCTGTACAATAGACTCCTGTACTCATTGCTGTGACCGATAAAAGCAAGTGTGCTAAATGCCTTCTTCACCACCCTGTCCACTTGTGATGCCACTTTCAAGGAACTATATACCTACATCACTCGATCTCTCTGTTCGACAACATTCCCCAAGGCCCTACAATTAACTGTGTAATCATGCTCTGGAATATTACTGAATAATATTACTTGAATATTACTGAAGGCAAAAGGTTTTATCTTGCATTCATTAGGACACTGAAGTGCAAAGTCAACTTGTCAACCAATCGGCATCCTTTCTCCTATATTGTGGTGGTTTGAAATTTGGCATTCTTGTGTTTGTCCTAATGAATGCTAGATGAAAATCTTCAAGAACATTCTTTGCTGCAACATTCAGCTTCTGTAATGTCGCATCTGGCCCTTGACTCACTTAACTTTTGTCATCTCTTTCTGCTGTATGTCCTCCAAACTATTCCCTCTGCTCCTTTCACATCAGTTCCTCAATCCCTCTGACGCACCACTGACAGCCCTCTTCCAAGCATGACACTCTTGCCCTCAAGAATATTTATGCTGTTCCTCCTGCTTTTCTATATCCATCCCTGCTTCCTTTCTGTTTTTCATAACTTGTGTTCCCCGAAAATGTTGTGGCCTAACGACAAGATGAATAACGATTAGTCGTCACTCAACTCTGCAATGAACAACACGGTAAAATGCAATGAAACATTTCAACTGTCATCACAATTGGCACCATTTGAATATTTTAAAGAATAAAAAGATAAAGCTGAAAGCAAGTCCATCTTCATTCCACTGCCACCACCTTGTCTCCTGAGTCCTGAGCCCTGAGCTGGTTGACCGACGAAACACATGCCGCCACCAGTGTTAGAGTCACCACTCTTCAGGCCACTCTTCTTCTCTGACTCCACCTCGCCATCAGGCCATCAATTTGGGGCCGATGTTGGACCCACACTCACCCTGCAACCAAGGCCACTGCCACCACCTCACCAATAACCAGGTGACCCCAGCTCTAGGCCCACCACAACCAGGAACTGCCACTGCTGCCGCACCGATAACCCGGAGTCCCCACTCTGGGCATCCCACTACCAGGAATCTCTGGCTCCGTTGCCACTGCCTTGATGACACCTGGAATACCTTCTCCACGCCTACCATAACCAGGAGTCCCTGGGTCTGCCATCAGGCCAGGCTGCCACTTTGTCAAGAAACCTGCTCCAGCTGCTCTCTTCAGCAATGTTACCTTCTCCGCCACTGCCAACAGGAAGAAGATGAAGAAAGAAAAAGAAAAAGAAAGAAGACAGAAAGGGTAACGAGAAAGGGGAGGAAGTGGCTGCCTGCAGCAGGCAAGGCCAGGAGTCCAAATGCTGCCTACCTTGCTGGCACCAACATCTTGGAACCTGGAGAGAGAATAAGTGAACTGCAAAAACCAACAAAGCCTTGATTAAAGATAACAAAGTGTGGAGCTGGATGAACACAGCAGGCCAAGCAGCATCTTAGGAGCACAGAAGTTGACGTTTCGGGCCTAGACCTTTCATCTGAAAAGGGGGATGGGGAGAGGATTCTGAAATAAATAGGGAGAGCCCGACTCCCCGTCTCTCCCTATTTCAGAATCCTCTCCCTTTTCTGATGAAGGGTCTAGGCCTGAAACGTCAACTTCTGTGCTCCTAAGATGCTGCTTGGCCTGCTGTGTTCATCCAGCTCCACACTTTGTTATGTCTGCTATAGTTCTATGTTTGCTTACACAAACTTGCTACTCTTACCACCATGGCTGGGAAACTAGGTACAGATTTTGCTTATTTAAAGATATGTTCCAGGATTGCACATCAGTCAGATTTCTTACAGAAAAGCACAGCTGCACAATCAAATCTATAACGAGATTCTGAATTGGCCATTAGACACATGTTTTACATCCTGGTTACTTGCTTATTTAAATTAGATTCCCTACAGTGTGGAAACAGGCCCTTCGGCCCAACAAGTCCACGCCGCCCCTTGGAGCATCCCAACCAGACCCATCCCCCTATAACCCACACACCCCTGAACACTACGGTCAATTTGGCATGGCCAATCCACCGAGCCTGCATATCTTTGGACTGTGGGAGGAAACCGGAGCACCCGGAGAAAACCCACGCAGACATGAGGAGAATGTGTAAACTCTGCACAGACAGTTACCTGAGGCTGGAATCGAACCTGGATCCCTGGTACTGTGAGGCTGCAGTGCTAACCACTGAGCCACCGTGCCATCCTAAAGTGATAGCCCAGCTTAGAGCCTTCCAATTAGAACCCTCTGCTCTACATCCCTCCCAGGTAGCTGGGAACAATGGAGACACTCTTGTGCATCTGACTGGTAATTCATTGTCGCTTGTCAATCACAACGTGTTTCTGTTGCCAATTCTTCACCAGACTTCGGGTACAGTGCCTTTTAAAGAGCTCTCCGTTTTCTTAATTCAAAGGAACCCATGCTGTATAAACTGTGGTGAACGTTCTATAACCACTGAACTTCTACTGAGCAAACAACATTTTATATGAGCTGACCTTCGCACTCAGCCAGATATAATATCTCAGGAGGAAAGCTTTAGGATGCCATTTTAATGGACCTCGCGGATGCACTTTCTGTACTCTTCAAAGTTTGAGAGAAGGACGATCGGAGTGTTTTAACAATACAGCGGGGAAATGAGGCGATCGTTAAGTTTCTGTTTGTGGATCATAGTTGCAGTCCCTGAGTATTTAATCTTGAACTCCTGTTCTAAATGCACCAAAGATTTGTTTACAGTTAATGTGATCCTATTGAACGATTCGCACTCTCCTTGGGCCTTGCATTACATTCGTCCATTTATAACATTTGGAATTCAACACATTCAAAGCAGATTTGACAAGAAAGGTAAGATGCAGGTTTTGCTTCGTCTTTACAATGTTACAATGCAGGTCCTCATTTTGCAAAAATATTGCAGGGGCTCTGAACAAAATAGAAAAGATTCCGAAGGATTACATCAAAACTAGGACATTGTAACTATTGGCAAAGACTAAATGGGCTGGGGCTTTTTCCTCAGAATCGACAAATCTGAACAGAGACCCGACAAAGGTCTTTCAAATTGCGAAGGAGCATGAATGATAAAATAACGTTTCGTTGTTTGGGGAGACCAAAACTAGGGGTCAGAAGCATTAAATAGTTACTAAGAAGCCCAACAATGAATTCAGAAGAAATGTCTTTAGGATGTCAGATCTGTTACCACACAGAGTGGTTGAGGCAACTACTGAAGAAGGAGAAACAAGGAAAACCGATAAGGGAGGAAGAAATAGAATAAAATGGTGGAGAGAAGTTTGTATTGAGTACTATCAATGGATTGTTTCTGTGCTGAATATATTAGTTAATGTTCAATATTGGCCAGTATTTGGTGTTGTAATGTGTTTGAACACTCTATTTTCCCTTAAAATCTCCTCTTAATCTAGTCATTCTTATGGAAAAGTAAATGCATGTAATCAAGTTATAAAATCCCTACAGTGTGGATGCAGGCCTTTTGGCCCAGCAAGTCTGCAACAACCCTCCAAAAAAGCATTCCACCTAGACCCACTCTAACCCCATAACCCTGCATTTCCCAGGCTAATCCACCTAATCCGCACATCCCTGGACCCTTTGGATAATTTAGCATGGCCAATCCAGTTAACTTGCGTATCCTTGCACTGTGGGAGGAAACTGGAGCAGTCGGAGGGAACCCGCGCAGACACAGGAAGAACATGCAAACTCCACACACTCGCCAAAGGCTGGAATTGAACCCAGGGCCCTGGAGCTGAGTGGCAATGGTGCTAAGGTGTTTGTTGAATTGTGCTTTATAGTTTGTTTGTGGGCAACATGGAGGTCTTCTGGTTCAAGCAATGTGTTTAGATAAGGGAGGTGATGGCATATCATCACTGGAATGTTAATCCTGAGATCCAGATACCATTCGAGGGACCTGGATTCAAATACTGCCATGGCAGATCGTTGAATTTGAATTCAGTAAAATATCTGGAATTAAGAATCTAACGATGACTGTAAATCCATTGCAGATAGTCGAAAAAATCATCTAGTTCACTAATGTCCTTTAGGGAGAGGAAGCTACCATCCTTACCTGGTCTGGCCTACATGTGATTCCAGACACACAGCAATGTGGTTGACTCTTAACTGCTTTCTGGGAATGGGCAATAAATGCTGCATGGCCAGTGATGCTCCTCATCCAATGAATGAATAAAGAAGAACCAACCAAGAATCCAAGACAACAAAGTGTGGGGCTGGATGAACACAGCAGGCCAAGCAGCATCTTCGGAGCACAAAAGCTGACGTTTCGGGCCTGGACCCTTCATCAGAAAAGGGGGCGGGGAGAGAATTCAGAAATAAATAGGGTGAAAGGGGGAGGCAGACTGAAGATAGATAGAAGAGAAGATAGGTGCAGAGGAGAGTATGGGTGGGGAGGTAGGGAGGGGATAGGTCAGTTCGGGGAGGATGGACAGGTCAAGGGGGCGGGATGAGTTTAGTAGGTAGGAAATGGGGGTGCGGCTTGAGTTGGGAGGAGGGGATAGGTGAGAGGAAGAACAGGTTAGGCAGGCGGGGATGAGCTGGACTGGTTTTGGGATGCAGTGTGGGGAGGGGAGATTTTGAAGCTGGTGAAATCCACATCGATGCCATTGGGCTGCAGGGTTCCCAAGCGGAATATGAGTTGCTGTTCCTGCAATCTACGGGTGGCATCCTTATGGCACTGCAGGAGGCCCAGAACAGACATGTCGCCTAAGGAATGGGAGGAGGAGTTGAAATGGTTCACGACTGGGAGGTGCAGTTGTTTACTGCGAACCGAGCATAGGTGTTCTGCAAAGCGGTCCCCAAGCCTCCGCTTGGTTTCCCCAATGTAGAGGAAGCCACACCGTGTACAACGGATGCAGAATACCACATTGGCGGATGTGCAGGTGAACATCTGCTTGATGTGGAAAGTCATCTTGGGGCCTGGGATGGGGGTGAGGGAGGAGGTGTGGGCACAGATGTAGCACTTCCCGCGGTTGCAGGGGAAAGTGCCGGGTGTGGTGGGGTTGGGGGGAAGTGTGAAGCAGACAAGGGATTCGCGGAGAGAGTGGTGTCTCTGGAAGGCAGACAAGAGTGGGGTGGGAAAAATGTTTTTGGTGGTGGGGTCGGATTGTAGATGGCAGAAGTGTCGGAGGATGAAGCGTTGTATCCACAGGTTGGTGGCATGGTATGTGAGGATGAGGGGGATTCTCTTAGGGCGGTTATTGCGGGGGCATGGTATGAGGGATGAGGTGCGAGAAATGTGGGAGACACGGTCGAGGGCGTTCTCGACCACTGCGGGGGAGATGTTGCGGCCCTTGAAGAACGAGGACATCTGGATTGAGTGGGTGTGAAATGCCTCATCCTGGGAGCACATGCGGCAGAGGCAAAGGAATTGGGAATAGGGGATGGAATTTTCCCCTGCAACCGCAGGAAGTGCTACCATCCCCCTTTTCTGATGAAGGGTCTAGGCCCGAAACGTTAGCTTTTATGCTCCTAAGATGCTGCTTGGCCTGCTGTGTTCATCCAGCTCCACACTTTGTTATCTTGGATTCTCCAGCATCTGCAGTTCCCATTATCTCTCTCCAACCAAGAATCCACTCTGGTTTCCATGTTGCATTGTTCTGATAGCTTGACAAAATTTTGTAAAATCGCAACCCGTGGCAGGTTGAACAGTTAACAAGGCATTTAACAATCAATGTTGCATGTCAGTTGGGAACTCATTGCTACCTAGTGAGAATCTCACCATGCCACTGGAGTAAAGCAAACAAGACATGCTGAGATAATCTTGACATTAAGTTGTGCATTGCCAATATCTCACCCAATTCTACCACTCATCTCACCATAGCCCACCTCACAGAGCTTGGTAAGATTCTGTCTTCTATTTCTTTCAAATGTTTGGCCACCAGACTGATTGCTGAGTTGTTGCTCTACATATTGTGATTACTTAATGCCCACCATTATTTTTTAAGATTTCTTCCCTTGTGGACTTAAAATGTCACCGAACTGTGGTCACAAACCAGAAGGCCATCTATGTGTGTTAAATGTTGGATACAGTTAAATGCTGCTTATGTACAAGTTACATCTTCAGAACGTTATCTGTTGGACAATATCTGGACCTTTTGGACAAAGATCTTTATGCCCTCCTCATCTGTTTTCTGAGCAGCATGCATTTCTCTTAGCTTCATCTCTGTAGCCTCTGATATACTGGTTATTCCGGAGGTAAGTGTGTTTGCCTCAACACTGAGGATTAAATTTTCTTTCTCGGCCTAACCCACTGTTGTCCTTGATAGTGCATCAAGGCAAGGTATAACCAGCACCTTGCTTTTTACTCTTAAAAAGTTTTGGGAATTCAGGACAGAATTCTTTGCCAAATTATTTCCTTGGTTCTTTATGCAGCGTATCATGAGTAGCTGTGTTGAACTGTTACTGCTTTGTGCTGGCTTCTTAGCTTCTAAGAACCATATAATAAACTTGCTCTGTTACACAAAGTTCTCTGGCATGGGTGTCTCTGCTGTACTATGTAGCTGTTCTTAATATGGAGTAAGAGTCACTCTCTCTCGTATTGTAAGCTCTATTCACACAAAGGTATTAATACAGTTTAATAGTACAGTATTTCTTCAGAGTCACATTCACTCTTGCTATTCCTTCATATTTCTTCTCTGCTGCCCTGATATCAGTGTCATGTGACCATGACATAATCTTCATTTAGTGTATCCATTTTCCAAAGCCTATAAATGGCCGCAGTTAGATGACAAATAAAATGACAGACAACTTTAACAGCAGCTGTAAGGTGAAGGTATGAGAAGGCTCCTAAGCACAGAAGATAAAGAAATGTTCAGTAGGAAGCTTGTGATCTAGACTGCCTGCCATTCAGCAACCATTGATTTGAAGGTCGATTAATTGCAATTTGAAGTTGCTGATTGTCATTCAGTTATTTATAGATAACCTGGCCAGAAGAAACAAATCAAATCACAAATAATTTTGTGATATTTTGCCTGCAAGGTATTGTACCCTCAATCCAAGGATTTAGTCAGAACAAAATGGCAGGACTGTGTCAAAATCACAGTGAAAGATCAGAAAATCAGTAGAAAATCTACACAAAGGTTTCCAATGAAATAAACACATAATCAATTACATGTTTCATCAATGAAGTTGTCTTTTGTGTGAGCTGTTCCTCTATGCTAATTGTTAGATTGATGGAGACTTTTTCTCTATGAACCCACTTGAGTTCCCCTTTGCATTTTACCAAACTTACCATATTAAGTACATTCTCTAACCCTCTCATCCGACTCGTCTGTCAGTGGTGAGAAAGATGCTGGAGTCAATTATAAAAGATGAAATTACAACTCATTCGCGTAGCAGCAACAGGATATGTCAGAGTCAGCATGGATTTATGAAGGGGAAATCATGCCTGACTAATCTTCTGGAATTTTTTGAGGATGTAACTATGATAATGGACAAGGGAGAGCCAGTGGAAGTAGTGTACCTGGACTTTCAGAAAGCCTTTGATAAAGTCCCACATAGGAGATTAGTGAGCAAAATTAGGGCACATGGTATTGGGGGCAAAATACTGACTTGGATTGAAAATTGGCTGGCTGACAGGAAGCAAAGAGTAGTGCTAAATGGGTCCCTTTAGGAATGGCAGGCAGTGAGCAGTGGGGTACCGCAAGGTTCGGTGCTGGGACCACAGCTGTTTACAATATACATTAATGATATAGATGAAGGCATTAAAAGTAATATTTAGCAAATTTGCTGATGACACAACGTTGGTGGCAGTGTGAAATGTGAGGAAAATGTTATGAAAATACAGGGTGACTTGGACGGGCTAGGTGAGTGGCCGGATGCATGGCAGATGCAGTTTAAAATGTGGATAAATGTGAGGTTATCCACTTTGGTGGCAAGAACAGGAAGGCAGATTATTATCTCAATGGAGTCAAGTTAGGTAAAGGGGAAGTACAACAAGATCTAGGTGTTCTTGTACATCAGTCAATGAAAGCAAGCATGCAGGTACAGCAGACAGTGAAGAAAGCTAATGGCACGCTGGCCTTCATAACAAGAGGAATTCAGTATAGGAGCAAAAAGGTCCTTCTGCAACTGTACAGGGCCCTGGTGAGACCGTACCTGGAGTTTTGTGTACAGTTTTGGTCTCCAAATTTGAGGAAGGACATTCTTGCTATTGAGCGAGTGCAGCGTAGGTTCACGAGGTCAATTCCCAGAATGGCGGGACTATCATATGTTGAAAGATTGGAGCAACTGGACTTGTGTACATTTGAGTTTAGAAGGATGAGAAGGGATCTGATTGGGACATATAAGATTATTAAGTTATTAGACAGTCTGCAGGCAGGAAGCATGTTTCCACTGATGGGTGAGTCCAAAACCAGAGGACACAGTTTAAGAATAAGGGGTAGAACAGAGTTGAGGAAAAACTTCTTCACCCAGGTGGATATATGGAATGCTCTGCCCCAGAAGGCAGTGGAGGCCAAGTCTCTGGATGCTTTCAAGAAAGAGATGGATAGAGCTCTTAAAGATAGTGGAATCAAGGGTTATAGGGATAAGGCAGGAACAGGGTACTGATTGTGGATGATCAGCCACAATCATAATGAATGGTGGTGCTGGCTTGAAGGGCCGAATGGCCTACTCCTGCACCTATTGTCTCTTGTCTATAAGCCCCATTCTACCACTTGTCATAACCAGAAGAACTCACCACTGCTTGGATAGCTTAGAATGGGTCAGTATCCCTGATGAGGAACGGTCAATGGACACGAAACGTTAACTCTATTTTTTCCTTCACAGATGCTGCCAGATCTGCTGAGCTTTACCAGCAACTTTGTTTTTGGTCCTGATGCTGGCCCCATCTTCAAAGGCTATTATTAGTCTGTAGCTGCCCAGCACGTTTCTTGGCATTTGCCCTGGACGTGGCAGGCAAGGCAAAATTTGAACCTCATTTTGCAAAAGGGCCTTTGTGGTTTTGAAGCACAGGGTGTTGCAGAGACAGGATACTTCCCCCAGGACTAGCAGAAAAGCTCATGATACCAAATCATGCCTGCCTGGTCCCAGGTTGCCACCTGGGTCAGTGCAGTCTCAGCTGTCTGGAAGAATGCACATAAACATAGGAAGAACCTGCATTCCATGAGTGTAAGTGAATTCATATTCTCTCCAGTACCTCACAGTCACTCTACTCTGATATCATACTGATCTCCCACAAAGGGTCATAATCTACTACTCTCACTATTGTCTTGTCAACATGCTCTTCACCCGAACACCATTAACCCTGCATGTTTTCTGTACTGCTTAACCCCACCTACACCTATACTAACAGCTGTGCCAACCACTTTCATCTCCCTTAAAACCTGCCTCTCTCTTATTCCAGGAGAAATACAGACCATAATAATGTCAAGTCAAGATGGGTGTTAGGCTGCCAACATTCACTCCACAGCCCTTATAAGGATAGGATCCAGATTCTGACACTGCTTAGGTGTAGCTGACTTTGCCCCGACTGACCTCATCCAGGCCTCTGGCCTGGAATCAGAAGCTGCCTTTGATTTACTGTGCCTGGACCTCCAACCAAAGACATTCTCTGTTGCTTTGACAGAGGACTGCTGACAACCATGACAAGCTTCATGTTTCTGCGTCTGCACTAAATGGCACAGTAATAATGTGAGCCTGATACCTCTGCTGGGAGTAATGATGTGCCCATTTATTTCAAAGCATAGTTTTCTTATTAAAAATACCGTGGCAGGAGTTACAAGGGATCATCAAGAGTTGGGGTTTGATGGTAGGCAACTTGTTAGACAAAGGCAATGTCTGATAACCTGCTTCATTTTCTGATGAAGTGTCTAGGCCGAAATGTCAGCTTTCCTGCTCCTAAGATGCTGCTTGGCTGCTGTGTTCATCTAGCTCTACACCTTGTTATCTTGGGTTCTCCAGCATCTGCAGTTCCTATTATCTCTCATTTGCGATTAGGCCTGTTACTAGACGCTGCAGATGTTAGCAATGATCTACCATGAAAACCTCTGCACCCCCACCCATTAGTACTGAGACATGTATATTTGCAGGAAACACCAAAATTGGTGGCAGAGTAGTCAGTGAAGAAGGTTTTCTAAAATTACAAAAGGATCCTGATCAAATGGGTCAATGGGTTGAAAGATGGCAGATGTAGTTCAGTCTGGATAAATGCGAGGTTTTACAGTTTGGTACAACAAAGAAGGGTAGGGCTTGTGCAATTAATGGTAGGGCCTAGGGTAGTGTTGCAGAACAGAGGGATGTGGGGGTTCAAGTACATAACTTTTTGAAATTTGTGTCATATGTAGACAGGCCAGTTAAAAAGGTATTTGATAAGTTTGCCTCATTGCTCAGTCCTTTGCCGATAGGAGTTGGAAAGTCATGTTGAGGCTATATTAGACATTGGTGAGACCTCTTCTGGAATACTGTGTCCAGTTCTGGTCATCCAGTTATGGAAAGGATATTATTAAGTTGGAGAAGGTTCAGAAGAAATTTACCACAATGTTGCTGGGTATGGAAGGTTTGATTTATAAAGAAAGGCTGGATAGGCTATCACTTATTTCACTGGATCATAGGAGATTGAGAGATGACCTTATAGAAGTTTATAAAATCATGAGGGATATAGATAGAGTTAATGGTAGTTATCTTTTCCCTAGGATGGGGGATTTTTAGACTGGGAACACATTTTTAAGGCAGGAGGAGAGAGATTTAAAAAAGACATAGGCAATTTATTTTATATAAGACGGTGGTTCATGTGTGTTATGAACTTCTTGAGGAAGTAGTGGATGTGGATACAATTGCACCTTTGAAAAGTATTTGGATAAGTGCATGGATAGAAAACATTTGGAGGGATATGGGCCAGGAGCAGGCAGATGGGACTAGTTTAGTTTGGGATTGTGTGTGGCATGGACCGGTTGGACTGACGGGTCTGTTTCCATGCTGTATGATTCCATGACTTTATGTGAAGAGATTTGGTCCTGTTCCCACATCCACTGTATTGTGGGTCTTGACTCTTTATGGTCAATTAAGAGCTGTGGGGTAAGGCCCAAAAAAGGCTGAAAGCAAAAAATGCTATGAGCACCCAAGTAGGCTCTGAATATGTGAATGTGCTTTGCCCCGAGATGCAGCATGGTCAAGTCCATGAACTAGGTGCATGTTCCTGAGCTCAGAGTGTCCTTGCTGCAGCATAGAACATAGAACAGTACAGCACAGTACAGGCCCTTCGGCCCACAATGTTGTGCCGAACTTTTACGCTAATCCTAAGGTCTATCTAACCTCCACCCCTACCTTATACTATCACCCATATGCCTATCTAATAGCCGCTTAAATGCTCCTAATGCGGCCAACTCCATTACCCTCTCCAGCAATGCATTCCATGTCCTGACCTCTGTCTGAGTAAAGAACCTGCCTCTGGTGTCTCCCCTGTATCTACCTTCACTCATTGTAAAACTATGCCCCCTCATAATACCTACCTCCGCCCTAGGAAAGAGTCTCTGGCTGTCCACTCTATCTATACCTCTGTTCATTTTGTACACCTCGATCAAGTCACCTCTCATCCTTCGTCATTCTAAAGAGAAAAAGAGAAAAAAGCATTGTGAAGATAGTTGCCGTTTGCCTGGATGTTCAGCACTGAAGTGTAGAAGCATACTGCAAGTGGATCAGAGATGTGCCATAAGTATTCTTAGAGGCTTACCTAAGATGGCAATGTCCATATGGGATGTGGGGTGCATAAGGCCAGTGCCTGTGTTCTTGCCATGTGATGTTGGTGCCTGGTGTCTGACATGGAGCTCCTTTGGAGCAATTGGCAAGCTGAAGTCACCAGGTAAACAAAGAAACAAAGAAACCTACAGCACAGGAACAGGCCCTTCGGCCCTCCAAGCCTGCACTGATCAAGATCCTCTGTCTAACCTGTCATCTATTTTCTAACGGTCTGTGTCCATTTGCTCCCTGCCTATCCATGTACCTGTCCAAATATATCTTAAAAGATGCTAACGTGTCTGCGTCTACCACCTCCGCTGGCAACGCGTTCCAGGTGCCCACCACCCTCTGTGTAAAGAACTTTCCACGTGTATCTCCCTTAAGCTTTCCTCCTCTCACTTTGAACTCATGACCCCTAGTAATTGAGTCCCCTACTCTGGGAAAAAGCTTTTTGCTATCCACCCTGTCTATACCCCTCATGATTTTGTAGTCTTCAATCAGGTCCCCCCTCAATCTCCGTCTTTCTAATGAAAATAATCCTAATCTACTCAACCTCTCTTCATAGCTAGCACCCTCCATACCAGGCAACATCCTGGTGAACCTCCTCTGCACCCTCTCCAAAGCATCCACATCCTTTTGGTAATGTGGCCACCAGAACTGTACACACTACTCCAAATGTGGCCGAACCAAAGTCCTATACAACTGCAACATGACCTGCCAACGCTTGTACTCAATACCCTGCCCAATGAAGGAAAGCATGCCATATGCCTTCTTGACCACCCTATTGACCTGCATTGTCACCTTCAGGGAACAATGGACCTGAACACCCAGATCTCTCTGTTCATCAATTTTCCCCAAGACTTTTCCATTTACTGTATAGTTCACCCTTGAATTTGATCTTCCAAAATGCATCACCTCGCATTTGCCCAGATTGAACTCCAACTTCAATGTTGAGAATTCTTGACATATAGTTTGCCTTAACAGCTGGTCTGATAGAAAGCTGCATATTAATGAGGTAAGATCTGCAATTAATATTCATTAACAAGCAACCATCCTCCTTAATAGGCAACACACCAGCTGCCCAGCAAGGATCTCATCTCGACACCTGGAACTTCTTCTGAAGTCATACCACACTCAACATGTTAACTCTGTTTCTGTCACCACAGATGCTACTTGACCGGCTGAGTTTCTCCAACATTCTGTGTTATTTATCTTTGAGAAGCTGCTGTTCAAATCTCTCAAAATATGGCAATTGATTGCCATCAGCTTGAAAGACACTTTGCCCATTTGGCACTTTCCTTCAGTATATCTCTGCTGTCAGCCTTAAAAATGGATGTGAGCACCCCATACAGCAATGCTGTTCACATCTGCTGAGGAACAAAAGTGGAGGCCAACCGCTGCCAGTTACACCGACTGCCTTATTCTTCATCCCTCACAGAGGGGATAGACACTTAAATCGACCAGGAAGGAACCGAGACCCACATAGTGCATATGGGAAGATGACCAGGTCTCTTCATATGTCTGTGCACTAATGGGCGAGAGGGCTTAGGCTGCCATGGCAGATCACTGTAGTTTCCTATAACATACTTCATCCAAAATGGAGCAGGTTAACCCACGTTGCCTTAGTCCAACAAAGTGCCTGCCATCATATCTCCAAGTTGCGATGATCTCTTGTAACCCTTGCCATGAATGTTCTGGATGTGAGTTTGCTCGCTGAGCTGGAAGGTTCGTTTTCAGAAGTTGGTGACGAAACTTCTGAAAACGAACCTTCCAGCTCAGCGAGCAAACTCACATCCGGAACCTCAACCTGAGCTACAAATCTTCTCAAAACTCGCTACCTTGCCATGAATATTTAATTAGAAAGCCTTCGTTTGAGATAATTGGCAGTTCATTACTCCCAACTTCAATAACTGTTTGGAAAACCCAGAGACAGGACAACTGCAGCACAGTAGCTCAGTGGTTAGCACTGCTGCCTCATGGAGTCTGGGACCCAGTTTTGATTCCACCCTTGGGTGGCGGTCTGTGTGGAGTTTGCGAGTTCTCCCTGTCTCTACATGGGTTTCCGCAGTCCAAAAATGTGCAGATTAAGTGGATTGGCCATGCTAAATTGCGTATAATGTCAAGGGATGTGTAGGTTAGATGGATTGGCCGTGGTAAACATGGGGCTATGGGAATAAGGTATGAGGTGAGAGAAAATAGGTGCAGGATTAGGCTACTTGGCCCTTTGAGCCTGCACCGCCATTCAAACGATTATGGCTGATCATGCAATCTCAGTATCCCATTCGTGCCTTCTCATAATCCTCAATCCTTTTTGCCGCAGGGGCCACATCCGGCGCCCTGGATATATCTAATGAACTAGCCTCAACAGCTTCCTGTGGGAGAGAATTCCACAGGTTCACAACACTCTGAGTGAAGGAATTCTTCCTCATCTCAGATCTGAATGGCTTACCCCTTATTCTTAGACTGTAACCCCTAGTTCTGGACCTCCCCAAAACCAGGAATATTCTTCCCACATTTAATCTGTCCAGGCCAAACAGGATTTTATATGTTTCTATGAGATCCCCTCCTCATTATTCTAAATTTCAATGAATACAAGCCCAGTTGATCTATATTTTCCTCATAAGTCAGTCCTGCCATCCCGGGAATCAGTCTGGTGAACTGTCACTGGACTCCCTTGATAGCAAGAATGTCCTTCCTCAGACTAGGAGACCAAAACTGCACACAATACTCATGTGTGGCCTCACCAAGGCCCTGTATACTGCAGCAAGACATCCATTCTCCAATACTCAGATCCTCTTGCTATGAAGGCCAGCATGCCATGAGCTTTCCTCACTGCCAGCTGCACCTGCATGCCAGCCTTTAGAGACTGTTCTACCTTGAGATCCAAGTCTCATTGCAACTCACCTTTTCCTAAACTGCCACAATTCGGATAATAATCTGCCTTTCTGTTTTTGTGACTGAAGTTAATAACCTCAAATTTATCAACATTATATTGCATTTGTCAAGTACTTGCCCATTCAGCTAGCCTGTCCATGTCAACCTGCAGTCTCTTAGCATCCTCCTCACAGCACACACTGCCACCCAGCTAGTGTCATCTACAAATTGGACATATTGCATTCAATTCCTTCAACCAAATGGTTAATGCATATTGTGGACAGCTGGGGTCCCAGCATTGAACCCTGCAGCACCCCACAAGTCACTACCTGCCACTCTGAAAAGGACCGGTTTATTCTAACTCTCTGTTTCCTTTCTGCCAACCAATTCTCTATCCAAGTCAATACATTACCTGCGATACCATGAGCTTTAATTTTCCTTACTAATCTCTCATGTGGAACCTTGTCAAAAGCATTTTGAAAACTCAGATACGCAACATATACTGATTCACCCTTGACCACTCTACTGGTCACATCCTCAAAAAACTTTTGAAGATTTGTCAAGCATGAGTTCCCTTTGGTGAATCCATGCTGATTAGGACTAATTCTATCACCAGTTTCCAAATGCTCTGGTGTTAAACCCTTAATAATTGACTCTAAGCATTTTCCCCATCACTGATGTCAGGCTAGCTGGCCTATAATTCCCAACTTTTTCTCTCCTTTCTTGTTCAAAGAGTAGGGTTACATGAGCTACCCTGTAGTCCATTGGAACTCTTCCAGAGCCTACAGAATGCTGGAAAATGATCACCAATACTTCTGCTATTTCTAGGGTTACTTCCTTTAATACTCTGGGATGCAGAACATCAGGCCCTTGGGACATTATTGGGTTTTAATCCCATCAATTTCCCCATTACCATTTCCTAACGAATAAGGATTTCCTTCAGATCCTCCTTCATGCTTGACCCTGTGTCCCTAGCATTTTCTGAAGGTTATTTTTATTGAAGACAGATCCAAATTAGTTGTTCAACTGGTCTACTATCTCTTTGTTGTCCATTATGAATTCACCTGATTCTAACAGCAAGGGACTTACATATGTTAGCGAGTTTTGAGAAGATTTGTAGCTCAGGTTGAGGTTCCAGATGTGAGTTTGCTCGCTGAGCTGGAAGGTTCGTTTTCAGACGTTTCGTCACCATTCTAGGTAACATCATCAGTGAGCCTCCGACGAAGCGCTGGTGTATGTCCCGCTTTCTATTTATCTGGTTAGGTTTCCTTGGGTTGGTGATGTCATTTCCTGCATTGGACATCACCAACGCAGGAAATGACATCACCAACCCGAGGAAACCTAACCAGACAAATAGAAAGCCGGACATAACACCAGCGCTTCGTCGGAGACTCACTGATGATGTTACCTAGAATGGTGACGAAACGTCTGAAAACGAACCTTCCAGCTTAGTGAGCAAACTCACATTCAGAACTTACATATGTCTTCAACAGTCTTTTTTTCTTCACACATCTATCGAAGCTTTTGCGATCAGGTTTTGTTTTCCACAAGCTTACTTTCATATTCTAATTTTCAGTTCCGAATTAAACCTTTTGTCCTCTGCTGAATTTTAAATTTCTCCCAGTCCTTTGAGTTTGCTGTTTTTTCTGGCCAATTTATATGCCTCCTGTTTGGCTTTAACATTATCCCTGAGTTCCCTTTTTAGCCACAGTTGAGCTACGTTCCCTGTCTTACCGTTCCGTCAGATAGAGATGTACAGCTGTTGAATTAGTTTGCTTTGGGAAAGAATAATAAATGAGCAAGCAAAATAGAGGCTTGGGTCCCTGACTCAAGAACAGTCCCATCATTCTAGCAGGGACTGGGTGAGAAGGAATGGCCAGAGAACAAGAGTTAGGAGAGCTGCTTAACTGAGTGTGTTAGAGGGAGATAGAGCAGAAGGGAAATATAGAAAATAGGCACAATTGAATGGACGACCATCCATCGTTGTATAATCTTGTGGCTTTCAGTGTCTGAATTCTCCAAGAAAATTATTATCCACTTGGAAAGGAGAAGTTTCCAATTGCAAAGCAAGGAGAGTTTGGAAGAAATAGTAACAAGTATGTTTATGCTTCAGGTTTTAACGTGACATTGGATGCAACATTTAATGGCTTTGACACATCATTGTATCAAATCAAAGGCTGCCGCAGCAGCGCCTGTGAAGGTTTGGAGAATCTGAAAAAGTTACATGTGAGTACACTGTAAATCAAATTCTTGTTAATTTTCAGCTACAAGCATGTTGCTTGTAGCAACAAAAAAAGAGGCAGGTGTTAAAAAGTGTTTGACAAGAGGCAAGAGGTAAAATGGAGGGGAGGATCAGGGAGGTAACTGTAACATTTAGGACCTGGGCAACTGAAAGGGATCCCACCATGGTGGAATTTGAATTCAATAATCATCTAGAATTAAGAGTTTACTGATGACCATGAAACCATTATCAATTGTTGGAAAAATCCATCTGGTTCACTAATGTCCTTCAGGGAAGAAAACTGCCATCTTTACCTGGTGGCCTAATGTGACTGCAGTCCTACAGCAATAGGTGGTTGACTCTTAATTGCCCCCTTGCCAATTAGGGATGTGCATTGAATGCTTGTCCAGCCAATGATGCCCACATCCCATGAAGGAATAACAAAAATCTATTGGTTGAAGGTCTAGACAAGGATCAGTGCAGTTTGGTTGGGACAAATCCAGGAGTCCGTGAGGTCTGTTCTACTTTATTAAATGCACTAACAACAGAATAATTTGTGAATTAATTCCACAAGCATGTTTCTTTTTATATTATTTCCTTTTGGAGTCTATTTTCATCAACTCTCGCTGCACCAAGTCCCATTCATGTACCACGCCTCACTTGTAGACTGGCATTAGATGACAATGCAGTAATATCCCTGCATTAACTCACTTTTCTCTATCTCTGAAACCTCTTCCAACTTCACAACCCCCTGAGATCTCTGAGTTCATCAAATTCTAGCATCTTTATCTCTTATTTCAATTATGCCATTATCGGTGAGATCCCTTTCAGTTGCCCAGGCCCTAAACTTTACAGTTACCTCCCTGAACCTCCCCTCCATTTTACCTGTTGCCTCTTGTCAAACACTTCTTAACACCTGCTTCTTTTTTTGCTCAAGCTTTTGATTATCTGACCTCACATCCCTTTCTTTGGTTTGCAATCATTTTCTTTTGCTATAATGTTCCTATGAAGCTCCTCAGAATGTTTCATGACATTAAGGTGCTATACAAATACAAGTTGATGTTGTACCTCTTATAGAAAGGAAGTAGTTTACACCTGACTTGGGTTATGGATCTTATCCAAGTGATCACCTGTCTTGTGAAGGTCCAAAAGTATTTCAGACCTTTACAACCAGGGTTGATCGTGAGGGACCAAGGCCTTGGCACCATTCTTTAAACTGCAGCATGGGATGTGAAATCCAGTGATCTCTATTTACATGCGGCACTGCCATCCTTAAGACCATAATTAGAAATTAATTAAAATTAGCTTTATGGTCACGTGTACTCACATGAGTGCAGTGAAAAGTTTACAGGTCGCTGCTTATGGGACAATCTTAGATATTGAGATACCTTGGTGCAAATTTTCAATTACAAATCCATAGAAAATAAAGTAGAAAAATAAAGAAGTAAAAAATCCAGCAATAAATTAGAAAAAAATAGAGAAATAAGAGTTCAGAATAACGGTCCTTCCTAACCAGACCCTTTTGGGATTCACCTCGAAGCTGGGAATTCGAATCCACGTTGAGGCTTGGAGTTTAAGTCCATGCCTAGACTGGGAATCCATGCTGGTTTTCATCCTGAATATCACCGATGCTACTTGAGTATGGGAGATAAGAAGCAAAAGGTAAAAAGAAGCGAAATGACAGAGAAAAGACAGAAAAGAAACAAATAAATCGGACAAGATCTAGCTCTGCCTCCATCTTGGGTAAATGTAGGATTTAGGATCAGAAGTAGGATATTGAGTCCGCTTCACCATTCAATATGGTTTTCGCTGCTCTGACAATCCTCAACTCTACTTTTCTGCCTTATCCAGTAACCCTTAATTCCCTAGGCCCTGGCGCCACTCCTCAAAAGGATGTTATTCAAAATATGCTAAGGTTCTCATTGAGCAGCAGATTGAAGGGGTGGGAAGAACATGGTGTTGAACGTGGCTGATGTTGGACAGATACTCCCCTTACCTTGTGACTGTGAATCCTTCCCTTTTGTAACTTCCTACTATGTAGACATTATTAACACCTCATGAAGGCTTCCCAGCACCAAGTTCTCAGGGCATCTCATGTTGGATTATAAATAACGTCAGCATCCCAAGAACAAATAAAATAAGTCTAACCAATCAAAGACTGATTTAGTAATGGAGATCAATGCAACTAAATATGCTGATGATCTCCATGGTCACCTGAAGCAGTTAGAATTTCTGTGAATAGCAAACAATAACAATAGATGCATCATCTTCTGAAAGACTGCAATGTGGACCAAGTGATGGAATGCTTGTCTCTCTCATTCAGTCTGGGAAGGAATTCAACCGAATAAAAAGATTTGCTGTTTTTGAATCACACACAACTTATAACATAAAAACAGGAAATTCGGTTCAACAGCTTGACTGCTGGTATTTATGCACTATGCAACCTTCCTCTAAAATATTTATGGAATTTGTAATCTTTTTATAAGAAGGTTTGAAAATTACTTTTATAAGTTTGCATCAGTTGCAAGTAACATATTGAATCTTTTTGGATAGTAAGAGACGATGGTCCACCCGACCCCTGGTGATCCTTGGTTTGAAAGCAGTATCAATAAATAACAAATGAGGACAGAACATAAGAAATAGGAGCAGGAGTAGGCCATCTGGCCCATCAAGCCTGCTCTGCCATAAAGTAGTACTAATGCCCTTTAGGGAAAGAAACAGCAATCATTACCTGGTCGGGCCTACATGTGATTCCAGATCCACAGCAATGTGTTTGACTCTAAACTGTCCTTTGGGCAACTTAGGACGGGCAATAAATGCTGTGTAGCCAGCAACACCCTCATCTTGTACATGAATAAAGAACAATAAGATCATGATTGATCTCTTCATAGACTCAGCTCTATTTACCCACCCGCTCACCATAACTTTTAACTCCTTTACCAGTCAAAAATCTATCTATCATTGCCTTAAAAACATTCAACGAAGTAGCCTCGCTGGACAGGGAATTCCACAGATTCACAACCCTTTGGATGAAGATGTTCCTCCTCAACTCAGTCATAAATCTGCTCCCACTTATTTGAAGCTGTGCCTCCTAGTTCTAGTTTCATCTGCCAGTGGAAACAACCTCCCTGCATTTTTTAAATCTATTCCCTTCATAATTTTATATGTTTTTGTAAGATACCCACTCCAGTTCTTCTAAACTCCAACGGATATCATCATAGTCTTGCTCAATATCTCCTCATAAGCCAACCCTCTCAATTCCGTAATCAACCTAGTAAACCTCCTCTGCACCCTCTCCAGTGCCAGTACATCCTTTCTCAAGGAACAAGACCAAAACTGTACATAGTACTCTAGTTGTGGCCTCACCAGCACCCTGAACAGCTGCAGCATAACCTCCCTATTTTTAAAGTCCAACCACTCCAGAAAGACAATATTCCATTTGCCTTCTTAATTTTCCGCTGCACCTTCAAACCAACTTCCCGTGATTCAAACAAAGGGACACACATATTCCTCTGCACAGCAGCATGCTGCAATTTTTCGCCATTTAAATAATAGTTCATTTTGCTGTCATTTGTGGAAATGGATGACCTCACATTTACCAACATTGTACTCTATCTGCTAGACCTTTCCCACTCACAGCCTACCTATACCCCCTGTAGACTTTCAATGGCCTCAGCTAACTTTGCTCTACTACACATTTTAGTGCCATCTGTGAACTTTGACTCACTACACTTGGTTCCCAACTCTAAAGAAACAGCAGTCACCCATGGGGCAGCATGGATGCTCAGTGGTTACCACTGCAGCCGCACAGCACCAGGGACCCAGGTTCGATTCCAGCCTCAGGTGACTGTCTGTGTGGAGTTTGCACATTCTCCCCTTGTCTGCGTGAGTTTCCTCTGGGTGCCCCGGTTTCCTCCCACAGTCCAAAGATGTGCAGGCTAAGTGGATCAGCCATGCTAAATTACCCGTAGTGTTCGGGGGTGTGTGGGTTATAGGGGGATGAGTCCAGGTGGAATGCTTCAAGGGGTGGAGTGGATTTGTTGGGCCGAAGGGCCTGTTTCCACACTGTAGGGAATCTAATCTAAATTATCTATGTAAATTGTAAACAATTGTGGTCCCAACACTGATCACTGAGGCACACCAGTAGCCACTGATTGCCAA
The DNA here is from genome assembly GCF_030684315.1 of Stegostoma tigrinum. Classification (NCBI taxonomy): domain Eukaryota; kingdom Metazoa; phylum Chordata; class Chondrichthyes; order Orectolobiformes; family Stegostomatidae; genus Stegostoma; species Stegostoma tigrinum. The sequence goes on from NC_081391.1 coordinate 4,061,313, forward strand.
CCAGAAAAACCCTCATTTATACCCACTATAGTAAGATAACAAAGTGTGAAGCTGGATGAACACAGCAGGCCAAGCAGCATCTCAGGAGCACAAAGGCTGACGTTTGGGTCTAGGCCTGAAATGTCAGCTTTTGTGCTCCTGAGATGCTGCTTGGCCTGCTGTGTTCATCCAGCTTCACACTTTGTTATCTTGGATTCTCCAGCATCTGCAGTTCCCATTATCATTGATACAACATTTATACCCACTCTTTGCTTTCTGTTTTTTAACTAATTTTCTATGCATGCTTATACATTATCTGTAACACCACACACCTTTATCATATGCAACAACCTTCTCGGCAATACCTTGTCAAATGCCTTCTGGAAATCCAGATACATCACATCCATCCCACTCGTAATGACCCCAAAGAATTCCAGTAAATTAGTTAAACTTGATCTCCCTTTCATGAGCCCATGCTGTTTCTGCCCAATGGACAATTTCTATCCAGATGTCTCACTATTTCTTCAATTATTATAGATTCAAGCATTTTCGACACAACAGAAGTTATGCTGATGGGCCTATAGTTACACGTCTTTTGTCTACCTCTTTTTTTAAACAGTGGTGTCACATTTGCAAGGTTATAAAGAAGTAATGTGGCTGACACAAAGCAAAGGAGTTGGAAGATGATAAGCAACAGACATAGGCACAAAGGGAAAACAGACAGAAAAGGCTACAAAATTCTTGTGAGGAGAAAAGTAAATTTATCTCATGAAGAGTTTTTTTTTACTTTGGCAGAAAAGAAGACAAGAAGCAAAATTCAAGCTTGCTAAGAAGGTCTAAACCCTTAAGAAATTAAGTAAATAGCTTAGGGATGCTAAAGAGTTGTGTTTTTTCAGAAGTGGACAAATCATGAACTGGGGTGTTATTGGTTGGTCAGAAGGAAAAATTGTTGGCAAGTTCCACCATTAGGACTGTCATCATCTGAGGGAGAGAGGGTTTGCAGAAGTGAACCTTTCTGATGATAATCATGTCATGTAACTAGAATGTAAAAGCAGTCATCAGACCAGACTTCTGACCTACCTGGTGTGAATGAAGAGCAATAAATTGTGAAAGTGTGCAGCCAGATAGTGCCACATTTGTGCAGGATGTGACTGAGGTGCTACGGTCCTGTGAGACCTTTGTTGTATTGGCTATTTACAGTGAAATTTACCTTTTTATTTTAAGTATCATGCACTTATTAATTCATGTTAATTTATTTGATTCTGATTTGTTTTAAAGTAGAAATTACAGAAAGTGAAACATTATTAGTAATTTCTTTGGAGTTAAATTTTAGTTATTTTAGTTTATGGTCCCCCCCACAGGGCTAATAACATTGTTTTTCTAATCTCATGCATTATTTGTCTGAACTATTCCATTTGCAAACAAGTTCCATTGCTGAGTGGACATTGGACAAAAATTTGTACTATTCTCAAATCGCTAATCAGTTTGATAAAAGATAAAGGTGTGTGGCATTACAGACAATGTATTAGTACGTATAGAAAATCAGTTAACTAACAGGAAGCAAATCGCTAATCACTAACAAGTACAATTTCATACTGTGCGGTGGCACCTTAAAAGTTTAATTTTAATTCACTCATAGGATGTAAGCATTGCTAATTGAATCTAATTCACTCATAGGACATAGGCGTCCCTGACTGGCTCAGCAATTGGAGTGATTATACAGTGAAAAGAAAAGGAGGAGTGTAGATTGACAACCTCTGATTCTGATTTTCTTTACTCCCGAATCTAGAATGACAACAAATTGGGTTGTGCAGTTCTGGGTCCAACATGCACGTATGCAACATTTCAAATTGTCACGTAAGTCTCTGCTTCCTTATGATGTGAGTTGGTCTGTGTGCTGGAGGAAAGTAGGTAGTTACAACCATTTATATTCAGCTTGAAGAGACAGGGAGAGATTGACAATCCATGTCTATGTTCTGGTACAAAATGCCGTCAAAGCACCAAGTCATTGGCCTTTCTCCCTCCATAATTTGACAGCAAATTACACAGTCAATGTTACTTTGTAGAATGAAAAAGGTGGCAATATGCATGACTGTCAGCCTTCATTACTAGAGAACGCTGTATAGTAAATAAGTGTAATATATCTTTAATAAGCCAGGGCAAGTGAGAGATCAGAAACAGAGAAACCTTGGGCAATTCAGAGGCAGCCGTGGTAGTGTTCCAAGAACTTAGGTTTTAAGATTAGAACGTATGCATTTATTCAACGACTTTAACATGGTTAGGCTCCCTAAACCCTAGCAACTCTCCATACCCTCTTAAACCCTCCATCCCTCCCTTGTCATCATGCTACTCTATGTCATTTCAAAAATCTACTACACCTCCATGCCATTCTTTGTTTCCTATGCCACTTTGAAAGTATCTTGTATCGTTAATGACACCTTCGTAGCCCCTCCAACAGTCTTCACCAAGCGCAGACTCAGGAGTCATGTAGAGATGAAAAGAACATTTTCTAACATAAAGAGAATTTTCAATTTTAAACATTTGATACTGGACGTATCATATTATTGAAACTCATTAAAATTGTTTTAATCCAAACGAGAGACTAAACTGTTTTAAAAACAATAAAACTCCATTTATCAGCCACAGCCAAGCTTTTAATAGCCTCTTAAAATTGCTAATAAAGTATTAAGTCATTGCCCTCCACAGTCCCTCACCCTGCTGAGTTAAATGGTTTTGGAGCTTTTGAAACTTAGCTAAGCATTCATAATTAGTTTAATTCAATAAGCCCTTGGGAAATGCCAACAAATGGGACAACTGACTAACTCTTTCAAAGCTACACTTCTTGGCATGTTAATCAATGCACTCCAGCAGTGGGTGTCTTAATTTAGTTCAGCTGAAAGATGTAGTCTGTTATTTCACATTTTTTTTCAAGTGCTTGAAATTAACTTCAGATCATGGCACGGAAACATATCTTACCCATCCTTCAAGGGTGTTTAAGCCTCCTGTATAAATCGATGCCTTCCACATTGCAGGTTAAGGCTGTTACAACAGCGGAAATGGGGAATGTTTGAACTCAGCACTAATTTCAAATTGCTCTGCTGAATTTTGATTTACTGCTTTTGTTAAAGCCCTCCAAGGTTGACCCAACTCTGCAGAGTTCTGACCCGTAGAGTACACATGCAAATACATTATGCTAAAGTTTGGTAAATCATCGGCTGTGCCTGAGCTGATGGAATATATTCTCTTCAGGAAGAAATAGTTTGCATTTAATCAATAGTTTCCTTTCATGATCTTGTAATCCCAAAGGCTTCAGAGCAAACCTTTAGAACTAGTACGGTGGCTCAGCAGCTAGCACTGCTTCTCACAGCAACAGGGATCCGAGTTTGATTTCACGCTCAGGTGACTATCTGTGTGGAGTTTGCACGTTCTCTCTGTGTCTGCATGGGTTTCCTCTGGGTGCTCTGGTTTCTTCCCACAGTCCAAAGATGTGCAGGTTAGGGCAGATTAACCATGGGAAATGCAAGGGTACGGGAATAGGGTAGGGTGTGGGTCTGGGTCTGGGTCTGGGTGCAATGCTGTTTGGAGGGTTCATACGAACTCAATGGGCCAAATGACTTGCTTCCAAACTCTGGGGATTCTGTGATTTTATGATTCAATGTTGTTGGTAGGAGCTTCCACATGTGCCAATCAGTTTTAACCTCCACATGCAGAAGCTGCTACTGTTCACAGACCTTGGATGTCTGCACTGTGGAATTTAAATAATGCATTTTGTTGCTTTAGAGAGGGTGAAGAGAAGATTTGATGGAATCAAAGTAAGGATCTGGGACTTTAATCATTTGGAGAGACTGGAGAAGAAAGGCTGTCTTAAGTAAAGACTCTGTGGTAGATAACGGGAAGATTTAGAAAGGGAATTCCAGAGATTAGTGCGGAGCCACCACAGTTGCCAATAATGGTGCAATAAAAATTATGGTGTGAAAGAAGTCAAATTGAGAGAAAAACAGGGAGATAGAAAGGATAGAAACAAACCAAGTTTATAACAAGAACCAGATAATGCGAAATAATTAACAAATTTGTTTCTTTTCTTGAACAGGCTGGAAACACATTTGGAAGTCCCCATAGTATCTGCTGGAAGCTTTGGGTTATCCTGTGATTATAGACCCAATGTGACTAGGATTCTACCAACAGCTCGGAAACTCACTAATTTTTTTGTAAAGTTCTGGCAATATCAAAGTGATGCAAAGCCATACAAATGGGATTCAACCTATTTTTACAAGAAAAATGAGACCTCGGAACCCTGTTTCTGGTGGGTGGCTTTTATATGTTCTTCCTCTGGATAAGATCAATGATGTCACCATGCCACTTGTTTCTCTCTTCATATGGATCGCAACTCAATTCTGAGATTTCAAATTTGACAAGATTGAATGAATCTCATTCCGAGACCCAAGTGGCTTCTGTCTCTAATTGCAGATAACTGTAGTTCTTTAATGGAATTGAAGAAATATAGACCTATGGCCCATTGGGCGCAGTTTTCATCTCCGTTTACCTTGTTTAACCCACACTTGGAGCATTGTACTCTGTTCTGTTATCTTTGTGATGTGATTAAAAGTTAATTCTTTCTTGCAGGATGTATTCTAACTTTCTTTCAAACTCTGTTTCTATGATTTTAGGTATATTAATGGTTTGGAAGCTGGGTCAGCTCATTTCGCTTTGAGTTTAGATGTTAAAGAAATCATCCGTGACCAACTGAAGTTCAAAGAGATAGTGAACAACTCCACCAGGAAGAGTAATGGTGAGAATTTACTTTCTGCTCCATGTGCTGTATTGTACCATTAATCTGAAAATTAACAATGTTGGAAAATAGAAGATGTATTTAGAAATTCATCTATCATGTAATATCTCCATGTGGTTTTATACCAATTTTCTTTTCTATTCTTTTTGTGAAAATAGTATCAGTACCCCACACAGTAATTCAATATGGAAGTAAAATCATTCTAGGAAAAGTAAAAGAGACACTTACCTAATTAGAGATAACAACGTGTAGAGCTGGATGAACACAGCAGGCGAAGCAGCATCATAGGAGCATCTAAGATGCTGCTTGGCCTGCTGTGTTCATCCAGCTGTACACTTTGTTATCTCGGATTCTCCAACATCTGCAGTTCCTATTATCTCTGATGCAGTTAGCTAATTAGGCCTATTCTAAATCTTACCCTTCTCACTATGTTCCTCAATCTTAGCTATCTTCTCACAACATGTTTCTCACAAGTAAGAAGACTGCCTCAGAATATATATGTTGTATTGTTTGCACCACGTGAATCTTCTTTTCTACTTATAACTCCCAGTCCTATCTGAAGTGATTTGCTTATCTTTTTTATTTTAATGAGGCCCAATTTGAGCTGTTAATTCTGTGCAATATCCTGACAACTCCCCAATCTTTCTTCGGCTCAGTGCTTGCTGATATTGTCAATTTCTATCTTACCTCAGAGACTGCTCTGTTTCTGTCAAATCCCAGTCCTCCAAACTCTCCCTTCTTTCACTCCTGCCCCATTTTTCATTTCCCTTACACTCACTTTCCCCCTCCAACTTTCCTGAATGTAAATATCCTCACCAAACTCCATTCTCACTTTTTCCACCAATTCTTGTCAGATACCACCCTAGTCAAAGACAACAGAGATATACTGTGTGACTATGCGCTACGGCATACTAACTTTCTCATTCTCCACGAATGGCAAGAGGCAATTGTCCACTTACTTCATCCTTCCCTTTGGTTCACCGACATATATTGGATCCATTCTTGTCTGTCTCAGTTAAGCCAACATATTTCATCCAGCGACTTTCCTCCCATTGTGTACTGACAGCTTTAGTGTGCTCCAAGACACCATTCTTGATTGCCCACTTATTCACAGTTCAATATTCTCCTTACCATCTGAAAGCAAAATATAATCGAAACAAACAAAAACATAAGTTGCGGGAAAAACTCAGCAGATCTGGCAGCATCTGTGGACAGAAAACAGAACTATTGTTTTTCATAGAGTGATAGAGTTCCGTAGCACAGAAACAGGCCCTTCGGTCAAACGTGTCCTCGCTGACCAGATATCCGAAGTTAATCTAGTCCCATTTGCCAGCGTTTGGCCCATATCCTTCTAAACACTTTCTATCCATGTTCCCATGTGGGTGCCTTTTAAATGTTGCAATCATACCTGCTTCCATCATTTCTCGTGGCAGCTCATTTCATATGTGCATCACCTTCTGCATGAAAATGTTGCCCCTTAGGTTCTTTTATATTTTTCCTCTCTCGCCTTAAACCAATGCCATCTAGTTTTGGACTCTCCTACCCTGAGGGAAAAAAACCTTGACTATTCACTCTACCCATGCCCCTTTTGATTTTACAAACCTCTATAAGGTAATCCCTCAGTCTCCAATGCTCCAGGAAAAATAGTCCCAGTGTATTCAGCGTTCCCTTTATAGCTCAAACACTCCAACCCCGGCAACACCCATATAAATCTTTTCTGCACCCTTTCAGGCTTAACAACATCTTTCCTGTAGCAGGGAGACCTAAATTGCACGCAGCATTTTAAAAGTGGGCTGTCCAATGTTCTGAAACAACTCCTATACGCAATGCACTGACCAATGAAGACAAGTATACCAAATACCTTCTTCACTACCCTGTCCACGTGGGACTCCTTTCAAGGAACTATGAACATGCATCCAGTGACCCTTCTTCAGAATGTACTTTCTTCAGAAAGGATTGCAAATGCTGGAGATCCACAATAAATACTGACATGCTGGAGAAGTTCAGCAGGTCTGGCAGCATCTGTGGAGAGAGAAGCAAAGTTACCGTTTCGAGTTTAATGTAACTTTATTATTGTTCTTCTGTTTTTCTCTTTACAGATACTGCCAGACTTGCTGAGCTCCACTGGCATTTTCTGTTCTCCAAATTATTATCTGTGAGCCTGGGACCCATTTCTGTTTCATCTGATAACATCCAACGTTCCTGTCCCCATCTTAGATTCCATGACTATTACTGACAGGAGGCCACGAATGAGTCAAAACTACTCATAGATAAACAGTATTTTTGTTTATTCATTCTTGGGATGTGGACAACATTTACTGATTGTCCTTAATTGCCCAAGGGTAGTTGAGTGTCAGTCATATTACAGTCAGTCAGACTGATTTGATAACAATGGCAGTTTCCTTCCCTAAGGGCATTACCGAACCAGATTCCTCTTTCCCAACAAACGGCAATGGTTTCATGGTCACCATTGAATTCGCATTCCACCATCTGCCATGGCAGGATTCAAACCTAGGTCCCCAGAACATTACTTGGATTTCTGATAGTACCACTGTTCCATAGGTGCCTCAGTGAAACTGAAACTTTATTATTAAGCTCCTGACAGAAACTGCAAGGTTCAGGCCCCATCCCATGCTGCCTGGTTATCGGGCCAGTCTGATCTTTTGCTGTCTTTGTGTGAGGATAGAGCACCATACTAAATTCATCATCCTGTATAAATGTTGCGATTAAAACAAGGTCAGCCAGGTGGACCTCATAGAATATGAGCTCCATGATTGGGACTGTTAATCAATCAGAGAGCCTTGGCTGACAGATTAGAACAGGAGTGTCAGACATCCTGTTCACTATGGCTGTGAGGGAGCAAGATCAGGGTCAATGACATGTAAATAATGCAGGATTTGGTGATGGGATACTGACATCTCTGGAGTTATTTCAGTGACAACAAGAGAAAAGCAGGCTCCTGAAGAAATTTGCTTGCAACAGTTGTCTTTGAGTTGGGGTAAGCATTTCTGGCATCATGCTGTTATTTGGGAAGCTTGAGCCATTTGATATCTGTTGATGTTCTGTTGTTGAAGACTGGGTTCAGTATGTAGATAGGATGCATTATTTTTTCAGGGCAAATCACACTGGGGCAGATGAAAACCAATGAGTAAATCTCCTGACAGCTTATGGATTCTCAGCTTTTTTAGTTTTTAGGAGCCTAACCTTTCCTGAGGTACCAGATATTAAAACCAGGTGGATAAGGTTGTTAAGAAAGCAGGTGGTGTTTTGGCTTTCATTAACAGGGGGATCGAGTTTAAGAGCCGCGAGGTTATGCTGCAGCTCTATAAAACCCTGGTGAGACCACACTTGGAATATTGTGTCCAGTTCTGGTCGCCCTATTATAGGAACGATGTGGAGGCTTTGGAGAGGGTGCGAAGGAGGTTTACCAGGATGCTGCCTGGACTGGAGGGCTTGTATTACGAGGAGAGGTTGACTGAGCTCAGACTTTTCTCTCTGGGGAGAAAGAGGAAGAGAGGTGACCTGATCGAAGTGTACAAGGTAATGAGAGGCATGGATAGAGTCGATAGCCAGAGACTTTCCCCCAGGGCAGGATTGACTGCCACGAGGGGTCATAGTTTTAAGGTGTTAGGAGGAAGGTATAGAGGAGACTTCAGAGGGAGGTTCTTCACCCAGAGAGTTGTGAGCACATGGAATACTTTGCCAGTGGAAGTCGTGGAAGCAGAGTCATTAGTGACATTTGAGTGACTGCTGGACATGCACATGGTCAGCAGTGAATTGAGGGGAGTGTAGGTTAGGTTATTTTATTTTTGGATTAGGATTAATCCATGGCACAACATGTGGGCTGAAGGGCCTGTACTGTGCTGTACTTTTCTATGTTCTATGTTCTATGTAAGTAGCATATGCTAAGCAAACAGGAGAACCGGTGGATATGCTGTAGTTGGATTTCCAGAAAACATTTGATAAGTTGCCACTTGAAAGGTCATTATGGAAAGTTAAAGCCTTTGCATAGGGGTAACACACTGGCATGGAAAGAAGATTGGCTAGCGAACAGGAAACAGAGAGTAGCCATTTTTGAGTTGTCAAGATCTAACAATGCTGGGGTCTCGATCCTGCACAATTTACATGAATAACTTGAATGGTAGCACTGTTGGCATTATTGCTAAATTTGCTGATAGCACAAAGTTATATAGGATAGTAAGTTGTGAAATGAATCTAGGTGAATGTGAGTTGCTTTGTCCTGGTAAGGCAATCAGGGCAGGACTTCCACAGTTAATGGCAAGGTCCTGGGGAGTGTTGCCAAACAAAGAGACCTTGGGGTTCAGGTTCATAGTTACTTGAAAGTGGAATTGCAGAGTGGTGAAGAAGGCATTTGGTACGCTTGCTTTTATTGGTCAGAGCATTGAGTATAGATTTAGGAGGCCACGTTGCAGCCGTACAGGGCATTGGTTATAGATAACAAAGTGCCAAGCAGCATCTCAGGAGCACAAAAGCTGACATTTCGGGCCTAGATCCTTCATCAGAGAACCTCTCTCCAGCATCTGCAGATCCCATTATTTCAGGGCATTGGTTATATTAACTTTGGAATACTACATTCAGTTGTGGTTTCCCTGCTGTAGGAAAAATGTCATTTAAAAGATTCAGAAAAGATTTTTGAGAATGTTGCCAGGTTTGGAGATTTTGAGCAAAAGGGAGAAGCTGAATAGATTGGAGCTATTTTCCCTGGAGCATCGGAGGGTGACAGGTGACCTTTTAGAGGTTTATAAAATCATGAGGGGTATGGTTAAGATGAATAGCCAAGGTCGTTTCCCCAAGGTAGAGGAGTCAAAGATGAGAGGACATAGGTTTAAGATGGGGGGGAGATTTAAAAGGAACCTAAGAGCTAACTTTTCAATGTAGAGGTTGGTAATTTTATGGAATGAACTGCCAGAGGAAGTGGTGGAAGTGGGTACAGTTACAAAATTCAAAAGACATCTGGATGGGTTCATGAAAAGAAAGGGTTTAGATGGATATGGGGCAAATTTACTAAATTAATTTAGGATATCTAGTCAGCATGGACGACTCGGACCAAAGGATCAGTTTCCCTGTTGTACATCTCGGCGACTCTGGGTTCTCACTGGAGTTTTTAAGGTTACTAGATTAAGCATATAATATCCTGAGGGGTCATGACAAATTGAATTTGCGAAGGATGTATCCCCGTATGGGAAAATTGGGTAATAGCAAAGTTGGGTTGTCAGGCTTAACTTGTTTATTTGTAGGCTCTTATTTTGGTTGTGACTGCTGCAATTGTAACAAGGTCAAACAGATAGACCTCATAGTTTTCTGAAGAAGGATCTAGGCCCGAAACGTCAGCCTTCCTGCTCCTCTGATGCTGCTTGGCCTGCTGTGTTCATCGATCTCTGTGGAGTTATTTCAGCTACATGCAATAAGGTTTAAATCATTGTTTCAGTATTTGATTGTCTGTGAGATTTCTTAATAAGTAGCTAAATTATAGGTAACTCATGATTGATGTTATCTGGTCAGATTTCCACCAATGAGCTCTGAGGAACGGTCACTGGACCTGAAAGGTTAACTCTGTTTTTCTCCTTCACAGATGCTGCCAGACCTGCTGAGCTTTTCCAGCAACTTTGTTTTTGTTCCTGATTTATAGCATCTGTAGTTTTTTTTGGCTTTTGTTTCCACCAATTGTAGTCTGTCTCAGAAAGTTCCAGGGTTCAATCCTTGTGTCGGGTTATTCTTTGAAATTCTGCGACTGACTTGTTCTGGTGATGGATTAATATCCAAATTTCTCACTTTTGAGTTTGTGGTGTGACATTGATGATTCAGTATATTCTACCATCTCCAACACTGATTATCCTTTCTGGAGACCTCATGTCTAAAGCTTGTGATCAGAGATAATGGGAACTGCAGATGCTGGAGAATCCAAGATAACAAAGTGTGAAGCTGGATGAACACAGCAGGCCAAGCAGCATCTTAGGAGCACAAAAGCTGACGTTGGGTCTAGGCCTGAAACGTCAGCTTTCGTGCTCCTGAGATGCTGCTTGGACTGCTATGTTCATCCAGCTTCACACTTTGTTATCATGTCTAAAGTTTACCTTCTTATCAGAAGTCACTCCCTTTTTCCTTGTTACACTCAGGATTTGCTGTCTGTTTAAAACACAGCTTTTCTTCCAATTAACTCCTTAAATTCTTCTGCAGGACAATCCTTGTCCTTTTTGGCAATAAAACATCCAATTGATCACCAGACATGAAAACAGTTGTTAGCTCCTTTCTCCCAGGAAACAGATTATGTTCCTTTTCAGGGATGGCTAATTTGCATGTTGCTTTCAATCCCTTTTATAACAACATCTTTTTCATCTCAAAACAGTTTATTTCAGAAAAAAAAATTCTTTCAATCCATGAAGTTATTAAAGTTGTGAAGCTTACATTGTGACAATATAAAAAATTGGTTAGGCCACAGTTACTGTATTGTTTACAGTTCTGGAATTCACATTACATGAGGGATATGATTGTACTGGAGAGGGTACAGAGATTTACCAGGAATTTGTCTGAGCTGGAGAGTTTTAGTTATGAAGAGAGATTGGACACACTGGAGTTGCTTTCTTTGGAGCAGAGAAGACTGAGAGGAGGAATGGTTGAGATGTATAAAATTATGAGGGGCATAGACAGGAAGAAACCTTTCCCCTTGGTGTAGGGATCAACGACTCAGTAACATAGATTTAAAGTAAGATGCAGGAAGTTTAGAAGGGATGAGCGTAAATATTTTTTCACCTGTAGTGTGCTAGGAATCTGAAAGTCACCACTTGTAAGGGTAGGAGTTGCAGAAATTTTTTTAAGGATTTAGATGTACACTTGCAATACCAAGGCATACAAGATTATGGGCCAAAGAGTGGAAAATAGGATTAAAATAGTTACATAGTTGTTTCAAAAAGTGCAAGCCCTAATGGGCCAAAAGGCAGTAGACCTTTCTGACTCTATGAGTCTAACAATGTCCTTGCATATTCTATGGTCCTTTTACGCTTCAACCATCCCTTCAGCATTGGTATACCAGTCCTTCACATCATTATCCTTGCTCCTGTCCAGGTCTCACACCACTTCATCTCTTCAGTGATTTTCTTAAGAGTTCAGGGACTCATATGATTTGCATGCTTTGCCTATATTTCATTCTGGAGTCTGACATGTAGGAACATCAACTAGGGCCATAACTGTAAATGAAATTAGGGCTTTCAAAAAGACTTCAGTAAGATACTGAATGGAAAATGAAAACAAGCCTTTAGGGTCAGGATTTAGAAAGTGAGTTCAACTAAACTGCTCTTGTAGAGAGCTTGCATGGTTTTGAAGGCTGAATGGCTTCATTATGTATTGTAACCATTGTGATTCTATGGGAGCAAGATTCTTTGGGAACCCTCCCCAATTTGGATGCTTGCAGCATAAAATCTGGGTATTTTTTCAATTAAATATGGGATAGGGGTTATTTATCATTGCGAGGGCAATGTTGGGGTCATTGTGCCTGTTTTCCAGCTCATGCCTACAACTGGGAGCTGTGTGCTATGAGGGTAACACTAGATTTGACTCTCAGGCTCCTCCTATTCCATAGAATCCCTATAGCATGGAAACAGGCCAGTCAGGCCATTGAATCCACGCAAGAGCATCCCACCCAGAATACCCCCCATACTCAAAATCCAACATTAACAACAGCTAAGCCACCTAGCCTGCACATCCCTGGACACTGTGGGCAATTCAGCATAGCCAATACTCCTAACTTGCACATCTTTGGACTGTGGGAGGAAACTGGAGCACCTAGAGAAGCTCACGCAGACATGGGGAGAATGTGTAAACTCCACACAGTCACCCGAGGGTAGAATCAAACCTGGACCCCTGGCACTCTGAGGCAGCAGTGACGACTACTGAACCGCTGTGCCACCCATTGCTGACTGACACAGATAAACTTGGGTCTGAACCACATTTCAACAAGTAGCACTGTTGTCTCTGAGTCAGAATGCTAAGTCTCAAATTGTACCCCAGAAACAAACAAACGATCCAATTTGATCCCCTAGTGCAGCACTCAGCTATACCACACTGCCAGATTTGATGTCATTTGGATAGGAAGATAAACTGAGGCCCTACTACCAATCCTCTTGTGTAAATGTAAAAGATTCCATGTCACTATTATGAATATTAGCATGAAATTTTCTGAAATAATATTTGTCCTTCAAACAATATCATTTAAAAAACTATTCATTTGCACATTGCTGTTCCTGCTTAAGCCTCATTCTTTGTTGTGTTATTTTGGACAGAACTAGAAGAAGAAAATCATTTAATCTAACCATTTTTACTCATAGTGATCATTTTGTGCGGGACAATTAGTGACATTGAGACATTACTAAGTGGAGTTACTGTGGACGAAAATATTGTTATCATCCTGGTAGACCTGTTCAAGTAAGTACTATATCTATAGAGTTGTTTTCATTGGCCATAGAAGTCAACATTAACAAAGCAAAATCTACATGTTCCAGGCAGATGCTACACTGTGCAGTTTTTGCCTTTTGCCATTAAATTTAGGTTTAGGTTTTTATTGTCAAGTGTACTCAAGTACTAAAGTGCAGGAGTATTGTGGAAAGTGTAAAAATGTTGCCACACATGGCACCATCGTAGGTAAAAAGGTACCTAGGTACAAAAAACCTAGGTACGAAGTAGTAAAATAAAGAAACAAAATTAAACAGTGAGGCATTACAGACCATCACAGTATAAGTTGAAAAAGAAGAAATAATTCTAATGTGAAGTATAAGTTCTGGCTAGAAATAGAGAAAATGCCCTCTAAAATGTCTAATCAAATATAGAAAGTTTATGATGCAGAGTGAAGCCATTTGGCTCATTTTATCTGTGCTGAAAATCACCCCTGTGCAGCAATGGTTCAAGAAAGAATAAGGCTGGAGATGCCACCATGTCAAAGTCAAAACTGCATCATCCGTAAGTGATAGAAGTATATACAATCCTATAACTGTGGCCTATCCACATGACAGGAATTAACTGCAATGATGCATGGTAGTTCTATGACTGGAGAATGTGCAATGTGGTCGCTAGAATATGCACAGTGCATTTTCTGATTGGAATTATATCTTCATGCACATGGATCACGTCTTGTATGACAGCAGGTGCAGGGGAATAGGTGCTACAGTAGCCCTGCTCCCTGGGCACTGGGACTCAGCTCCAGAGAGGAACACTATGCAGGGAGAGTGAGAGCTGGCTGTCAATGAGGTGATGGGGCAAGTGTAGCAAAGGATGATAGCTAAGGAAACAGACACCACCAGATGGAGGATTTTGCCAGGACTCCAGCGCCCACTGTCCCTCACTCCCAGCATTCCCAGTGCCCTCAGCCCCAGCCTGGTGAAAGAAGCAGAGCACGGACTGTGCATCCTGGCCTTGTGATTTCAGCAGCATTACTCATAGACAATTGGTATTGGTGGCTGTATCTGCACATCTGCAGGGGCCATTTTAGTGTTATGGATTAGCACCCCAAAAGAATAAAGCAATGCAAAGGAAGTAAACTTAGGAGAGGCTTACAATATGATGAGAGGTTTGTTTTGTGTAGCCCCCCTGTAAATGTGTCAATGACCAACATCCTTCATTTAAAATCATTTGCAAAAGAATGAGAGGGGATATTTGGATAACTGCTTTCACTCAGAAAGTTGTTAAACTTTGGAACACTCAACTTGAAATGGTGGTGGAAGTAGATTCCACAAATAATTAAAAATGGGTAACAGACAGAAACTTGAGGATGACGAATTTGCAAAGATGTGAGCAAAATGTGGGTATATGAGAAAAAAGGAAATTGCACTTACAAAGAACCAGCACAGGGCTGAATGGCCTTCTTCTGTATTGTAAGCTTCTTGATTCTATGAAAATAACATCTGTATTGGTGTAAATCGTTGGCTTTTTTGATGCCAACACAAAATAAGCAAATTTGTTGAACTGATATTCCCAACTTATTATAGGGTTAAGTGAAGAGGTGCGAGAAGGTTCATGTACAGCATAAGTACCATCAGTTGACTATGTAAACCAATCACATCTTGGGTTTGAATTTTTGGATTTGCTGGGCCAGTCCCATTATCACGAGTCCCCCTGCACCCTCCTGCCAATGCTCAGAAGCTGGCATTTTCACTACACTGTCTTTTTACAACATACTGTGGACCTATGGTTTACCACATTGTGAGAAAACATTTGCTCGAATTAGCACTTTTTCCATCAAATAGTTGAAGTAGAACGTTGGCCCAGAATCAGGCAATGGGTATTAGCCTGCAACTTAATCGTACCAGGCTGCTGAGTCATTCACCTCAAGGGTTTATGTGTTGTCATATTGCTGGTAACAAAGTGATGCTGTTGGGTGGTGAAGGTGGAGATTGATGGGGAAGCAGTTGATCTCCATATTATTTTTTCTCAAATTCTATCCATTCCTCTCTCTGATAGTCACATATACTTTCCTGAGGCAGATTCAATGGATTACATGAAACAAGTTCTGGTGGTAACCGTACTGCCTCCATCTTACAACCAGACCTCAGAAGAGGCCAACAACACTGCACTGGTAAGAAATAAATCTCCCTAAACTGAGCATGTAGAATGGGCCAGGTCCAATACCTAGGTGTGATTTATGTTCTATATCTTGCCACAGAGACGACCTTTTATTTCACCTTCTCCCTCCTCTCCAATGTTTTTAAATCTCTCCTTCAAAAATAACTCAGCACTTTTAAAGAACTGGTGTGGACAGTGGAGTTCCTTTGCATGGGACTCTGGCATGAGTGCTTGCGCAGGAGGGTGATGTATTGAGGTGATAGACTTCATCTTTACTGGTATTAATGCCATGTCTTGGCAGAAAGAGTCTCAAAAGTGCTGGCAAATACTTCCCTAGCTACCCGTCCCTGGTCCGATCAAAGGTTGTTTATTGCCCATATTTATTTCTGAAAGGCTCACTGGGAAAGTAGTAAAACACATAGGACAGTGATCATGGGGGATTTCAGCTACTCTGATATTAATTGAACAGGGGAGGTGTAAAGGGAATAAGGAAATTATAGATCTTTGCAATTGAAAAAGATCCCTTTCAAATGCAATGGGATGAATGTTTGCCCTTCTCCTGCCAATGTATTTTAGTGTGGGAGGGCTGGTAAAAGTTAAAGTTAAATCCAAAGTTACGTATTCAGATACTGTTCAGAGATGTTTATCAGATCTCTTTATTGGATTATGGTCTTGTAACTCCCTCACAGATATTTTTTATTCTAAATGTAATTTCCTGTCTAACTAAATTGGACTACAAATGGTTTGATGTTATGCTACATTAAAGCACATTTGCAGAAAATACAATGGGAGTGAATTACAATAAGCACCTATGATACAATGCATGAGAATTCCAGATTTTCAATCGTGGAAACCTATCTGAAGCCTCCACAGTGCAAACTTGAGGATTATTAATAATCTTATTGTATGTATGGAATAAATAAATGAAACAGACTGCCTACATTGACACAAGGCACCTGGTCACAGTAGCAAGAAAATAAAATAGTGCATTTTTCCTTGGTTTGTAAGGATGGCAACCTAATACTTGTAAGTAAAGTTCATTTTACAATTGTTAAAGGGCCAACATTTTGCAGTGGCTCAATTAATAAAAAGTGATTGGTCAATCTAACCATTTCCTGTCCGATCCTGACCTGTCCCCAAATTACAAGGGATGGGACAGTTAGTGCACAGGGCTGTCCTGTAGCCCATTGAGGTCTTTAAGTTGCCTGTTAGTGACTGCTTGAAGTCATTATTCCACCTCCACTGCTGAAATCCATGGTGCTGGGGAAGGCAGAAAGGTGGTGCTTAGACAAGCAGGATCTGTGCACCAGGTAAAGATAAGCACGAAATGGGTCACATCTTTAGGGTGTTCCCATTTGCTCCTCAGAGGCTACACTCCCCAGCAAGAAATAAATATTCTCATAAAATTCATCTCAGTATGTTAAAAAGGAATTTCTACTAGATCTGGTAACGGGGAATGGGGTAGAGAAGATAGAAGGAAAAGGTGGTGACTGAGGATAAAAGAACGGCCTAGAACATTACTGGGAGACATCCAGAAACTGCCATTTCACTCTATCTGCATCGGTTTATTTCATTTTTTCAGTGTCGGTAGCTGCTGCTTTTTTGATATAAATCTAGTCTCCGTTAACTGGGCACACGTTCAAAATTTGAACATGACACAAAATGTAGAAATATTGTAAATTGTAACAGAGCAGTAATATACTTCAAGAGAGCACAGGCAGCCTGATGGAATGAGTGGATAAGGTGGCAGAAGGAATTTTATGCAGTGATCTGCAAAGTGGTACGTTTTGGTAGGAATAATAGGAAAGGCAATATAAAATAAAGGATAACATTTTTAGAAGGGGTCCATGGAACAGAGAGACCCAAGGGTGTAAACATTGGAGGTGGGAGGCTGAGAAAGTGGTTCTAAAGATATTTGCTATCTTAGAATTTAAACATCAAGGTATAGGGTTCAAAGATAAAGAAGTACTGATCCCCATTATAAAATGCTGGTTTGGCATCAACTGGAGTATTGCATCCAATTCTGGACACTAGACTCTAGGAATGATGAGTAAGGGTGCAGAAAATACTTTCAGAAAACATTACAGCAATAGCGTCTTCAGTTACTTGGAGATGTTGGATTTATTCTCCTTGGAGAAGTGACAGGAGGAGATTTAATAGAGGTATTCAATCATGAAAGGTCTAGAAGGAGTGGATAGAAACTGTGCCATTCACAAAAGGGTTGAGAATCAGACGACATCAATTTAATGTGATTGACAACAGAACTAACAGGGACATGAGGAGTAACTATTTTATGTAACAGCTGATTGGAATCCAGAATGCACTATTACAGAGAAAGTTGCAGACAAATAATGGTTTTCAAAAGGGAATGGATCATTATTTGGTGAGAAAATAATTGCAGGTAACAAGGAAAAGATGATTAAATGAGACTAACTGTGTAATTCTTGCAGAAAGCTGATGTGGACATGATATGCCAAAATACCTTCTTGTATGCTGCATCCATTGTATGATTCTATATAAGTAAGATAACATCTGTGAAGTAGTGATCATAAATTCAAGATAACAAAGTGTGGAGCTGGATGAACACAGCAGGCCAAGCAGCATCTCAGGAGCACAAAAGCTGACATTTCGGGCCTAGACCCTTCATCAGAGAGGGGGATGGGGACAGGGTTCTGGAATAAATAGGGAGAGAGGGGGAGGCGGACCGAAGATGGAGAGAAAAGAAGATAGGTCATAAATTCATATATTTTAAGATACTTATTGAGAAAGATGTCTGTATGTTCAAGACCAGTGTAATAGATTACCAAAAATCAAATCTTGCGGAATGAGACTAGAACTTTGGAAAATAAAGTGGACAAAAATATTAGCAAGCAATTATACCGAACAGCAAAAGGAAATAATTAACATCACATTCAACAGAATCAAGGAAAAAGGTATATTCAACAAGCTAAACAATAATTTGTCCCTGGAGATAGATAACGACCTGGGAGGCTGTGTGAAGAGAATTATGAACATGAGCAATGGGAATGGCATGCATGGGAGGAATATGAAGAGATTTAAAAAGAAGTAAAAATAAAGGAGAAAAAGAAAAATTATGAAACTAAATTGTCAAGGAGCATGAAAATAACACATAATTTTTAAGTAAAGTCATGATGTGAATCTTTAATAATTACACTGATTGATCTGATAATATCAGAGGCAACAATCCAGTAATAGAGAAATGGTAGAAATATTAATGAATTACTCTCTTCAGAGTTTGTCATTGAACAGGGCATTGCACATGATAGTTGATGATGTATTTAAAAATAGGATGACTGTATTTAAAATAAAAAGAGGAAAATGTTAAGAAAAATCAAATGTGAAGAGGACAAAACCACTAGTCTGAATGGATTTTGTCCATGTATTTTGAAAGAATCTAGTGAAGAGAGGAGAATCACTGCATTTTTAGATAATAATTAATTGGGGAAAAAAGTGCATTTCGGAAAACTGATGGACCTCTGTGTTGATGCCTTTGAAAAATACATACAACAGCTGTCTAATTGGTTTACGTGAATTATCATAGTCTCAGCAGCTAACCTATCCATAAAGGGTGAAACATGTAGGATTCATTAAAGAATAGAGTATATATGGGCCATTGTTGGAGATTAATTATGTTGTAGAGTCGTTTTTGAAAGAAATACACACGGGCTGTGAGAAGATATTATGACAGTCGGTGAAGTAGGTAATGTAGATAAGCCTTTTTTGGAACAGGTCTGATATACTGCATTCCCTGTTGTAATGTTCTCTTTGGTGTTAATCATTGGAATATAACCTGTTAAAGATCCAGAAATCATTAGGTTATCCTAAAGATCAAATCTGAACTTATATGTATTTCAGATGCATAACGATTATACGCTTGGTTATTATGATGCTGTTCTGCTCTTCAGTACTGTACTTGAAAATTTTCTGACGAAAAATCAGTCCCCAAGGCCATCTGACTTCAGTGAAAACTTTCGAAATATCACCTTCCAAGGTAAATATCTCCTTCCCACTAACAAACTTGTTATACCGGTTTAAAAAAAAGCATTGGCTAGAAGAAAGGTGGGAATAACAGAAAAGCAAATAGAGATTTTGCAGTTAGAAGTATAAGAAGAATGGCCAAAAGGAGTTGAGGTGAATCAAGGCAGAAGGAATAGAAGTGTAGGAGGGGAAGTCATGTTTGAGAAACAGCAAATAGCTCAGGGAAGAGAAAGCAGAAGAGGAGTGTTTGAGAATAGGGAACACGAGATGGATAAGGAACAATAAGAAAAATTAAACAGAAAGTAAAGAGTGAACTTACTTTTCATTTCCAAGAGGGGTTCACCTGTATATCCTCCAACCTGGTCTACTGTATCCATTGCTCCCGATGTGGCCTCTTCTACATCAATGAGACCAAGCATGGACTCGGGGTCCAATTTGTGGCGTAAGTGTGCTGTATACACTATAATCAACACCACCTTCCGGTCACAAACCATTTTAACTCCCCCTCCCACTCCCTTGATAACATGTCCATCCTGGGCCTCCTCCAGGTCCACAATGTTATTATACACAAACTAAAGGAGCAACACCTCATATTCCACCTCAGGAGCCTACAGCTTGACGGCCTGAACATAGAATTCACCAGTTTTAAAATCTCCCCTCCCACGGCCTCATCCCATATCCAACTCTCCCTCTCACCCCGCCTCCTTGACCTGACACAGCCTGTCCATCTTCTTCCCCACCTATCCGTCCCACAGACCAATCCCCACCATTCCCTACCTGTATCCACGTATCACTATCTCACCCACCTTCAACAAACCCTACCCCTCCTCCCTGTATTTCCCAGCTTCCTCACCCCTCCCCAGTTCTGAAGTGTCCCAACCCAAAACATCAACTTTCTGCTCCTGTGATGCTGCCTGACCTGCTGTGTTCCTCTAGCTCCATACTGTGTTGGTTCTGACTCCAGCATCTGCAGTTTGTGCTATCTCTGAGTAGCTAGAGAAAATTGTGACCTAGGAAATGGATTAAATCGCACCTGGTTTGATTACAGGAGCCCTTGGACCAATACACCTGGATGAGTTTGGAGATCGAGATATTAACCTGACTGTTCTGTACACCTCAGTCAAAACAAGAAAGGTAAGTTCTTGAGCCAGGCATACTGGAGAGCCTAGATGTAAAAGCAGTTAAGTCTCATTGTGTGATATGGTATTGAGATAGTATGCAGTATCACATGATAGATGTGATGTCACATGTGTTTGTTCTCAAGTGTGGCAGTCATGGGGTTTTTAACAAAAAAAAAATCAATATTATCCCAATTCCTTTTTGAAAGTTACTGTTGAATCCATTGCCCTTTTGGAGGATGAGTTCGAGATCACAGTGAGGAACCAGTTACTCCTTGTCTAATCTATCAAAATGCTTCACAATTTAGAACATGTCTCTTAATTAACTCTGATTCAGTAAAGGAATGAGAGGAGTCCTCAAGCCCATCCCTTTATTCATTCCTCAAGCCCATCCCTTCATTCATTTCAATCATAGGTATTCTGCACTACAATGCCACAGTTCTATAACCCTCAACGTCCTTGCCTAACAAAAATCTATCAAACTTCATATTATGATTTCCAATTGTGCTCCAGCTTCAACCTTTATGTGATAAAGTTTTTCCTGAGGTTATCCCCCTTGCTCTGGATTCTTTCACTTAAAGAAATAATTTATCTCTGGCTACCCATTTAAACCTTTGATCATTTACAAAACGATTAGATCACCCTTATTCTTCTGTACTCAGGGGAGTACTAATCTAGTCTCTGTGACCTTCCTTCACAAATGATAATGGAGGGAAAAGGTTTAATTTATGTAACAAGACTACCCTGAGTAAACTGGGGAAGCATGGTGGCTCAATGGTTAGCCCTTGAAGGGTTGGTGTGGACTCAATGGGTTGAATGGCCTGCTTCCACACTTTAGGGATTCTGTGAAACTAAGATTACCATCTTGGCTTTTTCAGCTTTTCCGTATAACCAAAGTCCATCATACCTGCTGCCATTTCAGTCAGATTTCACTGCATTCTCCTTTCTGAGCTGTATTGGACGGTTGTCTTGGATTGCAGATTGTGTCCAAGTGGTTCTATTTGGATTTGGTTAAATGTAGTTAAGGCTCAACAATAGCAATTTGCTTAAATATCAACATTTATTGAGTAATAATAAAAGATGAAAAATGGAACATCTATTAAGTAAATAAAAAGAATGAAAAAGAGAGGAAAGAAACAATATGCCTTACGCCCTTCTGCCCATCAGAGCCCGCTTTATCGACAGCTGGTGTGGAGGCTGACATTATTTCTAACACTGTTTGCAATCCCAATCCGAGGTGAAGCCCAATTCGCTAATCGAAACTCTGTCTCTCATACAATGTAACAAACAGCTAGTACAGAAAACAGCTGCAGAGAAACAAGATAACAAGGTGTAGAGCTGGATGAACACAGCAGGCCAGGGTCCAGAACCGAAACGTCAGCTTTCCTGCTCCTCTGATGCTGCCTGGCCTGCTGTGTTCATCCAGCTCTACACCTTGTTATCTCAGACTCCAGCATCGGCAGTTCTCTGCAGAGAAACAAGCTGCAGTTGTTGTCTTTGGCCCTTAAACAAATGTTCACAAGACTCATTCAAGGTCACGCAGCTTGTCGAATATCATCACTAACCTTTAGCCTTTCAGCCCACCCTATACATTCAACCCTGATGATATTTGACAGCTCATGCCACAATTGCAGATGCAGATGCAACTCAATGACCGTTGCGCAAGAACGTATAACAAGAATATGTAACTGACACTAGAAGATTAAAACTACAATGAAAATAACTGTCATTAATATGAATAAAACAATAATAAGGTGTATCATCAAATTAACGACCGCAGAAGCCTTTGGGGACCAACCCTTAAATATATATACCACCCCTGATGTATGGTCAAGCCTCTAATGGAACCAATAATTTGTGCCACTTGTCTGAGGCAACCAGAAATCGACTACATTTTTTATTCAGTTAATCTGCATAATTTTCTCTAAAATTCAGTATATTCCAGATTCAAGTTTCTTAATTTGTACTTTTTTTACAGTTCCCTATCCACAGATCACTTCACCCAATACAGTAAAATAATGCCATACACAGACTCAAAATTTCTCCAGCTCTCTTCACCTGTATTTGTCTTGAGGATACTTCTTCAATATGTTTCCCTCTTTGGCAATTTGTTGAATGATAGTATCATTGAGTGGTAACTACCTCCAAATGCAGGTACCCACCTTTTGAGCGATAATATATATGGTATCAACAATACAGCTCTGATGTGTGCATCAGGCTTTACCTTCAACTAATGCTTCCCACCTTTTTTTTTCCCAGGATTCCTTTACCATAGCCTTGTCCATGACCTGAGTATTAGCTCAGCCTTCTTTCATATACACTAATTGTCCTAACACATTTTCCTCACAAATGCTGCCCAACCTGCTGAGCTTTTCCAGCAACTTCTGTTTTTCTTCCTGATTTACAGCGTCTGCAGTTCTTTCGTTTTGTGAAACGGTAAAAAACATGATTTAAACACTGGAGTACATGCATCATACAAATGCTCAAGAAGGGGTATCTGTGTGTCCTCCAGTAGGACTTTATAGTCAGTCCACCACCACTTCTCCCATAATCCGTACTCTTTCATTTTTGTAACATTTTGACATAGTAACTAATCACACTTTTTATTTTGAGCTAACAAGGTGTAGAATTGGATGAACACAGCAGGCCAAGCAGCATCAGAGGTCTCCTACCTACTAACCTCGTCCCACCTTGACCTGTCCATCCTCTGTGGACTGACCTGTCTCCTCCCTACCTCCCCACCTACACTCACCTTTACTAGCTCCATCCCCGCCCCTTTGACCGGTCTGCCTCCTCTCCACCTACCTTCTCCTCTATCCATCTTCTATCCACCTCCCCCTGTCTCACTATTTATTTCAGAACCTCCCAACCCCATTTCTGAAGAAGGGCCTAGGCCCGAAATGTCAGTGTTCCTGCTCCTGTGATGCTGCTTGGCCTGCTGTGTTCATTCAGCTCTACACCTTGTTATCTTCATTGTTTTAAAGTCAGTTTTTCAATGGTTTTTGTGTCAGGGTTTTATCATTTAAATACTTTTTTGTGCTCTTTCAAGCCACAGTAATCCTTTGCCAAGTAGGTGGACATGTCTGGGACCTGTTCTTCAGTGCATGTTTTTTTACCATCTCATAAAATCTGAAAGAACTGTGGATGCCATAAATCAGGAAGTAGAACAGAAGTTGCTGGAAAAGCTCAACAGGTTGGGCAGCATTTGTGAAGAAAAAATCAGAGTTAACGCTTCGGGTCCAGTGACCCTTCCTCAGGGCTGTTCTGACCCGAAATGTTAACTCTGATGTTTTCTTCATAGCTTCTGCCAGACCTGTTGAGCTTTTCTAGCAACTTCCATTTTTTTACCATATCATGTTTGTTATCTCAGAGGAAACATTCACTTTTGCACACTTACATCGGTATCCCAAGACCATATCATGCGTTCTTGACTCCGACATGATCTTATCAAATGATCTATGAGGTTTTACCTATCTCTCCATGTATGGTCCCAATGCCTTGGGTAGTGGCTTGATCATCAATTCAGTTCTCTTAAAGGAAAGACACAGACATCGCCAAAAGAAAGCTATTAGTTTAACGCTCTCATCCAAGCGTCCTTGTCACTACTGTACCATATTAATCTGAATTGCTGCTTCAACTCATTATTCTAATTTTTTTTGCCTTCTGCTACCAGTTGCCACCCTTAATTACTTCATCTCATTCAATTTTGCAACATAACTATTACCACCATATCTAATTCCACAGATTTATAGTCGATGGAACATAATCTTATAATGTTTTAAAACAGAAGTCAAACATTTCTGTTTGATTCAGGCACAGCATATTAGACTTTTCTTTTTTTAAAGTTACTTGACAACTCATTCGAGATATATGGTATATCTTTTTGTAAATTTGCCCAAATCCAATATTCTGTTTAGTCCCTTAAATTTACTAACCATTTTTGTATGCATTTGAAACCTGTGTGCATGCTGTTTTCATTTCCCAGCATTTGTTTATATTTTCAGGTGAGTATTCAATTTAAGTGTTTTAGAATACCAAGGCATGTGAGTCTCAATATAGTTTTTGTCATTATGTGCTTACGTGTACCCAGGCTCACTGGTTTTGAGATTCCTGACACTCACCACAATTAATATTTCCACAGTACTTTCCCAATACTGTAATGTATCATTGATGAATGGTTTGATGGGTTGAGGGTGCCTCATCCATCGCTGTATTGCAACGTTGAAATTATGCAAATAGGCTCAGCCTTCAGTGTCTCCAATTTCTTAAAAAAAGCATACAGGCTCCATCCATTCCACCTCAAGCAGAATGGATTTGTTAGCATTAATCTACTATGGATTCAAAAAGAAGGAGGTGGAGCATAAACTCCTGCATGTAATTACATCATCCATCTCTCCTCCTCCTTGAACAATGGAAAAGCCCACCCCTTTATTAAATTTGCTTTTCCAAAACACCTCTCACGCAGGGAGTTGCATTTTCAACATTCCAATGTCTCTATCACTTGGATATTAACAATGAGTCAATCTTGTCACCAGGAATTAAATATTCACTCATGTTAAAAAAGTATTTGGAAGTTCAATCTGACTGGAAAATGAAATTCCAAACATGGTAATTTCTGGAATTGAAATTTACCAAAGTTCAAACGCAACATGGAGCCAATTCCAAAAGGTAAAGTTTTACCAAGCTTTATGAACCAAATTTCTGAGTCAACATTTTGTAGATTTTTGCTTTGCACAACCACTGATGGCTTCTTAAAAGGACCTTACATTAACTATGCCCCACACTGATACAGGCACACAATACACTTTCAGATTATCATACATTCTCATAATACAATACAGACCTTCAAAGTATCGCCAGATCTCAAGCTCCAGGGAACAAAAAGACACAAATTGTACAGAACGACATTTAGCAACCAGAAAACAAAGGTGCATTCAAACCAGACCACAAAGAGTTAACACTTGTACAAGGTTCAGTCCACTTACACAGCACAGAAGCTTGACTCCCAGTTATAACTGGCCCCCATCATTTCAGGAGTCCTAATTGTGCTAACATGTTAGCTATAGCCCTGAATCCAGAGCTTGCTACAATCCACCCTGGATTACGCAAGGTGTCCGGAGCATCAGGTTGCTTTTCCCTTCTCTTAGACATTTTCGCAAATCCAATCCTCATCAAAAGTGTCTGGAATTGCAAGGTGTATCCAAGTGGTTCTTTTTTGAATTTGGTTAAATGCAGTTAAGACAAGACTCAACAATAGCAATATGCTTAAATACCTAAATTTACTGAGTAATAATAAAAGACAAAAAAAAAGGAACATTTATTAAATGAATAAAAAGAATGAAAAAGAGGAAAGAAACAATATGCCTCATGCCCTTCTGCCCATCGGGGACCCTTCGATCAATGGCTGGTCTGGAGGCTGAGGATATTCCTGACACTATTCAGAATCGTGGTCCGAAGTGAAGCCCAATTCTCAGATCAAAATTCTCTCTCTTTTGCACAATGTAACAAACCGCTAATACAGAAAATAACTACAGAAAAACAAGCTGCAGTTGTCGCTTTCGGCCCTTAAAGAAATGTTTACGGGACTAATGCAGCTTGTTGAGTATCATCATTAACTTTCCCAGCCTATTTTCCCATCCTCTATAATCTATTTTCTCATGTAGAATATCATCATTAACCTTTAGCCTTTCAGCCCATCCAGTACATAAGTATTCCAGCTGAAGCCTAAACAGTTACTTATAAATGTTTAACATAACATCCCTCAGTTGTGCTCAATGCATCATTTATAAACTTGTAACTAACCTTCTCAAATTCTCCTTCCATCTTTAAACCTTTGTGGTTGAAAACTCCCCGAAATCCGTGTTTCTTTAAAATTATTTTTAAGATTTGTTTGTATTGTCTCTCCTGGTTACTCTTTCCAAAATATATCACCTCACTAGACTCAGTGTTAAATTCCATGATCCTGCCATTTCACCAGTGTGATCATGTCCTCCTTAAGTCTGCTATTCTCTTATTTATTGTTTACTACATTATTTCTTTTTAATTACAGTACAAAACGTGGTTTTACTTTGACACCAGGACTAATAGCACCCATTGCATGGATAGCAAGCCTGAGTTTGTGTGGAGCGGTGGATTACCCAATGATGTTCGTGAATCTGTACAAGGTAGGTGCTAGCCTGCCGGACCAGTTTTTGATGTAGGGCCCTCAGCCCATTGCTGCACTGTAAATTTTAGGCTGGATATCAAGTATGAGAGTGACTGCAAAGGAGACTTACTAGTATTGTGGTTGAGAGACTTCCATCTACATAGAAAGACAAGAGAAGTTTCATTTGTTTGCAGGAAGTTACAGGGAGAAGTGTTCCAAATTATGAAGGATTTGGTAGAGTAACTTGGGAAAAATCATTCTGGTGGTTGGAAGATCAGTGTCCAGAAGACTGATACTTAAAGTCAGTTGGCAAAAGAACCAGAGAGGAGGCATACAGAGGCAGCACCGTGGCTCAGTGGTTAGCACTGCTGCCTGTCAGTGTCCGGTTCCTTTCCAAAATCCAAAGATGTGCACTTCAGATGAATTAGCACTAGGAGATGGTTACAGGAATTTGGTCTGGATGGGATGCTCTTCAGAGGGTTGGTGTGGACCTGATGGGCCCAAGGCCTGCTTCCACACTGTGGGGATCCAGTGAATTTTTAATGCAATCATCTGTGATCTGGAATGTACACCCTGATAGAACAATAGATGCAGGGTCACTAGTAACATTCAAAGAGAATTGAGGAAATATTTGAAGTAGAAAAATATTCAGGGCAGTGGAAAAAGTACAGGGAAATTGGAGCTAATTTACTGGGTCTCACAGGGCTAGCAAATACCATCAGCAGAACTTAGAGCAGATACTTTCTGTGCTATGTGATTCTTAAATTCCATGACCAACCAGTTGACCGTCCCAAACCATGGAACAAATGTGCAACAAAGACAGAAAGTACTGGATTCAAAGTATTGAATATTTTTCAATGATCCTGTGATTTTATTCTCTCCTTGGCTGCTCACAACAAAGTTCTGGAAATTAATCTTTAATTCTTAGAGACTTCAGTACAATTCTGGAGGGCTTTAACTTCATCAAGGACATCATAAACAAAATGGCAAACTGGTGAGACACATAGTGGATTAAATTTGAAAACTGAGAGATGTGGATTGATACATTTTCATCAGAAGGAGGAAAGGCAAGCTAAACAAAATGGCATAAAACCTGATGATCAATTCCAACCTACTGGACTCCAACCTTAACTCTGTTTCCATGTCTACACACGCTACCAGACCTGCTGAGTTTCTCCAGCACTTTCTGTTTTTACTTCAGATCGCTGACATCTGCAGCGCTTTGTTGTTATTTATGGCATGAGTTCAAAATAGGTGCAGGAAAAGAGAGACTTGAGGGTTCTGTTGCATGAGTCTTTTAGGTTGGTAGGACAAGTTGAGAAGACTGTTAAGAGACAGAATCATTGGCTTTTTAAATCGAGATATATGTGGAAAATTGTGTTTAACTTTGGCCACCACAATGCTTCAGGAAGGGTGACAAGGCCTCGAAGAAGAAGTAGAAGGCAAGGTAATAGTCAGAGAGTCTTACAGCATGGAAACAGACCCTTCAGACAATGCCTGACGATAACCCCAAACTAAACTAGTCCCGCCTCTTGCACTTGACCCATACCCCTCCAAACATTTCTTATTCATGTGCTTATCTAAAAGTCTTTTAAAAGTAACTACATTTTCATCCACAGCTTCTTTTGGAAGTGCATTCCACAAACAAACTACTCTCTGTATGTCAAACATTTGCCCTTCATGTCTTTTTTAAGTCTATCTCCTGTCACCTCAAAAGTACATCTTGAAAAATATACCTTGAAACCCCCAACCGTGGGAAAAAGACACTCGACATTCACTTTATGCCTCTCATGATTTTATAGACCTCTAAAAAGTTAACACTCAACCTCCTAAGCTCCAGTGAAAAAAGACCCAGCCTATCCAACCTCTCCTTATATTTCAAATGCTCAATTCCCACCAACATCCTGATAAATCTTTTCTGAATCCTTTCCAGTTCAATAATATCCTTCCTATAACAGTATGCCGGTAGTACTTTTGGATTAGTAATCCAGAATTCCATATTAAAGAAGTGTGGAATACTGAAGGTCTGAAGGAAAAACAGAAATTGCTGGAGAAACTCAGTAGGTCTGGCAGTATCTGTGGAGAGAAAACAGTATGGACATTTTGAGTCCAATGACTCTAAGAAGGGCCACTAAACTTGAAACATGAACTTTCTTTTCTCTCCACAGATGTTGCTAGACCTATGTGTTTCTCCAGCAATTTCTGTTTTTGTTTATGTAAAGAAGTCTGAAATTAATAGCTAGTCATGAAACCATCACTGACTGTGTAAGTTAGGGATGGGAAAAACTGCTGGCTTTGCCAGTGATTCCCATATTCCATGAAAGGATCTTTGAAAAGTTACAAGCATGGTACCAGGAATGAAATCAATTAGATGAGGAGACTGGAGACGTTGGGGCTGTTTTGTAAACAGAGAAGATTAAGAGGACATTTGATGGAAGTGTTCAACATTTTAAATAGTTTTCACTGTCTAATTAAGGTGGGAATGTTTCCAATGGCACAAGCTTAGAAAATAGAAGACACACGTGGAAGATGATTGTCAAAAGTACCAGAGGAAATATGAGGAAACATCTTTTTACACAGTCAGTTTATGATATGGAATGCACAGCCTGACTGTAGATTCAAACACAGCTCTCAAACAAACATTAACGAGAAAAACAAACACAATCGGTAAAGTGTGGGAAACTGGGATTAAATGAGTAGAATCCCTACAGGGTGGAAGCAAGCTATTCAGCCCATCAAGTCCACACCAACCCTCCAAACAGCATTCCATCTCAACCAACCCCCAACCCTATCCCTACATTTCCCATCGCTAACCCACCTATTGTTGGACTGTGGGAGTAAACCGGAGCTCCCAAAGGAATCCCACACAGACACGGGGAGAACGTGTACGCAGTCGTCTAAGAGTGGGATTAAATCCAGGTCCTTGGCACTATGAGCAGCAGTGCCAGCCACTGTGCTGTCACAATAGCTTTACTAAAAATTCAACACAAGCATGATGGATTGAGTATCAAATGGCATCCCCCGGACGGTATTCTTCTCTGACTCTGCAATACTTATCACCATTTTAAGCTGTTTCTAAAACATAGTACAGTCAATGAAGGACTTTTGAAACATAGTCATGGCACTTGAAGCTGGATGTATTCACTGACAGGGCCTGACAGAATTCTTGTGTCTGTCCTGATGAGTGCAAGATGAAAAGCTTCAACAACACATCTCTTTTCTCAGCAGCACTGAATTACCATATGACTATTTATACCTTTATAGATTAATATGTATTTATCCAACAGAGAAACCCTGTTCTACAGATTATTCCTGCTTCTCATTCAAATTTAGAAGACTGATAAGTTGGAATAAGGACTGAGTTAAGGGCATCTCTATGTATGAGGAGGGATTTCTCTAAAATATTACTTAAATTACATTAACTATTGACATTACCACAATTGTGCACTTTCCTATAAGTTTATGTCAAGCCTAGAAGTGGGCTATGGGGAAAGAGGATAGTCTCAAGTTCTGAATTTCCATTCTGGCTGATGAAAATATAATTGAAAACTCATTAGAATGCCTAATATTTCTGGGTCACAAGGCACAAAAGTAGTGGGAAAATAAAACGAACATGCATTGTAAAACTTTGTCTGGTATTCCTTTGAAACATTTCTAGATGCAGTCCTTGGTAGGTTTGATAATTGATAGTTGATTGTGGATGATCAGCCATGATCATAATGAATGGTGGTGCTGGCTTGAAGGGCCGAATGGCCTACTCCTGCATCTATTGTCTATTGTCTATTGAACCTTTGATGATGGAATGCAGGAAGTTCAGAGGAAACAGGGCAGAGTGAGGGGAAAGGGAATATTGCTGATGGTGTGAGGCAGGGAGGGATCCTGTTCAAAAAAGTGGGCTCAGAGGTCTCCTGTCCATGTGCAGCCTCAAAATGTCAGTCAGGCTGATCAAAGCACAACCTTTGTTTTCTTACCTTTATTGAGACTAGAGTTGCCAAACTTCAAAAGTGCCCTGGTGTCTCCAAGAATTGAAAATCCATTTTAAAAATAAGGATGCAAGGAATACACAGGAATATAGGAAGATTTTAAAAAAATCTTTGAATCTTATTTTAATTACTTCTAAAAATATTGGAGATAGAGGTAATAAAAGTGCTGCTGGACTGACAGCCAGGGTGATTCTAATTTGAAGAGCATGTTTGCTTTCTAATTAGCCATGGGAATGCAGTACAACTGGATGATGGACAAATAGCAGAATTGTGGGAGTGCTGTACTTTGAGATGGGAGGTGACACAGCAAAACATCTGTGAATTGGTAATGTCCAGATGCGATGTGGATCTTTGATACTCGGTTCCATTTTAACCAGTCTAAGCTTTCTAATTTAACTCTTGCAGGCGATTTGAACCTGGTGGATATAACGATAGGTCTGGCTGCCACTGTCGTGTTGGTTATGGTGCTGGTTATGATGATCACTCTTGTTGTACTGCGGTGAGTAGCAGAAATGTATTTGATAAAAAAATGAAGCAAGCAACCTGGTCCCTTCAGGACCCAATGGTGAGATAAAAGACAAACTCGGAATTAAAAAGAAACACAGAAATTGCTTAGAGAAGCTCAGCAGGTCTGGCAGCATCTGTGGAGAGAAAACAGAGTTAATGTTTCCAGTCCAGTGACCCTTCTTCAGAACTGTATTGTTTAAGAGATATAGAGGAATGAAAGGAGTCAGAGATGGACCAAGTGAAGGTGAGGGAAACATGTAAATTGGAAGCAAAATGGATAAATCTTTCCAATTCCAGATGAGAGAGAGGAGCAGCACCAATGATGTGTACCAGAGGAAGAGTTGTGAGGAAGGATTGGTGTAGGATTAGAACAAGAAATATTGCATGTACCCCACAAAGAGACAGGCATAACTGGGGCCCATCAGGTACAATGAGTTAAACTTGTACCAAACCCCCTTGCATACATCACCATGTAACTGAGAGATCATCCTGAGAGTTAGCTAATCATCTAGGGCAGAATTTTGTTTTGAGTCTAAGCGTGGAAGTCGAATATGCACAGGAAGGACTTCCATTTGAGAGTAGGTCCCATTTTCCCATAAAATTAAATCTTCCTCAGCTCTTTACACATGGGCGTGGAGGTAAGATACTGAATTTTACGTGTGGGCAGAAATTCTGAAGCTTGCTAGGCCTCTCCGGGTTTTCACATCCGAGTACTGCGTTGTTATGAAGGGGAAGTATCTGAATCCCTCTGATAATTAAACTAAAACACAAGCCCCAATCTATTATGATGGGAGTAGCAGTTCCCCTTTGATTATTACTCCCCCAGAACACCCTCATAATCTGTTAAAAGTTGTTAAAAAAAAGACAAATCCCTGATCTCCACCTTACACAAATAACAAGAAATTATTTATTTAACCCTAACAATGAACAAGTTAACAGAATTACTAACAAAACGACTATTGCCCATTAGACCACTAACTACCCCCTAAATGAAATAATTCTTCTGGAATACTGTTCAAATAAACACAAGTCCCACTTATATAAACCCAATTAATAAGACAACAATAAATTAAAACTTAATTTCTCCGAGTTTGCACAGACAATGTCCTCTGTCAGTCTCATGTCACAGAAATTCCTTTCTGTCGCTGATTCTACCATCTTGGATGTTTTTCTCTTTACTTTCTTTGGTGAGGACTTTGAGCGAAAATGCCATGGTACTTTTAATGGGAACATTTTAGAGAGCTTAATAACTTTTTGTGAAAGCCAGATTAATGCTTACAATGGCGGACTTGCTTTCACTGCAGATGGCAGTTGGCTCTCCCAATTTTCCAAATGCTCTCATCTTTATATGTCACCACCACCCCCCCCACCGATAATACATCAATTTCTTCTAATATGATTGGTTTCAGGTTGTCAACACTATCAGCTTTAAATTCGATTGGCTTTCTGTATCTAAGTGCTTGTTTTAAAGCTGATTGACCAAATTTAAAATCGTCGTCAAAACATCAGAACAAGTCTGATGTTTCCACTCACACAGCCAATGGATATGTGTGGTAATTTTAGAACTGTCTGTACTGTTTCCCAGCTGCTTACAGACACCTTCTATCCTTAACCTTAAAAACACTTTACCTCTTAAAGGGACTGCACATTTTATTTTTCTACCTTCCAATTCATGAACTCTATCCAACTTCGTAACAACTCTCCCCTTAAGAAGACAATGAGCCGTCATTATGAAAAGATGGCTTTTTTCTAAATCTTCACACCATTAATGCAAAATACAGAGGTCAGTATTCTAAAGTTACTATATCTTTCATACTAATTCAGCATATATATAACATTGGATCATACCAATTCTATCTTTTATACTCATTTTCTTTAACCCTGCGATAATGCATCTGGAATAACACTTTTACAACCTGCATCATGTACAATTTATAAAAGCCTGTAACATAAGACTCCATTGAAATAACCTTGTCATAATTTTGTCCGTAAATCTTGCCAAAAAGATAGGAAAGTTGTGGTCTATAAACACAAACATTTCAAAACATTGTTTATAACATAAACAATAAAATGTTATAAGGCCATTACCAAACTCAGTAACTCTTTCTCAATGGTGGAGTATTTTCTTTGATGAATATGGAGTTTCTTAGAAAAATAACCAATTGGTCTTTCAACACCACCATAATCCTCCTGCATCAACATAGCTCCAACTCCTATATTGCTGATGTCGATAGTGACTTTAAAGGGTTTCAAGAAATTGAAATGTGGCTGGTCCGTTCTTCATACCAAAGTGCATTACTTTAAATTGATACAGCCATTTGAGATTACCAACACAGAACCTTATTTCATTCTCTCTGCCAGTAATCATGAAGTAAGTCCAGCTTTTTTATATAAGTGGCTTGTCCACCTTTCCACGCAGTTCTTCAGCCTTGGAATTGGGTATGAATGCAATTTAGTTACAGCATCGATCTTTTGATAATCCACGCAGAACCATTGAGTACCATCAGGCTTCAGAACCAACACAATCAGCGAACTCCACTCACTTTGACTGGGCTCAGTGATATCTTATTGGAGTATTGCTTCCACTTCCTTCTGTACCTGTGTGGCTTTAAGAGGATTGAGCCTGTAGGGATGTCATTGTATTGGAAGAACATTACCTACTTCAACCTCATTCATTATAATATTAATCTTCCTCATTCTATTCCTGCATATGTCCTCATACTGCTGCAGTAATCCTTTCAATTTAGTCCTCTGTTTCTGATACTGATAGCTCACTATCCTATCCCATTCTCTAAGGACTTCCACATTATTTAATTTCTTTGAGGCACATCAAAATCAAATGATTCAGATTCAGAGTTCTCAGTTTGAGGAGCAGTAATGAGTACCTGTTTCTCTGGTTCCCTGTCCCTGCCTTAGTAGAGTTTCAGCATATTTACATGACATACCCGATAAAGCTTCTTTTCCCATCTGGCATCTTTACCAGATAATTCATCTGACTCAACTTCTCAATCCAATAGGGACCACCAAACATTGCTTTGAAGGGATCTCCTAGCTCTGATTACAGCACCAATACTTTACCTCATGGGCAAACATCTGAATTTTAGATTTCTTATCTGTTTCTTGTGTCATGAGGTGCTGTACCATCGTCAGATGTTGATTAGCTAATTCACCGACTGCTTAATCTTTCTCTCACCTCAGATACATAATCCAACTTTGCGATCTCTGACTTCAGACCTAACAATTTTTCCTTAATTAACTTTAATGGCCCTCTTACTTTGTGTCTGAATATCAACTCAAATGGAGTAAACTGAGTCAATTCATTTGGGGCTTCTGTGATGGCAAACAATATCAATCAGACACTTCTATTCCAATCATTTGGGTAATCCTGGCAATGAGCCCTCAGTATGGTTTTAGGGCCTGATGCCACCTTTCCAATGCTCCCTTGGATTCAGGATCATATGCAGTGGATTTAAGTCGTTTGATGCCTAAACTATCTATGACTTCCTGAAATAGTTTGGCACTAAAATCGGACTCTTAGTCTGACCGAATCTCTCTGGGTAGGCCATAATGTATAGAGAAAGCAACCAGTTCTTCCATAACCCTTTCCCTCTGGAAATCTGGTAGGCGCACCCATTATGGTTAATAAGCACTGGTTCCCACTGTTGGTTTTAGGGACAGGACCAATACAATCAATCATAACCCATGTGAAAGGTTCTTCAAATGCGGGAATGGGCATCAAAAGCACTGGTTTTATTTCAGCCTGTGGCTTTCTTACCATTTGACAAGTGTGACAGGTACGCTAAATTCAACCACATCCTTATATAATTCAGGCCAATAGAAACGCTTTTTTTATTTTAGCTTGAGTCTTCCTCACTCCTAAATGACCTCCTAATGGTAATTTGTGTGCTACCGTAATAGTTCCTGTCTGTATGCTACCAGCAACACAATCTGGTGCACTTCTACCCATTTCTCCTCTGCGCTAACCTATTGGGGTCTTCATTTCATCTTAGGATCCTATTCTTGAGATAATAACACTCAGGACTACATTCTGATTCCTTTTTCAAGTAGGCTTTATAATGTAGATCTTTTATTGTCTCATCTTTTTGTTGTAACTCCAATAATTTTTCAGAATAGATGCGCTGCCTGATCCCCTACCTGTTTAGGTTCTTCCTTTACCATTTCAACCAGAGGGTGTCAGCTAACTGGACCTCAACTTCTTCATCTTTCTCTTTGCTTTTTCCTCCTCCTGCTTTAACCTATGAGTGTGGGATCTTTTCTCCATGCAGTCTGGAAAAATTCCAGGGTGTTTTCCTTTTCTTGGGTAACATTCCAGAAGAAGTGCAAATTCTTTCATCTCTTACTATTAGAGACTGACCAGCTTCCGTATCTCTCAATATTGTAACTTCTTTACCTTCTTCCCCTGCTCTTCTTGAGTAAACCTTACCCACAGAGTTTAAGTTTTTGTAAAGATTGGGTACCATCTTAATATCTAACCGATAACTAGCTGATAACCCCTGGAGCTCCTCGACTCCTTTTAAGATTTTCTCACCACCTCAAGTAATCCCATTGGTTTAGCATCATTTACCATTTACATGATCCTTTTTTCCAGTGCCTTTCTTAAACCACCAGCACTGTGACTTTATGTGCCCCATTCCATTACAGTGAAAACACCTGAGGCATCTTGCCTCCTTTTCACCCTCAAGGTTTCATTTCTCACCTGTGATAAACTGCTTCCAGTGTGATCACATTTTAGCTTCCTACCTTACAATTCATGAATACCCTACCCAACTTTGTAACAATATT
Organism: Stegostoma tigrinum; assembly: GCF_030684315.1. NCBI lineage: Eukaryota > Metazoa > Chordata > Chondrichthyes > Orectolobiformes > Stegostomatidae > Stegostoma > Stegostoma tigrinum. The sequence goes on from NC_081391.1 coordinate 4,097,205, forward strand.
TGAAAGACACTGTGAGCATTCTTTGTGATTCAAGAGCATTATTCAACTCTCTTCATGACCCTCACCCATTTGTGGAGATGTCAGAGACAAGGCAAAAAAGCAGCATCACACTTTAGTGAAGCCATGATGGCAACAAGATGCCATCCTAACTTGCAAGAGCAGCTTGGACTGAGGTGGCTGTAGAGGTCAATGTCAGGTGCAGCTCAAGAGAACCTTGCTCCAGTTTAGCAAGAAACTGAATGATCCATTTGCTGCACCAGAGTATTTGCCACTATCTACTCAATGCTTCACCCTCCTGAATGTGAGTTAGCACTGTAAGATTGTCACTATAGAGGATATTTGCGCAGGACGTTAGCTACTGGACATCTCCATCAGATTCCCTCATGTATAATCAATGGCTATCACTTCACTGCAACTAATGACATCACACTACTGACACTATATCTACTAGGGTTCACACTGAATCATAAAGGGATCTACACAGCTCTGCAGCTCACACACCATCAGCCTGCCAACACATCAGCAAATGATGGCCTTCTGACTTTTGAGATCTGCCCCATTTGCCTGCTTCAGTCAGGTTTGCAGTCATTAATCAGTGTGGCAGCCTCACTTGACTTTCAAATAAACCTGTTAGACTATAATCTGGTGTCACGTGACTTCTGACTTTGTCCAACCCAGCCCAACTCTGGCATCACCATATCAGGATTATGTGTGGCATGGGTGGTTCAGTGGTTATCTCTGTTTCCTCATGGTGCCAGGGTCCTAGGATCAGTTCCAGCCTTGGATAACTGTCTGTGTGGAGTTTCCCCATTTTCCCTGTGACCTGCCTGGGTTCCTGCTGGCTGCTCCAGTTTCCTCCCACATTCCAAAGATATGCAGCTTAGGTGGATTAGCCATTGTAAATGCAAAGTTACAAGGATAGGTTAGGGGACTGGGTTTAGGTTGGATTATCTTTGGATGGTCACTGTGGACCCAATGGGCCAGTGGCCTGCTTCAACACTGCCGGGATTCTATGGTTCCATAATCTGGATTGCTAACCTTCAAGTGGAAAACGAGTATTGACAAATTGACGTAATGTAAGAGATGTACACCTGACAGGACCTGACAACTCCGGTGAGGCCAAACTCTTCAGTTCACAGAATCGTAGAATTATTAGAAAGTTAGCAATCCAGATTCTCGAATCATAGAATCCTTGCAGTGTGAAAGCCAGCCCAAGGCTGGAATCAGACTCAGGTCCCTGCTGCTGTGAGGCACCCGCGCTAACCATTGAGCCACCATGTCACCCTGTAACCAAATGCCTCCAGTACAAGCAGTGCCACTGAAAATTAGCTGTGGGGGAGTGGATTGGAAGCCAGAAGAGGAAAGCTGGGGGATTCTGGAGGGCCTGTTAAGGAGAGGCCACCACAACCTAGCATAAGCCTGTGCAGGAAAAGCAACTGGTGCTGGACCTCTCTGACTTGTTAAATCCAGATGGTAGTGAAGGTGAGGCCTTTCAGTGAGAGTTAAGTAACCTTAAGGGCATCAACTGGTCGACAAGAGGGCAGCAGCAAGTGAAATTGCAGCAGGAACAGAGGAGTATGTTGATGCATCCATGTGCCTTCCCCACCTTTAAACCAGCCAGCAGGGGAACATTAAATGCAACCTATGGCCACTTGGATGAGGTGCTGATTGTGACAATCAATCAGTTCTTGTTCCTCACTCATTTCCTTTTACCTCTTGAAGTTAAAAATGCTTGTTCTGTTTTTCTCCTGGCCTATTAAATGACTAATTATAATATTCCACCATATTGTTTGGAGCCCTTCTTTCTGCCACAGGGTGATAGATACAGCATCTCGGATATCCACACTGTATTTAAGAATCTATTCAATTTAAATGATGATTTAGCTGCTCCCATTTTTTTCATTTGATATCTGAGGTTCCACCAATTTAGCAATTCTCTGTTGTTTTGCAGGCATAGAGCATGCTTATAAATGCACATTAACTCTTTTAATTTGCCAAATGCTTTGCAAGCAGGAAGTACAGAAAGGAACAGAAACTATACTTAGAGAAATGGTCAGACATTTCTCGTGATCAAATCCTACCACTGGAGGAAGATGAGAAAAACAGCATCAACCTGAAGGTAAATCTACCCCTAAACAGTAACAAGTGCAAACAGGGGCTGGCAAAGCTATATTGGGCACGTGTTTCAATAAGCCTTCCAAACTGTGCAAGCTGTTAAAGACTAGATTTGTTCCAAGATATGCCCTCCCCACCTTTAAACCAGCCAGCAGGGGAACTTTAAATGCAACCTATGGCCACTTAGATGAGGTGCTGATTGTGACAATCATTCCTCACTCATCCCTTTTTCTTTGGGTGGCATGGTGGCTGTGTGACTAGCACTGCTGCCTTTCGGCACCAGGAATGCAGGTTCGATTCCCGCCTCAGGCAACTGTCTGTGTGCAGTTCGCACGGTTTCCCTGTGTCTCCATGGGTTTCCTCTGGGTGCTCCAGTTTCTTCCCATAGTCCAAAGGTGTGCAGAGTAGGTGGATTGGCCATTCTATAGTGCCTAGGGATGTTTAGGTTAGGCGGGTTAGATTAGGGGAATGGATCTGGGTGGGATGCTCTTCAGAGGGGCCATGTGGACTTGTTGGGCTGAATGGCCTGTTTCCACACTGTAGGGATTCTGTGTGTTTATTCTTTTGCTCTTTTACGGGATATGGCATATTGTTCTCCATCCCTAACTTCCCTTGAACTGAATGGCTTTCCAAACCATTGGACCAAAGGATCTGTTTCCAAGCTGTATGACACTACAACTAAGTTTAGGACCTTAATGTATGGGACACAGAATGCTTACGCTTTGTTGAGCTGGCTCTGATTTGCCCCTCAAACCATGAAGAATGGATCGACTCCAGTGGGAGGGGAATAATTAATGACCTCATTGTGAAGATGTCCTAGTTAGCAGCAACCGTAATATGATTTAAGAACAATGTGCTGCAGATACAGGAATCTGTACTGAAAACAAAAAATGCTGGAAATAACAGCAGGTCAGACATCTTCCGTGGAGAGAGAGCAAGCTAACATTTTGTGTCCAGATGAGGTTTTGTGACTTTTATGTTCAATTTGAGAGACAGGAGTGGGTCCAAGACTATTATTTTTAAATACTAAATTAGGGAAATTATGAGGAAATAAAAGCAGAGCTAGCTAACATGACTTGATAGATTTGGCGAAAGGATAAGTCAATAGAGACGTAGTGGCAGGCACTTAAGGGGAATTTTCAGAACGTACAAAGATGGTGCTATGCAAAGAAAAAGAAAACTTTTAAGGAATGAACTCCCCCATGATTAATAAGAAAGTTTAAAGATAGTACCAAACTTGAAGAAAAGCATATACATATGCAATGACGGGTAGACATTCAGAAGATTGGACAAAACATTAAAAAAAGCAAAGAATGACACAAATTAATAAGGAACGAAAATTAGAGTGTGATATAAAAGCCAGAAGTGTAAAAGCAGACAGTGAGAGTTTTTATTAAATAATAGAAGAAGAAAAGGGTCAACAAAGTGAGCATTTATCCTGTAGGAGTTTATCCTGAGTCTGGAGTATTGATCATAGAAAATAAAGAGTTGGCAGATAATTATACGATATTTAGTATCAGTCTTCACGATGTAGGATAAAGTAATGTCCCAAAAGCAGTAATAAATCAGGTCATGGAAGGGACGGAGGAGCCCGGATGAATTACAATCACCAGAGAAGTGAGACTGAGCAAATTATTGGAGTTATGGGCTGATAACTGCCTCGATGGACCACATCCTAGGATCTTGAAAAAAATGGCTAGTGAGATAACTGATTCATTAATTTTATTTTCCAAAACTCCTGGATTCACGGAATGTCCGGTTAGATTGAAAGATAGCTAACAGAACTCTTTTATTCATAAATTGAGTGAGACAGGAGGTGGGAATCAACATGCAAGTTAGCTTGTCATATGTCAAAGGCAAAATGTTCTGAGGTATTATTGAAGAAGTTACTGCTGGGCACTTAAAAATATTTGTGGTAATCAGGCAGAGTTAACATAGTTTTGTGAAAGGGAAATCATGTTTACCTATGTATTGGAGTTCTTTGAGGAAGTATTATGTGCTGTGGATAAAGGGGAATCATGGACATATTGTACTCAGATTGCATTTGATAAAGAGCCAAATCAAATGTTCCTGTAGAAAATAAAGGCTCATGGCATAGGAGTCATAATCATAGAGCCATATTATAAAGTCATATTGTACAGAAACAGACCCTTCAGCCCAACTTGTGCATACTGACCAGTTTTCCCAAACTAAACAAGTCCCATTTGCCAGCATTTGGTTTGTAGTCCTATCCGTGTACCTGTCCAAATTTCTTTTAAGTGTTGTAATTGTATCCGCCTCTACCACTTCCTCTGGCAGTTTATTCCACCTTCTGTGTGCAAAAGTTGCCCCTCAGGTCCTTTTTAAATCATTCCCCCATGCGGTCAAGTTTTGGACTTCCCTACCCTAGGGGAAAGACCTTGGCTATTCACTTTATACATGCCCCTCATGATGTTATGAACCCCCATAAGAGCACCACTCAATCTTCTATGCTCCAAGGAAAATTGTACCAGCCTATCCAGCCTCTCCTTATAGCTCAAACCTTCCAGTCCCAGCAACATCCTTGTAAATCTCTTCTGCACCTTTTCTAATTTAATAACATCTTTCCTATAGCAGGAGTAGTGTATTGGGTTGGAAAGAAGATTGGCTGTTTAATAAGAAGCAGAGAATATTTAGAAATTGTTCATTTTCAGCATGGCAAGATGCAATGAGTGGTGTGCTGTGTGATCAATGCTGGGACCTCAACAGTTTACAATATGTCTAACTTACTTGGATGAGGGGACAGGAAATTCTACAGAGGATATAAGAATGCTACTGAGGGATTTGAATAGGGTAATTGAGTATGCAAAGATTTGATAAATGGAGTATAATGTGGGAAAATGTGAAATGGTCCGTTTTGGTAGGAATAGTAAAAAAATCATATTATCTAAACGATGAGAGATTGCAGAGCTCTGAGGTGCAGAGGGATCTGGTTCTCCTTGTGCACTTTTGCTTATTTGTTCGTGGGATATAGGGGTTGTGGCATCATTTGTGAAGAGAAGAGAGCAGAGTTAATGTTTCAACTCCAATAGACTCTTCTTCGAGACAAGGATTAAATGATTGTCTTATGAGAAAAGCTTGGACAGATTAGACCTAAAGCCATTAGAGTTTGAAATAACGAACGATTATCTCAGTAAAACATGAGATCCTGAGGGTGGATTCTGAGATCATGTTTTGTCTTGACACACCAGACCCAGGGGACACAGTTTTAAAAATCACGTTTCTCTCATTTTACAGGGAGATGAGTTTTTTTTCTCTCTTGTAGAATCATAAATCTGTGGAATTATCATACATGGAAAGCAGGGGCAACAGGTCACTGAATATTTGTAAGGAGAATATTTGTAACTAACAAGAGAGTCAAATAATGTCAGGTGGGGGTAGGAAAATTAAGGCCACACCCAAAATCAAATCAGCCATAATCTTATAAAATGGTGGATTGTGTTCGAGGAACAAAATATGCTATCCTGTTCAAAATGTGTATATTCATAACTGCCTGAATCGTTAATAGAAGCAGATTCAACACAAAGGTTCAAAAAGCAGCTGAATCAATACTTAAACAGGGAAAGAAATGCAGATTGTAGCAAAAGAAGTATGGACTAATTTGATAGCTCATTGAAAGAAACATCTCGGACAATAATGGGCCAAACAAGATATCTATTAGTGACATGTTAAAAAATCACAGATGCCCTCCACTGTATCTGCAACTAATCCACTCCGTCTTTCATCTCAAGATTGAAGAGGACAAAAGAAAAGAAAACCTGGTGCCTTTATGGAGAGCAAAATATGACAAAAAGGTATTGTACCTTGATTTTAACATTCTTACCTTTGTTTTCAAATTCATCCGTGGCCTTGCCCCCTCTTTGTGCTACAATCTTCTGAGAAAGCAACACACCACCAATTTCTGGTCTCCAGTATTGGCAACCTTCATCTACTAAAGCCTGAACCACTGGAATTCCCTCTTTAAATTCTCTCCTTAAACTTCTGCACCTTTATATCCCTGTTCTCCTTTAAAATGTTTCTTTAAATGCACCTCCTTTACAAAATTGTGAACACCTTTACTAACCTCTCTATGTGGCTGAACATCAAATTCTGTTTGATGGTGTTGCTGTGAAGCGCCTAAAGACATTATACTGTATTATTTTCTTTATTTAGTGAATCCAAATCCCCAAAGCCAAACAATAGTCCCCCTTATTTTCAAATTTAAGGCCATTAATCTGCTACAAGTCTGTCAAGGGGAGATTCCCAGTAAGATGTGACATTGTTTGTGCCTCTCCACAAGTCGTGGTGAAGAAGGTGGCTAAGGTTATAAAGAGATCTTGATCAGTTGAGTCAATGGGCTGAGCAGTGGCAGAGTTTTATTTGGATAAATGTGAGGCATTACATTTTGCTAAAACAAACAAGGGTAGGACTTATACAATTAAAAGTAGGGCCTTGGGTACAGCTGGGGAACAGCAAGACCCACGGGTCAGGTACATAATTCTTAGAAGTCTGTGTCACATGTAAACAGGGTGGTTAAGAAGGGATTTAACACACTTGCTTTCATTGCTCAGACCTTTGAATATAGAAATTGGGGTGTCACATTGAGGTTGTACAGGACATTGATGAATCCTCGAGTCGCACCTCCACTTCCTACCTACTGACCTCATCCCACCTCCTTGACCTGTCCGTCTTCCCTGGACTGACCTATCCCCTCCCTACCTCCCCACCTATATTCTCCTCTCCACCTATCTTCTTTTCTCTCCATCTTCAGTTCGCCTCCCCCTCTCTCCCTATTTATTCCGGAACCCTCTCCCCATCCCCCTCTCTGATGAAGGCTCTAGGCCGGAAACGTCAGCTTTTGTGCTCCTGAGATGCTGCTTGGCCTGCTGTGTTCATCCAGCTTCACACTTTATTGTCTTGGATTCTCCAGCATCTGCAGTTCCCATTATCTCAGAGACAGGCTGTGCTGGTTTTGTGATGCAGTGGGGGGAGGGGAAGAACTGGGCTGGTTTTGGGATGCAGTGGGGGAAGGGGAGATTTTGAAACTGGTGAAGTCCACATTGATACCATTGGGCTGCAGGGTTCCCAAGCGGAATATGAGTTGCTGTTGTTGCAACCTTCGGGTGGCATTATTGTGGCACTGCAGGAGGCCATGATGGACATGTCGTCTGAGGAATGGGAGGGGGAGTTGAAAAGGTTCGCGACTGGGAGGTGCAGTTGTTTGTTGGGAACCGAGCGGAGGTGTTCTGCAAAGCAGTCCCCAAGCCTCCGCTTGGTTTCCCCAATGTAGAGGTAGCCACACCGGGTACAATGGATACACTATACCACATTGGCAGATGTGCAGGTGAACCTCTGCTTAACATGGAAAGTCATCTTGGGGCCTGGGATAGGGGCGAGGGAGGCGGTGTGGGGGCAAGTGTAGCACTTCCTGCGGTTGCAGGGGAAGGTGCCGGGTGTGGTGGGGTTGGAGGGGAGTGTGGAGCAGACAAGGGAGTCACGGAGAGAGTGGTCCCTCCGGAAGGCAGACAATCTTCGGTCCGCCTCCCCCTCTCTACCTATTTATTCCAGTTCCCTCTCCCCATTCCCCTCTCTGATGAAGGGTCTAGGCCCGAAACGTCAGCTTTTGTGCTCCTGAGATGCTGCTTGGCCTGCTGTGTTCATCCAGCCCCACAGTTTGTTATCTTGGATTCTCCAGCATCTGCAGCTCCCATTATCATTGATGAATCCTCTTCTGGAGTACTGTTTGCAGTTCTTGTTGCCCTGTTATAGGAAGGATACTATGAAACTGGAGACGGTTCAGAAGAGACTTACCAATATGTTGCCAGGAATGGCAGGTTTGAATTATAAGGAGAGGCGAGATAGGCTGGTACTTCTTTCACTGGAGTGTTGGAGGTTGAGTGGTGATCTTAAAGAGGTTATGAAATCATGTGGGGTATAGAAGGTGAATGGCAGTTGTCTTTTCCCTAAGGTGAGGGATTTCAAGATTGGGGGTATATTTTTAAGATGAGAAGAGAAACATTTCAAAAAAGACAGGAGGGGCAATTTTTTTATGCAGAGAATTGTTTATGTCTGGAATGAACTTCCAGAGGAAGTGGTGAATGCAGGTGCAGTTACAATGTTTAAAGGTCATTTGGTAAAGTACATGAATAAGGAAGGTTTGGAGGGATATGGGCCAAGTGCAGGTAGGTGGGACTAGTTTAGTTTGGGATTATGGCCAGCATAAATTGCTTCAACTGAAATGTCTGTTTCCCTGCTGTATGACTCTATGACTCTGTAAGTACATAAAGGATTTATATTGAGGCCTCCTGGTAGAAGGAGCCTGCACAGGGGCCTTGGCTTAACTTGTACTTGCTCAGCAAGTATCAGTCTCGCCACAGAGATTCAAGGTTTGTCATTGAACAGATGGAACTTTTCTCAAGGAACTTGTCAATCTATTTCCATGTTTCCCATTTGTTTCTCCAAATCCTGTCTGCTTATTCAGGTGGGTTGCTGCATACAGGGTGCCAAAATGAAAACAACAATGGGCATGTTGAATAAGTCGTTGAGGAGTGGGCATTTGATGTCATCTGTCGACTTGTGGGGGTTCACTAGTTGGTGGACGTATGGGACGGTGATGTTTATGAGATTAGGAAGCCAGGAGTCAAGGTGTCATAAATATAGCCAATATCATTTCTCACTGTCCAACGCTCAAGTAATTACCTGCTGTCACTTAGAACACCACGTATAGCGCTAAACAACTTCCTTAGCGTGGACTTTCCAGTACCTGACTTTCCTCACAGAATACTTAGCTTGCCAACCTAAAATCCATGCTGACGCAGGATCTAAATAAAATCATGTTTTCTTTATCCCTCGCTCAGATTGTTGTCTTGAAGAAACTGAAACACAAAGATGGGAACTTCACTGTGATGCAAAAGATTGAACTCAATCAGGTAACTCCACTCTCGCCTGTTCTAAGTAGATTGTATAATATTTGGAACAAATGCTGAAAAAGAAGAGAATGAAGATTTGGATTTCAAAGCATCTTTTATGATATCAAAAGATGATTTACAGCCAATCAAGCATTTATTCAAATATAATTATTCTTATAATGATGGAAGCGTGACAACTAATTTGTATACAACAAGTCACACAAACAAAAATGAACTAATCGTCAATTATTTGTATTAGTGGTGCTGATTTCTAGAATTATAGAATTGTTATAGCAGAGACGGAAGCTATTCAGCCCGTCATGCCTGTGCTAGCATAATTGCTGGAGGCACAATTCACGTAGTGCCACTCCCCTGCCTTTTTCATTTCAGATAATGGGCTGACGTTTACCAGAAATCAGCTAAGTGATAATTTTGGTACGTTTTATGGAAGATTTCTCTCTTTGAGTCTTGCCAAGTTTTCTCAAGTGATTCTCCACATGTCAGCTGTGGGAAAAGGACTGTTTTTACAGCAAAGAACTGAGGAAGGAATTGTAGTACTTGCTAAAGTTGCTGAAACTCACAGTAAATCATGTTTACACTGTTGCTTTGTAAGTTGTGAAGAAAGGTGTTAAAGGAGATAGTATGGATCTGGGATGTGTATAGAAAGTGAGATTCAGCCGTCAACAAGAAGCTGATTGGTTTGAAGAATTTGCAACCAGATGTTGGTGTCAAAGGCCATCAGCCTGACAACCAGTGGCGGATTGGCTGCTATGTAACTGAACAGCCTGTGGATGTGAACGAAACTGGCAGAAGCCTTTGGACTACTGAAAAGGTAGAAGGTCTGTCTCTTGTGTTCTCCAGGAAAACACCTCAAGACTGAAGAAAGCCATTTTATTTTCTCCCACCAGTTCCTGTAACCTTAACTAATAGGTTAGAGATCTTACAATTTGTGAACCAATTGCTCTGTACCTTCTGTGAAGAAATGATTTGATGTATTATTGTCACATATACCGAGATACAATGAAAAGCATTGTTTTACGCAGTAACTAGACAAATTGTACCTTAATATATCAGGGTAATAGAACAGAATGCAGAATATTGTGTTACAGCTACAGAGAAGGTGTAGAGAAAGATCAACTCTAATATATGAAAGCTCTGTTCATAAGTCTGATAACAGAGAGGGAAAAGCTGTTCTTAAAATGGTTAGTACCGGTTTTCAAGCTTTTGTGTCTTCTGGAATTGGGTGGAAGAGAGTATAACCAGCATGGGAGGTGTCTCTAATTATTTTGGCAACTTTCCTGAGGCAGCAGGAAATATGGACAGAGTCAGTAGGAGGAAGACTGGTTTTAACGATGAACTGGGCTGCATTCACAACTCTCTGTCAATTTCTTGCCGTCTTGTCCAGAGCAGATGCCATACCAAGCTACGATGCATCTGGATATAATGCTTTCTATGGTGCATCGATAAAAATTGGAAAGAGTCATTGTAGACATGGCGAATTTCCTTCGCCTTTTGAGAAAGTAGATGCATTGGTGTGTTTTCTTGATTGTAGCATCGATGTGGATGGACCAGGATAGATCATTGATGATATTTACTCCAAGCTACTTAAAGCTCTCAACCACCTCCACCTCAACATCATTGATATAGTAGGGGCATGTCCTCCGCTCTGCTTCCTGAAGTCGATGCTCCTTCATGTTGCTGACATTAAGGGAGAGATTGCTGTCTTTACATCATGCCACTAAGCTGTCTATTTCTTTCCTGGACTCTATCTCATGACTGTTTGAGATCAACCCACTATGGTGGCGTCATCAGCAAATTTGAAAATGGCATTAGCCACATAGCCTTGAGTGTATAAGGAGTCTGGTAGGGGGCTGAGTACACAGCTTTGCGGAGCACCAGTTTAAAGGATTGGTATGGAGGAGGTGTTGTTGCCTATCCTTAGTGATTGCAGTCTGCGGGTCAAGAAGATGCAAATGGGTGAGCAGAGTCCTAGGTCTCAGAGTTTGGAGATATGTTTTGTTTGAATTATGGTGCTGAAGGTCGAGCTATGATCAGTAAATAGGAGCCTGATGTAGGTGTGTTCAGGGCCAATTGAATGAACTTTAAAGAAAAGTTCAGAGAACTGTAAAACTCTTGAAACAAAAGAACACCCCATTGAACTCTGTCTACTGGGGCCATTGAATTATTTCCCACTAGTTTTCTTTGCCCTCCATCTATAATACAGAAAACAATGTTTTTTGCCTGAACATGCACAAATGACAGTTTATTACATGGAGTATCTCACACACAGACGTGAACGCACACACACATGCACATGCACATGTATACACACACACACACCAACCTTTGAGAGGGTGGTGGTGAGCTGCCTTCTTGAACTGCTGCAGTGCAGACCATTTGGCGCACACAGACCCACAGTGCTATCAGGGATACCTAACACAGCTAAAATATCAGCAGGAAATGCAAAACAGAAACAGCTTTTGTTTAGATGAGCAGCATCTTTCAATTAACAATTACCTACATTTTGAATAATAGCTTGAGGGCCCCCAAAACCCTGCAAAATGCAGGCTGCCTGTTTCACAAGTGTGTTGGCACTCCTTGCTTTATTCACCATCCTAATGTCAACATGCATCTCTTTTGAAAATAATGAATGCCATCCTCAATTCATACAATTAACAGAAGAGGGTTTGTAGCTCAATGGTTGTGTTCCTACTTAGAGTCATAGAGTTGTACAGCATGGAAACAGACCCTTTGGTCCAACTCGTCTATGGTGACTAGACATCCTAAATTAATATAGTCCCATTTGCCAGCATGTGGTCCTTATCCCTCCAAACCTTTCCTATTTATATATCCATCCAAATGCCTTTGAAATGTTGTACCAGCCTCCACAACCTTCTCTGGCAGCTCATGACTGGACCAGGTGTCTAGGTTCAAGTCCCAACTGCTCGAGAGCTCTGCCGTATTATGTTCAAACAGGTTGATTTTAAAAAACTATAATTACCAAAGGTTCAAGTGTGAGATTGTGTGGTGTTGTGTGTTACAGGTCATTAAGGGAGCTTGAGTATGTGGCAATGTATCCATATTGTTGTAAGGAGCTGTGGATAATGGTAGTTGAGTTTGTAGTTTATTCCCCCTCATAGATTAGGAATCTCTCCTTTTCTTATCACCTGGCATTGACTTCTGTTGGAAGGATTTTCCAGTTGATACTCAGCTACATTGGCTAAGTAATGAATACACATGCCTTCCTTTATTATCATGTACTCAAGCAGGACTCAAACTTGGAACTTCTGCTCAGAAACAAAAAGCTGAAAGAACTGCAGATACTGGAAATCAGAAACAGAAACAGAATTTGCTAGAAAAGCTCAGCAGGAGAGAAAGCACAGTTGATGTTTAGGATGCAGTGAACCTCCTGAGAACATTAACTCTGCTTTCTCTTCACAGATGCTGTCAGACTTGCTGAGCTTTTTTAACAATTTCTGTTTAACTTCTGCTGAGAGTCAGGCTCATTATCCATGCGCACAAGACCTCCTAACAGCACAAGTAAGAAGTCTGAACTTAATCAGGACTAAATAACATTGCACCAAAACCCAGGTTGTCTGTATTTGTGTAACAAAATAGACACTTAATAATCCAAGTAGCTCTCGGTGTTCCCTTCACATAATCATCTGCAAAGTGCCTCAGGGCATTCACTACTTTAAAGGAGCCGTATAAACACACTTGTTGTGAAGTTTCAAAGCTTTCAAAAATGGCATGCCAATTCAACAAAGGTGTACATGATCCTGGATCTGACAGCTTGAGATAGAGAGCCATAATTTTCTTTTTACGCAAAAATGTGTGATAAGTTTGAAAAAACACTGAAAGCTGATTCAATAATAACTTAAGAGTCATAACGATATACAGTTTAGCATCAGACCCTTTAGTCCAATTCGTCCATGCCAACTAGACATCCTAAATTAATCTGATCCTATTTGCCGACATTTGGCCCATATCCCTGAAAACCCTTCCTTCCCTGTTTCCATCCAAATGCTTTTTAAATGTTGTAATTGTACCAGCCTTCACCACTTCTTCTGGCAGCTTGTTCCATACACGCACTACCTTCTACGTGAAAAAGTTGCCCCGTAGGTCCCTTTTAAATCTTTCCTCTCTCACCTTAAACTTATGCCCTCCAGTTTTCCCTGGACTATTCACCCTACACAAGCCCATCATGAATTTATAAACTTCTATAATATCACCTCTTAGCCTCTGATGCTCCAGCAAAAATACCCCGGTCCATTCAGCCTCTCCCTGTTGTTCAAACCCTCCTACCTTGGCAACGTTCTTGTAAATCTTTTTCTGAACCCTTTCAAGTTTCACAACATCTTTCTTACAGCAAGGAAACCAGAATTGAATGCAGTATTCCAAAAGTGGCTGAACCAAAGTCCTTTTTAGCCGCACTATGACCTCCCAAATCCTGTACTCAATGCACAAACCAACAAAGGCAAGTATACCAAATGCCTTCTTCACTATCCTGTCTACCTGCAACTTGCAATAGGAAATTGGACAAATACTTTAAGTGTCAACATTTGGAGGATTATGGTGAACGAATAAGAATCAATTCAAAGACTGCGTATAACCATGATGGGAAAAATGGTCTCCTGTATGTGAGCTATCATTCTATGATTGTGTGATTATTAAATAGCTTAGTGCATGATTCTAAATGAAAGCATTTTTCTTTCAGCTGCTGCAAATCGATTATTACAATTTAACGAAATTCTATGGAACAGTAAAGGTTGATTTTGAGATATATAAAGTGATTGAATATTGTGAGCGAGGATCACTGAGGGTAAGTCAACCTACAGCTTCCTGTAGTTGGTTACTTTATGGATTTATAAGGGATTCATAAGCAGTGGTTGATGCTTATCCTGGTTGCAGCAGCTAAGACATTTACCATTCGCTGATGGGAAAGGTGTGGTATGATGGAGATTGCAAAACAAATCCGAGTCCTTGGTCATTATTCACTGAACTCCATTAGAAATTGTCTATACTTGCTGTAGAATCTTAAGGTTTTATTTGAGACATGTCACGTTCAATAGCATGATATTTCCTTGATACAGTACGGGTGTGTCACTCTAGAATTTGTTTACCAGTCTCTAGAGTGGGACTGTATGAACCCATGATTCCGAGGAGAGTGCTTTCGTGGAGCTGTGGATCTTTAAGGAAGGGATGGAAAGTTAGTGGCTTAAAAGATGATCAAATCCTGTCTATCATACAGTAGTAACAATGTGGGACTGGAGGTGTGTTTTGAGGAACAAAATTCACAGGGTTAGAGTGATTCACAAAGTTAAGCTGATAGTTACACAGGAATTTCCTGATTCTCCTTTATTAGTTGTATTCCATGGCAGGCTAAATAAATTAGGTAGACTCCCTTATATTGTATAGGAGATCGCTAACATTTCCTTATTCAGTAGTTTCTTTTGAAAAACTGAAAAAAAAACAATTAAAATGTACAGAGATTGGCAGGATTGGTGCTGAATTTTGCTTAGGGAAGTTGTCTTCCAATTTGAAATGAAAATATTGCAATTTCTCTTCCTCTCCGTTAGGGTGACCATGTGGTTATTTAGCATGGATTGCCTCCAGTAGCATCAAAATTCCATCTATATAACATTGGGATGTAGCGGGGAGCAACATAAGTTCAGACACACGTCTTTTGTAACATGCGTAAAAAGTGAGAAATTTATGCTCCTGTGGATCATCTAATGATCAGTGGCATAACATAGATTATAAATAATGTAATTTATAAATAAGAGTGATTTGAGGCCTCGAGTCCAAACTGAGGTGAGTTTGAGCATTTCAGTAGAAGCTGAGCTTCACTGAGATAGCTGTCTAACTTTGACTTTGGCTGCCCTTCCAATCAGTGGGACTGAACATAGATTGAGCAAAACAAATAATTCACAAAGCGTCAGTAATGAGGAAATAGCCAGAGTAGAATTGTATAGGATGAATAGATTTGTGGAAATATGCTAGATTAACTCAGACCCTCATGGTGAAGTTATTCAAAACTTAACTCGGTAGATGGTAGGGTAGGGGATACGTGGATGGGTCAGATAGAATTAAGAGCTGATGGTAAGTAGTTTGTGGAAGAAAGCCTTGATAGAACCCTCTATCAAACCATGATTTCTTTCTGACTCATCATGTTGATACTTACATGTGAATGAAGTTTCAAGTGTTCCGTTGGGCTACTGGAGACTAAAAAATTGGGCCCAAATGGAATTACATTCTGTTTGCCTCTTTCTACTCTGTCACAGAATTATATAGAACAGGGTTGAGTCACAGATCATTCCACCCAACAGATCTCTCTGAGGGTTTATATTCTGACTCCTCTTTATTGCAGACTATCAACATAATGTTAAATCCCTTTCCCCTTCATGTACCTGCTTTCAGTTAGGCACGGCCATGCTATTCACTGCAACTACTCCTTGTGCTAGTGAGTTCCACAGTCTCCCTACTCTGAATAAAAGAAACTATCCTGAATTCCCCATTGATTTCATTAGCCACTATTTTCTATTTGTGGCTCCCAGTTTCGGTAGCACCCACAAGAATCAACTCTATCAATTCTACGTCTGTACAAAAACAAAGAACCGTGGATGCTGGAAACCTGACATACAAACAGAATGTCCTGGAGAAACGTAACAGGACCGGAAGCATTTATACAGAGAGAAATAAAGTTGATGTTTATATGACCCTTCTACATTCTACATCTGTTCTGACAAAAACTTGGACATTCCACAGAATAAGGAAAAAAGACGGCATTTTGCGAGGTGATCTGCGGAGCTTGTGCTCGGGAAGCTGGTAAATTACAACCACGGGGCACATCCGAACTGCAGACAGTACTGAGCTTCAGTGGCCAAGACCACAGATTGGTCTCTGCGCTGACAGTCGACTCCCCCTAATGATGCAGTGCTGACTGTTTCTATTGCTTCCCTCAGGATGTTTTGAATGATAACATATCGTACCCGGATGGGACTTTCATGGATTTAGAGTTCAAGATATCAGTCATGTACGATATTGCAAAGGTAAGTGTGAAATTCATACTGTGAATGGTGCAAATTCTCATGAAGAGCAGCTTTAGGCATCAACATGATTGCCAAAAGGTGGAAGATGGGCAGGCAATGTTTTAGTGATTGACCATTTTCTAAACCTTGCTACGAAAGGACCGGCTTCAGTCGGATTCCCCCCTCCTGTTCAGTGCTCAGTAATGTTTACAGTAAAATACACAATGCATGTGTGTGTGACCAAACATGTGAGTACGTTTGGTGGGTGTACGTGTGACTTTCTGTGTCAGATGAAGATGGGGTTATTTATAGCTGCAATATTCTCCCTGTGACTAAGGCATTCTGACACATTGCTTATGATCTCCTTGACAAGGAGTTTCAAGTTTGCAATTCCATGCATCTGGGTCCCCTCACTAACTGCATCAGTAGCAAACTGGCAAAGCGAGCAGTATTTGTAGTTATTTCTATTTCAAAAGTAATCCATTACAATTCTAAAGGACTGTTATTTTGAAGTTTTATTTCTTTATTTTTCTAATTTATGACAGTGATTTTGTACTTTTGAAGGTCTGTAATGCTGGACTTTTTATTTCTTTATTTTACTACTTTTTTCACTCCAAATTTGTACCCAAGAATCTGTACCTGGGTACCTTTGTATCCAAGATGGCACTGTAAGTGGTGACTTGTAAACCTTTCACTGTACTCATGTGAATACAAGCGACAATAAAGCTAATTCAATTCAATTTATTTCAATTCAGTTCAATAATGTGAGAATTCATAAAACTGAGCAACAGAAAGCTAAATAAAAATGTGAATTGGGCCCTGGAGTGACTTCACATCATTACAGTGTTAATTTCTCATTGGCAAGGTCATGTAAATTTACACCAAGGAACAGAACACATTCTATTCTGGTCTGTCAGTGTCAATATTGACGCTTCTGGGATTGAAAAAATGCAGTTTGATGCAGAGTAAACTTCCCTCCGCACCGTTCCCATCAAATACTCTCAGGACAGATATAGCACGAGTTTAGATACAAAATAAAGATCCCTGTATATGTCTCAATCAAACATTTCCGGGACAGATACAGCTTGGGGTTAGGTACAGAGTAAAGGAACTGCTACACTGTCCTCACTTCCATGACAGGAGGAGCACAGGGCTAGAAACAGCATAAACTTCCCTTTACATTGTCCCCATCAAACTTTCCCAGGGCAAGTTCAGCATGGGGTTAGATACAGAATAATGCTTCTTCTACACAGTTTGTCAAACATTTCCAAGACAGGTACAACCCAGGGGTGAATACAGAGTAATCCACTCTCTTCGCTGTCTGAAGTGAGCAATTAATCCACCCATCAAAGAAATTACCAGCTGCTGAATAAATGTTCTGTATTGTGCTACTTTCTCACTTTTGGTCAAAAAATGTTTTATGCTGTTGTATTATTAATTCCTGACTGATTCGTTGGCAATGGTTTTTAAGGGCATGTCTTATCTACACTCGAGCAAAATTGAAGTACATGGGAGCCTGAAATCGACAAACTGTGTCGTGGACAGCCGGATGGTGGTGAAAATTACTGATTTTGGGTGTAATACTATTGCCATGCCACAGAAAGGTGAGCTTTAGAAATCATTAATTAGCAAAAGAACATATCCTAACATTCCATTCATTAACTCTTTCATATGACACAATAACCCAAACTAACTAAGAGGGTTAGATTGGGAGAAGAGGAAGTGGGAAATTCCACAGTAAGATAATAAAATGTGAGGCTGGATGAACACAGCAGGCCAAGCAGCATCTCAGGAGCACAAAAGCTGACGTTTCGGGCCTAGACCCTTCATCAGAGAGGGGGATGGGGAGAGGGAACTGGAATAAATAGGGAGAGAGGGCGAGGCGGACCGAAGATGGAGAGTAAAGAAGATAGGTGGAGAGAGTATAGGTGGGGAGGTAGGGAGGGGATAGGTCAGTCCAGGGAAGACGGACAGGTCAAGGAGGTGGGATGAGGTTAGTAGGTAGATGGGGGTGCGGCTTGGGGTGGGAGGAAGGGATGGGTGAGAGGAAGAACCGGTTAGAGAGGAAGAACCGGTTAGGGAGGCAGAGACAGGTTGGACTGGTTTTGGGATGCAGTGGGTCGGGGGGAAGAGCTGGGCTGGTTGTGTGGTGCAGTGGGGGGAGGGGATGAACTGGGCTGGTTTAGGGATGCAGTTGGGGAAGGGGAGATTTTGAAACTGGTGAAGTCCACATTGATACCATTAGGCTGCAGGGTTCCCAGGCGGAATATGAGTTGCTGTTCCTGCAACCTTCGGGTGGCATCATTGTGGCACTGCAGGAGGCACATGATGGACATGTCATCTAAAGAATGGGAGGGGGAGTGGAAATGGTTTGCGACTGGGAGGTGCAGTTGTTTGTTGCGAACTGAGCGGAGGTGTTCTGCAAAGCGGTCTCCAAGCCTCCGCTTGGTTTCCCCAATGTAGAGGAAGCCACACCGGGTACAGTGGATGCAGTATACCACATTGGCAGATGTGCAGGTGAACCTCTGCTTAATGTGGAATGTCATCTTGGGGCCTGGGATAGGGGTGAGGGAGGAGGTGTGGGGGCAAGTGTAGCATTTCCTGCGGTTGCAGGGGAAGGTGCCAGGTGTGGTGGGGTTGGAGGGCAGTGTGGAGCGAACAAGGGAGTCACGGAGAGAGTGGTCTCTCCGGAAAGCAGACAGGGGTGGGGATGGAAAAATGTCTTGGGTGGTGGGGTCGGATTGTAAATGGCGGAAGTGTCGGAGGATGATGCGTTGTATCCGGAGGTTGGTAGGATGGTGTGAGAACGAGGGGGATCCTCTTTGGGCGGTTGTGGCGGGGGTGGGGTGTGAGGGATGTGTTGCGGGAAATACGGGAGACGCGGTCAAGGACGTTCTCGATCACTGTGGGGGGAAAGTTGCGGTCCTTGAAGAACTTGGACATCTGGGATGTGCGGGAGTGGAATGTCTTATCGTGGGAGCAGATGCGGTGGAGGCGGAGGAATTGGGAATAGGGGATGGAATTTTTGCAGGAGGGTGGGTGGGAGGAGGTGTATTCTAGGTAGCTGTGGGAGTCGGTGGGCTTGAAATGGACATCCCCAGAGGAGCTCGAACAGTTCATCTACTTCACCAACACCTTCCACCCCAACCTTCAGTTCACCTGGGCCATCTCCAGCACATCCCTCACCTTCCTGGACCTCTCAGTCTCCATCTCAGGCAACCAGCTTGTAACTGATGTCCATTTCCCCCTCGTTCTCACACACCATCCTACCAACCTCCGGATACAACGCATCATCCTCCGACACTTCCGCCATTTACAATCCGACCCCACCACCCAAGACAATTTTCCATCCCCACCCCTGTCTGCTTTCCGGAGAGACCACTCTCTCCGTGACTCCCTCGTTCGCTCCACACTGCCCTCCAACCCCACCACACCCGGCACCTTCCCCTGCAACCGCAGGAAATGCTACACTTGCCCCCACACCTCCTCCCTCACCCCTATCCCAGGCCCCAAGATGACATTCCACATTAAGCAGAGGTTCACCTGCACATCTGCCAATGTGGTATACTGCATCCACTGTACCCGGTGTGGCTTCCTCTACATTGGGGAAACCAAGCGGAGGCTTGGAGACCGCTTTGCAGAACACCTCCGCTCAGTTCGCAACAAACAACTGCACCTCCCAGTCGCAAACCATTTCCACTCCCCCTCCCATTCTTTAGATGACATGTCCATCATGTGCCTCCTGCAGTGCCACAATGATGCCACCCGAAGGTTGCAGGAACAGCAACTCATATTCCGCCTGGGAACCCTGCAGCCTAATGGTATCAATGTGGACTTCACCAGTTTCAAAATCTCCCCTTCCCCAACTGCATCCCTAAACCAGCCCAGTTCGTCCCCTCCCCCCACTGCACCACACAACCAGCCCAGCTCTTCCCCCCGACCCACTGCATCCCAAAACCAGTCCAACCTGTCTCTGCCTCCCTAACCGGTTCTTCCTCTCACCCATCCCTTCCTCCCACCCCAAGCCGCACCCCCATCTACCTACTAACCTCATCCCACCTCCTTGACCTGTCCGTCTTCCCTGGACTGACCTATCCCCTCCCTACCTCCCCACCTATACTCTCTCCACCTATCTTCTTTACTCTCCATCTTCGGTCCGCCTCCCCCTCTCTCGCTATTTATTCCAGTTCCCTCTCCCCATCCCCCTCTCTGATGAAGGGTCTAGGCCCGAAACGTCAGCTTTTGTGCTCCTGAGATGCTGCTTGGCCTGCTGTGTTCATCCAGCCTCACATTTTATTATCTTGGAATTCTCCAGCATCTGCAGTTCACATTATCTCAGGGAAATTCCACTGGATGCTTTTTGCACCCAGGAGATGCAGGAGGTATCTCCAGCTGCAGCAGATTGAGCTCCAGACTTCAGATCTGATTATTTTGGTATGTCTTTGGATGGAGAACCTTTTTGTGGATGTGGTCACCCTGCAGCAGTTTAAGGGTATTCAGGCAGAAAGGGAATTGGTGGCCCAAGGCAGTAAAGAAGGACCAGGCAGGTAACACAGGTGTCTCCTGAGTGTATTTTTCCCTCTAACCAGTGTTCCATTCTGAACAAAAACAAAGTTGCTGGAAAAACTCAGCAGGCCTGGCAGCATTTGTGAAGGAGAAAACAGAGTTACTGTTTCAAGTCCAGTGACCCTTCCTCAGAACTAGTTTTTATTCCATTCTGAATATTGGTGAGGATAATAACTCCTCTAGGCAGTGCATCTAAAGCCTGGTCCATCACATTACGGCTGACTAAGCTGTACAGAGGATGAGATGAAGATTGGAAAAGCAATTGTGACAGAGAATTCAACAGTAAGGGGTTTCTTTAGCCATCAACTTGAATCCAGGATGGCATGTTGCTTCCTTGGTACCAAGGTCAAGTGTGTCATTTGTGGTAGAAACTAATGGTTCTGAAAAGGTGGTTAAGAAGTCATTTGGGACATTTGCTTTCATCAGGCTATAAGAGCAAGGACGTAATGTTGGAGTTGTACAGATTATTGGTCAGGCCACAACCAGAGTACTGTGTGCAGTTCTGGTCACCTCACTACAGGAAGGATGTGAATACTCTAGCTTGTTTATGGAGAAGTTCACCAGATGTTTCCTAGCATGTAGAAAGTAAGCTATAAGAAGAGACCAGATAGATTTGGTTTGTTTTCTTAAGAACAAAGAAGACTGAGGGGAGACATGATTGAGGTGTATAAGATTATGAGGGCTATGAACAGGATGAATAGTGAGCAGCTGCTCCCATTGGCTGAGGGGTCAATCACAAGAAGGCATAGTTTTAGGATAAGGGGTCAGATATTCAGAAGAGATTTGGGAAATGTATCTTTTTGCTCAGTGGGTTCTGAGAATGTGGGATGCACTGCCTGGGAAGGTAACAGAGACTGGAAGCCTTACAACCTTTAAAAAATTTTGGATAAGTACTTTAAATATCATAACATTAAAGGATGTAGGACAAGTGCAGGAAATTGGGATTAATGTGATGGACCAGGCTCCTTGTAGTGGTAGTTATGTTGGCCCAGCACCGATGGGCCAAAGCACCTTTTCTGCACTGTGTCAATCCATTACAAAGCTGTGATGGTTCCTGTCCCCCGAGATGGCTCTGGGATATGCACTGTCTACAGCAGACACTTCAAGGCACTGTAGCAGTACCACCAACGTTGCCTGCGCAAGATCCTGTGAATCCATTGGGACAAAAGATGCACCAGGATCAGCATCCTCTACCAAGCAAACATCCCCAGCATTGAGGCACTGACTACCCTTTACTGGCTGTGATAGGGTTGTTAAGACGGCATACAGTGTGGTAGGTTTTATTGGTTTGAGTTTTGGAGCCATGAGGTCATGTTGCAGCTGTATAAAGCTCTGGTGCTGCCGCACTTGAAATATTGCATACAGTTCTGGTCACCGCATTATAGGAAGGATGTGGAAGCATTGGAAAGGGTGCAGAGGAGATTTACCAGGATGTTGCCTGGTATGGAGGGAAGGTCTTATGAGGAAAGGCTGACGGACTTGAGGCTATTTTCATTAGACAGAGGTGACCTAATAGAGACATACAAGATGATCAGAGGATTAGATAGTGTGGACAGTGAGAGCCTTTTCCCTCGGATAAAGATGGCTAGCGCAAGGGGACATAGCTTTAAATTGAGGGCTGATAGATATAGGACAGAAGTCAGCAGTAGGTTCTTTACTCAGAGTGTAGTAAGGGTGTGGAATGCCCTGCCTGCAACAGTAGTAGACTCGCCAAGTTTAAGGGCATTTAAATGGTCATTGGATAAACATACGGATAATAATGGAATAGTGTAGGTTAGATGGGCTTCAGTTTGGTTTCACAGGTCGGCACAACATCGAGGGCTGAAGGGCCTGTACTGCGCTGTAGTGTTTCATGTTCTGTGTCCTGTGATGGGCTGGATATGTCATCCCCATGACTGACATAAGACTCCCCAAGCAAGTGCTCTACTCACAGCATCAAAGTGGCAGGAGAGCCCTAAGTGGACAGAGGAAGCCGATCAGTGATAGCCTCAAGGCCTCACTGGCAAAGTGTGACATTCCCTCAGACACCTGGGAATCACTGACCCAAGACTGTCCTAAGTGGAGAAGGAGCATCTGAGAAGGCATCGAATACATTGAGACATGCTATTGGGGAAAAAATGGAAGCCAGGTGAAAACAGTGAAAGCAGCATGCGGTCAGACCAATACCCCACCCACACATTCCCATGACCACCATCCGCCCCAAATGTAACAGCCTGCAATAGCCGCACTGGTGTGTACAGCCACCTATGGACTCACCCTGAAAGTGAAAGACAGTCATCCTCGTCTGCGAGGGACAGTTGATGAATGATGAATCTGTGGAAAGGTTAATGGCCATGTTATGTTGGTACAATCCATTCCATGATGTTACACATATTCTGTGAGTGGAAACAGTATGTTCTACCATAGCTTTGAGACTGAGCAATGCATCTGTGTCAGCTCCCTAAGGCCCTAGTAATTACATCTGAGCAAACGTAGTTATCCTTGTTGCTATCATGTCATAAACCTACAAGTTATTGCAGAACAGTGACTTGTCTCTGGATTATGATGGTGTAACCTCTACCACTAATCACTAGATAGGACACTAGATAGCTTGAAAGTTCTAACCACCTAGATTCAAATCATTATCTCCAGAGGTGATTTACTAGTGCTTTTGAGGAGGGTTTAAACTAACTTGGCAGTGGTAAAAGAACCAGGAATTAGAATTAAGAAGAGAAATCAAAATGCAGGGAAATCAGGAGAAAGTACGAGAGAAGCAAATAGTATGGTACAAAGTGGGGTCAGAATAAGTGGGCCTAAAATTGGTTTACTGTGCACATACGTGAATGTGCAGAGTAAGGTCACAAGCTGCAGGCGGAGATGGCTCGTGAGACTGCTATGTGGCAATAAAGAAGACCAGGTTCAGAAAAAGACTATACTGGGTACTAAACATTCCTTCCAATAAGGTGTTCATGAAGGGAGGGAAGGAAAGCAAAGAGGAAAGGTAGCATTATTGATAAGGGGGGGATTCACATTCTGCAGAGAAAAGATAATCTTGAGGGAACAAAGGAAGAATCAATTGGTTAAAACAACTAAACAATAGAGCAATCATTACATTGCTGAGTGTATATATAAGCCAACAACTAGAAGTAAGGATAATTAATTGGTATATGGCCAACATCAATGGGATAAGAATGGTTCTGGTCCAGGTAAATTGAAATTAAAGTTTGGCAGATAACAGGAACTAATCAATGGCTGCATTTAAAGGGAGTTACTTTGGATATAGTCAAGGTATATTCTCACAATGTGAAGAGATGGGGAAAACAAATCCAGTGCTGAGATAACAAGATGTAGAGCTGGATGAACACAGCAGGCCAAGCAGCGTCAGAGGAGCAGGAAGGCGGACGTTTCGGGCCTAGACCCATCTTCAGAAATTTCTAAAGATGGGTCTGGGCCCAAAACGTCAGCCTTCCTGCTCCGGTGATGCTGCTTGGCCTGCTGTGTTCATCCAGTTCTACGGCTTATTTTCTCAGATTCTCCAGCATCTGCAGTTCCTACTATCTCTGAAACAAATCCAGTGCTCCTTGGTTGACAAAAGGGATAGACAATGAGATTCAGCAGAAAAAGGCTACATATGACAGATGTCAGGCAGATAATACCACTGAGAACCAGACGTGGATTGAATGTGGAATTTTCAGCAGGAAAATAAAAGTCAAACTAGGGGAAAAAAGAAGAGTATGAGAAGATATTGGTAGTTAACATAGAAGGAAAGTCTTCTTTGAAATAAATCTCTAGAAGCCATTTAAAGTAGTAAAGGGGCAGGAAATGAAGAGGTGGGGCGGTTTCAAGACCAAAATGGCGGTTTGCGCGTGGAGTCAGGGGGATAGCTGAGGTTTTAAATTAATACTTTGCATTAATATTTAACCAGAAAAAGAATACTGTGCAATCACAGTGATAGAGGATGCAGGTAGGACACTGGATGGGGTAAAGATTTGCAAAAGAAGAGGTGTTAGAAAGGCAGGCTTAAGAAAACACCAGAACTGGATGAGGTGCAGCCAAGAATCCTGAGAGGAGTAAGAATGAAAATTAAGGTACTGGCCATTGTCTTTCAGTCCTCCTTAGTTATGAAGGGTGGTACCAGAGGATTGGAGCATTGCAACATTACATCTTGTATATCTTGTTTGTGGGTTAAATGCAGCAACTGCAGGCAAATCAGCTTAACCTTGGAGGTTCGAAAGCTTTTAGAGGCAATAATTTGGGACAGCAACACATCCATTTTGTGAAAGGCAAGAAGGCATGGGCAATAAATGCTGGCCCAGTCAGCAATGCCCAGTTCTCATGAATGAATTTTTTAAAATTTCGCAGTCTCTTAGACAACAATATTTTAATTAAAGAACGCCAACACAGACTTACTAAGGAGAAACTGTGTTTGAGATTTTAGATGAGGTAACAGTGTGTTTGAGATATAGGAACAGATGTAAGCAGAGATATACATGCACATAATTTACAAACTGGGAGAGACAGTACAAAAACAAGGAAATTATGATAAACCAGTATAATACACTGGCTTTCCCTCTGCTGAGTTATTATGTTCATTTCTGGACATTACATCTTATGAGAGAGAGGCTGCAGGTATGATTCTTGAGGATGGTTCCAGGAATGAGACATTGCAATTACACAGATAGATTGGGGGAGCTGGAACCATTCTTCCTGGAGAAGAGAGTGTCAGGAGGAAATTATGACCTTGGTGTTCAAAATCAGAATAAGGGTGGGCAGCGGAAACTATTTCATTGGCAGGAGGATCCAAAGTTAGTGAACACTGATTAATGGTGAATGACATAAGAAACAAAGGCAGTGTGAGGAAAATCTCCCTTATGCAGGTGCACAACCTGAAATGGAGGCAGATTCAACTGAGGCATACAAAAGAAAATTTGATAATTACCTGAAGAGAAAATATTTGCGGAACTATGGGGAAAAGGCAGGGTAGTGGGTATGGTTGAGTTGTTCTTGGAGAGGTCTAGAATGGACACAGTGGGCCAAATGGCCTCTTTCAGTGCTGTAACCATCAAATGATTCTATGTCCAGTGTCTTGTTTGAAGCGGTAGACTTTGAGAGCAGATGTCATAGTGGAAGTGATAGTATCAAGAGAAGGTGAGTCTGTTTGGTGATTAGGAAGCTCTGCAGGGGTAGATAGGCAGACAGAGAAGAAGATGGGAAGTGGGTTAAATTGAGGCCCTTTTTACTTTCATAGGTGGAGGTGAAAGAATGCAGGACCATAACACTGAAGACATGTCCAGTTTTGTTAGCCCAATTATAGGAAAGTTATTGTTAAGCTGGAAAGGGTTTAGAAAGATTTTCCAAGATGTTGCTGGTTATGAAAGGTTTGGGTTATAAAAATGGGTTGGATAAGCTGTGACTTTTTCCTCTGATGTGTAGGAGTTTAAGTGTTATAAAGGAGGGATATAATTAGGACTAATGGTAGGTATCTTTTCCCTAGGATGCAGGGTTTCAAGACTGGGGGCACCATTTAAGGTGAGAGGAGAGACAAGTAAAAAAGATAGGAGAGGCAGTTTTTTTACACAGAGGGTGTTTTGCATGTAGAATGAACATTCTGAGGAAGTGATGGATGTGGGTACAATTACAATGTTTAAAAGACACTTGGATAAGTATGTGGAGAGGAAAGATTTGGAGTGTTATGAGCCAAGAGCAGATAGGTGGGACTAATTTAGTTTGAGATTATGTTTGGCATGGACTGGCTGGACCAAAAGGTCTGTTTCTGTGCTGTATGATTCTGTGACTGAGTGCGTAGGGAGGTTTCCCCATGCCCTCACCAATATTTATGTTTCAACTGATGTCAGGCAAAACAATTTCAAAACAAAAACAGAAATTGCTGGAAAAGCTCAGCAGGTCAGGCAGCATCTGTAGACAGAAATCAAGAATTAATATTTCAGATCCTGTGACTCTTCTTCAGAACTGATGGTCGCTAAGAGAAGGTTGGTATTTATGCAGAAGGTGGGGTGGGAGGGTGAGGAGAGGAAACGATAGGTGGAGATAGAGTCCAAAGAGAGAGATAAACTGTTGGACAGACAAAGGAATCGGATAAGGTCAGTCTGGGGAATGAATAGTTGCTACTGGGAATTATTAGTAACTGATGATGGGCTGTGTGTGGAAGCAGCCCATGTGATCACAAGGCTGGTGTGTGGGGGCTGGGGTAAAGGTGCCCCAAAGACCTAAAATTGTTGAACTCGATATTGAGTCTAGGAAGCTATAGCGTTCCCAAGCAGAAAATGAGGTACTGTTCTTCCAGCTTACGTTGACCTGTGCTGGAGCATTGCAGTAAGTCTGCAACAGAGATGTTGGCCAGGGAACACGGTGGTGTGTTGAAATGGCAGGCAACTGGAAGTTCAGGGTCATTTCTGTGGATAGGACGCAGGTGTTCTGTGAAGTGGTCACCCAGTCTACACTTGGTCTCCTCAATGCAGACGAAACCTCTACATCGTGACAGCTAATGCAGCAGACTAGATTGAGTGAAGTGCAGATAAATTGCTGCTTCACCTGGAAGGTGTGTCTCGGACCTTGGATACTGAGGAGAGAGAAAGTAAATGGGCAGGTCTTACACCTTCTGTGGTTGCAGGGGAAGGTGTCGTTGGGCTGTGGAGTCTCCTTCGCATACCTCCAACATTCTCCCTCCACCTAGACATCTCCCTTGAGTCTTTTACTTGCACTTGGCTGTTCATCGAGAACTGATGATGTCACATTGGTTGCCTCAATTTGTCTGCCCCCTTCACCTATTGCAACCTGTGTCTGGCTGAACTGACTGCACTTGGTGCTTTGAGAACCAATTCTGACCTTACAATCAAGCCTGCTGATAAGGGTGGTGCTGCTGTTGTCTGGCATACTAAACATCTACATTGCAGATCCTGAGCACCAGCTCTCAAACACCTCGTCCTATCTCCCCTGGAGTATGGCTCCACCATGGAATATCAGGTGACCACAATGGTCACTAATTTCATTTCAACTGGTAATTTCCCTACCCTGCCTCCAAACTTGTAGTCTCCCAACCCCACTCAGTGTGCTTGTTCCTCCTTCCCAAAAGCCGGGGCAGACCCATTATTTCTGCTTGCTCGTGCCTCACAGAGCTCATCTCTTCCTACCTCAACTTGATTTTTTTCTTCCCTTGAACGGTCCCTTCCCATTTACGTCTACAGTTTCCCTTTACGTCGGTTTCAGAATTTCCAGTTTGCAGGTTCCAATGGCTTCCTGCTTACCATAGATGTGCACATCTGTTATACATCCATCCCCTGTCAGGATGGTCTCAGGGCTGTCTGCTTGTTTATGGAAAAATGGCCTGAACAGCCCCTTCGACCACCACACTCGTCTCCCTGGACAAGTTCATTCTCAATCTGAACAATTTCTCTTTTAACTCCTCTCACTTTCTTCAGGTCAAAGGATTGGCCAGGGGTACCCCACATGCACCGCACTTACACCTGTCTCTTCGCAGGACATGTTCAACATTCCTTGTTCCAGTCTTACTCAGGGCTCCTCCCACAATCTTTCTCCAGAATATTGATGACATGTTCGGTGGAGCTTTCCTCTCTCGTTACTAATTGAAAAAGTTTATCTATCTCACTTCCAATTTCCACCATGTTGTCACCTTCACCTGGTTCGTTTCTAATTCCTGCTCTCCCTTCTTTGACATCTTTGTTTCTATTTCTGGGGATAGGCTACCCACCAATATCCACTACAAACCTATTGATTCCCACAGTTACCTTGGATGTGCATCCTCACACCCTGCCTCCTATAAAGACTCTATTCCATTCTCCTAGTTCCTCCATCTCAGTTGCATCAGTTCTGATGATGTCAACTACAATAAGGGGCCTTCCAAAATGTCTACGTTCTTCCTCAACCGAGGATTCCCCAGCTGGGTCCAACCCATCTCCCACACTTCAGCCCTCACCTCCTCTTTTCCCTCCGACAACAGCGATTAGGTCCCTTTTGTCCTCACCTTCCATCCTTCAGCATCCACATCGAAAGGATCATTAGCCACTATTTCTGCCACCTCCAGCAGAATGCAACCACCTGACACATATTCTCCTCCCCTCTCTTGTCAGCCTTCCACAAGGATTGTCCCCTTTATTCCACTGTCCTTTTACGTCGAACAGGCCCCCACAGCCTCAGGACACCTTCTCCTGCAACTGCAAAAGGTAATACCTACCTTTTACTTCCTCCTCCCCATCTGGACTCCATTTTCTCCCCCTTGGCCCAGGAACTCCCCAACTACAACCGAGATATCACCCACACTCTCCACCTCCTCCAGAACTTCCAATTCCCTGGTCCCCAAAGCCTCATTTTCACCATGGACATCCAGTCCCTATATACCTGCATTCCTCATGCAGATGGCCTCAAGGCCCTCCGCTTCTTTCTGTCCCGCAGGCTTGACCAGTCCCCCTCCACCCACACCCTCATCCGCCTAGTCGAACTGGTCCTCACCCTCAAAAACTTCTCTTTCGATTCCTCCCACTTCCTACAGACAAAGGGGGTGGCCATGGGTACCCACATGGGCCCAAGCTATGCCTGCTGCTTTGTAGGTTACGTGGAACAGTCCCTATTCCGCACCTACACTGGCCCCAAACCCCACCTCTTCCTCTGTTCCATTGATGACTGTATCAGTGCGCCTCTTGCTCCCAAGAGGAGCTCGAACAGTTCATCCACTCCTCCAACATCTTCCACCCCAACCTCAAGTTCACCTGGGCCATCTCCAACACATCCCTCACCTTCCTGGACCTATCTGTCGCTATCTCAGGCCACCAGCTAGAAACTGTTGTCCATTTCAAGCTTACCGACTCCCACAGCTACCTAGAATACACCTCCTCCAACCCACCCCCCTGCAAAAATTCCATCCCCTACTCCCAATTCCTTCGCCTCCGCCGCATCTGCTCCCAGGATGAGGCATTCCACTCCCGCATATCCCAGATGTCCGCGTTCTTCAAGGACCGCAACTTCCCCCCTGCAGTGGTCGAGAACGCCCTTGACCGTGTCTCCTGCATTTCCCGCAACACATCCCTCACACCCTGCCCCCACAATAACCACCCAAAGAGAATCCCACTAGTCCTCACATATCACACCACCAACCTCCGGATATAATGCATCATCCACCAACACTTCCGCCATCTACAATCCAACCCCACCACCCAAGACATTTTGCCATCCCCACCCTTGTCTGCCTTCCGAAGAGACCACTCTCTCCAGGACTCCCTTGTCTGCTCCACACACCCCTCCAACCCCATCATACCTGGCACCTTCCCCCGCAACCGCAGGAATTGCTACACTTGTCCCCACACATCCTCCCTCACCCCCATCCCAGGCCCAAGATGACTTTCCATATCAAGCAGATGAACACCTGCACATCTGCCAATGTGGTATACTGTATCCACTGTACCCGTTGTGGCTTCCTCTACATTGGGGAAACCAAGCGGAGGCTTGGGGACCACTTTGCAGAACACCTCCGCTCGGTTCGCAATAAATAACTGCTCCTCCCAGTCGTGAACCGTTTTAACTCCACCCCCCATTCCTTAGACGACATGTCCATCCTGGGCCTCCTGCAGTGCCACAATGATGCCACCCGAAGGTTGCAGTAACAGCAACTCATATTCCGCTTGGGAACCCTGCAGCCCAATGGTATCAATGTGGACTTCACAAGCTTCAAAATCTCCCCTTCCCCCACTGCATCCCAAAACCAGCCCAGTTTGTCCCCTCCCCCCACTGCATCCCAAAACCAGCCCAGCTCGTCCTCACCTCCTTAGCTGTTCTTCCTGTCACCTATCCCCTTCTCCCACCTCAAGCCACACCTCCATTTCCCACCTACTAACCTTATCCCGCCTCCTTGGCCTGACTGTCCTCCCCGGCCTGACCTGTCCCCTCCCTACCTCCCCACCTATCTTCTCCTCTATCCATCTTCGGTCCGCCTCCCCCTCTCTCCCTATTTATTCCAGAACCCTCTCCCTATCCCCCTTTCTGATGAAGGGTCTCGGCCCGAAAAGTCAGCTTTTGTGCTCCTGAGATGCTGCTTGGCCTGCTGTGTTCATCCAGCCCCACACTTTGTTATCTTGGATTCTCCAGCATCTGCAGCTCCCGTTGTCTCTGGTCTTTATCTCATTGCTGGTTGTGGGAACTTACTATGTGTAAAATAGCTGCTGTACATCACAAAACACTTCATTAACTGTGAAGCATCTTGGGATGTCTCGAATGTGTGAAATCTGAGGTGTAGTTTTAAGTTCTTTTCTTAAAATGTCTCTACTTGTCTCTACAAAATGTTCAGTGTATTTAACTATCTCTTTTTCTTTTCCACCTCACCACCTAGACCTGTGGACAGCTCCTGAGCACCTACGACAGGAGGGAGTATCTCAGAAAGGTGACACGTACAGTTTTGGCATTATAGGTCAGGAAATCATTTATCGGAGAGAGACCTTCTATACTCAATCGTGCAGCGATGTTGCAGGTAATGGATGCAGCTACTATTTAACTAATTAGAGCTATTATTGAAAGTCCAGGGGTATATTGATAGTTTTTTGACCAAAATATCTGAACAATGTTGCTCTATTTCTCCCTACTCAACACAATGGGACCAATAGACAACAAAATAACTATTTTCCAATTACCCTCCCATCATTTTTGAAGGTTAAGACCGTAAAACTATAAGACATAGAGGCATAAATAATCTCTTTCGCCCATTGAGTCTGCTGTACCTTTCAATAAGATTATTGCTGACCTGATAATCCTCAACTCCACTTTTCTGGCTTTTCTCCATAACCTATAATTTCTTTACTAAATAAAAATCTATCTCAGACTTGGCTGCACTTAACTATCCTGTTTCCCTAGCCCTTTAATGTGAAGAATTCCATAGATTCATTACTCTCTGAGCAAACAAAAAGTTCCTCATCTGTTTCTTGAATGCACAGATCCTTGCTCTGAAATTGTACCTTCTGACCCTAGACTCTTCCACAAGGGGATACAGCCCCTCCGTATTTACCCAGTCCAGCACCCTGAGGATATAGAGTCACAGAGTCATACAACATGGAAACAGACCCTTCGAACTAACTCATCCATGCTGACCAAGTTACCCAACTGAACTAGTGCTACTTGCCTATATTTGGCCCATATCCCTCTAAACCTTTCCAATTCATGTTACTGTCCAGATGTCTTTAACATGTTGTAACTGTATCTGCATTTACCACTTCCCCAGGCAGTTCATTCCACATACGACCCACCCTCTATGTGAAAAAGGTACCCCTCAGGTCCCTTTTAAATCTTTTTCCTCTCAGCTGCCATAAACAGCAATGTGATAGTGACCAGACATTAATTTTCTGATGTTGATTGAGGGATTGTATTTTTCAATGAGATCTCCTCTCATTCTTCTAAACTCAGTTGTGTATGCGCCCAACTAACTCAACCTCAACTCTTAAGAAATCTTTCATACCCAAAATTAACCTAGTGAACCTTCTAAGAGTTGCTTCCAATGTCAGGATATGTTTCCTTCAGTAAGGAAACTGAAACAGTTCACAGTATTCCAGGTGCGGTTTGTCTTGTACCAAGTATTATTTCAGCAAGACCCGCCTGTTTTTATATCCCATTCCCTTTGAAACAAAGATTACCAGGCCATTTAACATCTCTCTTACCTGCTGAAGTTGGATGTTTCATTTCTGTGATTTCAAGAAGAATCGCTCAATGAGTATTGTTGCCAGCTAACTTTGCCATGACAAAATTTTAAGTTGCAATACCTCCACAAAAGGAGATCTAATTGGCTGAATGCTGTGTTGATGCGCAACTTGTTCAATTTTAAGCAAGGCCCACTCAAATTTGAGGACCTCTTAATCCATTCTGGATTATTGCAGGATTATGTTTTCGTGTTATAATCTTTTATGTCCCATTGTTTCTTTAAATTATTCATGCAACTAAGTTGAATTTGTTATTTTAGCCTGTACATTTGATACTTCCTGCTTTCCAGATTTCCAGCAAAACTATTATGGAAACTTCATTGTGGAATGTTACTGTTAAATAGGATGATTGTTAGTCCCTGGATTTATAACTTTGAGCACAAAATCCAAATTAATTCTCCAGTATAGTAACAAGAGATTGCTGCACCACTTAAGGTGTTATCTTTTTATGATGATGTGGACGTGCTGGGGTGGACAAGGCCAGAAATCAGATGACATCAGTTTAGACTCGAACAGGCTTATTTGAAACCATAGCTTTCAGAGCATTGTCTGTTCATCAGGTGAAGGGGCAATGCTTCGAAAGTTTGTGATATCAAATAAATCTGTTGGACTATAACTCAGTGTTGTCTGACTTCTGATCTAATCTTTTTATGAGATATTAAATTAAGGCCCTATCTGACCAATCAGATGATATAGTGCTAGTTTGAAAAAATTAGGAGCTGTCTGAATGTCTTGGATATTTTCCCTCAACCAACATTTTGTATCAATAAAAACACATTGTCTCATCATTGTTGTAGTGATGTTTGTTTTAGCCTGCTGTGTGCAAATTGAGCAAAGAACAAAGAAAATTACAGCACAGGAATAGGCCCTTATGCCCTCCAAGCCTGTGCTGATCCAGATCCTGTATCTAAACCTGTCGCCTATTTTCCAAGGATATGTATCCCTCTGCTCCCTGCCCATTCATGTATCTGTCCAGATACATCTTAAATGATGCTATCATGCCCGCCTCTACCATCTCCGCTGGCAACACGTTCCAGGCACCCACCATCCTCTGCGCAAAGAACTTTCCATGCATATCTCCCTTAAACTTTTCCCCTCTCACTTTGAAATCGTGACCCCCCTGTAACTGAGTCCCCCACTCTGGGAAAAAGCTTCTTGCTATCCATCCTATCTATACCTGTCATGATTTTGTAGACCTCAATCAGGTCGCCCTTCAACCTCCGTCTTTCTAATGTAAATAATTCTAATCTGCTCAACCTCTCTTCATAGCTAGCGCCCTCCAAAACAGGCAACATCCTGGTGAACCTCCACTGCACCCTCTCCAAAGCATCCACATCTTTTTGGTAATGTGGCAACCAGAACTGTGCGCAGTATTCCAAATGTGGTTGAACCAAAGTCCTATACAACTGTAACATGACCTGCCAACTCTTTGTATTCAGTACCCCGTCTGATGAATGAAAGCATGCCGTATGCCTTCTTGACCACTCTATCCACCTCCATTGCCACCTTCAGGGTACAATGGACCTGAACACCCAGATCTCTCTGTGCATCAATTTTCCTCAGGCTTTTCCATTTACTGTATATTTCGCTCTTGATTTGGTTCTTCCAAATTGCATCACCTCGCATTTGCCCGGATTGAACTCCATCTGCCATGTGTCCGCCCAACTCTCCAATCTACCTATGTTCTGCTGCATTCTCCAACAGTCTCCTTCACTATCTGCTACTCCACCAATCTTAGTGTCATCTACAAACTTGCTAATCAGACCATCTATACCTTCTTTCAGATCATTTATATATATTACAAACAACAGTGGTCCCAACATGGATCCCTGTGGAACACCACTGGTCACAGTTCTCCATTTTGAGAAATGCCCTTCCACTACAACTCTCTGTCTCCTGTTGCCCAGCCAGTTCTCTATCCATCTAGCTAGTACACCCTGGACCCCATGAGACTTCACTTTCTCCATCAGTCTACCATGGGGAACTTTATCAAATGCTTTACTAAAGTCCATGTATATGACATCTGCAGCCCTTCCTCATCTATCAACTTTGTCACTTCCTCAAAGAATTCTATTAAGTTGCATTTCAGAAAATATTTAATTGCTTGTAAAGTACTTTGAGATTACTTTGGTGAGGAAATTCCTTTTGTACCTTTAAGGTAAACGCTACCATCCCAATGGAGATGCAGCCTGCTACAACCACTAAATTAGAAATGCAGAGCAATTAAAGCTGCTGTTTATGTCTGTTGAGAAGAACATAAGTAGGTGTCACCATGTGGCCTCTTAAGCCTGCTCCATCATCCATGGTTGATCTGCTGCATAAACTCCATCTCCTTGTCTCATTCTCACTGCCCAATGTCAGGTTTAAATTTTATTTGTTATGCGCAGCAGCTTTATCTTTATATATTTGAGCACGTAGGATATCTTAAAAGGGACAGTTGGTGAGCACGATCTGGGTTGCTGCACACCCATAGGTATGTGCAGTGTAATTACTCACCCCTTGATTCTAGCAATGTTTGTCTTGAATAGTGAATCATGCAATCACACAGTTGGAGACTATTCAGCCCACTCTCTGCAAGCTATCTACAAGAGCAATTCATTTAGTCACGCCTTTGGCCCTATAGCCAAGCAAATTGTTTTGCTTCAGGTGTATATCCAATTCCTTTACAAAACCATGAGTGAATCTACACTCTCAGGCAGTGTATTCTGGATCCTTGCCGTTCACCTTAGATTGGTGCCTACTAGGATCAGAGAAGAATCAGAGAATCCGTACAGTGTGGATGCAGGCTATTTGGCCCATCAAGTTGCTACTGATTCTTAAAAGACCATCCCAGCAAGACCTACTCCTACTCCCATGCCCTATCCCTGTAAGCCAACATTTCCCAGGCTACCCCACACATCCTTGGACACTACGATGACAATTCATCATGACCAATCCACCTAACCTGCACATCTTTGAACTATGGGTGGAAACTGGAGAACCCAGAACTGAGGGAGCCCACACATACACAGGGGGAACATGCAAACTCCACACAGACAGTCACCCAAGGCTGGATTCAAACCCAGGCCGCTGGCACTGTGAGACAACAGTGCTAACCACTGCTGACTACTGGGCTGTTCTGCCACTGGGAGTCTTACATAATCAAGATTTTTCCAAAATATGTATTAAAGATTACCATTTCTAAAAGCTTTTCTACTGCTTGGAAAAACTGACTGACTTTTAGTCATTAGGCTTATCTTACCACTTTATTTTTAGCCAAGTGTAACATTTGCAATTCTGTAGTCCTCTGGCACTATCCCAGTATTTAAGAAGGATTGGAAAATCAGGACCAACATCTCCCCAATTTCCATCCATACTTCCATCTGTATCCTCAGTAACCAGCCTTTCTGATACTTTTTCTTCATAAATTTTTAACCCATCCATGATCTTAAATGTCTTATCTTTATCATTGACACAATATCTTCTTCTGCTGGTAAAAAAACAACAGTGCAAATGAATTTAATGTTTCAGCCAAGTCTTCTGACCCCATGTATAAATCTTTGTTTTAGTGCCGCATTAGTTCTACTTTTCCTTCTCTTATCATTTTGCTTTTTATAGATATGTAGAAAACTTTTGAATTCCCTTTTATGCCACAGTGAGTATTTTTTCAAACTCCCCCTTTCCATGTCTTTAATTTCCCCTCTGACCTTCCTTCATTCACTTGGTACTCACTGTATGAGCAACCCGACATTTGAAAGGTGGACCTTTTCTGCTTAATCTTACTCTGTATAAGAGAGTGTGTAGTACTCTGGTCCTTCAAGTTTTATTGTTGTTCCACCAATTGCAGGTTGCTGAAGGTAATAAATCAAGGAATGATATGGAATATAGTGAGACCATTTGACCCTTCAGTTCCTATGCCAACTCTTTAAAAAAGCTATTCAATTAGTTCCACTCTCCCTGCCCTCCCCCCATAGCCTAGCAAATATTTCCCTCCAAGTACTTTTTTTTACTCATTTATGATTCATGGAATGTGAGCGTCGATGAGTGAGCCAGAATTTATTGCCCCATCCCCCTCCTTGATCTGCTGCAGTCTATTTGATGTAGGCAGACCCACAGCACGCTGTTAGAGTGAGAGTTCCACAGTTTTAATCTAGTGGCAGTGAAAGAATGGTAAAATTTCTTTGTTTCTTCATTTTTCTGCCTTTAAGTTATGTTTAGGTTCAATTTTCAGTGTTTTAAGGTGTTACTGGAGAATGGCTGTACTATAGAATAGTTTTCATTGTATTTTGTAACAAGATATGCGTGACATTGAATAAACCAAATAAATAAATACATTATAATTAGAATGAGCTTTGTTGTTACATGTACTCAAATGAATGCAATGAAGAATTTACAAGTTGCCACTTAAGACACCATTTACATACAAAGGTACCTAGGAACAGATTCTTAAGTACAAGTTCATAGGGAAAAAAAGAAAAATAAAGAAAAAAGAAGTACAGAATTACAGATGATAGGAATAAATTGGAAAAATAAAGAAATAAAACGTTCAGAATAACTGAGACTGAAAATTGCAGCTAATGATGTTCCATGTATCTGCTGCCCTTGTCCTTCTACCTCATAGTGATGATGGGTTTGGAAGGTGCTAACTTCAGACTCTTGATAAATTTCTACAGTTTTTATCTTGTAGTTGATATGCATAGCTGCCACTGAGCATCAAGTTGTGGAGGGAGTGAATGGTTATGCATGTGTGGTGCCAATCACGTAGGCTACTTTGTTCTGAATCAAGTTAAGCGAAGTGTTGTTGGAATTGCACACATTTGGACAAGTGGGAAGTATTCCATCACACTTCTGCCTCATGCCTTACAGATGGTGAGTTTGTCAGACAACGCACAATCCAAAACTAATCCTTGATAGCAATCCAGGCGGAAGGCAAAGGTAGATAGATTATTGGTCATCAGGGAAATGATGTGGAGGGTTATCAGGCTTGGTGGGAATTTGGATTTTCTAACGTGATCAAATTAGTCACAATCTTATTAAATGGCGGAACGTTCTCAAAGGGCTTTGTTTGTATATTCCACTATTCAATAAGATCATGGCTAATCTATTTGTGGTCTCAACCCCACTTGCCAGTCTATTCTCCACAATCCTTTATCCGTTGTCTGTCAGAGAGTCTGAAAATTCCTAATACTTCCCATGTATTCCTTCAAATGTCACAACTTAAAACTATTGGAATGATGTTTTTACTGATACTGTCAATTGTTGACCCTGTTCCTCTTGTTAAATGGCATATTTTTTCACTTTTTCTCTAGAGAAGTTAAAGAGAGTAATGTTAGCAAATGGGAGTGAGGTGTTTCGACCTGACCTTCCCCTGGAAACATCTAATGACAAAGAACTAGAGGTAACTGTGTTCAGAACAAATCTGATTAATCCCGTATCCCTCTGGTTCCAAAGCAGATTAAATTCTTAATTTTTTAGATCATTTCTAGTTTGTCGTCTTTCCGTTCAGTTCCAGGTCTAATTAACCCCCGTGCCCTGGTGTTTCAGTTTGATTAACCATTTGCCCTTGTCTGGTTAAGCCAATAACCAAGGTCCTTTTCCCAGGGTAGGGGAGTCCAAAACTAGAGAGCATAGGTTTAAGGTGAGAGGGAAAAGATGTGAAAAATCTAAGGGGCAACTTTTTCAAGCAGGTGCATGTATCAAATAAGCTGCCAGAGGAAGTAATGGGGTTGGGTATAATAATTACATTTAAAAAGCATCTGGATGGGTACATGAATAGGAAGTGTTCAGAGAAACATGGGCAAAATGTTGGCAAATTGGGCTAGATTAATTTAGGGTATCTGATCAGCATGGATAAGTTGGACTGAAGGCTCCTGTTAGTTTCACTCTATGTATCAGTCCGATCAACCTCTGTGTCTCCGTCTGATTGTCCATGTGACCTTCTGTATCCAGGTGTATGGGCTCATCAGAAATTGCTGGGAAGAAGATTCAGAAAAACGACCAGATTGCAAGAGAATTGAGGCCTTGCTGGGCAAGATATTCAGGTTAGTACAGATGGAGTGAATTCTGTACATAACTACATATAAACTGCATGTCCCTCACAGGGAACATGTAAGAATGGTCTTCATAGTGTTGCAAAGACACACAATCCTGTATAAGATAACTTTCCGATTTTGATTTACATAGAAAAATTGTAACCTAGGAAAAGCAATAGTCTGTTCAGCACCACCCCACCCCATGCCACTTGTACCTTTCAATTAGATTATGGCTAACTAGCATCTTAACTCAATTAATAAATACTTGCATCAATGTTCAGGCAGGCATGCCAAGTGGATGACCCATCGTGGCCTCCTCCAGAGATCCCCAATGTCACAGACACCAGTCTTCAGCCAGTTTAATTCACTCCATATGATATCAAGAAGCAGATGCCAACATTGAAGACTTTATAGGTTACATACTCTGACAACATCCCAGCAATTGGGGGCTTGTGCTCTGGAACTAGCTATGCCATTAAACGAGTTGTTCCAATTCAGTTGTAACATCTAGCATCTACATGACAATGTGGAAAATTAATGTGTCCTGCCAAAGAATCATAGAATTGTGCAACACAGAAACAGACCCTTCAGTCCAACTCATCCATGCTGATCAGATATCCTAAATTAATCTAGCACAATTTGCCAACATTTTGCCCATGTTTCTCTGAACACTTCCTATTCATGTACCCATCCAGATGCTTTTTAAATGTAATTATTATACCCAACCCCATTACTTCCTCTGGCAGCTTATTTGATACATGCACCTGCTTGAAAAAGTTGCCCCTTAGATTTTTCACATCTTTTCCCTCTCACCTTAAACCTATGCTCTCTAGTTTTGAACTACCCTACCCTGGGAAAAGGACCTTGGTTATTCGCCCTATCCATGCCCCTCATGATTTTATAAATTTCTATAAGATCATACAAAGAGCGAGGGAAAAGTCAACCTGGACAACAAGTCAACTCTTTATTCATCGGCGAAGTGATGGTAGAGGTCATTGACAGCGTTGTTAAGGGACATTTAAAGATACAATCTGCAAAGGCAGAATCTGCTAACTGATGCTTTTGTTGGGCTGTGTCAGGGCCACTCGGCTCCTGACCTCATTACAGCCTTAGTCCAAATATGTACAAAAGAGCTGAATTCCAGAGGTGAGATGAAACTGATTGCCCTTGATATCAGGACAGTATTTGAATGAATGTGACATCAAGGAGCCCTAACAAAACTAGACTGGGAAAAGACTGCCCACTGATTAAAGTCTTTTTTAGCACAAAGGAAGATATTTGCTGTTGGAGATGAATCACCTCAATTCCAGACAGCTTTGTGACACTCCTCGGTGTAATGTTCTAGCCCCAAACATCTTCAGCTGCTTTATCAATCACCTTCCCTTCATCATAAGGTCAAAAGTAGGGATTATTTTCTGATGATTGCACTATGTTCAGCACCATTTGCAATTCCTCAGACAACTGAAACAGTCCATTTTCATACGCTGGAAAACACCTGGGCTTGTGCTGATAAATGACAGGTAACATTTGTGCCACAGAAATGCTAGGCAATGAGCATATCCAACAAGAGAATCTAACCATCACTCTCTGACAGTCAATTGCATTGCTGTTGTTGGATGTCCCACTACCAACATCGTGGAGGGTTACCATTGATCAAAAATTGAACTAGTCCAATCATATGATCACTGTGGCTTTAACAGCAGCTTAAAATCTATGAATTCTGTAGCAAGTAACTCACCTCCTGTCTCCTAGGACCTGTTCACCATCTACAAGGCACAGGTTAGGAGTGGAATGGAATACTTGCCTGGATGAGTGCAGCTCCAACAAAACTCAAGAAGCTTGACACCATCCAGGACAAAATATCTCACCTGATTGGCATGCCATTCACTATCTTCAATATTCATTCTTTTCACCATCGATGCACAGAGGTGGCAGTGTGCACTATCTACAAGAAGGATCGTACTAACTCAGTAATACTCCTTTCACAGCACCTTCTAAACCTATGACCTCTACCACCCAGTAGGACAAGAGCAGCAGGTACACAGGAATGCCACCGCTCCAGGTTCTCGTGCAAGCTGTGTACTATCCTGAATTGCAACTATATCACCATTCCTTCACTGTCACTGGTTCAAAATCCTGGATCTCCCTTCCTAACGGTATTGCAAATGTCCCTACATCCCAAGGACTTCAGCAGTTCAAGGCAACATCTCATCCTTCTCTTCTCCAGCATAACTAGGGATTTACAACATGCACCCCATGAACAAATAAATTTACCTGCTTTCATTTCATAAGCCTTAATATCCATAAAGGAATACAGGAGTAAGTCAATCAGCGTGTTTAGCCTGCTCTGTCATTCAATATGATCATGGCTCATTAGCAGCTTCAGTGCCATTTTCCCACACCATTCCATATCTGTTTACGTCACCAATATTTAGAAATATGTCAATCTCTACCTTAAATATAATGAGTAACTGAATTTACTGAACCCTCTGGGATAAGGAATTCCAAAGATTTACAACTCTCTGATTAAAAGCTATTCTCTGCTGTAGAATAAGTCCTTCATTTTTTGAAATTGGTTTTACACTCTGTATCCAGGGGAAATCATGCTTCGATCCTTTCTAACCCTTTAAATATTTTCTATCACTCCTCTTCTCATTCTTCAAAACCTTAGAGAATATAGGCACAGTTTTCCCATCTCTTTTCAATAAACATTCCTGCCATCCTGGGAACAAGAACAATATTCAAAACCTCATGCAATAAAAGCTAAGAAACCCTCCTTATTTCTTGCTGCATCTGCATGTTAGTCTTCAGTGACTTATTGATGAGAACACCCAAGCCCTATTATACATCTCCACTTTCTAATCTTTTGCCATTTAAGAAACCTTCCGCACATCTATTTCTCCTACCAAAGTGGATAATGTCATATTTTCTACAGCATATTCTATTTGCTGTGTTCTTGCCTACCCGCTAAGTCTGTCCAAATCCTCTTGAAGGCCCCTTTAC
Source organism: Stegostoma tigrinum (assembly GCF_030684315.1). NCBI lineage: Eukaryota > Metazoa > Chordata > Chondrichthyes > Orectolobiformes > Stegostomatidae > Stegostoma > Stegostoma tigrinum. Next base: position 4,138,526 of record NC_081391.1, read on the forward strand.
ATCATCCACCTGACTTTGTGTCATCGCAAACAGGGAAATACTAAACTGGTCCCCAAATTCAAATCATCGATATAAATTGTGAATAGCTAGGCCTATCTATGTGGCATGCCGCCATTCACAGTCTGTCAATGCAAGAGAGAACTGGTAATTCCTATTGTCTGTTTTCTACCTTTAGCCAATTCTTAATCCATGACACTATATTACATCCTGTCCCATATACTTTTATCATGCTAACACACCATCTGTGGCATAGTTTATCAAAAACCTTCTGAAAATGCAAACAAACTACATCCCTCTTCGTCAATTCTGCTAATAACACCCTCAGAAAAAAAACTCCAACAGTTTTGTCACACATGATTTCCCATTTGCAAATTCATCCTGACTATGGCCAATCAGATTATTATCCAACAGTTATCAATTCCTTTACAATTGATTCTATCATTTTCACTACAACTAGGCTAACATGTCAGTAGTTCCCTATTTTCTCTGTCCCTCCTTTCTTACACACTGAGGTAACCTTTGCTACCTTCCAATCTGAAGGCATCTTGAATCTATGGAATTTTGGAAGATGAACATCAATACGTCCTTAACCTCCATAGCTACAGGTCCCAGGGACTTGTCATCTTTCAGTTATATTATAATTTCTCCAACACAACCCTCTTATTAATTCTAATTTCCATCTATTCCTCATTCTCCTTCATCTGTTCGATCTCTAGTTCTACAAGATATTTTGTAGTTTCCTCAGTGAAGGCAGACACAAAGTAATAATTTAGCTTCCCTGCCATCTTTCTAATCTCCATTATATATCCGCCCAACTCTGTCTATTTGTTTATTTGGCAAATACTTTGAAGTCTTCAATTCCTACCCCATCCTCACTCCCACAGCTTCCACAGCCTCAACTGCTCTAACAGGTGAGAGGATTCCAGATTTCCACTAGCCTGTATAATGAACTGGCAGATAATGTTGAGAACAGCAAAGAGTTTGAAAGATAAGGACAGTTGGATTTTTAAAATTTCATTTATTATTGTCACATGTGTCTCGGTGCAGCAAAAAGTTTTGTTTTGCATGCAGTACAGGCACATCATACCGTACAAAGTGCATTAAGGTATAGAACAGAGTGAGGAATACAGTGTTATGGCTGCAGGGAAGGTGCCCAGAGAGCGAGATCAACATTAAATTTAAACTTTGAGAGGTCCATTCAGAAATCTAATAACAGTGGGGAGAAAGCTGTTCTTGAATCTGTTGGTACATGTGTAAAATCTTCTGCCTGATGGAAGGGGTTGGAAAAGAGAAAAACCAGAGTGGCAAGGGTTTTGCTTATATCAGCTGCCTTCCCAAGGCAGCGAGAAGTATCAGTGGGGTCAATAGGTGGAAGGTTGGCTTGCTTGATGGTTGAACAGGATGTAAAATATTTAAGTTCTTGAGCTGCTTGGTTAGGAAATCCCTGATCACTACCTTCTAAAGATGTCTCCCCACATTCCCCATCCTGCCACCCAGCCCTGCCCCTTTCTGTGACATGACATTCTGTGTGATTTTGATCATGATAAACCTTTCCCTCCTTGGCCTCCTAAGCCTGTCAGCAACCTTCACCACAATCCTCCTCCAATTTCTCTGGCAGCCACTTGGGTACCTGATTCCATTCTTACCTGACCAGTCAGAGTGACAGAATCACATAGACTGACTTTTCTCTTCACTTCTGTGCCTTCCCAGGATCTATCCTCACCCTTATTCCCCATTTCTGATCCATGTTTCTCCTCAATGACACCACCCAAAAATTGAGGTTGGGTTCCACATGTACACTGGTGATGACCATCACTATCACCTCTCACCACCCTCCACTGTCTCTTAAATGTCATACTGTTTATCTGACATGCAGAATTAGACAATGTCTTCCATAAACACATGCTTTGTCTGTTCCATACATCATTAGACACAGGAAGTTTAAGTCTAAAGACATTTAGCTCTGACATTCCCAGTCAGACTTCTTCACCCCTTTCCTAAACTTGAATGAAAGCGAAAACCATGCGTGCTGGAGATCTGAAATAAAAACAGAAAATGCTAGAGAAACTCTGTAGATCCAACAGCATCTGTGGAGACAGAGCCAGAGTAAACTTTTGAAATCTGAAATGACTCTTCTTCAGAATTTTCCTAAATATGAACTCATCCAAAATTCTGCTACCCATATCCTAACTTGTGCTAAGTCCCAGATACCCCTCACTCTGTATTTTGTTTACAAATCTTCTTTTCCTTTTCATATCTTTCCATGGCACCATGTCTTTGCCACTGTAGATGCCTACAGCCCTACAATCCCTCAAGTTGCCTGAACTCTCCAATTCTAACCTCATATGCATTCCCTACTTTCATCACTGCACCATTTCTGTCTTCCATGTCTTCAACTGCCTCGACCCTAAACTCGAGAATCCCCTCCAAACATTTAAGGCCTTTAAGATCTCCCTTTGGTCAATGGAATCTATAATGTGTCTTTCTCAAGGCACATCCCACGCTTCAGCCAAGTGTTGTACATGGTGGTAGAATTTTAGACAAGAACACCAATGACACAGCACAAAATTTGAGAAAGTAAAATAAATTATTATTATGCAAAAATTCAGAAATAGTAATTCCTGCAAACCTAAGAACTTACTTAGATGAGCACCAAGAATAAATGATCAGAGAAGCAGCAGTTCTGGCTGATACCTATGATATCTGACATGGTTACAGCTGGGAGATGATCACATGGAAATCTATGAGGAAATTGGAGCAATATAAAATCTGCAATAGAAATAGAACAGGTTTGGGGGAAACAAACAGAAGGATATCAAAGCAATGAAGGAGAAAGACTAGAACTAAGAAGTGATATTAAAAAAAACTGGACATACTTTAAAAAAATGAAAAACAGTAATCAGGATACTGGGAATTAAAATGCAATGGTAGTACCAAAAGAATGTTTCCTTATAATGTACAAAGAAGGGAGAGATGACTGTAGTCAGTCACGAAAATTCTTCCTTGAATATTGATAAAGAGAAGAGGTCAACAGGATATTCTCAACATTTTATCTCAGAAGAGGAAGTATGCAGGTTCTTTACTCAGAGAGTGGTAAGGGTGTGGAACGCCCTGCCTGCCAATGTAGTTTACGCAGCCACATTAGGAGCATTTAAACAATCCTTGGATAAGCATATGGATGATGATGGGATAGTGTAGGGGGAGGGGCTTAGATTAGTTCACAGGTCGGCGCAACATCGAGGGCTGAAGGGCCTGTTCAGCGCTGTATTGTTCTATGTTCTAACGTAGGATGTGGAATTGTCCCTGAGGTACATGAAGGAACCTGTAGTCAGATTTCCATTGAATCTTTTACAGCACATTCCATAGTGAAAAGGACAAGAGCTACATGGACACACTGATCCGCCGACTTCAGATGTACTCGAAGAACTTGGAGCACCTGGTAGAGGAGAGAACAGCCCTGTACAAGGCTGAACGTGACAGAGCAGATCAGCTCAACTACATGCTATTGCCAAAGTGAGCCAGATCAGCCTTTGTTGATTTTTGCATCATGGCTATCTTTGTCCACTTACATACCACCATATAATTTGTCTGACTACACTTATCCTAGCTGCTTCACTGTCCTTGAATCTCCTTGTCTTCAATATCTATCTTACAGTGTGATTGTCAAACTTGTTAATATTGTTAAGTAGATCCAGACGAATTTGAGTGAAACTGGATGCTAATCCTGTTCTGATTTATTCGCAGAATTCAGCATTGTCTGCCACACCTACCAACTAACCCAGTAGCTCTTTATATGTGCTTAATCTTTCCGTGCTTTTTACCAGTATTTCATTAATCTTGATAATACAGTTAACTTACTATTAGCAGATATAGCTGCTTATAAATTTGCCTGGCATTCAAGATGATAGCATAGTGGTGAAAATGTAGGTTTTGCAGTGTTACTGGTTTGATTTTTAGCTTGTTTGCTGAGTGTTTGGTTCCTGCCTTGGGAGTTATCTGTTTCAACATCTTGTGGCACATTGTTAGTGTCCCTGCTTCTGGGCTGAGAAGGTCTGGGTTCTACTCCTACCTGCTCCTGAGGTGTGTCCAAAAGTGGTCTGAAAAGATTGCTTAAAAATATCTATACATCTATCTGCCCAACGTCTGTCTTGCTGTGAAACAATTTGTACAGGTTTTACTCCATCCAGTGCCGTTGTGCCTGTGATCATTGTCAGAACTTTTTAATTAATCCTCCCCCGTGCTTTTTCCTGATATGCCTGAAATTCTATTTCTTTTCAAGTATTTCAATATTGGTGAACTATGTCGTGGAACATGTATGGAAACATACAAAACTGTGTTCAAGAGAGCCCAAGAAAATGTATCCCATTGGAAAGTAAAAATAAGGAAATGTTTGTCAGGTGAACAGTGGAAGAAAGAATAGGGAAGGGATGTTTGGAGGCAGGAGTCATGTGATCACACCTCCTGGAATATGCCTAACACTAGTTAACAACCCTACCTAGCACCTGAGGCATTGCTCAGATGATGGTGGAGGTGAAGATCATTGAATATTGTTAAAATTAAGGTAGATAGCTTCTTATTGGACAAAGGAATCAGCAATCATGGGAGGAAGTGGGAATGTGGAATTTGACGCACAAACAGATCAGGCTAGAAGGGCTTAATGGTTTCCTTCTCCTCCTAATTCATACCTTCTTAATGATGGCAAATATGAAATTAGGTCTCTTTATCGGAAAATCCAGACCTACACCTGAGACTCTTTGAGGTCACCCCTGCCTCCAGTGAAGACATTGTGTACTCAGGTTCAGGATGCAGTGTGCCGAGGGTAGTGTCCCTACCTCTAGGTCAGAAGCTCTGGTTCAAAGCCCAAATTAGGTGAGTCACAACCGTATCCAAGAAGGCTGATTTCAACCTTTAAGTCTTTCAGATACGCCTGTGGCAGATGATAAGCGAAGGGGGAGAGAATTTTCTGATCAGCCATGCTTCCCAAATTAGGAGAATGTGCAGGTGTGTTCTTGCCATGAGCAGACATCATCTTACATACACATAGGCATATACGCACATTCACACTCAGACACACATGCACATACAAATATGCATATACACACACAACATACACACAGACACGTGCACACAAATGCGCGCACACACGCACACGCACACACACACACACACACACACACAATGAGAACGGTATGCACAATAAAATTGCTTTGCTCATTCCAGCTATCCACTATCAGAGTCCTGAGTCACTTGCTGCTGAAACTGTTCCAGTGTTGTTCTTCCTGGCTTTTCAATGATTTTAGCTAATTTAAAAATTCACAGGCATGTGCTCAAAGTGTTCAAATCCCTCCAAGGCTTTTCTCCTTATCTCTGTAAACTTCTTTAACCCTGCAATCCTCTGAGATCTCTGCAATGCTCCATTTCTGGTATTATCCCTTTTCTTTAACGCGCTAACTTTGTTGATTGCATCCTCAGTGCACATGCCCCCAAGGTCTGCAATTCTCTCAAACACCTCGACCATCTCTCTCTCTCCCTTCTCATTCAGACCTTTGTACAATTTACTTCATTGACCATGTTTGATTACCTGATATATCCTTAGAGTTTTAGCTGAAAACTCTCCTGTGAAGTGCCCTGGGAGGTTTTATTATGTAAAAGATGCCATGTAAATGTAAATTGTTGTTAGTCTACTTTTTAAAGGAGCAGGAAGTGACCGTTTCTCTTTTGCTTTTAATTTTAGGCCAGTCGTGATATCGTTGAAGACAACGGGTCAGGTTAAGGCTGAGCTTTTTGAAGAAGTGACTATCTACTTCAGTGATATAGTGGGGTTCACCACCATCTGTAAGTTCAGCACTCCCATGGAGGTGGTCGACATGTTAAATAACATGTACAAGAACTTTGACCATATCTTGGACAATCATGATGTCTATAAGGTATGAAAGAGCCACATTGTGAACTTGAGGGCTTCTGATTGTGGCAGAGTTGAGTCATTATCCCTGAGGTCAATATCATTCTAGCTGATCTTGACCAGACCCCATTTGGAGTTCTGTGCCCAGTTCTGGTCTCCTTAGACCTACAAAGCTATGCTATTAAATACTTAATTGGATGCATGATGCTTTGAAACATCCTGAAATGATGAAAGATGTTCTTGAAATGCAAGCTTCTTTTGAGACAGAGTGAACAATGACCCTGTCTGTTTGTTTGACCCAGGTGGAAACGATTGGGGATGCCTATATGGTAGCATCTGGTTTGCCAAGGCGGAATGGAAATAGGCACGCAGTGGACATCGCCTGGATGGCCCTGGACATTTTAAACTTCATGGGGTCATTTGAGCTTCCTCACCTCCCTGACCTGCCTATCTGGATTCGGATAGGTATTCATTCAGGTAACAAGGCAAAAGCCCCGTAGTCAAAGGGAAGGGCATAGGCAAAACCTGCCTCAAGTTGATAGAGTCAGGCAGTATCTTTAAAGGCAATATGAATCTCAGTATAGAAAAGAAAGATGTCAAGGCCTTGTAGAGGGCAAGAAGAATATAAGGACCGAAGAAAATAAGAAGGAGCAGAAGTAGGCCATTTGGCCCCTCAAGCCTGCTCCACCATTCAATAATGCCCCAGGCCTCAACTTCCTCTTTCAACTCCTCCACATAGCCCTCAACTCCCCTGTATCTCAACCACCGCCCCCCCCCCCATCTCCTCTTTAGATTCTGTCAGTGACTTGGAATATTTATTAGAATGAAACAAACGATAAAGGAATTCAATAACATGGAAGACTCAAAAAACTAGTATAATTTACTTAGAGAGATAGTTAGAGGCAGATTTAAAGGAGTTGTTCGGAAGCCCTGATTTTCATTCCTGGGTTAAGAAATCCCAGCTCTCTTTAAAAATGGATGTCAGTACTTTTGATTTTTGGTTCATGATGGGTGGGAAGCTGGATTGGGAGTTGGACCAGACAACCTAGGAACAGCCAAAGGTCAGGCCTAGTGCTCAAAGTTTAAAAACAAAGATTAAAACAGAAAATATCCCTCCAACTCTCACTCCCTCACTTTTCATGCCCTATCTATGCCAACCTATACACTTATAGATGCCCCCGTGCCAAGGACTAACGTAAACAAACATTTTACTCAATTTCTGATGTATTAAGCGTCTTAGTTAAGTGCTTAATCCCTTGTGTCAATTAACATTTTGGTTCAATAAGTAGCAGAATTTAGAATTAGCTTTATTGTCACATGTATTCACATGAGTGCAGTGAAAAGTTTACAAGTCGTCACTTATGGCGCCATCTTAGGTACAGAAGTATCTAGCTACAGATTCTTAATTACAAATTCTTAGGGAAATAAAATTAGAAAAATAAAGTATAAAAGTCCAGCAATAAATTAGAAAAATAGAGAAATAGAAGTTCAGAATAACAGTCCTTCCAATCCAGACCACGCCAGATTTCACCTTGAGGCCGGAAGTTGAGTCCACATTGAGGACATTGGAGCTGTCTGTCATCCCAATGTAAAATGATAGTTTGGCAAATTGCTCATGCAGCAGAAATCCTGTCATGGTTTCATATTAGCAGGCACTCTAGAATAACCAGCACTCTTTTCTTAACTCCACATCTTTTGGGCAGTTTTATGAAAACTTTACCAGTCTGATGAATTACAACCCATTTCACAAACCCAAAGGGTTCCTTACCTCCACCAAAAGTGTCCTGGGACCAGATTCAAAATGGCAGCTTACCTCTCGAAAAGGTCGGAAAATATAAAATATTGTTTTAACCCTCATCCGACACCAATCCTTCATTCCCCCTCATCCACAAACACTTCCTAAATCCCAATCATGCCAACCCATGGAACCCAATGACCTAAACCAATTCCCTATGGCCCTTTGGATGGCACAGTAGCTCAGTGGTTAGCACTGCTACCTCACAGCACCGGAGACCTGGGTCCAGTTTCAGCCAAGTGCGACTGTCTGTGTGGAATTTGCACGTTCTTCTTGTGCCTGCATGAGTTTCCCCTGGGTGCCCCAATTTCCTCCCACAGTCTAAAGATGTACAGACAAAGTGGATTAGCCATGGGAAATGTAGGGTTACAGGGATAGGTTGGAGGCGTGGATCTGGGTGGGGTGCTATTCGAATGGTTACTGTGGACTTAATGGGTTAAATGGCCTGCTTCCTCTGCTGTGGGAATTTATGATTCATAGCCTTGGTGCCTTCTTCTATTCACCACCTTTTCCCCTTCACCTGCAACGCCGACGAGTATTGCATAAGGAGAAAAAAATTGTTCTATTATTTGAATTTCTATATCACATCTCAATTGATAAAGCACTCTCCTTCATGAATACACGTTTTGACACTTGTTGACACTTCTTAATATGTCTTGACAAGTTGGACAGTTTCAAGGGGTTTATGCATCTTTTACACTTAATCTTCCCCATAGTTAATAGTCAAAAAGGGCACTTGATACCCACATCTCCAAATTATAGAATCCCTACCGTGTGGAAGCAGGCCATCTGGCCCTTCATGTCCATACCAACCCTCCGAAGGGTATCTCACACAGACCCACCCTGCAACCTTGCATTTCCCCTGGCTAATCCACCTAGCCTGCACATCCCAGCACACTATGGGCAATTTAGTGTGGCCAATCCACCTAACCTGCACATCTTTGAACTGTAGGAGAAAACCTGCATTCCCAAAGGATCCCTGAATCCCACTACCCCCAAGCATCCTGGGACTATGTCTGCAGGGCTATCTTTGCTCACCAAGAGTAGCTTGGCTATCCCAAAGAAAGCACTGTGTACAGTTCTGCTGTTAGCTGCTGTAATATCCACATTTCAGATTCTACATTCTAGATACCGGGAACTCCAAAATCCCATTTCAGTGAAGGGAGAAGGTCATTTGAATGGCCAGATGCTTCAAGGAATCAATCATGCATGAATTATGGTTCACCCCAATCCCACCTTCGCAGAAATGGGAAATGTTGGCTTCAGGGGTGAGATTTGGGATTCCCAACTTCTTTGAGTATTTTCGCCACAACAAAGAGGCTCTGTCGTGGGCAAGTAAATAAGGAGAAACTATTCCACCCAGTGGTTAGTAGCCCAAGTTCACGAATTTAATTACTAAAAGATGCAGGAACGAGATGAAGATTATTTTAATGATGTGGTGAGTTATAATACTCTGAGCTTTGCACTGCCCAAATGGATGGCTGTAACAACTTCAACATGGGATTAGATAAATATTTGAGAAAGAAGACAATTCCAGATCAATATGGGAAAGATCAGTTTGTGAAATTTGTGGTTAGAAGGATGTTGCCACCATTCTGCTATTCCTGACTGGGTCTAAGTCATAGAATCCCTACAGTGTGGAAGCAGGCTATTCAGCCCATCTAGTCCACACCAATCCACTGAAGAGCATCCCACCCAGAGCCACCTCCCTACCCCATCCCTGTAACCTTGCATTTCCTCTGTTTAATCCACCTAGCCTGCACATTTCTAGACACTATGGGGATTATTTACTGTGGCCAATTTACCTAACCTGCACATCATTGGACCGTGAGAGGAAACCCACACAGACACAGGGACAATGTCCGAACTCCCCATAGACAGTTGCCTGAGGCTGGAATTAAATATGGGTCCCTATAGTTGTGAGGCTGCACTGCTAACTGAGCCACTATACCATGTATATGTTTTCCTGTGGCAGAGAATCAACCACTATTGAGTATTAATGATAAGAAGTTCTGAACAATATGCAGTTCATTACATAAGAGCAATTAAATACAATAAGATTAATTACTATTAAATAGTCAGGTATTGTTGTAAGACTTATGGAAGACAGATGATACATTTGTCCCTATCAAGATCCAGAGCTATTCTCCTGCTTTCCTCACCCATGTCTGGGTGACATCATCAAATTGGGTGAAATTTAATGCAGTCTCCAACCCTTTTAGAACCAATACACTACACAACACAGTAGAATGATACTCATTGGATAGCTCATTCAAAGTACCAGCACCAACACAATGGGCTGAATGAGCTTCCATTCCATTGAATCTTTCTACAATTCTTTGTCTTCCCTCTTATCATGGCTTTGTTTGTCACAGGTCCATGTGCAGCCGGTGTGGTAGGGACCAAGATGCCACGATACTGTCTGTTTGGTGATGTGGTCAACACGGCCTCACGAATGGAGTCTACAGGATTACGTAAAATCTACATCCCACCCATCTGAATCTAACACTTTTTCTCTATCCAGCTAAACTGTGTACCTTACGTCTGTCTCTGTTTGTCTTGCTCTATTTTTCTGTCTGTTTTCCTCTTTTTTATTGTTCTATTTTTCTTTTTCTCCCTTAACTCCTTTTTAATCTTTGACTTTTTCCATTCTTCTCAATTGCTATGTCTCTCAACTCATGTCTGTCTCTATAATTTACTCTGTCTCTCTAAATGCACTTCTGTCAGTGCACCTATATTTCTTGTTGTGTTTATCTCTGTCTTTCTGTGTGTCTCGATTTAGTACAGTTTTTTTTATTTGATTTGATTTATTATTGACATGTACTGAGATACAGTAAAATGTATAGTTTTGCATGCTATTCAGGCAAATTATACCTTACATAAGTAATCACGGTAATAGAACAGAATGCAGAATTTGGTGTTGCATGTGCAGAGAAAGATCAGTTCTAATATATGAGAGGTTCGTTCGTTACTCTGATAGCTGTTCTTGAATATGTTGGTACCTATTTTCAAACTTTTGTACTTTCTGCCCAATGGAAGAGGGTGGAGAGAGAGTATAACCAGGGCAGGAGGAGTCTTTGATTCTGTTGGCTGCTTTCCTGAGGCAGTGGGAGTGTAGATGGTGTCAACAGAAGGAAGGCTGGTTTTGTCTGATGGACTGAGCTACGTTCACAACTCTGTAATTTCTAGCGGTATTGGGCAGAGCAGTTGCCATACCAAGATGTCATGCATCCAGATAGGGTGTTTCTATGGTCATTGTGGACTTGCCGAATTTCCTCTGCCTTCTTCGGAAGTAGAGACGTTGGTGTGCATTCATGACTGTACAGTCAGCATGAATGGACTCAGACAGATTGTTGGTGATATTTACTCCTAGGAATTTGAAACACCTGACCACCTCTACCTCAGCACTGTTGATACAGAACAGGGTGTTTCCTCCACTCCGCTTCCTGAAGTTGAATACCAGTTCCTTCATTTTGCAGACATTAAGGAAGAGATTGTTATCTTTACACAATGCCACTAAGCTGTCTATCTCCTTCCTGTACTGTCTCTTGTCATTGTTTGAGATCTGACCCACTATGATGGTGTCATCAGCAAATTTATAAATGGAGTTAGGGCTAAATTTGGCCACATGGGCATGAGTACATAAGGTGTATGGTAAGGGGCTGAGTATATAGCCTTGCAAGGAACTAGTGTTAAGGATTATTGTGAAGGAGATGTTGACGCCTATCCTTACTGATTGCAGTCTGTGGGTCAGGAAGTTGAGGATCCAGTTGCAGACGGTTGAGCAGAGTCCTAGATCTCGGAGTTTGTCGATGAATTCTGTTGGAATTATGGTGTTTTAATTCAGAGCTAAAATCAATAAAGAGAAGTCTGACATAGGTGTCTTTGTTATGCAGTTTTTCCAGGGATGGCTGTAGGGCCTGGGAGATGGCATCTGCACTGGACCTTTTGTGACTGTAGGCAAATTGTAGTGGATCAAGTCAACCTAGGAAGCTGGAGCTGATGTGTACCACTACTTACCTCTCAAACTACTTCGTATTGATGGATGTCAGAGCCACAGGGCAGTGGTCATTAAGACATGTTGCCTAATTTTACTTTAGCCCCAGAATGATAGTGGTCTTCCTGAAGTAGGTAGGGACTTCACACTGCAGTAAGAAAGGTTAAAGCTGTCAGCAAATACTCCCACCAGCTGGTCTGCTCAGGATCTGAGTGCACAGGCAGGGACTCCATCCAAAGCAATCACTTCTAAAGGGCTCATTTTTAAGTAGGCAGATCTGACGTCTGTGGCGGTGACAGTGGGTATAGGTGCACTTGAGGCTGTCAGGGCAGGTGACATCATTTCACTGACTACCTTTTATTAAAAACGAACAAAGAATGCATTGAACTCATCGGGAGAGGGATGCATTGTTGTAAGCAATTCTACTCCACTTTGTTTCGTTGTCCATTATATTGTGTAAGCCTTGCACAGTCAATGTGTGTTTGTGTGTTTGGTCAGAGACTCTAGTTTAGTCTGATATTACCGCTTGGTGTCCCTGATGGTTTTGCGAAGACCATACCTAGATTTCCTTATAGATCAGGGTCACCTGACATGAGCACTTCAAACCTGGACTTCAGTGGGGAGTGGATCTTCTGGTTCATTCATGGTTTCCGGTTGGGGAACACTCAGGTAACTTCTTTGGCATGCATTCCTCTACAGACTTACTGAAGGTGGCCGCTGAATTCTTCTATATGATCAGTCCACCAACTCCATGTAGTCATGTAGGTTAGGTATGGACTAAAACTCCTGCCACAATCTCATATTAAACCCTCCCAGGACAGGTCAATTTCAATACAGAGTGACAACAGTGTCCCTTCAAATATCCCCACCACAAGGGAAATAATGGAAAATCAAAAATTCTATGGATGCTGGAAATCAGAAACAAAATCAGAAATTGCTGGGAAAACCCAGCAGGTCTGGCATCTGTGGAGAAAGCAGAGTTAACATTTTGGGTCCAGTGTCCCTTCTCCAGAACATGTAAAGTGATGGCTAGATAAAGGTAAAGCTCCCTTAAAAACTAACATTGTGATTAAACAACGCCTAATGAATATGCCCCATCTCATTTAATATTTGATCCTTATGTTCAAGAATGACTCTCCCAAACTCTCACTCTGGATTTAACCCTTTATCCATGCTGGTCCAGTGTGTATTATCTAGTTTTCTCCCTACTTCCATTTGAATGATTCAAGAGGCCTTTTGTCTGAACTGCATTAAGAAATGGATATTCTCTTTGCAGCATTAAGAATTCATGTAAACCAATCGACAATCAATATACTGAAGAGGACAGAGTGTAAATTTGAATATGAGATGCGGGGAGAGACCTACCTGAAGGTGATCCTGACTCTTTGATCTAATTATACTTCTTCTACTCGAAATTTTTAGAGCTGAGTTTGATAGTCTTGTGTTGATAACATAGGATAGGGGCATGAACAGATTAGAGCTGAGGTACAGATATACCATGGATCTTAGCCCATGATGGAACAGGTTCAAGGGGCTGAATGGCTACCTCCCATTCCAATAGAGAGGTTATTGTGGTCCAGGGATTCTATCTCACACTGTGTAAGCTTCCTGAGAGAATAACAAGCGCACCAGCTCCTGAGCATTCACTGTTTCTACTCTTCATCACATAGGAAGAAAAACATGCATTTATGTAGTGCCTTTCTCAACCTCAACTTCTGAGGTGAAAACATTGTTGTGCAAAACATGGCAATCATTTCATATGCAGCAAGATTTCAGAATAACCAAGTCATGGTTTAAGATGTTGTTTGTGGGAGGAATGTTAAAACAAAATACTGAAGATTCTGGAAATCTGAAAAAAATACAAAATTCTGAAAATATCCAGCTGATATGAAGAGATAAGCAGAGTTAAAGTTTCAAGTAAATGACCTATCAGGGAATGAATAAAAGGCAAAATACTCAACAGGACGTCAATGCTACCACTCCTCAATAAAATGGTGTTGAATCTGCTCAAGAGGGAAGAAAGGGCTTTGATTTAATCTCTTGTCCAAAAGAGCACTCGCAGCAGTGCAAAGTTTCCTTAACTGGCAGCCCAGACTGTGTGCAAGTCCAGGGCGAATCTTCTGACTTAGACATGAATTTGCTGAAGGCTGGGGAATTTGGCTACACATTAATAGGTCCCAATATTTGATTTGGGAGTTGGCAAAGCAATCAGCCCATGAGAAGTGACTATTTCTGAAGAAGGGTCTAGGCTCGAAATGTCAGCCTTCCTGCTTCTCTGATGCTGCTTGGCCTGCTGTGTTCATTCAGCTCTACACCTTGGTAAATCATGAGTCATATGATCTACAAGGGAATAACTAATATCTTGTCTGTTTCAGGGAAGAGGAACTGAAGTGACCTATTGGCTCACGGGAGAAACAGATTGCAATTTCAGGCTGCCAACCCCACCTTCAGCGTAAGTGAGACAGGAGAAGCATACACTGTTACCAGCACTGAGGAAGGTTTAGTTCACCCTGAAAGGCAAGCAATAGGGTGGCTTCTAAGAAATAGGAGCAGGGGCAAGCTTAGAATTCTATAAGTGTCAAACTGAATCACCTATCATTCTTCAAAACTCCACAGAATATATAAGAACATACGAATATAAGAAACAGGAGGAGGAGTAGGACATCTGGCCCCTCGAGTCTGCTAGGCTTTTCAATAAGATCATGGCTAACATTTTCATGGGCTCAGCTCCACTTGCCTGTCTAGTCACCATAACCTCGAATTCCTTTACTGTTCAAAAATCTATCTTTGCCATAAAAACATTCAACAAAGTCTCAACTGCTTCACTGGGCAGGGAATTCCACAGATTCACAACCCTTGGGGTGAAGAGGTTTCTCCTAATAACAGTCCTAAATCTACTACCTGTTATTTTGAGGCTATGTCCCCAGTCCTAGTTTCGCTCACCATTGGAAACAACCTCCCTGCTTCCACTGGTGTATTCACTTCATAATTTTACATGTTTCTATAAGACTCACTCCAATTCTTCTATATACCAATCAGTATAGACATGGCCTGCTCAATTTCTCCTCATAAACCAACTCTGTAAACTCCAGAATCAACCTAGTGAACCTCCTCTGCATCTCTCCAGTGCCAGTAGATCCTTTCTCATGCAAGGACACCAAAACTATACACAGTGCAGTAGGTGTGGCCTCACCAGCACACTATACAGCTGCAGCATAACCTCCCTAATTTTGACCTCCATCCCACTCGCAGTGAAGAAAAGTATTCCATTTGCCTTCTTAATTCCCCGCTGCACCTACAAACCAACTTTTTGATTTTCATACAAAAGGACACCAAGGCCCCATTGCACAGCAGCATGCTGCAATTTTTCACCATTTAAATAACTGTCCATTTTGCGGTTAATCCTACCAAAATGGAAGACCTCACATTTACCAACATTGTACTCCATCTGCTGACCCTTGCCCACTCATTTAACCGATATCCTCCTGCAGACTTCCAGACTTCTGCACACTTTGCTCTACAATCCATCTTAGTGTCAGCTGCAAACTTTGACACACTATACTTCATCCCCAACTCCAAATCATCTGTGTAAGTTGTAAACAATTGTGGTCACAACACTGATCCCTGAGCCACTGATCGCCAACCAGAAAAACACCCATTTATCCCCACTCTTTGCTTCCTGTTAGTTAATCACTCTTCTATCCATGCTAATACATTGCCTGTAACACCGTACCCCATTAACTCATGCAATAGCCTTTTGTGTGGCACCTTGTTGAATGCCTTCTGGAAATCTAGATAACATCACATCCACTGGTTCCTCATTGTCTACCATGGTCATAATGTACTCAAAGAATTCCAGTAAATTAGTTAAACATGACCTGCCTTTCACAAAGCCAAATAAAAACTGAAAGAAATGCGGATACTGTAAATCAGGAACAAAAACAAGTTGTTGGAAAAGCTCAGCCGGTCTGGCAGCATCTGTGAAGAAAAAAATCAGAGTTAATGTTTTGGGGCTGGTGACCCTTCCTCAGAATGTTAATTCTGATCTTTTTTCTTCACAGATGCTGCCAGACCTGCTGAGCTTTTCCAACAACTTCTGTTTTTGTTTCATAAACCCATGCTGCTTCTGCCCAATGGGACAATTTCTATCCAGATGTCTTGCTATTTCTTCCTCGATGATAGATTTAAATATTTACCCCACTACAGAAGTTAAGCTTACGCGTCTATGTTACGAATCTTTTGTCTAGCTCCTTTTTCAAACTGTGGCATTGTATTTGCTGTTTTCCAATCTGCCAGAACTGCCCCAGAGTGCAGCAAATTTTGGAAAATTACCATGAGTGCATTTGCTATTTCACCCACCATCTCTTTTAGAACCCTGGGATACATTCCATCAGGGACAGGGGTCTTGTATCAGAGATAATGGGAACTGCAGATGCTGGAGAATCCAAGATAATAAAATGTGAGGTCTAGGCCCGAAACGTCAGCTTTTGTGCTCCTGAGATGCTGCTTGGCCTGCTGTGTTCATCCAGCCTCACATTTTGTTATCAGGGACAGGGCTCTTGTCTACCTTTGACCCCATTAACTTGCCGAATGCTACCTCTTTAGTGATAAAGATCATTTCTAGATACTCACCTGGCATAGCCTCCTTATCATCAGTTATTGGCATGTTACTTGTGTCTTTCACTGTGAAGATTGACACATAATACCTGCTCGTCGCTTTGGTCATTTCTTTATTTCCCATTATTAAATTCTCCTTCTCGTCCTCAAAAGGGTCAATGTTTACCTTATCCACTCTTTCCCATTTTATATATTTGTAAGAACTTTTGCTATTTGTTTTTACATTCTAAACTAGTTTACTCTCATAATATATTTTTCCATCCTTTATCGTTTTTCTCATGGCTTTCTGTTAACCTTTAAAGATTTTCCAATCCTTTAGTTTCCCACTAATCTTTGCCGCTTTGTATGCCCTAGCTTTCAATTTGATGCTCTCCTTTATTTCCTTAGTTATCCATGGCTGATTATCCCCTTTCCTACAGCCTTTCCTTTTCACTGGTATATACTTTTGCTGAGCAATGAAAAATCACTGTGAAAGTCTTCCACCATTCTTCAATTGTCCCACCATATAGTCTTTGCTCCCAGTCTACCTTAGCCAACACCTCTCTTACATCATTGTAGTCACCTTTATTTAAGCACAAGGTACTGGTATTGGATTTTACTTTCTCATTCTCCATTAGTGTTTTAAATTCAACCAAAACGTGATAACTCCTTCCAAGTGGATCCCTAATTATGAGATCATCAATTATTCCTGGCACATAGAAACACATTGCACAGAAACACACAGTTTAGTCCAACAGTCCATGCCGAAGATAAACTAAACTAGACCCACCTGCCTGCTCCTGGCCCATATCCCTCCAAACCTTTCCTGTTCTTATAACTATCCAAATGTCTTTTAAATGTTATAATTGTACCTGCATCCACCACTTCCTCTCGAAGTTTATTCCATATATGAACCACCCTCTGTGTAAAAAAATTTGCATTTCATGTCCTTTTAAATCTCGGTCCTCTCACCTTAATAATTTAGCCCCCGGTCATGAAATTCCCGTCCAGGGAAGAGACAACTACCATTAACTCTACCTATACCTCTCATTATTTTTTAATCTTCTATCGGGTCACTTCTCAACCTTCTATACTCCAGTGAAAAATGTCCCAACCTATCCAGCCTTTCCTTATAACTCAAACCCAGCAACATCATGGTAAATCTCTTCTGAACACTCTCCAGGTTGGTAATATCCTTCCTATAACCGGGCAACCAGAACTGGACACAGTATTCCAGGAGAAGCCTTTCCAATGTCCTGCACAACCTCAGCATAACTTGCCAACTCCTATACTCAAAGGGAGTGGAGGCGCAGGTAAAAAGAATAGTGAAGGAAGTGTTTGGTATGCTTGCCTTTATTGGTCAGTGCATTGAGTATAGGAGTTGGGAGCTCATGTTGCGGCTGTATAGGACATTGGTTTGGCCACTTTTCTAGTAATGTGCGCATTTCTGGTCTCCCTGCTATAGGAAGAATAATGTGAAACTAGAAAGGGTTCAGAAAAGGTTTACAAAAATGTTGTCAGGGAGAGGCTCAATAGGCTGGGGCTATTTTCCCTGGGGTGTCGGAGGATGAGAGGTGTCCTTATGGAGGTTTGTAAAATCATGAAGGGTATGGATAGGGTAAACAGGAATGGTCTTTTCCCTGGGTGGGGGGAGTACAAAACTAGAGGGCATAGATTTAAGTTCAGAGGGGAAAGATATAAAAGGGACCGAAGAGGTAATTTTCTCACACAGAGGGCGGTCTGTGTATGGAATCAGCTTCCAGAGGAAGTGGTGGAGGCTGGTACAATTATAACATTTAAAAGGCATCTGGATAGTATATGAATTGGAAGGGTTCAGAGAGACCTGGGCCAACTGCTGGCAAATAGGACTAGAGTTATATAGGATAGCTGGTTGGCATGGGCGAGTTGGACCGAAGCGTCTGTTTCCATGCTGTATATCTCGATCACTCTGTGACTGAGCAATGAAGACAGGCATGCCAAACACCTTTTTAACCAATCTGTCAGTATGTGGCACAAATTTCAAAGAATTATGTACCTGCACCCCTAGGTCCCTTTGTTCTATAACGCTACCCTAGGCCCTACCATTAATTGTATAAGCCCTACGCTTGTTTGTTGTATCAAAATGCAAAACCTCTCATTTATCCAGATTGAACTCCATCTGCCATTTATCGCCTAATGACCCACTTAATCAAGATCCTTTTGTAATCTTAGAAAGCCTTCTTCACTGTCTACTATGGCACCAATTTTGGTGTTGTCAGTAAACTTAACAACCATACCTCTATATTCTCATCCAAATCATTTATATACATGACAAACAAAAGAGGACACAGAACTGATCACTGTGGAGCTCTGCTGGTGTCATGCCTCCAGTCTGAAAAGCAACCCTCCACCATTACTCTCTGCCCCTTGCTGTTAAGCCAATTATGTATCCAATTGGCGAGCTCATCCTGAATCCCACGTGACCTGACTTAACTAATTTGTCTACTATGCGGAAGCTTGTCTACGCTCCATAAAACGCTGGACTCTGCCCTCCTCGTGATGCTGCTCTCTACAGGAAACTACGCTCCACAGGATCCTGCCCTCCATAAGATGCTGCGCTCCGCAGGACGCTGTTCCAAATATCACAAGGTTCCAGGACGAGACCTCGAGGAAAATACCACAACAGTGATAATGGGAATTGCAGTGATAGTGGTAATAATGACGTTAATGATTATGAAGACAAGTTAAATAAGTAAACATAAATCACTAAAATAACGAACAACAATGGGAGAGAAAGTGAGGAGACAAAATTCACATGACTGATGATGTTATAAGGGATAGTCTTTGTGCAGACACCAATAGCCAGAGTTACTCACAACTTGTATTTAAATCACAAAACCAGGCATCTTGAGCTGATATAACAAAGTGTGGAGCTGGATGAACACAGCAGACCAAGCAGCAGCTTAGGAGCACAAAAGCTGACGTTTCGGGCCTAGACCCTTCATCAGAAATGTCAGCTTTTGTGTTCCTAAGATGCTGCTTGGCCTGCTGTGTTCATCCAGCTCTATACTTTATTATCTCGGATTCTCCAGCATCTGCAGTTCCCATTATCTCTGATCACAATCTTGAGCTGATATGACAGGACCCAATGTGGATTTGGCTCTAGATCACTTAATTCATCCTACTTTTAAAGTTAGTCAGGACTGTAACACTTGGTGCATTGAAACCAGTGAGTCCACATCTGTACTTCTTACTTGTTCCAGGATGGTTCCCTTGACTTGTTCAGCCTGAGGCATTACACACATCTGAACAAACTAAACCATGTGTTATGGGCTTATGGAATTTAATAGTTTGTCTTTTATTTCCACAGGGAAAATTTGCAGAGGCTTCAGGCTGATTTTGCTCAAATGATAATTGAATCCCTGGAGAAGAGAAGAGCATTAGAATTGGAAGCAGGAATTGAAGATAGGGGCGAGAATGACTGGGAACTTGAGTACTTGCAGCTGAACGCCACAGAGATACTCAGCACCTATCTGTAACTGTTAAGTGTTGCCAGAGGTTGTATGGAAATCTGGTTTAGTTCTTTCCAGATCTATTATTCTTGCAAGTGGGACCTCTGTACTTCAAAGAATTAACATTATTTTCATTAACATTTACATTATTTTCAGATTTCCTGTTGATAGACTATCATGCTTTTCAAGATGAGACAGTTAAACCTTGGGGGTGGAATACCTCTGCTATCTGCAATATATGCTACACCAAACTCGGGTACACTAGGGCCCAGATATACAGTAAACCTTTCTCTCCATTACAGCACTAAGCAGTTCAAGGTCAAATACAGCACAAGATTGATCCAGTGTAAATTTCTCTCTATACTCAGCTAGCACCAGTCTTAATGCTGAGAAGTGTTTGGGCGCACAATCTATGCTAACACTTCAATGGAATAACTAAGTGAGTATTAGAGTCATCGGTCACAGAATTGTACAGCATGAAAACAGACTCTTCGGTCCAACTCATCCATGCTGACCAGATGTCCTAAATTAATCTAGTCTCATTTGCCAGCATTTGGCACATATCCCTGCAAGCCCTTCTTATTCTGTACCGATCCAGATCCCTTTTAAATGTTGTAATTGTACCAGCTTCCATTAGTTCCTCTGGCGGCTCATTACGTACACACATCACCCTCTGCATGAAAAAGTTGCCCCTTAGGTCCCTTTTAAATCTTTCCCCTCTTGACTTAAACTTATGCCTTCTAAGACCATAAGACCATAAGACATAGAAGTGGAAGGAAGGCCATTTGGCCCATCGAGTCCACTCTGCCATTTAATCATGGCTGATGGGCATTTCAACTCCATCTCCCTGCACTCTCCCCGTAGCCCTTGATTTCTTGTGAGATCAAGAATTTATCGATCTCTGCCTTGAAGTCATCTAACGTCCCGGCCTCCACTGCACTCCGTGGCAATGAATTCCACAAGCCCACCACTCTCTGGCTGAAGAAATGTCTCCTCTTTTCCGTTTTAGATTAACCCCCTCTAATTCTAAGGCTGTGCCCACGGATCCTAGTCTCCCTGCCTAATGGAAACACTTCCCAGCGTCCACCCTTTCTAAGCCATGCATTATCTTGTAAGTTTCTAGTAGATCTCCCCTCAACCTTCTAAACTCGAATGAATACAATCCCAGGATCCTCAGCTATTAATCGGATGTTAAACCTACCATTCCAGGGATCATCCGTGTGAATCTCTGCTGGACAGACTCCAGGGCTAGTATGTCCTTCCTGAGGTGTGGGGCCCAAAATTGGACACAGTATTCTAAATGGGGCCTAACTAGAGCTTTATAAAGCTTCAGAGGCACATCGCTGCTTTTATATTCCAACCCTCTTGAGATAAATGACAACATTACATTCGCTTTCTTAATCATGGACTCTACCTGCAAATTAACTTTTAGAGAATCCTGGACCAACACTCCCAGATCCCTTTGTACTTCTAGTTTTATAAAGTAAGATTCCATCAACAGTAAATGGTAAATTCAATTGTGTTTGGTGTTGTTGGCTGAAGTGGGAAAGTTATCCAGGAAGAAATCACTTAATAAAAACTTATAGTTTTGGACTCCTCAACCATGGGAAAAAGATCTTGGCTATTCACCCCATCTGTGCCCCTCATGATTTTCTAAATCTCTATGACGTTACCTCTCAGCCTCCAACACTCCAAGGAAAACAGCCCCGGCCTATTCAACCTCTCCCTTTAGTTCAAAAACTCCAATCCCAGCAACATCCTTGTAAGTCTTTTCTGAATCCTTTCAAGTTTAACAACTTTATTTCTCTGTTTTTCTGTTTTGTTTCTCTAAGACCTTCTACTGAAGAATCTGTACCTAGGTACCTTTGTATCTAACTTGGCTCCATAAGTTGACTCTTGTAAGCTTTTCACTGAGTACATGTGACAATAAGGCTAATTCTATTCAATTCAATTCAGTTCAATTCAATCTTTCTTATAGCAGGGAGAGTAGAATTGAATGCAGTATTCCAAAGTGACCTAACCACATTATCAGAAGTGCTGTGTTTCAATTCAGAGATTAAGGCAAGGCCCTTCACTGTATATTAAACTGGACTGAAAGATCCTGTATCACCTTTTGAAGAGAACAAGTGATTTCTTCCTGGATAACTTTCCCACCTCAGCCAACAACACCGAACACAATTGAACTTATCATTTACCGTTGATGAAATCTTACTTTATAAAATGGCTTTTGTGTTTGTCTGTAAAACTTCATTTACAAAATGTTTCACTGTAGAAACATTCCAAGAATGTAAAAAGTGTTGATTATAACCTATTCTTTTTGTCTCTATAGGAGCAAATACTGCATATGCTGGAAGCTGTACTGAAAACAAAAAAAAATGCTGGAAATTGCATTGGGTCAGGCAACATCTATGGAAAGACAGCAAGCTCACGATTCAAGTCCAGTTGACTCTACTCTGATGAAAATGCATTTAGACTGTAAATGTTAGCTTGCTTTCTCTCCATGGATGCTGCCTGACCCGTTGTGATTTCCAGCTTTTTTTTCATCTTTTTTGTCTTTCTCACACTGGCCCATTAAACAGCTGCAGTTAAGGGATGGTCTTAATTACAGCATTGCAAGACACTCCTTACACTGGCCCAATTAATCACCTGCAGCTCAGATACAATAGAATCAATGTTAATTTCTCTCAACACTCTTGCATCAAATTCCTCCAGGCATAGCATGTTAGGGGTAATTTAGAGCATTCTCTAATCATAAACTCCCAAACCACTTTCAGGTCAAGTGTAGAATTACTCCTGTTACTGACCGGACCAAACCACCCTCAAATATATTAAGAAGATAGCCTAGACATCAACGTTTTCTTATTTATTAAGGCAAATATAAGGTGTTGTGTTCTGGATGCACTTCGATTGGTCAAACTACCAGGCTTGAAGAAAAATGCTATAGTAAAAATACAAACAAAAGAAATAGGAATTGGAGTAACAACTCTATAGGAAAACTTAAACAGAATAATAGATGAGTTAAATACTAAACAGCAACTGTTCCAATGTAGTAACATTCCATAACAAACCCTTGGCAAAGGCAAATTCAGTAAAGTAGACTGTTTCATTTGCAAATCTCCAGTTCGGAGGAAAGAACATTAAGAGAACTATCTGAGAACATGAGAGAACTCGAGTGTTTTGCTGTAACAGGGAGAGATGTATAGCAGCTTCCAAACCCCAACTGCTACTGAAAGTTTAACTAAGATCCTGGTTTTGTGGGAGCTTGACCCCACCCCTTGATGGGGTCAAAAAACCCAAAACCTCACAAGCTGTTTACTTTATTGGCTCAGAGCAGATTGTTCGTCTCCTCTGTCCTAAGTCCTAAGTTCTCCCTCATTTGGTGTGGAGTGCCATACAGGTTAAAGCATCTGAGTGAGGAGGAGAGGGAAAGGAGGGTAAATTATCATACTGGTGGCAAGGAGGGAGAGTGGATCCTCATTGAACACAATCCAGCCACAGACCTCTTTGGAAGAGCCTTTTCTTAAATATTAACTCAAGGGCTTCAGGCATCAGAGATTGGCCAGCATTTACTGCCCATCACTAATTGCCTTGAGAAGGTGGTGGTGCATTGCCTCTTCACCCACTGTTGTCCTTGAGATTAGGAAGGACATTCCAGGATTTTGACTCAGAAGGATTGAACGAATGCCAATATATATTTCCAAGTCAGGATGTGTGTGGCTTAGAGAGAATCTTGCAGGCGATAGTGTTCCCATGCATCTACATCCTTGGGTGGTAAAGGTTGCAGGTGTTATGAGCAAATGTGTAAGGAAAAGTTTAACTTGATTTATTTTACATTTCATATCTGGACGACATTTTTATATACATTTATGTTGCTAATGTTCGCCTGAAATTAAAAGCCATGTCACAGAGCAGACAGAGTCGATCTTCAGCTGAGTAGAAGTTCAGCAGAGGTGAACAGACTTCCTTTGTTATAAAGTAGCTAATTCCTGTTCAATTGATCTGTTAACTGCAGGGAACAATTAGATACATGGTATCTTTAGAGCAATTAAATATCCTCCCAAGATATATGCTTTCACGACCAATTCAATAAGTTATAAGTTCAATGGCTAAGAGTATTAAGTGTTAAATCAATTCCAAGCCAGTTGAAGCATTACACCAGACACTTCACCATAGATTTAGTCGCAGAATGCAGCATTAACTACTCCTTCTTCTAATCTATTGATGGCCCCTGTTTCAGAAGTCTCTTTACACTATTTTGAAGACAAATTGAAATAAATCAATTAAACACAAATTAAAATGTGATAGTCATATATAAAGGCACTGTAACAAAAGTCAATATCTCCAAGAAAGCTTGCATTTATAGTCATAGGGTTGTAAAAGCTCTTTGGTTCAACTCGTCCATGCCGACCACATATCCTAAATAAGTCTAGTCCCATTTTTCAGCATTTAGCCCATATCCCTCTAAAACCTTCCTATTCATGTACCCATCCAGATGCCTTTTAAATGTTGTCATTGTACCAGCCTCCACCACTTCCTCTGGCAGCTTATTCCACACATTCATCGCTTTCTGTGTGGAAGAAGTTGCCCGAGGTCCCATTTAAATCCTTTCCCCCTCACCTTAAACCTATACTCTCTAGTTTTGGACTCCCCCAACCCAGAGAAAAGACCTTGATTATTCACTCTAACCAAGCCCATCATGATTTTATCAACATCTGTAAGGTTACCTCTCAGCCTCCAATGCTCCAGGGAAAATAGCTCCAGCCTACTCAACCTCTCCCTACAGCACAAATTTTTAGACCCTGGCAACATCCTTGTAAATCTTTTCTGAACCCTTTCAAGTTTCACAACATCCGTCCTCTAACAGAGAGACCAGAATTGAATGCAATATTCCAAAAATGGCCTAACAATGACCTGTACATGACCTCCCAACTCCTATACTCAATGCACTGACCAATAAAGGCAAGCATACCAAATGTGTTTTTCACCACCCTATCTATTTATCTAACGGTGACTCCTTCTTCCTAAACTGTGTGTATATGTGTTCTGTTGTTATTTTTACATTTTGTAATGAATAGACTCACTCTTTTGTTAACTTAAGAAAACCTGATTTAATTAGCTACTTTTAAACATAAATTCAATTGGTTTGGGAGAATGACATCCACAAGTAAGGGACCCTTTAAAAACTAACCAGTTGGTGACCAAGCAAGGGGGCAAGTAAGTAAAGAAAAGGACCCACTTCGTTCCTGCTACACCTTTGGGGTATCTGTCTGGAACTGTAGTAATTTGGGGAACAATTCTCACACCAGCTTCTCTTTATGAGTGCTCTATGTATGTACAAAACAATACCCTTTACCTGCACATTTCAGAAATATATATAATATACAAGTAACGTTAATCAATCCAAGGGGATGATCTACAAAAGGAATACAAACAGTAAATGTTGAATTACTCAGGTTAGGAAGCATCTGCTGGAAAAAGAAAACAAAATTAATGTTACAAATTGATGATTCTATTTCTTTCTGCAGATGGTAGCTGACCTGCATTTCAATATTTCCTGATTTTATTTCAGGTTTCCAGCACTTGTGGTATTTAACTTTTGCAATGGTATTTGCATAAGGGAAATGGCGGTGTGAAAACATTGAATTAAGCTTTTGCTCATCAACCTCTTGGGAATTGTCTGCTGTTGAATGATTTAATTAAGAGTTTAGGCAAGGTGCAATCATGACAAAGTCTGGGGAATTGTACTTATTATTTATCAAAGAAAAGCTAGTCAAATAAGGTAATCCTCTGAAACATGAATTTTCACCTCAAGTTTGGGGAGAAAGGTGTAAAACATAACTATTAGATGAGGTGAGATCTGATCAACTTCAGAACATGTTTGATCTTAAAACTACAGTTCTCCAGCAAATCTGAAATATTGTTATATACACATGTGTAATTGTTTATGACATTTATTACTTCTTATTTAATTTCTATAAGTGTCAATAAATGTTTTAATTCCTATTACTTTGTAGAGTAATTTATAAACATACATTTAAGAGCTGCCATCTTGCATTATTTATTTAATTAATTAATTTGCCATTACTTTCTCTTCACCTTATTCAAAGACAGTGTTAATTATGGTGAGTGATATCACACAGTATATTCAATTGCATTGGATTGCTTTTGAAAGGGAGCTAGATAAAAGCAGGTTGATGTTGCAGATGGCTCCTATAGATACTTTTAATTGACCTGTTTAAACATGTTATATTGAGTTAAAAAGACAAAGGAGACATATGTAAGGTTCAAGAAACTGAAGACAGATAGAGCCTTCAAAGAATGCAAAGGTAACAGGAATGAAATCAAAAAAAAGAATTAGGAGGATTAAAGGGACCATGAAATGTTTTGGGCAAACAGGATTAAGGAAAATCCAAGGCATTATACATGTATAACAAGCAAGGGGGAAAACAGACAAAGGAGGGAATTTATGTGTGGAGCCAAAGGAAGTGGGTGAGGTCACAAAGGGAGAAGGACATGGTGAGTGGTGAGTCTTGGGAGGGATATGTTGATACTCGAAAGCATGTCAATATAGAAGAGGAGGTATTGGATGTTTTGAAAAGGATTAAGGTACAAAAGTCCCCAGGATGCGATGGAATCTTTCTTGGAATCCTGAGGGAGGCAGGTGAGGAAATTGCTTGGGCTTTGTACAAAATATTTGTATCTTTAGTCACAGGAGAGGTCCCAGAGGCCTATAGAATAGTCAACGTTGTTCCTTTGTTTGAGAAGGGCAACAGGAATAATCCAGAAAATTACAGGCCCGATCAGCTTCCTGCAATTTCCTGATATCCATTGCTTTGGCATCGGTGCCTGTGCTCAGACAGTACTCTCTGGAAGTCACTCTGTAAAGGTCTCCACTTCTCCACCTTGGTATCTCAAAATCTCAAGATGTTCCTTGAAATGTCTCTCTTTGACCACGATTTCAGTCCATGTACAGTATTTTCCAGACAGGACCAGGTGTAAAGGTTTCCTGCATAAAGTTCCTGTGAAGTGCCTTGTGCTCTGAAAAGGTATCAATATATGCAGAGTGTTGTTGGCGTGAACTGTAATGGAGAGCAGGTGTGAAAGTGGAGTTGAGGTTGAGATGAGATCAGCCACGGTTGTGTCGAATGGTGAAGTGGGCTTGAGGTACTGAATTACCTCCTTGTGCCATAGATGGCGAACATATGTTGCCTCACCTCAATGGCAACATGGAGAAAGTGTCAATGTTCAAAGCCAAAGGTAGTGGATTTAAATGCCATTAGAGCTGATAAGTTTTTAAACGTTAACTGTGATCAGCACCCTGTGATTTTTTTCATCTCTATTCCAGATGATACAGGGAGATGGTGGTGCAGTGATAATGTCATTTGAGTAGTAATCTAGAATGTTAAGTTAATGGTGTGGGGGCCATGAATTTATAATCCCACCATACTAGATGGTGAAATCTGAGCTCATGAGTACGTTTGTCTGATAGTAACCATGCAACTGCTATTGATTGTTGTTAGAAATCTAAATAAAAACCAAAAGAACTGTGGATGCTGCAAATAGGAACAAAAACAGAAGTTGCTGGAAAAGCTCAGCAGGTTTAGCAGCATCAGTCTGAGGAAGGTTCACCGGATCTGAAACGTTAGCTCTGATTTTTCTGCACAGATGCTGCCAGACCTGCTGAGCTTTACCAACAACTTCTGTGGTTGTTAGAAACTTATCTGGTTTCATATTCCCCTTTCAGGAAGAAAACTACACACCCACAGCAATGTGGTTGACTCTGACCCTCTGGGCAATAAATACTGACCCGGTCAGAAACAAGTCACATTCCTTCACTGTAGTTAAGTCAAAATCCTGGAATTTCCTCCCTTGATTCATTGGAGGTGTACCTCCAGCAAATGGATTGCAGTGGTTCAAAAACATAGCTCACAATCACCTTCTCAGGGCAAATTAAGGATGGGCATTAAATGCTCATCCAGCCAGTGAAGCCCACGCTGTATAAATTAATAGAAACAATCCCACAATGGAATCTGATACCAGAGGAAAAGTCACAGCCAAATAAGTTGAAAACTTCTCATTCAAAATGCACCTGCAATTGATTTCTGGTTCAGTTGATGGGGACTAAATAAATGTTGGTCGAGTACAACAATTGTTCTGACATCAACACAACCAGGATTGAGGGTATCAATTTTCTTTCCGTGGCCCCAGAAGCACATGTTGTCCCTGTGGCCTAACTGCTGAGTCTCTGATCTTCTGAACTGGTGACTGTAGTTTAAGTCCCACCAGAGGCATTTTCAATTTAAACATTATCTCCAATCATAAGCCTTTCACTGCATTGTTTCAATTCAAACTAAATTAACCTCTGATCTGTTTAAAAATCTGCATGAGATCATGGAAGTAAATTTAATAAAAACATTAACATTAATTTGATAAATGTGGCAACAAACGTTTGATAGGCTGAAGGGAAAGGGAACGGGATTAGTTTCTCAGCTGTACCAAACAGACAGCATAGAGACAATGGGCTTCTATCTGTACAGTAAAATTCTGAGATTAATTGATCTGAAATTAAACAATCAAAGGTCTTTTTCACCGTAGTAGCCTCATCAGTTATAAGTTTCTTCCCTGACACACAAATTAGCATTGACCCCATTGTTCTTTCCCTTCTGGTACCTTTTCTTGAATGATAGCTGTGCAAACATTGTGCTCGATTGAGTTTCCCGTGTCCTGCTGGGGATTAGTGGAGAAAATGCAGGTGAAATAAATTCATTACTCACTCAATAAATTGCATTTTAAATTGTATGGGATGGATCAAGGTAGCAGACAGAGCAAAGAAAAGGTTTCAATGCTATTTTGCACAACAGCACAAAAATATTTGCAGTTAGATGTTGCGAAAAATTGTAATGAGGACAAATCAACAGAATCTTAGTGAGCATTCAGTCCATTGCGGCAATGCTATCTCTTTGACACAATTCACCTGCAGATCCCCCAAGTCCTGTAACTGTCTTGTGCATGTTTCTATTGAACATCTTTTGCCATAATGTCAATACAGGTGCAGGGATTTTTACAGAGTAGATGAGAAGTGCAGTCAATTTGAATTGAGATAATGACATGGGACTAAGATCAGCCACAAAGATGAAACTTAAAAAGTAATCAGACACCCAGATGGGACTTTAATCTACAATTTCTGGTTTAGAAGGTCAATACCTTATCCATTAGGCCACCAGGGCTCCAGCATTCCTCTGCCAGTGGAATGAGTTGATTTCAAATAAGTATTACATCCCGGTACATGCCAAGATCAAGAGCCATGTGCTGAGGGACATATTAAAGTTTGGGACAGTTGCCACTGAAAGATCACTGTCTAAGGTCTTTCTGCCAAATTATAAGGTTCCTTTAAATGTCACACCCACTTGGTACCTAAGAATGGACAGAGATAGTTTCCTGTTAGCGAGTTTTGAGAAGATTTGTACCTCAGGTTAGGTTCTGGATGTGAGTTTGCTCGCTGACCTGGAAGGTTAGTTTTCAGATGTTTCGTCACCATTCTAGGTAACATCATCAGTGAGCCTCCAACGAAGCGCTGGTGTTATGTCCCACTTTCTATTTATCTGGTTAGGTTTCCTTGGTTTGGTAATGTCATTTCCTGTGTTGGTGGTGTCATTTCCTGTTCTTTTTCTCAGGGGATGGTAGATTGGCTCCAAATCAATGTGTTTGTTGATGGAATTCCGGTTGGAATGCCATGCTTCTAGGAATTCTAGGAATCCACCAGGATACATGAACATCAACTAGCCACAAAACGACATGACCCACTATCACTCGTATCCTTACATACAGATGAGGAAGGACAACACTTTGATTAGGACAACACATCCATTCTAGGACAAGCCAAACAGAGACACACATGAGAATTCCTAGAAGCATGGCATTCCAACTGGAACTCCATCAACAAACACATTGATTTGGAGCCAATCTACCATCCTCTGAAAACTAACCTTCCAGCTCAGCAAGCAAACTCACATCCATAGTTTCCTGTCTAAGTAGAAAATACCTTTTTTCTCGCAACTGTAGAGAAATGTTAAGATTCTGATGTTTTGTTTTTTTTCTCTCTGCAAAGACTGTACAGAACTGGTTTAGAACCTTTGTATGTATTTACATATCATCATCATAGTATATAGAATGATTTTAAGATTGAAGCGTATTTGTGAAATAAAACAAAATCCAGCGAGAGAGAGATCTGCCCTGACCTGTGAGATCCACTTTTGTGGGAGACAGCCAGCCCTATATTGGGAGAGGAAGGAGATTTCAAATGGCCCAGCTCAAACACATGGATTGTTGCAGTTAATATCTTTTCTCAGATGGAGAGAGCTAGATATATAGTAAATATTGTGGGAATTTGTGAAATGCTCATGAGGCATTTTAATATTTTGTTAATACAAAAGAGTTGAACCGCAATCAAGTTCTGTATCTCTTTGTCCACATCACCAACAAGAACATTTGGGTAAAGTTAATTTTAATTACTAAAAGTAGTAACATTGTTGTTCCTGGGTCATCTTAGAATAGAAGTGTTTGTAAAATCTTCGATATTGAACCCCGCCTGATTGAGTCTGTGACATTGTTACTATATTTCAAAAATATACTTAATTCATAAAAATATCTCTCTGTATATATACATTGTCACAAATGCAGTCTGATTCTGGATAGTAGCATATCTATTAAACAGACAAACACTGGAGATAACAAGGTGTAGAGCTAAATGAACACAGCAGGTGAAGCAGCATCAGTGGAGCAGGAAGGCTGACGTTTCGGGCCTAGACCAAACAAGCATTGGAGTTTGACTCTATCCAAAAACCAAAGACCTCATTTACACATACAATACTATATTTACATGCATTTGAGGCACATAGAGGATCTGATAACTGAATGACTCTCAGTTACCTTCAGCAAGAAGACCTCAGATGGTAGTCTATCCCCACTGCGTTTTGGTGGCGGCTGTCCCAAGCTTTAGTGTGTCCCTCAGCACATAGTCCTGGAGCCTGGAATGTGCCTGTCTGCAACTCTCAGTCAGGATCAACTCTTTGTTCTGGAAGACCAACAAGTGAAATGGACACACTTACTTTGTCCTTTGATGGGCAATGCCAGAAGACATTGGTCTCCGAAGTCAGGCTTTGTGGCTTTGAGTCCCATCTTGGATATTTAATTTTAAACTTGTCCCTGTGGATGAACTTCAATGTACCTCATCCATCTCAATTAAAATTGATTTCTCCTGTTATCTATTGTTTAAGTATTCTGATACCTACATTGAGATAATGCAAAGTTTGTTTCAAGGTAATTGGATAAATAACTGAGTGGAAGATCTGTCAGATGAAGGGGAGTGGAGTGAATTGCACAGTTCCACCAACTAAAGAGACATGACAGGCATAACGTCCTGCTATTCGCTGAGGCTTTGGCTGATCTGCTCCTTTAGCCCATTTTCCACCATTAGCTCCATAGATTCCTCAAACTTTGTCTTGAATATGCTCAAGAGACTGAGCATCCACACCTCCCAGTTATAGAAAATTCCTGAGAATCCAAATCATCTAACGGAGTAAATTTCTCCTCAGGTTCACTCCAAACTGGCCAATTTATTCTGTGACCATGACATTTGTTCCCTACCTTCCCAGAACTCACCTGTCAAGCTGCTTGAGAATGTTCTATGTTTTGGTCTGACCATCTCTCATTCATCTAAAGACCTCTTTTGGAGGATTGTGTCCAGTTCCAATTGCCCAGTTATAGGAAGGATATTATTAAGCTCAGAAGAGATTTACCATGATGTGCTGGGTATGGAAGGTTTGAGTTACAAAGAAAAGCTGGATAGGCTGGGACTTTTCTCATTGGAGTGTAGGAGGTTGAGATGTGACCTTATAGAGGTTTGTAAAATTATGAGGGGATATGGATAGGGTTAATGTTAAGTATCTTTTCCCCAGGATGAGGGATTTCAAGACTTAGGGGACATTTTTTTAAAGTGAGAGGAGAGAGATTTAAAGAAGACATGAAGGACAAAGTTTTTACAGACTGTGGTTTGCATCTGGAAAGAACTTCCTGAGGAAGTAGTGGATGTGGGCACAGTTCAGCTTTTAAAAGACATTTAGATAAGTACATGAATAGGAAGCTTTTGGAAGGGTTTGTGTGAGGAGCAAGCAAGTGGGACGAGTTTAGTTTGAGATTATGTTCGGTAAAGACTGGTTGACTGAGGGGTCTGTTTCTGTGCTGTATGATTCTATGACTAAATAGAAAAGCTATGAAGGTCCGTGGATATGGGAGCCACTGGAAATTGTACATCATGCTTACTGCCAAAGGGGACATACAAAGGAACTGCAGGCACTTTCTCCCACTATGGTGGATTTGATCAAGATTACTTATTAGGCAAAATAAATGACAATTATTATTCAACAGGCAGGAGCAGGCTAAAGCAAGTGACAAAGTTAGAATGAGATTAGCTTGCAGACAGACTACAAAGAACATTTGTTTTCAGTCGATCTTTCTTCCTAAGGACAATTCCACATGGAAAGAGGCCCTTTGGCCCATTGTATCTGTGCTCATCAGCAAGCACCTAACTACTCTAGTCCCATTTCCAGCAGTTGGCCCTCAGCATTGTATGCTTTGATTCATCTAGATACCTCTTTAAAGTTATGGTGGTTTCCCTCTCTCTATCATCTATACAGGAAGCAAATTCCAAATACTCACTACACTCTAGTTGAAAAGATTCTTGGGGAATTCCCACTAAATCTTTAAATCCATGTCCCTGGTTAATGATCACATTACTAAGAATGAAAGTTTATTCCTTCCTAAGTCATAGATCTTGTCATAATTGTGTACACCTCAATCAGGTCCTGCCCTGGTCTTCTCTGCTCCAATGAAAACAACCCTGGCCTATCTTTTCTGTCTTCACAGCTCAAACACTCCAGCCCAGGCCACATTCTAATGAATTTCCTTTGCACCCTTTCGAGTGGAATCACATCTTTCTACTAGCGTGAGCACCAGAACACCACATAGTCCTCCTGCAGTGGCCTAACAGCTCACATTAGACTTGATGATCATAAGGTGAAGGAA
Source organism: Stegostoma tigrinum (assembly GCF_030684315.1). Lineage (NCBI taxonomy): Eukaryota > Metazoa > Chordata > Chondrichthyes > Orectolobiformes > Stegostomatidae > Stegostoma > Stegostoma tigrinum. Next base: position 4,171,390 of record NC_081391.1, read on the forward strand.
CAGAAACAGCCATTCAATTCATTAAGTACTATTCAATGTGAAGATGGTTGATCCGATAATCCTCAAGTCCACTTTCCTGTCTTTAACAATAACCTTTGATTCCTTTCCTGATTAAAAATCTGTCTATCTCAGCTTTGAATATATTTAATGAGACAGCCTCAAAATTCTGGGATAAAGAATTCCATAGATTCACTCCCTTCTGAGGGAAGAAGTTCCTCCTCCTTTCTGTCTTAAAAATGTGATTCCTTATTTTGAGACTATGCCCACTAGTCCTAGATTCTGCCACAAGGGGAAAATTTTATTTCTGCATCTATCTCGTCAAATCCCCTAAGCCTCTTAAATGTTTTAATAAGATTACCTCCCATTTTTCTAAACTCCAATGGGTATGGGCTCAACCAACTCAATCTCTCCTCATAAAACAGTCCTTCCTAACTGCAGATCAGCCGAGTGAAACTTCTCCAGACTGTCTCCAATGCCAATATATCTTTCCTTAGTTAAGGGGCTCACAACTGGTTGCTGTACCCCAGCCATGGTCTGACAAGTATATTGTATAGTTGTAACAAGACTTTCCTAACGTTATACGCTGTGTTTCAGAATACTTATGCTCTGAGGCTCGAGTTGCCTGCTACTTCAACACACTACCATGTACCGATGTCAAAATTTCTGTCACAGGCCTGCTGCAAAGTTTCAGTGAAGCTCATCAAGGAACAACATCTCATTTTCCACTTGGGAATCCTGCAGCCTCTAGGATTCAACATCAAGTTCGATAATTTTAGAGCCTGATCAAATCCTTTCATGTTTTTTACACACCTCACGGCTGGTTCTTTTATGAAATGACTTACTTTTCTCACAGTCACCCATTCCCACATGCGCCCAGGCTCATAATCACATTATATGGGTTGTATTCGGTACAGTTAACTCATCTTCTCATTCTTAGCTTCTATTATGACTCTTCTTCAGCTTTTCCCCACAAAGTCAAGGCTTTAAAAATGAATCAGAAATTTCAGACAGGACTTAAACTAACAATTCATGGTTTAGGAGGCCAGGGCCTTATCCATTAGGGCTAAAAAGAAAGTGAGATATTGCCAATTTAAAGGCAAAGTGACTTCTATTGTGGTTATTTCAGAGATAGTAGGAACTGCCAATGCTGAAGAATCTGAGATAACAAGGTGTAGAGCTGGAAGAACACAGCAGGCGAAGCAGCATCAGAGGGGCAGGAAAGCTGATGTTTCGGACCTAGACCCTTCTTCAAAAAATTTCTGTAGCCGGGACTAGACCCGAAACGTCGGCTTTCCTGCCCCTCTGATGCTGCTTGGCCTGCTGTGTTCATCCAGCTCCACACCTTGTTATCTCTATTGTGGTTGTGTTGATGTCAGAACAACTGGTTCTGTTACACAATGGGCTGCTTTTATCACAGTTATTCGTTCGCACATACCTCTAGGCCCATTATCACATTATATGGGTTACATTCAGCACAGCTAACCCATTTCCTGAGAACAAATTACTGCAGATGCTAGAATCTCTACTGAAAATAAAACATGCTGGAAATCATCTGGCAGCATCTATGGAGAGAACAAAAACAAAGTTGCTGGAAAAGCTCAGCAGGTCTGGCAGTATCTGTGAAGGAGAAAACAGAGTTAACGTTTCGGGTCTGGTGACCCTTCCTCAGAACTGATGGTGGCTGGGAAAACGTCAGTTTATATGCAGAAAATAGGGAGGTGGGTGGGGAAGGGAGTAAACGAGAGGATAGGGCCCAAAGAGAGAGAAAAACAGTTGGATAGACAAAGGAGGGTGGGTAGTTGTTAATGGGGGCTGTTATTGACTAACAACAGGGAGTGTGTAATGGCAGGCTATGTGGTAACAAGGCCTGATGTGTGGGGTGGGGGGCGGGTGGCTGGGACATGGGAGAGTTTAGGCCCTAAAATTATTGAACTCAATATTGAGTCCGGAGGACTGTAGGGTCTCCAAGCGGAAAATGAGGTATTGTTCTTCCAGCTTGTGTTGGGCTTCACTGGAGCACTGTAGCAAGCCAGAGCCAGAGATGTTGGTCAGGGAGCAGGGTGATACATTACATTGAAGTTGCAGGCAACAGGTAGTTCAGGGTCTCTTTTGCAAACACAACATCGATATTCTGTGAAGCGGTTGCCAAGTCTATGCTTCGTTTCCCCAATGTAGAGACCACATTGTAATCAGTGAATGCAGCAGACTAGATTCTTGGAAGTGCAGGTGAAGTGTTGTTTGTTCTTCTTCAATTTCACTGCCCCTCTCATACCCCACTTCCTATAATGACTCTATCCCATTCTCTCAGTTCCTCTGTTTCCATCAGATATGTTCAGATGAGGCCCACTTCAACAAGGGAGCCTCCAAAATGTCCAGCTTCTTGTCGTGCCGAAATTCGTCTGTGGAGAGAAAGCAAGCTAGCATTTCAAGTCTAGATGACTCTAATGAAGAAAAACCAAAAGATCTGCGGATGCTGTAAATCAGGAACAAATACAAATTAGCTGGAAAAGCTCAGCAGGTCTGGCAGTATCTGTGAAGGAGAAAACAGAGTTAACATTTTGGGTCCGGGGAAACATTACCTGAAACTGAACACAAAATATTACCTCTGTTTTCTCCTTCACAGGTACTGCCAGACCTGCTGAGCTTTTCCAGCAACTTTGTTTTTGACACTAATGAAGAATCTGATGAAGAGTCATCTGAACTCAAAAACATTAGCTTGCTCTGTCTCCATGGATGCTGCCTGACCTGCTGTGATTTTCAGCTTTTTTTGTTTTCAGTAACCCATTTTCTCACTCTTAGCTCTTATTATCTCTTATTCAGTTTGCTATCTGTCTTGGCCTGATATCCATTATCTTCTTGTTTACCGGCCCCTTTCATATCTCTATCTCTGGGGTCTGTCTCCACCTATCTTTTCATCACCCCTTTGTCCCCAGTTTGGCTTCAGCATAAATGCCAGTTTTCCTAGCTGCCAGAGTCACCAGACTCAAAATATTAACTTTTCTTTCTTCCCAAAGATGTTGCCAGATCTGCTGAGTTTCTCCAGCAATTTCTGTTTCTGTCTTTTAAAAACCGGCAAATCCCTCTGTGCTGTAATTATCTTCAGACTTTCTCCATTAAAATTATGTCCAACTGCTCTATTCTTCCTGCCAAACTACATAATCTCACATTTTCCCACATTATATTCAGTCTGCCAAGTTTTTGCCCATTCATTCAACCTGTCTATCTCCCCTGTAAACTTTTTGCGTTATTGTTCATAGTTTCTCTCCCATCTATTTTTGTCCCATTTGCAATCTGGGTTCTCCAAGTAATTCAGCTATGGCCCAACTAACATCTTATGCAGCTCCATCATAACCTCCCAGTAATTGTATTCAATGCCTTGACTAATAAACACAAAGAGATATTGCTGGAAAGCTCAGCAGGTCTGGCTGTGTTTGTGGAGAGAAATCAAAGTTAACATTTTAGATCCAGTGACCCTTCCTAGGAAATGAGATGACAAAGTGTGGAGCTGGATGAACACAGCAGGCCAAGCAGCATCTTAGGAGCACAAAAGCTGACGTTTTGGGCCTAAACCCTTCATCAGAAAAGGGGGAGGGGGAGAGGGTTCTGAAATAAATAGGGAGAGAGGGGGAGGTGGATTGAAGATGGATAGAGGAGAAGATAGGTGGAGAGGAGACAGACAAGTTAAAGGGGCGGGGATGGAGCCAGTAGAGGTGAGTGTAGGTGGGGAGGTATGGTGAGGATAGGTCAGTCCGGGGAGGACGGACAGATCAAGAGGGCGGGATGAGGTTAGGAGGCAGGAAATGGAGCTGCGGCTTGAGGTGGGAGGAGGGGATAGGTGGGAGGAAAACAGGTTAGGCAGGCTGGGACAAGCTAGGCTGGTTTTGGGATGCAGTGAAGGGAGGGGAGATTTTGAAGCTTGTGAAATCCACATGATACCATTGGGCTGCAGGGTTCCCAAGCGGAATATGAATTGCTGTTCCTGCAACCTTCAGGTGGCATTGTTGTGGCACTGCAGGAGGCCCAGGATAGACATGTCGTCTAAGGAATGGGAGGGGGAGTTGAAATGGTTCGCAACTGGGAGGTGCAGTTGTTTATTGCGAACCGAGCGGAGGTGTTCTGCAAAGCAGTCCCCAAGCCTCCGCTTGGTTCCCCCGATGTAGAGGTAGCCACACCGGGTACAGTGGATGCAGCATGTGGATGTGCAGGTGAACATCTGCTTGATGTGGAAAGTCATCTTTGGGCCTGAGATGGGGGTGAGGGAGGAGGTGTGGGGGCACACTTTCTCCTCTATCCATCTTGGATCCACCTCCCACATCTCCCTATTTATTTCAGAACCCTCTCCCTATCCGCCTTTTCTGATGAAGGGTCTAGGCCTGAAACGTTAGCTTTTGTGCTCCTAAGATGCTGCTTGGCGTGCTGTGTTCATCCAGCTCCACACTTTGTTTTCTCAGATTGTCCAGCAGCTGCAGTTCCCATTACCTCTGATACAATTTTAACCCTTCCTATGAACTTCGGGAAGGGTTCTGAAGAAGGGTCACTTGAGCCGAAATGCCAACTCTGATTTCTCTCCACAGATACTGCCAGACCTGTGTTTGTATTTCTGATTTACAGCATCAGCAGTTTTTACCTCTACTAATAAAGATCATAAGACCATATCACACAGTAGCAGAAATTAGGCCACTCGGCCCACCAAGTCTGCTCCGCCATTTAATTATGGCGGATAGGTTCCTCAGGAATTCCATAATAAAGGCAGGCATTCCTTATGCATAACCACAGCTCCAAGATTTACAATCTTGGAAGACCAACCTTTAACTAATTTCTATTTACTTTATTCTGAATGTCATTTTGAATTGTGGGTCAGCTGGCAATATTGGCAGAGTACAAACATAAAATTGATATCAACACAACTAATAGAAAAGGTGTTCGTGCCCTTAGATAAGCCACACCCCAATTACCTGCAGGGGCCCCAGTGGCCTAATGGATAAGGCACTGGCCTCCTAAGCCAGGGATTGTGGGTTCGAGTCCCATCTGGGGTGTCCAATTTTTAAAGCCTACTTGCTCTGCAGGGATCTTGAATGTTTCTGACGTTCACTTCTCATCTACTCTGTCAAACTCCCTGTTCCTACGCTGAGATCGTAGCAAAGGATGGTTCAATAAAATCTTGAACAACGCAATTGAAGGAGTTTGGGGATATACAGAAAATTGGCTGAGTTTTTCACACAGACAGCACAGCCACGATGGGCTGAATGCCCGCCAAGGTTCAATTGCTTTGTTCTCATTGCAGTTTTGCGCAATATTCTCCACTTACTCAGAAACAAATGATTACTGGAGCAGAAAGATTAACTTTAATTTCTCTTCCCAGGCGCTGCCAGACCTGCTGACCTGTTGCAGCAATGTTTTCTTTCTGCTTCTGATTTACAGCATCTGCAGCTCCTTCGGTTTTCACCTCCACTTTCATTCTCCCACTTACTGCAAATACCTTCACACTGCTGCGCAAAATAGCAACGAGTAGCCACATCTTTCTCCTGTCTGCTCGGAGGCGAGATCAATTCATCAAGCAGCCAGCAATTTAGCATTTAAAATGTGCATGAGATGGAAGGGGAAAAAACCCAATCAATTACAGTATGAAAAAAAGAACACCACCTCGAGCGAAGTATTTAAATGCTTCAATTTCCATTTAAAACACGTAGCCCCAGTGGCCTAATGGATAAGGCACTGGCCTCCTAAGCCAGGGATTGTGGGTTCGAGTCCCATCTGGGGTGGGTTGAATTTACTTTACTTACGCTAAAGTAACTTTTGAATAATTGTTCCTGACTACGTTTCTTCAGAATTTTGATGTACGTATTTTACTTTCAAACCTTTTTGTTGATATTAATTCGGAACTTTTTCTCATTTCATTTTTGAATTTAAAACGTTTAATGAAATGTATCCACTTTTACGACTACATTCATAGAAAATTTTATGATTTTTCTACTGATTTTATTGGAATTTATTTTCTACAATTATTACTGTCAGATTTATTGTTAGGCATCTTTTTCCAGTGTCCTATGTTGAAACCGTGTAACTTTTACCTTATCCTTCTGCCTCCTGTAGGAAACATAATGTAATTACAGTTATTGTTGGCGTTTTGTTCGAGTTAGAAACATACACATACATTAACATTGATTATTTCTTTAATTTTATCACGTGTTATCTGATGAGGAATTACTCGCCCAAAGGTGAACTATGCATATTTGTGAAAACAAAATGTCATTTGCATTAGAGATAGCAGGAACTGCAGATGCCGGAGAATCTGAGATAACAAGGTGTAGAGCTGGATGAACACAGCAGGCCAAGCAGCATCAGAGGAGCAGGAAGGTTGACGTTTCGGTCCCAGACCCTTCTTCAGGGGAAAAAAAAATGTTTATTTGCATTGTTGAGGGTAACAAACTAATAGTTGAGAACGTGTCATTAGTGAAATATGAGCATCTGGACTGTTCAGTTTCCAGCTACAGCCTGGGATCCTCTATGTCACTTTAACTTAGAGTCTTGTCCAGACGGTATCCATTTTTACAACCCATGTTAGAAGAAGACTAGCGAGTACAAGGCAGTGACTTGCGTTGTTTACGTGATGAACAGTCCAAGGCGAAAGCAATTCGTTACTTGAGTTTTCTTTTCATACTCGTGTCGTGATAATGCGGTAGTAGTGAGACCGCAAGTGGTGACATTAGGATGGGAAGCTAAACTGTTGGAAAAGGCGGACCTAGAACTTCTGTAGAAAATGTATGATTTATGCGGTCTCGTGGCTTTTCCAAATTGCTTCCAGAATGATTAAGTTGTAGAAAGTTGGACAAGGACTTGGAGGGTACTGTGAATAGTACTCAGCCCGCGGCGGGGGAATGGATCGATGTGCTCTGTGCTCGTTTATTTCCGCCTGCTCGTGGCCTCTCCGCTTCAGTCTGGCCAAGATGGCGGTACTTGGCGAGGGATGGCGGCCCCAGTTGGTGTCTTTATGGTGAGAGTTTCAGTTTGACAAAGCGTGGGTTTGCGGGCGTCTCCCGAACCGTTAAAACAGTTAAACTCCGAAAAACCGGTTCAGATCCCCTGGGGAGCGGCGGGAGGAACGGTATCCGGTAGGCGGCCAACCTTATCGGACAAAGCAGCGGTGTTTCCTGGATGCCGCGGCCGAGGAGAGCGCGGTCGGTGGGCGGCTGCTGATGGAAGGTTTCGGGCGGATGAGCGTCGGAGGGTGGGGGAAGATGGGCGCAAAGATTGAGAAAGGGCGGGAAGGCAGAGCTGTCTAGGAAGAAGTGACAACCTCTGGGCAAATCTAAAGTCAAATATAGCAGCATGAAATTTAACTTTTATAATTTTAGTATTTGTTGTGTAACCAGTAAGTTATTTTAAATTGTGTTCATTTTTTAAAAAAAAGTATTCTTTTCCGAATTACATTCTTCTTTGAAATCCGAAATTAATCCATGGATGAGGAAGTTTTGCCTCTCAATGATAGTCTGTTTTGATTATTATGTAGATATATATTGGGGAAACTTGGTGACAATTGTGATGCTACAGAGGGTATTGCCTTAATTAGACGATAGAATAAATCACACAATTGTGGATGCTGGAAGTCTGAAACAAAAACAGAAATTTCTGGTGAGACTCAGCAGATCTGACAGCACATATGGAAGGAAAGAGAGTTGACTTTCGAGTTCAGTGATTCAGTTTTTTGTTCAGACCTGTGGAGTTTCTCTGGTATTTTTTATTTTGTGTAAGAGGGTATTATTTAAGAGTTTTCAGGACAGAATCAGGTCATTTGGATAAACTGGCCTGAAATATGTGTGTCTGTATTAACCTCTGCCCATTCCTCTTCACCACATGATGTCCTCCTTTTCTCCAGCATGTTTATAATGCATCATTTCCCTCCAGTCGTTTTAGCCAAGTCCCACATTCTCCTGTTTTTCAATGACTTGTACGCAGTACTCCAGAAGTGGCCTTATTAATATCCGGTACAACCTCAACATGATGTCTTAGCTGCTATACTCCTAGACAAAGCGATGAAGACAAGCGATTAAGACAATGCTAAACCACCCTGTCAACTTGTGTTGCAACTTGCAAAGAACTGTGTACCTGAATGCATGGGTCTCTATGTTCAACAACAGTACCCAGGGCCCTACCGTTAACTGTATAAGTCCTGCCTTTGGTTGTTTCAACAAAATGCACTGCCTTGTATTCATCCAAATTAAACTCCATCTGCCAAACCTCAGCCGGTTGGTGCAATTGATCAAGATTCCTTTGTATTCTTAGATAACCATCAGTGTTGACTATATCACCAATTTTGGTGTCATCTGCTTACTTACTAACCATCCCTCCTAAAATTCTCGTCCAAATTGTTTCTATAAATGACAACCAAAAGTGGAGCAGCTCCAGTCCCTGTGGAGCACCGCTGGTCACCGGCCTCCAGTCCGAAAAACACCACCACCACCCTGTGTCTCCTTCTGTCGAGCCAGTTTGTCTCCAGTTGGCATACTCTCCCTGAATTCCATGTGATTTAGCTTTACTTATTAATCTGTCATGTGGAACCTTGTCAAAGGCTTTACTGTCGTCCATGTAGCCAATGTGTACGAATCCTTTTGGTTACATCCACAAAAACTCAGATTTGTGGGGCGTTGTTTCCCAAGTGCAGAGCCATTTTTTAAGACTCCTGTTCTGAACAAGACTGTATAGAACTGGAAAAGTTAACTTTGTTTCTCTCTCCACCGAAGCTGCCAGACCTGCTGAATTTCTTAAGTGCTTTCCATTTCTGTGCCTCTTACCACTGTTCATCTAACTCAAAAAGGTTCCTTTTGTGATAGGAAAATAAGGAACAAGACTCGACCATTCTGCCCCTGGGCCCTATTCTGCCCTTCACTTGTTGTGGCTGATCTATTCCCTCAGGACACTTTCCTGCACTAGCCTCATATTTCTGGATGCTCATAGCATCCATAAATCTCTACCTTGAATGTACTCGACTGAGGATTCACAGCTGTCTCTGATTTTAAAAAAAAATTCCAGAGTTTTTAAATCCCTTCAAGTGAGCAAATTCCTTTTCAGTCACTGCAAAATGGTCAACAATTTATTCTGTGAGCATACAGTTTGTTCCCAATCTTCCCACCATTTCCCTGCCGAACCCTTTGAGAATGTTACATGCTTTGGTGATCACCTTTCATTCATTGAAACTCTGGGAAATGCAGACGCAGTCTGCTCGGTCACACCTCAGGACAATCCCCTCATCCCAAGAATCAGACAGTAGGGAGCCTGCCAAATGTCTAGATTTTATGATGTTCCCTAAATATATTGGCAAGGACTTGCAAAAATCTAATGCATTGACAAATCAAGGCCCTTTTGTAGGCGGGGTGAAAATGCCAGCGGCAAAAAATTAGGTGAAAATAAAAGTTACAATGAATTTATACCAGATCAGTATAATATGATGGAAATCTAGGACTGCGGAACCCGTTGTCAGGCTCACATTTTTATCCTTCCTTTTGAATCAGAGTGACTCGTAGATATTTATAATGGGCAATCCGAAACCAAATAACAATTCAGACATATTACAGTTTTACTCTGAAATTAGTCCTTACAATTATCAGTCCAAGAAAGTTATTGCTTGGGAAAAAAATTACAGTTTTACTCTGAAATTAGTCCTTACAATTATCAGTCCAAGAAAGTTATTGCTTGGGAAAAAAATTAAAATTAGGCTATGTGTTGCCTTCAAAGAGAAAATTAATTCATAGGACATGTCAGTCACTGGCAATGCTATCTGTTGCCCATTGCTAGTGGCCTGAGAAGATATTAATGAGTTGCCTTCTGAAATCACTATTTGTTGTAATGGTTTGTTAGGACAGCTTGCATGGGCACCTTCACAGAGCAGTTTGAGTCAACCATGTTGACTGGAGACACTTTGGTCCTGGAGTCTCACATAGGCCAGACTGGTTAAAGACGGCAAGTTTCCTCTCCTAAGTATTGAGTCAGGTAGGTTTTATGGCAATCCAATAGTTATTGTCACATTTTTGCTGGTTTTTAGTATTTTAAACAAATGCTGTTTGTATTCTAAATTGAAATACTTCAAACAGAGCAGCCTGCAGGAAACACCTGACCTTTATATTAAAAAAAAGTTGTTCGGTTTGTGGGCACTGTCGGCCAGATGGACATTTATTGCTCATTCCTGATCACTGTTGAGAAGGTGGTCATGAGGTACCTTCATGTACAGCTGTATTCTGTGTCATATATGTACATCCACAGTTGCAGTAGGAAGGTAGTCCCAGGATTTTGATCCAACAACAGTGAAGGAATGATAATGTAATTCCAAATCAAGATGATACATGGCCTTGAAGGGAAGTTTGCAGATGGTGGTCCCATGTACCTAATGCACTTGTTCTCTAGTTGGTAGAAATTGTGCGTTTTAAAAGTGTTGTTGAAGCAACTTGGGTGAGCTATTGCATTGCATCTTTTCCATCAGTTCAATGAAGATGTCTGCTGAGGGCTATGAATATCTTCCTTGGGTCTTGATGTGACTGCCATCCTACAATTAGGGTACAATTACCACTAAGGTTCTTGGTCTCAGAACAGCTTGATGGACGTGTTGTTTCCATTTTAAGTAATTGGCAGCAATCTCTGCTGAGTTGTTAATATCAAATCTGCCTCATTTCAGTGAGAGCTTCAGGGTGTCTTTTGTATTTTGTTTTGTAACTGATGCACACAGCTGCCTAATGGAAGAACCACACATTAAAAAAGTACTTGCATAAAGCTAATGCCATATCATGGATTGGGAATACTTCACAAGCATTGGATTGCTTTTGAAGTGCTGTGGCTTGTTTTGTAGGTAAAAGTGAAATTTTGAACGCAGCATCGTACTAGAAAAGGAAATTGAGGAAGATTTGTATTTCCTATAAAGCTTTGTGATGACCAGATGTCTTAGTGCATTGCAGCTAAATTATATGAAGGTAAAGTTTCCATAATCTTACTAGATCATAGGGTTATGCTCTCATTAGAGAAACAACTACTTCATAATAACCTCGGCCAGTGCAGGAATTGAACCCACGCTTTTGGCGTCATATTGCATTGCAATGCCAACCATTGAGCCAACTGAGCTAATTGATGTATAGCTGCAGTTGTCATGTAGGAATCATGGCAGCCAGTTTTCATACAGGAATCTCACACTGATAGCAATGTGGTAATGAACAGGGAATCCTTTTGTGATGTCAAATAGATAAATGCTGTCACAGTAATAACACCCCTACACGTCTATAAAGTAGTGCTAAGGGAAATGTTCATATCCACTTATATTTATGCTTAAGTCCTGGAGTGGAACTTGAACCAGGACTCATGTGATACAGAAGTGAAAGTGCTACCTTTTAAACCATGCCTGATAGACACGTTATGATTTGGTTTTGGGAAGGAATGTTAGTGTGCACACTGATAGAATTCTCTGCTCCTCTTTACTGATACTGTAGCTTCTTATAGGGGTTTATAGATGGGGTTCCCTATTTTGTGTTTAGCTTTTAAACATGGAGTAATGATACCAGAGGGAAGGAACTGGGAAAGGGGTGAGAGTATAAAGACTGATTGGACAAATATTGCCTCTACGATTTTTAAAAAAAATGCGGGGTTCCCCTGTTCAACCTGCAAGATTGTCAAACGTTCAGTACATGTCCTTGCATCAGAATCTCAGAAACACAACTTGCTTGCAATGACCAACAAGGTCAAACCACATCTAGCAGACAAATATAGATTTTGGTTTCAGACTTTGTCCTCCATCAGAAGTTTTGATGAATTATCCTGGCCACAAGTTTCAGCTGTGAATGTCTTTTAACTGTAATTGCTTGAGTTGCGAGATCCCAATGATGACATTCATGTCTGACTTTCCTCAGTGGGCGAACTGCTGTTGAGACAATATAATCTGCGCATTAGGAGGTTGGGGAAGGTTCAAGTTTTCTTTCGCTGTACATGGGTCTCTGACTGAGTTGATTAAAGAACGGTATTAATAACGCAAACCATTTCTGACTTGAACTATATCGCAGTTTGCTTTAATGTCAATGGCTCAAAATCCTGGAGGTGCCTTTCTGTCAACACAGTGGATGTATATACACCACATGAACTGCAATAGTGCAAGAAGGTAGCTCACCACCACCTTCTCCAAGGGAAACCAAATGGTGGCCTGGTCAGAGAAGCAGTGCATTCATGAGCAAATAAAAAAAATCAAAGATTATTGCCAGTTTTTTTTAATCTTTGTGGGTTATGGGTGTTTCTAACTAGGCCAGCATATATTGCCCATCTCTAATTGTTCTTGAGAAGCTGGTGGGGAGTTGTCTTCTTAAACCCCTGTAGGCTTCTTAGTGAAGGTACATCCACAATGCTTTGAGGAAGGGAGTTCCAGGATTTCGACTCGAAACTGTGTGAAGGAATGGTGATCTATCCAAGTCCTGGCATGTGATTTAGAGAGGAACTTGCTGCTGGTAGTATTCCCATGGTACTGCTACCTGTGTCCTTTTTAATTTATGCATTTCGGGTTTGGACTTAATAGAATTCATTGAATTCAAAACCGTAGGTTTAATTGTGCTGCCTGTTGCCATGTTTAAAAACATGACACAAGCAGACATCTGTGTGGGTTGGAGGAGGTGATCATGTGCAGTTAATCACAGTTTTTGGCACGGAAAATGGCCACTTGGCCCATCATGTCTGTGCTGGTGCCAATATGAATTCGTGCCTTCTCCTACTCTTTCATCACCTCCGCAACCTTTCTATAAGACCTCTCATTCCTTTTTTAATTATCTCGACAAACCCAGAATTCCCATAAAGGTATCCATGATATATTACTAATTACTTGATGTGATAAATTCCACATTCTCAACATGCTGTAGATCAGAACATTTCTGAATTCTTAACTTGCAATTTTTAATAACCACTGTGTATTTATGAGCCATATTTATGGATTACTTCACAGCATCTCTCTGTCTACTCAACAAAAATTTTTATTGTTTAACTTGCACCAGGTCACCTTGCTCTTCCAGAGGAAAACCCCAGCCCATCTCATTCTTCCTGATATATATGTCCTGTGAAAAACGATATATTAAAATATATAAGATTTTTCTTTTTCTCTCTTGTATACTGCAGGATTATATGCAGTTGAGATCTGCAACTGGCCGAAGCACCTGGTTTTCCAAATGTTTACCCAGTCAAACAGTATTTTAAATTCATATTCCAGTCATGGCTTATGATGAAGCATTCAAGAAAAAAGAAGGTAATTTGTTTTGGGTGATGTCAGATTGAATGTAGCTTGGACCAACCCAGTTGTGTCTAAAATGTACGATTTTTGTTTGAAAAATGTCCCAGGTGCTTGTCTAAGTTCGGAAGCTCACATGTTCTTGCGTGGCTGGTTTCCTGCTGCTGTTCTGAGCCTGCACAGCTACAGTTTTTAAATCTATTCCATCAGATGTTTTCTTTTTCGTGAGGTACGAAGAGACATTTGATTTGTTGCGGTTGCTTTTACAGTTGTCGTTTTTTATAATAGACTTATGAATTTTTAGAAACACCATTTTATTTCAAGGGTCAGTATTTAATATTTGGTATTGTTCACGTACTTTATGGGGCATTGGATGCCATACATACTATTAATGGCTCTTTCTTTATTCAGTACAAACTTGCTGTTTATGTTTTTTCAGTAATTCATTTCTGTATCTTGAGATTTTCCCCCTCCTGCCACAACCTAACTTGTCAAAATGCATTAACTCATTGTGAAGCGTGATCAGCACTGTGAACTGACCAAAAGAGCCATTTTGAAATGTGAAAGTTAGTGTAGGTTAGAATCCAAGAAAAACAAAGTAGAAATATCAGAACCCAGGACTCAAGAAGTGTTACTGGGTTAACAAGAGCAGCCTTTTGACTGTGAATCACTCTATTCAAATCACAATATTCATATGCACTATGTGGGAACCAGGAGCAAGAGTACCTGGCTGAATCCTGTGGAAGCTCTGTCTCCCTGCGACCCATGCTCAGTCCAGGTCTGGTGAGCTGATCTGCCTAAATCTAGTGTTTCTCCCTTTGCTGGTTTGTATTGGTTATCAGTTTTGGTACATACGTTCTCAGTACTGAAATGGAACTTTGTGGCAACAATGTTGTAAGGGCAGAGGCCTTTTCTCCTGCCGATATTACATGCACTGGGCAAGTCTGAGGAATTTTCAGCCAAAGTTGCCCAGTTTTCTTTAGTGACTATGCATCCATCTGCCTACCTGCTAAACTCTGGAATTCCCTATCTAAACCCCTCAGCATCTTGCCTGTCTCTATTCTGTTAAGCTCGTAGAAAACCTATCTGTTTGACCAAGCTTTTGGTAATAAATTTTGATATCATCATGAGTGTCACTCTCTTTATGCTGTGAATCTTGATTTACTAGCATAAAGACAATATATAAATACAGCTTGTTGGGTAAATTATATGCAGTACATCAGGTTGTATCATAAGATAAGAATAAGGGACAGAATTAGACCATTTGGCCTATTGAAGTCTGCTCTGCCATTTGATCATGGCTGATGCGCTCCTCACCCCCATTTTCCTGCTTTCTCCCCATAAACCTTAAACCCATTACCAATTAAAAATTTAACTCCTTCTCAAATTTGCTCACTATCCCAACATCCACTGTATTTTGGGGTAGCAAATTCCACAGAGTAACAACCCTTTAGGAGAAATAGTTTCTCCTCAACTCTGTTTTAAATTTGCTGCCCCTTATCTGAAGACTATAAGCCCTTGTTTCTAAAATTCCCTACAAAAGGAAGCATCTGCTTCACATCTATTTTACCTATACCTTTTATACATCTTAAATACCTCAATTTGTTCTCCCTCCATTCTTCTAAAATGAGGGATTGTAGGTGTCTTTATTTTAACTGTTTAATTGTAGTAATAAGATGATTAGATGTGTATACAGTATGTGGTGGGGTGGCCTGTGATGTTTCACCTTCTCGTAATAGTTCACAAAATCATTTGTATTTGCAGCATGTGACTGATTCAAATAGTTAATGGGCTGGGTACATGTTGACTTAGAATATGATCTTTTGTTTCTGGGATATGGGTTCCTATTCACATGGACTGAAAGAATGAAAATCTACATGTGTGGCCATGTCTGGAAGAATCTAAAATTAAATATATCTGCTTCGGAAAGGTTTCCAGTGTTTCCAATTCAGCGCAAGACTTCAGCTGGCATAGACTGGACCAGAATTTACAAATGATCTTGAGGTGCCTTTCGTTCACACCTTTGAATCCTTGAGAGCAATTCTGCACGGCTCCCTGGCATATGTTCATCCATTCATGTACCCATCAGCCTTTAGTACCATCGGACAGTCGCACAAACTTCAAGTCTCGTGGGTCTCTTTTGCCAGCGCAAGTTAAGTTGGCTCAATAAAGCTTGTTGATGGCTCATTAGGTGGGGCTGTTTTGTACTGCATTTTAAAGACATACTACTTCTGATCTGTATTATTCCTTCTGTGGGAATGCTTAGTGCTGATGTTGAAGGCAAAACAAGCAATGGTGGGGGTGGAACTTGATTGTAAGCATTAATGTTTCTTACCTCTGAAGACAAATATATATATATTTGCAAAAGATGTTCTAATCTATACCCACTTTTTTGTTTGATTTGTATTTTTAAAAACCTAATAAATATGCTTCATTTCAAATTATTTTCCACATAGCTACTAATTTGATATTTGTTTTCAGTCCACCTTTTTGCTTGCTCTACTTTAAGTAAAAGGAGGGTTCTGACATGGTCAGGCAGGGTATTACATGCTCCGGGGATGTTCATGAACCTCCCTGTTGCATCTCAGTTGATTGACCCTCCAAGAGGCATCCTCGAGTTGGAAGAACCCAGGCAAGAATGTAATATTCATTTTCTAGGGGAAGCCTAAACGAACATACTAATACTATCGGAACTTTCACTTGGCTGTTCTACTGTGGAATTTGACATCCTGACTTAAGGGGCATTCAGAATAGGCTGTTCAGCCCCATGAGTTTGTTCTGTCATTCAGTTGGATCACAGCTGATGAGCAGCAATGTTAATATCTCTTCTGCAACTGACTGGCAAACCACGATGCTTTTGGAGTTTTAAACATATCGTACACTTCTGCAGAATTATAGAAAAAATATGCGGGAGAGGAATGGATAAAAAACTTTAATATGTTTGACTTGTAGTTACCTGCCTGTACTGGATTGTTATGAAACTCTTACATGTCTGTGCTCAGATTCAATCCTAATAGATATGTTAACGGTCCTCTGTCATGATTGTTGAGGATCTTTTGAATGTGATTTAATCTGACTTTCATGAGGATATTAGTCTACATAGCATTACCTGCTGCTGGAAGGGTACAAGAAGTTGCAAACAAAGGATTCTGACTAGGAGAGATGGTATGCTCATGACTGGCCAAATGGACCCCTTTCCCTGTTGTAGCCATTCTGTGATTCCAGTGAAGCTTGAGCCATGTACATTCGGGGTGATTCTTCTGATCGTTGAGTTAAAAAATGTTGGTGAGGTTTAGTGCATCGAGTGTTGTTGCGATCGGTGTGGGCTATTTTATATCACTCATCACTTACCTTGAGTGTGAGTGAGCACACAGCTGTTGGTTTGTGCCCAAATAAAACCCTGTTGTGATGATGGACTTCCCAAACACATCTGATTTTATCAACTTTCAAACTCGCTTATCCATACGCTATGATGTTTGGTACACTGAAGTCATGGAGCAATGCAAGATGTCAACTTACACATGCAATAATGTCAGATGCATTGTCAAGAGGAGGCAGCAAGCAGAGGCAAGGCTCTAGAGCAACACACATGGGTTGCTCTATTACATTGTATAGGCTGGTTACAGAGAGTCACAGGGAGAGACCTGCTAACAAGCTTTCTCTTGGTAGGTGATTGGCTTTGATGTTGCAGAAGAGAAGATGGTAAATGACCAGGCTGACCTGTTCTGTTGAATGAGGTGGAGACCACCAGTTCTTGACTGGGCCCCTTTGTGAGGAGCATCCAGCTGCACATCTAATAGAAATAACCCACCCTTGCTTAAACTCCTTAAAGCTCCTGCAGGTCATATTGGAACTGTAATGATGGTGCAGGAGAGGAGCTTGAAGCCCAAATCATTGCACCTCTGAGCTGTAGGAGGAAAGGTGTCTCTGCCAGGAAGCACCTTCCTTTCCCACATTGCTTCCCTCCCCCTCCCAAAACAAAAATTGGAGGGGTAAATATATATTCATATTTCAAATATAAATAGATGATTTGTAAGCCCTTTACTGCTGTTGCAGATTGTATAGTGGGTGAAAGCGGAATTGAAGAGGTGGGTCTGGCAGCAGGCAGAAGCCAACGAGAGAAGAAGCGCTCGTATAAAGATTTGCTGAGAGAAGAGGAGGAAATAGATGCAGAAGTCCGAAAGTCAGCCAAAAAGAAAGCGAAGGTGAGGGCTGTTTTTTGTTTTTTGTTTTCTAAACCTTGCTGTTTTTTTTGCCCATCCTGTGTGCAGCTGCTCCCACCTCGCATCTTCCTCCATCTAAGAAAGTGTGAACAGAAGGGCTCCAGATCCAGGGACTGTTATTTAGACACGGGGGAAGCTGAGAAACTTCCACATCAATTGTACTTGTTTTATTTTGTTCGCAGTACATTCAATGCAGGAAAACTGCAATGGCCTGGCTCACTCTCTCAACAGAAATGTCAAAAAGCATCTCTTGAACAATCACTCTTGATTCTTTGAGTTGGTGGAGGGGTAGGAGTGGTGGTGAGGTGGAGAGAACGACTGACTGAAAAATCTTTGAATCAGATTTTTCTGAACTTTTGCAATCATGGTTACCCACTTGAATACAGTGAACAATTCACTGACTGTTGGTCAGTGAATTTGCATGTTCAGTCTGCAGTAAGTGTCTGTCTTTTTGAGCTCCTTCCTCTCACCTTCCATCTCCATCATCCTTACTGTGACAATTAAATCACAAGTCCATCGTTTTGCTGTCAGAAGAATGATCACCTGCCTATGATTGATGGAAAAAATGCCTGTGCTGTTGGTTGCAGGCAGATGAAAACTAACTTTGATGGCAGCAGTTTCTTGACTCTTGGTGTTACTGCCATTAATGTTGCATTGCATGAAAATCTTCCTAAGCATCACTTGCCTTGCTAAGTGTGTGCTGTGCGATGTGGTCCCAGCCAAATTCTGACTGGGTTGACCTCCGTCAGGGGCTGATAAGGAAGCATTTTAGTCCTCTTCCTTGGAATGCTAGAGGATGAATCAGCTACTTTGGATCAATATGCAGCAATTCATGCTGGCCTTGCTGCAGCCAAACACTCTGCTTTTGTTCATTGTTGATGTACAGACATGAATAGTAGGTGAATACTGGAGAGTGGTGCTACCTGTGGAACCATAGTTTAAGGAGGAGCCAGAAAAGGTGAGAATATTTCCATTTGTGGAACCACAGTGAGCTTTGCTCTTTGTGAGCACTCACTCAATTGTTTTGTCTCCACTGTCTACCTATCATTTCTCACTCATATTGTATCTCTTGTGTTTTTTCCAAAATGAACTGTTTACGTATGGAGAGGTCCATCACAGACATGGGCATTTACTTGTACACTGGCATCATTATGGCGTCTTATTGTAACATACTGTTGTTGCAACAACTTACACAATATCTTTTTTCTCCTTTTTAGTTTTACACTTTTTTTTTACAGCTATCATATTCTCACCATTGAGCTGTTTTATAGTTTGTTCTTGTCTGTGGTCAGTGCTTTCCTAGGTCTTAATGGAAAGCTAGGATTCGCTTTCATGCGCAACTAAGATCAAGAACTCACCATTTGGATCAACTGTAAGCCACACCCCGCTTTGCTATGTGTTGGCCACCAACAGACATGCTTTTCTAAATCATCACTAATGAGCAGCAAGCTATGCTGCCCACATCATTACCTTAACTTTCATTGTCTACAGCGAGGGTAAGTTAATCAGTGCTGTTCCTGATTCAAATATTATGTTACAAGCTGCTTGATGTAATTGAGAGGATCGTTGGAAACTGACATCCAAAGTTGATGGACTGGAAAATGGCTGCTGACCCAGAACTCCAATCTGTGCCACAATGGTTGCATTGTTATGGACAGATTACCTCTCCAATTATCTCCCACATGGAGGAGTGCCATTGGGACCATTATCTGAAATGTTGAAGATTTGGGTGATTTAGAGAATTGCCTGAATAATATAAAATAGAAATTTATCTAAGATAATAACATTGCTGTAGTGATTGGACATAATGTTGTATTCTAAATTTAAATGGTTTTGTTCCTTCAGCGTTGTTGTCACCATAACCCCAGAGGCCTTCCAACAACATCTCACGGCAGTTGATAATTGTTGAAACCTTTTGCGTATGCAATCCTGTATGTTGATTGAGGGCTCTTGCACTTGGAGGATGCCCACTTTCCTTGAAGGTGTTGCCACAATTTGCAACGGTCTAAGGGATTCTCCTCAAATACATTTCTAGACTGACAAGAGTCGGTGTGTTCCCTTAAAGGTGCTGTTTTTTCTTCTGCTTTACCAGAATCTACCTGAATAAAGTTGTGGAATTTTGAGGGCAGGTTTGTGCTGTAGATTACTGAGAATTTGAATGAAATGAACCAAGCTTGTTTTCCTTGGGATTCCTTGACAATCAGTGTGAGAAGTTCCTCACCCCAACTATGAGGGTTCACGCAGCACAAAGGAAAGGGCTTGTTGTACTGCACCACGACACCCATTCTCCAGTTCAATCCTTTTCCAAAAGCTCATTGCTCATTTCATAATTATCCATTTATCTTTGACTTGTTTTGACAAACATATACTTGAAACGTAAATGTAAATAAACATTTAATAAGTACAATGGCTGTGTAGTTCTGAATTTAAATCTTAGTTTTGCTGTTTTAATTCAGGATATTGAAGGTTTCTTGTTGGCTGCCGATATTCATAAGAAAAAGAAGAAATTACACCATTTAATGGGCGAAGAATTCTACTATGGAGGTATTTGCTGAAGTTATTTCTGACATAAATTTTTCTCTGTGATCTCTCTCTCCTTTGGTTAAAGTCAAGGCACTAGAAAAGGTGTGAAAAATATTTACAGTGCTAATATTGACTAACTATGAGGAAAAGTTGAACGGGTTGAGGCTCCTTATTCTAGAAAAGACTGCAAGATGACTTGTGAATAGAATTCGTTTAAAATGACAAAGGGTTTGATAATGTAGAGATGATGTTTCCACTTGTTAGCAGTCTGAGTTCTATTTCTGTACTGAAGTTTGTGCCAGCAATATTTTTGCCATTGAAGATGCTGGTTGTATGGCATCATCTGTTGGTAGGCTGCTGGATATTGATGATTCCTTCCAAGGAACTAAAAAGAAATTTAAAAATAACATAAAGAAGGTCAAGGTGTTTATCTTCAAGTTTCCTTGGGCTCTTTTGCCTCTGGTTACACACCTCTTTAACATTGGGAATTTTTTCTCCTATCTTGCAGCCTATCAAAACCCTTCCATAATTATGAACACCTCCAGTAAATCTCCCCTTAGCCTTCTCAGCTTGAAAGAAGATAATCTCAGCTTCTCCTATCACAAAATCCCATAAACCCTTTCTCAGGTATGAGTCTTTCTGTTTGAAAATGAATTATCATGCTCTTTTTGATAATTATATGTATTTTTTATAACCATGCTGCTTGACAGCTGGAGCATTTTCTGGGATTGGGCACGCTCGGTTCAGACTTAGCGATGGAGCATGAGAAAATCAACAGCTGTGGTTGCTAGAACCTTCCATGTGGAGCGACAACTTGAGGGATGACTTGATAATGATCTTTAAGATTATAGAAGGCTTTGATAAGGAGTATGTTCCCATCTGCAGTCAAAGTCAGAATTAAGAGTCACCAGTAAATTCAATAGGAAATGCAAGAGCACCTTCTTTACTGAGAGAACATGGGCCTTAATACCCAGTGCAATAGTTGAGGCAAATAATGTAGATACATGTCAGAAAAGGCGAGATAAATACATATTTATTTATCATGATGGTTCAATGAAAATGAATGGAAGGAGGTTTATGAGGAACATAAACACTGGCATGTACCTGTTGGTACAAGTGACATATTTCTGTGTTGTAAACACTGCATAACCATTGAGGTGTCATTGGGTATAGTACAAATAGTTAAATGAGCTTTGTTCCAAATGGAACTGGTGATGCTTTGGATGGAGGCAGGGGTGCTAGAGTTGGCCATCAACAAGAGGTTCAATGCTGACTATTGTACAGGCATCAGGAAAAGGCAGATTTCACCTTGATCTGTATTCAACATTGAAATGAATTTGTGACCACACAGATGGGTGACCAGTGCTGGTGGAGCCAGTATCCTAAAATGAGCTGGTGTTTTCAGAACAGCAGTGAGGAAGCTGTTTGGAGTTGGAGGGGAGAAAAGTGGGAAGAAACCATTGTTCTCATTCGCATTGAGTGATCATCGCCGAATCTTTCTGGCTGAAGAACTCTTTCAAAATAGAAATATAATCATGGACACTTCTGTATCTGAAATAATTTTTTTTAAAAATGCAAAGAATTTAGGCATTGCTGGCTTGGCCAGTATTTGTTGTCCTGTATTATTGCTGCAAAATTCTGGGTGTAAGTAATATTTTTTTAAATAATGCTTGAGAGCATATGAATATATGCTGACTGATACCAGTGAGATATGTGTGCCTCCTTCTTACTGCTGAGTTGATCCTTGGCGGGAGCCCAGATACGGCACTGTGTAAAGGGAGCTGGAGCACGGAGTAATAGTCAATGGAGAGAGTATTTAGAGAGAAGGGGAAGAGCCTGGAGTTTGGGGTGGGGTGTAGGGGGTGGAGATGCGGCTGGTGTTGCTGGAAGGAGGAATCGGATGCACTCTGCCAGATCGCAACTCCTAATGAATGGCATTGTCGTACTTTTGACGTAGAGGCAGGCCTGGAACCTTTCAAACCTGTAAGGGTGGGGGGGGGCGCTTACTTTTCAAAAGTTGGCAGTGATCAACAGACTGTAACTTTGAGAATCATTAGTCTGCAGCATAGAAATGGACCCTTTGACCCAACTAGTCATTGCCATTATTCATGATTTACCCAAGCTTCCTGTCATTCTGCTTCATTTAACTCCACCAGCATGATCGCCCAGTCTTTTCTTCATTTCCTCAGCTATCTCCCCTTACAAAGCATTGATGCTGTTCACCTTAACTGCTCCTTGAGGTAGCAAGTTTCATAGTTTAATTGAGATGTATAAAATGCTAAATATGATTGACAAGGTAGACATAAGATGTTTCCTCTGGTGGGCCAATCGAGAAATGCGAATTCATAGTTTTACCTCACTCACAGGGTCATGAATTTGTAGAATTCAACATCTAGAGTGTGGTAGATGCCAGGACATTGAGTAAATTTAAGGAGTACAGATTTTTAATCAGTAACTGTTTGAAGAGTCATGGAACAAGCAGGAGAGTGGAGTTGAGGCCAAGGTGAGATCGGCCGTGGTTGTATTGAATGGCAGGGCAGAGCTTTTCCTGCTTCTAGTTCTGATGTTCTTAATTGCTGTCTGGGAAAATTAGTTTCTCCTGAAATCACAGTTGGATTTATTAGTATTTTCCCTGCGTCTGTACTCTCCAGTTTTGAACTCCCCACACAAGTGGGATCATCTCTATGTTCGTCCTACTGAATCCCTTCATAATTTTGAAGTCTACTTTCAGGCCATCCTGCAGTCTTCTCTTTTCTGGAGAACAAAGCCCAGCATGTTCAGCGTTCCTATGTTTCTGTGAAGTTGCGTTGCAAAGCCATTCACTGTGTTTTATCTTTCCTGTACAAATGTAGAACTGTCACCTATGGAACCTGTGAAAAAGAAGAAAAAGTCTGAGGGTCATCAGGTTGACACTGCCATGGGTCTCCTCAAGGCCATCACTTCACCCATATCAACAGTTTCAAAACCTTCCAAGAAACCTGAGAAATCACTTTCTGCTTTTAGCTCAGCATCCTATCCTCCCTTATACTCTGAGATCAGGAAGGAACACAAGAAAAAGGCCAGCAGTGCAGAGCATGAGGAAACCCCTGAAGAAGGGGACTTCCATAAGGCGAAAAAAATGAAGCCAATTTTTGTAAATACAGACACAGTGACGGTGCGTGAGGCGGAAGGTTTAAAAATGAAGCTCCTCCTCTCGCCTAAGGACAAATCGGGCACAGATGATGAAGCATTCAACTTTGCCACGTCATCCAGCCTCAAGAAATCATCAAAAAAGATGAGCAGGGAACAGGATCATGCCACGTTCCACTCCGCCATCGAGGCCCAAAGCCTGCCAAAAACTGTTGTTCGCAAAAAGCACAAGTCAGAATCCCGAGCCAGCGAGAGCTTTGACTCTGAGACTCGTTTCTACAGTGAAGTCCGTGCTGGCAACCTCTCCGAGTGTGACCTCTCGGGCTTAGACGCACTGGATACGGCATCATCTTCTGGTGGGGAGCTAGAGGCGGGAGAATTGGTCATCGATGACTCCTTCCGTGAAATGAAAAAGAAGAAGAAGAAAGATAAGAAGAGCAAAAAAAAGAAGGACAAGGAGAAACACCGAGAGAAGAAACACTCCAAGTCAAAGAAGATGCATGCCCATTCCCCGGCAAAGATTTTAGCAACCACCAAGTGCTGCTTCCCGACACAGTCGGCTGTTAGCACACCTTATGCAATTAATGTGCCCCCACCTTCCATATTCCACGTGGAAGGACAGAGTGAAAAAAAGAAGAAAAAGGAAGAAAAAGATAAAGAAAAAGTTGAGAAACCAGAAAAGGTGAGGTTGTTCTGAACCTATTGCAGGAAATTTCACTTGACTTAAAATTGTAAATTATAGGAATTAAATTGAAGGTAACAGTTTGGTCTGTTGTGTTGCTCTTATAGGAGCAATTTCTTGTCCCAAAACCAAACCCCCTCAAAATATTCCCAAGATAGTCTAGACCCTAATGTTTTCTTATTTTAAAGGTAAATTTAAGGTGTGGCATTCCAGATGCAATTTGATTGGTCAAATATAGTTTAAATACAACAAAAGAAAGTAGAAATTGGAATAATTTAATTGTTGCTAAACGTAACGGGGTAATAGGTCCAGTAACTACTACTAAGTAACTGTTCCAATTTAGGAACACCCCATAAACACATTCTTGGCAAAAAGCGAACTTAGAAAATACATTTCCTTCTACTAGAGCTACATATGAGACAGAGAGCCCCTAGCTCTTGGTAGTAACTAAGACAGGGACAAAGATAGCTTCCACTTGAGTAAGACCCCAGCAACAACTGCTGAAAACTGAAAATTGTGGTTCTATGAAAGCTTGACCATAGAACATAGAACAGTACAGCACAGTACAGGCCCTTTGGCCCACAATGTTGTGCCGAACTTTTATCCTAATCCTAAGGGCTATCTGACCTCCACCCCTACCTTACACTATCATCAGTATGCCTATCTAGTAGCTGCTTAAATGCCCCTAATGAGGTCAACTCCACTACCCTCTCCGGCAACGCATTCCACGCCCCTACCACACTCTGAGTAAAGAACCTACCTCCCCGATATCTACTTCCACTCACTTTAAAACTATGCCCCCTCATCATCGCTACCTCCACTCTAATGGCTGTCCACTCTATCAAGTCACCTCTCATCCTTTGTCGTTTTAAAGAGAAAAGCCCGAGCGCTGTCAACCTTTCTTTGTAAGACCTTCCCTCCATTCCAGGCAACATCCTGATAAATCTCCTCTGCACCTTTTTCCACTGCTTCCACATCTTTCCAATAATGAGGCGACCAGAACTGGACACAACACAATACTCTTGATGTGGCCGAACAAGGGTTTTGTATAGCTGGAGCATTACTTGACAGCTCGTGAACTCAATCCCTCTATTAATGAAAACTAACATACCATATGCTGTCTCAACAAGTCTATCCACCTGGGTGGCAGCTTTTAGGGAACTGTGAACATGAACCCCAAGATCCCTCGGCTCCACCACACTGCCAAGAATCTTTCCATTAACCCTGTATTTTACTTTCAAGTTTGTCCTTCCAAAATTAAATCACCTCACAGTTTTCAGGGTTAAACTTCATCTGTCACATCTCAGTGCAGTTCTGCATCCTATCAATGCCCCTTTGTAACCTAGAACAGCCCTCCGCACTGTCCACCAATGTGACCCAGCTTCGTATTGTCCACAAGCTTGCAAATCCACGCCTTCATCCAAATCATTTACAAAAATCACAAATAGAAGAGAACCCAGAACAGATCCCTGTGGTACATCACTCTTAACTGAGCACCATGTTGAATATTTTCTGTCCACTACCACCCTTTGTCTTCTAAGGGTCAGCCAATTCTGAATCCAATCTGCCACGTTTTCCCCCGTCCAGTGCCTCCATACCTTCTGCGTGCAGCCATTGTGGCTGCTTCTATTGTTCCAAGTATTTTCTAAAAAAAATCAAGGCCTCTCAAGTTGTTTACTCGAGTGGCCCTGGTAAATTACTCCATACCTCTGCCTTAAAACCTCCCTTCAAAAAAAGCAGGACAAAATAACCTCTTAAAGCTGTAGTTTCGTCACAGTTGCGACTGTCAAATTAGAAGTGATTACATACAGGGAAAGGAAGATCAGTGTTTAGAGCTTTAGATTTTAGCTTTCAGTATTTAGATAGTGCCTTTCATAACCTCAGGGTGTCCCAGAATGCGTTATGCCAATCTCAATTATGTACTTTTGAAGTTTAGCCACTGTTGTAATGTAGGAGGTAGTAGTCATCTCAGTGGTACTGTGCTGTGTACTAATCAATGTACTCAGATAAAATGCAATCTGCCACAGAAAAGCTCATGAGGGATCTAATTTGCAATCTTTGAACAATTCAAAGGGATCTTTTATTCTGCCTGTAATTAATTGTTCATCTTTGTAAGTACAGCAAGCCCATTCTAGTCATGTTCCCACAGGTGTGATGACTTGAGAAACTTTGCTGCAGCAACCGTATGAAACTTGAGCAGTAAATGTTGATTTAATTGCAATGCTGAGCCATTAAAATTTTCAGAGGAGGAAGCCTAACTTAGAGCAAAGATTACTACGTGACTGCTTTTATTTGTAGTTTTTCTTGTCCTTTTGGTGAACATAGGTGCATTAGACATAACAAGTTGTAGAGCGGGACGAACACAGCAGGCTGCTTGGCCTGCTGTGTTCATCCAGCTCTACACCTTGTTATCTCGGATTCTCCAGCATCTGCAGTTCCTATCACCTGTGATAAGTGCGTTATGTTTTTGTCTAAGACATGGAAGAAACCCAAAATTACTTGAACTTTAAAATTTGAGACAGAGTTGTGGCTAATCTAAACAAATGTAAGCTTTCTCTCCACAGATGCTGCCAGAGCTGCTGAGGTTTTCCAGCAGTTTCTGTTTTTGCTGTGGAGAATTTACCATAGTAAGGCAAAACAGGGCTTAAGTTTCAGAAGGTGGTTGCCTTGCTGTGCCAATAGTGCCGGAAACAATTTAGAAAGCAAGGTAGAAATGGTCAAGGTAGCAATGTTCGGAATAAATCATCTCTAGTAAGTTTGAAGCGTTGGTTTTCTGTGAAGAGAATCATTCTGGACAAAATTATAATGTGAGAAATATACGTAGATATAAGGATAATGTTTCCGTTATTGCATTGATCAGCATGGTTTCTTCTGTCCATTAGTGCAGAGTCTGTCTGGTTTTATTTTTATGACCATTTTATTTACATTAAAGATTTCAAAAATGTGACTTTTAAATGTTGGGATTTAAAAATAAATCATTTTCACATGTTTTAATGGACATTTTAGGGAAATGTGTCTAAAAAAGATAATGGGCTGAGATGCATCTTGCACCAGTTCCTGGAAGGCTGCTTGTCTGATCAACATCCTTGGGCAAGCCTTTTAAAAATAACTTATTTGTCTGTGAAGTGGTTTCAGTGTTATGAAGGCATAAAAAGTGCTGAATAATTGCAGTTTTGTTCCTTCTCAGATGAAAATCAAAGTCGTCACCATAATTCTTTAACTGTCAATTCCTTCTAGCAACCCTGATCTCCAAACCCCATCCTGCCCAGCATCTGACCTGGAATGAAGTAGATTATTCCCAACCTTGACAAACTGAGTTTCTGACCTTTTCTCCTTCCTGATACAAAGACCATTTGCTTCCACTTCACAACAACCAACCCTCCCTTCTTTGGTCCTGCTGCTGCGTCCATATCATGCCAATGTCTTACTGACTTGATTACTCTAATACTTCATTTGCCAGTCTCCAATCTTTTATTCTTCATGAATTTAAGCTCACCAAATCAAAACTGTTTGTATCTTCTCTCTCACAAAATCATGCTCTGTTATACAATGAGGTGCAATAACTAAACTACACTGCGTTCACATCATCGATGGCCTCAGTCATTCCCGTATCTTCTACCTTCCACCAGGACTACAAACTCCCCCACTCTTCACAGGAAAGGAGGCACATTTGCAGTGGGGGTTGTAGGGAAGCTGTGGCTGCAAAATTGGTGATGTGCTGGGGAAAGAGCAGAGGCGATGGAAAAGGGGAAGGTGTAGACACTCAGGGTGATGAAGGTTTACCAAGTATTCAGTTAGGAAAACCTTTTCTGTGTAAAGTACAGCTGACAGTTGCTGAAGAAAAAGACGTTACTGAAGCACTTATTTGGACAATTACAAGAATGTCAAATTTCAACTGATCGCAGTTCATGTTACAGGAGGAGAAGGTGCTGATTGGTTGGCAAGTTGACCCTAATTGACAAAGGCGGACTCTCCCAGAGGAAACAGTGGGGAATCTTCAGCTCTCAATGGTCCTGGGTAACTCAAAAAAAAAATGCAAAGCTTGAACAAATTTCTTTTTCCAAAGAATGTGTTCCTGCATATGAATGTACATCACTTCTAGCAAATATAAATGAGCCACCTTAGGCATGTTACTGATTTGCCAACCAATCAGCACTGTTTTTTGTTTGTAATTTGAGTTGTTATTTTGGTTTGAATTTGGCATTCTTGCATTTATCCTGATAAGTATGAGAAAAGATTTTGGCAACAATCTCTTTTCAGCACTATTATTGAGTACAAACGATGCAACAATGTAGGCTTTTTGGGTCCAGGCAGGTTGACTTTAGATATCACCAATCTTTATTTTTGTCTGATGTTTGTTGACTTGTGCATTTCTAAAGAATTTGGTGTTATCTTCTCTTTCATTCCTGGGTGGCTAGTTATTCCTAATAGATAATTTTATAGTGGCTAAAGACGCTGGTGGTTTTATCGTGAAGAAAATATGTTACATTGTGCAGGGTTCAGTACCTTTGTTTTTATGATTTTGATTGGTACAGTTTTGATTAAGCAGTTCCTTTTATGTAGTGCATTTAATATAGGCAAGTTTTACAGGAATGTTATCAAATAAAATTCTACACCACATCATGAGATTTTGGGATTTTGGGACCAAAAGCCTGGTCACAAGTGGATTTTAAAGGGCAAAGTGAAGACAGACTTGGGAGAGAATTTCGGGGTGTTGACTTTCGGAAACTGGACCCATGATTGTGTATCAATGTTGGAGTGTGTTTATAGGTGCTTGAATCAACGAAGATACTCAATTGCCACACTAACATCCTTCATGAAGTTGGCTGTGGGTGGTGGATATTTCTTTATTACTGTTATTACTACCTATTCCTTGTGATTCATAATGGCATGTCTGTCCAGCAGGATGCAGGACATACTCAGTAGTTCTGGCAGCATCTCAGACCTGCTGAGTATTTCCAGTATTTTCTGTGTTCCTTTCAGATACTGAGTTTACAGTGTCTTGTTATTTTATTTGGATTCAAAGTCTGTTCCATCAGTGGGATCCGAAAAATAGGCTGCTAACAATTGATTTGATTTGATTTATTATGTTTACTCTTTCGTACAATCTGAGCTGCAACACGGGTGCAATAGCAAATTTACTTTTTTTTGAAAAGATCTGCCAATGGATACCTACATTATAATGATCCTAAAACATGTTGGGACTGTGAATGAAACTTTACTCTATATTTAACAATATAGTAACTGACCTAGGAGTATTTGATGCTGAAATGGTCAGTTCAAGAAACGAAAGTTGTGAGTTAAGGGGTGACATTCTAGAGGTTTATAAAATTGAGAGATATAGATAAAGTGATTGGCAGAACTCCTAGGGTGGGGCCAGTCCAAAACCGTGGGGTATAGGTTTAAGGTGAGAGAATAAAGATTTCAAGGGATCTGAGGGGCAGCTTTTCCCACACTCTTATGGAATGAGCCACCAGAGAAAGTAGTAGAGGCAGGTACACTTACAACATTTAAAATACATTTGGACAGGTACATGAATACGAAAGTTCTGGCAGGATACAGGCAAAATGCAGGCAAATGGGACTAGTTTAGTTTGGGACACCTGGTCGACATGGATGAGTTGAACTAAAATTGTCCGTTTCTGTGCTATATGACTGACTGTATGTATCATTGTGTAATGCTGTTATCCTTCAATGTGCTTGTCACAGAGGATCATTGAAATGAATCGATTAGGAAAAAAACATAATTAACCTGTCCGCATGTTGGAATTTATTGTTGCACAGCAGCAGTTATATGGCTTGATGCTGGAACAGGTACCAAGGTGATTGGGAGTCACTTTTGCAATTATATTTTTATGCATTTTTTACAGAAAAAGAAGAACATGTCTGCTTATCAGCTGTTTTGCAAGGAGTACAGGATTAATATTGTTGCTGAACATCCAGGAATAGGTGAAAGTTTCTTTTTGCATATACATGTCTCCAGTCTGTTTGTTTAGGATGAAGGACTGTCATTCTTGAGTATTTGTGCCTGATGTTGAAAACAGCAGAAATTGGGATAGGTACTTGGGACAGAATGGGGAAAGTGGGAATCATGGCCAGCCAGTGGAGAGGTTTGCACGTATGCACGATGATGTTAAAAATCAGCAAGTGTGTAGTTTACTTTGCCTCCAAGACATATGGTACAAATTTCCATTTGTAGGTTACTGAGAGAGACTACAGAAAATCATATTACTGCAGGTACTAGTGAAACACGAGAAAAATCCTGCCTGTGTAAAGACACCCCCCAGCACCCCCATATCTACTTAATGTAAAATTTGCAAACAATTTATGCATAAGTCAATTTTCTTTCGAATTTGGGAGAGTTGCTTGCTACCCATTGGGAATAAAATAATAATTTGTCAGCATAGGGATCAGATACTTAGAAAGTTGTGAATGTGAGCTTACTTAGCACCTTACAGCATGCAGTGCAGCATATTGCTAATGTTGGATCCTAGCTCAAGAAACATTTGCCTTGGATTTAATGTCAGAATTGAGGTTTCAAGAGAGTAGGGAAAGACTGTTTGGGACTAAAAGGATTTAATTTAAGGTCAACAACCAAAGGTGAGGGTGGGATCATTTTGTTTTGACTGGGGAGTTGCTGGTAACAACAGAAAACTTTGTAGAAGGGCATTGAGGAAAGGCAGGGGATTGAGATAAGTGGCTTTTTTTCCCAGAAAACTGACATGCATGTGATGTGTTGAATGACCGCCTTCTGTGCTGATTTGTGTTATAATTATGTAAATGGATACTTCATTTTCTGTTTAGGGTATCTCCAAATTGAATGCATTAAGGTGTGGAGGATATTAAATGGAATGCTACTGAATTGATTTCGAAAGGTAGTTTGTGAAAAGCCAGACAAAGTTTCCGTCCAACATGATTATGCACTGACGAGGCATGTTATAAATGAAATTGTAGCTAGCATCACATTCCTATTTGTGTCTCATTAAAACAACAGACTGCTTGCTTAATGCTGCACTTTATACTGAATCTGTTGAATAACTCTAAATTGAAATGGATGGTTTACTGATCTGGAAACAAAGACCAGAATTTGGGCCATAAAATTAAACTTTGAAAAAAAAGACAGCTAAGACCATGATGCAAAACTCTGATTACAGACATTTCGACTTTGTTACTTCATTTAATGGCATTGGAGCATCCCGAGTTGAGAATTGGTACACTACAGTGAACTTGATCATCAATCCTACACCGCAATAAATCAGCAAGGCAGTGTCTGCTCAATTATGTCATTACAATTAAATGTAAGTTGGAATCATTGCTGATCATTGTCTTTATCACAGATTTTGGTGAGCTTAGCAAAAAGTTAGCTGAAGTCTGGAAACAACTTCCTGACAAGGAGAAACAGGTAAGCATTGTCCACTCCAATATCATGTTCATCAGACCAGCCTTTAGGAAACCAGCCTTTAGGAACACTCCTGTTATAAACTAAGTCTGTTACTTTGCATGCAGCTTGGGTAATGTTCACACGGATCTAATCAAACCAAGCTGTACAATGCAAGGTTTAGTCCAGAAATGGATGCCCCATATGTAAACTTGAAGCTAAAAGGAGTTAATGTTTTGTAGTACCATTATTAAAAGAAGGAATATGTATTCATATAGTTTCTTTGACATCCTCCGAAAGCCGAAGAATTTTGCAACCAACCTCTTATGTTTGAAGTGTATTTGATCATTTCACAAATATGTGATATGAGCTAAAGGAGAGCTACATCTGACATATTGCAGAACGAACAAATGGTGTCAGATACCTATATAACAGTTGAAAAATGCTTTCCTTAAATTAACCAGTCAAACTTAACTGATATCGTGGCCTAGTTAGTTTGAAGCCTGAGGCTGACGTTGCCAAAGAAAGATATGCTTCATTATTATCTTAAGAGGGAACGATATTAGCCAATATGTAGGGAGGACTTTTTGTTTTTCTTCAAATTCTGTTAATAGATTTTTGGCCTAGTATCATAACAATGAAATTCTGTTTTTAATGCTCTGGTATATGGGCCAGATTACATTCTTAAGTCCTAGAGTGCCTTGATTTCAACCTTCTGCCCAGTAATGCTGTTTCTCGACCTACTGGGAATGTTTTAACTCAGTGAAAGTCTATTCGCTTATCTTAAATATTAAGAAGCAAATGGATTTCCCCCTTCTCTCCATTGAAGAAGCACTTAATGACCTGTCGAGCCCAGACATTAACAGTTTCAATCATGAACCTGCACCTAACTTCTATTGTGTGATATTTCAGCTGTCACAGCAAAGCTTCAGTACTGAAGTACGTTCACTTAGGCATGATCAGTTGATTTGGCTGTAAACTAGATTAACTCTTTGATGCTGTGCAAAATGACACGTTTTGTTTATGAAAGTATTTATGGAAGCCTGTCGATATCTGAACTGTTCCATATCAGTGTTGCACCATCTGAGCCTCCCCTCACTCTTAGCTCACCTTCTCAATGTAATATTCCATTCTTTTCTCCCTTGTGTACTTACTAAATTCCCCTTAAATTTTCTTCACCTCAGTCACTCCTTGTTCCATATTTTAACCACTTTCAGGTTGGGGAAATCTCTCCTAAATGCCTTATTGGAATTATGATGTTTTATATTAATAAAAGCTGATTTTGTTCTCCTTGACAGAGAAATATTTATCCTTTGAAACCGTATTAGGTCAATGCTCTGTCTTCGCTACAAGACAATTTAGACAGATGGCACGATTTTCTACAATCATTATTTTGTGGGGAATAGATAGGAGCAGGAGTAGACGATGTGGTTCGTTGGGCCTGCTGTGCCATTTATAGCATCATGGTTAATCTGTATCCATCCTTTTTCCCTA
This sequence comes from Stegostoma tigrinum, assembly GCF_030684315.1. NCBI lineage: Eukaryota > Metazoa > Chordata > Chondrichthyes > Orectolobiformes > Stegostomatidae > Stegostoma > Stegostoma tigrinum. The sequence goes on from NC_081391.1 coordinate 4,204,055, forward strand.
AGGCTATAAATTGAGTAGAAAAATTGAACACAATCAAAAGGCCCTAGATTGTTTACGAGGTCATATTGAAAACAGTGCCTGACGTGCTTGAGGTTGATAAATTCTTGAGGCAAGTGAATCAAAATTTATCGGGAATATGGAATTCCAAACACTGACCAATCAGCTATGATCTTATTGAATGGCTGAGCAGGCTCAAAAGGCTGATAGCCTTTGACGACAGAGGATGACTAAGCATTCTGTGACAAGTATCTCAGCACCAGACTACCTAAAGCCTGTCTGCCACCTACAAAGTACAAGTGATGGAATTGGTTCCATTTACCTGGAGAGGCAGCTCCATCAGCACTCCAACAAGCTTGATACCATCAAAACCAAAGTAAACCAGCTTGAATGATGCCCTTTGCAGTCTTTTAAATATTTGCTGTATCCAACATTGTCAACGCCCCCCCCCCCCCCCCCCTCCCGCAATGGGTCAAGAAGGCAGCTCACCACAATGCTGTGGAGCTGCCTGTGTAGGACATGGGGTGGGCAAGGTCAGAAGACATCAGGTTATAGCCCACCAGATTTATTTGAAATCACAAACTTTCATAGTGTTGCCCATTTGTCAGGTGAAATAAGAGAGAGGCAGAGAAATCAAAAGATCATATGTATAGTATGAGTGGACAGGTCATTTAATAGGTCTTTGCAGGTGAGCAGAAGTGTCAACAACTGAATAACAAATGAAGCGATGACCTGTAGTCTGATTAAATGAGGCAGAGAGATATGAAAAATTAAAAATAAGGTGCTGGAGACAAACCAAAACTGTACAAACTAATTAAGATAGAGACATCATAACAAGTTATCAATGTTTCAAAATAGGACAGTAGGGGAGGTTTTACAAATATAGAACACTGTGGTGGGGTCAGAAGTGCGGCACTTCTCTAGCTTCCACCCTAAACATATTAAAGAAGCCGTTCACTACATACAAGCCCTGTACATACGCAGGATCTGCTCAGGTGAGGAGGAACACATTGAACACCTAAAGATTTTGAAGGATGCCCTCATAAGAATGGGATACAATGCTCAATTCATTGACCGCCAGTTCTGGTGTACCACAGCGATGAAGCACACCAATCTCCAGAAGACAGATAGGGGATATGACCAGTAACATACCTTTCGTTGTCCACTAATTCCCTGAAGCAGAGAAACTACGCTATGTTTTTCGCAGCCTTCAACATGTCATCGATGACAACAAGCATCTTGCCAAGATCATCCCTGTGCCTCCACTTCGCGCCTTCAAAGAACTGCCAAACCTTAAGCAGACCATCATTCACAGCAAACTACTCAGCTTTCAGGACAACATCGACCATAACGCCACACAACTCTGCCAGCCAAGACAACTGCAACAGAACTTGCCAGATCTTCGATATGGACACTACCATCATGCATGGGAATGCCATCTATTACGTACACGGCAGATACTCATGTGAATCAGCCAGTGTTGATTATCTCATACACTGAAGGCATGGATGCCACGAAGCATGGTACATTGGTGAGACCATGCAGTTGCTACAACAACTAATGAATGGACACCGTGCAACAATCGCCAGACAGGAATGTTCCCTCCCTGTTCAGGAACACTTCAACGGTCAAGGACATTCAGCCTCCGATCTTCAGGTGAGCACCCTCTAAGGTGACCTTTTGAGACACAACAATACAGAATTGCTGAGCAGAGACTGATGGCCAACATTCTGTATCCATGAAGATGGTCTCAACCGTGATCTTGGGCTCACGTTGTGCTACATGTGACCCCATCACACTTCTATAGCTGTAAAATCTTCCTGTTTTAACACCGTCGCCATGATAAATTGTTACGATCTCTCTACCTTAATTAGTTTGTACGGTTTTGGATTACTTATCACTTTGCTTAGACCCTTCCCATGGACTCTTATACCTATCATGTTATTCCAGTCATGTCTCTCTAGCATCACCTTCCTTTTCAATTTTTTGTAATTATCTCTCTGCCTCACTTAATCAGATTACAGGTCATCCCTTCACTTGTTATTCAGCTGTTGACATTTTACTCACACCGTCTGACACTCTTTCTTACCTGCAAAGACCTAATATTCGGCCTGTCCACTCATGCCATTTGTATGATTTTTAACCTCTCTGCACATTGATCACTCTGCCTATAAATTTTGTGCTTCTCTCTCACTTCACCTGACAAAGGGGCAATGCTCTGAAAGCTTGTGTTTACAAATAAACCCATTGGACTATAACCTGGTATCATGTGATTTCTGATCTTGTCCACCCCAATCCAACACCGGTACCTCCACATCATTAAATTCTTGGACAGAGCACAGAAAATAAAATCAATAAATTGTTACCAGGCATGTGAAAGTTAGATCACTTGTGGAGACAGAAGAAACTGAGGATAAAGGGAGATTTAATCAAGGTGTCAAAACTATGAAAAGTTTTGACATAGTAAATAAGGAGTAATTACTTCTTCAGGTAGGGGGATCTGGGGATAAGACCATGATCCTATGAAAGGGCAGATCATGTTTTAGGGCCACATCAGCACTTAATTCTCTTATTTCTTATGTTGATATATTTTGGTTCTAACTGATCAATGTCAGCACTGGAATATCACTTCTACAATCTGTAACATTCCTGGTTTGAAGTTGGAATTTTAAAAACCCATTCAAAACTTTAACTAATGCAGATGTGTGGATTGTACGTCACTGTGATTGGCAAACATAATGTTAGTTTGATTGTTAGTAAGAGTAAGACTGTGCATACCTGAGCTGCATTTGCAAAATCCAAAACGGACCCCAATGTTTGATATGATTCAGATAAAGCACCACTTGTTGAACAATCTGAATATTTATTGTTGTGTCTGGGCAACAGTGGGAATACCAGGACAACAAAATGTGAGGCTGGACGAACACAGCAGGCCAAGCAGCATCTCAGGACCACAAAAGCTGACGTTTCGGGCCTAGACCCTTAATCAGAGAGGGGGATGGGGTGAGGGTTCTGGAATAAATAGGGAGAGAGGGGGAGGCGGACCGAAGATGGAGAGAAAAGAAGATAGGTGGAGAGAGTATAGGTGGGGATGTAGGGAGGGGATAGGTCAGTCCAGGGAAGACGGACAGGTCAAGGATGTGGGATGAGGTTAGTAGGTGGATGGGGGTGCGGCTTGGGGTGGGAGGAAGGGATGGGTGGGAGGAAGAACCGGTTAGGGAGGCAGAGACAGGTTGGACTGGTTTTGGGATGCAGTGGGTGGAGAGGAAGAGTGGGAATACCAGTGTTCTTTTTTTGGCTCAACCCTATTTCCCCTTAAACTGATTGGCTGTCAAGGTTATTTTGGAAGATAATTAAGAATCAACCATAACGCTGTGGGTCTGGAGACTCTGGATCACTGGTCCAGTTATGTTCCCACAATGTAAAACATCGGGAAAGGTGGCACTTGAATCCCAGACCACATGGTGCCAAGGCAGGGACAGAATCACTGCAGTTTTTTTTATCAACCTGTTCACTGATATTATTACACGCCTCTAGAGCAGGTAGAACTTAAACCTGGGCTCAGAGGTAGAGACACCACCACTGTGTTGCATTGGCTCCACTAGTGAATGCTAACAGCTACACCAACAGCCATTTTAAAATAATTAGCCAAGCTTGTAATGTGACTTATTTAAAATTGCCAGGAGTGATGTATGTACATAAGTAGGACCAGTCCTGTGCAAAGAATAAGGAAATATATTCAAGCTTTTTTTTTCTAAAATTATCTGAACTTGAGAAGTCTGTACCTCCCCTTGCATTCTCCATAGCACTGTCTCGGCCAATTAGAGTCAACATGCCAACCAATCAGCACCCTTCCTCTGTTATTGTGGCCATTTGAAATTTGACATTCTTGCATTTGTCCTGATGAGTGCAACCTCTCAACTTTGGCAATAAAGACAGTAAGTGCTGGAGAAATTCTGCATGTTTGGCAATATCTGTGAAGAGTGAAACTGAGTTAATGTTTTGAGTCCAATATGACTCTTTGAATAAAAAAATCAAAATATTGATATCATGTCTCTCTTTTTGACAATATTCACGTAATCCATATTTGCAACAAGAAGTGCCAATAATGTTCAGCACAGTACCAAAGCATTTTTAGTTTCAAGCAATATCAGCACAATAGCCAACTTTGCTTTAGCCTCTGTGTGAATATTATCAAACTAGACTTGGAAGTATAGGACCAATGCACCACTCCTTTGTAAATTTGTCTTCCACATTTAGCAAGAGGAGAAAAATTCCATTGTGTTTTTCTTGTTGATTTTTGAATTCTTTTTTCCTGTGTTCTTTGCTTTGCTCAGGAGATGACATAGCTGCAAGGGTGGGGGAGGGAGATTACAGTTTTCTAACAGTTATAGTCTATGGCTTGACAGAGCACCTAGTCTTTTCACGTTCGTTAATTTTTGTTTGCTCATACTCTTGATTATTGAGCACTGGCTTTTCTGGTGGCATTGCCAGGTATGTGATGAGAGAGTTTCTTCAAAGAAGTTGTTAAATTTTGGGAGTTTGTGATCATAGTTACCTAATGGCAGTCAAACACTTGTTAAGTAACTTTGTTTATTGAGCTAATTTATTAAGCAGCACTTAGATAAAATACATTAGTTAATTAGACAAAGAAATATACGATCTGTGAAAGATGAGAATGGTAGGTTTAGGTTTATTAGGTTTAATAATTGACTACAGAGTAACGGATTCCCTAGGAAACAGTGATCATGTCATAGAATTGAATATTCAGTTTGAGAGGGAGAAACTTGGATTGGAAACAATTATATTTACTGAAATAAAGAGAATTACAAGAAAGTTGGAGTATAAAGGCAGGGATGCCTGTACAACACTATCAGGTGCTGGTGAGACCATATCTGGAGTACTGAACAGTTTGAGTTTTGGTCCCCTTATTAAAGGATTGATATTATTTGATTGGAGGCAGTTCAGACAATTTTTACTAGGATGATTCCCAATATGGAGGGATTTTCTTTTTATTAAAGGTTGAACAGGTTGGAACTCTACTCAGTGGATTTGAGAAAAATGAGAGTTGAACTCATTGAAATGTATAGGATTCTTAAGGAGCTTGATGGAGTGAATGCTGAGAGGATGTTTCCTCTCATGGGAAGAGTCCTGGTACAGAGAACACAGTCTCAAAATAAAGGGGTGCCAATTGAAGACTGAGATTTGGAGGAATTTCTTTTAAGAGGATTGGGAGTCTTTGGAACTCCTTGCCTCAGATCTGTAGGACAGTGTCTGTGTATATTTAAGTCTCTCTCTCTCTCTCTCGCTCTCTCTCTCTCTACTTGCATGCCCTTATTTTGCCTCTGTCTGTCTCTCTCAGTCTCTCTCTCACACACACACACACACACACACACACACACACACACACACACGTTACGAGGAAGGGCAGGAAAGTGGATGCAGAGAATGTCAAATTAGTGATGATGTTGAGGCGCTGAATAGCCTACTCCTGTTCCTATTTCTTATGAACTTGCGGTCCTTTCAATCCCAAAGCTGTCCTGTGGAATGGAGAAGCAGAGGTAGTGGACTGCAATGGAGCCAAAGGATGTGCATTCCTGAACTTTTGCAGACTTTGATAGGAGCAATCTTAGTTCTCTTCTCAAACTCCTGATCTTCTCCCAGAAGGTGCTGGCTTGTTCCCTTGGAACATTTCTCACTCTTAGTTCCCACCTACTATGAGGTACTTTATCTCAGGATTTGGCAATCTGTGTTATCTATCACTTGTGTGAACCCTTGTGACCAATTACTATAGCAGTTACTTATGACTTCAGGATGACTGTTGTTCCTCATCAAACACCATTTGAAGGCTAGTTGTCATGCCTTCTAAGACAAGGCATCATCATCTCCCGGATACTGTACTAAAATAATTGAATTTTAATGGGGGATCCCCAGTTTTCAAGAATGTCGACACTTCCCTAATGGTGGGTTTTGCAAAGACTTATTTAAAGCTATCGCTAATCACGAGAACTGATTTTAAATTTAACTAATTGCAGGGATGTGAGATTTTCCTTGTTATTGTAGGTCTGGAAGCAGAAGTGCCAATACTTGCAGCACAAGCAGAATAAAGCTGAGGCCATGACAGTGAAGAGGAAACTGACTGATCTGTTGGAAGAGACAGCTACTAAACAGAAAGGTATTCTCAACAGACAATAATTATATATGAATAATGACACAAACAGGAACAGATCCAGTGTCTGATCTAGCCTATTGCCCCACAAATACAATCCCGCTAGGTACACTACTCACCCCAGCTGGAAGCCTGGTAACTTCGTGGGAAGATGATAAAACAGATCAAATCCCAAACCAATTAGACAGGAACAATCTGGGGAAATCGCCCTGGCCCCACCCTCTTTTAATGATCAGCATTCTGTGCACCACTTATCTCTTTCCAAGTCTTTAAAAAATTAATTCAAGAAATGAGTGTTGCTATCTTGGTTAGCATCTATTGCCCATCCTTAATTGCCCTTGAGAAAGTGGCAGCAAACTGTCTTTTTGAACTGCTGAAGTCCATGTTGTACACAGAGCTGTTAGAGAGGGGAGTTCAGGATTTTAACCCAATGGCAGTGAAGAAATGACACTAAACTTTCACATCAGGATGGTGCGTGGCTTGGAAGGGAATTTGCGGTTGGTGTTCCCATATACTGCTGTACTCATCTTTCTAGGTGGTAGGAAGTTGAGGGTTGAGAAGCTGCTTTCTAAGGAGCCTTGGTGAGGTGTTGCAGTGCATCTAGTAGTTGATACACACTGCTTCTGAGAATCAGGTGATTTCTTCCAGCCAGAACAGTCCCGTCCTCACTTGAGGAATTTCTGAGCTCCTTTCTCTGAGTGATGGGCGAATTAAAAAAAAAAAACCCTTAATATCTCATCTAGATCTGGGCTTGCGTCATCTGAGGGTATGACCCATGCTCTTCCCTAAACTATTTAATGGAGGCAAACTGTCAACTTGAACACACACTCTTCATCTTATAAAGCTCAATCAAATTGCTCCTGAGTCTATTCTTCTCCAAAATGTGCAGTGCCAGCTCTTGGCTTATATAGGTAACTGAGATTCTTAAGAGTGGATCTAGTGACCTTCCTCTACACCCTTGCAGAAGTCTCAATAACATTGACCTTATGAAGACAGCAAACTTGGCCATAGTGTTCCAACTTAGGCTTGCGAAGGAGGAACCCTTATGCACTGTTTGATAGTCAGTTGTCCTATAAATGCATCCAACTCTCTAGTGATCAGTTGGACGGAGCTTTGGGTTGTCCCTATCTGGAGAACTGCCTTCAGGACACCTTGGGAAAGATATTTACCCTATGCCAGGTGGTGGATATGTTACACTTTATCAGAAGGGCACCAGAGCTGGATGGTCTTAATAATGAGACCATAACTTGATGTATTTCTGGAACTTACCAGGTTTCAATTAGATCAAATTGAAGTATAGCGTAGATCTTGAGAAACTGTTTTCTCTGTTAGAGGAGTCCAGAATAAGGTTGCATCATCTTGCGATTAGACCAAGACCATTTGGAATAAAATCCAGAAACATTTTTTCAAAGAAAAGCTAGTGAAAATCTGAAACTTGATCTCCCAAAAAGCTGTAGATGCTGGAGGCCATTCAAAAAGTTCAGTACTCAATTTGTCTTGCTAAACAAAAATCTACCAATGTGGATAAACGGAGTTGAGGTACAGACAACCATGATTTAACAGAAGACTGGCACAGGTTCAAGAGCTGAATGGTGAGATCCGAAGAAGAGAGGAATTTCCTGAACGACTTATTCCCTAAGATGTTCTTGAATTTTTAAACATGCTCTTTCCACCTCTTTTCAATGGCTTCAGTGATTTTGGGTTGGCAGATGTGTATGTTATGAACAAAAGGTGTTGGAATTGTGAGAGACAGTCTGGATAGACCAGAGGACCCTTTGTGGAACCTGTCTGTCACTGTTGCTATGAACCAATCCTATGATTTCCTCTTTTCTTAATCTCTCCGTATTTCAGGCAGACAAAATTCTTCATCTCTGTCCAGTATGGCAACATCACACAAGAAATCATCACATTTACTAGGTTTAGGAGGAAGCAGTCACTCCTCATCCCCCATTAAAATGCCAGAGGTTGATCCGATTGATGTCGCAGCCCACTTGCAGCTTCTGGGTGAATCATTGAGTCTCATAGGTCACCGATTGCAAGAAACTGAGGTGAGATGTTGATGGTAATCTAGCACAAAGGAATTTTGAACTATTCTTTAAAACCTTAATAAATACGGGAGGAAAATTAACTGCAAGATAAATTTGAGTTATTTTACGCAAAGATAAAAGGGATTTTCCACACTACACCCATGTGATTTCCTTAAACATTGGCCCAGAACACCAAATTTAAATAGAAATTTTAATTTTGCCTTGTATTTTGTTACCATGGCTATCTTTAAGGGTTAAAAATGGTCTCCTGCCTGAGTGAAATTACAATGATGTAAACTCCCTCATTCTCGAAGTACCCGACTTCAATGTTTTTTAAGTGGAAGCTAGATAGAGCTGAGGCAGAAAGGAATAGGAGGATATGCTGATGCAGTCAGATGGAAACTGTAAAGTTCGTCATCAAACTTAATGCCAGGAAGCTTTCTCTGGCTTTATCATTGGAAGAAGCCTTGAGTTGCTGACTGAGAGAAGGGAACAGATAGGATGTGTCTATGAGGCTATCTGAAACCTGCTATTGCAGTCAAGGGAGTGTTACTACATATCTGACAGTTCAAAAAGAAAACTTTTGTTTAAAACCATATTGCTTGGAAATGTGACATGTCATTATCCTCATCCCCAGTAAAAACACTTCAATGGTGTTGACCAAATGCAGAGTCATATCTCAAACTATGTTCACCTTAAATCTGTGTACACTTCCCAGCGCTGGTCACTGGATAACAATTGGGAGCTGGCACTGAGAACATTTATTCAGTTCAATAATTTTGAAACCATTGTAGTTTTTCCCAGCTCTGCTGTCATAAGGATTAATCCCTGGAAATCAAATCTGGGACCTTCCTGGTCCTAGAGGCTCAATGATGCATGTTATTTGAAACTCAGGGATGACTTTTTTTTTGAAAAGTTAAAGCTAGAACTATGTCGAACTGAATCATACTTTTGCCTTTGAATTAAGAGAATGGATAAACCAAAATGTCTCATTCTTTTCCTAGGGGATGGTGGCAGTGTCTGGGAGTCTCTCTGTCCTGTTGGATTCCATCATCTGTGCACTTGGTCCCTTAACTTGCCTTACTGCGCAGGTTGATTGTCTCAATGGCTGTCCAAAAGAAGTCCTGGTAAAGTATTTCCCTTCCCACCTTGCTCCAATTTGCCATCAAAATTAATACATTGCATTCTTCCAAGGAGATTTGATAATGTGCAAATCGTTCTATGAGTCAGCAAAGCTGAGGTTGTCTCTCTCCACCCGGTCAAGACTTCTGGTAGCAGGTGAACTAAGACACTGCTTGCTGCTGTAGAATTTAACCTAATGTTTATGAATCAGGATTGTCCCAAATTCTCACTTCTGAATGGACCTTTCAAATTTAATTTTGACCTTGCTTTTTGTGCACCTATTCTGCAGCCGTAACATTGTATTTGTTGTTCTGTTCTGATACCATAATGCACTTTGCATGGTATGATCTGCCTGTACAGCATGCAAAACAATTTTTCACTGTACCCATGAGACGATAATAAGTCAAAGCAAATCTTTCTAAAAGTGCCAAAGCTTTTCATCATGCACACATCAGGACAAATGCATGAATAACAGATTTCAGTTGTCGCTCCCTTTCGAACTTATTCCTCCTTGTGTTTGCCCTGATGAGTGCAGGATGACAGATTTTGATTTTTTTTGTTGCAACAGTACTAAGTCCTGGTGTTACCAAGTGAATGTGAGACTCTTTCTGTTATCATATTGATAGAAATTGTTTTTTAATGGCAGATAGACTGACAGCTAGAAGATACAGATTCAAGGTACCTGGGAAACAAAGCCGAGGAATGAGGAGTTTTTTTGTCAAAACTGTGCATTATTATGAAAAGGCAGTTAAAGCAGATTCAACAGTAACTTTCAAAAAGATGATAATGGATACTCAGTGGATGTGATATATGTGAATTTTCATACAAAAAGTTGTTACATAGATTATGACTTGTGAGATTGAAAGACAATGTTGAGGAGCAGTTGGTTGTCAGACAGCAAAAGCTAGGATAAACAGATCATTTTAGGATAACAATGTATCCTGGTGGAATCCCACAAGGATATGCATTTGATACTAGCATCTACAGTCCATGTCAATTAAATGACTAGGCCAAAGTTCGTGTATTCAAGTTTGCAAAGTTAACTGGGAATGTAAACCGTGAAGAGGACACCTGAGAGACAGCCGCAGGGTAGGCACATTAAATCAGATGGATTGAGATGTGAAGAAGTGTGTTGTTAATCACTTTGGAAGAATGGAAAAGCAGAGTATGTTTTATTCATTGTACTCTCAAAAAAGTTTATTGATTTAGTCAAACATGAATTCCTTTTCATAAAACAGTGCCGAATTTTCTTTTTTGTGATTCTCCAACTGCCCTGTTACTAAGTATTGATACTTAAACATTTTCTGAAGATTGTAGTTTACAAGTTACTTCTTTTCTTATCTCTCTCCATTTTAAATACTCGCTGGCTTTAATGTATGAGAGTGGGTCTGTCTGTTGTGCCACAGAGAGCGCATAAGCAATTGTAGTCAATAAACACTCCATTGCTGACATGGCAGTACCATGGCTTTTGGATGCTAAGTTGCTGAGGTTTGTATTTGTTTTGTGATTCAGACCAGCATAGTTTTATTTTACTGAATTTAAAATATCAATGGGAACAATGGTTTTCCATTTGATTTGCTCCAACAACTTGACATGCCTTCTGTATATTAGATATTACTCATTTCTAAGCCTGGCAACTGGGTATGACAGACTGTGTTTTGACTGAAAGGCCACCACACCTTTACTTGATCCTATCTAGATGAGTGCAGGGGCCACTTAAAAATGATAAAGAACAGGATCCTTTTTTTTCCTCTTGACTATGACAGAATTCCTTGGCCTTAAGACATTGTGCACAGTGGTAGCGTCCCTGCCTTAGGGGCTGGAGTTTCAGGTTCAAGTCTTAGCTCTTGAATTGATGGCCAAAGAAGGTGCATCATAACAAGGTTATTATCCTTTGGTACAGTGCTTCCAATTTGCCCTTGGTAGGCAATGAAATTGGGGACGTTTCCTGGTCATCCAGTATCATCTTGTAACTCCAGTTGTTCTTGTGTCAACAGATTGTATTTGCAGGACCCAAGCAAGCGTCATCCACATTCCAAGATACCACTAAACCCACAAGCCCATTATTCCTCACCAGAAGGTTAAATCTCCCCATTAGTCGTGCCTGGACTGTACATAGCAAATGACTTTTGGTACAGAATTTGTAAAACTTCTCAAACTCAACAGTGTCTGTGGAGAGAAAGCAGAATTAACATTTCCAGTCCACTGACCCTTCTTAGAATTACTTCAGTTCTTCATTAACTCTGCTTTCTCCCCACAGATGCTGCCAGACCTGCTCAGTTTCTACAGCAATTTCTGTACTGATTTCAGATATTTGGCATCCGCAGTTTTTTTTTTCTTAAATTTTACTACCTATGTTTCTCCCTGCTATTCGTAGATCATTGAGCCCCTGCAGTGTGGAAACAGGCCATGTGGCCCAACAAGTCCGCATCTACCCAGACCCATCTCCCTCTAACCCACCTAAGCTACACATCCCTAAACTCTAGGGGCAATTTAGCATGGCCAATCCACCTAGCCTGCACATCTTTGGACTGTGGGAGGAAACCGGAGCACCTGGATGAAACCCACGCAGACATGGGCAGAATGTGCAAACTCCACACAGACAGTCACCCAAGGGTGGAATTGAACCTGGGTCCCTGGCATTGTGAGGCAGCAGTGCTAACCACTGAGCCATCGTGCCACCGTTTAGTGGGAGATGTTTTGGCTGGGAGTTCCATTTGCTGTATTTTCTAGGGACTTGCACTCTGATTCAAGGAGGCTCTTTTCTGCAAGTTCTGCTTCATGTACAGCATGTTGGTTGAGACAGTGGCTTTTTGGTTGTGTTTTTTCCTCTAAGCCCCTTCTTTGACCAAAGAAGACTGAAGGGAGATAGAATTTGCACAGCATTTGTGGTGCTAAGATCAGATTGTCCTCTTTAGTTATAAAAGCTGCTTTCTAATGATATTTTCTTTATCCACCCAGGCCCATACTCTGGATAACATTGCTTATATCATGCCAGGCCTTTGACCTTTAGGGACTGTTGGAACTGGAAGAATAACAGAAAACAACTGAATAATATATTGTCCATAAAAACTTGGCTGTGAAGGAACACATGTTCTGTACCCTTTCCCATAGTATTGCAATTATTATTGAATGGGGTGAAAGTCTGGTTTTAAACATTCAAGACAAGGTAAGCCAGATACTGGAGGCTCAGTGGGAAGAATATGATTCACCATAGAGGTTGTGGATTGACCAGCATTATGTGGGATCACTTCAACGCCAAATATGAAAACAAGCGCTGGATCATCTTGTGCTGAAACCTAATTGTTATCATGGGTACATGTCATCTTGTAAGTCTGTAATGTTTAAAAATGTATATTATAATTTTTTTTGTTTCAGAACTGCTAATCTGGAATAAAAGAAAATGTTAGAAATATGTAACTACTCAGTTGCCCACTAAAACAAGAAAATGCAGTGTTCTCATGGAAGCACAGATTCATTGGTGCCAAACCTACCTTTAACTTTTAGTTGCTCAATTACCTGTTATATATTTGCAGCATCTTTTCTATTTCAGTTGAATTATATCATATCATTGAAAATGCAGTTTGTTGTTTCACAGCAGTTCCTATTCTATCCTCGGTACATTAACTTAGTTTAATTCTCCCATGGATTCTTTTTGGTGTGTAGATACTCTCATATAGATCCGTTGCTTTCAGCACAGCTTGTAAGGATTGTAATTAATTTTCCCATTCCACACTTGATTCTCTGCATAGACTGCCCTCATACAGAATCATAGGATTTACCTTATACTTGTTTTAGACAAGCAAAGCCTTGTAAAATTTTGTCTCTTTGACCATTATCTTTTAGCTCTTACCCTTTCCTTTCCTGAACAACTTTGACAAGTACTTGGGTAGTTGATCGTGGTTTTGTTTATTCGCTCGCAGGTTGTGGGAATCATTGGTTAGGTCAGCACTTATTCTCCATCCCTAATTATCCTGGAGAAGATAGTGAGTTTGCCATCTTCCTGAACCATTGTACAAGACCTTCATAGTACTGTTTTGGAGGGAGTTCAAGGATTTTGTCCTAGTGACACTTCAGGAATGGCAATATACTTCTAAATTAGCGTGGTGTGTGGTTTGGATAGGAAGTGCAAGTGACGGTATTCCCATATATCTGCTGCCCTTGTCTGTTAGATGGTGCAGGTCACAGATTTGGAAAGTGCTGACAAAGGAAGTGAGTTTGGACATTTGGTGTTAAGATCAGAGTATTTTGTTAAGCTATTTCTGTCCTACCCTTTTTCCAACTCACTACAAAAATTTCCTCTTCAGGTATTTATTGAATTTGCTTCCATGTGCTTTTAGGCAGTGCATTTCAGATCACACCTAGCTGCATTAAAAAAAATGTATCATTTGGCAATCTGTGTGCCCTCTGACAGCTGTCACTAGAAACAATTGCTCTCATTTAATTTCAATATCTCATTACTGTCCCAGTAGTTTCTTTGTATGAACGTTATTGTACTAACCAGATAGCATTAAAATAATGTTTTTAGTAATGGAGAGTAATTACCTGCCCATTTGAAACAAACTGGTTCTGTAAGTGCTCTAAAGAGTCATGTTGGACTCAAAATATTAACTTTGTTTCTCTCACCACATGCTGCCAAACTTGTTGAGTTTCTTCATAACTTATTTTCCTGAATTACTGTGTAGCTGGTTTTCAGTTCAGGATTTAGTTCAATACAGATGGTAGCTTCAGATGTTATGCTTAATCTTTACTTAAGCACCTTGGGATATTTTACCACAAAGATGCTCTACAAATACAAACTGTTGGAAGAAAAGTAACACCATACCTTTGCTTTGCTGTATTTTCCAGTTCTTTGCTGTAGGGTAATGCTGTCTTTGGGGTCACTCCGTAGCAACTTTTCAGAAATGAATACCATCTCATGTCAAATACAGTCATCATCAAGAAAATTTCTCTGCATGGAGAGTTTGTGTTTGAGCCAGTAATTATGCATCTGTATCATAGTTTAAAATTGCACAATAAAACTGTGGTGATTTTGTCAAATTGGTTGAGACATTCAAAACAAGGTTTGAAAAATTCAGTGACAATTTGCCTTTCATACAACGACTTTTAATATAACAATGCTGTGTAGATCTTCCATTTGTTTGCAGGCAGGGCTGTAGTGTTGGCACAGAGTTGTTTTGTAATTTTTGCAATGGTTCTGCAGTTGTCATATACAAAAGTCTTCCAGAACGCAACAGGTTAAATGCAGGAAGCATACCCCTCATGGTTAGTGTTGGTGAGAATTTGCAGGGGGGAGGGCAGGTGGAATTAAAATGAGTAGAATCCCTGCAGTGTGGAAGCAGGCCATTCAGACCCACCTCCCTATAGCACATTGCTAGATACTACCAGGCAATTTAGCATGGCCAGTCCAACCAATCTGCACATCTTTGGACTGTAGGAGGAGTTCAGAGCACCTGGAAGAAAACTGAGCATGCAATTGAACCTGGGTCCCTGGTGCTGTTAGGCAGCAGTGCTAACCACTGAGCCACTGTATTGCCCAAGATATCCAATCAGTGAACACAGTCTCAGAATAAAAGGGTGGGACATTTGGGATTGAGATAAGGAGGAATTTCATCATTGGAGAAATTGAATCTTTGAAGTTCTGTACCTCCAGACAGCTGTGAAGGTTCAGTTGTTGAATCTGTTCAAGATCAGCATGAATAGATTGCTGAATAATAAAGATATTAAGAGATGTGGGGATTGTGCATAAAAATGGTGTTGAGGTCTAGAATATTGTATCAGGTTGAAAAGGAGTGGAATGGCTTACTGTTGCTTCTCTTTCCTGTGTTCCGATCATTAGGAAACCATAAATTATTTTGACACTTGGGGCAGGCGATTGTAAGTATGCAGGTGAGATTTGAGTATGAGTACAGCCAGCTATCTATTACCAGAATCATATATTATTTGGAGAACTGCTCACTGAATCACAATATGAATCTATTTCTGTTGTGCCATGACTTCAGTTCCCCTCGTGATTTTAATGAGCAAATTTTAAATATTCCTTCTCATATTACCTTATGTGAGGATGGAAAATATGTATGGTTCTGTTAAATACTTGCACTGTCAATTATCCCCGACCCATTTTAAAGGGTTAAATACCATTCAGTGAAAAGATGTTTCTTTTGAAATGTTGTAATGTATTTTATTTTCATCCAGTTTAATTACAGGGGGGAGTTAGATTTCCTGTGACATGAGCCTGCTTCTGCTGCCCCATCTGTCATTGGATCAAATTCCTGCAAATCCCTCATAGCACAGTGTATATATCTATACCCCATCGACTTCAGGAATTCAGGGGCAATTAGGGATGGGCAACACTGCTGATACTGACAGCGTTGCTTGCATTCCCATAACACATTAGAAAGATTTTAAGCAATGATCAGACGAACATTTTGACAGATTGAATGGAAATATAAACCTGTCCAGTTCTAGGATGACCCTTAATAAGCACACAAACTGACTGCAATGTAATCAGGCTAAACCAAAGCAATACACCTTTCCAAAACAACTGGCTGGCCTCTTCACAACTGATATCTAAAGAAATGAGAGTAGGAGTAGGCCAATCAATCCCTGGAGTCTATTACATCAACATCATCGTGGCTGATCAGATTGCAATGTCAACCCTCCTTTCCTGCCTATTCCCCAAAATGGCAAAGTCTCCATTACTGTCAGGGAAAAGAAATCGTAGGCTGACCAATTCTGAGGGAAAACAAATCCTCCTTGTATCTATCTTAAAAGGGAAAGTGCTTATTTTTAAATTTGTTCTGGACACTCTCTTGCAAGGCCAGACATTCTCTCAGCATCTTCCTTGTCAGATTCCCTCAGGATTATACGTTTCAAGAAGATAAACACCTGTTCTTCCAAATTCATGCTACATTTCAGGTACAAAGATTTTGGTTTGGATGAAACTTTGAGCCCAACTTGCTGAACTCTGGCTTTTTCACTGAGCAATAGATTTGATTGTTTGGGCAATCAGTGAGAAATTCAAGAGCAACAGGAGGAGGCCATTCAATTCTTCAATCTTGTTCCAACCATCCAGCTGGAGTTATAAATTCAAGTCATGTAAACGTGTACCTCATAACCCAAAACAGGTCTCTGAAACTGTTTCTTCACATCTAATTGCATTTGTTTTTTCACCTCTGTGATCAGAATTTGGGTGCAGCTCAGATGACCTATTTCTTTGTTTCTTCTGGCTAACAGATCATGGAGATGGCAGCTGAGGGAATAGAAAATGTCAGAATCACAAACAGCAGAGGGTGTTGTTGGAGCTGAGTACCAGGATCTTTACTGTATCTGTCCCTTTGCCCTCAGCCATCTCTGCTTCTTTGCCCTTGTCCTCGCTCCCTGCTTGATCTGTCCATTACTCTTGACTGTATCTTCCCTGATATGACATGCTTCTATTGTGTGCTAGGAACATAATGTACCTCACCCTGATGAGCTGAAATCGTACACTAGGCCAAAATCCTCTTTGACACGTTCAGCCCAATTTTCACCCATTTCTGAGAGAAAACCATGGGTCACTGGACCTATTTTACCTTCAACATGAATACAGAGCTATCTTATTGTTCATGCTGTTTTCCTTTCTACTGTTGCTTTAGCACCACAATGAACTAATTTCCAAAACCTGTCCTCCCAAACACGGGTTGGATGTTGCCATTAAAATTTGTTTGTTTTTCCAAAAATAAAAGAAAATGTGTAAAAATTTAGAATGTTTTGCTTTTTTAAAAAAAACACCTTGAAATTTCCTAAGTGTCTTTTAAGCTGTCTTTAGTTGAGCAGTGTAAACTGTAGCTGTGTTGTACGTAATACCACATAAAAGATCAAGTTTTTATATTTGAGTCTGTCTTGGTCATCTTATTTCAGTAGGTTGTGTCAGCTGTTCTTTGTCAGCTACAGCTGGCTGGCTAGTGCTGAATAATATAATATCACAGAGATTAATATATGTCAGACAGGTCTAGCGTAGGATACTAGTGCAATCAAGTCTGATTTCTCCTCTAAGGTGAGAGGGGAAAGATTCAAAAGGGACTTAAAGGGCAACTTTTTCATGGAGAGTTTGGTACATGTATGTAATGAACTTTCACAGGAAGTGGTGGAAGTTGGGACAATTAAAACATTTAAGAGGCATCTGGATGGGTAGATACATGAATGGGAAGGGTTTAGAAGGATATGGGCTAATTGGGACTAGGTTAATTTAGGATATCTGTCAGCATGGACAGTTTGGACCAAAGGGTCTGTTTCTGTGCTGTACAACTCTGATTGTGTGAACTATCCAATGTCATTGTATGGCATTTGGTATTTAAATACTTGCCAAATGCAGCAGCAGCATTGAGTCCAGTGCTAATGACTCCTGCTACTCTGAGTGATTGAAGCTGCCTCAGTCTTTTATGGGTAACTTAATGACTCACCAGTAGTTTTTTTTTGAACTAATATAATCCTCATTTTTAAAAGACATTCAGGCTTCCACTGTGGATTTGAAAGATCACAAGATAAAATTTTGGCTTTTAAGGTTTAATTGGAACACTGACTAAAAGCAACAGTGAATAAATACTTTCAGAGATAGTAGGAACTGCAGACGGAGAATCTGAGATAACAAGGTGTAGAGCAGGATGAACACAGCAGGCCAAGCAGCATCAGAGGAGCAGGAAGGCTGATGTTTCGGGCCTAGACCCTTCAGAAGGTGCTGGTTGGAATGAATGGCACTACATCCACAAGCAATCAAGCAGGCTGCTTTGTCCTGGATGGTGTCGAGCTTGAATGTTGTTGGGGTTGCACTTGTTCGGGCAAACCGGGAGTATTCCATCACACTCCTGACTTGTGCCTTGTAGATGGTGAACAGGCTGTAGGAGTCAGCATGTGAATTACTCGTCACACTATTCCTAGCTTCTGACCTGTTCTTGTACTCACTGTGTTAATGTGGTGAGTCTAGTTGAGTTTCTGGTCAATGGTAACACCCAGGATGTTGGTAATGGGGGAATTCAGTGATGGTTACACCATTGAATGTCAAGGGACGGTGGTTACATTGTCTCTTTTATTGGTGATGGTTGTAGCCTGGCATTTGTGTGGCACGAATGTCACTTGTCAGCCCAAGCCTCAATATTGTTCAGATCTTGCATGTGAACATGAACTGCTTCACTGTATGAGGAGTCATGAATGGTGCTGAACATTGTGCAGTCATTGACAAACATCCCCACTTCTGATGGAGGGAAGGTCATTGATGAAGCAGCTGAAGATGGTTGGGCCTAGGAGAGTACTCTGAAACTGAGATGATTGACCACCAATAACCATGACCATCTTTATATGTGTCGGGTATGACTCCAACCACCAGAGAGTTTTTCCCCGATACCCATTGATTCCAGTTTTGCCAGGACTTTCAGTGTATTGAACCATAGTGATTTTCTACCTCCATCTCTTAGCTTACTCTCTCTTGGATTCTCACAGACTGAGACTGAAAGGTTCAGTGATATATGAAAAAAAAACAAACTGCAAATCAATGCTCCACTAGCTTCTTTTGAACTCCCTCCTCATAAAGCACATCTCCATGGCAACATGCATCAGATGGTCCTTGTATCCAGAGAATTTTTTAAAATTACAGGATGAGGATGTTGCTGGCGAGGTCAGTATTTGTTATCCAGCTATAATTGCCTAGAGGGCAGTTAAGAGTCAGTCACATTGACGTGAGAATCATAGAATCCCTGCACTGTGGAAGCAGGCCACTCTACCTGTTGAGTCCATGCTGACTCTCTGGACAGCATCACACCCAAACCCACCCCATCTCTCTACCCGACTACTAATCTGCCTAGCCTC
The DNA here is from genome assembly GCF_030684315.1 of Stegostoma tigrinum. NCBI lineage: Eukaryota > Metazoa > Chordata > Chondrichthyes > Orectolobiformes > Stegostomatidae > Stegostoma > Stegostoma tigrinum. The sequence goes on from NC_081391.1 coordinate 4,223,210, forward strand.
TACATCCCTGGACATGATGGACAATTTAGCATATCCATTCCACCTAACCTGTACATGGACTGTGGGAAGAAACTCAGACAGACACGGGGAGAATGTGCAAATGCCACACACAGTCGCCTGAAGGTGGGGCTGAACCTGGGTCTCTGGTGCTGTGAGGCAGCAGTGCTAACCACTGAGCCATCCCTAGTTATAGTTTATATAGTATAGTTTATCTACTATTTACACAGATGCTGTGATAGTTGTTTGTAGGCCATCATGCATCTTTTTCTCAGCAAAACAACCATCCTCTGTTTTACCAAATCCAGCCACCTTTAGCCTCTCTATAACCAAGCCATCTGGATCCACTTCAACAGAATTCAAAATAATTCACATGACCCCCTTCACTCTATTTTCCCTGAAAAGGAGAGTCCCACAGTATTCTAAAACTTTACTATTGATAATGGTCCTTGTTACAAAATTTAATGTCATTGGAGCACTAGCGATCTGAAAGCATGTTAAGTCCTGATCCCCTGAATTTTCTGAAGCATTGGTGGTGCAAAGATTTTAAAAAAAAGGAACCTAACGCATTAAGTCAGTGAGAGGGGTGTGGGGAGGGAGGTTGAATGAGGGAGGCAAGGGAAGGTTTAGAAGACAGAGTCTTGGAGGCAGAAACATTTTGCTCCCTCACCTCTAGGTTGCAAAGGTGTCAGAGCAAGCAATGCATCTTATCTCAAACAGCAAATCTGTCATTTGCCATCGTCAAGAAATTCATGTAAAAGACCAAAAATAGAAAGGCGAGTTAAAGTGCATACAAAGAACAATACAGCACAAGAGCAGACCCATCGGCCCTCCAAGTCTGCAGTGACATAATTTGCCCTCCTGTACTAAAACAGTCTTCACTTGCAGAATCCATTTCCCTTTATTCCCTTCTTACTCATGTACTCATTTGTAGTAAAAGAAGTGCAACATAGGAGCTAAAGTAGTTGCTTAAAATCATGATATTGAGATCAAATGGACCAAAGTTAACAACTGAATATTCATTAAGTATGTATATCACTTGTAGTAGGTTTTGGTCAGGGTATTGTTAGAGTGTGCAATTTGAAGAAATCAGCAAAGGCCACATATATACACAACAGCGGGAGTAGACGGGTCCTTGCTTTAGCATCCCAGATAAAAGGTGGCATCTCTGACAATGCAGTACTCCCTCCATCCTACCTTTATGGGATCAAATCTAAAATCTGTGGACCTAAATCATGTAAGATGTTTATGACTGAATGAAAACCAGTACAGAGTATGTGAAGAGGGGTAGTAAAGGGGCATTAGAGATGTATGAGAAGGCTGGTGTTCATAGTTAAATTAGTTTAAATTTTTAATTAAAAGTCATTCTAAAAGTTAAGAGCCAAGAGAAACAAATATACCCCAAAAATAGATTAATAAAGGTAAAAGTTGGATGAGAAATTTAGTGAAATTGAGAATTATTGCTGAAGAGGGAGATGTTGTCAAATCTTTACATTTTGCACTTAACAGGACTAAAAGCAAGATGGCAAAATTCTAAATGCTGCAGTTTATTACTGGAGAAAAGGGTGCTGACTGGATGACAAGTTGACTCTAGTCAGGCCCCTCCATGGAGAAAGCGTCAGGAAATTATAGGCTCAAGCCACAAGGCTTGAACAAAGGCCTTTGGTTTACAGAGAACAAGTCTCTGCATATTGGAGACATGCTACTTCTAACAACTAATTTAGCCATGTTATGAGACTGGCCAATCAAGTTCCACTCCAGGACTCAGCACAAAAGTCAATACTGACACCCAGTGCAACACAGATTATGCTGCACTTAAATTGAGGTCTCATCTGTTCTCTTAGCTGGGTGTTAAAGATCCCATGGTATTACTTCAAAGATGAGGGGAGTTCTCACTGGTGTTCTTGCCAATAATCATCTCTCAATCAATATGACTTAAACAGAGGATCAGTTCATTTCCACACTGCTATTTGTGGAAGTTTGCTGCACTTCTGTATTGAGCATATTACAACAGTTAGTATGGAGAAGGTAGACTCAATTGATTCTTGGGATGAAGGGGTCATCTTGTGAGGTTAGGGCTCTGAATCCAATAGATCTTCAAAGAATGAGCACTGACAATATTTAAAAATATTAGATCCTGAAAGGACAGGAGTGAATGCTGATAGAATATTTTGCTCAAATAGGAGAAACTGGAACTAAGGGAGCACAAATAGGGTTTTCCATTTTAGACATAGATGAAGAGATTTTTTTCCTTCTTAATGAGTTTTCCATAGAATCACAGAATCCCTGTAGTGTGGAAACAGGCCCTTCAGCCCAAGAAGTCCACATCGACCATTGCAGTATCCCACCCAGACCCATCCCTTGGTAACCCACTCAAGCTACACATCCCTAAACATGACGGGCAATTTATTATGGCCAACCTAACCCGTACCTCTTACTGAATGGAATTCTCTCCCCAGTCAGTCGGGAAGGCTGGGCCATTGAATCATTTTAAAGCTGAGTTAGGCAGATTCTTGATTATCAAGACAGTCAGAAGTTATTAGAGAGTAGAAAGCAAGGTAGAAATGAGAAATAAACGCAGAAGTTGCTGGAAAAGCTTGGCAGGTCAAGCAGCATCCGTGAAGAAAAAGATCAGAGTTAATGTTTCGGGTCCAGTGACCTTCCTCAGAACCTTGGGTCACTGGACCCGAAACATTAACTCTGATCTTTTTCTTCACGGATGCTGCTTGACCTGTTGAGCTTTCCAGCAAATTCTCTTTTTGCTCCTGATTTACGGCATCTGCAGTTCTTTTGGTTTTTTAAAGGTAGAATTGAGGCCCTGATCACATCTTCAACTATCTTATCAAGTGCTGAGGTGGGTTTAAGAAGCTGAATGGCCATCTTGCTCTTAATTTGTATTTTTGTAATAACCCCTACATGGCCCATTGGGAATCACTAATTAATCTCCTTGTGGAGCCTGTTGAGTATGAGTTCCCTTGGTAACAGGCAATGGCCTGCCCAGCTGGAACACATCGCCTGAGCCTGAGGGCCCTTGTGGCACAGTGGTAATGTCCCTATCTCTGGGCTGTGAAGATTGAGGTTTCAAATCTCAGCTCTCCAGAACTGTATATTAATATCTCTGAACAGGCTGCTTTTTAAAAAATAAAGCAGACCAAGGGATGTGTCCTGGTCTGGGATGAGCCTTTGTACACGATTAGTGGCTCTATTTTATAAATAGTATTAATAGAGTCATACAGCACAGAAACAGACCCTTCAGTCCAATTTGTCCATGCTGACCAGATATCCTAAATAAATTTAAACCCAGCATTTGGCCCATACCCCTGTAAACCCTTCCTATTCATGTTCTCATCCAGATGCCTTTTAAATGTTGTTATTATACCCGCCTCCACCACTCCTATGGCAGCTACTTCCATACACGCACCACCTTCTGCAGGCAAATGTTGCCCTTAGGTCCCTTTCAAATCTTTCCCCTCTCACCTTAAACCTATGCCCTCCAGATTTGGACTCTCCTTCCCTGGGAAAAAGACCTTGGCTGTTCAGCCTATCCATGCCTGTCATGATTTTATAAACCTCTACAGCCTTAAAAGCTCCAGGAAAAATAGCCCCAGCCTATTCAGCCTCTCGCTATAGTTCAAACTCTCCAATCCTGGCAACATCCTTGTAAATCCTTTCTGCATCTTTTCAAGTTAAACAACATCTTTCTTAGAGCAGGGAGATCAGAGTTGAAAGCAATACTCAAAAAGCGGCCTAACCAATGTCCTCTCGCTACAACATGACCTCCTAACTCCTGTACTCAATGCACTGACCAATAAAGGCAAGTGTACCAAATACTTTCTTCATTATCTCTCTACTGCAAACCCAATTCCTTTGACTGCCTTGTTAATCAAGAACCCGTGAACAATGAATCATTCCTAGCCCTCTGTTAAGCAACATTCCCGTGGACTCTCCCATTTAGTCCTAACCTGATGTTCCTTTCCATTTGGGCTTCCTGAGTTATTAAATGTATATATTTTATCAAAGAAATTGAATAAATGCTTGAAGGAAAAACTTGTGGGGATATGAAGATGATCAGGGGAGCAGAACAAATTGGATTACTCTTCAGAAGAATTGGTCGAGACTCATTGGCTTCATTCTAAGTTGTTTCATTCTGATCAATGATTAAAGAAGATTAACAGAGGAGAGTGAAAATCCATGTTTAATCAGGTACAAAAGTAAATAACTATTATAAAAAGGAAGGGTTGAGCAGCAAGAAGGGAAATCAAAATTTAAAATTTGATACTTTAAAAAAATTCCCAGAACAATTTACTATCTGAACGAATGAGCATTGATTGTTAGACTTGTCCACCTCCTCAGCCAAAGCTGATGATAGACAGTCATTAACAGTTGCCAAGTTGCTAAAAAGCACTTACATTAGCAATAAACAAATCACTGTCCATTGTCAATTTAGTCATTCCCATTTCAGTGAATGTAATTCACAGGCAATTCTGGCTGCTGCCACTAGAGTACACCCAACACCCGTTCCAATGGGCAATGTACAGGATCTGCGCATTTCCCATTGAAGCCAGTCTGGATGTTGTCAACATCAGAAAAAAAATGTCTACAGCACTGTGTCATTAAGACACTGTCGTTAGTAAATGTCTGAGGCTGAATGAGACTAATCACAATGTTATATTTGACCTTAGGGTAGCTTTTGACTAGACAAATGTGCAGCCACTAACACTCCCAGATTTCAGCTCTTCTAATACCACCTGACTCCATAGAGCCATACAGCACAGAAGAAGTCCTTCAGCCCATTTAGTCTGTACTGACCCTATCTACACTAATCCCAGTATCCTGTACTTGGCCCATAGCTTTGAACCTTATGATATTTTGAGCATTCATGTGCATACTTTTCAAAGTTGTGAGGTTTCCAATACCATCTGAGATCATCTGGTGCTTAAATCCTCATCCATGTCTTTGCCACCTTCAGACCTGACTAAACCAACACACCTCTGACCGGCCTCAAACTACTCTTTATAAACTTCATATTACCAATGTGCTACTCAGACTAAGATACATCACCTATTCTGACCCCTCCATGCCTGCTGACCAGCAATAGCACCCCGTTAAGCAACATTTTGATTTAAAAATTCTCCCTCTGTTTTCAATTACCCACATGGTCTTACCTATCCCTATCTCTGGAATCTCTCCCAACCTCTGATGATGTGTTCCTCTAATTCTGGCATCCTAAGCTTCCCTGATTGGTTCACCATTGGTGGCTACACTTAAGCTGCCTGGGCCCTTCTGGAATTCCCTCCCTACATATCTCTATCTCACATTTCTCCTTTCAGAGACTGCTTAAAACCTACCTCCTTTGTTCTTCTTTGAAATAATGCCTTGGCAGATCTTTAATTCACTTCATACAAGTTTAAAATCTCCTCAAAGACAGCACCTCTGACACTAGTACGCTACAGTGACAGCCTTGAGTTTTCAGCTCAGCACCCAGACTGTGCCTTAACCTCACAACTTTCTGATTCAAAGATGTGTATGTTACCAACAGAGTGACAATTGATTCAATAGTGGGACAGACCTGTTCTTCGCTTCAGTGAGAGAAATTTAAATGAAAATGGTTTCTCACCATTGTGTAAAGCAAACAGTACAACAGCAAAACTGAAATGGAAAGGAATAACAAGCATCTGTATTTATAGAACATGTTTCAAATAATAACATGTGTAACAAAAACAGAAATTGTTGTAAAAACTCAACAGGTCTGGCACCATCTGTGGAGAGAATTCAGAGTTAACGTTTCAGGTCCAGTAAAGGAGGGTCACTGGACCTGATTTCAGTCCTCAGAAGGTGCCAGACTGGTTCAGTTTTTCCAGCAATTTCTGTTTTTGTTTCTGATTTCCAGCATCCACAGTTCTTTCAGGGTTTTTTCTTATAATAAAGAACGTGTGGTTCATTCAATTGGTTAGATTACCCCAGACTTGTGAGGAGATTGCCCTCAAGTTTTGGATAACCTGTCTTTTGGACAGGTCCTTTGTAGACAATTGCTTAATATCAATATAACATCTTAGGGATTTCACAACAGCATTATAAAGCAAATTTTGACTATTAGCAAGTAACATAAGGAAATATCCTGTAAGGTAAGATTTAGTCCAAGGTTTGGTTTTAAGGAATGTCTTAAAGGAAGATCCCAAAATAAGTGATTTATGGAGGGGATTTCAGAGATCAGGACCAAGACAGGCAACCTCTGGAAGAATCATAGCTGGCCACTGTACAGTTACCTAGAAGAATTGTGGAGCTTGGGAAGATTACAGAGATCTGGTGGCACAGGATGGTGGAAATGTTAATGAGAATTTCAGCAGTGAGTATTTTAAAATTGAGGCTTTGCTTAACTTTGAGACAATTGAGGCCAGCAACAGGTGAAGGGGAGTTACATCCTGGGGAGCAGAGCTTTGAACGACCATGAATTTACAGATAGTAGACCGGGGGCACCAGCTGTGAGCATGTTTGGCCAAGAGTGTGTTGCTGTACCTGTATCTGGCCATGAGTTGTTAGAACATAAGCACTTAAGAACTAGGAACAGGTGTAGACCGTTTGGCCCTTCAGGCCTGCTCCTCCATTCAATAAGATCATGGCTGATCTTTTCGTGGACTTAGATCCACTTACCCACGTTCTCACCATATCCCTTAATTCCTTTTTGTTCAAAAAAAATCTATCTTAGCTTTAAAAATGTTTCCTGAAGTAGTGTCAACTACTTCACTGGCAAGGAAGTCCATAGATTAACAACCCTCTGGGTGAAGAAGTTCCTTCTCAATTCAGTCCTAAATCTGCTCCCTCTAATCTTGAGGCTATGCCCTCTTGTCCTAGCTTCACCTGCCAGTGGGAATATCCTCTCTACTTCTTTCTTATCCATTCCCTTCATAATTTTATTTGTTTCCATAAGATCCCCCTCAATCTTCTGAACTCCAATGAATATAATCCCAATCTATTTAGATTCTCCTCATAAACCAACTCCCTCAACTCCAGAATCAACCTAGTGAATCACCTCTGCACCCCCTCCAGGGCCAGTACATCCTTCCTCAAGTAAGGAGACCAAAGCTGCATGCAGTACTCCAGGTGTAGCCTCACCAGCACCTTGTACAGCTGCAATATAACCTCTCTGCTTTTAACCTCAATCCCTTTAGCAATGAAGGGCAAAATTCCATTTGCCTTCCTAATTAGTTGTTGTACCTGCAGACCAACCTTCTGTGATTCATGGACAAAGACACCCAGGTGCCTCTTTATAGGCGCATGCTGCAACTTTTTACCATTCAAGTAATAATCCCTTCTACTATTACTCCTACCAAAATGTATGACTTCACATTTATTTACATTGAATTCCATCTGCCAGATCTTTGCCCACTCATTCAATGTATCTATGTTCCTCTGCAAAGTTTCACAGTCCTCTGCACACTTTGCTCTGCCACTCATCTTAGTGTCATCTGCAAACTTTGACATCCTACACGTGGTCCCCAACTCCAAATCATCTTTATAAATTGTAAATAATTGCGATCCCAACACCAATCCCTGAGGCACACCACTAACTGCCAGCCAGAAAAGCACTAATTTATCCCCATTCTTTGCTTCCTGTTAGTCAACCAATCCTCTATCCATGCTAATACTTTACCCCTAACACCATGCATCCTTATCTTACGCAGCAGCCTCTTGTGCAACACCTTGTCAAAGGCCTTTTGGAAATAAATCTGAATCTATATAATTGCTGTATCTGTATCCAGCCTTAAGCATGTTGCTGTTTCTGGCCATGTGTGTGTTGCTGAATCTGGAGACCTGGCCACGAGCTCGTTGCTCTCCAAGTCTAGAGGTAATATGGCATAAGGAAGGGCTTCAGCATATGTTGAGGATTTATCAACCCAACTCCAATTATAGTTGTAAGCTTTAGCAAAGTGTATTTTTTGAGCTGTTATCACATTATCAGCCATGTCCAATTGGCCCACACCTACGCTTACCTTCCCAGTGATACTGGAAAGCAGTCTGACTCTCCAGTTATCCCAAATGGAGGAGTAGTAACCTTTCTTTGTCATCTTCTATTCTTTTGCGGGATGTAGACATTGCTAATGCCAGGATTGTTGCCCATCTATAATTGCCCTTAAACTAAGATGCTTAATTTGCCAATTGTTATGGTCACCTACCCCGAGACTAGCTTTCAATTCCAGATTCCGAGGGGGTACTTGAAACCATGTCTCCTGGGCATTACCTTGGGCTTCTGGATTATATGGTCAATATCCTCCCTCAACGTCAGCAAAATAAAAGAGCTGGTCATTGACTTCAGGGAGCAAGGAAGGCCTGCCCCCTATCCACATCAACACAGCTAAAGTGGAGATGGTTGAGAGCATCAAGTTCCTAGGAGAAATGATTGCTGATATTCTGTCCTGGACTACTCACGTTGATGAGACAGTCAAGAAAGCACAACAATGTCTTTATCTCCTCAGGAGGCTAAGGAAAATTCAGCACAAAGTCTCTTACCAATTTTTATAGATGCACCGTAGAAAGCATTCTATCTGGGTGCATCATGGCTTGATAGGGAACTTCTCTGCCTATGACCAGAAGAAATTATGGAGAGTTGTGAACACAGCTCAGTCTATCACACAGGCCAACCTTCCATCCATTGAATAAAAACCGAAAGAACTGTGGATACTGTAAATCAGGAACAAAAACAGAAGTTGCTGGAAGCTCAGCAGGTCTGGCAGCATCTGTAAAGAAAAAAGAAAATCAGATCTAACATTTCAGGTCTGGTCACTGGACATGATACATTAACTCGGATTCTCTTCTTCAAAAATCTGCCAGACCTGCTGAGCTTCCAGCAACTTCTGTGTTTCTTCTATTCACTGACACCATGTGTACTTCTCTCTGCCTCAGAAAGTCAGCCAAAATAATCAGACCCTTCCCATCCCAATTTAAACACACTTACCAAAAGGTTCAACAGCAACTTCTTGCCTGCTGTTGTTAGACTTATGAATGGACCTCTCAATTTTCAAAGTTAATGTTGATCTTGTTTTTGTGTTCCTTCTCTCTAGCTGGAATATTGTATTCCTATCATTTTATGAACTTGATAATGGTATGATCTGCCTGTACTGCATGCAAAACAAAACTTTTTAGTTTAAGAATCAAATTAAATCAAATCAAAGTCATCACCACTACACAACTGTCTCTGCCATGTCCACCCCTACAGGTTAGGTACAAGAGAAAGTGTACCTCTTGTGAGAGGTCTAAGAATGACAGGCCATGGATCTAAAGCAATTGGCAAATGGAGGTAAAAGTGACATGAAAACCTTTCATGCAGCAAACTGTTGAGGTCTGGAGCACACTGTGCCAGAGTGAAGTGAGGGAAGGTTTAACTGAATCTTTGAAAGAACCGTGGATAAAAATCAGAAATAAAAACAGAAATTGCTGGAAAAACTCAGCAGGTCTGACAGCATATGTGGAGAGAAATCAGAATTAACATTTTGGGTCCAGTAACCCTTCTTCACAGTAGACACTTCCTGGAAAATGGATTAAGGATAAAGGATAACGTGCGGGTTTACAGACAGTAGGTGTAGGAAACTGTCCTAAATCAGACGTTCATTCCAAGACAGCGATGGACCGAATGGCCTTTTCTGCCCTGTGACAATTGTGACTCTTGCTCGAAATGGACTAATTACAGATTACAGCAGCGTAGCTAAAGATTAACCTTCGACTGTTAGACAACTTTTCAATATAACATAAACAATTTATGAGCTCTTGTGACTCAGGGATGGTGCTTATTTCTGAGTAAGAAAGCCGGGTAAAGTGCCGCCTCCTCCAGTCTTGCGACATTCACAACTCATTGCCTCGCGGGTTGCAATTTGCTGTAATCCCTCAGCCCAAACGGTAGGGGGCGGTGCAGCATTCGGTTCATTCGGAAGGTCTTTTCTTGGCACCTCTGGCCCTTGTCGCTAACTGGGGATGTGTCAGAGAAAGGGAGGGGAGGATGGAAATGAAAACAACGGTATAATCAAGCTTTTTTTAAAAAAAACGTTTTTCTTGCTATCAGCACTAGTACTTAGATAAAAGGCCGAGTCTATTTGTTTCCGAGCAAATATTATTCCTTCCTAACCTTTGACGGCTAGTACCCGTGGCGCCTTGCGATGGGATGTAAACATCACGTGCCCAGAGTCACGTGTCCCGGGTCAGCTGTTCGCTCCTTCCCTCTTCACTGATTCACTGCTTCAGTCCTTCGAGATGGAGTTTCTTTACGGCAATCCCTTCAGCACCCAAGTCGGGCAGCGGGTTGGTAAGAAACACATAAACGTACATTTTCGCGAAACAACGGCGCTGCGTGTCTCTCCCCCCCCGGTCCTGTCTCTCTGAACCAAAACCCCTGTCTGGTTTCGATCCGTTTTAAAACCTTTGCGAAGGGTTTTCCTTTAACGGCTGAAGTTAATGCGACTGGTGATGGGCAGCTGCGTTAGCCAATCAGTTGCAGGTCTCTCCTGTACCGGTCGTCAGTGGGCGTCCAGGTGGGTGGTGCCCTGCCCTGTTGATTGACAGGTGGGACCTCGGGGCTGTCAGTCTTCTTGCAGTTCAGGGACTCCAAACTCCACTATTCAAATATTACATATTTACAAGTGAGAGTACATCCTACACGCACGTTTGAAATTGCCTAAACTGCAGCTTCTTCATTTGTATTTTATTTTTAAAAATTGATATCAAGTACTTAGGGTGTGAAATGTTTAGTAATATTTGAGACAAGCTCAACAGGGCACAGCCTCAAATCCTATCTACAGGAGCTGGTGAAATGTAAGTTCAGTTAATAAAATCTGCAATCAAAAGGTAGTCTTGGTGGTAATGTGATGAAACCATCATTGTTGCAAAGTTCCATATGATTCTCTGATATTCCTTAGGGAAGTACACCTGCTTCCCCTTACTTGGTCTGGCCTCCATGTGACTTCAACCCAGCACCAAAATTGTTGGCTTATAATTATCCCCTGAAACTGAGTAGAAGTCACTCTGGTGTCTATCCCAAATCTTTAAACAAATGCTCGTCATGCTAATGATGTTCACAATCACATGAAAGATGAAGTAAGTACAAGTGGAAATAGTTCGTGTGTTTCAGAGGATGAATACACGAGAAAGTTGTAGAAGAAATCAAAATGGCAGATGTTCTGGTGGTCTAGCAGCATTTATGGAGAGGAAAGAATATTGTTTCAGGGTGATGAATTTTTATCTGTACTGGAAAGAGTTGCAGATTTTGACACATTTTCATTAGGTGTAGATCAAGGGGTAGGACATGAGGAACAGGCTGTAGCAGCATGGTAAGCAGGAAGAATTAAATGACTGACCAATGACAATTCCACTGTTTCCCCTATACCTGTTTAATTTCCATTTAATCTTTCACCAGAATTGCAAAAAGTTAAAGGCTAACTCTCTGTTTTATCTTTATTCATTCCCTAAAGGCTATTAGTGAAACAGTGAGTTTTTACAACATTTGATGATAGTCAGCACTGCAGATACTAGCTTTCAGTTCCCAATGCATTAATTGAATTTAAATTCCACCAGTAACTGTGGATATGAACCCACATCCATGGACTATTGGCCTGGGCCTGTGCCTCTGAATTACTAGTCCAAAGACAAATATCCTGATCTCAAATATTTCCAGTATTCTGCCTTCATTTCAGATTATAAGACCATAAGACACAGGAACAGAAATTAGGCCATTCGGTCCATCAGCCCATTCAATCATGCCTGATAAGTTCCTTATTCCATTTTTCCTCCTTTCTCCCCATAACCCTTGATAATTAAGAACCGATCTGTCTCGATCTTAAATGTACTCCGTGTCCTGGCCTCCGTTTGCCAATGTTTGGAGTATGTTCCTTTAGTAATAGAATAATATGTTTAAGAAATGCAAAGATATGCTGGCAGGGTGAGATGAAGCAAGGTGGGAGGAGGCTCAGGTGAAGTATAAACATCCCAGCAGACCGGTTGGGCAGAACGGCCTGATTCAGTGCTGTTTTGTGTGGTGCTGTGTGCATGACACTTAATGTCAGATTTTGATGTGTGCTACTAGCATTTTGTTTCTGTGCCAGATGTTAGAAGTTAAATATTTGGCTGTGTATTGTTTTGGAACAATGTGAGCTCATGATTTATAAATACACAGTGATTTGCTTTTTATTTTTAGCATACTTGAAGAAGCTGAGTCTTTTCTCTGCAAGATACTCACTCAGTGACATTGCTGGCTGAATTCAGTTTTTCTATAATTAATAGCTGTAGGCCCGTGGGTCAGATATTTACTTAACATTGTATCACAGTCATACAGTTGGTCTGAATTTGGGAATTGTGAATTGTTCTCAAAAGATGAAAGTTGACTTTTCTAGAATTCAAGTAACTGAACATTATGCTGCCCTGGATTTCCCTGCAGGATTGAATGCATTCTCTTAGGTGCTTGGGATTTTAAGCCAACATCAGATTTCCACCTTCAGCTGGTATCACAGCATAGTAGCCAGAAATGGACAGCTTGATAGATTGTCTTACTTCCAGGCCCAGAGTATCTGAGATAGATTGTGCATCCACCCTGCTCCAACAGAAATCAGTAACTCAGTACAGACCAGGAATTGGCATGTGGTTGACCTGCCCATTTTCATAGCCCTTGGCAAATAGAGCCATTTTTGGAGGAGGTTGTCATTCCTAACTAAAACATTTCAGATCAGGTGGGATGTTGATGAAAATAAATGCTGCAGGTAGGAGAGGTCTGAAATAAAGACAGAAAATGCTGCAGACCATTTGTGGAGAGCAAAACAGAATTAATATTATGAGTGGGTGACCTCTCATTCGTAATTTTCTCTGGTTAAAGGTTTCTTAAGTGCCTGGGCGTATCTTGTTCAAAGTTAAGACGATTCTATGTGGGAGACTATAAAAGTCAAGGAGGGTATATACAAGTAAGGCAGAATTACTTCTATACAGCATCTTTACATCGTGTAGTCATAGTATCCCTACAGTGTGTAAACAGGTCATTTGGCCCAACAAGTCCACACTTCCGAAGAGCATCCCACCCAGACCCATTCTCCCTAACTTCCCATGACTAACCCACCTAACCGAAACATCCCTCAGCACTATGGGCAATTTAGCATAGCCAGTCCACCTAACCTGCACATGTTTGGACTGTGGCAGCAAACCGGAGCACCCGGAGGAAACTCACTCAGACACGGGGAGAATGTGCAAACTCCCCACAGACAGTCGCCCGAGGTTGGAATTGAACCCGGGTCCCTAGTGCTGTGAGGCAACAGTGCTAACCACTGAGCCACTGTGCGAAAGATACTTGGGCATGGGTTTGAAGTGCAGAAACTATTCGTCTGTCAGCTTAGTATTATTGGACCTGATGAAAAGAAGACCACAAATATACCGAGTTATCTCTCAACGTGTACACTTCCAACCAGTGTTATAAGTTGGAATCTTGCTGGACTGTTTGGCTTAAGAGCTTGGGGAAGTTTTGTTCATGTTATTGCGTCAGCCAAGCTCAGTTGATGATTGATTCTGAAGATGTTTGCAGGGATTGTAGATGTACGATGTTGGGGTGCGTTGACCTGTGACAGTATTTAGGGAGCCTAAAATGAAATTATGCAGTGCAAGCAGCTACATTGTCACTGGATCTTCATTGCAATCTTAATGCAGAGTGTCTATTGACACTACTATGTCCATCAATGAGATCATACAACAGGATTCTCGGTTAACAGACTTGTATACAAGTGGAATATTTCATTAATTCAACAAAGCAAAGGAGGTCAATTTACAATGGCTGTTTGAAATAGAAACTCCTCCTACTGCAACACGCAGAACTTGAAACCAAAATTGGAGCAAGTCAATCTCTCCATTACGATACAGTGGTTGTATATAACACAAACAATTGATGAGGGTAATCGGTAGAGTGTAAGACTCCTCCACATTTTGTTATCTCAATTAATACATTTGCTCCTTGAGGCTTTTCTCTGGTTATTTTATGCTGTGCAACTACAATGCTGGAGGATTTTTTTAAGATCTATCTCACTGAGAAGACTTCAGGCCAATTCACATCCAACCTGCTCTGAAACTTCCGTTCTTGCTTTACAGCTGTGAAACAGCAACAACAACAATCCACAACATCCTAAAATAAAGTCAATTTGACCATCTCCCAATATTAACACACTCTTTTAAAATGTTTCAAGATCTGGATTTGCATCATCAAAAATTATTAAATTCTTCCTTGGGCTGTACAGCATGTTTTGTTAAAATCTCTTCATTAGATTTTGGATATTTCATTTACAGGCACAGATGAGTTGTGCTGAAGGATCTGTCGTATGACTGACAGGAATGAATTAAATTGAGGTCAAGGCATGAGACCTGGATCTTTTGCCCGTAATATCAAATCCAGTCACTTTAAACAGTACAAAGGTTTAGATGTGATTGACAAGGGAATTTCCCCAATTACCTCCAATCTGTCCAAGAATCATGGTATTCATGTAACTAACCACTTGTGGGCTATCAATTGGTATGTTAAATTGAGGTCAGAACTTGCCCCACCTACTTCAAAATGGGTCGTCAAACACTTTTGTTCACTTGCTTACAAAGTGAAGCTTAGGTGAATGCCTGTAGTATGAGCATTCATGAGAGTTGAAGTGAGCCTGAGAGAAGCTGAAGTAAGTTGAGAAGTTGTGATGAAGTATAAAGTCAACTTTAGCCTTAATTTAATGTCAACATTAATTTGTAATTCATTTTGGTATTGAAGACAGTACCTCTTCATAGAACAATATAGCATAGAAGGAGGCAGTTTGACCCATCATGCATGTACTGCCCTTTGAGAGTAGTCAAATTTAGTTCAGTTTTTTGTTTCCCTGTATCCCACTAAGCATTTTCCTTGTTGTAATGCCCACAATTACTGGTTCACAACTGCGTTCTCACCTAGGATTAAGGCAGTGAAGTGTGCCCAATGAACTTTCAGTAGAACGTGACACTCTGTGCTAGTTCAATGAATTTATTCTCTCAATTGATTATTCATTTCAAATTGAATGTGAACTTCTGTCATGCGGTACTGTGTAAGTAGGTTTTCAAAACCAGCTCACTCTAGCCTGTATAATACAAAGCTGCTGAGATTTATAGTAAATAGCCCACTAACAATTCCAGTTCAGTCGCTTTCATTTGTTGAGAATTTGAAGGATGTAATTCGGTGGGATGAGATTCTGGTTATGTATTCAGCCTGAAAGAAATACACAGCCACTGACATTGAAGAATTTTGTAAAATAACATTACAATAAAATGTTGGATCCATTGGAAAATATTTGTTTCAGGCTGCAATATTTTTGGGTAAATTATTGTGCTCCTCCAGCATTGCCAGTTTTGGAGAAGACTGTATTTTCCCACTCTGCCCATTAGATGAGCCTGATCTCTTTGTCACAGAGGCAAGGAACAGGATTGAGAAAATGTTTTTGAATTGCAAAATTGGGTGACTGGAGGACACCTCAACAAGGAGGTTTCTTATCAGGCACGTTTTAAAAACTTAAATTGAAAATGCACCACATTATTTTGATGGCACTCCCACTCAGCTGGGGGTGATCTGCACCCAGCCTTGTTGGGAGACTGGCAGTAGTAAACTGGGAAATCCCATTTTCTCCTTTAAACTTTTTTCATCAAATGTCCCAGTGGGCTTAATTGCCAACTCTGCCACTCATGGGTTTGGAAATCTCCCTGTGCACTGAACCCAAGTCGATTAAAATGGTCAGGGTCAGGAGGTTACTGACCAATTAATTTTTGGGCTCTAATAGGTGGAAGAATTCAAAAAGAAAATCAGGTTTACAGCAAGTACGCTTCATTAGCCCAACCTTTGGGTAGTTTTCCTGTATTTTACTTCAAAAATACATTGAAGATCACCCATCTCCCACTGTATTACCACATTGTGATTTCCACATTCCAAGTTAATCTTGTGACTTGTGTGATTGAAGGACGTTTTTGTTATTCTACGTTGCTACAATGGGTAACTTGGATGAGTTGAATCATTGGCACCCTAGTGTCTGTTGGAAAGAAAATCCTTTGTTCTGTTTACTTGATTCAACACCATAACCTTGTTTATGGTATTGGGATTCTGATAATGTATCCAAGTCCTTATTTGCGAAGCTGATGGAAACCTGAATAAGTACAGATCCTGACTTTTTTCTAATGTTAGGATACGTGCTTTATGTCCTGTTGACAGCCTGCTATTAACAGTGCAATTGCTCTCTTTCAGAAGAGATTTCAGAAAAGAATGTGAGGGATGGCAAAGTTTAATTTGAAAGGAATTGATGAACAAAGCTTCAGAAGATGTATATTACCCATCTATCAGATAGAAGCAAAGGAATTTACTTTAATACAAAGGTTGCAGCCATTGAATTCTGAATGTTGTCTTTGCACTGCAAGATTTAAAAAGTCACTTCCTTAATTGTGGACATTTTGGAAACTGCAGATATTTGGTAACTGTTTCAGAGTGAAATCTATTGACCAGTTGGAAAAAAGAAGCAACATTCTCTTGCAGATATTTTGTAATAAGTCTGTGAGCATAAAGAACGGAGGTTGTGGCAGTTCTGATGATTGCTCAGTTTGGTATATTTAGCACTTTCTGTTTCTAAATTTTGTTTTCTCATTGCCTGTCTCAGTGGTACGTATAGGAGGTTCCCAAATGCCGTGCTCAATCAGTGGAAAAGACTGTGTATTTTTTTTTGGAACCTATATTTTTGAAATACATTTACTGTGTAGATTTCACAAATCATTTATGTGGTGTAACAAGGTTATTATTGAGCCAATTTGATTTGATCTTGTAACTTTTAAGTTGTTTAATCTTCTCTTTTGTATTTATGACCTCACCAAATGTATTGCTAAAGTACAATAAGAAAATAAGCTTAACCAAGCTGGAGGAATCTCACCTCAGTTTGCACTCAGGCACTTTACAGTCACTCAGACTCAATGTGGACTTCCACAACTTCAGCATTTCACTTCTAGTCCGCTTTGTTCACATCCCATAAGACCATGGGATATAGGAGAAGCAGTACACCTGTGAACCCAGCGAGTCTGCTCCAAAGGCTCAGGCTAGGCACAGTTGGATGACTGAGCAGTGTAGATGAGCGACAGTGGATGTGAGGATGGTGTCACGGTTGTATATTTGCACCATGCCAGCAGATGTCCTGACAAGTGTAGCTACTGACAACACAGGTTCACTCATACCCTGCAGATGGTCGAAGTCACTTCACTGCATAAGGCTCCTGAGTTAGTGGGTCTATACTGAACAAGAACATTCCCAGCTACCAGTGAACCGCTCAAGAAACATGAAACATAATAAATATTTGAAGCTTGGCTTCTTTGCATTGAGCTTCAGATGTGTTTTTAAATCAGTACCGTATAACTAGTTGTAGCAATCAGAAACCAATCTGTGTTATTGGCCTTAAAATCCCTATTGTGATTTAGAAAAGGAAATCAACCTGATTTATGAAATCTCAATGAGAACAGGTCTTTGCATTGGGGTAGAAATAAGATCTGCATTTGCACATTCTACCAGAAGTATTTTTTTTAAGTGTAATGGATAGTAATAACTGACAGGCTATTGAGTTGTCTTCTAGAAACTTTGAATCAGAGCTGTTTACTAGTGAGCATACTCCCGAGATTTAAATAAAAGTCAGATGTCACTGTTGAGAATGATTGATTGATTTTTGCATTCAGTGTTGGACCAAAATAACTTACTAGTATGTATCTTAAACCTGATTGGAACAAATCCCTGTTGTTATGTGCAGTGATTCAGGTCCATACACAAAGCAAACAGTACTAGGCTTGAGTTTAGGTAGTACCTGAAACTAAGACCATCAGGTGGAGGAGCATTGCAAACAAATCTAATCGTTTTCCACCCAAGAGTCCCATTTGTGGATGCTGTGTGATAATCATTGACGAAGCTTGATACTTTTTCTTTTCCAGGTCCAAGGCCATTTGACCTGTTGTCATATTTCTGGTATTTATAAATGTTAGGTCAGACAGTTATTCCAACATAATTCATCCTTTCCTAATGTGCAGAAATGTGGGCAATCAAGATCGCAAACACTTGTCAATAGGTTAATGGATATGGAGTATATCTTTCCCATCTTCCTTCATGCCCAAGGCTGCCTATGCCATAAGGGAATTTGTATGCTTGGTATCTTGAAAAATTTGTTCTGTTAATGTTTGTGTTTTTAGAATTTATTCTGCAGTGGGATAGTAAACTGGCGCAGGGTGCTTCACAGGAATGTTATGAAGCAAATCTTAGCATCGAGCCTCATTAAAAATAAAATATATCATTCAGGAGCACACTAGACTTATGGATTATTTGTTCATGCTGTTAACGTTAGTAGTGTAAAGTTCCTATTCAGTCCTCAGACTAGTTCTGACCTCTGTCATCTCCCACCAAGACTGCTTACTTCCGGTTCGTCCATCTCGGTCCCAGTCTGACGTGATTATCTGAAGAATCCCTCATTCATGCCTTTATTATATGTAATCGCCTTTTGGCCAGTCTCCCACCTTGCATCCTAAATAAACTAAAACTCTGCCTGTTCTAAACTGTCTACCTTACCATGCCCTGATCGTCCTTAAAATTGACTTCTTTCTGTCCAAGATTTCAGTCACCTGTCCTAAT
The DNA here is from genome assembly GCF_030684315.1 of Stegostoma tigrinum. Classification (NCBI taxonomy): domain Eukaryota; kingdom Metazoa; phylum Chordata; class Chondrichthyes; order Orectolobiformes; family Stegostomatidae; genus Stegostoma; species Stegostoma tigrinum. The sequence goes on from NC_081391.1 coordinate 4,241,859, forward strand.
ATCTCCTTATGTGGCTTCATGTCAAATATTCTTTGACCATCACTACTTCAAATGCAGCAGCAAATTAATGCAGATGGTGGAATCTGTACAGGTAGTTCTCCTGTAAGCGAACATTGCGTTCTTGTGTGGCCTTGTGCTGTAGAAAATCGCATTATGGGGCAATCGCTATTGAAAATTGCTATACCTGTAGAGCAGAAAGTTGGCATTATCCAAACAGTGTCCACTATTCATTAAAAGTGTTACAGCCAATTCATGTTAACAAAACGCGCATTATAGCAGAAATACCTACACTGGAGATCACAGCGGGTCGGGCAGCGTCCGTAGAGAGAAAGCAAGCTGACCTGTTTCGAGCCTAGATGACTCTTGGTTAGAGCTGAATGTCTTGTATAAAAGATAATGGGAACTGCAGCTGCTGGAGAATCCGAGATAACAAAGTGTGGAGCTGCATGAACACAGCAGGCCAAGCAGCATCTTAGGAGCATGAAAGCTGATGTTTTGGGCCTAGACCCTTCATCAGAAAAGGGGGCGGGGGAGAGGGTGCTGAAATAAATAGGGAGAGAGGGGGAGGTTTTTTAACTGTATGGAATGCAAGTTGCTGTTGTGTTGCAGTTTCTCATTTTCTTGTAAGAAAAACCTGTATGCTACATTCTGTCAAATTATAGCAAGTAGTGAGGATGACACACAGAATGTACAGAGAGATATAAGCATAAGCAGAGAGATTGAATGAGTGGGCCAAAATTTGGCAGGTGGAATATAATGTGGGAAAATGTGAGGTTTTGCACTTTAGCAGGAAGAATAGAGTGGTGAGATGTTAAATGAGGAAAGACTGCAGAAAGTTGCAGGACAGATGGTTCAGGGTGCTCAGCAATAAATCACAAAAAGCTGACATTTAACGATTAGTAGGGAAGGCAAATGGAATCTTGACCTTCATTTCAAAGCAATGGAATACAAAAAAGAGGGGGCAGGTTTGCTAAATCTACATAAAGCAGTAATTAGACTTGCATCTAGAATAATGTAAACAGTTTTGGTCCCCTTAGCAATGGAAATACATTGGCATTAGAGGCATTTTGGAGAAGGTTGACTCTGGGGGTGGAAGGACAAGAGGTTATGTAGGTTGTGCTTGAAATCATTGGAGATTAGAAAAATGAGGAGAGATTTTATTGAGGCACAAGATTCTTGGGTGTCTTGACAGAATAGACACGAAGAGGTTGTTTCCCATTGTGAGTGTGTCTAGGTCTAAGAGGCTTAATCTCAGAGTATGGGGGTCAGCCATTTGAGTGAGAGATCACAAGAAATTTCTTGAGAGTACTAAATCCCTGGAATTCTTTACCACAGAGGGCAGCTGAGGTTAGGTCATTAAGTGTTAATGGCTGAGAAAGGCAGATTTTTAATCTGGAAGGGAATTAAAGGGTAAGGGGATAAAGTGGAGAAGTGGAATTGAGAATTATCGGGTTAGCTAATATCTCATTGAATGGCAGAGCAGACTGGATAGGTTGAATAGTCTACTTCTCCGCTGTCTTATCTGCCAAGCTTTTGCCCATTCACATGATCTCTCTGTGTCCCTGTGCACATACTTTGGGTCATCCTCACAGCTTGCCTTTCCACCTACATTTGTGTTATCTGCAGACTTGGCTTAGGATGTTCATTTTCCTGATCCAAGTCATTACTACGTATTGTAAATGACCATGGCTCCAGTAGTGATCTCTGTAGCACTTGTTACAGCTTGATATCCTGAAAATGCCCATGTTATCTAACTTTCTCTCCTATACTTAGCTAATCTCTTTCTGTACAATGTACTACTGCTAACCATGGTCTCCTAAGTATACTGATGTGTGGTATGTTATTGATTACTTCTTGAATATCCAAATATATTACGTCTTCTGGTAATCCTTCTTTATCCATCCTGCTTGTTATCTCAAAGAATCTTAACAAATTTGTCAAGAATGATTTCTCCTTCATGAAGCCACACTGACACTGCTTGACTATATACATTTCTGAATGATCTGGTATTGCATCCTTTATAATAAAGTAATGTTTTTCCAAGAACAGGTGTTGTGCTAAGTGGGCCTACAGTTGCCTTTTTTGTTTGTCTCCTCCCATTTTTGAATAAAGGTGTTACATAAGCAATTTTCCAATGCTCTGGAACTTTTCCAGAATCTAAGGATTCCTGGAACATTAGGCAGTCCCTTGAGACCAAGCATGATTTTTTTTGTATGCTGGAGTTGTGGATCTTGCGGTGCTGTAGCCACACAGCTCACCACAAGTGGTGTTTGAAGAGGCAGTGGGTGGGGTGCTTGGGCTTTTGCACACTCCTTTCGCTGTTTGTACTTCGTTTCCACCTAATATCTGTTGGAAATGCTAGAAACAGTTGGCATGCTTGTGGATACTTTTCCAGTTTGGACAGTTTTGGGCAAACATTTCCCATGAGTCAGATGAGGATGTTTTATGTTTTCAGGGACACAAAATGGGTGTCCTTGAAGCGTTTTCTCTGCCTTCCTAGTAAATACATTTTATGATAGAGATTGGAGTACAGATTTTTTGTTTAGAAGTCTTGTAGTCAGGCATGCAGAAGTCATGACCCTCCTAAAATTACTGACAGGCAGCTACCAGTGCCTCGATGCTGGGGATATTAATTGGAGGGAGGACATTGATAGTGGAAGGCCTGTCTTGCTACTGGATTCGTATTTTGTGGAGGCATTGCTGATGATAATTCTCTGAGAATTAACATGTCTGCTGTAGGTTGTTTGTATCTTGGCAGGAGAAAGAGAACTAACGCTAGAGCTTGTAGACAATGATCATTCAAAGTTTAATGTCTTTGTCATCAAACACTCTGTCCTTCTGAAGAACTGACATGGGTAATGCTGATCTGAATCATGCAAAGCCGCAAGGCCCCAGGTCTTGACACAGATTGGTCTTGACATTGAGTGATCTGATGTTTGCTGGAGATCAGGTAAGAGGGCATAAAGTTGTTTACCCCCTTGTTGGGGAAATGAATTGCAATTGTCAACCTGAAATTTCCCAATTGTGGACCCTTGCTGAGTGTGTGAAGAGATTGTTACTCTGACTGAGAATTGAGTGATTTTAGGATTATCCACATAGCTTATACACCAATTTCTTGATTTCACTGTTGTGACATTTGTACCTTACAAACCAAAGTTATTTGCTTTAAAGCATACAAGATAAATCAATTGTCTTTTATCTGTAAGTATTTGTCTCTATTCCTGTATTCACCCTCTCTTTGTGGATTATTCTGTCATTTTAATTAGTCAACACCGCAGTCCTTAGACCACTTCATGTCTTTACTTATTCAGTACTTTACTTATTCTGCTACTTTGTGTAATTTGCTGAAAGTTGGCCAGATCAGAATGTAGAATGAAGTTAAGAGTCTGTATGATCTTTTATGCTGGATTTTTTATAAAGAACTATGGAATAGGCTCTGTTTACACAGCTATGCCATGTCCTCGGATTGAAGTAACAAGTTCTTCAAATTGCACCTGCTTGTAGCCATTGAACAGACTTTTTTTAATTTGAGCTCTTTTTAGTATTGGACATATTTTAAATTTGCAAAGAAAATTACCATTGTTTACAATGAAATAGCTTTGTACAGTTTTTCAAGGTTGCTGGCATTTATTTTAAAACTGGTTGCTCACTAGCAGAAGACTCAACACTTATTAAAAATGTTTGTTTCTCTTTTGCTGACCCCATATGCAGTTGTCTTAAATTGTTGTAGTTTTATTGTCATTTAAAAAGTAAGCCTTGATGTCTTTAATGTGAGGCAGGGAAGAAAATGTATGGGCTTCGACATTGTCGGATTGTGCTGGCTAGTGGAAGATGCTGCACCTGGGCAATTATGCAAATATGTTTGAACAGAACTGCGCACAGAGCCTGGTTTTAGGTCAGTTGTTGTCTACTGTCGTCCCCATTCACCCTCTTTTCTGTGTTGGGAGTGGAGTGTGCAAGTCTTATCTTCTGTGTGGAACCTTTTGTATACCTCTTGAGGCAGTTGTTGCTGGCTCTCCCTAGACAACTTGTATAAAAGGTTGTGACTAACTCCGTGACGATTCAGACAATGACGCTTCAGTTTTTCCCATGATTCTTATGTTACTGACCGTCAATGGTTTTATGGGGGATGTGTGATTTCCAAGATGTGCTTTTCCTATATTTCAGTGAGGATCATTTTGGGCAAGTATTCTCTGTTCGTCTTGGTTCTCTGCCAGAAGAACTCTGGAACTTTGCCTGGGGCACCACATATGTTTGTGAAAGTTTACCTGAGCTATGCAGAGAAACCCTGAATGGTAAACCGTGTTTACCTAAAGGTCTTGAGTGCTGGTCATTAACATGTTAGTAGCTCTGGTTGGTCATATTTATCTTCCTGCTATTTAGTTTATAAATAAACTGCAAAGGAAGCTGATTCTATCCTCCTCCAATAAAAGGAAGCAATGGGCTTCTGCTATCACCCTGATTCTCCAACTTAGTAACTGGTATCGAGCAGTAATGCCTTTAATGACTTCATGATTACAAGTGTCTATCTTTGAATCCTGTGGAAATAGCCATATTCGCTGGTTCTCCTAGGTAGTGGATAGTAAACATTTGCAGTGGTTTCCTTCAGGCAGCTGCACTGCCTGAATTATGGCAGCTCCATTTTTATAATGCTGCTTGTGTTAAGTTCTTATTAGTTTGATTTGGAGCATGTTTGTTCTGTGCGTGCATGGTGCCTGAAAAATGTGTTTGTTTTTTCTAATACCCTGTCAGAATCAACTAAATAGCTTATTTTTTTCTTCAACACTTGAGTGGATTCCCCGCTATCTTATATTTGTCTCAGTTTATGTCTGACCAGTTGTTTTGTTGTGGTGCAACCCAGTGCTCCAGTGGTACTTTTTATGTTATGGGAGAATGACACTGTTTTACTTTAATTGACTGACTGGTATTCAATTGAAAATGTAGTTCCTCAGTTTGTACTCCTGAATATTCTACACTATACAGAGGAGTTTAGTGTTAATTGTACTCCGTTACTTTGAGGAAGTACGAGCTGTATGTCTGTCTGATTGTCAGTCACAGATGCTATTTGTGCAGATGACCAAGGCAAAGTAAACCATTGAGCCTGCCTCCTCTTTCCGTCCCTTTTTCCTGTCTTGATTGTTCTTGCATTTGCTTGCTTTGCAATGGTGGTGGATTGTTAAACAAGTAACAAGGTGGTGGTTCTAAAAATGTCCCCATCCTCAATGGTGGGGGATCCCAGACCTTAGTGCAAAAAGCTGAGGCTGAAGTATCTACCTTCACCCTCAACCAAAAATGCTCAGAGGATGATCTGTCTTGACCTCTGGCATCTGGGCACGACAGAAGGATATCTTCAACTGTTTTGATTCTACATGATATCAAGAAATGACTTTTCTCCAGGGTTTGTGAACCTTCTTTCTACCAAGGAAGAAGAGTTCCCAGAGCCTTTGAACATCTTATGGTTGAGCTAGATAGATTCTTGTTAAACAAGGAGTGAAGTGGGAGTTTGAATTTACGTTACAGTCAGATTAACCATGAACGTATTGATGAGTGGAGCAGGCTAGAGGGGCTAGTTGGCCTACTGTGACATTGTTTTGATGTTGTTCAGGGCTTTGGTAGGTCTCTTCAGGAGCACTGTCTAGTTCTGGTCAAACTGTTATGGGAAGGATATCATTAAATTGGAGAGGGTTTCAAAAAGTTTTACCAGGATGTTGCTGGGAATGGAGGATTTCGTAAGGAGAGGCTGGATAGGTTGGGACTTTTTCCACTGGAGCATGGTAGGTTGAGGGGTGACCTTTTTTAAAGGTTTGTAAAATCATGAAGGGTATAGATAAGGTGAATGGCAAGTGTCAATTCCCTCAGCAGGGAAATCAGAACTAGGCAGCATAGTTTTGAGGCAAGGGGTAAGATTTGAAGAAGACATGAGGGGCAAATTTTTTACTCAGTGCTTCGTGTGGAATGAACTTCCAGAGGACGTGGTGGATGCGGGTACAGTTAGAAAGTTTAAAGGTCGTTTGGATAAGTACTTGAATAAGGAAGCTTTGGAGGGATATGGGCCAAGAGCAGGCAGGTGGCATGTGTTTAGTTTGGGATTATAGTCAGCATGGCCTGGTTGGACTGAAGTGTCATAGCGCGGAAACAGACCCTATCCTGCTCCTACTTTGAATATTTGAATGAATACTTTTGGAAAAAGTGCTTAATTAACTATAATAGAGGTTTGTAGTGGAAGAGAGTTTCTCAAAATGGAGAACTGTGACCAGTGGTGTTCCACAGGGATCCGTGTTGGGACCACTGTTGTTTGCGATAGACGTAAATGATTTAGAAGGTAAAGATTGTCTGATTAGCAAGTTTGCAGATGACACTAAGATCAGTGGAGTAGCAGATAGTGAAGGGGACCATGCAGTAGAATATAGATAGATCAGAAAGTTGGGTGGAGAGTTGGCATTAGGAGTTTAATGCAGGAAAATGTGAGGTGATGCATTTTGGAAGATCCAATTCAAGAGTGAACTATACAGTAAATGGAAAAGCACTGGGGAAAATTGACGTACAGAGATCTGGGTCCATTGTACCCTGAAGGTGGCAATGTAGGTGGATAGAGTGGTCAAGGCGGCCTAAGGCATGCTTTCATTCATTGGATGCGGTATTGAGTACAAGAGTTGGCAGGTCATGTTGTAGTTGTGTAGGACTTTGATCCAACCACATTTGGAATACTGTGTACAGTTCTGGTTGCCACATTACCAAAAGGATGTGGATGTTTTGGAGAGGGTACAGTGGAAGTTCACCAGGACGTTGCCTGGTATGGAGGGTGCTAGCTATGAAGAGAGGTTGAGTAGATTAGGATTATTTACATTAGAAAGACAGAGGCTGAGAGGGGACCTGATTGAAGTCTACAAAATCACGAGGGGTATAGACGGGGTGGATAGCAAGAAGCTCCTCTCTCCTCCTTCTCCCCCCCCCCCCCCCCCGAGTGGGGGACTCAGTTACTAGGGGTCACTATTTCAAGGTGAGAGGGGAAAAGTTTGAGGGAGATATGCATGGAAAATTCTTTACGCAGAGGCTTGTGGGCTGCCTTGAACGTGTTGCCAGCGGAGGTGGTAGAGGCGGGCATAATAGCGTCATTTAAGATGTATCTGGACAGATACATGCATGGGCAGGGAGCAGAGGGATATAGATCCTTGGAAAATAGGCAACAGACTTAGAGGATCTGGATGGCACAGGCTTGGAGGGCTGAAGGGCCTGTTCCTGCGCTGTAATTTTCTTTGTTCTTCAAGGCACTCTGTCTAAAAATATGAAAGGAACTGTGAATGCAAATTTTTCTGTTCTACAAGAAGTCACCTGAGTCCTGGTGTTTCTGTTCACCCTGTTAGTTTGTACAAAGCACTTATTGGGGTGGACAGGAAATTAGAAAGGCAGCAAGGGTGATAAATGGCTGTAGATCTGTGGTTGAGGGAATGAAGAATCCACTTGGATTCCTGACGTGAGTGAATGCGCATACGTTGTTAGCGTGTGCAATTAAGTCTTGGTTGATAACAGAATGGAAATTGGCTATCATGTAATATTACAGATTTTCTATTAAGGATTACCCAAAAGTGTGACCCTTTTTGAAATAAGATGAGGGTAATTGCCAGCATTGGGAGTGTGGTTAGAATGGCACCCACTCCTCAGGAGGAAGAGGAGCCAAATTGACAAGGGGAAGGCTACAAAAAGGATAAATTGGAAAGATCAAACAATTTTAGTTGCAAATACTAATTAATATGATAACGTACTAAAAGATTGTAAAACACATTTCTATTTTGCGAAGTATTGGAACTAACTTTTACTTGTTATGTCTCTGATCGCTTTCAGTTAAGATGCTTCCTAACATGCTGTACTTTTTTTTTAAAAACAGAACAAGCAACAGATGGCTCTTTGCAGGCAGAGGATTGGGGCCTCAACATGGAGATATGTGATATCATTAATGAGACTGAGGAGGGGTGAGTAGTATTATGATTGAGCAAAGTATAAGTAAACTTGAAGTGACAATCTGTCTTTGCTTGCAGGAATGTTGTTCTTGAGTGGAGGAGATTACGAAAATTTTTTTGCATGTGATGGTTAGGATGTGAAATATGTTGCCAGAAACTCTTGCGATAGCGACAATTATGCTTTCAACATAGAACACAACCTAGCAGGTTGAGAGAAAATACCAGGGTTTAATACAAGGAATGTTGTTTTTCGTGTTTTAAGTTAATATCCTTTATGCAACAAAATTTTGTTTATGAAGTGCGAGGATTGTGATAGACTTCTAAAGATCATAGTTTGGTGGAATGAACAGATTTATGATCAAAAAAACCTTAATATAGACAAGTGTGAAATGATACATTTTGGTAGGAAGAACAAAGAGAGTGCAATGCAAGAGATGATGTAGAAGCAGACAGATTGGCATTTCCATGCACAAAGGTTAAATGTGGCATAGTGAGTTGAAAAAATGATAAAGGCATATTGAATCTGTATAAATGGAAGAAATAGTGAAAAAGCAAGCAAGTTATAGCGCTTTTTTATAACCGCGCTATTGTGTTCTGTGCATGCACCACACTTGAGTTACGGACCGACTGTTTCCAGTGACAGAAGTGCAAATCAATTCAAGATTAGTTTTAAAAAACAACTATAAAATAAAGGTTACAATCTGAAATGCACTACTTAATCTGTGGCGAGTTAGATTGATCTATGGTTCTTAAAAGGGAATTGGGTAATTATCAAGAGAGATTTGCAAGCTTATAGAAAAGACGGAGGAAGAGAATGGGGCTAGCTATGTTGCTCTTCTAGAGAGCACCAACATGGACGCAGTGGTACTGAACAAAGTCATTCAGCTGGAATCATTCTCTGATTCCAAGATTCCTTTCTCTCAAATATTTACTGTCCTTTGATTACTCTTATGCTCTTCACCTCAACTAACATGTAATAGTGAGTTTCTCCTAAATTCCTTATTGGATGCAGTAGAGACTATTTATGCCTTCTTTGACATCTTTCAATATACTCTGTTATACCCCTTAAATAGTTAAAGACTGCTTTTGGAGAACACAACCACCTGCAAATTCCCTCCCAAACCACAACACCCTGACTCAGATCTATGTTGTCACTTTTTTTTTGGTGTTGGTTGATCAAAATTCTGGAATTCTCTCCAAAACAACACTGTCATGTACCTGCACCTCGTAGACTGCAACAATTCAGGAAGACTCTTCAGCACCATCTTCTCAATTCCCAATTGCCTTAGAGAAAAAATGATGGCCTGAGCAGTGCTGTTAATGTCTGATTTTTTTTTTAAAAAGTAAGCTCATTGCCTTATCTGAGAGAGAGTAGCCTGTAACCTGTTCAGTGCTTCATGATTATAACCTCTTCAGTTGTGCTGTAAATAGTTATACAGTCACTGAGATGAATGACATGGAAGCACTCTCCAGTCCAACTCGTCCATGCTGACCAGATAATTAAATTAATTAAGTCCCATTTGCCAGCAGTTAGGCCATATCCCTCTAAACCCTTCCTATTCCATTCAGATACCTTTTTAAATGTTGTCATCGTACCATCCTTCATCACTTCCTCTGGCAGTTCATTCCATACACACACACACCACCCTCTATGTAAAAATGTTGCCCCTTGGGTCCCTTTTAAGTCATTCCCCTCTCGCCTTAAACCTTATGCCCTCTGTGTTTTGGACTGCCCTACCTGGGGGAAAAGGCTATTCATCCTATCAATGTCCCTCCATGAATAAATTGAATCAGCTTTGTCATATGTACTTAAATGATTATAGTGAAAAGTTTATAAGTCACCACTGACAGCACCATCTTAGGTACAGAGTTACCGAGGTACAGCTTCAGTTACAGATTACTGAACAGAATAACAACGTCACTAATACACGGCACCAGCTTAGGTACAGAATACAGAAAATGAGGAGCAAATTAAAAGGCAAAAATCATGGTCTGACTCCAAGGGCTCTCTGCAGTAGAACAGTGCAGGAAGCCTCCTTGTGGTTTGACTGCTGGTCGCTGGTGTGCTCTCTCTGCACCACTTATCGTGATTTCATAAACCTCCATAAGGTCACCCTAAGCCCCTGTGCTCCAAGGAAAGTAGCCCCAGCCTATTTTAGAGGTAGGTACAGTTACAGCATTTAAAAGGTATTCAGAGAGGTACATAAATAGGAAAGGTTTGGAGGGATGTGGGCCAAACGCAGGTGAATGGGACTAGTTTAGTCCAGGAAACCTGATCGGCATGGGCGTGTTGGACCGAAGGGCCTGTTTCCATGCTGTATGAGTCTGATTCTATTCAGTCTCTCACTATAGGATAAACCCTACAACCTGGCAACATCTTTGTAAATCTTTTCTGATTCCTTTCAAGTTCCACAACATCCTTCCTATAGCAGGGAAACAGGAATTGCACAAAGTATTCCAAAAGTGGCCTAAGCAATATTCCGTACTCGAAGCACTGACCAATAAAGTCAAGTGTACCAAACACTGCCTTCACTATCCTGACTACCTGCAACTCCACTTTCAAGGAACTATCAACCTAGGCTCCAAGGTCTCTTTGTTTAGCAACACTCCCCAGGACCTTCCCATTAAGTGTATAAGTCCTGTTCTGATTTACCTTTCCAAAATGTACCACCTCGCATTTATCTAAATTAAGTTCCATCGGCCAGTCTTTGGCCCATCAGTCCATTTGATCAAGGTCCTGTTTTACTTGGAGATAATATTCCTTGCTGTTCATAACACCAACTATTTTTTTGTATCATCTGCAATCTTAACTAACCATACCAACTAATTCATTTCCAGTTGATTCATATAAATGACAAAAAGAAGTGAGCCCAGTACTAATCCCTGCAGCACACCACTGGTCACAGGCCTCCAGCCCATAAAGCAACCTTCCACCACCACTCTGTCTACTGCCTTCGAGCCATTTTGTATCCAAGTGGATAGCTTTCCCTGTATTCTGTGAACTAACCTTGTTAACCAATCTACCAAGGTGGAACCTAATTAAACGCCTTACTGAAGTCAATATTGACTGTGTTCACTGCTGTATCTTCTTCAGTCATCTTCATTACTACTTCAAAAAACTCAATCAAGTTAGTGTGACATGATTTGCCATATACAAAGCCATGTTGACTACCCCTCATCAGTCCAAATACGTGTAAATCTTGCCCCTCAGAATCCCCTCCAACAACTTGCCCATCACTGATGTCAGGTTCACTGGTCTATAGTTCCCTGGCTTTTCTTTGCCGCCTTCCTTAAATCATGCCAACTTCCAATCTTCTGGCACCTCACCTGTGGCTATTGATTATGCAAATATCTCAGCAGGGCACCAGCAATCACTTCCCTTGCTATTTCATTTCTGAAAGCTTCCCACATAATTTTAGGCTATACCTGTTCAGGTTGTTGGGATCTACCCACCTTATTGCATTTTAAGAGGTCCAGCACCACCACCTCTGGAAAAGGGACGCTTTTTGAGATGTCTCTATTTATTTCTGAGTTTTCGACCTTTTCCACCCACAGCAAACACTGATGCAGAATACTCGCCCATCTGCAGTCCTACATGTAGGTGGCCTTGCTGATCTTATAGGGGTGCTATTATCTGCCTAATTAATGCATTCATAGGATGCAGGTGTTGTTGGCTGGACCACATTTAATACCTGTACCCAATTGTTAAGAGTCAACCATATGGCTGTGTATCTGCTGTCACATGTAGGCCAGACCAAGTAAGGATGGCAGTTTCCTTCCTTGAAGGACATTAGAGAATCAGATGAGTTTTTCAAATGATCAACGTTGGTTTCATTGTCATCATTAGGCTGTTAATTCCAGATTTTCCTTTTATGTATTGAATCCAAATTCAACCATCTGCTGTGGCAGGATTTGAACCTTGGCCTCCAGAACATTATTTGGGTTTCTGGATTAATAGTTTGGCAATAATATCAGGCTATCATTTCCCTATGCTATTTATTTGCTTTATTTGTTGTGTAGATTCACTGTCAGTTTATGCATAAAGGAAGCCATAATAGCACATAGAATCACACAGCACGGAAATAGACCCTTCAGTCTACTCGTCTATGCTGACCAACTTCCCCAATCGGAACCAGCCCTATTTGCTTGCGTTTGGCCCATATCCCTCTAAACCTTCCCTATTCATGTGCTTGTCCAAATGTTGTAATTGTACCTGCGTCTGTCACTTCCTCTGGCAGTTCATTTCACATACAAACCACCTGGTGTGTGGAAAATGTTGTCCCGTAGGTCCCAATGAAGTTTTTCCTCCTCTCACTTTAAAAATATGCCCCCTAGTTTTGAACTACCACCCTAAGCCAGAGAAAAGATCTTTGCTATTCACTGTATCAATGCCCCTCGTGACTTTGTAAACCTCTATAAGGTCACCCCTTAACCTCCAACATTCCAGTGAGGAGAAAGTCCCAGTTTATCCAGCTTCTCTTTATAACTCAAACTCTCCAGTCCCAGCAATATGCTAGTAAATCTTTTCTGAACCCTCTCCAATTTATTAACGTCCTTTCTGTAGCAGGGCAACCAGAACTGTACACAGTATTCTATAAGACCATAAGACATTGGAGTGGAAATAAGGTCTTTTGGCCCATCGAGTCCACTCTGCCGTTTAATCATCGCTGATGGCATTTCAACTCCACTTCCTTGCACCCTAGAAGAGGTCTCCTATTCCTAGAAGAGGTCTTACCAGTGGCTTATACATCATCAACATGACATTCCAATTGCTACATTTGATGATTTGAGCAATGAAGGCAAGCGTGCTGAATGCCACCTTAACCATCTTGTCCACCTGTGATGTGACTTTCACAGAACTGTGTACCTGAACCCCTAGGTCTCTGTTTGACAATGCACCCTAGAGCCCTGCCATTTATTGTACAAGTCCTGCAGTTGCATTACTAAAATGCAATACCTCGCATTTGTCCAATTCTATCTGCTACTCCCCGGCCCGTTGACCTAATTGATCAAGACATCTTTGCAATCTTAGAGAACTTTCCTCTCTTTTGACTGTACCACCAATTTTGGTGTCTTCTGCAACTTTACTAATCATTCCTCCGAAATTCTCATCCAATGCTTTACATAAGTGACAACCAACAACAGACCTAGCACCGATCCCTGTAGAATGCCACTGGTCACAGGCTTCCAGTTCAAAAAACAACACTCCCACCATCACCCCCTGTCTTCTACTCCCAAGCCATTTTTGTCTTCAATTCCCAGCTTTCCCTGAATCCTGTGTGATCCAACTTTACTAATCAGCCTACTGTGCGGAATCTTGTTAAAGGCTTTACTTAAGTCCATTAAACAACCTCTACTGTTCTGCCCTTGTCCATCTTTTTGGTTATGTCCTCAAAAAACTCGATCAGTTGAGGCTTCAGAATTGTTCTCCCAGGATTCCATTATTGAATCTGTGATACCCCACCTTCAGGTGTCTCTTACCACCTGTACCAGTTGCATTTCTCCATTTGGATATCATTTAAATATCCTCCTCTTGTTGGCAGAGTATGCACATTTTACTGCAGGTTAAATGTCTTGGCCTCACGTGTTCACGGTGCTGTTCCTTGCCCAGTTTCTTACCAAATGCAGATGTTCCCTTCTTCATTTTGATATGTACTCGAGAGGCCAGTACAATTCATTGAGCAACACCGCTGTCATGTAGTACTGCAGATGTTCTGATTTACCTTTTAAGGGGAAAAATTTATTTCCAGTTGATATTCTACATCTCTTCCTTAATTTTATTGCTATCTACTTTCCCTGGTTACATCTCAACCCCTTGAAAGAATAAGCTTTTTTTCAATTGCGAACTTTGATTTTTGTCTTTTTATGCCAATGTCTTTGTCATTTTCTTAAATCTTATTATTATGTTTGCCTAGTTGCACCCTGTTTCTCCTGTCTGCTGTGGTTCGTTTCCCACTTCTTTATTAAACCATGGTATTTCTCTTGTGTAGTAAGAAAGAAGTTAAGCACTGTTTAAAAATATGGTTCTTTTTTCCTCTTTCACTACCTATTGCCGGTTTATTTCGTGGCTGTTGAAATCTTCAACAATTGTCTTTTATTCATTTCATAGGGCCTACATTTTTTCTCCCTTTAATGTTCCTTCCCCTATTATGTGGTTTGTAGTATAATCATGTCAATGTGACTGATCTTTTGTATTTGTTTATCTCTGTTTCATATGAATCCATTTGTGTTAATGTTAGTTGTGGCCCTTTTTGATTTGCTGCCAATATGTTCTGGCTGACTGATACAGCTACTTTTCTGTGAGCCATGTTTTAGTGGATAGCTGTCTTGCCTCTTAGAAGGATGTGGGTTCAAGCCCCACTTCAAGATTTGATTCCGCTTTGATTTTTGTGTTCAAGGGAGTGTTTCATTGTTGAATGAGACTTTGAACCACATCCTAATCTAATCTAATCCTGGTCTCCCTCCCGTGTGAGTGTACAGATTTGATTTTGAATTAAGGAGGTGCATCATTCTGACTGATATCTATCCTCAACTAACTTCTCAAATGCAGGTTACCACTTTTCTGATTGTAGGACCTTGTTATGTGCAATCTGAGTGTCCTGTTTTCTGTATTGCAACAGAGACTACAACCTTTTAAAAAAAAAGATTGTGAAAAGCAACATCTGGTGGTTCCTTGCTGCTGATTTTTGCCCTCAATTCCTCATTTTTATTTAAGATACTGGCTATATTACTAGACAGATGATTTAGTTCAGTGATTGCCCTTCCTCTTTATCTGTGGTTACACTTCTGTTCCAAAACATTTACATGTTTCTTGAGCTTTGTGTTACTCGTTTCTTTCTTTGGTTTCAGCTTTACTTTCATTTCCTGAAAATAAAAAGTATAGAAGTTTGGTTTTTGCTGTTTTCACCAGATTCTCCCCCACCCCCTCTCGAGTCAGCTTCACATCACTGTGCGTCTGGAGCTACGTGTTGACCAGACTTGATGAGGATGGCAGGTTTTTTTTTCCTTAAAGTATATGTTTGAACCAGATGGATTTTTACAACAATTGATGGTAGTTGTTGTCACCATTACTGAGGCTAACTTTTAATCAGCTGAATGCAAGTTTCACCAGCTGCTGTTTTAGTTGTTAAACTTATATGGGCCAGGCTAATGCTCTGGGGACATGATTGTCAGTTCAATGACATTATCACTTAGCCATGTCCATAAAGAAACAATGGCATGAGCAAGCATCTTGAAATTATCAGGCCAGATGTCCTTTCTTTTTTAAAGAACATAATTTCTCCAGCATGTGCTATTTTCTCATCTGGTAGCTTTCTTCCCAATGTATTATTCCCCCGTTATGGACCATACAATAAGTTTTACCAAGTTTCCCTCCAGTTTTTCCGATAAACTGTCTTATTGTGCCATCACAGGTAACACGTTATCCTGGAGCTTTTATTTGTAACTGCAGAGGATGCTACTTATCCCTTTAATTGGCCCACAGACCCCAACAGTCTTCAGTCCTGACTAACTGGTTATGTGCTAGTTTGTAACTTATTTCTAAAACTAATTGAGGAACTTGCAGTCTAGATTTACGTTTTAGTGAATGGATTTAACCTTGTTTCAAAATTAATCAATAATTAATTTGTAAACTCTGCATACGCTGAAACAAGTAGTAATAAATGTTGTTAAAATTTTAATTAAACAGTTGGCTTAAGTTTCTTGAAGTCCTCCCTGTGATTACGATGCTGCAAAGTCTATGAACTTTGTTTTACTTCCTGTTCTGTTTCTGCATCACAATATTCTATATATTGATGAATTTGAGTTGAATTATGCATCCATAAGCGAACTGAATCAACTCGGTATCTTTTCTGGATTAATTTGTTTTTGTCTGTCCGTAGTCATTGTGTTCCTTAAATCAGGTTAGCTAACTAAATCCAGAATAGCTGTTAAATCTGACCTTCCTGGCCTCTGTGACTCAGTGATGCTTAGTCTGCATTTAACTAAGCCATTGTTTCTTTTCTTTCAGCCAGATATTTGGTGAGTATAGAAACATACCATCATGGTAAGAGTTTAAAGTTGGAGCCTCTTAAAAAATCTCCATGTTGTACAGCAATGTGCCATACTTGTCCCAGTCCCAAAATCGTGATTATACCTTAAGGGTTAGAGATCCCCAAAGTGCACTGGAACAGTACTGGAGTTTGGCTAAAGATTTACATCTTGCCGGTGCAAGACAACAGTGGACTCTTCACGGCTATCATTGATGGCATGAGGCAATGGGATTTTCTGGAGCCAAGGAGGCAAAATTCTATGTCTTACTGAGAAGTCTACATTACAAACTCTGCTGATAGGCTAAGTCAGATAGCAGCATTATTTAAGAGCTGCCTGCTTTAGTTATTTCACTATTGTTTTGATCTAATCCTAACCTCACTTTTTCCAAGCCATGTCACTTTGGGCCATTTTAATTCCATAGGATCCAACCTACACACTGAATCATTTGAGGGAACTGAGAATTACTGAACAATGTCAAGTCTGACAGATTTTTTTCCCCTGTTTGTCTTTATTACAATCCCCTTTGGACAACTGTTTTCCAATCATTTTAGTGGAATAAACAAGCTGGTTTATTCTAAGGAAGTCTTGCTGCTTCACTTGGACACCAGCTTGTTTTGTTAACTCTTTGTTGAACAGATGACTGTTGTGCATTTTATTGCATTTCTAGTCAATATTGACTGAGTGCTTTGGTAAGAGTTCATCATAGAATTCCTACAGTGTGGAAACAGGCCCTTCGGCCCAAAAAGCCCATACTGACCCTTGGAGTATCCCACCAAGTCCCATCTCCGTATAACCCACCTAATCTACATATCCCTAAACACTTCGGGCAATTTAGCATGGCCAGTCTACCTAACCTGTTCGCCTTTGGACTGTGGGAGAAAACTGGAGCATCTGGAGGAAACCCACACAGACACGGGGCGAATGTGCAAACTCCACTCCTGAGGGTGAAATCGAACCTGGGTCCCAGGTACTGTGAGGCAACAGTGCTCACCACTGAGCAGAGATAATGGGAACTGCAGATGCTGGAGAATCCGAGATAACAAAGTGTGGAGCTGATAAACACAGCAGGCCAAGCAGCATCCTCCTAAGATGCTGCTTGTCCTGCTGAGTTCATCGAGCTCTTCACTTTGTTTTCTCACCACTGAGCAACCGTGTCGGTCTGAGTTGAGGTGCAGAAAAAAAAATCCAGAGACAAAATGCTAATGCTCACATGCAACAATGCACAGGAATCTTTTAGTAAACAAAATTCAGGTTGACAACCTCTTGGCATGCCCTGGAGTCTCCCAAAAATTAAAAATGGATCTCTTAAGGATTTCTGTTAGCAACCCCAGAGATTTGTTGCCTGTACTCTGGACCAGATTCAGCACACAGCAGGTTTCAATCTCATGATTATCCATCAGAATATGCTGACAAATGAATAAAACCGTAGAAGTGTTGACAGTTTGGCATATGAGGATTTACCTGTTAGAATTCAATGGGGGGGTGGGGGAACATCACTTCTGTGATGGTTTTGTTATTGGAAAATGCATGGTTGGCTTCACATCATTTTGAGTCTTAGCACCCAACAGAGGATTGCTCTAGTGAAATTATGTAGCTTAGACACCAGTTGTGACATGAAAGATGCAGAACCACTGTTCTTGTCTGTAATGTAGTCTGGGTTAATGGATGACAACATTGTCAGCTTGAGTATCCATTGTATGAGAGAGGGAGAGAGGAGAGGCTAGCTATCTGGAGGCTCAAATGAAATACGTACTTTCCTAAGGAATTTCAGGCCAAGAAAGAGAGTCATTGTTGTCTTACTATAGGGTTTATCGTGACCGCAGGATTTCCTAAAATGCTTTAGGGATAATCAAACACTTTAAGTGTGGTTCCTAATGTAGGACGCACGGCAGTCTGTATGCATGTATAAGGTCTCTCTAGCATATGATATTGAACAGATAATCCTCTTCTAGTTAATTCCTTGAGTTCTAGTTAATTCATTATTGACCATGGCACAGTCAAAATCTACGCTGTTTCTTCTAGTACCACAGAGTTGTTTTAGTTTACTTGGTTTTATCTCCTCCAAAAGGCTGTACTTCAGACAGTGTAACACATCCTTATTGTTACAATGAGTCAAACTGGAATGTTGAGCTGAAAGTGTTGAAGCGGAATCTTGAACTCTGAATCTGCTGAGATGACTGTTAGAATTGAGCCATAGCTGAAGCACTGGCAGACTTAGCTACAAAGCTTCCAGTACCATTGTGTCAGAAGCTGTTAAAGCACTAGTTCAAGAGCACGCAAATTCTGCATAGCTATGGCTTTCTGGAACAATCTGGTACAAATGCAAATTACATTTTCATTTTTACAGTGAGGGTTGATAAATATGATTACAGTTAAGCTGGCAAAACACTTCACTAGAATCTGCCAAATCACTAATTCAACAGTGTAATATTGGCAGGGTGAGAGGTACAATTGTGGGGATGTAAAGGGCCTCTGGTTTTAAATATTTTGTAAAAACCATAATGCAGTTTGCTGCATGACCTGTTGATTATTTACACACAAACTTTTCCAGGAGTGAATTCACTAACACAATGGAACCTGATTAATCAGTCATTAACCTTTTATTCACCTGGGGGACATGGCGTTCTTGAATGGCCATCATTTATTGCCCATCGCTAGTTCCTCTTGAGAAGGTGGTCAGCTGCCTTTTTGAACTGCTGCAATCCATGTACTGTAGTTAGAGCTACAATGTCATTGGGGAGAGAATTATGGATTTTGACCCAGCGACTGTGAAAGATGATGTATCCAAGCCAGAATGGAGAGAGGCTTGGAGGGGAACTTGCAGTGGTGGTGTTCCCATGTTCCCATGTATCTCCTGACCTGTTCTACTTGGAAGTGATTATGTGCATGGAGGGCACTATCTAAGGACCTTTAGTGAATTTCTGCAGTGTATCTTGTAATGGTATACAAACTCTACTGAACATCGTTGGTGATGGAGTGGGTGTTGTTTTTTGTGAATATGGTGCCAATCAAGCAGGCTACTTTGTCCAGATGGCGTCAGGCTTCTTAAGTAATTTTGGAGCTGCACTCATTGAAGCAAATGGGGAATTTTCCTTCACACTGATTTGTAACCTGCAGGTGGTGCACAAACTTCGGGGCATCAAGTGCTAAGTTACTTCCTGTCGTATTCCTAGCATTTAACCTGCTTTTGAAGCCACTGTGTATTTATATGGCAAGTCCAGTTGAGTTTCTGGTCATTGGTATTGATAATGGGGCTTTCAGTGATGGTAGTGCAAGGGGCAATGATTAGATTGTCTCTGTCTCTTAATGTGATGGTCTTGCCTGGCATTAGTGTAATGCAAATGTTACTTGTCACATGTCAGATCAAGCCTGGGTATTGTCTAAACCTTGTTGCATTTGAACATGGATTACTTCAGTGCTGAGGAGTCCCAAATGGTGCAATATATTGTGCAATCATTGGTGAACAACCCCACCTTTGACCCTGTGATAGAAGGAAAGGCTTTGATGAAGATGTTTGGCCCTTGGGCACTACCCGCAGGAACTTCAGAGATGTCCTGGAGCTGAGATGATTGACCTCTGACAACTACAACCATCTTCTCATGTGCCAGGTATGACTCCAACTGGTGGAAAGCTTGCCCCTGATATCCATTGATTCCAGATTTCCTAAGACTTCTTGATGCCACGTTTGGTCAAATGCTGCATTGATGTTAAATATTAACATTCTCATCTTTCTTCTTTAGTCAGTGCTTTTGTCCATATTTGAACCAAGGCTGTAATGCAGTTAGGAGCAGAGTGGCCTAGTGGAACCCAAGTTGGATGTCAGTGAGCAGGTGCTGCTTGGTAGCTCTATCAATGACACTTTCCGTCACTTTACTGGTGATTGAGAGTAGACTGATGGGGTGGTAATTGGCCAGATTATTGGATTTGTCCTGCTTTTTGTGAACAGAACAACTGGGCAGTTTTCCACATTGTTGGCTCGATGCCAGTGTTGTAATTGTATTGGAACAGCTCCGCTAAGGGAGCAGCCAGTTCTGGAGCACAAGTTTTCAGTACAATTGCCGGATTGTTGTCAGGGCCCATAGCATTTGCAGTATCCAGTGTCTCCAACTGTTTCTTGATGTCATGTGTAGTGAATTGGATTGACTGAAGATGGTGTCTGTGATGATGAGGACACTGGAGGAGGCACGTACATTTGTAAGTCGCCGAATTATAATCAAATGTAACTAGTTTAATATTTGTATTTTCTTTTGGAAAGGAAAAGGCAAAGACACTTATTTGGTGACTTAGTGTCTTCACATCTCAAAACACTTTGACTTGCTTTGAGTTTTACTGGCAGTAGCATTTGTCGCTATTGCTGCAGCCATTTGCCACATAGCAAGATCCCAGAGCAGCAGTGGTTTGAATTGCAATAGTGAATGTTTACAATTCCTGTTTGGGTGGTTTCATATCGATAGAAATTGTTTCAGTGCTGACAGAGCTAAACCACCCTGTTCCCTTTGTGGTTGAACAACATAGTCTTCAGGTGGGTATATCTGGTTGTGTATTCTTGCCATACGTGGCCCTTGGCAATTTGTCTTCGAGCAACCTAGGTGTGGCTGTTTGTGAAAAATGTGATATTAATTACACTAGGTATGAAAGATTGTATTAGTGCCCTTGCGACCCAGGGTCATGTTTTAGTGGTGTGAGTTCCAATTCAAACTTGTCAATGAGGAAATTTTAAATACAGTTAATTAAATAATTAATTAAAATTGGGTTACGAAATTTAGTATCAATCATGGTAACTACAAAACTACTAGACAGTTACAAGATTGATCTGTTCACTAATGTCCTTTCTTTTGAGGGGATAAAATCTGAGGTCCTTATCTTGTTTGACAATGAATTCTGGACTCACAGCAATGATTTTTAATCAATGTTGTAACTGGCCTGTTCAGGCAGTGCGTCTTCAGCAATGATGGATGCAGAATAAATGCTGGACATGCCAATGCTATTCTCATCCCGTGGATCAATTAATAAAAAGAAAACCAGACTGCTGTAGATTCTGTATGGTATTACTGACACATTTGGTTGACATGACTAATATTTTCAGCTGAGACATATCAATGAGATGTTAATTTCCTCACTCATTTGATATGTCTCCATTAACTACAACTTCTATATACTAATTTTAATCGGAAGTGTTATAGTGTTGGTTGTTTAGTCCTTTCTCCCCCAGTGAGATTTTAAGGCTCTTTGGTAGATACATTATGATTAATAGTGAACAAAGTAAACAGTTACTAATGCGTTGTGAATATAATAGTTTTATTGCTATTGAAAGTCTTGTATTCCCAGCATGCTAAATTGGTGAGCAGGTGAAATAATTCTGAAAATTTACAGCCAACATATTGGTTAAAAACCAAGCATTTTGTAAGTTTTTTTTATGAGCCACATGTGTTAAATCACAATGCATCTTTTAAAGATAGGTTTGCATGCCAACCTAAGTCATAAAAGGGAATGTGGCTCTTTCATCATTTTCAGCTCATCCACCCAGAGTGTTCAATTCTGACTATCCTTATAGCTCTAACTGGGGCAGTCAGCTACAGACCTCAATTTATTGTCTGTTTAGAGGATGTTGATTTTAACAGCTTAACAGTTCTTCAGTTAGAGTACATATTTGATTGTTGAATTAAACCAAAAGTATTTTGACCCTGACTGATAAGGTTTCCAATGGAACAAAAGACATATGTGACTGCCTGATACAAAAAAAAGTGTCACTATTTTTTAAAAGGTTAAAATCTGAAGTTGATGATGTGTGGAATCAACTGAAATATTGCTGACAGTGTACTATGCAATAGATTGGCTGGCTTGTCTTCCATGTTGTGATTTATGTCTCTACTTGGTGGGAGGCATGAAATGAAAAATTTCCTCGGTTGGCAAGGGGCTTCTAAGGATGTTGATGTAGAAAGCCCTTCCTCCCCATCAGACAAAAGTTCACGCACCTGTGGCTGTAAGTCCAGAAAGCATTCAAACCTTGACTACTGCTTCTGAAAGTAGTGTTGAGTTCCACAGATATACGAGAGAATGGTGGATATTGGCTACTACTGTCACACTCATTTCCTTCACTGCTTCTGATTTGATTATGCTGCTTGTCAGATATTCAGGGTTGGATGTGCAAAAATATCTTTAAATTACAAGAAGACTAAAGGCACTGTCAGATCCCACCACAAGCTCTCTTTCTTAGTCACTGTTTGAGGCTGAATAAGACAGGTCAACAAGATCATGAACAATCTTGTGCCTTAGCTGAACTTCTGTCCAGACCATTACCAAAATCTCTGGAACCTCATCTGTCTCTATCCTTCAGTTGTTCATCTGTTTAAAATACTTGATCTACGTTTGTTACCTTGAGACTTAGCTGTACTTATTCTGCTACTCATTCACACCACCTGTGTGTACCTTAATATCCACCACTTCCTGTCTATCTATCATTTCAGTGCTTGCTAATTTACCTTGGTTCCCAGTCTGTCAATGCCACTTGAAAATTCACATTATGTTTTCAAGTATTTCTAAGTTTGCTGTCTAACCCTTTCAACTTGATGAGACAGTTGTTCCAATTTTGACACTACATCCCTCACTTTCTTTGTTCCATCTTTGGCTATGCTGTTGGCTCCGTAGGCCCTAAGCTGTAGAATGCTTTCCTTAAATATCTCCATCTGTCTGTCCTCTAAGATGCTTCTGAAAGCTTACTTCATTGACCGGCTTTTACCACTCGTTTAAATAGTCATAGAGGTCTACAGCGCAGAAAAAGGCCCTTCAGCCCATTGAGCTGTGCTGTGAAAAGTAACCACTGAACTATTCTAGTTCCATTTTTCCTTGTACTTGTTTTAGTTTGATTATCCTTCTATGAAGTAACTTGGAATATTATGCAATGTTAATGGTGCCAAATAAATCCAAATCGTTGATTAGTAAGATGGCTACGCCTTCTGTCTTTCATTGAGGCATTTAGCAGCATCTTGATGGAGGAGAGATGAACTAGAATAAAGCTTGAAAATCACAACATCAGTTCTATTAACAGTAGGTGATTATAAAATTAACCTTGCTTTGTCTATTGCATGTTAGTTAGACTTTGAACATTAATTATGTGAATACCAAATAATGCTGAGAAATGATGCTTTCTAAGTTTAGATTTGAATCACTTATGATCTTTATCCTGAGATAGTCGGTATTATCATCCTTGTTATCCCTAAGTGTGAATTTTGTGATGGCATTAATTGTATTATTGTAAGTATAGTCAGAAAATATGTTTGTATCTCTGTCTCACGTTCATCTGGCAAATGAGTTATGCTTTACTCGATATTACATAATGATCCTACTGGGATTGACCTACTTTATAGGTTTAAGGATTAGATCATGTGGAACATTTTAAACAAGGTTGACTTGGTTACAAGCATAAAACTCTAGGCTAGCGGAACTAAATCTCTGTCTAATACTCTAATACTTTGTTTACATGTGGCAGGAGTGAAGTGAAGATGTAGATCTCTATGGCTCATGAAATTACATGCGTATTATTTTAATCCAATTTTCTTGCATGGTGTAGAATTGTGTTCCTGTTCTGATGCAAAATCGATTTTTCTTTTAAATTGTGACCTTGTAGTTCAGATTTTATTCTGATACCTTATGAATCATTTGGTATGTTTCTTAGGGTGTTTAGCCAACACTTTACAAATTACAATTAATAATAGATTTTAAGCTATTGAGTCTTGTTGCCTTTTCTTTTCTAAATGTGTTTCTCTTTCTTTCCCAGACCAAAGGATGCGATCAGGGCCTTAAGGAAGAGACTTTCAGGAAACAAAAACTTTCGGGAGGTGATGCTATGCCTAACGGTTAGTCTTCTAGAACATAGAACATAGAAAAGTACAGCGCAGTACAGGCCCTTCAGCCCACGATGTTGTGCCGTGGAATAATCCTAATCCAAAAAATAAAAATAACCTAACCTACATTCCACTCAATTCACTGCTGTCCATGTGCATGTCCAGCAGTCGCTTAAATGTCACTAATGACTCTGCTTCCACAACTACTACTGGCAAACTATTCCATGTGCTCACAACTTTCTGGGTGAAGAACCTCCGTCTGATGTCCCCTCTATACCTTCCTCCTAACACCTTTTAAAACTATGACCCCTCATGGCAGTCAATCCTGTCCTGTCTTGTGATTTAGTTTTAAGCTACTGGTTCTTTTGAGGTAGGGCTATTACAATGGCACCTGCTTTTGCAAGTCTGTTAGCTGCCATAAAGGTGTGTAGTATTGCCTCTTTGTAATATCTCATGACGGTCTTCGATTATATGCATGATCATTTTGTGTAATGTTGGGTCATTGTACCACATGACACAGTGCATTCCAATTTGAAAGTAGAGCTGTGATTCAGGAGGCCTATTCCACAGAGTCAAATTACTGAATGCGGTGCCAGTTTGATAAAGATATGGAGTAGTTGAGCACATGATAGGCTTGCAACAGACATTTCTCATTACAATATTCTGAACTTTGAAGAGCCAGAAAGACACTGCATATAACAATTGTCTTTATTCATTGTTTATGTGTTATACTTTTTCACCTTGAATCATGCCAGCAGAAACACCTGTTGATAAAATAAATTCAAGAATTGAAATACATACAGATCAAACTCTCTGTAGAAGTAAATAATTTAAGAAGTCCAGGTCTCCTTTGATAGATTTAGATCCATCTTGCACTTGTATTAATGGGCAGCTTTTATTTTGAATGTACGCAGGTTGCACTGGTACTTGACAATTACACACTGGGCTAAGAAAGCAAATGTTAGGAAAGGTGATCAAAAGTGTGGCTGAAGTTTTGAGAGACAGCTGAAAATATTTCAGGACAGAATTGCAGGAAGCCTAAATGGTGATGGATGCGGTTTCCAGAAGGAAAATGTATGCACGGTAACAGGCAGGAAAGTTTGAAGAGAGAGCTGTGGCATAGGAAAAAGTTGGAGCTAGTAAAAGGCTGAATTCTAAATGGGAGACTGGGTCCCAATGCAGGCAGAGAAAGGACTTAATGGTAGAGCAAGACTTGGTGTGGAATAGGATGTGGGCCATAAGTATGAAGCCTTCTCAACCCTGACCAGGTTTTTGAATAATGTGGGCCATGCTGAAAAACATTAGAGTATTTGATACCAGACATGCAAAGACATGTATGAGGATTTTAGTAGTAAATGGTCTAAAGTTGTAAATAGTCTTGTGTAGCATGAGACTCTGGTTAGGAAGGTAATGGTGACTGTGGCAGATTTTGAAATTTAGTAACTTCATATTTAGCTGGATGAAACTGCTAGATTCATTGTAGTTACAATAGTGGGATCAGGCAATTCAATTCCGTTCCTATCATTTAATCTTTTTAATGAGCTAAATCAAGCCAAGGCTTTCACAAAAATCAGTTAACTTTTGGCAGTTGAGGAGCAATAACAACATATGTGCACCAAGAAGGCCCGAGTTGAGGAATTCCGTGCAACAGTTCCCAGGTAGGAACAGCTGTCTGCTTAATGTCCCTGTGATTATAACATCACAGAATGCAATAGAGTTTTTTCTACAACTTAATAGTCTTAACTTCATAGTTTCCCTTGTTCAGTTTTGAAAACCAGGTTGTCTAGGGTGGATTGAGAAAATGCACAATGATTTAATAGTTGACAGAGAATAGCTAATATTTAAAGAAGCTTTTCATGATCCAGAGCAGATATAAATTCACTTAGGCATAAACATCCAATGGAAAAGCAACTTAACCACGGCTAGCAAAAGTTAAAGGTTGCATTAAATCAGGTTTGCCCAACAGACAGCCCATGGATTGAAGAGATAATGGGAACTGCAGATGCTGGAGAATCCAAGATAACCAAGTGTGAAGCTGGATGAACACAGCGGGCCAAGCAGCATCTCGGGAGCACAAAAGCTGACGTTTCGGGCCTAGACCCTTCTTCAGAGAGGGGGATGGGGTGAGGGAACTGGAATAAATAGGGAGAGAGGGGGAGGCGGACCGAAGACGGAGAGAAAAGAAGATAGGTGGAGAAGAGAGTATAGGTGGGGAGGCAGGGAGGGGATAGGTCAGTCCAGGGAAGACGGACAGGTCAAGGAGGCAGCATGAGGTTAGTAGGTAGGAAATGGAGGTGCGGTTTGAGGTGAGAGGAAGCAACAGGTGAGAGGAAGAACAGGTCAGGGAGGCGGGGACAAGCTGGGCTGGCTTTGGGATGCAGTGAGGGGGGAGGGGACGAGCTGGGCTGGTTTTGGGATGCAGTGGGGGAAGGGGAGATTTTGAAGCTTGTGAAGTCCACATTGATACCATTGAGCTGCATGGTTCCCAAGCGGAATGTGAATTGCTGTTCCTGCAACCTTCGGGTGGCATCATTGTGTCACTGCAGGAGGCCCATGATGGACATGTCGTCTGAGGAATGGGAGGGGAGTTAAAATGGTTTGCTACTGGGAGGTGCAGTTGTTTATTGTGAACCAAGCGGAGGTGTTCTGCAAAGCGGTCCCCAAGCCTCCGCTTGGTTTCCCCGATGTAGAGGAAGCCACACCGGGTATAGTGGATACAGTATACCACATTGGCAGATGTGCAGGTGAACATCTGCTTAATATGGAAAGTCATCTTGGGGCCTGGGATGGGGGTGAGGGAGGAGGTGTGGGGGCAAGTGTAGCACTTCGTGCGGTTGCAGGGGAAGGTGCCGGGTGTGGTGGGGTTGGAGGGGAGTGTGGAGCGGACAAGGGAGTCCCGGAACGAGTGGTCTCTCTAGAAGGCAGACAAGGGTGAGGATGGAAAAATGTCTTGGGTGGTGGGGTCGGATTGTAGATGACGGAAATGTCAGAGGATGATGCGTTGTATCTGGAGGTTGGTGGGGTGGTATGTGAGGATGAGCAGGAATTTGTTGAGTTCTTCCTGTTCCACAGGCCCAACCAGTCCCCCTCCACCGACACCCTCATCCGCCTAGCTGAACTCGTCTTCACCCTCAACAACTTCTCTTTCGATTCCTCCCACTTTCTACAGACAAAGTGGGTGGCCATGGGTACCCGCATGGACCCAAGCTATGCCTGCCTTTTTGTAGGTCACGTGGAACAGACCCTCTTCCACACCTACACAGGCCCCAAACCCCAACTCTTCCTCCGTTACATTGATGAGTGTATCGGCGCTACCTCTTGCTCCCCAAAGGAGCTCGACAGTTCATCCACTTCAACACCTTCCAACCCAACCACAAGTTCACCTGGGCCATCTCCAACACATCCCTCACCTTCCTGGACCTCTGTCTCCATCTCAGGTAACCGGCTAGTAACTGATGTCCATTTCAAGCCCACCGACTCGCACAGTTACTGAGAATACACCTCCTCCCACCCTCACTCCTGCAAAAATTCCATCCCCTATTCCCAATTCCTCAGCCTCCGCCGCATCTGCTCCCAGGATGAGGCATTCCACTCCTGCACAACCCAGATGTCCATGTTCTTCAAGGACCGCAACATCCCCCGCCCCCGCAGTGGTCGAGAACTCCCTTGACCGCGTCTCCTGCAATTCCTGCAACACATCCCTCACACCCCGCCCCCGCACTAACCGCCCTAAGAGAATCCCCCTCGTCCTCGCATACCACCCCACCGACCTCCGGATACAACACATCATCCTCCGACACTTCTGCCGTCTACAATCCGACCCCACCACCCAACACATTTTTCCATCCCCACCCTTGTCCGCCTTCTAGAGAGATCACTCGCTCTGGGACTCCTTTATCCGCTCCACACTCCCCTCCAACCCCACCACACCCGGCACCTTTCCCTGCAACTGCAGGAAGTGCTACACTTGCCCCCTCACCCCCATCCCAGGATGACTTTCCATATTAAGCAGATGTTCACCTGCACATCTGCCAATGTGGTATACTGTATCCACTGTACCCGGTGTGGCTTCCTCTACATTGGGAAAACCAAGCGGAGGCTTGGGGACCGCTTTGCAGAACACCTCCGCTTGGTTCACAATAAACAACTGCACCTCCCAGTTAAACCATTTTAACTCCCCTCCCATTCCTCAGACGACATGTCCATCATGGGCCTCCTGCAGTGCCACAATGATGCCACCCGAAGGTTGCAGGAACAGCAATTCACATTCCGCTTGGGAACCGTGCAGCCCAATGGTATCAATGTGGACTTCACAAGCTTCAAAATCTCCCCTTGCCCCACCAGATCCCAAAACCAGCCCAGCTTGTCCCCGCCTCCCTGACCTGTTCTTCCTCTCACCTATCCCTTCCTCCCACCTCAAGCTGCACCTCCATTTCCTACCTACTAACCTCATCCCGTCTCCTTGACCTGTCCATCTTCCCTGGACTGACCTATCCCCTTCCTGCCTCCCCACCTATACTCTCCTTTCCACCTATCTTCTTTACTCTCCATCTTCGGTCCGCCTCCCCCCTCTCCCTATTTATTCCAGAACCCTCTCCCCATCCCCCTCTCTGATGAAGGGTCTAAGCCCGAAACGTCAGCTTTTGTGCTCCTGAGATGCTGCTTGGCCTGCTGTGTTCATCCAGCTTCACACTTGGTTAGCCCATGGATTGAATACTGAGTTCTACCAAGTTGTTCGAAATACAAGGAAGTGTAACTGAGATTTGCCAAAGAACGTGCAAGCAGCAAATAAAATTACTTAGTCCTTATGGAACAAGATACAGAGATGTCCCAGAAATGTTAGACAACCAAAGAACTTATGAAATTAAAAATCAAAAAAATTGGGGATGCTGTAAATCAGAAACGAGTTGTTGGAATGGCTCAGCAGGTTGGGCAGCATCTGTGAAGAAGAATCAGAGTTAACATTTCAGGCCTGGTGACCCTTAACTAATGAAGCTAAGAACCTGAAGGAAATTTGTAAATAAGTAGTGTTTAAAAAGTTAGAGTGGACTGAAATCTCTTGGATCAGTTGAGTTGTATCCACGAGCTTTGAAGGAGGTAGCTATTAGAAATAGTGGAGAGAACTGGCTTGTGGTCGGACATGCAGTACAGTATGAGCAATTTTTATTTGGGCCAAGACCTGGAGCTGCCGTGTGTGTCTGTGGCCAGGGATTAGCTTGGGGAGTTGGGATGCGTAAGGTAAAGAGTTTCAAGTAAGACTGAACACAGATAGCAGTGGAGAAGAAGACTGTAAAGAACAAGGATGACTAGACAACTGAGAACTGAGCCTGGGAGTTGCTGTATGGGTCAGGAGAAAATAAGACACTCGTTCTGTTCCAGATGCCAGCCCTGAAAAATTGCAGCCATGGTAATGGAATGAATTTCGTGAATGCGTGAGAAATGCAGTATCATGGAGAGAAAGTTACAGAGCATAGAAGCAGGCCCATTGGCCTACCATGTCTAAGCCAACTAACAAACATCAAACTGCATTAATTCTACTTACTTGCAGTTAGCCATTAGCCTACTATGCCCAGGCATTTTAAGTACACATCTTGGGCAGCACGTTCGATATTTCTGCCACCTCTGGGTGAAAAATTCTTTCCCAGACCACCACCTAAACTAATTGCTGCTCACCTTAAACTTATTCCCTTTGGTCTTAGACAAGCTTGCTGTGGGCAAGAAGTTTTCCAAATCTAGTCTGTGTAATTTTGCATACTTCAGTCACTTGTCACTCAGCATCCTCTGCTTCAAGGAAAATAAATCCCGGCCGATCCAGTCTCTTCTCATATCCGAGGCTTCTCAACCCAGGCAACATCTTGGTGAATCTCCTCTGCACCCTCTTCAGTGCAATCACGTCTTTCCGATAGTCTAGCGACCAAGACTGCACACAGCCTGTCTGTGGCCTGACCAATGTTTTATAAAGTTACAACAAGACTTCCTTGCTCCTATACCGTATGCCCAGCTAATGAAGGCAAGTATTCAACCCATGGGCTGTCTGTTGGGCAAACCTGATTAACTTTTGCTAGCTGTGGTTAAGTTGCTTTTCCATTGGATATTTGTGGTGCCCTTCACCACCCTGTCTGCCTGTGCTGACATCTTCAGGGATCTATGGATTTGCACACTAAGGTCCCTTAGGTCCATAGGAAGTACTGAGGAACAATCATTCATTATGTATATCCTTCCTATAGCCTAGTTCAGCCACCTCTGGAGTATTGTGTCCAGTCTGGTCACCTCATTACAGGAAAGATGTGGAAGTGTTAGAAAAGGTGCAGAGGAGATTTACCAGAATGTTGCCTGGAATGGAGAGAAGGTCTTATGAGGAAAGGTTGAGAGCGCTACGGCTTTTCTCTTTAGAACAATGAAGGATGAGAGGTGACTTGATAGAGGTGTACAAAATGATCAGAGGTACAGATAGAGTAGGCAGCCAGAGACCTTTTTTCTAGGGTGGAGGTAGCTTTTAGGCGGGGACATAGTTTTAAAGTGAAAGGAGGTAGATATTGGGGAGACATCAGAAGTAGGCTCTTTACTCAGAGAGTGGTCGGGGCGTGGAATGCATTGCCAGAGAGGGTAGTGGAAGTTGACTTCATGTGGGGCATTTAAGCGGCTATTAGATAGGCATATGGATGATAGTGTAAGGTAGCAGTGGAGGTTAGATAGACCTTAGGTTTTGAGTGAAAGTTCGGCACAACGTCGTGGGCCGAAGGGCCTGTACTGTGTTGTACTGTTCTATGTTTATTAGACCTCCTAAAATGCATCACTTCACACTTATGATTAAATTCTATCTGCAGTTGCTCTATCCAATTCATCAGCAGATCAATCTCGGACTGTAGCCTGAGATCATCTTCCTCGGTATCAAGAGCACCAGTTTTCACGGTGTTACTGATTAACTACTTGGATGTCAATATAAAAGATATAATGGAAATAACAAACAGCAAGGGTCCCAGCGCTGATCCATTTGGTACACTGCTAGTCACAGGCTTCCAATTAAGACAACAACCTTCCACCATCACAGTCTGCCTCTTACTTGTAAGCTAGTTTTGGATCCAATTTGCCAAATTTCCTTACTTTCTATTGGATCTTACCCTTTTGGAACAAACTTCCTTGTGGGACCTTATCAAATGCCTTACTAAAATCCATGTAAAACACATCAAGTGCAGTCCCCTCATCAAATATTTGTTACCTTTTTCAAAAAATTCAAGTAAATTAGTCTGACAGAATCTCCCTCTGACAAATCTGTGCTGACTATCCTTGATCAATCTTTGTCTTTACAAGTTTTGATTAATCCTGTCCTTCAGAATTTTTTCCAATAATCTCCCTACCACTTCCATCTAATTGGTCTGTAACAACCCGCTGCTCTTCTTGAGCAAAAAAACCATGTTAGCTATCCTCCAGCCATCTGGTACTTCATCTGTGACCAATAGGGTATTAAATATTATTCTCTGAGGCTCTAGCTATGTCCTTCCTCACCTCCCATTGCAGCCTGGGATGCAGCTCTTTTTAAACCCTGGGAGTTGGTACATCTATATGCCCCTTTAAAATGTTTAATAGTTCCTCCTTAATATTATTAACGTTCTAGATCCTCACTATCCTAACTGAAACCCCTGTCTACAACATCATCTCCTCTGAATACAGATGAGGAAGAGTCATTTAAGATCTCACCCATGTCCACTGGCTCCACGTGCAGGATGCCTCTTTAGTCTCTAATAGGTCCCACTCTTTCTCTGGTAATCCTCTTCCTCTTAATACTTATAAGAAACCTTGGGGTTTTTTCTTGATGCCATCTACCAAAGATATTTCATGGCCCCTGTTTGCCCTTCTAATTCATTTTTTAAGCACCCTTCTAAACTCTGTATAATTTGAAGGGCCTTCCTTGGTTTAATTGCACTGTAACTGAAGTAGGCTTCCTTCTTTTATTTTATCAAATTCTCAATATCTCTTGACATCCAGGTTTGTCTGGACCAGCTGCCCTTCCCCTTCACTCTTGGAGGAATGTGTTGGCCCGCAATTCTCACTATCCTACTTTTAATGAGGAAGTGACGGCCTAGTAATATTAGTGCTGAACTGTTATTCCAGAGACCCAAGTAATGTCCTGGGAAAATACGGTGTGAAGCTGGATGAACGCAGCAGGCCAAGCAGCATCAGAGGAGCAGGAAAGCTTGACGTTTTGGGTCAGGACCCTTCTTCAGAAATTTTGAAGAGAGGGCCCCGACCCGAAATTTCAAGCTTTCCTACTCCTCTGATGCTGCTTGGCCTGTCTGCTGTGTTCATCCAGCTTCACACAGTGTTATCTCAGATTCTCCAGCATCGGCAGGTCCTACTATCTCTGTAATAATGTCCTGGGAACCCGGGTTTGAATTCCGCCATGGTAGATGGTAGATGGAATTTGAATTCAGTAAAAGTCTTGAATTAGGAGTCTAGCGGTCATCATGAATCCATTGTTGGAAAAACCCATCTGGTTCACTAATGCCCTTTAGGGAGGGAAACTGCTGTTCTTATCTGGTTTGGCCAATATGGTTGACTCTTAACTGCCCTCTGGGTAATTAGGCATGGGAAATAAATGTTGGCCAAGTCAGCGATGCCCCCCATCTGCGACTGATTTTATTTTTTAAAAAATGTCTCCCATTTTCAAAATTAATTGAAAGTAGCAACTCAAGAGTCTAAGTTGCCAGATCCTGTCTAATGACTTTGAAAACACTTTGCCCCAATTTATACATTTAACCTCTACACTATCTTTCTCCTTAAATGACTTTGAAACTATATTATGGTCTCTGTCCCCAAAGTGTTTGCTCACTGAAACTTCAATCACTTAACTGGCTTCCTTCCATGGTATGAAGTGTGCTGCTGCCCCGTCTCTAGTAGGACTGTTTACATGCTGCTTTTTTAAAAAAAAAATTACTGTGTGATCCTTTCACATGAAGATAATCCCAGGTAATGTTAGGAAAGTTGAAGTCCCCTGCAACTATAACCCTGTTTCTGTCACACCTAGCGAGTTTTGAGAAGATTTGTACCTCAGGTTGAGGCTCTGGATGTGAGTTTGCTCGCTGGGCTGGAAGATTAGTTTTCAGACGTTTCGTCACCATTCTAGGTAACATCATCAGTGAGCCTCCAACGAAGCGCTAGTGTTATGTCCCGCTTTCTATTTATCTGCTTAGGTTTCCTTGGGTTGGTGATGTCATTTATGCATTTGGTGATGTCATTTCCTGTTCTTTTTCTCAGGGGATGGTAGATTGGCTCCAAATCAATGTGTTTGTTGATGGAGTTCCGGTTGGAATGCCATGCTTCTAGGAATTCTCGTGCGTGTCTCTGTTTGGCTTGTCCTAGGATGGATGTGTTGTCCCAATCAATCTATACATAGAGATAAAGAAGGACACCACTTTGATTGGGACAACACATCCATCCTAGGACAAGCCAAACAGAGACACGCACGAGAATTCCTAGAAGCATGGCATTCCAACTGGAACTCCATCAACAAACACATTGATTTGGAGCCAATCTACCATCCCCTGAGAAAAAGAACAGGAAATGACATCACCAACCCAAGGAAACCTAAGCAGATAAATAGAAAGCGGGACATAACACCAGCGCTTCATCGGAGGCTCACTGATGATGTTACCTAGAATGGTGACGAAACGTCTGAAAACGAACCTTCCAGCTCAGCGAGCAAACTCACATCCAGATCTGTCACACCTTTCTAAGATTTGCTTTAGTATTTGCTCCACTTTTCTGTGTCTATTGGAAGCCCTGTAGTCTAATTCCAGAAAGGTAATTGTCCTTTTTTTTTTAAGATCTCCCGAGATGGCTTCATTTGAATGGCCTTTGAGAATGTCCTCCTTATTACTGTGGTGATTTCCTTTATTAATAATGTAATTCCCCCACTTCTCTAACACGCACATGCACCACCCACCACCCACCACCCACACTCATCATGGAATGTTGAGCTGCTACTCCTGTCTGCCCTTCAGCCATAACTCAGCAATTGTAATAATGTAATATTCCCATGGCTCATTAATGCTCTAAGTCTATCCACCTTAGCAGTCAAGCTCCTTCCATTGAAATAGATACAGCTTTGTTTTCTGGATCTCCTTTGTGCCTTATCCTACTCATGTCTTCTCCACCTGTTAGTCTGCACAGGCATTGGTTTGGTTTTTGATCAGATCTTCCTCTCAACTTTGCATCTACATCCTATCCCCCTGCCAGATCAGTTTAAAACCTCCCCAATGACACAAGCAAACCTCCCAGCAAGGATAACAAGGTGTGGAGCTGGATGAGCACAGCAGGCCAAGCAGCATCAGAGGAGCAGGAAGGCTGACATGTTGAACCTAGACCCTTCTTCAGAAAATTTTTTTCTGAAGAAGGGTCTAGGCTCGACCTGTCAGCCTTCCTGCTCCTCTGATGCTGCTTGGCCTGTTGTGTTCATCCAGCTCTACACCTTGTTATCTCAGATTATCCAGCATCTGCAGTTCCCATTATCTCCTCGCAAGGATATTGAATCCATTCCAGTTTAGGTGGTACTTGTTCAGGTACCAGCTACCCCAGAAGCTATCCCAAAGATCCAAAAATCTAAAGCCCTTCCTCCTACACCATCCCTTTTAGCCACACATCAATTTGATCTATCTATTTTATTCCTATACTGAAGGCTACTTCCATTGCCACACAATCTGGAGATTATAACCTTAGCAGTTTTTCTTTTTAATCTGCTACCTAATTCTCTGAACTCCTGGAGGACCTTGTTTCTTTTTTTAAACCCATGTCATCAGTATTTACATGTATCATGACTGCTGGCTGTGTTCCCCCTTGAGCAGTGTCCTGTAAAACCCCCAACCCTGGCATTAGGGAGGCAACATACCTTTCAAGAGTAAAAACAGAAATTGCTGGAAAAGCTCAGCAGGTCTAGCAGCATCTGTGAAGACAAAAATGAGTCCATGTTTCAGGTCTGGTGACCAAAGTGTTAACTCTGAATTTTCTCTTCACAGATGAGCCTTTCCAGCAACTTCTATTTTTATTCCTGATTTACAGCATCCGCAGCTGTTTTGTTTTTTCTTATTTACCATTCAAGAGTCTTGTTTGCTACCATAGAACCGCCTGTCAGAACCTTCTGTCACTAAAGCTCTCCTAGTCCTGCTCCTCAGTGGAAGAGAGTATGTCAATTCAGTACTGAGTGAGATAGACATCTCCCTCCCCACAAAAACCAGCTATCGACAAACTTGGCTAAAAGAAGAGAAAAATCCAGGCCGAGAGGCAACATGCTTCCAAACTTCATTTTTGTATGATTTCAGCAGAGACTAGCTTGAAAGTGTACCAACAATGGTGAACGCTATTTTAGTGTTATTAAATGTAACTCTGTAGCCCCATCTCTGCATTTTTCCCTGCTGGTGAGGACTTAAGGTCTCATCTGGCTCTTTCGAGCTCTACTTTTTAACTCAAAATTCAAAAAGAAAAAGATTTTATTAGTCCATTCTGCTGCTTGTCATTTATCTTAATTAATACCTCACCGTCCCAGAATTCCAGCCTTAGTTTTGGCTGCTTTAAAATCTTGCCTGGTTTTGTTGGTCTCCATGTATTGGGTCACACTTAGGTCCTGGAAAATGTTTAGTTAGTTTTAAAGCCTTTAGTTACCACGGTTGACTGACTCACAGCTGAGCTTTCCTATTTTAGTAAAGCATAGACTGAGATTTTGAAGTTGGTGAAATAGAGAGCTTTAGATTCAGTACAAGTGGATAGGCTTTTTGACTCCGATAGGTTGGGATATTTTTCACCCAAAAAGTATAGAATTAGGATAGATGTCACAAAGAACCTCCATCAGCGTCATTGTGACAAATTGTTGCTTTGCAAAATGTTAGATTTGCTTCAGGCATGAATGGGACTAATATAACTATGGGAAACACATTGTGCAGGGGACAGTCACACCATGGTTTGTTCATAACAATAAATGCAGTTTTAGAATAATTTGTTGATTGTAAACTCTTTTTGAGGCATTCTAAATGTCTGATTGAAAGACTTCTTCCTTCCTCTTTCCCTACATACATGTTTGTACTCAGTCACAATTGTATACCATACAGTTCAGTTACAGTTGGATTGAAAGATGCTACTAAAATTCATGCTCACCACGTCAATATATTCTGTTTTGGATTCCTCAAATTTTTAATTTTTTTTCAAATACAGGTTCTAGAAACCTGTGTGAAGAACTGTGGTCATCGGTTCCACGTCATGGTGGCAAGTCGGGACTTTGTGGAAGATGTACTGGTAAAAACAATTCTGCCTAAGAATAATCCACCCACTGTAGTGCAGGATAAAGTTTTGAGCTTAATCCAGGTAAGTGGAGCTGATAGCTCGTAAGTGTTTAATTGTCAGCAGAGATCATAAAATATAAGAAATTAGGATTAGGTGTTGGCCATTAGGCCTTTCAAGCCTGATCTGCCATTCAGCAAGCTCATGGTGAGTCTAATGATGGCCTTGACTTCTTTTTTTCCCTTTTATGTTCCCCCCCACCCCGTCCATTCTCTTACCCCTGTGTAGATCACAAATCTAACTAATCTGTGACTATATTTAATCTCCAGAACCAAACCAGTGAGCATTGTCTGAATTACCTTCAATGTGGTTTATAGCCCTCATAATGACAGCTAAACCATGCATAGTAACCTAGGTGTGGACTCACCAAAGCCCTGCACAGTTAAAGCAAAACTTCTCTACTTTTATAATCCATGTCTCTTGCAATATAAGTCAAATTCCTACGATGCAGGGAATACCTTATCTAAAACAGTTGGCCTTTAAGGATGAGAGATGATTTTATTGAAGCATATAAGATGCTACGTGGTGGACGATGAGAGGATGTTTACCTCTTGAGGGAATCTGAACTGTGAAGCACAGTGCAAAATAAGGGATTTCTCATTTCAGCCTGAGATGTAGAGGAGTCCCTTTTGAGGATTGGTAGTTTTGGAAATCTCTACCCCAGATAGCAGTGGAATCTGGGTGATTTTTTTATTTGTTTTTACAATTCGTTAATGAGATGTGAGGATTGTTGGCTATGCCCGGATTTGTTGGCCATCCTTAACTGATGACGAAGGAGGTAGTCTCAAGCTGCTGCATTAATACTGTAGGCCTAATTTCACCCCAAGGAGCCCAACAGTTTATTAGGAAAGGAGTTCCAGGACCTTGACCCAATGACAGAAAGAGCAGTAATATATATTTACAAACCAGAATGTTGTGTGACTTGGTGGGGACCTTGCAGGGGTGGCGGTCTTGTACATCTGCCCTTGTCCTTCTAGACGTTAATTTTGTGGTTATGGAAAGTGCTTTTGAAGGACCTTGGTTGAGATAATACAGTGAATTTTCTGGATAGTGCACATACTGCTACTGTGTTGATGCTGGTGGAAGTTAATGTACAAAACAATGATTAGGATGTTCATCCAGTGGGTTGCTTTGTCTTGGATGGATTCAAGCTACTTGAGTGTTGGAGCTGCACTCATGCAGGTGGAGTGTATTTGATCACACGTGACTTGTTCCTTGCATACAGTGAACAGGCACTGAAGAGATAGACAATGAGTTACTTTGTCCAGAGTTCATAGCCTCTGACCTGTTGTGGAGCCACTGTATTTATATGATCCAGTTCAGTTTCTGGTCAACCTTTAGGATGTTCGTTGTTGTGGATTCTGTACGTGACTGCCATCGAATGTCCAAGGAAGATAGTTTGATAGTTCCCTTGTTGGATATGGTCATTGCCTGGAACTTAGATGGCACAAATGCTGTTTGCCACTTATTGCCCCAAGACTAATTGTTATCCAGGTCTTGCTGCATATGGATTCAGACTGCTTCAGTTTGCGAGGAGTGGCAAAAGTTGCTGTGCATCCAGCATTCTTCAGAGAATATTGTGACTCCTGACCTTTTTTGTTAGAAGGAAGGTTGTTGATGATGTGGACGAGCCTAGAGCACGAACCTGAAGAACTCCTGCAGTGATGTCCTAGCCTTGAAGTAATTGCCCTCCAATGATCCCAGCAATCTTTGTTTGTGCTATGAATGATTCTAACCATCAGAGCGATTTATCCTGATTTCAGTTGGCTCCAGTTTGCTTGTGTTCCTTGGTGCTGTATTAAATCAAATGCTGCTGTGATGTTAAGGACAGTCAGTCATCTCACCTTTTGGAGTTCAGGTCTTCTTGACAATGTTTAGATCAAGACTGTAATGAGGTCAGGAGCTGTGTAGTTCTGGCAAAAACCCAAACTGAGCATCAATGAATAGATTATTGCTAAATATTCTAGTCTGAGCTAAATAGGGCTTTGATTGACAATGGAGTGCAGAAGTAAAGGAACAGACAAGAGAGTGGAGATGAAGCTAAAATCAGATGAGTTATTTTCCTTATTGAATGGTGAAGTAGGCACCAAAGCCCCAATTTCTTGTGTTGTGTAATTCACAGCATCATTGTCAAACGATATTTGACACTGAACCAAATAAGACGATTTTGGGATGGTAACCTAAAGCTTGGTCAAAGAATTACTTCTTGAGAAAAGTGATTTAGAGGAGGAGGAGGAGGAGGTCATGAGATGTGAGGGAATGCCAGAATTTTGAGTTGATGCAGTCACAGACATGCCAGCCATTGATGGAGCAGTTCTAATCTGGAATATTCAAGAAACTAGAAGTATAAAGGCAGCAAGCTCCCATTAACTGACATGTCATTTGGTAGTGGAGAACTTAATATTTTGCTGAGAAGACATGTGTTGTGGAAGCTCTTCATCTTACACTAGACCAGTCAAAAACAAGAATATCAAATTTCAAATAATCTCAACAGTTTAAAAGAAAATTGTTGTCAACTCTAGTTGCGATGTTTTCAAAGGGAAAGCAATGGGAACTGTAAGATCCCATCCCAGCCTATTCTCCTGTAAAGATTGATGTGAATGTTTAAAATTTGGCTTTGTTGCATTTATCCTTGTAAGAGTAAGATGATTTTTGTTCGGAAATCCAATTAGATTTTTCAGCAATAAATAGTAATGTCGTGATAACTAAATGCTTTGAGATTTTGGACAAGTGATGAATGTTGACCCTGGATGCTAGCAGACCTCCTCTATTTAGAATAGCCCAATCCATCTGAGAACGTGAAGGCACCTTGGGTTATCCAAAAGACGGCATCTCCAGCAGTACAGCACTTGTTCAGAACTGCCTCCATATTGGTTCTTAAATCTCAAGTAAGCATCAAACCAATAACCTTCTGCCTCTGAGCTGAGTGCGTTACCAGCTGAGCCATGGCTGACACCTTTATGTCAAATGTAACATGCTGGAATTGTAATCATTCTGCAAGGCATTCCAACTTGTTGCTAACTTTTTAAGTACCACAAAGAGCTTCAATAGTGTGAATCTGTTTATTAAATTTACTCTTTTATGGAATGTGGGCATTGCTGGCATGGACAGCTTTGTTGCCCATCCCTGATCACCATTGAACTGAGTGACATTACGAGCCATTTTAAAGAGCCATTAAGATTCAACCATGTTACTGTGGTGGGTCAGACCAGGTGAGAAAGGTGTTTTTTTTCTCCCCCCTAATTAGTGAACCAAATTGATTTCAAAATACAAAACCATTACAGATAAGGTTGTGATATATGTAAGAGAAATTGGGTGCAGGCTTAAAAAACTGTTGTGCATTTTTTGAGAGAACGTTGGTGATTAATATTTATTATCAACTTTGATCTCCAATTCTTCTGTTCTTCAAAACATGATATGGCAGAGAGGCTTTCTTCCTAATCTGTTTTGAGAGCTAAACTTGGCTGGGGAGTGTTGGGAGTGATGCCACTACCTTCACAGTTCAGATCTTGAGCAGAAAGTTGCACATGTAGAATTTGTGCAAGTCTAAACACATCAGTATCAAGGGGAAGACCCTGCTGTGGAGCCTTTCACCCCAAAAGTCCCCTAGCAGTCAAAATTAATGTTTGTCTGTGCTAATATATTGTCCAATTCTAGACACCATTTTTTTGAGAATGATGTTTTGTCCTTAGTGCAAAGGAGATTTATTGTACTTGAGATGAAAGACTATAGTGGAGATTGCACTCCTTGAGGCAGAAAAAAAATCAGTTCAAATTTGAGGTTTTGTATATTATAGAAGTTAAAACTCTCTACACAGGCAAGAGGACATGTAGCCAGGAAGGAACAGATTTGATCTTTTTTAAAAAAAATTGGCAGACGATGTTGAGAGGAGATGAGTCAAATTTATTTTGAGCTGACTTATAATCTGGAAATCATTGTCTGAAAGGATGATTCAAGCAGATTCAATAGTAGGTTTCAAATGTGTATAAAATAAACAAGAATAAAGTGGATGAATATGATGGACTGAAACACCACCTTTTGTACTGTGATTCTGTGAAGACTTCATGCAGTCATTAGAAACTGGGAGGAAACTGCAGATAGATGTAAATAAACATGACTTGTGTAATAATGCTTTGTTATTATTGTTGGATACAGGCTTGGGCAGATGCATTCCGGAGTACTCCAGACCTCACTGGTGTAGTGACTGTATATGAAGAACTGAGGAGGAAGGGACTTGAGTTTCCTATGACTGACCTTGATGCATTGTCTCCCATTCACACACCTCAACGAGTAAGCTTGAATTGTGATCTGGCTATTGCAATGACCCTGATATAATGTTGATTTTATTAGCTGAATAAGTGGTTAATTCATTAAGTTTTCAAACTATCCTGTTTGAAAGTGACTCTTTGAACCTTGGTGCTTTCGGTATTTAGTAAACATAATTCTAAAGCAGCTGTTTGCTTATGCGTACAGTTTAATGATTTATGACTGTGAAGACCTGCACATACAGTGCAAACCTAATATGGAGTAACATTCAAATATGGAGTTACATAAGCATTACAGGTAGTTCTCCTATAAGGCCGTAGTTGCATTCTTGTGTGATCTTGCGCCATAGAAAATCACTCTATAGAAAATCACCATAGAAGTTCGCATTATAGGAAAATCGCTATAGAAAATTGCCACAATCAATGATAGTTTCATGGCCAGATTAGTGATAGATTCTATTTATTAAATTTATTTATCTCCCTGAGCATTAGCCTGGTCCTCTGGATTACTCACCAATTGACATTCGTGCTGCACTATGAGCAATATGAGTCAGCTGTGATGCATAGAACTCTGCCACTTAGATTAAATGCAGTATGAATCTAAACTCTGTAATGAGGTTCAGATTAACTGTTTCGGTGTGGATTAACTAAGCACTCCTTCCTGTTTGTAATTGCTCAGCTAATTTAAATGGATGAATTTACTGAGTTATTAAAGAACCTCCTAAATCTTTCACCATATCCTGCTGTGTAAAGTGAGCAGAACTTGCTTTCCCACAATTAATTTGTGTAATTTGGGAGCAGATGTTCAATGTCAGGCATTTATTTAAAATGTATGTCTATGAATTTTGTCCTGCTGATAACCCTGGATGTTAATACTAGTAACTTGTCACATTTTTTGGTTGCCCATCCCTAACTGCTTTTGAGACCAGTCAAGTTAACTGTATTGCTGTGGATCTGGGTGGAATTTTGGCACTTACTATTGAAAGAATAAAGTAAAAAGTAGGAAAGCATTGCTGCAACTGTACAAGGCTTCAATGAGTCCTCATCTGGAGTATTGCATACAGTTTGAGACCCGATACATGAGAATGTATTGGATGCAGTTCAAAGCAAGCTCATGAGGTTGATTCCAGAAATTGGGTGATTTTCTTACGAAGAGAGATTGAGCAGTTGAGGCCTGTACCCTTTCGAGTTTAGGAGGGGAGAGATCTAATTGAGGCACACGAGATACTAGAGGACATTGGGGGGGGAAAATGTGAAAGGGATGTTTCGTCATGTGGACAATCTAGAACAAGAGATTCATAGTTTAAGCACAAGGGCTAGCAGATTTAAAACAGATGAGAAATTATTCTGTTACACAATCTGTGGAATTCACACCCCAGAATGTGTTGAATACTGAGACATGGAATAAACTTAAGGAGGAAATAAACAGATTTTGAATTAGTAAAGGGTTGAAGGGTTATGCAAAGTGGACAGGAAAGTGGAGCTGAGGCTGAGGAGATTGGCCATGATTTTGTCAAATTGCAGGATACTCAAGGGGTCTAATTACCCACTCCTGCTCCTAGTTCTTGTGTTCTTATTTATTATTACTGAATCTGATGTAGGCCAGAGCAGGTAAAGGTACCAATTTCCTTACCAAATAACTAACTATCTAGATGGTATTTTACAACAGTTGCTGATAATAATGGTGACCATGAATCTGAGACTAGCTTTCCTTTCAGATTTTTAAAATTGAATTCATTCATTAATTTAAGGCAACTGCCTTGGATTTTGAACACATGCCGCTTGCAGCAATAGCCTGGACCTTTGGATTACAAGTTCAGAGACACTGCTGCTCCACCACTATCTCTTCCGGACTCCTCTTTCTGTGTGCAATCATTGATTTTTATCCTTGTTTTATTTTTCAGACTATTCCTGAAATTGATCCAGCAGTCACACAAAATTCTTCCCCAGTCCAACCAGCAATGTTCCCGGTTTCTGAGCAGCCCATCCCTGCAGTATCCACTGAAGGTGGAATAACTCCCTCCCTTGAACAGGTAAAATCAGTTTAACTCCTGCCTGCCAAAATCCAATACCAGAACTGCAGTCATGTTTTATTGCTGATGCATAGCACATAATGTGGTTCTTCTTTGAGGTTCTTCTGCTTAGTGTGCATTTCTCACTGGCATTTCCTTCCTTTGAGGGAAAGCCACATTCACAGGAGGCAAATTCCATTTGGAAGAAACCTTCTGCCCTCCCCCACCTACAATGAGACAGTATTTCCTGGCTATTCATGAGAATTGTACTACAGTTAAAAGATCTAGTGTTACGTGGAGAAACTAGATTTTCTGGGAAGTTATTTGTAAAGGAAAGACTTGATAGAAATGTTCAAAAATTATGAAGGAATTTGATTGAGCAGATAGAGAAACTGTTCCCACTGGCAGAAACATGAGAGTTAAATCTT
The DNA here is from genome assembly GCF_030684315.1 of Stegostoma tigrinum. NCBI lineage: Eukaryota > Metazoa > Chordata > Chondrichthyes > Orectolobiformes > Stegostomatidae > Stegostoma > Stegostoma tigrinum. The sequence goes on from NC_081391.1 coordinate 4,284,724, forward strand.
TTACAATGAATTCACACAACATGAAATAAGCATCCTGAAAAGGTGTTGCATACACATTCCGTAGTAGATTGCAAAAGGGAACTAGGTAAATACTTGAAGGAGGAAGGATTGCGCAGATATGGGACGGAGCAGGAGGAGTGAGACCAATTAAATAGTTTCCCTTAAGGAACAGGTACAAGTCTAAAAAGCCACATTGTCTTCCTGCACCACACAAACCTGTGATTCTGTAATTGAAAAGTGTGCTGTCATGGCTGACTGTAACTTCCCCTGCTTCCATTGGTTAGTCATAGCTACTTGCAAATGCTAGCTGCTGTTGAACAGAATTAATCATTACTGTCACTTCATGGTTGAAGTACTTGCTGTACTGTTAGTCATTAGTAAAGACAGACTAACTTATCAAATGATTTGGCATTCAGTCGCCACCTGCTGGTAGCACTCGGGATAATACAGCTGCAATCAAATCCACTTGATTACCCCTGACTTTGAGACTATATTTTAAATGTATGTTTTGCAGGTTGCTAAGCTGCGAAGTGAACTGGATGTCGTTAATGGTAACGTAAAGGTGATGTCTGAAATGTTGACCGAAATGGTCCCGGGTCAAGAAGATTCCTCTGATCTGGAACTACTACAGGTGAAACAACATTTGAAGATAAAAATAAAAGCAGGCTTTTCAATTATTTGAGCCTCTTTTGCCATTCAGTTAATTTTACTGAATCCACATCTCAGCTCCGTTTACCTGCCTTGTTTCACATTTTTCAAAAAGAGTTGTACTGGTCCTGGGTGAAAAGACTATCCATTTGGCCAGCCCCATAGTTCATAGAAAAAAAATTCTTTAACTCCCCTCAACTAATTCTATTTGTAGCCCCTTTCCTCTTTGTTACCATTGTCTGCTTTGATGTTGTGTTCACCACATACACTCTCAACATGCAAAACATCCGCCTTCAGCTTCTGACCTGGAGCCCTTTCCCTTGAGCATCTGTAATCTTTGATTTGTTTTTTGCAACAATTCCCTTAGGACATGTTTTGGATATTAGTAATCTGCACCCAAGACTTGGTGACCATATGATTAGTGTTCAGCTCATAATTTTTTAAAATCGATGTGCTTGTATTGCTAATCCTCCACGTTCCAACTTTGTGATAAGCTGAAACATGGAACAGAAGAAGAATGGAAGTTGGTGTTAAAAACGTATTTCCTGCTCTGGTAGCAATTGATTTCTGTTCAACTGGAAAAAATCTGGAACATCTTTTAATAACACAAGTTTCATGAGCCTTAGAGACTAGGAGGTTCTTGGGTTCAATTCATGTTCTGTATCAACTTAATTGTCAATGGTTACAGAGCTACACTTGACCTGAATACCCTGACATTGAGGTGAAAACTGATTTTATTAATGGCCTTCTGCACATAGCTATAGTTACAGTGTATGACATTAGGGAAGAATTGGACCACGTGTTCCAATTATCCAGCTGGTATTGTGTGGGGTTGTGCAAGAAGAATAGCCACTTGAGTGAAGGTGGCTAGTACTGTTGGAACAGAGTGTCCAGATTCTCAAGGGGGAGCAGAATTTAACAAAGAAAAGTTGGTTTGATGCTTAAACTTTCACCTTTGAAATTATTTACCTTTCTCTGCCATGTCAGTTGAAGATATAACTGCTGTTTAATCCTTTCGTAGTTACATATTACACATTTTGCACAACAGGAGCTGAACAGAACATGTCGGGCAATGCAGCAGAGGATCCTGGAGCTCATTTCAAGAGTCTCCAATGAGCAGGTGACAGAGGACCTATTACATGTTAATGACAACCTCAATAATGTATTTCTCCGTTATGACAGGTAATCCAAGTGCACTTTTCAGCTATGTTGATTAACTTGGTGAAAAATATTATTTACATATACATATTTAACACCTTTCACCGCTTGAAAGCACAGCTCTGATAGTATAGTCACTTGCTGTATGGGAAATATGGCATCCAATTAGTGGGCAGCAAGATCCCTCATACTGATGTGATTTAATCATTTTTAATGTTGTTGGACGTGGGATACACAGATTAATGGCCAGCACAAGAGGAGAGAAGAAAAACCTTCTTGTACACCTTTGACTGTTCAACTGATAAAGGCAGGCCAGACCTCAGTCTGTCATATCTGAAAAATGGTAACTCCTAACAGTGTCACACTCCCTCAGTGTTGCACTGATTATGTTCTTTTATGGAGCTTAAATGCACACAGTCCCCACTGGCAATTCATTGGTGAGAATAGAATTGAACTAAATGTGAAATTAATTTTTGTCTCCATTCCCGTAATCTGGGTTTAAACATGCCCAGTATGTACCTTTTTTTGTTGGTAAAGATATTGTGTAATTAGTAAGTTCAAGTGTTTGAAAGACTTTAGACTGGTTGAGAACTGATTGTGCTTATGGAATCTGACTTCATTCGGCCACAAAGTTGTAAAGACTGAAAAATTTCCATGTCTTTTTACAGAATCATAAACTGATGGTCAGACATTCAGGATAATGTGCCTGCATTGTCCTTTCCCTATAGTCCTGCAGATTTTTTCCCCATCTAGTACTTCTTATCTACCGGTCCCCAACTTTTATCTACTTCATTGATTCTGTCTTTCACATATTTATTCAGGTTTGAAAGGTTCAGAACTGGACAGAATACTACTAATCGGGTGAGTACAATTCAAGTCTTTGGAATTGCTACAGACACATAGTAAATATCTTAGACTAAAGATAGATGACATTTGGTGTGTGTTGCTTGAAGTGTGAAGAAGATCTATTTGTGATGCAAGGTTGTACTGTACAATACAGTCCTTGTGAATCCTGGAACAGTCAAAGGCCAAAGAAACATGGCAAGGCATGGAGGGGTTGGTTAAATAATTGAATGTCTACAGTATGGAAGCAGGCCATTCAGCCCATTGAATCCCCACCAACCTTCTGAAGATTATCTCACCTAGACCCACCCCCTACCCTTCATTTCCCATTGCTAATTCATCTAGATTGCACATACTTGGACACTGTAGGCAATTTAGCATAACCTACACATCTTTGGACTGTGGGAGGAAACCCACACAAATAAGAGGAGAATGTGCAAACTCTGTGCAGACAGTCACCCAAGGGTGGAATTGAGCCCGGGTTCCTGGTGCTGTGAGGCAGCAGTGCTAACTGCTGAACTGATGTACCTCCAAAATGTAGAAACGTTTTAATGTAGCGAGTTACGATGAGCTGGAATCCACAAGCAGTGAGACTAGTGGAAGCAAATTCAGTACATTTCAAAAGGAAAGAGAACCGTCTCCATGATTGAATTTCACAGGGTTGTGAAAGGGGTGAGGATTGTGCAATAATTGGACAGAAGGGCTGAATGGATCCTCCTGTGCTGCATGATTTCCATGACTTGCATCCCACTGACAGTCAATAATGCTTACCTTTTAATCAACTCTTCCCATGATTTCTGACAACTTGGAAACATCCAATGCGGAAAGGTTAGCATACAATACCCAAAGGTGTAAAATCTATTTCCTCTCAAACTACAAAGGTGCACCTTTCCAACTTGCTAACATCCTCGGTCGCTTCCCTGGTTCCACATATTTAGTCTCTTGCCTGTTACGGACTAGACCAAACCCTCTTCATAAAAATCAAAGAGATAGCCTTAGACCTTACAATTTAAAATATGATAAAAATGTTAAGGTGCTATGTTCCAGATGTAATAGAATTGGCCACCCTACTTGGCTTTAAGCAGACATATTTCATTCTTGCCTCCAGTTAAAAAAGAAACCAAAGAAGAACTGGTATAACTTTAACTCTACTGGAACGCTTAACAGAAGAATAGATTATTTAACTACTGAACAGCAATTTTCCGGTACAGTGGCATCCACTAAACACCCTTGGCAAAAGCAAATTCAGTAAAATAGATCCTTTCACATGCAATTCTGAGAGGAGAGAGAGAACTCCAGCTTTTTGCTATGATTGAGAGAGATGTAACAGCTTCCACAGCTGACTTCAAACCCCAACAACTATTGAAAGTTACAAAAACACAGGTTACGTGGGTGTCTGACTCCACCTGCTTCTGTTGTTCTAAATTTTCTTTAAAAAATGTCAACACCTCACAAGCTGTTTATTTTATTGGCATACAGTTGGCACCTTCCCACCTCTGTCTCAACCTCTGTTTTCAAAACAAAAGCTGGGATGAAATACACCTCTTAAAGCATTTGTATTGTCACACCTTCTCCCCCTTTCAAAAAAAAGCCATCAATATACAAAGATGGCTTAATTTTTAAAACTTTTAGTCTTACACGATTAATACACTACAATATTGTATACTTTATATTGGCTTTAAGTATGCAAATATTCAATAGTACAGTCTATGTCAATCTGTTTCTTCTACCAACGAGCATCTTTGTCTTCCTTCAACACAGTCGTGACAACGTGTCAGCAATTATGTGTTCTTGTCCTGTCATATGTATAATATTGAAATTGAATGGCTAGAATAATAAGCTCTATCTAAACAATCTAGTATTTTTATCCTTGATTTTTTTTTCAAAAACTTTAAACAGTTATGATCAGTATATACAATTGTCTCAGATACATTACTGACAACATAAATGTTGAAATATTGTAATGCCAACCAAACTTTAGGCCTCCTTCTCAATTGTGGAATATTTCTGTTGATGAATATTCAGCTTTTTGGAAAAATACCTAACAGATCTTCCTGTCCTCTTGTCTTGCAAGAGTCTAGCATCAATTCCTACATCACTTGCATCGATAGCCATCTCGAATGGCTTTGCGTATGCAGCTGTGGCTAACACTGAGGCAGTGGTTAACACTGCTTTCAGGTTGACAAATGCCTTCTGACATTCTTCCGTCCACTGAAACTTCTGGCACTTCTTCAACAGGTCAGTCAGTGGAGCAACTCAATCCCAGGAATTGTAGTACCTGTCTTTGGCATGGGAAACTCCCCAATAACCTTTGTTGTCACGTCCTGTGTGGCCATTTATCTAATAACATGGCCCAGGAACATGACTTAGATTTTTGCGAACTCACTCTTAGCCAGGTTTATCCTTAAGCCCACCTCCTTGAAGTCGATTGAACAACTCCAACAGACGCTCCAAATGCTCCTTCCATGAGTGACAAAAAATCACTAGATTTTCTATGTACACCACACAATCTGTAATCCAAAAGTGACCTTATTGGTTAGTCTTTAAAATATGGCTGGTGCATTCTTCCTACCAAGCAGCATGATTTTTAAACTGGTACGGCGCATTCGGCCTCACAAAAGCCAAAATTTCCTTCCCTCTTTCGGATAAGGTACCAGCCCAGTGTCCCCTGAGTAAGTCTAACTTAGAAATAATAAGTTGCTTTCCCTTTCCCATACAATATTCCAAACGTGGAATAGGATATGAGTCAGATTTTGAAACTGTGTTGAGTTTGCACTAATCATTGGGTACCATTACTATGGTGAACTCCATTCACTGCAACTCACTTTGATTATGTTGTCTTTGTGCATGCTTTCAATCTCTTTTTGAACCTATGTCAACTTGAGAAGGTCAAGTCTAGAAACATGTTGCTTAATTGGAACAGCATATCCAATGTCTACACCATACATGTTCAGAATAGTACTTCCCAGCTTATTCCCACATATCTCACCATGTGCCTGTAATAACTCTTTCAGGTTATTATGATTTTCTCCTGGAAGGTAACTCAATAATTTTATCCCAGTTTTTGAGAACTTCCTCATTGTCCAATTTTAATTTGAGCAATGTCCAATTCAGAATCATCTGAACTTGGTTCTTCAGAGGTAATGGGAAGTGCAGATGCTGGAGAATCCACAATAACCAAGTGTGGAGCTGGATGAACACAGCAGGCCGAGCAGCATTGTAGGAGCACAAAAGCTGACGTTTCGGGCCTAGACCCTTCATTTGAAACGTCTGCTTTTGTGCACCTAAGATGCTGCTTGGCCTGCTGTGTTCATCCAGCTTCACACTTTATTATCTGGGAGTACAACTTGAACCTCTGCGCACTTTTCATCAGCCTGAATATGTGATGGTCTCCATTTCCTCATCAAGACTTCATTTTTAAGATAGTAACGTTCTGGAATTCACTCAAACTCCTTTTTCCTGTCTGACCTATGATACAATAAACTTTATTACAGTGAAAACACCCAAACTTTTTTACGTCTTTCCTCCTCATGGGTTTCCTTTTTACCCTGTAGTAAACTATCTTTAATATTTTCAGTGAGATCTCCTTTTCCCTTATCACACGAGGATTTCTCTTTTCTCCAATGTCTATCCCTCACAGATTGAAATTGATGTGAGAAGCTAAACTTAAATTTATGAACCAACTCAGAACACACTGCTGATCTTGCTATTTTAGCTCTCTGATCTTCCACATGAGATCTGACTACTTCAGGAAGTGAATTTTTGAACTCTTCCAAAATGGTCCTCTGTCTTAGAGCATCATTTGTCTGAACTATTTTCAATGCCATTGTTCATCTGTCAAAATCACTTTGTTTGATCCTTTCAAACCCTATATACGTCTGATACCTCTTTCTCCTTCCTGGACCTCTGTCTCCATTTCTGGCATCCACCTGGAAACTGATATCCATTTTAAGGTTACCGACTCCCACAGCTACCTAGAATATTCCTCCTTTCACCCACCTCCCTGTAAAAAGGCCATCCCCTATTCCCAATTCCTTCGCTTCAGCCGCATCTGCTCCTGAGATGAGGCATTCCACTCCCGAACATCCCAGATGTCCCTTTTTTTTCCCCCAAGAACTGCAACTTCCCCTCCACAGTGATCGAAAATGCCCTCGACCATGTCTCCTGCATTTCCCACAACTCATCCCTCACACCCCCATCTGCAATAATAACCAAAACAGACTCGCCCTCATCCTCACGTACCACCCCACCAACCTCCAAATCAATGCATCGTCCTCCGCCATCTGCAATCTGACCCCACTACCAAAGACATTTTTCCCTCCCCACCCTTATGTGCTTTCCAGAGGGACCACTCTCTCTGTGACTCCCTTGTCCGCTCTGCACTCCCCTCCAGCCCCGGCACTTTTCCCTGCAACCGAAGCAAGTGCAACACCTGCTCCTATACCTCTCCCCTCACCCACATCCCAGGCCACTTCTATATTCATTCTTATCAAACTTTGTAACTCTAGGACATACTTAAACAGATCCCCACCAGGCTTTTGGCTACAATGAGATAATGGGAACTGCAGATGCTGTAGAATCCAAGATAATAAAGTGTGGGGCTGGGAAGAACACAGCAGGCCCAGCAGCATCTTAGGAGCACAAAAGCTGACATTTTGGGCCTAGACCCTTCATCAGAAAAGGGGAATGGGGAAAGGATTCTGAAATAAATAGGGAGAGAGGGGGAGGTGGACTGAAGACAGATAGAGGAGAAGATAGGTGGAGAGGAGAGTATGGGTGGAGAGGTAGAGAGGGGATAGGTACCACAACAGAGTTGCAGTGGGAGATAGCCCCCTCTTCTTTCCCTTTCTCTCTGTCTTCTGCTAGGACCATCCAATCCTTTTTCGCCTGCTTTTAATCGTAGTTCAAACTGTTTCATTTCCTTTTTCTTTATGTTCTTCCAGGGCTATTTCTTTTTCTTTTTCCTTTAATTCAAGCTGCTTCATTTGCAATTGAATTTTAGCCATTTCCAATGATTATGAATGCATTCCTGGCAATTTTAAATGTTATGCTATTGCAACAATTATCTCCCCTTTCCTCACATACACTGGCATCTATAGCTTACTTGCTAATTCTGAAAGTTTTTGCCTTGCTCACTTTCTGTAAAACATCCAAAGTGACTTGTTCCACCTCCAGGGAGAGTCTTAGCAACTGAAAGAGCCATGTTACACAAGGCATATCCTGTTTAAACCAAACAAATACAACACCCAGAAAAAAACCCACTAATACTTACCACTCACTGTCTTTGAGCCCAACCATTCCAAACCCAGCATGGAATTAGAGATTTTGATCCTGAACAAGCCCCCAATTTGTTATAGACTAGAAAAAAAAACTCCTTTCAGATACATCAAGGACATAGCTGAGATCCTAACTTTTATCTTACTTAGAGCCAAGTGAAAGGTGCTGTGTTCCAGATATAATTCGATTGGTCACATGCCTTGGCTTTAAACAAAACACACTTGATTCTTACCTGTAATTAAAATACAAACGAAAGAAGTATTGATATAGCTTTAACTCTATTGGAAAATTTAACAGAATAATCAATTATTTAACTTGTTGACACTATTGTTCCAATATAGTAACATCCCATAATCACCCTTGATAAAGTCAAATTCAGTAAAATAGATTGTCTCATATGTAATTCTGATAGCAGAAGGAACATTCTGTTAGAGCGAGAACTCCAGCTTTTTTGCTGTGGCCGAGAGAGATGTCACTTCTTCTACCGTCAACATCAAACTCTAACAACTATTGAAAGCTAACCTGAAACCCTAATTCTTTGGGACTCTACCCATCTTGCTGTTTTTTAAAACCCCCAAGGCCTCAAGCTGTTTACATTTTTGGCTTTGAGTACACTGCTTTCCACCTCTTGCCTTTAAAACCTTTCCAATAAAAGAAACAGGACAAAATACACCTCTTAAAACCATAATATCATCACACGCCTTTAGAATTGGCCAGTGTATGTCCTCTTGAGATAGTTTTACATTAAGCAGTCAATGTTGTAATAAATTATAGCACAGCACAGAAACAGACCCTTCATCCCACTAGCCCATGCCAAACATAATCCCAAACTGAACTAGTCCCACCTGCCTGTTCCTAGCCTGTATCCTCCAAACCTTTCCTATTCATATATACATCCAAATGTCTTTTAAACATTGTAATTTAAGGGATGTGAGTTTGCTCGCTGAGCTGGAAGGTTAGTTTTCAGATGTTTCATCACCATTCTAGGTAACATCATCAGTGAGCCTCTGATGAAGCGCTGGTGTTATGTCCCGCTTTCTATTTACCTGTTTAGGTTTCCTTGGGTTAGTGATGTCATTTATGCATTTGATGATGTCATTTCCTGTTCTTTTTCTCAGGGGATGGTGGATTGGCTCCAAGTCAATGTGTTTGTTGATGGAGTTCCGGTTGAAATGCCATGCTTCTAGGAATTCTTGTGCGTGTCTCTGTTTGGCTTGTCCTAGGATGGATGTGTTGTCCCAATCTTAGTGGTGTCCTTCCTCATCTGTATGGAAGGATACGAATGATAGTGGGTCATGTCGTTTTGTGGCTAGTTGATGTTCATGTATCCTGGTGGCTAGCTTTCTGCCTGTTTGTCCAATGTAGTGTTTGTCACAGTTCTTGCAAGGTATTTTGTAGATGACGTTAGTTTTGCTTGTCTGTATAGGGTCTTTTAAGTTCATTAGCTGCTGTTTTAGTGTGTTGGTGGGTTTGTGGGCTACCCTGATGCCAAGTGGTCCGAGTAGTCTGGCAGTCATTTCGGCAATGTCTTTGATGTAGGGGAGCGTGGTTATGGTTTCTGGGCACGTTTTGTCTGTTTGTTTGGGTTTGTTGCTGAGAAATCGGCGGACTGTGTTCATTGGGTACCCATTCTTTTTGAATAAGCTATATAGGTGATTTTCTTCTGCACTTCGTAGTTCCTCTGTGCTACAGTGTGTGGTGGCTCGTTGGAATAATGTTCTAACACAGCTTCGTTTGTAGGTGTTGGGATGGTTGCTCCTGTAGTTCAGTATTTGGTCCGTATGTGTTGTTTTCCTGTAGACGCTGGTTTGAAGTTCCCCATTGACTGTTCGCTCTACTGCGACATCTAGGAATGGCAGTTTGTTGTTGTTTTCCTCCTCGTTTGTGAATGTTATGCCAGTAAAGGGTATTATTGATGGTCTTGAAGGTTTCCTCTAATTTGTTTAGTGATGACAAAGGTGTCATCCATGTAGCAGACCCAAAGTTTGGGTTGGATGATTGGCAGAGCTGTTTGTTCGAGTCTCTGCATTGCTGCCTCTGCTAAGAACCCTGATATCGGAGATCCCATGGGTGTACTGTTGGTTTGTCTGTAGGTTTTGTTGTTGAAAGTGAAGTGGGTGGTAAGGCAGAGGTCCACTAGCTTGATGATGTTGTCCTTGCTGATGAGGTTGGTGGTGTCTGGTGTATGTGTCTTTTGTTCTTCTAATAGTGTAGTCAGTGTTTCTTTGGCCAGGTTGATGTTGATGGATGTGAACAGGGCTGTTACGTCAAAGGAGACCATTATTTCATCCTCTTCTATCTTGGTGTCTTTGGCGTTCAGGAATTCTTGGGTGGAGCGAATGGAGTGGCGTGAGTCTTCTACTAGGGGTTCTTAGCAGAGGTAGTAATGTAGAGACTTGAACAAACAGCTCTGCCAATCATCCAACCCAAACTTTGGGTCTGCTACATGGATGACACCTTTGTCATCACTAAACAAATTAGAGGAAACCTTCAAGACCATCAATAATACCCTGACTGGCATAACATTCACAAAAGAGGAGGAAAACAACAACAAACAGCCATTCCTAGATGTCACAGTAGAGCGAACAGTCAATGGGGAACTTCAAACCAGTGTCTACAGGAAAACAACACATACGGACCAAATACTGAACTACAGGAGCAACCATCCCAACACTCACAAACGAAGCTGTATTAGAACATTATTCCAACGAGCCACCACACACTGTAGCACAGAGGAACTACGAAGTGCAGAAGAAAATCACCTATACAGCGTATTCAAAAAGAACGGGTACCCAATGAACACGGTTTGCCGATTTCTCAGCAACAAACCCAAACAAACAGACAAAACGTGCCCAGAAACCATAACCACGCTCCCCTACATCAAAGACATTGCCGAAATGACTGCCAGACTATTCGGACATCTTGGCATCAGGGTAGCCCACAAACCCACCAACACACTAAAACAGCAGCTAATGAACTTAAAAGACCCTATACAGACAACAAGCAAAACGAACATCATCTACAAAATACCTTGCAAGAACTGTGACAAACACTACATTGGACAAACAGGCAGAAAAGCTAGCCACCAGGATACATGAACATCTACTAGCCACAAAACGACATGACCCACTATCACTCGTATCCTTACATAGAGATGAGGAAGGACACCACTTTGATTGGGACAACACATCCATCCTAGGACAAGCCAAACAGAGACATGCACGAGAATTCCTAGAAGCATGGCATTTCAACCGGAACTCCATCAACAAACACATTGGCTCCAAATCAATCTACCATCCTCGGAGGAAAAAGAACAGGAAATAACATCACCAAATGCATAAATGACATCACCAACCCAAGGAAACCTAAACAGGTAAATAGAAAGCGAGACATAACACCAGCGCTTCGTCGGAGGCTCACTGATGATGTTACCTAGAATGGTGACGAAACGTCTGAAAACTAACCTTCCAGCTCAGCGAGCAAACTCACATCCAGAACCTCAACCTGAGCTACAAATCTTCTCAAAATTGTAATTTAACCCGCATCCACCACTTCATTAAGAAGTTAATTCAATACATGAACCACCCTCTGAGTAAAAAGTTCGCCTCATGTCACTTTTTAAATCTCTCTCTCCTCTCACCTTAAAAATGTGCTCACCTTCGAATTGTTATTGTCTTTTCCCTAAAATGGGCAATCAACTCTATCAGATCACCTCTCAACCTCCTATTCTCAAGTGGAAAAATGTTCCACCCTATCCGGTCTTTTCTTACGACTCAAACCTTCCACACCTGGCAGCATCTTGGTAAATCCCTTCTGAACCGTTCCCAGTTTGATAATATCCTTCCTATAACTAGGCAACCAGAATTGGACATAGCATTCCAGAAGAGACCTCACCAATGTCTTGTACAATCTCAACATGACATCCCAACTCCTATCAGTCAAATGACTGAGCAATGGAGGCAAGCTTGCCAAATGCCTTTTTAACCACCTTGCCTATCTGTGACACAAACTTTCAATGTTATGTACCTGCATCCTTAGGTCTCCCTGTTACGTAACACCACCCAAGGCCCTACCATGGATTGTATAAGCCCTACCTTTGTTTATTATACCAAAATGCAATACCCCGCATTTACCCAGATTGAACTCCATCTGCCATTTTTCAGCCCATTGACCCATTTGATCAAGATCCCTTTATAATCTTAGAAAACCTTCTTCACTGTCTACTACGCTACCAATTTTGGTATAATCTGCAAACTTACTAACCATGTTTGCTATATTCTCATCTGAATAAGGTATATAAACGACAAACAAAAAAAGACCAGAGCAGTTTGCTTGTGAAACACAGCAGGTCACAGGCCTCCAGTCCGAAAAGCAATCCTCCACCATTACTCTGTCTCCTGCCATTAAGCCAATTTTGTATCCAATTGGCAAGCTTGCCCTGAATCTCATGTGATCTAACTTTACTAAATAGTCTACCATGTGGAACCTTGCTAATGGCTTTACTAAAATCCAAATAAACAATGTCAGCTTTTTTGATAAATTTCTCAAAAACTGGAAGTTTGTGAGACATGATTATTGCTTAATTTCTCTTCTCTGTCACTTTCTAAAGGTGTCCAGTGATTCAGAGAACACAGAAAATTTAATCAATCTTACACCAAGCTCTCCAGCTGTTGTCACTCCAGTGACTGCCTCCAATCTCTCAACACAGTTAGCAGGGCTCAGTAAGTATTGGTTTCTGTTGGTTATTAACACAGAATGGGTGCAAATAGTTTGGTTATTCCTCTGCATGTAGTTTCACAGGTAGCATTACTCCTTGGTACAGCATCTAGGTGATAGCTTTCTCTTCCTGAGCCAGGACAGTATCACACCTAAGTCTAGTTTTCTCTTATTATACTGTTTCCAATTGGATTCAGCTATTTGCTATTTCAAATTGCAGTTCTGACTATTTAGACTTTAGCCTTCCCTAATTCAGACTGCAAAGTCTGTTCCAGTAATTGATAGTGTTTCATCTTTGGTTGAAGATTATGAGTATATAATATAACTAGTTCCAACCTCAAATAACCAATGTTGAATTTGTTACGTAATTTTTATATATTAATATACTTGCAAAAAAAAGGATGCCAGAAATGTGTTTGTTTGGGCCTGAAAAAGTTTGAGCTTGTAGCTACAGAGTGAGCTGAAGGTGAGGAAAGAAAATGGCAATCTGGGAGCTGCAGGCCAGTCACATTTCTCCTTTCTTAGCACCAGAATATTGAGTGTGGCCACCACCACTGTACTTCCACTAACTGAGGTCAAAATCAGACTTGGAAGCTTGATCTTCTTAGTGCCTTTGGCTCAGTCCACGGCAGTGACCACTTACTGAGCTATAAGGCAGCTGTGGAACCGAGTTGGTCGCTTCCAAGAAGTACAAACATAAGAATTAGGAGCAGGCGTATGCCATTTGGTCCTTCATGGCTGATCTGATTTTTAGCTTCAACTGTATACTTCTGCCCGCCCTTTATAGACTTTGACTCCTTTGTCAATCAAGAATGTGTTGAACTCAGTCTTAAAAATATTCAATTACCCAGCCTTCGCTATTCTGTAGAGAATTCCATAAACCAGATGCCCTCTGAGAAATTTCTGTCTCTCTCATATTAAATGGGAGACTCCTTATTTTTCGACTCTGTCTTTTAGTCCTAGTTCCTCCCACAAGAAGAAGCATCCTTTTAGTATCCAATTTATCAAGGATCTTCTTTCAAAACAAAAACACCTCTCCGTTCTTTTAAATTGCACATGCATGACCTAACCAATCTTTCCTATAACAGTCCTGGCAATCATTTGAGTTAACTTCATCTGTAATGCTTTTTAAAATGTTAATTCATGGATGTGGGTGTTGCTGACAGGGCAGGAATTTAGTGCCACCCCTAGTTCCCCTTGAGAAGGTGGTGGTGAGATACATTCTTGAAGTGCTGCACTCCATTTTCATCAGATAGACTGTTGGGGAGATATTCAGTAATTTTTTTTTTGTTTTAGCCAGCAATACTGAAGAAATGGTTACATGTTGAAGTGGTCAGTGGCTTGGAGGGTACTTTCAAGTGGTAGTATTTCCATGTATCTGCTGACCTTGTTGTTCTTGGTGATAGTGGTCCTAGACTTGGAAAGCTATTTGTAAGGAGACATGGTGAATTTCTGCAGTGCATATTGTAGGGGGTACCCCAGCATCAGGGTGGTGGAAGGAACGTGCATCTGTGGATGTGATACAAATAAAATGAGTTGCTTTGTTTTGGATAGTGTCAACCTTCTTTGTATTGTTGGAGCTGCGCTTTCCCAGGCAATGTGTGAGTATTCCATCACCCTCCTGACTTGAGCCTTGTAGATGGTAGCGCTTTGAGGAGACAGGAGATGAGTAACTTGCTGCAATACTCCTAGTCTCTGACCTGTAACTTATGTCGCTTGTCCAGTTCAATTTCTAGTCAGTAATAATCATCAGTGATGATACCATCGAATGTCAAGGAAAGAAAGTTAGATTCAGTGTTGATGGAGAAGGTTATTCACCAACACTATTTGGTGTGACAGCTACCTGCTGCCTGTCAGCCCAAACGTGGATGTTGTCCAGGTCTTACTGCAATTGGCAAGGCCTCTTGTGAAAATATACCCTTTCTCAAGTGAGGATAGTAGTATTGTATTGAGTACTCCAGATGTGATCTCACTAATGACCTATAAACTGTAGCAAAACATTTCTATTTTTATGCTTCATTCCCTTTGCAATAAATGCCGAGATTCAATTTGTATTTCTAATCACTTTCAATACCTGCAAATTAACGTTGAAGTTCAGATGCTGTAACTTGAGAGAAGGCAAATGGAATTTCATTGTTTATTGCCAGGGGAGTGGAAAAATAAATTAAACAGCTGTTGGGAAATGCAATCTTAATGTTGCATTCATGAATAACATTTCCATTTGTCAAGGAGACCAAAGCTGGGGCCCGTAAATTTTATAACAATAAGGATAAGAGAAAAACATGTTTACCTGTGGAGTGATTAAAATGTGGGATTTGATATTGGAAGGAATGGTTGAGATGAATAGTATAATACATGAAAGTAGATAAATGCACAAGGGAGAAAGGAGTAGAAGGTTCAGTAATAAAAGATACAGTGCTGCAGTAATCAGTTGAAGGGGGCTTTGGAAATAATTTGACAATTTGGATTCTAAATGAAGAAGGCCATTCAGATTCTAGTGCGCTTTATGGTGATTTTATTTCACTGGGTACGTGCTGTAATACAGGTGTCCTTTGGATAAGGCGCTGATCGTTTAGGACTAAAGTGAGGAAGACTGGTTTCAAACAGTTCTGAATCTTTGGAATTCCTTAACCCAGAGGGTAACTCCCAATATTGAGTCTGTTCTGGGCTAAGAGGGAAGTGGGGATTTTGGGAGCAGGTGGGAAAATGGAGTTGCAGAAAGTTAGTCATGATTATAATGGAGCAGGGTCAAGGGCCATGTTATGTCCTGTTGTTCCAGTTTCTTTTACTTTTATGTGTTCTTAAGTAGAAAGCCATAGCAATGATAAGGACAAATCGGCTAATCCCATTCCCTTGCCCTTTGTCCATAATCTTGCAAATAATTTCTCTTCAGTTGCTTATCCAGTTCTCTTTTGAAGCACCAATCGTATCTTGTCTCCATCACACTGAAGAAGTGCATTCCAAAAATGTTGCCTTGTGTTGCCGTTGTTTATTTACTACCATTTTAAATCTGTCCTCTCTCGTTCTCAACCCTTTTGACATTTAGAACAATTTCTCTCCATCTACCATGATTTTGAGCATCTGTTTAAATCTCTTCAACTTTTTCTTTACCTTCTTGAAAGGAAAAGTTCTGCTTCTCTCTAGTCTGTAGGCATAACCAAAGTGTCTTATTCCTGAAACTATTCTGGTAAAGTTTTTCTCAATAAAGTCTGTGCGTCCTTCCTAATGCTTTCGTATCATGTTGCCAATGTCCCTTTTTATTCCATGTGCTTCAAGCTTGTTCTTCTAGTTTTTTTTTTGGAAATCCTTGTACACTAGCATCAATTGCACTAAACATCCCTATAATCTCATAAAATCACAACTGAGTGAACTAAACGTGATTCAGCTTTAAAATCTGGCTTTTTCAAATAATCCAAGTTTGTTTGTGACTGTTAATTTTTGTTCTCGACACTGAAGTTAAACTCAATGGCCTGTAGTTATTGTGTTGATTGAGTGAGGTACAGAGCAATGGGAGGTGGCTTGTATAGAACACAGATGATGGCACAGACCAGTTGAGCCAAACAGCCCAGCTATTCAAATTGCATGTCTGAGAAGTGTTACATTAGTAGTTGGGGATTTGTGTAATTTTAGGTATTGCGGGAGAAAGTGTGAGTGGAACACTGAAGTCCTTGGAGAACAACAGTCATCCAAAAACTGAAGAAGAAGAGTTTGACATGTTTGCACAGACCAGAAGCAACTCATTGGCTGACCAGCGCAAGAAGTGAGTACCAATCTATCTAGTTTATGTATCAGCCCATTCTGTAACTTGCTAGAGGTTGAAATGTTAACAGAAACCATGCTGTTTATATACTGAAAGAGGAACTATGAGTGCACATTGTTTTTAGTGTACTATAAGCCCCACAACAGTGAGAAATAGAAGAGCAGATGTTCAAGGAAGTGTAAAAGTAATCGGGTAGTGATGGGGGATTTCAACTTGCCCAACATTAACTAGAGTAGTGAAATGAAAGTCCTAAGATATTTACAAGATACATTAAAGCTAAAAGAGGATAATGGGAAAGAGTAGTGCCCATTAAGAACCACACTGGCAATTTGTGCATGAAGCTAGAGGATATATGTAGAATCCTAAATGAATGTTTTGGGTTGGTGTTTGCTTGTGAGAGGGACAATATGGCTATAGAAATGAGGAAGAATGTCTGCAATGCAATTAAAGAAATTAGATTAGACAGAGAGGAGGTTCTGAGTGTTCTGGCAGGCTTTAAAATTAGATACATCTCCAGGACCAGATGAAATGTGTCCCAGGTTGTTGAGTGAGACAAGGGAGGAAATAGCAGGAGTGCTTGAAAAAGTTTTCAATTCCTCTCCAGTTACAGGAGAGTTGCCGAAGGATTGAAAGATATCCAGTGTGATATAAAGGGAGCAAGGAATGAACCAAGAAACCACAGGATGGTCAGTCTAACCTCAGTCATTGGGAAACTATTAGGAGCAGTTCTGAGGGACAGAATTAATCTGCATTTGGAGAGGGGGAGGGATTAACCAAGAATACTCCACATGGTTTTATTAGAAGGGGTGTGTAATGTCTGACCAACTTGATTGAATTTTTCAAAGAGGCGATGAGGCATGTAGTCAAGGGCAATGGATTTAATGTAGTCTATTTGACCTTCAACAAGGCTTTTGGTAAAGTTCCACATGAGAGACTCATTGCAAAGGTAAGAGCCCGCGGAATCCAAAGAAATTTCACAAATTGGATCTACAGTTGGCTGAGTGGCAAGAAGCTGAAGGTGATCGTTGAGGGGCATTTTTTTCAACAGGAAGTCTGTGTTCAGTGGTTTTCAGGAGTCAGTATTGGGGCCCTTGCTGTTTTGTGGTTATATAAATGATTTAAACTTGAATGTAGGAGGGTTGATCAGTAAGCTAACAGATGAAATAAAAATTGGTGGGGTGGTAAATAGTAAGGACCACAAGTGTGGTCTTAGAGTCTTAGTGAGTCTTAGACTACAAGAGGATATCTATAGTCTGGTCATATGGGCTGCTCGGCAGCAAATGGAATTCGATCTGAATAAACGTCAGTTGATGTGTTTGGGCAAGACAAACAAGGCAAGGGAGTACATAACAACCAGTGGGATCCTGAGAAGCACCAAGGATCAGAGGGAAACAAAAACCGAAAGAACTGTGGATGCTGTAAATCAGGAACAAAAACAGAAGTTGCTGGTAAAGCTCAGCAGATCTGGCAGCGTCTGTGAAGAAAAAAATCAGTGTTAACGTTTTGGGTCCAGTGACCCTTCCTCTGAACCTTGGTGTTTGTGTACACTGGTCCCTTAAGATTGGTACAGGTGGATAAAATAGTTAAGAAAGCAATTGTTTAGTCAAGGCACAGAGTTTAAAAGCAGTGGCTTATGCCGGAACTGCATAAAAAGTTGGTTTGGCCACAGCTCGAGTATTGTATGCAGTTCTGGAGCCCACATTATGGGAAGCATGTGATAGTACTGGAGACAGCGCGGCAGAGATTAACCGTGATATTGCCTAGGCTGGAGAGTTTCAGTTGTTGCCTGGTTGCCTTCCTTGACAACAGTTATTGGCCCAGTGCAAAGAGGATAAGGTCAGGTTTATATCAACTAACCACTGCCTTTATTAATTTAGTTAAAACAGGCATACAATTTACATCATTTGGTTAGAAAAAGGTTAACAGCAAGCATACAGTTCATACAAGGCAAAAATTCAAATGGACAACCCACTGAGCTTGACATTCCCAGAACAGTCAACAAAGTAAAAGTTAATACCTAAGAATAGAAGCTCACGCTGGCCGAGTGTCTATTCCAGATCTTGGCAGCCTTCTCCACACTCCGAGTGTGAGGTTGTACTTTGCCAAGGTTGTTCTCTGGAGTTTTCACTGGCCTTCATTTTTATCCTTTTTCCTTATCATCCAAAAATATGGTATCTTGTTCCTGTTGGCTCCTCAGATCATCTGAGAGCAGTGCCTTTCACTCCAAGGACACCTTTAGGATTTTCCCCCTTATGAAATCCCTCATAGCTGAACCACCTCATGCCAGCCCAAGATCGCAGCTAGGGCTCAAGGCCACTTTAGTTCACAGTTACTGTATCTATGTGTGAGCAGCCACTGGCCAACACAGTTATGAAGACAGCTTAGACAGACTGGAGTAGTTTTCCTTAGAGGAGAGGAGATTGAGAGGGGATATGACCTGAGATGTATAAAAATATGAAGGGCATAGATAGGACAGACATGAAGGCATCAATAACTTGGGCCATAGATTTAAGGCAAGGGGTAGAGGAAATGTGAGAAAAAAAATTGTCACCCAGAGGGTGGTGGAATCTGGAACTCACCTAGTCAGGGTGCGAAGAGTCAAAAATCCTCAAACACTTAAGTATTTAGTTGTGCACTTGCAATGCCAAGGCATACAAGACTATGGAACAAATGCTGGATAATGGGATTAGAATAGTTAGGAATAGTTGTTATTGACCAGCTGAGATGCAATCAAATATGTCTCTCAAAATATACAACTTCACCCTAAACACCCTCAGCGCATTCATTTCAGCCCCCATGCCTCAAAGTTCCCTATTTGCCCTGAGAGAAAAATCAGTTCCTTTACT
Source organism: Stegostoma tigrinum (assembly GCF_030684315.1). Taxonomy (NCBI): domain Eukaryota; kingdom Metazoa; phylum Chordata; class Chondrichthyes; order Orectolobiformes; family Stegostomatidae; genus Stegostoma; species Stegostoma tigrinum. The sequence goes on from NC_081391.1 coordinate 4,303,972, forward strand.
CTTACAGGAAGTAGGCCCAATGTCCCTTCAGTAAGCAACTTTACTACATCCAGTTTCCACAGGCACCTCAGAAAGCATGCATTTCAAAACCTTAATTTCCATAGCTGCTTAGATCACAGGTAATTTCTCAAATGACCTCTCAGCCAGGGAGTCCATTGTATTAATTCCTTTTCTAGAACAACCACCTTTTCACTTTGGATTAAAGGGATATCTCTCAAATACAAATTCTTTTGCTAAGTGCAGATTTGTCACAAATGATATAACTTGATTCCAGTGCTGTAAAACGGAACACTGCATTGTCCTTTGGTGCTCTCATTTGGATGAGAGGTTAAACCAAGATCCTATTTGCCCTCTTTGGAAAATCTAAAAGATTAAATGGTAATACTTGAAGAGCATCGAGTTCTCCATGGTGCATGCTGTATTTTTCCTTCAGTAATATCTCAAAAGTAGTTATCTGGTCGTCATAGCATTTACTGCTTGTGGAAACTTTCAGTGCATGACCACCAGGACTGCACCTCTTTGAGTAATGGAGATCTACAGTGCAAGAAAATAACCTTCAGCCCATCTGTGCTATTCAAAAGCAACCACCTAACTATTGAATCTCTCAATGGTATTTAATTGTCTGAAGTGTTGGAATATCCTGTGGTCATAGTCTCTTACAAATGCAAGTTTTTTTTGAACAGCAGAGAAATGAGCAACTGGATTTTATTTTCTCTCAACTTCCTTTCTCCTCCTGGACTACACGGGCACCAGTCATGCTTATACTGAGGTGGTGATAATTAGTTAACTTTGACAAATTCAACGATGATGAAAATGCTTGCTAACAATATTCCATTAATTTAAGGTAAATGCTTTAAAGTACTTGGAAACAAGTTAATTTATTGAGTTTATAGACCTTGACCTCAGTATCTCCAGATCAGAGTCACATTCCTCTTGAATCTTAACGGTAGACCAGTTTGTTTTTACTAGAATGTCATAGTCATTGAGGTGTACAGCTCAAAAGCAGACCCTTTGGATCAACTTATCCATGCTGACCAGATATCCTAAATAAATCTAGTCTCATTTGCCAGCATTTGGGCCATACCCCTCTTAAACGCTTCCTATTCATATACCCATCCAGACACTTTTTAAATGTTGTAATTGTACCAACCTCCACCATACCACCTCTGGCAACTCATTTCATGTATGCACCACCCTCTGCATGAAAAAGTTACCTCCTCAGGTCCCTTTCAAATCGTTCCTGTCTCACCTTAAACCTATGCCCTCTCGTTTTGGATTCCCCCACCTTGGGGAAAAGACCTTGTCTGATCGCCCTATCCATGCTCCTTAGATGTTATAAACTTTGATAAGGTCACCTGTCAGCTTCTGATACTCCAAAGGAAAATAGCCCCAGACTGTTCAGCCTCACCCTATAGCTCAAACACTCCAACCTTGGCAACGTCCTTGTAAATCTTTTCTGAATCCTTTCATGTTTCACAATATCTTTCTTGTATCAGGGAGACCAGAAGTGCATGCAGTATTCCAAAAGTTGCCTAACCAGTGTCCTGTACAGCTGCAACATGACCTCCCAATTCCTATATTCAGTGCACTGACCAATAAAGGGCAAGCATGCCAAACGCTTTCTTCACCAAACTGTCTACCTGAAACTTTTAACTAACTATGAACCTACACCCCAAGGTCTCTGTGTTTGGCAACATTCCCCAGGACCTTACCATTAACTGTGTAAGTCCTGCCCTACCAAAATGCAGCATCTCACATTTGCTGAAATGAAGTTGCATTTGCTACTCCTTGGCCTATTTACCCATCTGACCAAGATCCCACTGTACTGAGAGGTAACCTTTGCTGCCTGCTACACTACCAATTTTCATTATCATCTGCAGACTTACTAACCATACCTTCTATGTTTACATCCACATCATTTACATAGATGACAAAAAGCAGTGGACCAAGTACCAATCCTTGCAGCACACCACTGGTCACAGGCCTCCAGTCCAAAAAGCAATCCTCCACCACAATCCTCTGTCTCCTACCTTCAAGCTAATTTTGATACCAGGTGGCTACCTTTCCTTGTACTTGATGTGATCTAACCTTGCTAACCAGTTTATCATGATGAACCTTGTTGAATGCCTTACTGAAGTTCACCTTGACAATGTTTACCACTCTGCCTTCTTTAATCTTCTTTGCGACTTCTTCAAAAAACTCCTCAATCAAGTTAGTGAGACACAATTTCCCATGTACCAAGCCATGTTGACTATTCCTAACCAGTCCTTGCCTTTCCAAATGCATGTAAATTCTGTCCTTCAGAATCCCCTCCTTATATACTTAATGGTAAAGTCTTGGGGAATGTTGCTGAACAAAGTGCCCTTGGAGTGCAGGTTCATAGTTCTTTGAAAGTGGAGTTGCACGTAGACAGGGTGGTGAAGAAGGCATTTGGTATGCTTGTCTTTATTGGTCAGTGCATTGATTGTAGAAGTTGGGAGGTCATGTTGTGGCTATAGAGGGCATTGGTTAGGCAATTTTTGGAATGTCAATATGTAGCAAACTCTACATGTCCTGACATTTCTTTTCTGCCCACTTGGAATCTTGTCTCAAGCAATTAAATGTCTGTTACGAGTGAGTAATTTACAAACTTCTTTGCTTGACTGGGCTGAAGACTGCTTCAGTTTCAATTATTTTGCCTTTTCTCCTGTTCTTGGTCCCAATATCTCCCCTTAAGTTCATTAGAATATTACTTTAAGTCCTTAACCAAACATGTTTTCTCTCTGGATCTGGAAAACAGGCAGGTGCTATCTGCGTCAGTGAGGTCTGATCTAGTAATTCAACTGAGACTCATGAAATTCTGTACTGTGGAAAATGCTGGATAGATTACAGCTTTGCAATTCAACCCATCTCAGCCATCAGTCTCTGTAACTTGGTCATATCCTTTGCAAGTTGTTCGAAAATCATTGTTGCAGTCCAAGCAGGGCCACTGGCCAGCATTGACAAGAGGGTGTACATATAAGATCATTTTGCCTTTGGCATGAGCTGCAGACAGTTGTTTGGATTCCAGTGCCAGTGACAGGTGGCAACTGGATCATTTTACAGTATTACTTTTTAATGAAGGAGTGTGGATGTCACAAATGTAAGGAAGGATTGAATAAGTTTGTTCCTGTTTTATAAAGAAAAATTTTAAGCTAACCAAAAGTAGAAGTCTTGTCTGAATTGGGAGCAGTAATTACTAATTAAAAGTTCCAATGTAAACCTCAACCAATTAGAATGACAATCCACTGCGAACTTTAAATCACTAACCTCAGAAAAGCTATCTGTGAACTTTAACCCTGCATACAGGGCTGCCTTAATTGTCATACTTCAAAATGATAGTTTTACTTTTCATTTTAAACTTGTGTAACAACTAGACTGAAAGAAATTTTAGATATTAATTTAAACACCATTGGCTTTATTTTAAAATTTAGGAATAAGATGTTAGCTGGGTAAAACTTCTTCTAATTCAAAGACCTGAGAGTTGTAGATTAAGTTACCAGGTGTGGCATTTTATGGTTCAAAGGTTTGCGATCCTGTCAGAATTGTTGGATTCTGACCCTTTTCCAATTTGCATGTTTTGTTTTCTAATGAACAATCACTGACATTTGTAGAAAAGATACTACAATCAGCAGAATGGGAAGGCTACTTCTCAGTCAGATTGTAACATTGCAACAGCAGGCATGGTTTGTATGGCAGTGCTGCAATGCTAATCTAATCTAGTGGAAATGAAGTCAAAAATCACACGACATCAGGTTATAGTCCAACAGTTTATTTGAAAACACTAGCTTTTGAAGCATTGCTCCTCGCTCAGGCGTAGATAGAGAGGAGGTATCAAGACACAGAATTTATAAGTAAAAGATCAAAGCATCATGCAACTGATGCGAATATATTGAATAAATCTAAAATGGCTGGCTGACTCCCTCTTGTTAAATCTTTAATCAGTTAGAGAGGAAATGCAGGTTTTGATTGATTAAAATGTAAGTCCCAGAATTTCTTTCAAGTCACCGCCCCGAGATATCTAAAGGTTTTATCAGTGTATACAAGAGGTAACACCTCGAGTCAGACAATACATTTCAGGTGTGAGACCTTGTTTAGAATCTGTCTGTTTTAATCTGGAGTCAGACTGGTTTTATTTCCAAAGTGGGAATTTATAAAATGCCCCATTGACTGCCTGCAAATTGTGCATATTTCGAACAAAGTAGAATGCATCTGCAAATGCAAATTCATCCCATAGATTTGTATCTGTATCTGTGTGTGTGTGTGTGAGACGCACACGCACATGACAGTGAATGAGTGAGTGTGAGGGAGTATGTGCTTGAGAGAGAGGGTTTGTGTGAGTGTGTGTATGTGTGTACAGTGTGGTGCTGTCATCTGTAGTGTGACATGTACCCAAGATCATGGTTGAGGTCATCCTCACGGGTACCAAACTTGGATATTAGTCTCTGCTCAGTGACTCTGCATTGTTGTGTATCTCGAAGTCCCACCTTTGGAGGATGTTTACCGCTGAAGTGTTTCCCCCATTGTTGTATAGTGTCCATTCATCTGTTGTCATAGTGTCTGCATAGTTTTGCCAATATACCATACCCCAGAGTATCCATGCTTGAAGTAAGCAACTCTATGCTGGATGCAACCACTGGAGAATCTGTTTTGGTTGAAAGAATGTGAATATGAGCAGAAATAATATTAATCATCATCATGGCTTTTTCATTAGCACTTTTGCCCCACAGCGCCAGGGACCAATGTTCAATTCCAGTCAGTTGTGGAGTCTATGTGGAGTTTGCACATTCTCCCCATGTCTGCACGAATTTTCTCCAGGTTTGCCGCCACAGTTCAAAGATGTGCAGGTTAGATCAATTGGCCCTGTCCAGAGATGTGTTGGCTAGGTGGGCCATGGAAAATCCAGTGTTACGGGGGTAAATGAGGAGTCAGATGCTCTTCAGAGGTTTTGTGGACTTGACAGGCCAAATGGCCTACTTGCACATTTTAGGGATTCTGTACCAAAGGGACTGCAGCAATTCAAGGAGGCAATTCACCATCACCACCTTCAAGGGTAATTAAGGCTGGGCAATAAATGCTGGTTAGCTAAGTGCTGTGAATGAATTTTAAACTGTGGTTACAGTGCATCAGCAGTAAGGGAATATAATGTTGAAGATAGTTGGATGAGGTGCCAATCAAGTGGGTTGCATTGTCTTAGATGGTGTCAAGCATTTTGACAAGCTTTCTCCTTACAACAGTATTGGGTCTGGATGGGATGTTTTGATGGAGGGTCAGAATGGATTTCATGGGCCAAATGGCCTGCTTCCACACTGTAGGCATTCTGTGATCAAGATGAGATCAATTTGTGGATGTTGTTGAGCATGACTACATTGCCCAGTCATCATGTACTATGATGGTAGGTAAGTAAGGAGTCTGAGTAACTAAGGGTTAAATGTAGATTACAGACCTCAGTGAGATAAAACAGTAGAGAATCTTATGCCTTCACTTCCTTTAAAATACAAATGGATTGTAATCCAACCAGGATGTTCAAATAAAAACAGTAGTCATTGGTACTGTACTGTGGTCTAGCTGAGGGTACAGCTTCAAAATGGCAGGCCAGCCGCAGGTGGAGGAAGTGATACTCTCACTGGCGAAATGCAGCATTTCCACAGCGACCTGGGAATCACTGGCCCAAGACCATCCAAAGTGGAGCAAGAGCATGGAGTTGGGAGGGGGCCACGGACACGGGCATGGCTGTGGGGGAGAGAGAGAGAGAGAGGTTATGTCTTAAATAAATTGATGCACGTGCTGAGTAACTTATGGTGTATAATGATTGATCAATTGCTCTGTGCTAGACAACTTGACTCCTGATGATGGTTTGGTGTTATATGTGATGTTCATTGCCTAAGTGTGTTACAAGTTTCACAGTTGTTATTGTTAGAAATTGTATTTCTACTTTAAGTTAAGCTTTAGTTCTTCCCAGATTTGGTACAGCATTAACAACATAGCAACTAGTATGGACAATTCAGTTAAGCCATAACTAATGGATTCGACAACTCTATTTGTTCACATTAACTCCATATCCCTTGCAACAAATACCTGGCAATCTCTCTGACTTGAATGTTCTGGTTGTTCCCTAGCATCTATAGTCTTTTAATACAGAGAATTCCAGATTTCCATTATTCTTTGTGTGGAAAAATAGCTTCTTGATTTCCTGTAATTTTAAGATGATGTTGCTTTGTTCTTGATTTTTTTTTCCCATCCGATAAACATTTTTCCTCTGTATATGCGTCATTGGGTCCCATTTAACATTTTGATCACCAAACCATTCCAGTGCAAAAGAATTAAATTGCAATAAGAAGTTGCATAGCCAAGGCAGTATTCTCAATTACAGAAGACTGAAGAATCTAACTGAGGTGTCTAACATGATAAAGAAATTGATTAAAATAAGCTATATTTCTTCTAATCAAGAGAACCTCAAAACTAGAACTTGGTTACTTGGATGATGCCATAGAATCTCTGCAGTGCGGAAAGAGGCCATTCAGCCCAGCAAGTCAGCACTGACCCTCTGAAGAGTATCCCACCCAGAACTGTTCCCCTACCCTATTCCTATAACCCCCTATTTACAATGGCTAATCCACCTAACTTACACATCTGTGGACTGTGGGAGGAAACCGGAACACCTCGCAGAAACCCATGCAGACACAGGAAGAAAATGCAAATGCCACATAAACAATACAGCCAAGACTGGAATCAAACCCATGTCCCTGGCACAGTGAGACATCAGTGCTGACCTGTGAGCTACTGTGCCGTACCCGGAAACACTTCTTCATTAATAGTATAGGAGAGATGTAGAACTCTGTTTTCCTTCCACCAAACCATCCTCCTCCCGCTCCCCACCATCCCAAAAAAAATTGTTAAAACCGTTAAGTCAAGGTCATGGTAGATTACTACACTAACTCCACTTTATGTGGAGGAAATGTGGACTGGCACTTAAGTGAGTCTCTCTTATCAGTGTACAACCAATAGAGACAGTGCACACTTGGGATCTCCCCACTTTTTCATCAAATTTCCCTGATGATGGAAGGTTTTTCTTCTTCAGTGTTTCCCTCAGCCTGTACTATTGGAATATTTGAATGTGGCTTGACAGTAGATTTCATTTCTCATTTGTTCCAAAGAGAGTGATACTGTGTAAACTTTAAATCAAGGGAGTGGGAGGCAATTACCTTTTGTTGGAGAGTCAAAGGAATTGGAAGAAAATGGATCCCTTGAAGGGAAATCCTGTGCTATGATTGGGATTATTCAATGAAATTTTGATCCCATACTAAATAACGAAAGCATGTGTGACAGCACATGTGGCTATGCAGTTATTTGGTTGTATCACTTGAAGCAAGATCTCCGAATTTAATCCTCATGTACATGTGCTTAGGACTATTTTCAGATGTTCTATTTTTGTTTGGAACCTATTGAACGAAGATTCTTCATCTGTTGCAAAGTAGTTAACTAGTCGGTGCTCTCGGTGGAGATGTGTTTAAAACTCCTGAAGCCCTTCATACCATTTTTCCTCATTAGTTCGATTATTGTTGCACTTTTCTTCAGCATTAAAGCTATCGTTCACAGCGGCCCATTCACCGATCCCCACTTTTTCGAAAAGTTTAAGAAGAGCCCCAAGCCAGGTTCTTTTAATTGGACTGGGGTGAGATGAAATGGATTTGACTAAACCCTTCATTTAAGAACCTTTATAAACTTCGGCAAGTTTCAGTGATAACAGCAACAGTGATTTTGGTCAACATCCTGGAATTGGTATACAGATTCATTCGTTTCGGTATGTTTACAGCAACTGACATTGAGGTTCATTCCAAAATTTGAATTTTATAATGTGGTGATTCTATTGCTTACAGATGGGCAGAATGGGTAACTATGAAGTTTTAATTTTTGGGATATCGGTGTTTTGGGCTAAGCCTGTATTTATTGCCTATCCCTAATTGCCTTTGCCTTTGAAGATATTGGTGAACTTAAACATTGTAGACTCCATTCCATACATCTCAAGGAAGTTGGCAGTGACTTCTGAAGCCTGTGTATCTGCAGTTGAAGGTATTTAGTTTGTGATAACTCCCAATGTACATCAGTAGATTTGTATATTCTAATTTGCATTGTTTTAAGTAGAATTAGAATGTAAAAGGCAAACAACCATGTTGGTGCGATTCAAAAATTGGAGGTACCTGAGGTTAGAGTTGGAGGGTGCCAGAGGTTTTGGAGGGTAGGTGGAGGCTACAAGGCAGGGATGTGAATCAAAGGTTAAAATGTTGGTATTTGCAATTTGTGAGCCACATTCTAGCTCTTCCTTCCTCAATATACTAAGTTATGCTCAGAATTTCAATTTATTGCACCTCTAAGGCTGGTTATGGAGCTTAGTTAAGCAACTGTAACTTGGCTTAACCGAGAATATTGGATTTCTTCCAGTGTAAAGTATGAAGAACCACAGGCAATTGAAGGACTGGCTGGGGCTTTGGATACTCGACAGCAGAACACTGGAGCGGTGAGTGCTTCAAATTTATTTCCTAATCACAGCTCATTTAATATTATAACCTCAATCTATGTTTCTCAATGTTGGTCCATTTGTTTTATGTTCAGTGATACAATGCAAGTTTTACATCATCAAAATGATTAGAGAATTATGATATTTAAAAAGAAATTATCCATTGCTTTTTGGAAATGGTTTAGACACATTTCAAATTTGGTTTCAAAACTGAAAAGAAAATTGAGTATTTGGGAGTTTTAAAATTTTCTTCAATAAAGTTATTCTGGTGAGGAACAATGGGAAAACATACTGGTGCCAAAGTGTAGGAAATTCAGTCTGCCTTCAACACCTAGACACTAGTTCAGTTATACTAAATGATATATTGAATGGAGGAAAAGAAGAGTGTGTTTATTGATTCTGACTTGGACTAATTTGCAACAGTCAATTTTCTAACAAATAATTCTTTGTAAACAGAGCAGCATGGTAAATAATCTATTTTTGAAAAGAAATATCCCTACCAATTGATGAAAATGGATGTTGTAACCAAAATATACAGTAGTATCTCCTCATTAAAGCAAGGCTATTGTTCCAGAAAAAGGCAGTGAGTAGAGAATAATTATATAATACAATTTGTAATTGAAATAAATCCCATTCACTTGGTTTGATCAGGGAAGTTCTCCCCTACTATCTCTATTCTAGCTGGCAATGGTCACATGCAGCTGGTGAGGGACAAGAACTCAAGGTTTAATTTTGCTAATATCCTGTGAATGTGGAAATCACAATATATATGCAATTCTTTTCTGTGTTGCTGCAATCCCTTCCCCTCTCCAGTGATGCAATTATAGAAAATGTTAATTGGCAAAGTTGCAAGATAAATTCAGTTTTTAAATTAAGTGAATTTTGCAGCTAGTAAGGAAATCTCAACATAGAAGCTCAAGTGTTGCTGACAGACATATTGCTCAAAGATTTTCATTTTGCATTCATCAAGGCAATTCACAAGAATGCTTATAAAGGGGAAAACTGCTCTCCTACACAGTTGGAGGCATTGCTCTGGAGAATGCAGCAGTTAATGATTGACAGTTGACTGCTTAATTTTTGTTTACCTTTCAAACCATGCAAGTTGACAGTGGTCATCTTGGTGATAATCATTAATTGGTTAATTTTTCAGGGAAAAAGTCTGACCAGTCAGAGTCTGGGGTAACACCTGTACAAATTAATCAATCATTCTTCCTCTTTTACCCCTCCCTCCTGAATACAGAATATCCCAGTATTTATGTCCTTGAAATTTATCCTATTGAGTACAAGATGACATGCTTTGACAAAGGCTCTTGTTTCTCAGCAATACTTAGAGAATGAAACCTTTGCCAAGCTCCATGTTTCTTTATGACAGTGAATTGGAGCCTAGCAACACTTGAACAGGTGGTATGTATTTCAGCCCTATTTATTGTTCAATCTCCATTATAGCTATGGGGATATAGGATCACTACTGTACAAAAGAAGTCAAAGTATAGTCCTTATCCTCGATGCTTCACCTTTTAAAATAGGTAATTTGATGTAAAGGTTATTTTGTAGGATGTTTAATCTTTGTTCTGACATTGAAATGGGAAAAGGCTGGTGTGGATGAAACTGAACTAGTAACAATAATGATGTAAGCATTAGCATTACTTAATTTTTTTAGATGCTTCAATAGTTCACTTTGGTGATTCTTGTTCATACCCTGTAAATCAACGTCATGATGGAAGTTCTCTGAAAATAACCACTTGCAACTTCAGAAGTTTTCTAGTAGTAGAAAGCAGCAAAACAATTCACATTTATATAGTACCTTTTAATGTGGCAAAATCTGCTGAGCTGCTTCTCAGGAATGTCATTGCCCAAAATTTGACCATGACCTATAGATTTCAGAATGGACTTGGTCCAAGTTGGGATGCAGGCAGAAGAAAGCACAATATGTTCAAGTTGTTAGTAAATTCGCTAAGCTTTTTTTTGTTTAGTTCGCAGTTGTATCACCTGAAGATAAATAATTGTTGACACCTACCGGGCCATAAATAGGGCTGTTCTCTTCTATGATAATCATTCTTTGAAGGGACCCAACTCGGTAAAGATTCTGACCTTGATACAATGAAAACCAGTTGTTGTGAGCCTGATAATGTTGGTAAACTATCTAGCTGGTAAGAAAATCCCAGCCAAGCCCTTTGTTGTACTTAATTTGGCACACAAGCTCTTTCTCGGGTTGTTTGTTTAGCAAACAGGAGTGCCAGTGATTATTAAATTCCCTCTATTATCCAGAAACTGCAGAAATCTGCTAACTCAAACAGGTCTGTCTCCTTTTAACCTACATAACACAGAGGTGACTTGTAAAGAACAAGATTCACCACCATCTGAACAAAAATAATTTGAGATAGACCACAAATGCTGGCCTTGCTACTAACCTTCTCATCCCACAAAAGGTTTTTAAAAAAGGTCTCTTTTGAAACAGGTGAGTTAACTATTGATTTTTAAGGTTTATTTCCTTATTGAATGATGATTTCTCTGAAATAGACGGAGAATACACTGAATGAGCCCACAAACAGAACAACATTAGACAACTGGATGTTAAACCAAGGAATGGTGAGAGTTCACCATATTCTCTAGCTAATTCATCTTCTGTCCTTCATGACCTTAACTTGCGGGCTCTTCGGTGAAGCTGCACACAGTATTGGGTGTTGACCTTGCCTGAGATGCCACTGGTATTGTCATCAATCTGCTGTTTGTTCCTTTGCATTATACATAAGTTTTTTCAAAAAAGATTTTGGAGTTTAAAATCTGGCATGAAATCACTGAGGATGATGAAACTCCTGCAATCTTGCAACTCCTCTCCCCTCCAAAACCAAACACAAACACATTCCTGTTTCATTCATTTTCCCCTCAAGCAAAAAAGAAGCTACTTTCTGGGGCACGACTGAAGATTTGTGAGGATTCCTACAACTGATGAATTATGTGGTACTTGCAGTTAAGAAATAGGCCATTCAGCCCACCTGTTCCATGCTGATGTTAGTGCATTACACATGTTCTCCCACCCTACGTTATCCTTCTCTTGCCAGCATATTGTTCCTGCCTCCTTTGAGGTGACGTGCTTTTCATCCTTGCGAGGAAGTGTCTAAGAAACAACTCTCTACAAGAGTATAAAGTCATTAAATATTGATATTACACTTCCCCACTTTCACTTATGCTTTATCATGGGTTCTGGCCACCTGTTAAGCAGCATTGTGACTTGGTTGTTAGCACCGCTGCCTCACAAGGACCCAGGTTGAATTCCAGCCTTGGGCAACTGTCTGTAGAGTTTGCACCTTCTTCCCATGTCCGCAGGTGTTTCTTTGGGGTGCTTTGGTTTCCTCCCACAGTCCAAGATGTGCAGGTTAGATGGATTAACCATGCTAAATTGCCCCATAGTATCCAAGGATGTGCAGGTTAGATGAGTTAGTCACGGTAAATGCTGGGTTACAGGACAGAGTAGGAAGCTGGGTCTGGGTGGGATACTCTTCAGTAGAGTCATTGCATATATGATGGGCTGAATGGCCTCTTTTCGCACTGTAGCAATTCGATTCTATTACCTTTCTGTTTGGGTAATCAAAGCTATTGAGTTTCATCAGGCTTTAGGAAGTTGCATTGCAAAGGTCATTGGATAGCACAATTGGTGTAGGAACCTGAAATGGCATTCCACCTTTACATGAGGGTACCTCACTTGTGATCAAAAGAAAGTCAATTAAAGCAATCCGGCTGGTTTTTTTCTTGTGAAGAATTGAGTTGTACTGTCACATCATTCTCTTTCATTTTAAGAATAAAATTCATTTAATTCTTTGGCGAATTCTTACTCTTGTCAGTTGATTTTTTTTAAAAAAAACTTTGCATTTTCAGTGGATGAAAAGTATTTTGCTGGCAGAAAATACTGCTAATCGTATGCATTCAGGCTGCTGAGAATCCCTCAATACTGTCTGTGTCCTGGGATATTGTAACTCAATTCAAATTATTTTGGTTCTCAATATTTAAGCAAGCTTGTTTCTACACCCTTTACTGGGAACAGGCATTTATTTGCCTTATAGCAGTTGACAAACTGCTAACACAGGCCATTTGTGGTAGTACATATGTACCTGTAGCTTCCAATGTTGAAACATTTGTGCATTTGCATGATCTTCTAGAACTGTTGACCTTCTTTCTAATGATTTGATCTATTTAACTTGTGGAAGCTATTTTAAATAATTATGGTGAAATATCTAACTCATCACTGCCCTTTTCTGAAATGCAATTTTCCTCCCTGTGCAAGGTGTTGTTGTGCTTATGGACCATTTTCAGATTCCTAGATATGTATCCATTCTACCAGTTTCTTTTTAGATTTCAATGAAAGGAGTTCAGAGCTACTATTAAAAGCAGATCATTGTTGTTATTAGCTATGGACTGGTATACTTTGACATCTGTTTTCTTCCTCATGATAACTGCAATACTCACCAATGAATTGTGACCACCCTGTACTGCTCAGTATGAACCTATCACAGGAACCAATCTGAGCTTTTGAGACTGCATCAGCATTTGACAGGATGTTTTAAAATGAGTCAGTATCCACATTCAATCTTAGAGGCCTCTTTGACATTCTGTGGTTGGAGGACTGTGATCTCCAGACCCTTTGTGACTAGAGTTGAGAGAGCTCCAAATCCTAATGATGTATGTCTGCAGCAAAGAATAGCTGAAAGTTTTGCACTGCTTGCTGCTTTGTTATTTGGTGTGACAAGTTGTCTGTTAATTGGTTGTTGCTCCCTGAAGTAGGGGGTTTAGGTCATAGTAGACTAAGCATTACACCTTCAAACCGTCTTATACTTTTCCTGACGGTTTTGTTTTACAACCTGACTAAGCCAAAACCGAAATAATCACCTACAATGGTATTTCAAAAATGCCTGAGTATTAGCTGTTCTGGTTGACATAGCATCAGTGCAAATCTCTGGCTAGTTGTGTTACTGGTTATTTGATCATGAGCACCCCACTTGTGTCTGAAACCAGATTGTCCAGTCATACAGACTTGCTAAGTATTTAACTGCTATGTGTAAGGTTTCCAGGCTTAGCTGTAATTCGAACATCCCTGCCTTGAGTGAGTTTCAGTTTCCAGTGGTGTTAAGCATCTTCAGCACCAGTCATATAAACAGCATATCATGGCTTTGCTTGTTTGCAACAGAAAAGGTGAGTGTCACTTCCTTGGTTTTCCACATTGTAGTGGAAAGAGAAATGATGAATGAACAATTTTATGAAAGCAAAATATTCCAGGTACTTGAAATCTGAAATAAGAATACAATGTGTCAGAAGAATTTGGCAGTTGGACAGCATCTGTGGAGAGAAACGGTTAGCATTTCTGGCCAATGAGCATTCATCAGATCTGATGACAAATAGAAATATAAGAGTTTATGAACAAGAGGGGGATGGGAGCAGGGCAGAAGAAAAGGAAAAGATCTTTTGATAGATTGACAGCCATTCGAGTGTATATAATAGAAGATTTTCTGATGGATACAGTGAACAAAAATTGTGTCTACTGATGCATGAATTGTGAAGTAAAAGTGCCAACGTAACATTAAGGGATAAAGGAAAAGATGAAGATCAACTCATCAAAACAAAGATCAAGTTAAGAAAATTTAAATTGACAAGCAATTGGAAGTTCAGGGTCACGTTCGTAGATAGAGCAGCGGTGTTCTGTAAAGCAGTAACTTAAAACATAAGCTGGCTAATCACTTTACAGAACATGCCTTGAATCGCTAACCATGACCTCAAGCTTCCAGTTGCTTGTCATTTTAATTCTCCACATTAGCTCGCAGTCTGACCTTCTATCTGTGGCCTGCTCCAGTGAGGTTCAATGCAGTTGCTCTGTTTTGCCTCCGCATTCAGCAGCCAACAACGTTCAATGTTTGATCATGACCTCTGCCTCCCATCTTGTTCTACGTGTTTTTTCTTTTGCTTTGTTTGATGGGTTAGTTTTTATCCTTTGTCTTTTATGTCCTCGTGTTGCATTCAGGTAGTATTTTGTTTTAACTATCCACATCTCATTTGAACATAGCTTTTGTTTCGTCATTATATCCATCAGCAGGTTTTTTTGACGTTATACAACAAAATATTTTATAACCTACTTTACCCTGGCTTTCAACTTATAAGCCCTTAAAAAATAAGAACAGGGATAGGCTGTTTGGCCCCTCAAGCCTGCTCTGCCATTCAATAGAATTATGGCTGATTGGACATTCTTCATGTCCATTTTCCTGCCTTTTTTCCATAACCCTTGAGTCCTGACAGATCAAGAATCTATCTATCTCAGCCCTATCACAGATCTTCCCCTTAGTTCTTACTGCCTCTGTCAGCTCAGAAACTCCGAAGTTTCTATTTTTCTTCAGTGCTTATGCAAAGTCATCAAGCAAAAACATTAACTGTTTTGTCTCCACTGATGCTGCCTGACCTGCTGAGTTGTTTTTTCAGCCTTTTTGTTCTTGTATGGCATATGAACAGGCTGTCCACATGGTACACTATCTATCACATTTTCCTGTTTCCTTTTGGGTGGATATGTTTAAAACTTTTTAAAGAGCCTAATCATGACCTCTTACCAGGCTGACTCGTTCTGTTTTTAAAATTAATTTATTGACTTTTAATTTACTTTTACTTTTGGAATATTGTGACCAATCTGTATGTGTGTGTGGTGAAACTGATTCTAATTTATTAATTTAATTTTTGGAAAGCAAGGTGTGACGTTCCAAGTGCTTCAGCAGGAACTCCCTGGAATATTGTTTCAAAATCAGCATTTTACAAATTTTTTAATAGGGTTTACAATTCTTCTTTTATAAGAATCATAAGTTAAGTAAAATGAAGGAAATTCATACCTTGCTTACATGTGGACTTTATTATCAATTTTATTTTTAAAAGTTTATTTTGGTTGTTTAACTCCCACCTACCCTTCCCATTTATGTGTAACAGATTCCTGTCACTCAGACCAATCTAATGGATGATATTGAACAGTGGTTGTCCACAGATGTGGTGAGAATTTTGGGTATCTTTTTCATTTGCGTTGTCTTAACTCCATTGAAGTTTGAGTTTGACTTTAGTCTTTTATCATTAGTCTTTTCAGAGCTTTGGCAAAGCTGGTTTATGGATTCCAGGCTTTGTCTGAGAAAGCTATTTCCAATCCCGACCAGAGATCCAGTCTTGTTCTCCTTTCAGTTTCCATATATTCACCTAATTTGTTAACCACCTTGATGTGCTTTGGAAATGTTCTTGCACACTTTTTTTGTTAATGTTTGCGTACAGGGCACTGCTGAATTCAGCAGGTTTAAAGGGAGCGAAATGGCCCAGTGGTATTATCGCTGGACTGTTAATCCAGAGACATGGGTAATGTTCTGGGGGCCTAGGTTCGAATCCCGTCACAGCAGATGGTGGAATCTGAATTCAATAGAATATCTGGAATTAAGAATCTAATGATGACTGTGAATCCATTGTCAATTGTTTGAAAAACCCACTTGGTTCACTGAATCCCTTTAAGGAAGGAAACTGCCGTCCTTACCTGGTCTGGCCTACATGTGACTCCAGACCCAGAACGATGTGGTTGATTCGGAACTGCCCTCTAGGTAATTAGGGATGGAAAATAAATGCTGCCTAGCCAGTGACGTCCTCATCCTGTTGATGAATAAAGACTGAACGACAACAAACTGCCTGGCAATGATCAGGGTGCAGTTCCTGAACCATACTAGCCAGAGTGAAAGCCACATAAGAAATAGGAGTAAACCCTTTGGAAAAGCTCAGTTCACTTCCCAGTTTCTGGTTGGCTGATTGTGATAAGTGACACCACAATTGTCCTTATGTTCCAGTGTTCCCTCCTGGCCACAGTGATCCAAGATTTCCGATCTTCATTACTGGGCAGTTGTATACTGTCTGAGATTAGATACTGCATTGACTCTGAATAACTCCTCCACTTCCAGTGGTTGAACAACAGTCATCGTTTAGATTTGCACATGAAAACAGTCATTTGGGCAAGGTTTGAGGTGGCTAGTGCTCATGAAATAGTACTGCAGGAAGGCAGTATTTTATGGGGAGTTTGAGGTTCTCTTGTTCTATTATAAAATATATTGTTTGGCACATTCAGGGCATTTTCACCACTGTTAGAACCATGATTGAGCTGCAACAGTTGAGCTCGTTCACAGATATTTAGCATCGACCAAAGCATTGTTCTTTCAGCTAACAAGCAAACCCTTAAGTACATCAGTTTGCTACTGGAAGAGGAATGTGTTTTTTTTTAAAAAACCTCTTTGTTCTTAATTCAGATTGGTTTGTTCTACGTTATCTCTCCTCGTAGCACAACTTGCTGATCCCAGGGATCAGTCTAGTGAAAGTTCATCTTCATTGTATTCTCTCTCTCGCTCTAGGTTAGTGTATCCATTCTTATGTAAGGAGTCAGAAGCTGTACAAAGTACGCCATATGTGTTCTCATCAATTATGAGAGATCTTTACTTGTATATGCTTTCTTATTGTAGTCTCCCTACCTTTAAAGAATTACTTGTGTGTTTGGGAAGCCCATGTGGCTGTGGTTTTTTTTAAGCATTGATCAAATGTGAATCAGACAGTCAGACTTAATCCGTTCTTTGAGTTAGACCTGTTGTGTTCACCATAAAGATCTTATATTCTCAACTTCACCTGTTGATAACGTTTGGTCACACTACCCATCAGCCATCTCTCTCTGAAGAGAGAGCAGGCTGTAGTCCTCTGTGACTATGTGACTTTCACTTCAAGTTATTGTGCAGCTTAAGTAGGATGTCTGTTTTGTATCTGACCCACAGATGTCAATGGCTACTTCACCTGCTAGAGATGGAGCATATGTCCCATTGACTCCATATGTTACCACATGCCCATAGTTTAATGCAGTTTTAATTGATGTTATTTGCGACAAAAGAAAACAATTCTGTCTTCACATTAGAAATGACTAATAAAACTTACCTTTTAATTTTAGAAAGGTGAATTTGGAGATGATTCTGAAGGAGTAACAAGTGAAGGTAAATTCTGTTTTCATTTTGTAATGGATAAAAGACTAAAAGTTTTTTTTAAACTATTGAAACTCTTGTACATGCTTGAATTTTCAATGGCCGTGTCATCCCACCAGTTGTTGAATTGGTCTGATTTTTTTTTCCCACCAAACATCACAACTTTATTCCTTGTAAAGTGAAGCTATTTATTGAAGTAAAATAAAAATGTCAAACCAAAAATTTTGTCAATGGTTACTTGATAATGATTCATTAATCAAATTTTACTCTGAACTGCAAAAGCTTAGTCTTTAATCGCAGGACACCTGGCCTGTTCACCCATTTCCCCTGTGCTCATCGATCTGTATTTTATCTCAAGAAAAGCTTTGAGTTATCCTTCCTTTAGGATCTTCTGTGAGCTCATTTATCTCCATGACTGTAATCGCTTCCAGCCCAAAACTGTTATCTGCAGTCCATTAGCTATGGCTTCTTGAGCATCTCTGATTTTGATCTGTGCCATTGGTATTAGACCCTGCTACCTACACCCTAAGCCCTGGAATTGTCTCTCCACCTCCCTCCTATCTACCAGCCCTGTTTCCCCCCTCTTTCTATCTACCACCGCTCTCTCCCAGACGAAAATCTCCAACTCTCCTGATAATCTTCTAATCTACATACAAATAATGACAAACAAGAAATGACTTTTGGTCCATCTGACCTGTTCCATGTTTCCATTCTACCCAAAGACCTAGCCAGTGTTTTGCTTGATCTAAGATGCTAAGCATTTTTGCATAATGAATAAAGCAATTCTTTTTTCCAGAATTTGATAAATTCCTGGAAGAGCGAGCAAAAGCAGCAGAACGCATGCCAACCCTCCCGTCACCTCCCACAGAGGCTCCTGGCTCTGTTACTGTGACCAAAAAGAAGAAGCAGGAAAAGATGGAGGATGCCCTCTTTACACTGTGAGGTTTCAGGTCCACCCTCTAGCTGCCTGCCACCTTGAATGAAGGAACACATTGGGGCATTCCTATGCCCTTTCTCTTTCCCCTTCCCCGCCCTTTCTCCCATCCCTTTTCCCCTTGCCTCCCTCTCTCTCCCACCCCCCACCCCTCAAAAAAAAACAGGGGACGGTACAAAAACAGAATACAGTCTTTCCCATGGAACTCTGTTTTGAGGTGGACCCTATTTTAAAATATTTATCCATGATGACTACAGCACCTATATTGTGGATAAAGGTCAAGATGTGACCCTTCGCTGAAGTTGTGGAGATGCCATCCAGTTATAGAATGATGGTGTGGGCTGATGGTACTTAAGTTCAAAATAGGTGGTGTTAAAATAATTTAAACTGGAGATCTGGGAGTACACTACTTTTTATATGTTTCCTCCTTAAAAATCCATGTACATTTTATTGTTTGTTCTTTTGTATGCTGGTATGAAAAATGATTTCTAAGCATTAACTTATTCTGTTTTAAATGCTTTAACACAAAGATAGTAATGATGTGTCATAGGGTTTGTGGGAATGTTGGAGAATAAAAGCTGGTGGCTCCAAGTGAAGCAGTGGGTCACAATCCACACTTTAGTCTGATTTATGAGATCTCTGAGATAGATTCCATTGATGTGCTACTGCAGGGTGGGGTGGTGTAAGTGTGCAGCTGCAATTTCTTTTACATCTTTATCTTGTTGTCTATGCAATACAACTTTTCTCCCCTTCCACAATCTTTAAAAATGGGGCACATCTCTGGCTCGAAACAGATCATTCAAAGCTATGGAAACTGTAGGGTTGCCAACGCTGCAGGTTTGTCCTTGTGGGTTTCTATGAACTAGAGATTTATTTCCAGAGAAAAGTACAGGAGACATTAACCAAATTTTTGGAGATCATGAGTAGTCAAAATTCATTTAATTAGATATCCAGGTTTGGTTCCTTTTCAATTAGTCATGGAAAGGCCGCATGCTTGGAAGATGGACCAATGACAGGAGTGTGGGACTCATGTGATGAAACCTCTGGGATCACACCCATTCAGAGTTGGCAACCCTATGACAATGGCTCAATTGCACTTAGTGTTTTAATTCTATAAATTTCTAGACCAATTCTAGCCGTGTAGGGAGGGAAGCGAATGTACGATTTAGAAAAATAATTTAATGCAAAATCAATAAAAAGTTATTTTGTGGGCATTGGCTCACCCAGAAATTTCTAGTGTTTTAGAGCCTCTTAGAAAAACTCACCACTCCTCTGTAGCTATATAACCATGCAAATATATTCCTGGCTAAGATTCTGCAGCAGTGTTCAAATGGACTGTATATTGCTTTACATGTTGTTCAGTGCAGTAACTTTACACTTCTGCATCTGTACATTAGATAAATGTAACTATTCAGAATTGTCCAATGTATAATTTTTGTTGACTATTCCTGCTATAGTGTGTTGAGTTTTGTATTCTTCTGGCTTGAAGGAAATCCTTCCACCAAAAAGCATTGAACAATTGACCAGAAAAATAATCATCACTTGTGAAGAAACATGTTCAGAAGATTACTAAGAAGATACATGTCCCATTTTACAAAAACGGTATGGAGGTACTGGATAAATTGCCATAAAGGTTTTTAAGAATGATCCCAGAACTGAAAGGATGTAATTATTAGGAAAACTGAACAAGGTGATAAAGGAATAGTAGATTATGCAGGTAGGGTTTGTTGAAGTGGAATAAAAGAAGTTTTGTATGGAGTATAATTGGAGTGGCCAATGGACCTGTATCTGACTCTAAATCAGAATAATCAAGAATTATTGAATATTATTAGGAATAGTTATTCATTAAATCAACACTTCTCAGTTGATGTCTTAAAAACTGATATCCCTTTCACAAGTTGGCATTTTTTTTATAATTCTGAAAATTTAGAACATATTCTCATATTTGCATGAGGAATCTTGAGGCCAAGGTTAAACTTGCACTTAAAATAATGACTGGTTCCCCTTTCAATAAACTACACATCACTGGAAAACAAAATAGAATTTGAGATTGATTCTCATTTAAAAGCTTAGCCAACAGAATTTACCAATCCTTCAACCAGCTTTGTCAAGAAATGATTTGCCGAGAACACTATCGCTGGAGAGAACCCATGACTAGAGACCTAATGTAAAATTTGCTGTTGCTTGATTGGTTCAGGAAATATATCACACTTTTTTGAAAAAAACTGACTTAAACACACAAGCATAAGTGATATGACATGTAACTAACTTATCCTCTGCTTATTTACAGAATCTTACCCCAGAAAGATTTATTGAGGCATTTTTACGCCAATCTGATAATGAGATAGTTGCAGCTTTTAATTGCTTGATTAACCAAGGTTCAGTATTTCTATAAAACTGCAGTTACAGAGGATGGTTATTTTGAAACTGGGTGGTGTTTGATAATTCATTCAACCAAAACAGATTGAATAAGAGATAACAAAGTGTGGAGCTGGATGAACACAGCAGGCCAAACAGCATCTCAGGAGCACAAAAGCTGACGTTTCGGGCCTAGACCCTTCATCAGAGAGATGGCTGTTGTGCTGATGAGATGCTGCTTGGCCTGCTGTGTTCATCCAGCTCCACACTTTGTTATCTTGGATTCTCCAGCATCTGCAGTTCCCATTATCTCTGATACAAATTGAATAAGGTCCATGTTGTGCGTAACTTACCCTCTGCAAATTGGGCGTTGTGTTTTCCTACTTGAGTGACTGTTGTTTAGTTAGCAATAGGAATATCCTAAAGTCATGGAAGGTACTGTTTAAATGCAATTGTCTGTCTTTAGCGATTTTGATTTCTAAAAGCTTACAGCTGGAATTTGACAGTGACTGTGATTAAGCATTAAAAAAGCAATGTCTCACATTTAGTTTCAGATTTAGTATTTGCAATACTTCAAATAATTAAATGGGTGTAAACTGGATGTGCTTGGATGACAATCTGAATTAGCTGCTTTTAACTGGCATTAACTCCTACTTAGCAGAATGTAAACTGTGATCTTTGTGCTGCTTCTCTTTTCCATCACCTCCCCCCTTCAAACACACACTGTCTTGTCAATCATGTGATTTTTTTTCACCAAAGGACAGTCACACTGTTTGAAACATGGTTTTTCTATAAATCTGATATAGTTTTAAAATTGGGTTTTGTCACTGTCACAGCAGATTTTACAATATTCCTCTACAAATCTTAATGAATAAGGCAATTTATTTCTGGTGTGATGAAACACAGCCTTTGAGCAAGATTTGGTTTTCTTGTACGGCTGGATGAACACAGCAGGCCAAGCAGCAGCATAGGAGCACAAGAGCTGATGTTTCGGGCCTAGACCCTTCATCAGAAAACCTTTGGTCTAGGCCCAAAACGTCAGCTCTTGTGCTCCTGAGATGCTGCTTGGCCTGCTGTGTTTATCCAGCCCCACACTTTGTTATCTTGGATACTCCAGCATCTGCAGTTCCCATTATCTCGTGATTTTCTTGCCAGAGTTTGGAAAGTCATCTGCATGATATATCCTTCTCCTTTGATAAAATGCCACAATGCAAATACATACAAGCAGTTAACTGGCCTAAGTGTGGGGTACTATTGGAATATAAGCATATGTTAAATAATTGCCTCTGGTTATCTTAAACTGGAGCAGGGGAATAAGTCAGCAGCCATATTGGGGGTTAATGCACAAAAGAGAGGACAGGCAAGCTGGCATCAGCAAAATACACCACAGCCAGCAAGGCAAAGGCAGGTTCCAACCCTATTTCCATCATAGAACACCTCGCCTGCAGCACGGTTAATACCTTCAGATCACAGAATTCAACAGTCAGAATCCCTTAGCCTGTCCACAGAGTGAGAAACCTCATGGTGCTGACATAAAATACGTAACCATTCAACCATATTAAACCATTCAGCCCCTTGAGCCCATTCTGGCATTAAATTTGATTTTAGCCGATCTGAATTTCCATTTGTGATCAGAGATAATGGGAACTGCAGATGCTGGAGAATCCAAGATAACAAAGTATGGAACTGCATGAACACAGCAGGCCAAGCAGCATCTTGGGAGCACAAAAGCTGACGTTTTGGGCTTAGACCCGTCATCGGAGAGGGTTCTGAAATAAATAGGGAGAGAGGGGGAGGCGGACCGAAGATGGATAGAGGAGAAGACAGGTGCAGAGGAGAGTATAGGTGGGGAGGGGATAGGTCAGTCCGGGGAGGACGGACAGGTTGAGGAGGTGGGATGAGGTTGTTAGGTGGGAAATGGAGGTGTGGCTTGAGGTGGGAAGAGAGGATAGGTGCATCTCAGGCAACCAGCTAGAAACTGATGTCTACTTCAAGCCCACCGACTCCCACAGCCACCTAGAATACACCTCCTCCCACCCACCCCACCTGCAAAAATTCCATTCCCTATTCCCAACTCCTTCGCCTCCGCTGCATCTGCTCCCAGGATGAGGCATTCCACTCCCGCACATCCCAGATGTCCGCGTTCTGCAAGGACTGCAACTCCCCTCCCCCCCCCCCCCCCCCCCCCCCCCGCAGTGGTCCAGAACGCCCTTGACCGTGTCTCCCGCATTTCCCGCAACACATCCCTCACACCCCACCCCCGCAATAACCGCCCTAAGAGAATCCCCCTCGTCCTCGCATACCACCCCACCAACCTCCTGGATACAACGCATCATCCTCCAGCACTTCCGCTATCTACAATCCGACCCCAGCCCCAGGACATTTTTCCATCCCCACCCTTGTCTACATTCCGGAGAGACCACTCTCTCCGTGACTGCCTTGTCCGCTCCACACTCCCCTCCAACTCCACCACTCCCGGCACCTTCCCCTGCAACCGCAGGAAGTGCTACACTTGCTCCCACACCATCTCCCTCACCCCCATCCCTGGCCCCAAGATGACTTTCCGTATTGGCAGATGTGCAGGTGAACATCTGCTTAATGTAGTATACTGTATCCACTGTACCCGGTGTGGCTTCCTCTACATTGGGGAAGCCAAGCGGAGGCTTGAGGACTGCTTTGCAGAACACCTCCGCTTGGTTCGCAATAAACAACTGCACCTCCCAGTCGCGAACCATTTTAACTCCCCCTCCCATTCCTTAGATGACATGTCCATCATGGGCCTCCTGCAGTGCCACAACGATGCCACCTGAAGGCTGCAGGAACAGCAACTCATATTCCGCTTGGGAACCCTGCAGCCCAATGGTATCAATGTGGACTTCACAAGCTTCAAAATCTCCCCCTCCCTCACTGCATCCCAAAACCAGCCCAGCTCGTCCCCGCCTCCCTAACCTGTTCTTACTCTCACCTATCCCCTCCTCCCACTTCAAGCCGCACGTCCATTTCCCACCTACCAACCTCATCCCGCCTCCTGACCTGTCCTCCCCGGAGTGACCTATCCCCTCCCCACCTATACTCTCATCTCCACCTATCTTCTCCTCTATTCATCTTTGGTCCGCCGCCTCCCCCCCCCCCCCCCCCCCCCCACCCATTTATTTTAGAACCCTCTCCCCATCCCCCCCCTCTCATGAAGGGTCTAGGCCTGAAACGTCAGCTTTTGTGCTCCTGAGATGCTGCTTAGCCTGCTGTGTTCATCCAGCTACATACTTTGTTATCTTGAATTTCCATTTGCTTCAGTTTCTTATTTCAAGAATCAATAGTTCTCATTTCCTCACTTCGGAATTCTAATTTCTTTAGGTAAAAGCTAACAATGCATTTTTTTTGTCCTTTGGTATTGGTGCAGTAGCCTTTGGTAACTTTCTTTTTAGACATGGAAACTAAATCCCTTTTCTCCACGTTACTATCTCCTGATCAATAAGAATATTTTTATCTGAATTTTGTTTTGCTGTTGTGCCTCTTTACATAATGTCAATCTATAAACTTACACATAGACTGTCTATTTCTTAAGTCATATCATTTAACACATGATGTAAAGATCAGAAGTCTGATCTGTCTCAGTGTAAATGGTCCTGCATGCACGATTGTGACTTGGAGACAGGGCAGGGTTGAATCAGGTCCACCAACACTCAGAACCAGTTTGAATACAGCCATGAGGCAGGTTGGTTAAAGTTTGGCTTTTTGTCCTAGTTGTTTTCAAGGCTAAGTTTTCACCCTTTACATCCCATTATTCTCCATACTGCTGTACATCATCCATGTCCTCTTCACCCAGTGTGCACTTTAAAACCAATGAGCTATTTAATAACAATGGCAAGTCTTTGAGGTGCATATAAAAATCTCCTTTGGAAAAAAACTAATGCACTTGCAACCCCATAAGTGTCTTTCCAAACCGTTATAGTATCAGTAGTAAACTTTACCTCATTTGAAAATTCTTAATCTTGTCCATCTGAACATGCAGACATTGAAAAGTAACTGTTAAAATAATAACTCCTTATAACCTCAAAGATGTCATTCAACCAAACTACTTCAGCTTATATAAACTGCCCCGATGAGTTAATCCATTAGTGAATCTTGGAATTCAGCCAAGCGTTTACAATGCTGTTTGTTGATACAGTTCTTAGTTGGCTTCATTAGTTAGCCTTGGAGCTAAGACAAGCATTCATAATGGATTAGTTTAAAGGGAGTCTGTTTTCACAAGTGGATGTAGAATGTTTACTTTGACATCTGAAGCTATACCATGATGTTATTGCTTTAACTTTGTTCAAATAAATATATATTGAAAAATCTTAATCTACTTTTTGAGAAAAACTTCTATTATTGATGTTATTAATGGCTGTCACATTATTTTATTGAGTTATAAGTAAACAATCATTTTAAAAGCAAATTTTGGAATTTTTAAAATACACTTCAAAACATACAATCATCATTATTTGGTTCATTGGCTCTGTATTGCATACTTAGGTGAGTGGACATGGAGGATGCAAGAGGCATGGATGGGGTACAGGCAAGACCTTTCAGACTTGCCTTTCATAACTCTGAATCCAGCCTATGGCTCACACTCCAGTGAGAGGCCTTGACCACGTGACATTGAAGTTGGCCTAACATGCGAAAATTGTGGGGAAGAGATGATGCCTACTCCCAAATTGGAACTGAGCAGTTCAGGAGAGCAGTGTGTGGACTCCCTACCCAGCAAAAATTACTGGAATAGAGAACGGAATAGGAATGACTGCCACTATTTTTAATGGTCTCTAGAGATGGCCTACCTCTATGAAAATTCAGCTCTTAGTTTCCTGTTTACCACTGGTATTTCAGTCTCTGCACGTACTATGAAAATGGATATGAAACACTCATTTAATAAATCTCCTGTTGCCTTGTCCATTGATTTGAGGTGTTGGAGAAAATGCACAACCTCACTGCACACCCACTACCTGATCTAGTCAAGTGTTATCAAATCCGCATATCGCAGTGTTTGCAGATTACTCATTGAAATGACCTATGTCTGAGCTCATTGAACTGAAGTGGAAACATGGCACGTTCCATTCCCCAGGGACTGCCAAAGAAGACAGCAGTTTGGCTTGCATCCGTTCAACTTTAGCACTTTCTCAATTACTTTTTGCTGTTACCTTTGTCCCATCCGTGTATTTTTTACCTTTTTTTCACCACATTGCTTAACCATAGTTATCTTTTTCGCAATTCTTCACTTACTGGTTTTCCATTGTTCCTTGCATTGATCTCAGTCTTTTAGTTTGTTATTATCTCTTTCCTTATCCTTTCATTTTGGGTCCTTACTGCACTCTTGTCTGTTAAGAGACATGAATCAGTTTTCTTATTGTACTAATTACTGCTCCTGATTTGTCAGCTTACTCATTCACAGCTCACTTCAATTTATACAAGTTTATTGATCCAGAAACTGCTGCCAATAACAATTAGAATTGGAAGCTTTACTCTTTGGTGATGGCAGGTTGTCTATGTTCAGTCAAGAGTGGGACAGGCCAGCAAAAAATTTGCAGTGATCGTGGTGAATGTTCACAGGTTTGATGGCAATGGAGAATGCAGGTGCAAGTACAAGTACTGAGCCTATTGGTATTCCCTACCTGCTGTGGGATGCACTTGCATTGCTGACCTTCCAGGATTGACCTGAATTTTCCAGGCATGAGCCGTAATCCCAAAAGCATTCCTATTGGCCATTGCAGAGAAAGGATGGGAGTATGGACTAAATTTATGTGATTTGTTCCCCAGATTCTTTTGAATGCTCTGATTTATTCGATATCCAGAAGATACAGGAGAGGGGCTATTTGTCTGACAAATACTTAAATGCTTCTTGACTCCAGAGTTTTTGTCTGGAGGAATGCATTAGGATGAACTTGCGTTGGTGAGAGCCTTGGCAGCAGGAATCTTGTTTCTGTGAAGGCGAGACAGTACTGGTGTCAGGTGATACGATAAAATCTCTCATTTAGACCTTCTTTCCCATTCACTTTGCAGTTAGAACATTCAACTAATCTTTATTACTGGGCTTGTTTGTTGTGAGCTTGTCTGTGCCTGGTTATCCAGGCTCTTCTGCTGGTTAGTATTCAATAACAAACAATCTACAGGAGTTACTATTTTAAATAGGCCAGAATTTAGTTCTACTGTATGCCTAATGTTCCTGTGTTAGTACAATGTAGGATTCATGCAGTTTAAACAAATCTGCTGCAAGTAAACTAAGCTTGAACACCAGAAGCTACTGGGACTTAACCAATGTTACATCTCACCGTGCACAAATCATTTTGAACAGTAAGGCATAGGTGAGGATCTGTAGGATTGACATCATTGGCTTCTATTGCAGAGTTCGTGGAAACAGGGATGACAATGCCAGGGCAAATCTAGTTAACATTACCAACAGAACTTTCAAACTCATCAATTTTCCTAATTTTGACAGCAAAACCATTCATGACCTGCTTTGCAGTGCACTCAAAATTCGTAACACCACCCATTTGGCTCACCCTCCCATTCTGTCTACCAGCAGGGTTTGGTTTAATAAACCAAAAACTCTACCAGTTTCCTTTGACTTGCTGCAAAATCCAATTGGAGCCAGACTGATCATATTCTCAATACCACTGCCTATTGCACCCAGTCACAGAATGCTGTGGAAGTTCATTGCTTGTTTAAGATGGAGTTTGACTGACAGATTTCTGATGACCAGTGGTATGTTGGGCTATGGGGACTGGGTGGGTAATATGCATTGAAGTGTTTGATTAGCTATGATTGAGCCTGCTCCACCATTTAATACAATGGGCTGAAAAGCCTACTTCTGGTCTTATGTTCCCTTTTGAAAGTAATTTGACTGCTAGGTTTGCTTTCAGTTAAAGGAAGAAGTTCAGCTTCATTGCAACTGGTTCATGAGATGGAGAAATTCACTCGAGGTACCATTAATGACACAGCCTATAATACTGTATTGAACTAGCTTTTGGCTTTTCTGTGCACCAACACAGAATTTTAATTTTTAACATTGTGCAGTTGGCAGGGTATGAAATTCTCACCAATGTTTTTCTCAGAGTGGAACAGGGAGGATATAGGCTACAGCAGTTCAAGATGATAGCTCATCACCTCTTTTCAAAGGAATCTAGAGATGGGAAATGCTGACCCAGCCAGTGATGCCCACACTCCCAAGCATAAATTTAAAAAAATTGTGTAAATTCCTGCGAAGCTGATGTGTGTCTGTGGTGGCCAGGAGGGGAAAGTATGATGTTTATCCTTTCTGGAACCAGGACAGTTAAGGTACATAATTCAAATCTGCACTCTGTGGCAAGGAGCATTTCAAAACGCCACCATTCATTTTCAACCAGAGAACAGGCAGCTAAAATCCCCACACACTTTCTAATGTTTTGATCAACTTTTGAAACTGTTTCAAATAAGAAGAAAAGTTTTCTAAATATGAAACAAGAAATGGCAAAGCTGCTGTTACCTATGTGTCAGTCAACGAATGTCCTCAACTTGTCAACCAACAGAGGCTGATAATGGACAGAGATCTACAGCCTGGATCCTTCCAGTTTCCACTTGGTACAACAGCTCTGCAATTGACAGGGAATAAAAGATATGGCATCTAAAGATTGTGATAACCTCGCAGGTGAATATGTAACCCAATATCTGTTTGCTTTGGAAAAGTAAGTAACATTGATTTTCTAGAATGTATGCAATTAAGTTCTCCCAGAACTGGATTAGGCACCCAGAAATGGTGAAGTGGCTCAGTGGTTGGCACTGCTGCCTCACAGCACCAGTGACTTGGGTTCAGGTTCACCGTCAAGTGATTGTCTGTGTGGAGTTTGTACATTGTCCCCATGTCTGCATGGGTTTCCTCCTGAAAGTGTGCAGGTTAGGTGGATTGGCCATGCTAAATTGCTTGTAGTGTCCAAGGATGTGCCAGCTAGGAGGATTAATATGAGAAATGCAGGGTGACAGGGATAGTGGAGAGGTATTCTTCAGAGGGTTGGTATGGACTCAACAGGCTGAATAGCCTGATTTCACACTGAAAGGATTCTGTTCTATGAAATATTTTTCTCATTTTGAAGCCAATGTTAATGCCATTTGAAGCATTGTTGATGAGTTTTGAGAATAAATTGAGCTTACAAATCTAGTTAATAACAGTTCACCTTGGAAATTAAATGTCCAAAAAAAATTGACTATATTGTGTTCAGTTCTGGTCACCAAAATATGAAGAGGATGTGGAGGCTTTCGAAAAGGTGCAAAAGAAGTTTACTGGGATGTTGCTTGCATTGGAGAATATTAGCTACAAGGAGAGGTTAGACAAACTTGGATTGTTTTCTTTTGAGTCTTGAAGTTGAAGGACAGCCTAATTGAAGTGTATAAAATTGAATGGCATTGATAGTTGGAGTCTTCTTCAAAGGTAGAATTGTCAAGTACTAGGGGACATTGGTTTATGATGAGATGGAGTCAGTTGAAAAGAGATGTGTGAGGAACATTTTATTAGACAGAGGGTGATAGGTGCTTGGAAGGCACTGCCAAGGGAAGTAGATACAATACGAATATTTAAGAGGCATTTAGCAAGATACATCAACAGGCAGGAAATAGAGGGATACAGACCATGTGCAGGTAGATGGAATTAGCTTAAAATGGCATCATGGTTGACACAGACCTGGTAGGCCGAAGATCCTGTTCCTGTACTGCGCTGTTCTCTGTCTAATCCTAGGTTCCTTAGCAGTTTCCAGTACCAATTCGCACCTCAAGAGGAGATCATTGATCTCATTATGTCTGTGCCAATTAGAAAAAAAGCTCTAGAGCCAAACTCCGAACAGTGGTATTAATGAAGTATATTTGTGGTTATCGGACTTAATAGGAGACTTAGTAGACTTATTAGTACTTAGTAATTAATGTATCACTTAATAACTTAAGGTAATTAAAGACAGTAAAGTTTCATGACTTTGGGGTGCAGGAACTCCTGGAAGACAGTGTGCTCCAACGCAGTAAGTGTCTGTGCCTCAAGGAGCTTCAGTTCAGACTTTGAGCTGGAAACTGAGGTGCAGAATACTGTATTGGAGAGAGGTAACAGTTACCTGGACATTTTATTCCAGGAGGCAGTCACACCCTTTTGGATAAGGAGATCTGATTTGGTTAGTGGTCAGGAACAGAAGGTTATAATTCTGAGTGAGGAGGTACGGGAACCCAGAAAATGGAGGTGGAGGAAGCTCTGTCTTTTGAAACAGTCCAATAGTTTTGAGGTTGCTGCAGTCTGTATGGGTGAAAGTAGGAACTGCAGGGTGAATGAGTGAACTGACCGTGGCACTGTGGTACAGAAAGCTAGCCAGGCAATGGAGAGGGTGCTAATAGGAATATGTTGGTTGTAGGTGCTTTTGTTTTCTCTTTTTATTCATTAATGGGTTGTGGGTGTCACTGGCTTGGCAGCATTTATTGTCCATCCCTAACTGCCCTCTGGGCAGTTAAGAGTCAACCACATTGCTGTGAGTCTAGAATCACATGTAGGTCAGACCAGGTAAGGATGGCAGTTTCCTTCCCCAAAGGGGAACCAGATGAGTTTTTCTGACAATGGATTCACAGTCATCATTAGATTTTTGATTCCAGATATTTTATTGAAATCAATTCCACCACCTGCCTTGGCGGGATTCAAATCCAGGTCCTCAGAATATTAGAGATAATGGGAACTGCAGATGCTGGAGAATTCCAAGATAATAAAATGTGAGGCTGGATGAACAGAGCAGGCCAAGCAGCATCTCAGGAGCACAAAAGCTGACGTTTCGGGCCTAGACCCTTCTTCAGAGAGGGGGATGGGGTGAGGGAACTGGAATAAACAGGGAGAGAGGGGGAGGCAGACTCAAGATGGAGAGAAAGAAGATAGGTGGAGAGGAGAGTATAGGTGGGGAGGGGATAGGTCAGTCCAGGGAAGACAGACAGGTCAAGGAGGCGGGATGAGGTTTGTAGGTAGGAAATGGAGGTGCAGCTTGGGGAGGGAGGAAGGGATGGGTGAGAGGAAGAACAGGTTAGGGAGGCAGAGACAGGCTGGGCTGGTTTTGGGAATGCAGTGGGGGGAGGGGAAGAGCTGGGCTGGTTGTGTGGTGCAGTGGGGGGAGGGGACGAACTGGGCTGGTTGTGTGGTGCAGTGGGGGGGGGGGGGGGGGGGGGAAACCATTTCCACTCCCCCTCCCATTCTTTAGATGACATGTCCATCATGGGCCTCCTGCAGTGCCACAATGATGCCACCCGAAGGTTGCAGGAACAGCAACTCGTATTCCGCCTGGGAACCCTGCAGCCTAATGGTATCAGTGTGGACTTCACCAGTTTCAAAATCTCCCCTTCCCCAACTGCATCCCTAAACCAGCCCAGTTCGTCCCCTCCCCCCACTGCACCACACAACCAGCCCAGCACTCTTTCCCCCCCCCCCCCCCCCAGCCACTGCATCCCAAAACCAGTCCAACCTGTCTCTGCCTCCCTAACCGGTTCTTCCTCTCACCCATCCCTTCCTCCCACCCCAAGCCGCACCCCCAGCTACCTACTAACCTCATCCCACCTCCTTGACCTGTCCGTCTTCCCTGGACTGACC
Organism: Stegostoma tigrinum; assembly: GCF_030684315.1. Lineage (NCBI taxonomy): Eukaryota > Metazoa > Chordata > Chondrichthyes > Orectolobiformes > Stegostomatidae > Stegostoma > Stegostoma tigrinum. The sequence goes on from NC_081391.1 coordinate 4,335,414, forward strand.
TATCCCCTCCCTACCTCCCCACCTACACTCTCTCTACCTATCTTCTTTACTCTCCATCTTCGGTCCGCCTCCCCCTCTCTCCCTATTTATTCCAGTTCCCTCTCCGATGAAGGGTCTAGGCCCGAAATGTCAGCTTTTGTGCTCCTGAGATGCTGCTTGGCCTGCTCTGTTCATCCAGCCTCACATTTTATTATCTTGGAATCCTCAGAATATTATCTGGGTCTCTGGAATAACAGTCCACCATTAATACCACAAGGTTATTGCCTCCCCGGCATAGTAGGCAAGATAGATAAGGGTCTCTGCAGCCATGACCAATAGTCCACTCTGCTGTGTTGCCTGCTCACTGCCAGGGTTCTGGACTGGAGTTAAACATGTAGTGGAAGAGTGGGGATCCAGTGGTCATGGTCCACGTAGGTACCAACAGTACAGACAATTAAGAAAAATCTGTTTCAAAAGTTACATGTTCTGGAGAGTCATATAACTATAGTGGTAAAGAAGGTTGTTTCAAACTAAATAGTGAGGGGAATATTGTCAAAGTGAAAGGAAACAACAAAGCAAGATGGGAATCTAGGTACAGATTACCAGAGTGTAAGAAGATGGGATAGAAAATAAAGATGTAAGAGTGCATCAGAAGTTGAGGCCAGAGGTTGTGAAAATAGTTGAAAAGTTTGAAGCCCTGTATTTGAATGCATTCAGCATTTGTGACAGAAGAGAAAAGTTGTTGGCACAGATAGAGACCAAAATGCCTAATTTAATTACAGTATTACAGAGACATAGTTGAAAGACCAGCAAGACTGAGCTGAACGTTGAACAGTACATGACCTATAAGAATGATAGGAAGGCAAGAAAATGTGGTAGTGTAAGTGTTAATCGAGGATGGCATTATTTAGTACTGAAGAGTGACAATAACTTGGGAAATCAAAATGTAGAATTTGTTTAGAGTGTGATAAATAATAAACATAAAAGATTACTTCTGGGAGCAGTTAATAGAACCCCTACCAGCAGTTGCACTGTGCAGGATAAAGCATACGGGAAGGAAATGTAACACAATAACAATAGTTGATTTTAACCTAACTTTATTTGGGACAATCTGATTAACAAAGGCAACATTGAAAGTGAGTTCAGAAAATGTCTTTAGAACCATTTCTTATAGTTAACTCTGCAGCCAATTAGGGTGCAGGCTAATCTAGACCTAATAATGTGTAATGATACAGAATTAATCAATAACCTTAAGATAAAGGAGTTTATAGGTAATAATAATCACAATATGATAGCATTTTCTGTTCAGAGTTCTTGTGATGTAATGGTAGTGTTTAAGTTTCTAGGTTTAAATCCCATCTGTTCCAGAGTTTTGTCATTGTATATTTGACTGGTTGACTGAAAAAATTCTGTTTCATGTTAAAAGGGGAAGGTCTATGGCTCGTGTTTTTAAAACTAAATTAACCATAACAATGAGGGTATGAAGGGAAACGTGGCAAAGGTGAATTGGGAAACTAGATGAGAAGGTGGATCACTGGAGTTGTACTGCAGACTTTCAATTAGATAGTTAATAACTGTGGTACTGAAGATTTGTGCTTCAGAATTATTTTAAAACCTTAACCAAGCTATTCATATGCAGCTACACTCCAGGCATCTACTTGGCAACACAAAAAATGCCATGTAAAGGACTATCTGTCAAAGCTAATCTGTCCAATTTCCCTTCCAAAAACCTTTGTTTGATCATCAGTAAGGTGATGTAATTGACAGTGTTATTAGGTAGTACTTACACAGCAATGACCTGCTTATTAATTTTAAAAAAACAAGAAATTACTGAAAAAGTTCTGCAGGTCTGGCAGGGTCTGTGAAGAGAAATCAGAGTAAATGTTTGGGTCCAGTAACCCTTCCTCAGGGAAAAAAAAAGACCTCTTTATTAGTGCTCATTTGATAGAGCATGGCATGGAGGAGCTCTGGTGAAATTGAACTCAGTTGGAATTGAGGAAACTCTCCACTTGGTGGGGTGGTAGAAGTTATTTCCAGCACACAGGAAGTTTGTTATGGTTTTTGCACATCATTCAGCTTAGTCTCAGGCCATCACTGGAGAAGCTTTTCAGTATCAGAGGTTCAACTATCTTCAGCAGCCTCATCAATATACTTTTGCTCTATCATGAGTTTCAGTAACATTTGCAACTTCTCATATATTGAAGCTATGTAACAGGAGCTGGACGATATTCAGACATGGCTGAGAAGTGGTAAGTAATAATTGTGTCACAATGACCCATCTCCACCAATAAGAGGCAATCGAACTATCTCTCCTCTTGACATACAATGGCAAGCCCCTACGTTAAGAACCTGATCAAACCTCCTCAAAACATATCAAGGAGACAGCCTAGACCCTAACTTTTATCTTATTCAGAGGCAAGTGTAAAGTACTGTATTCCAGATGTGATTTGGTGAAATTACAAGGCTTAAAGCATGCTTTACTTAATTCTTATACCACAGTTAAAGTGCAGACAAAGAAATGGGCATAATTTTAACTCTATCAAAACACTTAAAATACTATTTAACTACTATTCGATTGTTCCAATGTAGCGGTATCCCACAAATGCACCTCGGCAAAGGCAAATTCAACAAAACAGATTTCTCTCACTTCTGATTTCCTTCAGTCCGGGAGAAGGAACATTGACAGAATGGATCTAGCAGAAAGAACTTAAGCTTTTGCAGTAGCAGAGTCAGATCTGTATCTAGCAACTTATACAACTCAAACCTGGGTCAGGGTGAGCCCGACTCCACTCACTCATGTTTCTTTTGTCTAAACATTTTTCAAAAAAGTATTTACTCTGCTTTCATAGTGCAGACATCTTGGCACCAGGTTAACAACACACCTCTTCAAGAGAAACAGGACAAAACAATTTTTTCTTGAAGATAAATCTTGTCACATCCATGTAATAACTTAGGAAGTTGAACTGGAAAGGAACAGTGTTGAACACCAAAATAGAGCTATTACACATCATAGTCCCAGCCTGGCTCACCTTTGGAGTTGGTGGGACTTGAACGTGGACCATCTGGTTCAGAGGTAGGGAGACTATCACTGCACCACAACAGCCCTATCAGTCTGCTTCATTTTTAAGAGCTGCAAGTGTTATTGCACACACAAGAAAATTTCTTTTTCCCCCACCAGCAAATCATAGTAACTTTTTTTTTGTTTTTCACAACCTATAAAACACCTGTGTAGCCAATTAGCTATTTACCTGTAACATCTGTTATGGGTAATTCTGACCATCAATAGTGAAGAAGGGGTAAGAAGAGTGGGAAAAGGCTAAATAAAAAAATACTGTTGGAGAGGGAAGTTAAGCGTTGTATCTCCCATGGTGCCCACCTCCCTTTAAGGACATTGGGAGCATTGATGCATCTCCCTCTCCAAAGACACATAAACTTAACTGCATAGGCCTGCTTTATTTTTTTTATATATCTAGAAGTGATATCACACACAACTGAATGACATTCTCACCCCCAAATCACTGTGACGTTTTATTACCATAAATGATCCAAAGAACCAAATAGAAATTTACATGCAAAGCCCCTTATAGGAAATGCAAACAATCAAAAGTGAAGTGGGGTAAGGCTTGTGGAAGGGGCTAAATCACAACGGAATTGGAGAAGGAAATAAAGCACTGTTTTGCCTGCCGTGCCCACCTCTCTCTAAAGGCATTAAAGCATTGGTGGACACCATATTTCCCTGTCCAATGACAGTGGTGCAAACATAACCATGTGTGTCTTTTTTTCTATATCCATAAGTTTATACGTCTGGCTTTTTGTTTTCTTTTATATCTGGTAGCGTTGTCACACACAACCAAATGACTTATTTTGTTTGTTTTTCACTGTTAACCACCACCAGTGATCACGTGTGCAGTCAATTAGAAGTTTACATGCAAAGCCCGTTATGGGTAATTCATCATCAAAATTGGGAAGGTGGTACGTAGAGGTAGGGAGAGAAGGAAGGGACTAAGGCAAAATGGCCTTGGAGGGGGAAATGAAGCACTGTATCCCTGCAGTGCTCACCTCTTTCTAAGATGCATCGAGAACATAGAACATAGAACATAGAACAGTACAGCACAGAACAGGCCCTTCAGCCCACAATGTTGTGCCGACCATTGATCCTCATGGATGCACCCTCAAATTTCTGTGACCATATGCATGTCCAGCAGTCTCTTAAATGACCCCAATGACCTTGCTTCCACAACTGCTGCTGGCAACGCATTCCATGCTCTCACAACTCTCTGCGTAAAGAACCTGCCTCTGACATCCCCTCTATACTTTCCACCAACCAGCTTAAAACTATGACCCCTCGTGCTAGCCATTTCTGCCCTGGGAAATAGTCTCTGGCTATCGACTCTATCTATGCCTCTCATTATCTTGTATACCTCAATTAGGTCCCCTCTCCTCCTCCTTTTCTCCAATGAAAAGAGACCGAGCTCAGTCAACCTCTCTTCATAAGATAAGCCCTCCAGTCCAGGCAGCATCCTGGTAAACCTCCTCTGAACCCTCTCCAAAGCATCCACATCTTTCCTATAATAGGGCGCCCAGAACTGGACGCAGTATTCCAAGTGCGGTCTAACCAAAGTTTTATAGAGCTGCAACAAGATGTCACGACTCTTAAACTCAATCCCCCTGTTAATGAAAGCCAAAACACCATATGCTTTCTTAACAACCCTGTCCACTTGGGTGGCCATTTTAAGGGATCTATGTATCTGCACACCAAGATCCCTCTGTTCCTCCACGCTGCCAAGAATCCTATCCTTAATCTTGTACTCAGCTTTCAAATTCGACCTTCCAAAATGCATCACCTCGCATTTATCCAGGTTGAACTCCATCTGCCACCTCTCAGCCCATCTCTGCATCCTGTCAATGTCCCGCTGCAGCCTACAACAGCCCTCTACACTGTCAACGACACCTCCGACCTTTGTGTCGTCTGCAAACTTGCTGACCCATCCTTCAATTCCCTCGTCCAAGTCATTAATAAAAATTACAAACAGTAGAGGCCCAAGGACAGAGCCCTGTGGAACCCCACTCACCACTGACTTCCAGGCAGAATATTTTCCTTCTACTACCACTCGCTGTCTTCTGTTGGCCAGCCAATTCTGTATCCAAGCAGCTAAGTTCCCCTGTATCCCATTCCTCCTGACCTTCTGAATGAGCCTTCCATGGGGAACCTTATCAAATGCCTTACTGAAGTCCATATACACCACATCCACAGCTTGACCCTCATCAACCTTACTAGTCACATCCTCAAAAAACTCGATAAGGTTTGTAAGGCATGACCTACCCCTCACAAAGCCGTGTTGACTGTATTTGATCAAGCCATGCTCTTCCAGATGGTCATAAATCTTATCCCTCAGAATCCTTTCTAACACCTTGCAGACGACAGACGTGAGACTTACCGGTCTATAATTGCCGGGGATTTCCCTATTTCCTTTCTTGAAGAGAGGAATTACATTTGCCTCTCTCCAGTCCTCAGGTACGACTCCAGTGGAGAGCGAGGATGCAAAGATCTTCGCAAGTGGCGAAGCAATTGCATTTCTCGCTTCCCAAAGCAGCCGAGGACAAATCTGATCCGGGCCTGGCGACTTGTCAATCTTAATGTTTGACAAAATTTTCAGTACATCAGCTTCCTCTATCTCTATCCATTCCAGCATGCACACCTGCTCTTCAAAGGTTTCATTCACTACACAGGTCGTTTCTTTCGTAAAGACAGAAGCAAAAAACTCATTTAGGGCTTCCCCTACCTCCTCAGGCTCCACACACAAGTTCCCTATGCTATCCCTGATCGGCCCTACTCTTTCTTTGACCATTCTCTTATTCCTCACGTAAGTGTAAAATGCCTTTGTGTTTTCCCGGATTCCTTCTGCCAAGCCTTTCTCGTGCCCCCTCCTGGCTCTCCTCAGACCATTTTTGAGCTCCTTCCTTGCCTGCATGTAATCCTCTCTAGCTGAACTTGACCCTAGCTTCCTCCACCTTATGTAAGCTACCTTCTTCCTTTTCACTAGAAGCTCCACCGCTCTCGTCATCCAAGGTTCCTTTATCTTACCCCGTCTTGCCTGTCTCAGAGGGACATATTTACTCATCACTCCCAACAACTGTTCCTTAAACAATCTCCACATGTCTATAGTTCCCTTACCATGGAACAACTGCTCCCAGTCCATGCTTCCTAACTCGTGTCTAATCGCATCATAGTTTCCTCTTCCCCAATTAAATATCCTCCCATTCTGCCTAATCCTCTCCTTCTCCATAGCTATGTAGAATGAGAGAGTGTTATGGTCACTATCACCAAAATGCTCTCCCACCACAAGATCTGATACCTGCCCCGGCTCGTTTCCGAGCACCAAGTCTAGAATGGCCTCTCCCCTCGTCGGCCTGTCAACGTACTGCGTTAGGAAACCCTCCTGAACACACCTTACAAAAACAGCTCCATTCAAATCTTCTGCTCGAAGGAGGTTCCAATCAATATTAGGAAAGTTAAAGTCACCCATTACAACAACCCTACTGCGTCCACACTTTTCCAAAATCTGTCGACCTATGCTTTCTACAATCTCCCTGCTGCTATTGGGGGGCCTGTAGTAAACCCCTAACGAGGTGACTACTCCCTTGCTGCTCCTAATTTCCACCCATACTGACTCAGTAGGCAGATCTTCCTCGACAATGGAAGCTTCTGTAGCTGTGATACCCTCTCTGATTAGTAGTGCTACACCCCCTCCTCTTTTTCCCCCCTCCCTATTCTTTTTAAATGTTCTAAACCCTGGAATATCCAGCAACCATTCCAGCCCATGAGAAACCCATGTCTCTGTTATGGCCACAACATCATAGCACCAGGTACTGATCCATGCTCTAAGTTCATCACTTTTATTCCTGATACTCCTTGCATTAAAGCAAACACACTTTAACCGATCCCTTGGTTCCTTCCCAGGAAAATCCTTCCCACTAGCTGGTCTACCTCTTGCTACTGCCTCACCTGCATCAACGCTCACCTCTGGTATACAGCTCAGGTTCCCACCCCCCTGCCATACTAGTTTAAACCCTCTCGAACTACTCGAGCAAACCTTCCACCCAGGACATTGGTCCCCTTCCAGTTCAGATGCAACCCGTCCTTCTTGTACAGGTCCCACCTTCCCCAGAAGGCATCCCAATTATCAACATATCTGAAACCCTCCCTCCTACACCAGCTGCGTAGCCACGTGTTCAGCTGCGCCCGCTCCCTGTTCCTCACCTCGCTATCTCGTGGCACCGGTAGTAAACCAGAGAACACTACTCTGTTCGTCCTGCTCTGCAGCTTCCATCCTAACTCCCTGAAATCACTTTTTATATCCTCAAACCTATTTCTGGCTATATCATTTGTGCCAATATGTAACACGATTTCTGGCTGTTCACCCTCCCCTTTCAGAACTTTATACACCCGATCGGAGACGTCCCGGACCCTGGCACCAGGGAGGCAACATACCTTCCGGGAATCCCGATCTTGCCCACAAAATCTCCTGTCGATTCCCCTAACTATCGAGTCCCCTACCACGAGTACTTTTCTATTCTGCCCCCGAGAACATTGGTAGACACTGCATGCTTCCTCTCTAATGATACCCAGTCACAAAAATGGGTCTATTTCACATTACTTTTCCCTGATCAACCTGTTCAGAGATGTTATTACACACCCAGTGGAGAGGAAAGTCCAATAGTGTATGCATCCAGGATTTTTGCAAATGCAGGGCATAAACATGACCAGATAGTGAAGGAAAGTTTATTTGTCATATTTGGAGTCAGGAAGTTCTAACAATACCTTTATGGATGTAGACCCTACTAGGTCTTTTAACGAGGACAAAGCCCCTAGCTTAAGGCCAAATTTAGCGGTGGGCTCTAATTTTATGTGCACGTAATTAAAAGTTGGAACACTGCCCGAAGCCAAGTAGCGAATGTCGATGCATTGAGCAACCTCCTACTGGTAGATAAACCACGGGTGGTACTACCTCTGCAAGAGTCTGTAATTTAAAATTTTCTGGAGAGACTTCCAGTCACAGCTGGCAACATAAGAAAGATGTTGGATGCCGAAAGATCAAGTCCTTTCTAAACTGAAAGAACTGGTATTAACGGGGGAAACCAAAAGACTGTCGCAACTAGAATTGAAACATTTTTGGACATGTAGAGGGCGGGATATTGTTGTGGGGAGCAGGAGTGATTGTCCCGAGCATAGGTGGTCTTAAAATACTGGCTGAATTCCACCAGGACCATCCAGGGGTCTCCAAAATTAAGATGTTGGTGAGACATCATGTCTGGTGGCCAGACTTGGCCACAGACATAGTCATGTTGGTGGGGCAGTGTCAAGAGTATCAACAAGGACATTACCTAATGCCAGCAGCTCCCCCATAGCCATGGGAAAGGCTGAGTAAACCCTGGACTTGGTTACATGTCAACTGTGCTGATCCTTTAATGGGCTCAGCATTCTAAGAGATTGTGGATGTTCACTCAAAGTGGTTGGATGTGCATAAGGTCCAATTGTCAAACACAGGGACAAGAATAGAAAAACTACACATATCTTTTGCAATACATAGTGTCCTGAAAGTACTGGTCATAGATAATGGATGATCTTTTACCAGCAAGGAATAAATTCAAACAGAATTCGACATAAAAGAATAATAGTCCTATACCACCCATCATCTAATGGTCTGCAAAAAGCGCAGTCCAAACTTTGAAGGCTGTAATGAAGTAACAGCATACAGCCTCATTAGATACCAAGCTGTCCTGGTTCCTATTTGATTATAGGTCCACCCCACATGCAACTACAGGAATGGCTCCAACAGAGTTGTTAAGGGGGAGAAGACTCTGCATCAGGTAAAGTCTGATATTCCTGAACCTGGGGGTGGGGAAGGAGGGGTAGGGATGGAGGGGAAATTGTAATGTGAAGAAGAACAGCATCAGGGATATCAATGCCAGACACAAGCCTCCACAAAGCAAGAGAGACAGTTTACTACCGGGTCTAAGTTTGGTGCAGGCGTCACGGAAATGGATCTGGATGGGTAAGGGCATGGTCAATGCTAGGCTAAGACCGGTCATATAAAAAGTTTGGGTAGGTGGGTTAGTCCTGAATAAGCACGTGGATTATATGAAAGCCACAAACTCTCAAGTGGCATGGGAGCAAAGTATACCTTTGCCAACCTTCCATCCTTGGACTCTATTTACATGGTTCATGCCACGGAAAGGTGGCCAACATAATCAAAGACCCATCGCACCCCAATAACGACCCCCTACAACTTCTTACATCAGGCAGAAGATACAGAAGCTTGAATACATGCACTAGCAGGTTCAGCCACAGCTTCTTCCAAGCCATTATTACACTGATGAATGGACTCTGTATTGTCAAATAATGCTGATCTTGCTAATGTTGATCTTGCCTAGCACAAGACCTGTGTGATGTAACCTGTATGCCTCTCTTTAAATTTTTTTCACCCTTTGACCTGAATGTCCTTGCTTACTATGATTGACCTGTGCTGCTCATAAACAAAGCTTTTCACTATACTTAGGTACAAGTAACAATAAATAAATCCAATCAAATCAAATCAAGGAACCAGGCCTGGTGCTAAAATTCCCCAGGAGGCTTTCCATGAAAAAGTACCAGCCTATGTCCACGTACTGAGAAAAGGAAGGGATGTAGTGATTGTAACAAGGTCAGACAGGTGGATTTCATAGAATATGAATTCCTGTCCGGGGCTGTTAATCTGCTCCAATCAGGGAACTCTGGCTGACATAAAAGGATTGAGCGTCAGGGATACTGACACTCTGGTGCCTGACTCCGTATGAGGTAGTACTATAATCAAAGACTGTTCATTGGTGAATAATGTGTGACTGGGTGACGGGGTACCGACCTCATAGGGTTGTTTCATATCCGATCTGCCTGCACATGGTCTGTATATATCTTTTCCCCACCTGTTTCATGTGTCTATCTAAATGCCTCTTAAATACTATTATCATATCTGCTTCTGCCACCTCCCATCCACTGTGTAAGAAAAAATGGTCTGGTACACCACCTTTAAACTTTCCCCCTTTCACTTTAAACTTATACACCTTAGTATTTGACATAGCCACCCTGGGGGAAAAAAAAATCCATTCTACCCACACCTCTTATAATTTTATATATTTATGTTAGGTCACCCCTCAGCCTCCAACGCTCTAGCGAACACAATCGAAATTTGTCCAACCTTTCCCTATAGCCAACACATTCCAATCTAGGCAACATCTTGGTAAACCTCTTTTGGATCCTCTCCAAAGCTCTACATCCTTCCCATAGTGCAGGGGCCAGAACTGCACACAATACTCCAAACGAAGCCTAACTAAAGTTTTATTCAGGTGAAACATGATTTGCCAACTTTTATACTCAATGCCCTGACTGAATAAGACAAGCATGCCACAAGTATTCTTTACCACCTTATCCACTTGTGATGCCACTTTCATGGAGCTATAGACTTGCACCCCAAGATCCCTTTGTACATTAATGCTCATGAGAGTCCTGCTATTTACAGCGTACTTTCCACTTGCATTTGACCTCCCAAAATTCATCACCTCACACTTGTCTGGATTAAACTCCAACTCCCATTTCTCAGCCTAACTTTCTACTGATCTGTATCCTGCTGTATTCTTTGACAATTTTCCTCACTACCTACAACTCTCTCAGTTTTACAAACTTACTAATTAGACCACCTACATTTTCATCCAAATCATTTACGTAATTTACAAACAAAGGTCCCAGCATTGATCCTTGCAGAACACCAATGGTCGAAGCCTTCCCATCAGAAAAAAGACCCTCCACAACTACCCTCCATCTTACAAGACTAAGCCAATATTGTATGCAACTTACTGCGTCACTATGGATCCCATGTGACTTAATATTCTCTACCAGCCTACCATGAGGACCTTGTCAAATGTTTTAGTAAAGTCCATGTAGAAAACATCCACTGCTGTACCCTCATTAATCATCTTTGTCACTTCCTCAAAAACTCAGCCAAATTTGTGAGACAAGACACCCCCTGACCTCGCACAAAGCCATGCTGACTATCCCTAATAAGTCCATTCTTTTCAAAATGCAAATGAGTTCTTACCTTAAGAATCTTCTCCAATAATTTCCCTACTACAAATATAAGGCTAACCAGCCTAAAATTTTCTGGATTATCCCTGTTGCCTTTCTTAAACAATGGAACTTTAGCTATTCTCCAGTCTTCTACAGCCTCACCAGTGACTAAAGAGGATACAAAGATCTATGTCAAGGCCCCAGCAACCACCTCACTTGCCTGCCTCAGCTTCCTGGGGCAGACCCCATCAGGCCCTGGACACTTACCTACCCTAATGTTTTTCAAGACACCTAACACTTATTCCTTTTTAATATCAAAATGCCCTAGAATATCAAAATTCTTCTCTGTAATGTCACCATCATCCATGTCCTCCTTCTTGGTCAATACCAATGCAAAGTATTGATTAAGGACCTCATCCATTTTCTTTGGCTCCACACATAAATTCCCTCATTTGTCTTGAGTGGACCTACCCTTTCCTTAGCTACCCTCTTGCTCCTAATATACAAATAAATGCCTTAGGATTCTCCTTAATCCCACCAAAGACATTTTATGGCCCCTTTTAGCCCTCTTAATTCCTTGTTTAAGTTATTTCCTGCTTCCTTATTATTCCTGAAGGTCCTTGTCTAATTTCAGTTTCCAAAGCCTTATATATGCCTCCTTTTTCTCTTCAATGAAACTTCCCATAGCTCCTGTTCCTGAATCTTGCCATCCTTATCTTTGTCTTGACAGGAACATGATGGTCCTGAACTCTCAAGACCTGGCCTTTAAAGGACTACCACATATCAAATGTGGATTTACCCCCAAACCACCGCCCCCATCTAATTCCTCCAATTCCTGCCTATGTTTTAAGGGGGAAGGTTGCTACCTCGTCGAACCACCATCAACATTCATTCCGACCCATCTTCCTACAAAAATTCCATCCCCTATTCCCAATTCCTTCACCTCCGCCACATCTGCTCCCAGGATGAGGCAGTCCACTCCCATACATCTCAAATGTCATCGTTCTTCAAGGACTGCAACACCGCCCCCACACCTCAACCCCCCACCCCGCAGTGGTCAAGGACGCCCTTGACTGTGTCTCCCACATTTCCCACAACTCATCCCTCACACCCCGTCCCTGCAATAAGCACCAAAAGAGAATCTCCTTCGTCCTCACATACCACCCCAACAACCTCCGGATACAACGCATCATCCTCCGACACTTCCACCACCTACAATCCAACCCCACCACCAAAGACATTTTTCCATGCCCACCCTTGACTGCTTTCCAGAGAGACCACTCTCTCTGGGACTCCCTTGTCCGCTCCACATTCCCCTCCAATCCCACCACACGCGACACTTTCTCCTTCAACCACAGGAAGTGCTACACCTGCACCCACACCTCCTCCTTCACCCACATCCCAGGCCCCAAGAAGACTTTCCACATCAAGCAGATGTTTACCTGCACATCTGCCAATGTGGTATACTGCATCCGCTGTACCCGTTGTGGCATTCTCTACATCAGGGAAACCAAGAGGAGGCCTGGATACTGCTTTGCAGAACACCTATGCTCGGCTTGCAATAAACAACTGCACCTCCCAGTCATGAACCATTTCAACTCTCACTTGCATTCTTTAGACGACATGTCCATCATGGGCCTCCTGCAGTGCCACAATGACGCCACCCGAAGGTTGCAGGAACAGCAATTCATATTCCGCTTGGGAACCCTGCAGCCCAATGGTATCAATGTGGACTTCACCAGCTTCAAAATCTCCCCTTCCCCCACCGCATCCCAAAACCAGCCCAGTTCGTCCCCTCCCCCCACTGCATTACACAACCAGCCCAGCCCGTTTTACCTTCCTAACCTGTTCTTCTTCTCACCCATCCCTTCCTCCCACCCCAAGCCGCACCTCCATCTCCTACCTACTAACCTCATCCCACCTGCTAGACCTGTCCCCTCCCTACCTCCCCACCTATACTCTCTCCACCTATCTTCTTTTCTCTCCATCTTCGGTCCGCCTCCCCCTCTCTCCCTATTTATTCCAGAACCCTCACCCCATCCCCCTCTCTGATGAAGGGTCTAGGCCCGAAACGTCAGCTTTTGTGCTCCTGAAATGCTGCTTGGCCTGCTGTGTTCATCCAGCCTCACACTTTCGTTATCTTATTATAGTAGCAAAACGTTGGTGGTTCGACCCCGATACGCTTACGTGTCTCCATTCACGCACGGGCCTCAACGTGCTAGTTGATTGGGCAGATGCCGCAAGCAGGGCGCACATGCGCAGAATCAGTCGAGCGGCAGGCGCCGAACGGAGAGGAGCTCCTGTTGGGCGCTTCCGGATATGGTTGATAAAAGGTTCCTTTCACAGTCATAACTTGCGATTCGGTAGGCCCATTACTTCGAATGATTCCATTTGTCTTTCTGCACGATGTGCACTGGGTCTAGTTTGAAAACTAGGTTCAGGGGCAGCTGCACAGGTAGGATGGGTCGATGTTTAGGCTGTGGGATGACTCAGACAGGAGCCGGCCTCCTTACTGTTTCACTGGGGATGTGTTTTCATGTTGACATTGGGCAGTGACTGCTGTTCGCCCAGACTGCAGGCTCTTCCTCCACCTGCTAATCTCCGTTTGAACTCTCACTTTTTTATTCAGCACTGTACTGATGATGGGTCAGGTTCTGGAATAGTTTTGTTGCTGATGTCAGACTGCTTTTTGGCGGAGCGTAAGGGGTGCAATGTCCCAAAGTCTTGTCGATCTGAGAAACAACACCCAATATCGTGCAGCTGCTGTCAACTCATTATAAGATAGCCATATCAAGGCCCCACATACACCTTGCTGTGATGAAGTCATCCAGACTCGAAACGTTAGCATACTGTCTGACCCGCTGTGATCTCCAGCATTTGTTGCTTTCAGTTTGAAAAAAACACGTCACATTGTCATCGACCCAACAGCAGAAGTTTCTACCTTCATGGGGACGGCATCGTGGCTCATCAGTTAGCATTGTTGCCTCTAGGGACACAGTTTCGATTCCAGCTTTGGGTGACTGAATGGAGTTTGCATTCTCCCTTGTCCACGTGGGTTTCTTCTGAGTGCTCCCACAGTCAAAAGTTGTGCGGGTTACGTGGCTTGGCTGTGCTAAATTTCCCTGTAGTATCCAGGGTTGTACACGCTAAAGGGTTAGTGAAATGCAGGGTTACGGGAACGAGCTGGCTCTGGGTGGATGTTGTTCAGAGGGTCAGTGTAGACTCAGTAGGCCAAATGACCTGCCTGTATCTGCACAACAGGGAATCTATTCCTCAAATGCATCCGCCTAGGCACACAACCACCCGCTCTATGATGGTGAACAGGCTTTGAGGAATCATGTAGTGATTTACTCACTGCAGAATTCCGAGCCTCTTATCTATTCTTGTAACTGCAGAATTTTATATGTTAGTCCAGTTCAGTTTCTGGTCACTGGTAATCCCACGATGTTTATATGTTGTAATGCTGGGGGAAGCTGTTCAAAGGTAAAAGGATGGTTGGAAAGTGGGTGCCCTTCAAAAATAGTGTGAAGTGCAAGGCTGGTGGGTGTAGAGAATGCTGGACGATGAGAGGAATTGAGGCTCTGGTCAATAAAAGAAGGAGGCATATGGCAGGGATAGATAGTGGGATTGAGAGAAACCCTAGAGGAGTATAAGGGTAGTAGGAGTATGCTTAAGGGCAAGGTCAGGAATGCAAAAACGGGACATGAGATTGTTTTGGCAAGTAGTACTAAGAAGAATCCAAAGAGATTCTACAAGTAAATTACGTCTGTTGAATGCATTTGTAAAAGTGAAAAGCATTATTACCGTTGCTATCTTTCCTCTTAATCTGAATTTGTAAATGAAATATCAGCCTCATTCTGGTGCAGTAATGTCAACCTGCAGAGGTCAGAATGGCCCTGGGTCTTATTAATTAATCTTAGTGAACGTCCTACAGGTAACTGTGGGGTGTGGATTCAGGAATTAGCTGGGACTTACTTCCCCACCCTCACTGCTATCCAGCTATTCCTGCCAGAGGTGAACATGTATAGAATTTGTTGACCTCAGCATTGGGGTTGCGACCTAAACTGGATTTGTCAGACTCAGAATATGTAGGATATATGGCAATCTTGCTTTTGGTCTCCCTGTCACCATCATCTCCAACATCAATGTGCTACAGCACAAGGGTACAAAGGTAACAAGCCTCACAAATAACTGAAAATATGAGAAGTATCTTCATCGAGAAGAGTGGATCCATTGCTTGCCAGTCGAACAACATGGTGATTTTAAAATTCTTATTGCTGTTTTCAAAGCCCACCATGGCCTTGCCCCTCCTATCTTTGTAATCTTGAATTCTACAACACTCTGAGGTAACTGCATAACTCTAATTTCACTTGTTATTTATTACTTGCCATAACAGTACCATTGGTGGTAGTGCCTTCAATTTCCTGAGGTAAAACTCTGGAGTTTCATAGATAGAATCACAGAATCCCTACAGTGTGGAAACAGGCCCTTCGGCCCAACAAGTCCACACCAACTCTCAGAGCATCTCACCAAGGCCCACCCTGCTATAACTCACCTAATCTACACATCCCTGAATACTACGGGCAATTTAGCATGGCCAATCCACCTAACCTGCACATCTTTGGACTGTGGGAGGAAACCAGACCACCCAGAGGAAACCCACGCAGACACGGGGAGAATGTGCAAACTCCACACAGACAGTTGGCCAAGGCTGGAATCAAACCTGGGTCCCTGGTGCTGTGAGGCAGCAGTGCTAACCACTGAGCTACCATGCTGTCCTACACTTATCCACCCCATTCTTAGGAAACTTAAAATCTTTGCTTTTGACCAAGTTTTTAATCATCTAATATTTCCTTTCTTGACTCAGTGTTGTACTTTATTTTACAACAATCTTAAGTAATTTAGGTCATTTTATCACATTAAAGGTGTTACACGAATATAACTTGTTCTTTTCCCTTAGTGATTAATAGTTTTTATACAGTACAGCTCACCTGACCCAGTACAGTAGTTGAAAGTGAGTGACGTGAGGTAAATGCTGTTTTTCCTTTTATAGAAGTGATTTCCAGTTTGTAAGTGTAATTAATCTTTTCATAGCAACCCTAGCAAAGAGGAAACCAAGCAGCAGGGGAAAGCAAATTTAAGTTTTGCTTGGGCTTTGAAATCATACCATTCAGCTATTTGAGCTGCCCATCATGAGTACAGATATTTTTAGTCTATTGATCACTTTTCCTTTTAATCTAGAGAAGAATTTAATGAAAGATGTGATGTAAATTTGAGCTAAGAAAAAAAGTTTTCTCTCTCTTTTATATCCTGTGTCATTAGGGGGAATTAAGGGGTATAATCAAAGCTTTTCTTTTATTTAGCTGTTGACCTCATTTTCTCATTGCTGGTGTTGTGGAAGAGACGCGAACATCATTCCTAAAGTCCACAGGACAGAAACCGTTATAGCTCTCCACCAAACAGAAATCTGTCAAGCGATCAGAGGACTGGTCAATATGGCAAATTAAAACTATTATTAATACATAAGTTACTAGCACATTAGACTAGTTGGTAGTTGTAATATGGCTAATTACATTATTAATTAGCAAATAAAGTTGATTATAGGCCCAATTGTTAGCTATCTGACCTTGGTTCGAATTCAGAATATGTATTTTACCCTTTATGCATTGTTGAAGAAACGATTTGATGAAATGAGTGTTTCTTCATTGTTGGATGTGAGTTGTTGGCCAAAGTTGTGGGTAAGGCAGATGGAAACATTGAATATTGACCTCAGGTGATCAGATTAGATTAGATTAGATTCCCTACAGTGTGGAAACAGGCCCTTCGGCCCAACAAGTCCACACCGCCCCTCAAAGCATCCCACCCAGACCCATCCCCCTAGAACCCACACACCCCTGAACACTACGGGCAATTTAACATGGCCAATCCACCTAGCCTGCACATCTTTGGACTGTGGAGGAAACCGAAGCACCCGGAGGAAATCCACGCAGACACAGGGAGAATGTGCAAACTCCACACAGACAGTTGCCTGAGGTTGGAATCGAACCCGGGTCCCTGGTGTTGTGAGGCTGCAGTGCTAACCACTGAGCCACTGTGCCGCCCCGAATGTTGCTCATATGGTGAGCTAGTATCATTATCGTCATAATCAGACTGACTAGTCAAAGCCATCAAAAGAACACTGACACAACAAGCAACTCTAAAATGGGGCAATGTGCAGAGCAGTGCCTGTGCTCTAGACGAAGAGGTGGGGGTGGAGGGTTCCAAGGCATGTTCTGGAGTGAGCGTACAGCTGTCTGGACAGTGATGAGGAGATATTTAAGTTATGAGACGTGTGCAGAGCATTCACCTGAACATGTAAACCTGCGAATTAGGAACAGAAGTAGTCTATTTAGTCCCTCAAGCTTGCTGCAGCATTTGATAAGATTATGGCTGATCTAATTGTGGCTTTAACTAACCCCATACCCCTTGACTACCTTGCCAGTTGAAAACATTGGAACATGCACATGGGAGTGAATGGCCTACTCCTTAATTCTTGTGGCCTGTTGTAGTTGGTGCAGTTGATGTGGTGAATGTGGAGTTTATGGATATGTGTGAGGTTATTCATTTTGATCAGAAGAGTAGAAAGATAACTTATTATCTAAATGGAGAGAAATTTCAGAGTACTTTTGTGTCAAGGGATTTGGGTATCCTCGTGCATGAATTGCAGAAGACTAGCATGCAGGAACAGCAGGTAACAAGGAAGCCAAATGGAATGCTGACATTTATTGCTCAAGGAATATAAAAATAGGGAAATGTTTTAGTAACTGCACAAGGAATTTCTGAGACTGCATCTGGAGTACTGTGTACAGTTTTGGTCCCCTTAATGGAAGAGGGATGTAGTTGTATTTGGAGGCAGCACAGAGGAGGTTTACTAGATTGATTCCAGAGATGATGGGTCTATCTTATGAAGAAAATTGAGCAGTTTCGGCTGATACTCTTTGGAGTTTAGAAGAATGAGAGAAGATCTAATTATGACATAAAAGATGCTAAGGTAGATCAACAAGTAGACAGCAGATAGGATATTTCTTCATGTGGAACAATCCAGAACGAGGAGTCACAGTTTCAGGATAAAGTATAGCAGATTTAAAATGGATGAGGAGAAATTGCTTCTCTGAAAGAGTTTTGAATCTGTGCAATTCACTATCCCAGAGCATGGTGAATGCTGAGATATTGAATAAATTTAAGGAGGAGACAGATATTTTAATTTGTCACAGGTTGAAGAGTTGTGGAGAGGGAGCAGGAAAGTACAGTGAAGGCTGAGATGTGATCAGCCATGATTGTATCATATGGTGGAGTAGGATTGAGGGGGTGAATTGCTTACTCCTAGTTCTTGTGTTAAATGAAATAAGGATGTATGGCTAATCAGTGTCATTTTAGCCACACCTGTGAATTATGTATGGGTGGAATAATTTTTTCAGGGATGACACCTATTTTGTAGCTGTTCGGTTTGTTTGACAACTGTAAGCAATGCAAGACAGATCGCTTTTTGATGCCCTGTGAAATTCCTTTTACCCTACCCCACCCCCATCAAAATTTCTAAAACTCCGGTTTCAAACTTCCATCCTTTTTCCAGTGAATAAACAGTTTCATAGTTCAAAGTTGTACAGGATGTTGAGGGTGTGCTGAAAGACTGAATAAATTTGAACTGAACGACATAAATATGTTTCATTGCTATTTAACAGGTTTATTTGTCTTTACATTGGATCATGGATGGCCTTCGGGTCTGTGTGATTGTGATGAGCATATACTTAAATGCATTCAAACCTTCCAATGGTCAGAAGCAAAACTTGGACCCAAGTCTGGAGATCTGTATCCTTTTCTGTACTGATTGGTTTTTGCTGAAACCGTAATATAAAATATAATCCTATGACCTCCTCCTTTCAAATGTTTAGGCCAACATGACAAAAAGGACCCTGCTTTGAGAGAGATAATGGGAACTGCAGATGCTGGAGATTCCAAGATAATAAAATGTGAGGCTGGATGAACACAGCAGGCCAAGCAGCATCTCAGGAGCACAAAAGCTGACGTTTCGGGCCTAGACCCTTCATCAGAGAGGGGGATGGGGGGAGGGAACTGGAATAAATAGGGAGAGAGGGGGAGGCGGACCGAAGATGGAGAGTAAAGAAGATAGGTGGAGAGAGTGTAGGTGTGGAGGTAGGGAGGGGATAGGTCAGTCCAGGGAAGACGGACAGGTCAAGGAGGTGGGATGAGGTTAGTAGATAGCTGGGGGTGCGGCTTGGGGTGGGAGGAAGGGATGGGTGAGAGGAAGAACCGGTTAGGGAGGCAGAGAGTGCTCCTGAGATGCTGCTTGGCCTGCTGTGTTCATCCAGCCTCACATTTTATCAGCTTGTAACTGATGTCCATTTCAAGCCCACCGACTCCCACAGCTACCTAGAATACACCTCCTCCCACCCACCCTCCTGCAAAAATTCCATCCCCTATTCCCAATTCCTCCGCCTCCGCCGCATCTGCTCCCACGATAAGACATTCCACTCCCGCACATCCCAGATGTCCAAGTTCTTTAAGGACCGCAACTTTCCCCCGAATGTGATCGAGAACGCCCTTGACCGCGCCTCCCGCATTTCCCGCGACACATCCCTCACACCCCGCCCCCGCCACAACCGCCCCAAGAGGATCCCCCTCGTTCTCACACACCACCCTACCAACCTCCGGATACAACGCATTATCCTCCGACACTTCCGCCATTTACAATCCGACCCCACCACCCAAGACATTTTTCCATCCCCTCCCCTGTCTGCTTTCCGGAGAGACCACTCCCTCCGTGACTCCCTTGTTCGCTCCACACTGCCCTCCAACCTCACCACACCCGGCACCTTCCCCTGCAACCGCAGGAAATGCTACACTTGTCCCCACACCTCCTCCCTCACCCCCATCCCAGGCCCCAAGATGACATTCCACATCAAGCAGAGGTTCACCTGCACATCTGCCAATGTGGTATACTGCATCCACTGTACCCGGTGCGGCTTCCTCTACATTGGGGAAACCAAGCGGAGGCTTGGGGACCGCTTTGCTGAACACCTCCGCTCAGTTCGCAACAAACAACTGCACCTCCCAGTCGCAAACCATTTCCACTCCCCCTCCCATTCTCTTGATGACATGTCCATCATAGGCCTCCTGCACTGCCACAATGATGCCACCCGAAGGTTGCAGGAACAGCAACTCATATTCCGCCTGGAACCCTGCAGCCATATGGTATCAATGTGGACTTCACCAGTTTCAAAATCTCCCCTTCCCCTACTGCATCCCTAAACCAGCCCAGTTCATCCCCTCCCCCCACTGCACCACACAACCAGCCCAGCTCTTCCCCCCCACCCACTGCATCCCAAAACCAGTCCAACCTGTCTCTGCCTCCCTAACCGGTTCTTCCTCTCACCCATCCCTTCCTTCCACCCCAAGCCGCACCCCCAGCTACCTACTAACCTCATCCCACCTCCTTGACCTGTCCGTCTTCCCTGGACTGACCTATCCCCTTCCTACCTCCCCACCTACACTCTCTCCACCTATCTTCTTTACTCTCCATCTTCGGTCCGCCTCCCCCTCTCTCCCTATTTATTCCAGTTCCCTCCCCCCATCCCCCTCTCTGATGAAGGGTCTAGGGCCGAAACGTCAGCTTTTGTGCTCCTGAGATGCTGCTTGGCCTGCTGTGTTCATCCAGCCTCACATTTTATTATACTGCTTTGAGAGGGTTGGTCGAACAGAATTTGTTTAACATTGCCCAGATCAGTCCATTCATTGAATTGTGAACAAAATCTTACAGAATAATCTCTACACTGTGGCACTGCATACTTTCCTCAACAACACTACCTTTTAGATAGAAAGCTGTTTGAAACAAAACGCAAAGACCAGATGCATGCTTTGAAGAACATGATTGAATTAAATGACATTAATCAACAGTACAAGATTATTGATATCATGTTGAAAGGATTGTTCAAGGTAAGCATAAAGGTTTGATCAGGGCATAGAAGGTGACTGTCGCCCTCTGCCCACCCACAAACTATGTTCATTACTCACCAGCTTCATTGCTCACCCTGGCCACTGTCTGGGGCTGAGCCAAACTGTTAGCAAATCTGCTGTCCTGTCTGACCCCAAGATGAGTTTCTGACCATATATTTGCTCCATCACCAACACTTCCTACTATCACTTGTAATGTTGCAAATTTTTGGCCTGTCCCTCCTTTGGAAATCTTTAATCATGTCTCCTGTTAGAGATGACTATCTTTACATTCTCCCAGCAGAACTCCTGTGTTATACACAAATAAACTTAAGCTCTTCCAAAACTCTGCTACTTGTGACCAAATTGCCTTCCACTAACTGAGGACGAACGGTCAGTCCTAGTAAGGGGCTCACCTTTGTCCCCCTACAACCACACATCAATGAATACCAGTCACGGTTGGACATAGAGCAGTTTTTCCGCCGCCTTCGCCTCCACGCCTACTTCTTCAACTGGGAACCTAACCCTCCCTCCACTGACCCCTTCACCCGCTTCCAACACAAGTCCTCCTCCTGGACACCACCCCCAGGCCTCCTACCTTTCCTCGACCTCTTCATCTCTAACTGCCGTTGAGACATTAACCGCCTCAACCTCTCCACCCCTCTCACCCACTCCAACCTCTCCCGTGCAGAACGGGCAGCCCTCCACTCCAACCCCAACCTCACCATCAAACCCGCAGACAATGGCGGCGCAGTGGTAGTATGGTGCACTGACCTCTACATCGCCGAGGCCAAACGCCAACTCTCCAACACCACCTCCTACCGCCCCCTCGATCATGACCCCACACCCGGGCACCAAACCATAATCTCCAACACCATTCATGACCTCATCACCTCAGGGGACCTCCCACCCACAGCTTCCAACCTCATTGTTCCCCAACCTCGCACAGCCCGTTTCTATCTCCTTCCCAAAATCCACAAACCTGCCTGCCCTGGTCGACCCATTGTCTCAGCCTGTTCCTGCCCCACCGAACTCATCTCCACCTATCTGGACTCCATTTTCTCCCCTTTGGTCCAGAAACTCCCTACCTACGTCCGTGACACCACCCACGCCCTCCACCTCCTCCAGGACTTCCAATTCCCTGGCCCCCAACACCTCATTTTCACCATGGACGTCCAGTCCCTATACACCTGTATTCCGCATGGAGATTGCCTCAAGGCCCTCCGCTTCTTCCTGTCCTGCAGGCCCGACCAGTCCCCCTCCAGCGACACCCTCATCCGTCTAGCCGAACTCGTCCTCACCCTCAACAACTTCTCTTTCGATTCCTCCCACTTCCTACAGACTAAGGGGGTGGCCATGGGCACCCGCATGGGCCCCAGCTATGCCTGCCTCTTTGTAGGTTACGTGGAACAGTCCCTCTTCCGCACCTACACAGGCCCCAAACCCCACCTCTTCCTCCGTTACATTGATGACTGTATCGGCGCCGCCTCTTGCTCCCCAGAGGAGCTCAAACAGTTCATCCACTTCACCAACACCTTCCACCCCAACCTTCAGTTCACCTGGGCCATCTCCAGCACATCCCTCACCTTCCTGGACCTCTCAGTCTCCATCTCAGGCAACGAGCTTGTAACTGATTTCCATTTCAAGCCCACCGACTCCCACAGCTACCTAGAATACACCTCCTCCCACCCATGCTCCTGCAAAAAATTCCATCCCCTATTCCCAATTCCTCCGTGTCCACCGCATCGGCACCCACAATGAGGCATTCCACTCCCGCACATCCCAGATGTCCAAGTTCTTCAAGGACCGCAACTTTCCCCCCACAGTGGTCGAGAACGCCCTTGACCGCGTCTCCCGCAACACATCCCTCACACCCCACCCCCGCCACAACCGCCCAAACAGGATCCCCCTCGTTCTCACACACCAACCTCCAGATACAACGCATCATCCTCCGACACTTCCGCCATCTACAATCCGACCCCACCACCCAAGACGTTTTTCCATCCCCACCCTTGTCTGCTTTCCGGAGAGACCACTCTCTCCGTGACTCCCTTCTTCGCTCCAGACTGCCCTCCAACCCCACCACACCCGGCACCTTCCCCTGCAACCGCAGGAATTGCTACACTTGCCCCGACACCTCCTTCCTCACCCCTATCCCAGGCCCCAAGATGATTTTCCATATTAAGCAGAGGTTCACCTGCACATCTGCCAATGTGGTATACTGCATCCACTGTACCCGGTGTGGCTACCTCTACATTGGGGAAACCAAGCGGAGGCTTGGGGACCGCTTTGCAGAACACCTTCGCTCAGTTCGCAATAAACAACTGCAACTCCCAGTCGCAAACCATTTCCACTCCCCCTCCCATTCTTTAGATGACATGTCCATCATGGGCCTCCTGCAGTGCCACAATGATGCCACTCGAAGGTTGCAGGAACAGCAACTCATATTCCGCTTGGGAACCCTGCAGCCCAATGGTATCAATGTGGACTTCACAAGCTTCAAAATCTCCCCTTCGCCCACCGCATCCCAAAACCAGCCTAGTTCGTCCCCTCCCCCCACTGCGCCACACAACCAGCCCAACTCTTCCCCTCCACCCACTGCATCCCAAAACCAGTCCAACCTGTCTCTGCCTCCCTAACCTGTTCTTCCTCTCACCCATCCCTTCCTCCCACCCCAAGCCGCACCTCCATCTCCTACCTACTAACCTCATCCTACCTCCTTGACCTGTCCGTCTTCCCTGGTCTGACCTATCCCCTCCCTACCTCCCCACCTATACTCTCCTCTCCACCTATCTTCTTTTCTCTCCATCTTCGGTCTGCCTCCCCCTCTCTCCCTATTTATTCCAGAACCCTCACCCCATCCCCCTCTCTGATGATGGGTCTAGGCCCGAAACGTCAGCTTTTGTGCTCCTGGGATGCTGCTGGGCCTGCTGTGTTCATCCAGCCTCACATTTTATTATCTTGGATTCTCCAGCATCTGCCGTTCCCATTATCACCAAATTGCCACTGTTCTGTTTGCCTGTTATGTGTTAATGGACTATTTGTGCAATACCTCAACTTTTAAAATATTCATACTTATTTTCAAATTCTACCATGGCTCCTCTCTCCCTATCTCTAACTTTTTCCTCCCGATAATACTCCGAGATCTCTGCACCCTTCCAACTCTGCCCTTTTAATGACTGTATCATTGACGGCATTGTTTTCAACGTGACTCATAGCTCTAGAATTTCCTCCTGAAATCTCAATCTTTCCTTTTAAGATGGTTCTTTAAAATCTACTTTACTTGTCCTACTTCAGTCCAATGATTTTGTATCTTTCATGGCCTGTATCAGTTGCCCATCTCAAATCCCTTGAACTGAGTGGTTTGCTAGGGCAATTCAGAGGGCACTTGAGTCACTCGTTGATGTGGATACGAAGCCACATGTAGGCCATAGTGGGTAGGGGGGGCAGATTTCTTTCCCCATAATACATTTAGAGAGAGAACAAGATAGGTTTTTAACAACACCTTGGTGTCTTGGTTGCTTTTACTGAGAGTTAAGCTTTATATTTTAGATTTATTAACTGAATTTAAATTCCGTCAACTATAGTGGTAATCCATTAATATCTGTGACATTACCATTTCCCCTTTGGTTGAAACAAATGTTGTTTGATAGCATTCTGCTGTAGCACCTTGGGAAATCTACGTTAAAGTTGCAATACAAGTTATTAACAATTGAGCAGGTACAAAGTGATGTAACCCTTGAAAATTGAACATTTTTGAAATATTCCATTGATAATACATTTTTAACTGTGTTCAGTTAAACAAAATTCAAACCTATTGTCCAAATATTACAACAGTTTGGCGAGATAATAATTCTAAATGCGGCACCAGATTGGTTATGAGCTTCTTTGCTTTATTTAGAGTAGCTTTTTATTTTCTATCCTGTGCTCTGTATTTACTTGAACAACCCTTGACCTCATTTGACTTAGTTGTCCGAATCCAGGAAGACTTGAAATCCAATGAAGATCTTGTTCCTAAAGGATGCCAGATTTTACCCTTTACACCCTTCCTGTAATTGTACAACATTGTTGGGGACTGTTCCACAATATAAGTCCAGGCTTCTTGTCAAATTTAAGAGTTGAATTATTACCAACCTATTCTGAGTTCTGGGCCCATGTTACTTCAGAATCAGCTGCTTATCTTAATGCAGGTTCCTCACAGTGACTGGCCCAATAACCTGTTCATCATTCAATGCCTGAAAAGAAAATGCAGAAATATTGGAAACCCAACAGATTTTAGAGCTGAATCTGTGTTTTTTGTTAGAATCCATTCGAGAATATGATGTTCAAAATGAAACTGTTTGTTTGATTTTCATTCATTGCAGGTACTAGAAGACTCCAAGACAACACTGATTGGTGCTGATGTGCAAGCAGATGGCCCACTGCCTCATGACGAGAAGCTCAAAGATGGTGATTATAAATGAATATTTTTCTTATTTTATATACATTTATTTTGTTCTTTGTTCTGCTTGGCTTTCAGTAGGGACTCAGTGGTAGCACTCTCGTCTTTGAGTCAGAAGGTTATGGGTTCAAATCCAGCCCACAGCCTTCAATATATATTCTGAGCTGCACTTCTAATATAAGTCATTGCACTCACAGGATGCCATCTTTAAAACCAATGAACTTTCTATCCTCTTGATTTAGTGTGGGCTATTTCAATTGGAGCAAAGCAGGCTAAAACCAGATTTAGTCAAAGGTTTCAAAATTTGAGTTTTGTGCAAGGGAAAGGAAGAGTAACATTCCTTTGGGAAGTCAGTGACAAGACATCAACAGCGTAACAAGGACTTGCTAAGCTATTGCAAAAAAGAATAGGTTGGTGTTCATAGTGATAATGGGAACTGCAGATGCTGGAGAATCCGAGATAATAAAATGTGAGGCTGGATGAACACAGCAGGCCCAGCTGCATCTCAGGAGCACAAAAGCTGACGTTTCGGGCCTAGACCCTTCATCAGAGAGGGGGATGGGGTGAGGCTTCTGGAATAAATAGGGAGAGAGGGGGAGGCGGACCGAAGATGGAGAGAAAAGAAGATAGGTGGAGAGGAGAGTATAGGTGGGGAGGTAGGGAGGGGATAGGTCAGATCAGGGAAGACGGACAGATCAAGGAGGTGGGATGAGGTTAGTAGGTAAGAGATGGAGGTGCGACTTGGGGTGGGAGGAAGGGATGGGTGAGAGGAAGAACAGGTTAGGGAGGCAGAGACAGGTTGGACTGGCTTTGGGATGCAGTGGGTGGAGGGGAAGAGTTGGGCTGGTTGTGTGGTGCGGTGGGGGGAGGGGATGAACTGGGCTGGTTTTGGGATGCGGTGGGGGAAGGGGAGATTTGGTGTTCATGTTTATTTGGAGAAGCCCCTCCTTTTCATCAACTCTGCTCCATGCTGCTAATATGGTAAACATCCACCTAACTTCCAAGAAGAGAAGCAGAAGCCAATCTATTTTCCATAGTGAAGAACCCATTCACTATCAGTGGCAGCTAAATTTCTCTTGCCAAAACTAGCCTGCCACTCAGGTGGAAAATGATTCTTGTTTTATTTTAATGAATCTGTTCAGACATGTTCTGGCACACTTCTGGGGCAAATGGTATTTGAACCCCAGGACGTCCTGGCCCAGAAGTAGGGACACTATCACTGCACCAAAAAACCCTCCAATTTTGTGTCTTTTTACAAAACAGTCTGTTTGCATCTTCAGATGGGATTTGAACCATAACCTTCTGGGCCAGAGGTACAGATACTACCACTGTGCCACAACAGCTCCCAAAACCATTTTATGTTCTACCTGTTCAGACATATTGAGACACATCTCACAGCAAAGCATCTGGAGAACATAAGAACTAGGAGCAGGAGTAGGCCATCCCTCGAACCTGCCCCGCCATTCAATAAGATCATGGCTTATCTTTTTGAGACTCAGCTCCACTTACCTGCCCACACACCATATCCCTTAATTCCTTCACTGTTCAAAAATGTATCTAGCCTTGCCTTAAACATATTCAGCGAGGTAGCTTCAATGGGCAGGGAATTCCACAGATTCACAACCCTTTGGGTGAAGAAGTTCCTCCTGACCTCAGTCCTACATCTGCTTCCCTTTATTTTGAGGCTATGCCCCCTAGTCCTAGTTTCACCTGCCTCCACCTTATCTTCATAATCGTATATGTTTCTATAAGATCTCCACTCATTCTTCTGAATTCTAATGAGTATAATCCCAGCCTACTCAGTCTCTCCTCATAATCTAACCCTCTCAATTCTGCAGTCAACCTAGTGAATCTCCTCCGCACCCCCTCCAGTGCTAGTATATCGCTTCTCAAGTAAGGAGACCAAAACTGCACACAGTACTCTAGGCGTGGCCTCACCAGGACCCTGCAAAATAGCCTCCTGTTTTTAAACTCCATCCCTCTAGCAATGACAGACAAAATTTCATTTGCCTTTTTAATTACTGCTGCACCTGCAATCCTACTGAGTGTTCTGCAGTCAGTTTTTGTTGAAAAAAAGTGAGATATCACAGTAAATCCGTAAATTATTTGGCTGGTGAGAAACTGCTGTTAAGGACTATCTGTAAATTACTATAAATTAGATAAATGTATTATAAGGCACAGAAATATGTGAAATTCAGGAGGAATATAGTAAAGTAATAGAAGTTAGCTAAAGTGGGCTTAGAGAAGGAGAATAGAGTTAAACGCAAGGAAAATAGATTTAAGACTAAGGCAAGGCATGACAAGGGAGCTCAGTCCTATGTAATGCATGGCGTCTGATATGTGGGAAATCTTAGATGCTCCTGAAAGATTGAATGACCAGTTTGTCCAGTCTGAGCGTAAATGGAGGCACAGCTAAGAGTCACTTGGACGTCTCATTGTAGATGTGAACATGCCACAACTTAAGGAATGGGTGACCATCAGTTAGAAGAAGGAAAGCTGGATGGTAGTCAGGAAAACCTCAGAGGGCATCTCACTCAAGAACAGATTTTCTGCATTGGGAAATGATGATAATAACAATTCCTCTGGAAAATGCAGTCAGAGCTCAGCTGCACAGGGGGGAGAGCATAAAGAGAGGGATAACAACAGTAATAGGAGATTCAATAGTGATTCTGTGGCCGCAGACACGACTTCAGAATGGTGTTGCCTCCCTGGGGCCAGGCTCAAGGATATAATTGAACAACTGCAGGGCATTCTGAAGGAGGTGGCCAGCAATCAATGATCATAGTTCACTTTGGGAACAACAGCATAGGTAGAAAGAGGAATGAGATACTGCACTGAGAATTTTGAGAACTAGGTAGCAGATTAAAAACCAGAACTTCAAGTGGTTGTAATCTTTGGATTACACCTGATGCTATGTGCTAGTAAGAATAGGAATAGGTGGGTAGAACAAATTAATGCGTGGCTGAAAAGTTGGAGAGGGAGGGAGAGCTTTATATTCCGGGGTCACTGGGTCTGTTAGTGGGGAAATTGGGACCAATGCAAGTTTAACAAGTTGCACCTGAATTTGAACAGGACGCAATATCCTTGCAGGGGTGGGGTTGAAATATTCCAGTATATAGAATCTTTAGCTGAGATTTGGAAGGGGGGGGCAGTGTTGGTGAATGACACAATCTGGGACACCTTGAAGCAAGTGTATAATAGATCTTCAAAATTCAGGAAGACATAGAAAGACACCGGTCGGTAAATAAACAATAGGATAATAATAGTAGGGGATTTCAACTTCCCCAGTATTAACTGGAATATCAAAGGCTTAGGGGGGATGGAATTCTTAAAATGTATCTGCAAGAGCTTTTTAAGCCAGCACTTAGTCCTAAAAGAGAGGAGATGACGCTGGTGAAAATTTTAGGGAACAAAAACTGGCAAGTGGAATTTATGACAGTGGGGAACCATTTCAGTGATAGTGATTATAATTTAGTCAGATTTAAGGTAAATATGGGTAAAGACAAAGATGGGCTGGAAATAAAGATTCTGAGTTGTGGGAAGGCCAATTTTAATAAAATAAGACAGGATCTGGCTAAAGTGGGCTGGAAGAAGCTACTTGTAAGAAAATCCACGTGAGAGCAGTGGGAGACGTTCAAAAGGATAATAATGAGAATGCAGGGCCAACATATTCCCGTGAAGGTGAAGGCGGGATGAGAAGTGCAGAGAACCCTGTATAGGATTAGATAAGAAAAAAAAGCTTTTGGTAGATGTGAAGGCAGGAGACAGTGGATGTCCTAGAGGAGTATAGAAAGTGTAAGGAATTGCTTAAAAAAAAATTAGAGTGAAGAGGGGACATGGAAGAAACAGGCAACATTAAAGAAATGTCAGAGGGATTTTGTAAGTATATTAAGGCAAGAGAATAATCAGGAAAAAAGCAGAACCATTAGGGACCAAGGAGGTAATCTGTGTGTAGAGCCAGAAAATATGACTGAGGTTTTCAATGAGTACTTAGCATCTGTATTTACAATGTAAGTTTAGAAATCAGGGAGGGGGACCGTGATATACCTGAACAAATTAGCATTTGAGGAGGATGGGGCTATTAGCAGTTTTAGCAGGCTTGAAAGTGGATAAATACCCAGGCCAAGATGAGACGTATCCCTGGCTTCTGTACAAAGCAAAGGGGGAGATTGCAGGAGTTCCGACATAATACCACCTCTGGCCATGGGAGGGGTGCCAGAGGACTGAAGGTCAAGTAGTGTGTTACCACTATTTAAGAAGGGTGGTCGGGATAAACAATGAATTTACAGGCCAGTGAGTCTAAGATCTGTGGTAAAGATACTATTGGGAGCTTTCCACACTAGGTCATTATCCAGTGACATCTACTGAGAAATCCGTTCCTCACAGCATTTTGAAAGCATTTTCACCAAACTGACTCCAGCAGCTCAAAAAAAGTGATCATCTTCCCAAAGGCAACAAGAGACAGGCTGTGCCCTGCCAGAGACCCAAAAATGAATACAAAGAAGTTCACAAGGCTAGAAGCAGCTAAGGATATGAAGAGGCTCAACTGGTTTGTCCCCAGCAGTTGAGTAAACACCATTTAAAATATCATGCATTTTAAATAGCACCCTTCACAATGTCCCAAAGTGTACAAAATAGAACAACTATTTGCATATAGCAAGATGCTATAAACACCATAGTTGGTCATCACATAATCTGTTTCACTGATATCGAATGCAGGATAAATATTGGCCAGGATACTAGGCGGATTTCCTCTGCTTTAGGGTTTTGCAATGGGATGTTTTATGTTGATATTCCATCATGTCAGCACTTTCAGAAAGAATGGAAAAGTATAAAAATGGGGAAACACATATGAAATCTGAAACATTTCATCCTTTTGATGCATCTGTCTTTGAGGTAGATATGTTTTGTTTTTAAATTACACAAATGGATTTTCTGGCTATACTGTGTCAATTCTGCCTTATATTTCAGCTTATTCCCATATCGTTGAAAATACAGCCTTCTTTGGAGATGTGACTCTGCGTTTTCCGAAGATTGTCCACCATTATTTTGATCACAATTCAAACTGGAACCACTTAATCCGGTGGGGAATCAGTTTTTGTAATCAAACAGGAGTCTTTGATGGAGGGCCACACACACAGCTTCTAAATCTGGTGAGAGAGATAAGGGTTTGACAGCATTTTCATCTCTTAAGTATAAAACTATTGATCTCGGAATAAAATGTAAGAGACCAGTATATCATGCTTGGATTCAATTTCAAGAAGTCTGTGAAATGGGTTCACAATCTCGTCTGACCAGCTCGAGGAAGAAGCAGTACTCCCCTCCTCTAGACATCTGTGGAGTGGAGTAGGCAGGTATCTTAAACTTGATGAGCTGAAGAACTTCTTCTGTGCTGTAGACATCTGTGACTCGAACTCAGTGGCCTGACTACAGCTTTGTGAAGTAATGTTCAACACCAAAGACATAGACAGTTCTGCTGAGCTATACCACGCTGGAGTTTCAGCTCCAACTGAGCCTCTTCTCACTCTTGTTTGTCACAGCTCTGTCAGGACACCCTTCCAATTCTTTCTATTTGTCTCATGTGTTGATCTAAATGCACCAATAATATGAAATTCCATATGATAGTGAGTTCCTATTTTAACTAGTCTTGATGAAGAAGGTTCTCCTGAAATCCCTATTCAATGTATTAGTGAACATCTCAAATTTATTGTTGAAACTCAACTAGTCTGGCAGCATTTGTGGAGAGAGAAACAGTTAATATTCTGAGTCCAATGACTTTTCATATGAAAGAGTTGTATCAAGTTTGGTATGTTTATGATTCTCTATGTATACCAAATGAAATCCTATTTAAAAAAAATCTTAATAACCTGTACCTGCTCATTTCAGCTATATCTTCTAGAGAAAAATGCCATAGCTTGTCGATTATGAAAATGATAATCTCTCAGTTCTGGTATCGGCCTCCTGAATCTTTTTTGTACCACCTTCTATGCTTTTAAAATGTGACCAATATTTTTAATTCACAAGTTTAATACAAGTTTTCTGCTTCTTAATTCTAATCCTTTAGAAATGATTTCCTGTGCTTTGTTTGCTTTATTTTTATGTCCTTACATCCTGCTTCAACTACTTTTAGAACATTCCCAATCTGTCTGTGAAGAGTCGAGAGAGAGAGAAAAGAAAGTGGAGAAAAATCAGTGTTTTATTTTGGTAAAATTTTAGTTGTTTCATAGCAGTAATGTCAACCTGGCATTGAGACCACATTTCAAAAATCACTTGTGTCCAACTGACTTATACCAAGTTTAAAAACAGAAGTTGCTGTTAAAGCTTAGCAGGTCTGCCAGCATCTGTGCAGAAAAAAAATCAGAGTTAACGTTTTTTGCTCTGTGACCAAGGAAGGGCTTTTCCAGCAACTCCTGTTTTTGTTCCTGATTTACAACATCTGCAGTTCTTTCAGTTTTTATACTAAATTCACAGTGGCAGAATACATGCACAAACTTTATGCTTTTTATAATTTTACAATTAATATGACCATTAAAAATTTATTGCTCACCCATAGTTGCCATTGAGAAGATGGTGGTGAGCTGCCTTCTTGAACCACTGCAGTGCACCTGCTGCAGGTTAACCCACAATTACATTAGGGAGGGAATCCCAGGATCTTGACTCAGCGACAATGAAGAAATGGCAATGTATTTCCAAGTCAGGATGGTGAGTGACTTGGAAGAGAACATGTAGGTGGTGGTTTTCCCATTTATCTGCTACCCTTGTCCTTCTAGACGGAAGTGGTCATGGGTTTGGAATGTGCTGTGTGAGGATCTTTGGTGAATGTCTGCAGTGCATCTTGTAGATAGTTTATACAGGCTTTTTTGCCAGTAGCTGATAGAAAACCTTATAGTCTCAATATTACTTATTTCTGTGAACTTTGAACGTCTAAAACTGCTACCACTATTCTAATTGTATCATGCCCTGCAATTGCTGAATCTGCATTGGCTGCTGGTCTGGCAGTAGCAGATTTTATTTAAATTTAAAAATGTCAGTCTGATTTACACATCTCTCTATGAACTGACTGCTCCCTTTCTTTATAATTTCCCCATGTTCTACAGCTATCTGAGATATCTGTGTTTCTCTGACTTTTATCACTCTGTACTGAATACCTAAAACCTCTGGAATTCCTTAAGTAAATGTGTTTCACTTCCATTAAGATACATGTTAAAACCATTTCTTTGACCAAATTTTTTGTTACCTATCCTCATGCGACTCATTGAATTTTGTTTGATAATACACCTATATAGCGCCTTTCAATCATTTATTACACTATAGGTGCTATATCAATGCAATATATTGTTGCTGAACTTTCACATTCAAGTATAGCCAAAACTTTATATTGGGATTTATAGGACATTCTTGTCTTTAGTACAAGTTTGAGGACTGAAAAATACTGAGACATATGATTAGTATTTTTTATGCATCAAATGCATCATGCAGTCTGTTCCTTGCAGTGCCCACCAAATGGATAGCAATAGTGAGTCATATACAAAAATACAGTCAGAAAAAAATTATCTGGTCCAGCAAGCCCGTCCCATACTCAATCCATTTAGGATCATGACCGGGCACCCCTTTTCCCACATGCAGCCATATATCACCCAGGAGATGCAAGAAAGCAACACCAAAAATACTTTTTCAACACTAAAAATTAACTCTTAGACTCCCTCAGGTGATTGATATCATCCTGGGAGATCACTGACCGTGCTTACATGAATTGGTGATCTCTGTCCTTGCTTCATTTGAAAATGTACAGAGATTCAGCACATCTTGATGTTAGATATTGTCTAATCAAGGACGTGTAGAAGGATGCAGTGGTGCCCTTTCTGTAGTTCTGTTAGTATAGCCAAATGACTCAATGACTCGTGCTCTGGCCAGGGCTTCTCTGTACTAGCGATGGATCCTTAGTGATCTGTGCACCTCGATGCTTTTCTCTGTCTGTCATTTTCAGTTTATTCCTAATAAGTGTTAAGTATATTCTGCGTTAGTCTTGATAACATGCTTCTCATTGCATTTTCTGGTTAAATACCATTTCCACTTTTGAAAAATTGTTGTAAACAATCTCTTCACTTCATAGATAATGAACAGAATTAACCTGTCAAGTTCAGTAATTTGCAGTCCATATTGGACTCAGAATGTTATTTCTGTTTTTCCCTGCACAGAAGCTACCAGACCTTCTAAGTTTGTCCAAAACGTTCTGTTCTTATTTCTGTATTGAATTTTTGCTGTTTTAACGAATCAGACAGTGCAGAAATTAGCGCTCAGATTCCACTTAAGCTCACTGCTACTTCCCAACTCAAGGATGCCTGTTAACTTAAATCCTATTTAGCTATATCAAATCTTCCCTCAATCTCCTTTGCATCAAGAAGAACAACCCCAGTTTTTCTTTTATTCACTTGTGTGACTTCGGCTTTGCCGGTGGGCTGGCATTTTGCTTATCCCTAGTTGCTGTTGAGAAGGTAATAGTGAGCTGCTTTCTTGAACAGCTACAGTCCATGTGCTGTAGGTAGACCCATTATGCCATTGTAGGGAGGAAATTCCAGGATATTAACCGAGAAACAGTTGATCGTTTTGCTAAAATCCGCCATCCCTGGAACCACTCTAGTAAATTTCTTCTGTGTCCCCTTTCACATCCTTCCAAAAATGTGATGAGAACTGGAAGCAATACTCTAGTTCTGATCTGACCAGAATTGTATAAAAGATTTGGTATTCATCACCCTGTTTTAATAGTCAGGTCCTCTATTTATGATACCCAGGATCCAGTATGCTGAGCTAACTGCTCTCTCAATATAACCTGACATCATCAAAAACTGATGAACATGCATCCTGGGTCTCTCTATTCCTGTGCCATTGTCTGTATTACCTCTACCCATCCTTTTCACCAAAACGCATCATCTCTCACACTTTAAAATCTATTTGACCCTTGTCTGCTTATTCTGCTAGGCTTCCTGTGTTCCACTGCAATCAGTTATCATCCTCCCTGTTTGCCAGTCTGCCATCTTTAATAGCAATTTTTGAAACTTTACTCTGTATTCCAATATCCAAGTCATTTGTATATAGCAGAATCCCACGAACAACCCTTGGCGACTATTCTCTAGTCTGAAAACTAACCATATAGAATAACTGTGATAATGGGAACTGCAGATGCTGGAGAATCCAAGACAATAAAATGTGAGGCTGGATGAACACAGCAGGCCCAGCAGCATCTCAGGAGCCCTTCATGAAGGGTCCAGGCCCGAAACGTCAGCTTTTGTGCTCCTGAGATGCTGCTGGGCCTGCTTTGTTCATCCAGCCTCACATTTTATTGTCTCATATAGAATAACTCACTGTTTCCTTTCCTCAAACCAAACTGACACTCGCTATACTATTCCATGTGTCAGTTTTGATGTGGTACTTCATCAAAGGCTTTATTAAAATCCATACAAACAACATTCATTATATTCCTTCATGCACTTTGTCAAAAAATGAGGATTAGTCAGCCTCATGCACATCCATGCTAGAAGTCCTTTTATTAACTGAAATCTTTCCCACATGTCCATTGTTTCTGTACACTCATTCACCATTGATGTTTAACTGGCCTTATACGTACTATGTCCGTTCTTCCACACTTTATCCACGAAAGGTTAAAATATTTTCCTTTTTTTCACATTTCCAGCATCATTTTACTTGTTTGCCTGTGCTTCGTTGATTTGCAAAACAGAGAAATGATTGTGATAAGCAGACAAGAGGGAATAGTAGGAACTGCAGTTGCTGGAGAATCGGAGATAACAAGGTGCAAAGCTGGATGAACACAGCAGGCCAAGCAGCAGGAAAGCTGCATTTCGGGCCTAGACCCCAATTCTGAAGAAGGGTCTAGGCCCGAAACGTCAGCTTTCCTGCTCCTCTGATGCTGCTTGGCCTGCTGTGTTCATCCAGCTCTGCACCTTGTTATCTTAGACAAGAGGGAATGATGTGTTTGAATGTCTGGGCAGAAGTTGGAGACTATCTGAAGTAGAGATTTGGACTTGGGAAAAATATCAGTTTTGTTACTGTCACTGAGTCATGAAACTTTACTACTAACAGCATTATGGGTTACCTATACCGCGGTAGCTGCAGTGGTTCAAGAAGGCAGCTCACCACCACCTTCTCAAGGGCAATAAAGGTTGTGCAATGCCCATATTCCATGAACAAGATTTGAACGAGAAAATAAATATTGACTCTTTTAGATGCTGACTTGCTGTCCATTTAAATTAATTTGTGTCACAGGCAGGTTAGAGACTCTAGACCTTAGAATCTTCTTGTTTTTGTGATTTTCAAAGTTTAGTATGCAAAGCTAAAAGTGCTGAATTGTATGATACCATATATTTCTTTTCTCAATATACTATTCTACAGATGTCACAGGAACTTGGGATCAGTGAAAAATCTCCGGACTATAAAAATCCATTTAAAAATGAAAATGAAGATGTAAGTAAATACCCTCCCAATTTAAAGAAAACCTTTAATTTTGTCAGTTGGTTGTACAGAATTTAAGTATTACTGAAAGAAGACATTTTTTCAATACAGAAGGACAATATGGGTCTGGAAATCGGGAAAGGAGACAGTGATAGACTTGAACAAATTAGCATTGAGAGAGATGTGAAATTAGTAGGCTTGAAACTGGATAAATCGCTAGGCCCAAATAAGATGTTTCCTGAGCTTCTGTGGGAGGCAAGGGAGCAGATTTCAGGGGCACTGACAATAATTTTAATATCATCTTTGGCCGCAGGAGGGGTGCCAGAGGACTAGAGGTCAGCTAATATGTACTATTATTCAACAATAATACATTGATGCATTTTGGGAGGACTAACACAACAAGGGAGTACATGATAATTGGCAAGACCTTGGAAACGGTAGTGCAGAACTCGGAGGGACCATGGTATGCATATCCATAGATCCTTGAAAGCAGCAGGACAGGTAGACAAGGTAGTTAAGAAGGCATGGAGCTGGAGGAACACAGCAGGTCAGGCAGCATCAGAGGAGTGGGAAAGCTGACATTTTGGGTCGAGACCCTTCTTCAGCAATAGGGGAGAGGGAAAGGAGCTCATAAATTAATAGAGAGAGGACGGGTGGGCCTGGGGAATGTAGGTGGGATGGTGATAGGTGAGTGCAGGTAGGCAGTGGTGGGGATTGGTCAGTGAGGTGCGAGGAGCAGACAGGTGGGAGAGAAGATGGATGGGCCGTGTCAGGTCAAGGAGGCGAGGATGAGAGAGAGGATTGGTCATGGGATGAGGCCGAAGGTTGGGGAGATTTTGAAAGAAGTAAAGTCCACATTGAGACCATTGGGTTGTAGGCTCCTGTGGCGGAATATGAGATGCTGCTCCTCCAGTTTCTGCGTGGCATCATTGTGACAATGGAGGAGGCCCGGGATAGACTTATTGTCCAGGGAGGGGGAGTTGAAGTGGTCTGCAACAGTTTCGTTTGTCATGAACAGAACACAGGTGGCTGTATAAAGCAGTCTCCGAGCCTCCGCTTGATCTCATTGATGTAGAGGAGGCCACTCGGGAGCAGTGAATGCAGTAAACCACATTAGCGGATGTGCAGTTGAGCATCTGTCTGATGTGGAAAGTTTTTTTCGTTCCTTGGTTGGAGGTGAGGGGAGAGTGTAGGGTGTGTAGCTCTTCCTGCGGTTGCAGGGAAAGGTGCTGGTGGTGGTGGGCTTAGTGGGGAGTGTGGAGCGGACAAGGGAGTCAAGGAGAGAGTGGTCCCTACAGAAGGCAGATAGGGCAGGGGAGGGAAGTATATCTCTGCTTACTGTATTTTCTCCCCCAGGTTTAGGAACTCCCCACCTGGGAGATCATCCACACCCTTCACCTCATCCAAGACTTCCAATCCCCTGGCCCCCAACACCTCATCTCTGTGGACATCCAATCCCTATACACGTGCATTCCCCATGCAGATGGGCTAAAAGCCCTCTGTTTCTTCCTCTGCTGCAGGCCCAACCAGGCCCCCTCCACCTACACTCTCATCTGCTTAACCGAACTCGTCCTTGCCCTTAACATCTTCTCCTTCAACTCCTCCTACAGACTATGGGGGTGGCCATGGGAACCTGCATGGGCCCAAGCCATGTCTGCCTCTCAGTAGAATACATGGAACAGTCCCTCTTCCGCAGCTACACTGGCACTATCCCTCACCTCTTCCTCCGCTACATGGATGACTGTAGCGGCACTCCCACGAGGAACTTGAACAGTTCATCAACCTCACTAACACCTTTCACCCCAACCTCAGGTTCACCTGGACCATCTCTGATACCTCTGTCTCCTTCCTGGACCTCTCTGTTACCATCTCTGGTGACCACCTCGAAATTGATTTCAAGCCCACCGACTCCCACAGCTACCTGGACTACATCTCCTCTCATCCACCTTCCTGTAAGACTGTAATCCCCTACTCCCAATTCCTCCACCTCCGCCGTGTCTGCTCCCAAACATCCCAGATCTCCTCTTATTTCAAGGACTGCAACCTCCCCCCCACCTCCACTGATTGAAAATGCTCTTGACCACATCTTTTGCATTTCCTGCAACTCTGCCCTCACGTTTCCTCCCTGCAATAAAAGCAAAGACAGAATCTGCTTTGCTTCATGTGTCGCCCCACTAACCTCTAGATTCAATGTATCATTTTCCACCACCTGCAACCTGACCCCACAGCCAAGGATATATTTCCCTCCCCACCCCTATCTGCCTTCTGTAGAGACCACTCTCTCCGCAACTCCCTTGTCCGCTCCACATTCCCCACTACCTTTTCCTGCAACTGCAGGAAGTGCTATACCTGCCCCTAAGCCTCCATCCAATGAACAAGAAAAAACTTGCACATCCGCTAATGTGGTTTACTGCATCTACTACTCCCGCTGTGGCCTCCTTTACATTGGTGAGATCAAGTGGAGGCTTGGAGACTGCTTTGTAGAGCACCTGCACTCTGTTTGCAACAAATGACAACACCTTCCAGTCGCAAACCACTTCAACTCCCCCTCCCACTCCCTGGACGACATGTCCATGCTGGGCCTCCTCCAGTGTCACAGTGATGCCACCCGGAAACTGAAGGAGCAGCACTTCGTATTCCACCTTAGGAGCCTACAACCCAATGGTCTCAATGTAGACTTTACTAGCTTCAAAATCACCCCAACCTCTGCCTCATCCCATGACCAACCCTGCCTCTCATCCCTGCCTCCTTGATCTGACTCAACCTGTCCATCTTCTCTCTCACCTATCCACTCCTCCCATCTCTGCCTACATGCACTCACCTATCACCATCCCACCTACCTTCCCCAGCTCCACTCCTCCTCTCTATTTATTTCTGAGCTCCCTTCCCCTCCCCCATTTCTGAAGAAGGTTCCTGACCCGAAATGTCAGCTCTGCTGTGTTCCTCCAGTTCCACATTGTGTTATCTCTGACTCCAGCATTGGCAGTTCTTACTATCTCTGAGTAGTTAAGAAGGCATTTGGATACTTGCTACGTAAACACAAGCTAGGGTTATTTTCCTTAGAGCAGAGAAGGCTGAGGGAGGATTTGATTGAAATGTACAACGTTCTGAGGGGCATAGACATAGGGAAGAATCCTTCTACTTCATAGAGGGGTCAGGAACAGGGGTCATAGTTTTTAGGTAAGGAGCTGTGGGTTTAGTGGGGATTTGAGATATTTTTTTCATCCAGACAGTTGTGTATATCTGGAACTCACTGCCTGAAAGGGTGGTAATCGTTAGAACTCTCAAGATATTAAAGAACTAATTAGATGAACATTTGTAATACTACAACATTTAGGCTATGGGTGACGTGCTGGAAAATGGGATTAGCATAGATAGATGTTCGATGACCAGCATGGACACATTGTGCTGAAAGGCCCCCTTCCATGTCGTAAAACCTCTATGGCTCTGTAACAGATTGGTATCCTCAGCTTGGGTTCCTAATACTGTCACCATACAGTGTATATATAAGCATTGATTGCCCAACTTATGCTCTCTTGGCAAAATATTTAGCTTTCATGTTTTAAACTGTTAGAAATGTAAAATCTTAAAAAACAGTTAAGAAGTTCTTTGTTTTACTGCAGTGTCAGTCTTGATTCAGTTGGTATCACTGTCAGCGGAACCAAAAGGTTGTGGATTTAGGCCCCAATTTACAGATCTAAAATTGCTGAATGTTCAAAACAACGATTCTGCACAGAAGGAGGCTATTTGGCAGTGCAAGCTCTCTGCAAGAGTACCTCGATCCCATCTCCTATTATGTCCCCCTTAGACCTGGAAGTCTTTTTCTTTCATGGTGTTTATCTAAATCTGTTTTGAAAATCATGGCTGGGCCTGCTCAACCACACTCTCAGGCAAAGAATTCCCGACCTGAACTGAAATAACTCCCACAGAAGCACTATCCTGTCAACAAATCACCATTTATTTACGTGTGCATTGTAACTGACACTGATCTGGCTTCCTCCAGAGCCAGCTGTCAGAGTGAACAGAACCTCTGACTTTCCTGTTTACATCTGCCACTCAGGAGTCTCTGACTGGATCAGATTAATAGCCATGTCAGGTATCTCATATTGTGAGATCCAGCTGGTTGACCTCACTACAATCATTACGCAAACCATTCGCCGAGTAAAAACCTTTTACCTCACATCATCTTTGGTTCTTTGGCCTTTCTTTGTAAGTACAGTCCCTCATTCCTGGAACCATTCTCATAAATCTATTTTGGAACCTTTAAATCATTTCAAACCCTTCAAAAGTAATGCCTAGACTTAGACATGATACTCTGGATTTGGTGAAATGTGTTCTGCGAAGGTTCATCAGTAATTCCTTATTTTTATACTCTCTATATCTCAATTTATAAATCCCAGGTATTGTACACTATCGCCTGATGTAAGCAAGGAAATCCAGGCTGACTCTCCAATGCACACTGACTTCAGCACTATTTCAGATAAGACATTAAACCAAAACCAAGTGTGCTCTTTCAGAATACATAAACAAGCCAATGGCATTATTTTGACAAAGAACAAAAGATTAATCCCTGATATCCTGATCAATATTTATTCCTTAATCAACATCACTCAGATTATCTGGTCATTGTGGAGTTGGTTTGTGAGATATTTCTGAGTTAAAAAGTGGCTCCAGTGTTTCGTAAATTAGATCAGAGACAGCAATGAGGCACTTATTGGTTTTAAATCTGTTTTTAAATTTTAGATGGACATTCAAAGATCACATGATACTATTAAGGGAAAGCATGGAGTTCTGCTAGAGACCTAGCCAACACTATTGGAATGACATGATTGCATTAGAGAGGTTGCAGAGGAGATTGCCTGGGATGAAACACATCAGTTATGAAGAGAGACTGGACGGGCTGGATTTGTTTTTCTTGGAGCAGAGGTTGCTGAGGGGATATCTGATTGAATTACACAAAATTATGAGAGATATAGATAGAGTAGGTCGTGAGAATCTCTTCCCTATGGCAGATGCGTCTATGACCAAGGGTATAAGTTTAAGGTGAACAGGTTTAGAGGAGATCTGAGAATTCTTTTCACCCAGAAGGTGGTAGAAATATGGAACAGAGGGAGATCCTCTCACAAAATTTAAGAAGTTTCTGGATGAGTACCTAAAATACCAGAGCAGAGTAGGCTGTGGACCAAGTACAAGTAAATGGGATTATAGTAGTTTGACGCTTGTTGGTTGGCATAGGTGTGGTGCGCCGAAGGGCCTGTTTCTATGCTGTATGACTCCATAACATTCTTCCTTCAATCAAAAATAAAGTTAGTTAATATTGGAAAGCATCATTGTTGTTTGCAGGGATTCTAAGTGGTGAGATCATGGAATCTACAACCACTAGAGTTGTTGAGGTGAATACAAAAGCTGCACTTAAGGGAAAACTAGATGAGGACATGAGAGAGAAAGGAATAGAGGATATATCAACTTATAAATTAGGATCAGGAGTGGGCTATTCAGCTGCACAAATCAGCTTTGCAATTCAAGGCTGATTTGATTTTCACCTCCACTCCATATTCCTATCTACCCCAGATATACTTTGACTTCCTTCTAGTCAAGAATCTAACTACCTTTGCCTTAAAGAAAGGTTCAATTATCTGGAAAATAAATGAAGAAAAGAGATGAAGTTCCAAAGACCCTCAATCCTCTGAGGGAAAGAAAATCTTACCTCTGTATTAAGTGCAAGACCCTTTTTTTCAATCTGTGTCCCCTTGTTCTAGTCCTCACTACAAAAGCATCATTTGTTATGGCGAGACACAGTAAGTAGATTAGGAAGAAGTTTGTGGGGACGTAATATGGGCCACTTGGGCTGAATGGCCCATCTCTGTACTGTGATTTGTATGGGAGCTAGTGAAATAATTTGGTGTCAAGGCCATCCCCCTGTTACATGGAATGTACAATTCCTCCAGGTATGCTGGAATATCACTGGGGATCACTTCTGTGCATGAGTATTTACATGTATAAGTTATGTTGACAGTATACATGTACATGTAAGTGGCACATTCAGAAATCATGAGAAGTAGTGACAAAATTGTTATTTCTAGAAACATAGAATTGAAAAACTTGTAAACTTTGGTTAAGCCACACTTAGACTGTCTAGCAATAATTCTTATCTTCCAATGTTCTTTAATGTTGTTGTACACTTTCTGCCGCCCAAGCAGAAAACTACTCCCTCTTCCTACTCTGTTTTCACTCCCCTTGCTGTACCCTTCATTGTTTTGCACACTCCTTGAGAACAGCAGCTTAGTTTTGGTGTTCAAGTTTGGAATGGAACTTGAACATAACTCTTCACAGTACTCTGAACTTCTGAGCTGGTATGATTCCTCCCACTGTTAGTAGCCATTGTTGATCCACTGTAATTTCTATTTGACAGTTTCTCCACGACAATGATGCTTTTCACAAAGCTTTGAAAGACGAGGAGAAGAGAAGACGAAAGGAAGAAAAGAGGAAGGAACTTCGAAAAGGACCGAGGATCACAAAGACAAGATCCGAGTTGTGATCTCGAAGACTAACAACCACTGGGACCATTTATGCTGTTGGATGGAGCTGCTTGAACCCTTTTACTGGCACAAATACCTATATACACCTTGAATGAAATCCCCTCAGGATGGCAGTAACCTGTTTAGGTTTGCTCTCAGTAGAGCTGCTTTCTTTCCTTTAAAAAGGAAGTATCATAAAGACCACAATTGTTTTTGAATTATGCAATTAAAACAGACGGCATCCGTGACTTTAATCCCTGAAACGCTGGTATGAATCTCAGAATCTGATGTAACATGCTTTGATTGTTCCATCATCATCAAACAGCAATTATAGGGAACACAACGGCCGTCATATAATAAGTTGAACTGCCGGTTTTCCAATTTCACAATAAAATACAAGGTCTGAATACCTGTGTTTTTTTTTCCCTAACAACTGGTTTAGATCCTTTCAAACATCTGCAGTACATACACAATTATACTTCTTGCTTGGGATTTCTATTTCTTTGCTCCCCAGCCTGAGACGTTGTGCCCATTTAAATGAATGAAATGAAATCTCAAAAACTGGCAAACAGAAAACTCCAGCTGTGTAGATACTATGAAGTGACAAATAGATTTAGATGAACAAAATATTTGATGCAAAATAGCTAGAATATTTTCCCTGCAATTTTATTTTCATCTCTGTCTTTATTTGAACTGCTTTTTGACTTTGCAAAGCACCCAAATTTGGCACATGTCATTTTCATATTCA
This sequence comes from Stegostoma tigrinum, assembly GCF_030684315.1. Classification (NCBI taxonomy): domain Eukaryota; kingdom Metazoa; phylum Chordata; class Chondrichthyes; order Orectolobiformes; family Stegostomatidae; genus Stegostoma; species Stegostoma tigrinum. Next base: position 4,378,658 of record NC_081391.1, read on the forward strand.
CATACCTGCATCAGCTGATCCCTGTCTAACCCTGTCATGTCCAGTATTTCTGCCCTCCTCCACTTCTGGTCTGTTGTGCATCCCTAAATTTCTTTGCTCCACCATTAGTACTTAGACACCAATATTTGAGGAGCCCAATTACAATCAGCAGAATGTGCAAGTGTCATGAAGTCAGATGTACTACAATTCAAAGGAATGGAATTTGTAGATTGACACATTTTAATGATGCAAAAACCAACTGTATTTTTATTCAGATGTTTTGTGCAGATATTTTCACCCCTCTATTTTTTTCAGGCTCCATTTTGAGTCCTGTCACCCTGTACAAACTACCAACCTCTGATCTCTTCCTGTTAGGTTCCATTGGGAATATGGTGGGAATAGAAACAGAAACTGATGTAAATACTGATTTCTCATAGGAAAAGATAGCTTAACCTTTGTGAGGTATTGTTTAGTTTGCAGGGTTTTTCTTCCCTGAAGAGATAATTAAACAACATCCTGAATTCAAGAAGCACTTTAACAGAAGTATTCTCTGGAACTGTCAAAATGATGTGTTTCATTGGTCATTGGGTTGAGTCTGGGACAGAGGCAGGAGGTGCTAAAGAAGTGATGCTAATCAGCCTTGAAGATAAGTGTATAAGCAAATAGTTATGCTGGAGACACTGGTAAGTAAAGTGTTTTTTTTATGTTGAGCCAGGAAGACAGCACATACGCAAGAGGTGTTGAGTGAAGTAGAAAGGCAGAACTGGGTATGACCAAACATGTAGGAGTTGAGAGCGACATGAGAGGACCAAGGATACAAGAGAAGTCTGATTTCTCCATAAATGTCAACATGGTCTAACTGTTGTATGATCTATCACTATGCTATGTATTCTACAGGCCTATTTTAGGAAACTTCGTAAAAAATCTATGAACCTCAGCAGCTGCCCCATATAACCCAACTGTAAGTCCAGAAGCTTCCAATCTTTTTCCCAACCACTTCAACTAAGTGATATCTTAGTACCTTACTTGCTTCCTCTTGCTGAGTTTATAGTGGCGTGTTGCAATTCACACACACGATGTGTTCATGTCTCCGGAACATTACCTGGGTCTCCGAATTAACAGTCTAGTAGTAATACCACACACCCATTTCCTCGCCTCCCCTGTAAGGGTACCACTCTGAAATCAGCACATCGTATGGCAAGGAGGTGGGTCTCAAATTCAGCTTAGTCACAACCTAATTTGAATCCATGTTAGCGTTATTCTGAACGGCATGCTAACCATCTAGCTAACTGGCTCCTTTGCTGTATTAAGAGATGAATCTCTGATGTTAACCTGCCATAGCTTATATCATCCTGGAATTACATGTTTTCTTTTGTGCATGAGAATGGAATGGTTTTGACTTTGTTACATGTTACTTCATTTGAGAAAGATTGCAATATTTTGGTATATTTTAATTCTCAGAAAAAATAAACTAATTGAAGAACATACCACTCTAGAATGTTTTGAAGTGTCTCTTGCCATTACCAGTTCTACTGTTTCATCCTCCTGTCCTTCACTTAAAAACAAGGATACACATTTTCAAACTGAGGACCCAGATTGTGAGCCAATGGAGGTCAGCAAGGATTGGAATGATCTGTCGGGGTTGGGAGGAATAAAAAGCCTCACATTAGTACAGCATCTTTCCTACACCAGAAACCTGAAAGTTCTTTGCGACCAATGAAGCACTTTTAACAGGATTTGGTCTGAAATGACAGCAATCTGCATTGAATAAATTCCCACAAACAGCAAAACAATAAAGATTAATTAATCTGTTTTTATGTGATGTTCAGGCCACTTCTATTTTTCATAACAGTCTATGGGATCTTTAACATTTTCGCCAACAGGTAGATGCACCCACAGTTTAAAATCTCATCTGAGTCAACACCTCCAACACGTAATGTCCTTTCAGGTGTATCACTCAAGTGTGGTTTGAACCTACAGCTTTGTGATTCAGGGATGTGTGTACTACCAAATGACGAGTTAAGGTACAACATGCACTCATTTGGCAAGATGTTCCACTAGGGGTCACTACTGGGATCATTGTACTTTGGGGTTGGGTAAAAGGATGAAAACAAACATTTTCAGCAAGCGAGAAGATTTGATAGAACATTCAACGAAGAAAAATATGGAATAAGACCATAAGACATAGGAGTGGAAATCAGGCCATTCAGCCCATCAAGTCCACTCCGCCATTTAAATCATGGCTGATGGGCATTTCAACTCCACTTCCCTGCACTCTCCCCGTAGCCCTTGATTCCTTGTGAGATCAAGAATTTATCGATCTCTGCCTTGAAGTCATCTAACGTCCCGGCCTCCACTGCACTCCGTGGCAATGAATTCCACAAGCCCACCACTCTCTGGCTGAAGAAATGTCGTCTCATTTCCGTTTTAAATTTACCCCCTCTAATTTTAAGGCTGTGCCCACGGGTCCTAGTCTCCCCAACTAACAAAAACAACTTCCTAGCGTCCACCACTTCTAAGCCATACATTATCTTGTAAGTTTCTATTAGATCTCCCCTCAACCTTCTAAACTCTAATGAGTACAATCCCAGGATCCTTAGCCGTTCATCATACGTTAAACCTAACATTCCAGGGATCATCCGTGTGAATCTCTGCTGGACAGACTCCAGGGCTAGTATGTCCTTCCTGAGGTGTGGGGCCCAAAATTGGACACAGTATTCTAAATGGAGCCTAACTAGAGCTTTATAAAGCTTCAGAGGCACATTGCTGCTTTTATATTCCAACCCTCTTGAGATAAACGACAACACTACATTCGCTTTCTTAATCACGGACTCAACCTGCAAGTTAACCTTTACAGAATCCTGGACCAACACTCCCAGATCCCTTTGTACTTCTGCTTTACGAATTTTCTCACCATTTAGAAAATAGTCCATTCCTGTATTCTTTTTTCCAAAGTGCAAAACCTCACATTTACTCACATTGAATTTCATCAGCCATTTCCTGGGCCACTCTCCTAAACTGTCTAAATCTTTCTGCAGCTTCCCCACCTCCGCAGTACTATCTGCCTGTCCAGCTATCATTTGCAGTTTGGGAAGGAGAATAATATAAATGTTACAAACAGCAAAGATTTTGAGAGACAAAGAAAAACAAAGAACTGTAAATGCTGGAAATCAGGAAAAACAAATTGCTGGAAAAATTCGGTGGATCTGGGCACAGCTGTGGACAGAAAGCAGAATTAATGTTTCAGCATCAGTGACCATTCTTCAAAACTTCTGAACTTAAGTTCTGAAGAAGGTTTACTGGACCCGAAACGTTAATTTTTGGAAAGATTTTGAAGGGTTCTCTTCTGGGAGGGAATTGATAAATATGTAAATTAAAATCTGAGAGATTCTAGACTTAATATTGAGTAAAAAAAGCAGAGATAAAGCTGAATATAAACTATTGATTAACTACAATTAACATGTCCATTTGCTTTGCATGCATGTAATTTTAAAGGAGAATACAAAGAAGATATCTGTGATTGAGTTAGTAAGAAAAGGACATCAATGTCAGTAGAATTTATTCTCCCTGTTGTTTCCACTTGTACCTTTAGCTGACTGTACCATTCCAATGAAGCTCTACACAAGCTCAATAACTGCATCCCATCTTTCAATCAGATACTTTATAATATTGTACACTCAGTAGAAGCAAATTACTGTTCATGCTGGAATCTCTACTGAAAACAAGAAATGCTGGATCAGCCAGCATCCATGGAGAGAAAGCAAGCAAATGAGTCAAGTCTTGATGACTCTTCATCAGAGGTAACGTGAAGTGTGGAGGGGGCAGTGCTTATACAATAGTTGGGGGGCGGGGTTAGTCGATTACTAGGGGAGAAAGGATGTTGATAATTCAGATTAAATGCTCATTATGTGAGAATGTCTGAACAATGGTGTGTCTAACTGCCAGACTCGAAAGAACAGATGGTCCTACTGGGTCGGAGGAAGGTAGAAAGGACATGGTAATAGAGAATGTAACATGTAAAGCCAAAGGAAAGGAATAGGAGCGCATTCACAATGTGAAGTATTGAACTCAATATTACGTCCAGAAGGGTGTAAAATGCCTAGTCTGAAGATGAAATGTTGTTCCTCCAGTTTGTGCTGCAATTGACTGAAGCACTGCAGCATGCCAAGGACAGACAAGTGCACATGTGGGCAGGATGCTGTCTTAAAATGACTGGTGACTGGAAGGTTGAGGTCATGCTTGTGTACAGACCGGAAGTGTTCTGCAAAGCAGTCACCCAGTCTGCATTTGGTTTCTCTGATGTTGAATAGGCCACATTGGGTGTAGTGAATATAAAACACAAGATTGGAGTAGATACAAGTGAAATGCCGCTTCACCTGCAAAGCCTGTTTAGTCCTTCAGATGGTGAGCAGGGAGGAGGTGAAGGGACAGGTGTTGCATCTTCTCCAATTACATGGGAAAGTGCTGTGAGAAAGGAGGTTTTGGTGGTTGAGGAATGGACTAGGATGTCATGGATAGAACGACTGTTGCAAAATGTAGTCTGGGGCTGTGAAGGGAAGATGTGTCTAGTGGTGGCATTCTGCTAGAGTTGTCCGAAATGGCAGAGAATGACCCTTTGAATGCGGAGGACGGTTGGATGAAAAGTGAGGACAAGGGGATCCAATCACACTGGTGATAGGTCAGATGCAGTTGAGGGCCCTGTCAACCACAATGGGAGGGAAACCATGGTTATGGAAGACAAGCTATGTCAGCAGTACCATTTTGGAAGATGGCATCATCTGAACAGATATGGCATAGGGAAAGGAATTGGGTGAATGGGATGGAACATTTGCAGGATGTGGTGTGTGAGGAGCTGTAGTGCCTTTGTAGTTGATGGCAGTGGACAGTTTATTGCCTGAAATGGAGACAGAGGGCAAGGAAAGAAAATATTTAAACAATGTAACTTTTTTTTGAAATAACTACACAGAGGTTGGTATCCCTCGCCAAGTCACCCTTTATTTACAAGCGCACAGTACACTGGCTTTACCAGTCAGCTCTCTGTCAGTCCCTGAAACAAGGCACACTCTGAATCCCCTGTTTATATGTCAGCCAGGGCTCCATGATTGGCCTAACTTAACCTCAATCAAGGATCTCAAAGTCAATTGATCCACCTAGTTCCAATCGCCAGATCTTTTAACAAAAACAATGTGAGATCTTGAGGGGTAAAAGATATGGGACAGATGTCAGAGGTAATTTCTTTACTCAGAGAGTAGTAAGGGAATGGAACGCTTTGCCTGCAACGGTAGTAGATTCGCCAACTTTAGGTACATTTAAGTCGTCATTGGATAAGCATATGGACGTACATGGAATAGTGTAGGTTAGATGGGCTTGAGATCGGTATGACAGTTCGGCACAACATCGAGGGCCGACTGGCCTGTACTGTGCTGTAATGTTCTATGTTCTATGTTCTATCTCTCTCTTTCTTCCTGCCCCCTTGCTGTTACAGCAACTCTTGAGTGGAGAAACCTACCTTCTAAAGGCATAGAAAGTAGTTCAGAACAATGACAAAAATCATGCTGCATTCCAGCTGCTCTTCCAATAGCAAAATAAAGCTACAGAAGCCTTAAGTGCCAGCAGGCATAAGTGACAGAATTAAGGTAAATTGGCTGAAAGTCAAATTTCATTTTAGCAATGTGCCAAACCATTGACAGAATTGAGCAGTTGAGAGCCAGTCAGGATACAAACCAATGCTCCCAACAAAAGTGAGCCCAAATGGCAATTTGACACCTGTATACATGAGTTTTCACCTTGACTGTATGGATTGAAAGTGAACACCCAGATCACGAAGATGTGAACTGACCATCTACACAAGCATAAATTAACCGTCAGTCCCAAAAGTCCACAGCCTCCCAAAAACAGAAATAGAACAAGTTACCAAGGCAACAAGTGAGAACAAGCTGCCCTTGAAAGGTGTCATTGTCCTGATGAACACTGACAATGTGTACACGTTAAGAGATTGGCATGATTTAATATGTGCAATTATTGTGCAGAGAATGATAATAATAAACTGCTAATGCAGGAATACAGTTGTGTGCAATTTTGGTAACTCTCAAAATAACCGATAATGCATACAATTATTTAGCATGAAAAGATAGATGTTTGGGTTAGAAATGCAATATTGTACTGATGACCACTATATCCACAAGCATCCACTGCCTCCAACACTGACTCTCAGTAGCAGCAATGTGTACTATCTAAAAGATGCACTGCAGAAATTCACCAAAGAGAGCCTAAGACAGCACCTTCCAAACTCATGAACACTTCCATCTTGAAGGACAAGCAGATACATGGGAACACCACCACCCTCAAGTTCTCCTCCAAGCCACTCACTATCCTGACTTGGAAATATATCACTGTTCCTTCACTATGGCTGAATCAAAATCCTGAAATTCCTTCCCCAATGGCATTGTAGGTCAACCCACAGCAGGTGGACTGCGCAGTTCAAGAAGGCAGCTCATCACTATCTTCTCAAGGGCAACTACAATACAATACAATATCCTTTACTTGTCACATGTTCCCCATTGTAGGAGAACAGCGAGAAATGTTTACAATATCTGCCTTCTTATGGCAACATCTTAGGTACAAGTACGTACGTACAATTCTTGGATACCACAGAGGGATAAAAGTAGCTGCTTAAGTACATAGTTGAAAATAAGTTAAAAAGAGGAATATATTAAGAGGTATATTAAGAGGTTAACATTTCAGTGTTCAAAGATAGGATTGTCCTCTCACACTGGACTGTGTCCAGGACTCGCTGCCTGCATGCTATTCCAGGGGCTGCTTCCCATGTGCTACTGCAGGGCTTCTTCCCCGCGCTGCTCTAGGCTCGCGGCCCATGGACAAAGGAGAAGATAGGCAGACAGGAGACAACAAGTCAAAGAGGTGGGGATGGAGCCAGTAAAGGTGAGTGTAGGTGGAGAGTTAGGGAGGGGATAGGTCAGTAGGTAGGAGATGGAGGTGTGGCTTGAGGTGGGAGGAGGGAATAGGCGAGAGGAAGGACAGTTTAGGGAGGTAGGGACAAGCTGGGTTGGTTTTGGGATGGGGTATGGGGAGGGAAGATTTTGAAGCTTGTGAAGTCCACATTGATACCATTGGGCTGCAGGGTTCCCAAGTGGAATATGAGTTGCTGTTCCTGCAACCTTCAGGTGGCATGGCAAGAGGCCCAAGATTGATTTGTCATCTGAGGAATGGGTGGGGGAGTTGAAATGGTTCGCGACTGGGAGGTGCTGTTGTTTAGTGTGAACCGAGCGTAGGTGTTCTGCAAAGTGGTCCCCAAGCCTCTGCTTGGTTTCCACAATGTAAAGGAGGCCACAATGGGAACAGCAGATGCAGTATACCACATTAGCAGATGTGCAGGTGAATGTCTGTTTGATGTGGAAAGTCTTCTTGGGGCCTGGGATGGGAATGAGGTGTAGGGACACGTGTAGCACTGCCTGTGGTTGCAGGGAAATGTGCTGGGTGTGGTGGGGCTGGAGGGGTGTGTAGTGTAGACAAGGGAGTCATGGAGAGCGCGGTCACTCTGGAAAGCAGATAAGGGCAGGGTGGTGGGCTTGGATTGCAAATGGCGGAAATGTTGGAGGATGATGCGTTGGATCCAGAGGTTGGTACATGAGGATGAGGGGGATTCTGTATTGGTTGTTATTGCGGGGAGGGGGTGTGAGGGATGAGTTGCAGGAAATGCGGGAGACACGGTCGAGGACATTCACGACCATAGAGGGAGGGAAGATGCGGTCCTTGAAAAATGAGGATATCTGAGATGTATGGGAGTCGAATGCCTCATCCTGGAGGCAGATGCAGTGGAGGCAAAGGAATTGGAAATAGGGGATGGATTTTTTTTCAGGAAGATGGGTGGGAGGAGGTGTATTCTAGGTAGCTGTGGGAGTTGGTGGGCTTGAAATGGATATCAATTTCTAGGTGTTTGCCAGAGATGAAGACAGAGAGGTCCAGGAAGGAGACAGAGGTATTAGAGATGGTCCAGGTGAACTTAAGGTTGGGGTGGAAGGTGCTGGTGAAGTGGATGAACTGTTTGAGCTCCTCATGGGAGCATGAGGCGCCGCCGATACAGTCATCAATGAAACGGAGGAAGAGGTGGGGTTTAGGGCCAGTTGGCTATGGAAGAGGGATTGTTCCACATAACCTACAAAGAGGCAGGCAAAACTTGGGCCCATGCGGGTACCCATGGCCACCCCCTTTGCCTGTAGGAAGTGGGAGGAATTGAAATAGAAGTTGTTGAGGGTGTGGACAAGTTTGGCTAAGTGGATGAGGGTGTCAGTGGTGGGGGATGATCGGGCCTGCGGGACATGAAGAAGTGGAGGGCCTTTAGGCCATCTGTATGAGAAAATGCAGGTGTATAGGGACTGGACATCCATGGTAAAGATGAGACGTTGGGGACTGGGGAATTGGAAGTTCTGGAGGAGGTGGAGGGCGTGGGTGGTGTCACGGACGTAGGTAGGAAGTTCCTGGACCAAGGAGGGAAAAATGGAGTTGAGACAGATGGAGATACATTTAGTGGGGCAGGTGCAGACAGAGACAATGGGTCGGCCAGGGCAGTCAGGTTTGTGGATTTTGGGAAGGAGATAGAAGTGGGCGGTGTGGCATTGGGGAACGATGAGGTTGGAGGCTGTGGGATGGAGGTCACCTGAGGTGATGAGGTTGTGCATGGTTTGGGAGATGATGGTTTGGTTGTCGGGGTGGGGTCATGATCAAGGGGGCGGCAGGAGGAGGTGTCGAAGAGCTGGCACCTGGCCTCGGCAATGTACGGTTCTCCACAGGTCTCGGCCCACTTATTCCGGACTGCCACAGGACTTGACCACTTGCTCTGGTCCTCCCTGAGTCTTGGTCATGCTTGCTCCGGTTTGCCGTGGGTCTTGGCCCACTTGCTCCAGTCTTCCAGAACTCCACACAGGGGGACGGGGAAAGGGGTAAAAGACCTGGCCAGCAGAGGTATTCCAACTATTCCTACTTTGCCGCCATATTGGACTCACTTGGGATGGGCAATAAACGTTGACCAGCTAGCAACACCCACATCCCGCGAATGAATACAAAAAAAAGTGTCTCCTAGCTTGTTGTGGTTGTGTGACCTCTACCATGAGACACTCCCTGCAGGCATTCATCTTACAGTAATTTCAAATAAAAGAAGGTACAAGCCAGATTTTGTTCCGACTTGTAACAATCTTCTCAATAATGGGGAAACAGAGATTTACAGTTCATGGAGTCATAAGAACAGATACGGACCCTTTAGTCCAATTTGTCCGTGCCAACCAGACACCCAATCTGACCCAGTTCCAGTTGCCAGCATTTGGCACATATCCCTCCAAACCGTTTCTATTCATGTACCCATCCAGATTCAATTTCTGGATCACAACATCACAAAATGTTGTAAGTTGATGTGATGTAAATGGACTTGATAAAGTTCCAGGTAACAGGCCTGTAATCAAAGTTGAAGCCTATGGAATAAAAAAAAAGTAACAGCATGGACACAAAGCTAGCTTGAATGACAGGAAAGATTAATACTGTAGTGGTGATGGTTGCTTTTTGAACTTGAGGAAGATGTGCACTTGCATTCCCTGGTTGGTATTGAAGAAGTGTCTAAAAAGTTTAGTATGAATTGTCACAAATGCATAAATGACTGATTTAAAAGCAAGATCATTAATTTGCTTGACTTAGACCGCTAAGATTTTTAAAAAGCACCAGGTTCATTTAATAAACAAAAAGACTTAAACTTATTTATTTTAACAAGTTTATCCTTTAACAAGTGGCAATTAATCACTACTGTACAAACTTAAACTATACCCCCTTTAAACCTAAACACTCAATATTCTTTCACAAGTAGGAGGAGACATATCATGGGTAGGGAACATAAGGGAAAAGGAACAAATTCTGTGGATCAAGACTCCAAATGACAAAAACGCAATAAGATAACTTTCTCATAGTTCTTTTGGTTTTTGGCAATGGTATTGCATTGTTGTTGACTGTGGTGATCTCCAGTTCAGTAGCTAGTCAGTTGGATTTAAGTTGTTACTTGAGTTAGAAGCTCTATTTTCAGCATCTTTAGTGCTTTATTTATCCACTCAGAGCAGACAGCAAAAGATCTGTATTGCACATCCCTTCTTGGAAGTTTTAATGCCACTGCGCCTTTCTCAGTTCTGTGACACACCGCAACTTCAAACAAATCCAAAGTACTTGGCGGACAGTGCTTTTTGAACCCAAAGACACCTGGTGCTAGCGAGTCTCACAAAGCAAATAGCAACAGACATTTAAGGAGGCATTTCATGACTTGCAGCAAAATTATATCCCAGTAAGGAAAAAAAATTCTAAGGGGGGATAAACTAACCATGGTTAACCAAGGAAATTAAAGAGAGCACAAAGATGAAAGAAATAGCATTTTGAAGATAAAAGTCAGTGATTGCCCCGAAGACTGGGACAAATTCAGAATCACCAAGAGGACTAAAAAATAGTAGAAACAGGAAATAAACAATGAGGGCAAACTAGTAAGAAATACAAGAACTGACAAACAGAGCTTCTTTAAATACATTAGATGAGAGAGTTCAAAGTGAACATGTCACCCTTAGAAAATGAATCTGGCAAGATAGTTATAGGGAACAAGGTAATGGCAGAGGAGTCCAACAGATACTTTGCATCAGTGTTTACAGTGGAAGATATTCCAAAGTGCTATTAATACTAAAGGATATGGGGGAGGAATTAAACACCATCATTAGAGAAATAATATTATGGAGCTTAAGGTAGTTAAGTCCTCTGGCTCTTATAGCTTGCACCCTAGGATCTTGAAAGTGGTTACTGCTATGATATTGGACACATTGGTTGTAATTTTTCAAAAATCTTTGGATTCTGGGGGAGAACTGGAGGATTAGTAAACTGCTGTGACATCTCTATTCGAAAAGTAAGGGAAACAAAAGGCGGGTAACTATAGGCCAATTAGCCTAATGTATATTGTTGGAAAAAGGTTGGAATTGATTATTCAGGAAGTTATACCAGCATGTTTGAAAAATCATAATCTCATCAAGCAGAGTCAACATGGCTTCACGAAAGGGAAATCGCGCCTGACTAATTTTCTAGTTTTCCGAGTGTCTCAACCAAAGTGTATAGAGGGAAACCAGTAGAGGTACAGGTAGTTCTGCCATAACGCTTGTTTCGCTGATGTGAATTGGCTGTCACGTGATTGATGAACGGTGGACACTGTTTGGATAACTCAAACTTTCTACTGTATAGTTTAGCGATTTTGTATAACGATTTCCCTATAACATGACTTTCCAAAGCGATTTTCTATAGCGCAAACTCATGTTGGACTTTCGAGTTCTTTTTCCTTGACTTATTCTAAGTTAATGTGATTGGCACCATGTATGTATGGCGAAGGTGAACACTTTTCACTGTTTTTACGTTGAATACATGTGAGAATAAATGATTCAATTCAATTCTTTCACATGAGATCACACAAGCATTACAGGAGAAATAACTGTTGCGTTCAGACTTCTGGAAGGTGTTTGACAAGGTAGTTTAAACCCACCAGAAAAAAACATAATCTATAATTGAGGGGAATGATGATTTAAGATAATGTTAGAGTCAAGATTTTACATTATGAAAAGAAGTCTTTCGGCCTCTTGGTCCAAACCAACCATCTATCTATTCTCATCCCATTTTCCAGCAGTTGACCCATAGCCTTGTTTGCTGTTGCATTTTAAATGCTCATATAAATGATACTTAAATGAGTGAAGAGTTCCCACTGCTACTATCTTGTCAGGCACAGAGTTAGATATACACAACCCTGAGGGCAAAAACCTTTTTCCTTAAATCCCCTTGATACCTCCTATTGCTAACCTTAAAACCATACCCAAAGCCAGCCCAGTTCGTCCCCTCCCCCCACTGCACCACAAAACCAGCCCAGCTCTTCCCCTCCACCCACTGCATCCCAAAACCAGTCCCACCTGTCTCTGCCTCCCTAACCTGTTCTTCCTCTCACCCATCCCTTCCTCCCACCCCAAGCCGCACCCCCATCTACCTACTAACCTCATCTCACCTCCTTGACCTGTCCGTCTTCCCTGGTCTGACCTATCCCCTCCCTACCTCCTCACCTATACTCTCCTCTCCACCTATCTTCTTTTCTCTCCATCTTCGGTCCACCTCCCCCTCTCTCCCTATTTATTCCAGAACCCTCACCCCATCCCCCTCTCTGATGAAGGGTCTAGGCCCGAAACGTCAGCTTTTGTGCTCCTGAGCTGCTGCTTGGCCTGCTGTGTTCATCCAGCCCCACATTTTATTATCTTGGATTCACCAGCATCTGCAGTTCCCATTATCACTCACCCTATTTTCAAACCGTTCTTCTAAGGAGAAGTTATTCCTTAGAGGTTTGTACGCCTTAATCAAATGCCTCCTTCCCCCTGAGGAAAACAACTCAAAACAAAGAACTGCGGATGCTGGCAATCAGAAATTGCTGTAAAATCAGCAGGCCTGGCAACATTTGAGAAGAGAAAGCAGAGTCAATGGCTCGGGCTTAGCGACCAGTTCCGTTCTGAAGACTGGAATTACTTTCTCTCCGTTATGCTGCGTGGTTTACTGAGGTTTTTCAGCAATTCCACATTTTCCCAGCCTTGATTCGTGCAATTTTAATTTCATTCCACAGCCATAATCTCTTTACGCTGGCAGGTATTGGACGAAAAAGACGGAAAAAACATTCCCACCCTCACCTGACGCAGCATTGGGCAGAAACACCTACGGCGAAATTTGGAAAGCAAGCCGCCGCCGGTAACCAAGGCGACGGACTGTACCCATGTTGACGTCGCATCACCCCATCAGGCCGGCTGGCCCAGCGATTGGCCGACCCACATCTCGTGTTTGCGGCCAACACCAACGGACGCCGCTCGCGCCACCGCTCGATCAACACGCGCACCGGATGGGGTGAGGCCACCGGGTCACGGGGGCGGGGCATGAGGAAAGGGGGCTGGCCAAGATGGCGGCGGCGGCAGTGGAATTGCGAAGAGAAATGATAATGTTGGGTTAAAGTAACAGGAACCTAAACTGAGATACAGGAAAACGTAACCCTCTTAATATCGGAATCCCTAGCATTCGACCCTTAAAACAATGGAGGGTGAGGATATATCGTTTGAGAATATGGACCCCTCACTGAGTGAGCTCAGTGAGGGGCTGAATTTTGGGGATATTGATGGTGAGTTAATGCTTTATGTTTCCTCCCAAAATGTATGTTAGTCTGTTTAAAACCAACGTATACAAATGATCATTCTGAATGTACAATAGGAATGTTAGGAAATAGGCTGGATGGAATTATGTGTAGAATCTTATTATTTGTGTTAACAAAAACAAAGTTGCTGGAAAAGCTCAGCAGGCCCGGCAGCATCTGTGGAGGAGAAGACAGAGTTAACGTTTTGGGTCTGGTGACTCTTCCTCAGAACTAGATCCGAAGCGTTCACTCTGTTTTCTCCTCCACAGATGCTGCCGGGCCTGCTGAGCTTTTCCAGCAACTTTGTTTTTGTTAACACAAATAATAAGATTCTACACATAATTCCATCCAGCCTATTTTCTAACATTCCTATTGTACAAAGTTGCTGGAAAAGCTCAGCAGGCCCGGCAGCATCTGTGGAGGAGAAGACAGAGTTAACGTTTCGGGTCCGGTGACCCTTCCTCAGAACTAGATCCGAAGCGTTAACTCTGTTTTCTCCTCCACAGATGCTGCCGGACCTGCTGAGCTTTTCCAGCAACTTTGTTTTTGTTCCTGATTTACAGCCGTTCTTTTGATTTTTACTTATTATTTGCGTAATTGTTTCCTTTGTTTACTGTTAGTTACCATCACTACTCATCTGATATTTGTTTACTAACTTTTGGTTATTGCACTGACAGTAAATTGTAAAATGTAGAATGGAGAATGTGATCTGTGTGTAAAATCTGTGATATCAGAATCATGATAATGTGGTAACTTGTAAAATATTGTGATAACAGAGCCTCTCTGATTCTTATTCACAACAGTGTGCATTTATATCTTTAACATAAAATATCCCCTGCTGTGCTGGGCATCTGGTATTAAATGAGCAAAAATTACTTCTTGTTAACTGTTCTGGACATTGAAGCAATCATCATTAGATCCTGCTTTAAACTCCATTAACTGATCTTTTTTTTTATCTCTGCCTGACAACTGTCTGAAGCTGAACCAAATTGCCCACAATTGGGGTGTCCGGTTTGGCCCTGAATTTAACTTCAGACTACATCTTCTCTCAGACTTTCTCCTGAGAGTCGCCAACACTATATGCTTCCTCCTTCTCAACATTGTCTATTTCTGCCATGGCCTGTGCTCAGTTACTGAAAACCTCATCTGTACTTTTGTTAGTTTTAGATTTGCCTATGCTAGTGATCAATTGGCCAGCTTTCCATCTTCCACACTCGATGTACTTAAACACATCCGAGTTCTACTGCCCATGACTTAACCTGCACCAAATGCTGTTCATTTGTCATCTTGCTCTTGCTGCAGTACATCAGTTCCTGCTTTGGCAATTCTGGATTACAAATACCTCATTTCCTTTCAAGGTCTTCAATTATTGTTGCTTGTTTATCCCTATTTCCTTCACCCCATTATTGGTAGCCATGGTTTCAATAATTTATCCTATGTTCTGCAGTTTTCATCTGAAGCTGATCACTGCATTTGTCTTTACCGAGGGCCTGCTTAAAACCTGCCTTTTTGATCTGGTTTTTGTCTTAAATCCTGCTTCTTTGACTTGGTGTCAATATTTTGTCTGAAAGTGCTCAATGGAATATTAAGCTAAATCAAAGCTACTATATAAATGCCGTTCATTGCTATTTGGTTGCTTTACTCAGGAATGATCTATCAGTTTGATACCAAAAGAGAACATTTTGCCAGATGCTGGCTGAAATAATGGATTTTGAAGAATGAGTAGGTACTGGCATTTATGGCAGAATCTAATGATTTTGGCTTTGATAGTCCAAGTACTTAATTGAAAGAAATTTTTTCTTATACAATTGGAATTCTGTTCATCAAATACAAAATAAATAATTAACCTTTTGACTTTTTTAAAAAAGAGATCCACTCTCAATTTTATTTTTATTACATTGCTAAGTTCATATATTTCTTCATGTCAACTAACCTATAAAATACAGGACAAACCAACTTATTGATAGACTAAAACCCTTTTCATTTTATAACCTTTGCCCATTTGAAGGATGCCTTGAGGGCATGAAAGATATTAAGTATGTAAGTTTTTTTTGTGAATTAAAGTCTCTGATCATCTTTGGAGAAAATATTGATGGGAATTGGCAGCACGGTGGCTCAGTGATTAGCACTGCAGCTTCACAGTGCCAGGGACTTGGGTTCGATTCCAGCCTCGGGTGACTGCGTGTGGAGTTTGCACATTCTCCCTGTGTCTGCGTGGGTTTCCTCTGGGTGCTCCGGTTTCCTCCCACAGCCCAAAGATGTGCAGATTAGGTGGATCGGCCATGCTAAATTGTCTGTAGTGTTCAGGGGTATGTGGATTTTTGGGGGATGGGGATGGGTCTAGGTGGAAGGTTCAAAGGGCAATGTGGACTTGTTGGGCCAAAGGGCCTGTTTCCATACTGTAGGGAATCTATTCAAGAATGAGGTGGAGTAGCATGGGAGGAGGCTCCGGAAAAGCATGTAAACTGACACAGACTAGGATGGTAACTTTTCTGTGATGGAATCTGGTCTGTCACCTTGAAAACAAACCAAACTCCATCATCAGCATTAATAAGGATATATCACTTGGTTTACTGTAAAATTTGATGGCCACAGATTAGCATCTGTTATAGTCATAGTATTACAATTTGTTCTCGCCTTTGAGCATTTGCTGATGCAAGCCATGTAGTCAGCTGTAGCTCAGTTGGTTGCACTGTTGCCTCTTATCACAAATTTATGGGCTCAAGTCCCACTGCAGCGGACTTGATTACAAAAATACTCAGGTGGCCTTTTCCACAGATTGAAGATGAGAGACTGAAAATGTTTATCCTACTCTTCCTCTCCATGGATACTGCCTGACCTGACTTTTTCCACCATTACCTTGCTTTATTCTTGACATATACCAAGGGAATTAAACATGATTAGATGGGTTTACCAGCCTCGTTAAGACAGCTAACTCAGGCACAAAGTGAACCTGGGACTTTGTGATCCACGTGTAGAATGTTTGCCGACGGGACTTCCAAGAAACTGGATTGCCTGATGTTCTCCTAATGCTGCATCGTAATGAGCCTGGAATTAACCCTGTGTAAGTGTCAGCAAGAGGACTCATTCATTGGGAGACTGGTGGCTAGAAAAAAGGGACATACTTTAGAGATAATGAATCTCCTACTTTAGGACATGGAGACATTTTTTCTCCAAAGTGTAAGAGTCTGTGTAACATGTTTTCTCAGAGAACAGTGGAAGCAGCGTCAATGAATGATGTTTATCAAGGAAGATTTAGACTGTGCTCTCCTTCGAGCCTGCTCCACCGTTCAGCTGACCATGGCTGATTTTGCACCTCTGTGATTTTCCTGCTCTATCCTTGAGAAGAACTAGATTCTTGACTATAACAAGGGCGTTAAAGGGTTTTGGGGGTTGGGAAGAAAATTTAGCTGAGATTAGAACTGGATTGGTCAGTTCGAGAGGCCAAATAACCTACTGCTGCTCTTAATTTCTACATTTGTAGAACAAGTAATGTACAAATGTTGAATCCCAACTACAATTAAACTTCTTGACAACAAAACCTTTGCCTGCAACATTTGATAATCACAAGGGTTAAAACAGAATTACATATACTTTTTCTGGCTAAGGTTCTGTGAAGTAATGGGATAGATATTGCTTCTTCTTACCTGTTCAAAAGTTGATATCTGACACTATGTTGCAGTGCCAGCACAAACTGAGACTGACTCACAATCTGAGGGGTGAGTGTGCCATGACTGACCAAAGGCTGCCAGAGCCTAACAAGCTCCTTGCTTATAAATTCCAGCCTGGAAACCCTAACTGTGCAGACACAGGTTCGCCCATGCCTGTGTAGATAACAAAACGAGACAGTGCTAGTTAGAAAAACATATCTGCCCATGGCAGTGTAGAAAAGCTGTGGAATGAGAACTTGAGCACAAAAAAAGACCAGTAACACTGCAGAAGAACTCCCTTCTTTCTTGCAGATTTCAAGTTCCATTTTATCCTGCAGCGAGAGAACCAAAACCATTGAAAGCACAACATGGATTGTGGCACTTTATGGAAAGATCACCTGCACTGACACCAAGCAGTGGGCTATTGGGAATGATGAGAAAACGCCTAATTAAAGAGATTCCATTGATGGTCTTAAAGTGAAGTGGGAGAAATTCCAAAGCTTGGGAACTGGACACCTGAAAATATTAGAGCAAAGAGTATGAGAAATGTCTAAAATGATGGTGTCAGCAGAACAAAGAATTCTTTGAAGAGACATGGTTAAGTTGCGATTTAAGCATGAGAGTGTGAATTTAATTTTGAGGAAGGAACTAACTTGGGCCACTGATCACACGAGTAATAGGTGGATGGCACTTGGTGTGAGTTCGAAACAGGCAGCAAAGTTTTGAATGAGATGCAGATACAAGATAGGAGGCTGGCCCAACAGCTTTGGATGTAAAGGAAACAAAAGTTTGAACACAGATTTCTGTGGTAGATAGTTGCTATGTTTTGGTGTTTAAACAAGAGAAGGGAATGTTTCTGTACCTTACTGGTTCCTGAGAATAAACTAAACTCCATTATCTCCATCACTAAGTTTTGACAGCCACAACATTGGATCTCAATATGATTGTTGCATAACAATCTGTTTTCTGAAGCCTTTGAGGAACATTCACTAATGGAAGCAACGTAGTCAGCCATAGTTCAGTTGATTGAACACTTGCCTCAAGTCATGAGGTTCTGGGTTTAAGCCTCACTCCAGGACTTGCATACAAAATGCGGGTGTACGTTGCACTGCACTACTGAGAGAGTGCTGAACTGTCTGAGGTGCCATCTTTTAGAGTCTGCTTCCCCAAGACATAGATGTTAAAAGATTCCAATGCACTGTTTTGAAGAAAACAGGAGAATTCTCCCTGGTGCTTTTTGTCAATATTTGTTCCTCATTCATTACCATACTGTGGTTGGTTCGCTTGCCGAGCTCTCTGAGTGAACCAACCACAGCGCCCACAACCCGAGCTACAGCTCTACTGAAAAACCTCATTCATTGTCAGTAAAAGACTAATGACATGGTCATTATGTTTGTAGGAGCTAACAGTTTCCAAAATGGCTGTCGGGTTTTCTTCATTACAACTATAACTACAGTTGAAAAATTCTTCATTGATTTTGAGACACGTGTTGCTTACAGAATGTGTTCTGTAGAAATCAGGATTGGAAATAGACAGTTCAGCCATTCAGGCCCACTCTGCCATCTGAAATGATCATGGTTGATCTTATTGTGGCCTCAACTCCACTTTCCTGCTCCCCATAGCCGTTTAACCTGCATTTCATCTGAAACATATCTATTTCTTTCTTGAATCTGTTGATTTTGCCTCCACTGTACACTGGTATAAATTGTTACACATTTGGAAGGAATTTCATTAATAAAAATGTGGATGAAACTTTTTTGAAAAATTACAAAGTTATCTCACTATTGAGGAAAAAGATTTGCAACAGACAATAAATTATTGCTGTCATCTCATGGCCACTGATGCTCAAGAAGAGACTCATCAAGACTGAAAATTAAGTATGAAGGAATCTGATTCTTATCTTCCTCTGTATTCTCTTTACAGAAATGCTGCAGTTTGTCAATGGCCAAGTTGGAGACTTTCCTGACCTATTTGATGAACAATTCAGTGGTGGGCTGACAGGGTGTGACAAGCTCGATCAACCTCCCATCACCACACAGCAGCAACCAGTTCAACAAATACAACTCCAACAGCAACAACTAACTCAACAAGCTGTTCAGCTGTCCACATCGTCAACTCTGTCACAGACTCCACCTGCTTCCCAAAAAACTACCCCAGCACTTCAACCTCGTCCACCAGCACAGGCACAGCCTCCACAACAAACGTTCATGATAGCTTCAAATTTTACCTCAACCCCTACACAGACTCGCTTCATCCAGCAACCAGTGCTAACCTACCAGAATCAAGGTGGATTTTCAGGTATTCTCATGCTAGAGCTCGGGTGTGGCGGTGTGTCAGTGTGGCTCTAGGTCGCATCAACAAAATGGTGGAAGGCTGTTTGAACTTCGTTTAGAGCTTATTATTTACACCTCAGATGTAGGCCTTTCAGCCTAACTCTGTTTTTATGCCTGACATGAATTTCTCCTCACATTGGCAAACTCCTTTCTCTCTTGTTTCTCCTGCATATGTTTAAATTAATCTACTATTTTCCTCAATCACTCCGCATGACAATAAGTTCTAAATTTTAACCACTCTTTGCATAAAGAAGGTTCTGATGGTATTATCCACTCTTCAGTGTAGCTAGGTACAAGTCACAATATTAAATAATTCTAAATCTTGAATTCCTTATCGGATTTATTAATGATTATCTCGTATTTATGGTCCCTATTTTTAGACTGCTATACAAATGGAAGCTATGTTGTCTACACCTGAACATAATAAAATTATTTTTGGAAATTGGTTGTCACTAGCAAGACCAGCATTTGTTCCTTATTCCTACTTGTCTTTTCAGAAAGCCGTTAGGAATCAGCTGTATTGCTGTACGTCGTATGTAAACCAGACAGGGGTGATAGAATCCCTTTCCTCAAGGACATTGTGATCCAGTTGGCATTTTACAATAGCCTGCTGTAACCAACACAGTCAATATTACTGGGACTCACTTTCAACTCAGTTTTAATTAATTGAATTCAAACCCACCAGTGCGATGGTGGGATTTGAACCGAAAGCATTAGGCTGGGCCTCTATTATTAGTCCAGTGATATTATCACAATGCCATCATCTCCCGCTAAATGGATCAGGCTTTTATTTTCCAGAGAGAGAAACTCCAGCTTATTTGGCAGTCCTGATATAAGCTATGAAAAATGTCATTTTTAATTACCTCAGCACAGGATTATTGGTCTTTATGTTAAGACATTTTAGCCTAATTTCGATCTTGTTGCATAAAAATACAATAATTAACAATGATACGTTCTTTTTGAAGTCAGTCAGAATGGAATTAGTAAGCAGGGACAAAGTGATGAGTTGCTGGTAAATTCTTGTAGACGATTACAGAGTGGGAAATGACAGACCTGAAAATGAGTCACTTCCTTCTAATTTAGTTTGGAAAGTCATGTGTTGTGCAGGTGGTGACAAATAGCTTTGTGGTTTCACAGAAGTAGAATACATCTTACACCATGGTGAAACTGCAGGGGAAGTGTTTGTTTTGGAATGGCATTCTACAGGGGAGAAGGGCTCTTCTGACTGTTGCCGCACATAATGGCAGTTCATCGTAGGTAAGCCCAGAAACAAAGTGTGAAGGTGGATGAACACAGCAGGCCAAGCAGCATCTCAGGAGCACAAAAGCTGATGTTTCAGGCCCAGACCCTTCATCAGAGAGGTCTCTGAAGGGTCTGGGCCCGAAACGTCAGCTTTTGTGCTCCTGAGTTGCTGCTTGGCCTGCTGTGTTCATCCAGCTTCACACTTTGTTATCTTGGATTCTCCAGCATCTGTAGTTCCCATTATCACTTTGACTGGAAGGACATTCTTCCTGGTTTGCACCCATGCTCACTTTGCAGTGAGACCACTGCTCAGTTGCAGAAGCTCTCTCGAGGTTTCTTGTGACAGTGCTTTTGCCACTTCTGAACTTTGCTGATTCGGGTCTAGACCCTAAACGTCAGCTTTTGTACTCCTAAGATACTGCTTGGCCTGCTGTGTTAATCCAGCCTGATACCTTCTCACATGTGCCTTGGTTACATATTTCATTGACACTGGAATAACTGCTTGGTAGTACAGAACTTAAACACTGCTAAAAAGAAACCAGAAGTCAGGGCCTTTTGTTTTACATTCATTAGGATTCAACACAAAGAGCAGACTTGAACAAAGGGGATACCTATTTATACAGCATGTGAAGGGGTGCTGAAGCAAGAACAACTACTGCTGATCCCTTAGTTGTCAGTCTAGGCAGGTGGACTCTGGTCAGGATTATGCCATTGGAATGCAGCAGAGATTGGCAGTCTCCATGATCCATTTTCCCCCTCAGAAAAGATACATTTTATGTATGAATTACCTTTGGCCATTTAAAACAGTTCTGTGTATTAAAGTATATAGCTGCCAGCATGCACAAATGTATCAGAAAATCTGACTGATGCCCTCAGATCAGTTTCTGGTGTAATTCTTAAAACAGTCTGCATTATTAATAAATGATTTCCCATAGCAGAATTGCATCTAATGGTAGATATTAAATCTTGAATTTTCTTGTAGCCATAGGCCACAGTTTGGAAACATCTCTTCATCAACTCTGTTGAACCTTTTTACCATCATTGAGACCTTTACTGGCTCTTTCCTTTGCCTCCCAAGAGGCCTCAGGGTGATGGATGCACCGCGTGGAGTGGAGTGGAGTGGGTTTTGTATCCTTCCAAGGTGACAGCACAGACCTTTTTAGATTTAGTGATTCTGATCCTGATCCAGGGAAGAAAAGGAACCCAAATATGGTTTTATCCTGGAAATGGAGTGATTTTTCTTATAAGGATAGTGGTTAGCACCACTGCCTCACAGTTCCAGGGACCTGTGTTTGATTCTAGCCTCAAGCAACTGTCTGTGTGGAGTTCGCACATCTTCCCCATGTCTGTGTGGGTTTCCTCTGGGTGCTCTGGTTTCCTCCCACAGTCCAAAGATGTGCAGGGTAGGTGGATTGGCCATGCTAAATTGCCTGTGGTGTTCAGGGACGTTTAGGTTAGGTGGGTTAGACATGGAAAATGTAGGGGAATGGGTCTGGGTGGGATGCTGTTCGGAGGGGCGGTGTGGGCTTCTGGGCCAAATGGCCTGTTTCCACACTAAAGATTCTATAACCTAGTAGGAACTGCAGGTGCTGGACAATCTGAGATAGCAAGGTGTAGAGCTGGATGAACACAGCAGGCCAAGCAGCATCAGAGGAGTAGGAAGGCTGACGTTTCGGGCCCAAACCCTTCTTTCTGAAGGAGGGTCTAGGCCCAAAACGTCAGCCTTCCTATTGCTCTGATGCTGCGTGGCCTGCTGTGTTCATCCAGCTCTACACCTTGTTATCCCAAATATAACCAAATATTGACTGGGAACACTATTGTTCGAGTACTATAGATGGGTCAGTTTTTGTCCAGTGTGTGCAGGAGGGCTCCCTGACCCAGTATGTAGATAGGCCAACAAGGGGCGAAGCCACATTAGATTTGGTACTGGGTAATGAGCCTGGCCAGGTGTTAGATTAGGAAGTAGGTGAGCACTTTGGTGATAGCGATCACAATTCTGTTATGTTTACTTCAGTGATGGAAAGGGATAGGTGTATACCACTGGGCAAGAGTTATAGCTGGGGGAAAGGCAATTACGATGAGATTAGGCAAGATTTAGGGAGCCTAGGATGGGCACATTAGAAATGTGGAGCTTATTCAAGGAAAAGATCCTGTGTGTCCTAGATAACTACGTACCTGTCAGGCAGGGAGGAAGCTGTAGAGCGCGGGAGCCGTGGTTTACGAAGGAGGTGGAATCTCTGGTCAAGTGGAAGAAGAAGGCTTATTTTGGGATGAGATGTGAAGGCTCAGTTCGGGCGCTTGAGGGCCATGAGGTAGCCAGGAAAGACCTAAAGAGAGAGCTCAGAAGAGCCAGGAGGAAACATGAGAAGTTGTTGGCGGATAGGATCAGGGTAAACCCTAAGACTTTCTGTAGGTATTCAAGGAATGAAAGAATGATGAAAGTAAGATTAGGCCCAATAAAGGATAGTAGTCGTAAGTTGTGTGTAGAGTCAGAGGAGATGGGGAAGCGCTAAATGAATTTTTTTTGACAGTATTCACTCTAGAAAACGACAATGTTGTCGAGGAGAATACTGAGATACAGGCTACTAGACTAGGTGGGATTGAGGTTCACAAGGAAGAGGTATTAGAAATCCTACAGAGGGTGAAGATGGATAGGTCCCCTGGGCCGGATGGGATTTATCCTCTGGGAAGCCAGGGAGGAGATTGCCGAGCCTTTGGCATTGATCTTTAACTTGTCATTGTCTACAGGAATAGTGCCAGATGACTGGAGGATAGCAAATATGGTTCCCCTGTTCAAGAAGGGGAGTAGAGACAACCCTGGTAATTATAGACCAGTGAGCCTTACCTCAGTTGTTGGTAAAGTGTTGGAAAAGGTTATAAGGGATATGATTTATAATCATCTAGAAAAGAATAAATTGATTAGGGATAGTCAGCACGGTTTTGTGAAGGGAAGGTCGTGCCTCACAAACCTTCTTGAGTTCTTTGAGAAGGTGACCAAACAGGTAGATGAGAGTAAACCGGTTGATGTGGTGTATATGTATTTCAGCAAGGCGTTCGATAAGGTTCCCCACAGTAGGCTATTGTACAAAATGCGGAGGAATGGGATTGTGGGAGATATAGCATTTTGGATCGGAAATTGGCTTGCTGAAAGAAGATAGAGGGTGGTAGTTGATGGGAAATGTTCATCTTGGAGACCAGTTACTAGTGGTGTACCACAAGGGTCGGTGTTGGGTCCACTGCTGTTTGTCATTTTTATAAATGACCTGGATGAGGGCGTAGCAGGATGGGTTAGTAAATTTGCAGACGACACTAAGGTCGGTGGAGTTGTGGATAGTGACGAAGGATGTTGTAGGTTGCAGTGAGACATAGATAAGCTGCAGAGCTGGGCTGAGAGGTAGCAAATGGAGTTGAATGTAGACAAGTGTGAGGTGATACACTTTGGTAGGAGTAACCAGAAGGCAAAGTACTGGGCTAATGGTAAGATTCTTAGTAGTGTAGATGAGCAGAGAGATCTCGGTGTCCATGCACACAGATCCTTGAAAGTTGCCACCCAGGTTGACAGGGCTGTTAAGAAGACATAGTGTTTTAGCTTTAATTAATAGAGGGATCAAGTTCCAGAACCAAGAGATTTATGGTGAAGCTGTACAAAACTCTGGTGCGGCCGCACTTGGAGTATTGCGTACGGTTCTGGTCACCACATTATAAGAAGGATGTGGAAGCTTTGGAAAGGGTGCAGAGGAGATTTACGAGGATGTTGCCTGGTATGGAGGGAAGGTCTTACGAGGAAAGGCTGAAGGACTTGAGGCTGTTTTTGTTAGAGAGAAGAAGGTTGAGAGGTGACTTAATTGAAACATATAAAATAATCAGAGGGTTAGATAGGGTGGATAGGGAGAGCCTTTTTCCTAGGATGGTGATGGCGAGCATGAGGGGGCATAGCTTTAATTTGAGGGCTGAAAGATATAGGACAGACGTCAGAGGTGGTTTCTTTACTCGGAGTAGTAAGGGAATGGAACGCTTTGCCTGCAACGGGAGTAGATTGGCCAACTTTAGATACATTTAAGTCGTCATTGGATAAGCATATGGACGTACATGGAATAGTGTAGGTTAGATGGGCTTCAGGTTGGTATGACAGGTCGGCACAACATCGAGGGCCGAAGGGCCTGTACTGTGCTGTTATGTTCTATGTTCTATAACCTACCCTATCTACACTTGTCACGTCACCAATCATTAAAAATCAAAGCATAGAATTTAAAATGTGGCCAGATCTGCAAGTCAAGATTTGGTTTAACATCATACAAAAGATAACACCACCCCAGTCGGTGAGTATTTATCTGTTAAAGTGATTGAGAACCATAATCATTAACCTGCATTACTACTTTGTGATTTGTGAACCTGGACCTCTTTTTATTCCATTGCCACAGTTAAACACGTGCTTTCCAAGGCATATGTGACCACTCATGCTTCCTACCAAAATTCACTACCCCATGCCTAAATTGGAATTAAGTTGCCCATTAAGCATCCATTCTGCAAGTTTACTGAAGTCACTTGTGTTTTAGATAGATTTTTGTTTCAAGTGCATGAGAGAGAAACATGGAGTGTTGTGGTTGCTGCTGTTCATAGCCCAAGGTTTACTTATTTTAACCTGGATATTTTTACAGTTCTTCAACCGCAGATACAGAACCTGGTCACTTCTCCGCATGTCCAGCCAGTTGCATTTCAGCAGCAGGTACAGGGTCTGTCCACTCACAGGATGCTTACTTCAACCACCACCGTGGGCAACATTCAGACACTGACTCCAGGCACTACCACTACTGTTCAAACACTCTCGCCACAAGTACAGCAAGTACCTGTAAGTATGTATTTACTTAAAGTTAACCAAATTCATTTTCTTGATTTCTCTATCTCCTATCTCTCAAACTAATAATACTATTTGGAAATATTCTTGTCTAAAGGTAGACTGTGCTGGTTTCTGAGCTGGTGAAAGCATGGAAGTACAATATCGAGGAAGATGGCTGACCTAGGATGTATGATGTCAATTTAGAAAAATTCAGCGGCTTCAGAGCTGAGAGATTGGCTCTTGGAATCGGTGTATAGTCCCTTCTGAAAGAAATATGGCTGTGAGCATGGTTCATTCTAAAAACTTCCAAGTCTGTTCCATTAGTGCCAAAAAGTACCTTTTGTGGAATGGAGATTTTTGGCTGTCAATCAAACATCATGCTTTAGAAATAATTGTAGCTTGTCATATTTTCTGCAGCAGTGTTGCAAGTCTGCTTGCTTTTCACAGGTAATGAAGTCTTTTATTGGAGTTAACCAATTTCCTCCATTATGCACCAGCACAAAGAAACTTAGTCAGTGTATTCAAGAACTTGGAAGTGGATTCAGAAATAAAATTCTCCCAATTTTGCAATTGCTACCATATTGGGATAGGCTACAAGCAATGAGGAACAGATTCATCAAATAGAGGAATTGTAAGAATGAACAAAGTTGTGTGATGAGTGACAGGTGACATGTCACATGGGCAAATGCAAAATCGTGTCATTGAATAAGCATGATAGAATGGGTTGTACAAATTAAGTGGTATTCCAAGGGCACAACACAGCAGAGGGATCCTGAATTTATCAGCATATTGATGGCAGTAGAATTAAGAAGGTATAAGAATGTGGAGGAGTACAGCATAATTCTTCAAAACTGAGTTTATGATCCATGTTGATCCAGCCCTCCCTGAGACTGATGTAGAAATGTTTCTTGCGTTTATTTTGGAGTATGGCATTATATCCGTGGGCATTCTTAGAATGTAGCAAAATGAAAGTCCATTCAGCCGAACCAGTCCATGTGGTGTTTTTGTGAGCGCCTCCTATCATAATCTGACTTATTTAGTTTTATTACCTGGTAAATGCAAAACCCTGGAGTCAAGTGATCGCCTCCTTGCTAAGGTTTGAAGTGATTAGTCGTCTACTTAGTCTCTAGAGGTGAGACTCCTTGGTAATGTGCAACATTGTTTGTTTATGCCACTTCAAGTGCTTAAGAATACAGTATACGTTGGCTGTACAGGGACCCTGTCATCTTGATAAGCAAGATTGCTTTTGTCCTGGTACATCAAAACCTGCTGTTTAATAAATAAGATCTGTCTCAACAAACTTGAGTGACTTCCCATCTACCTGATTCCCTGATCCCAAGATGACTGCTGGTAGATCTTGCTTAGAAATGTGGCTCCACCAAGCTTATTATTTAACCAAATCAATGTAACCTACAGTTCTCTTTTTTTCCCCAAGTGTTTGTTAGCTGCTCTTAAGTGTATCAATGGAATTCATGTCAGTTACACCTGATGATAGTGAGTTCCACATTATCAGCACTTTCTGGGTGGAAATGTTTCTCCTAAATTCCCTTTCAGAGTTTCTGCTGTGTCACATACTTTCACTATTGTAAGAACTTCTATCAGCCTTCTCTTTATGTAAAGAAGAGGCACTTTTCAGTCAGAAATGTGTGTGATCAAAGCTGTGTGCTTCAACAAGATATTTCAGCTCAATTCTGGAAGTGAAGAAAGAAAATAGACGAATATGAAAACATGGATATGATAATTGTGATTGGTTGTGTGGGCAAAGGTTTAGCTTGGCTGAATGCCTGTTTATTATTATTAACAACTTATACAGCACCTTCTAACCTAATGAAACACCCCAGGACATTTCACAGGAGTATTATTAAACAAAATATGGCACAGAACCACAAAATTAATCTCTTAAAAGAAAACAGAGTTACAGAGGCAGGAAGGTTTGGGAAGAGAATTTCAAGCAGATATCCTGGAGGTTTAAAGAATGCTTCAGAGAAAGGAAGGGATGAGGCCAAGGAGGGATTTGAAAAACAGGGTGAAAGTTTCAAAATTAGTACATAGTTTGACAAGGAGCAACTATATGTTGACTATCACATGGATGATAGATGAATGGGACTTGGTGCAAATTAAGACAGGAGCAGCAGGGTTTTGGAGACCTTAACTTTACAATTAGTAGAATGTGGTAGACTGGCTAAGCGTGCAGTAGAACAGTCCAGCTGAGAGGTAACAAAGGATTATATGAGGTGGCAGAGGTGAATGCAGGTAATGTTAAGTCAGAAAGCAGTTCTAATGATGGCACTAGTATGTGGCCAGAGTCGAATGGTTTTTTTGTTTTTCCTCTTCTTCTGTGTTCAGTTGCCTTCCTTCACTTTGCCTTGGTCTTCAGTGATCATAACAACTATCATTGATTATCATAAAAACCTTTATGGTTCAACAAGAAGCAACAGCTGAACACGCATTGGGAATCATCAACCCAGAGATGTTGAATCTGAAAGACAAGCATCTTACTCTAGTCAAGAAATATATGCAAAAATATGCAGCTCTCTAATTGCTGTTGGACGAAGTGCTGAAATGATGTCCTGAAAGCATCAAGATGATGCAGTTGCTGTAAGGGTATTGGAATACAGAAATGAATTAACAGCCCAAGCTGGCAACTTGTTCAAAGGAATTTGAAACATTATCTCTAAGATGATGAGAAGATCCTGAGGTGTATTCATATAAAGGAATTTTTAAAATTTATCATTTATTCATGGGCTATGGACGTCACAGATTGGGTCAGAACTTAGTTCCCATCTGTAGTTGCCTTTGAGAGCAACTTTAACCTATTGAAACATCCCAGGGTGCTTCACAGGAGCATTATAAAATAAATATAACACAGAACCACAAAATGAATGTCTTAAAAGGAAAAAATTGTGAGCTGCCTTCTGGAACCACTGAAATCAATTTGCTAACCCACAATGTTACAGAATTTTGACCCAGTGACAAGTCAGGATGATATGTATCTTGAAGAGGAACTTGCGGGTGGTGATATTCCCATGTGCCTGCTGTCTTTATCCTTCTTGATAGTGGTGGTCATGGGTTTGGAAGTTGCTGTCTCAGACGCTTGGTGAATTTCTGTAGTATATCTTGTGGGTGGTACGCACTGTTGCTACTGAATATCGATGACAGAGGGAGAGAATTTTTGTGGATATGCTGTCACTTTCTTTTGCCCTGGATGTACCAAGCTGCTTGAGTGTTATTTGAGCTACACTCATGCAGGCAAATGGGGAGTATTCCATCATACACCCCTGACCTCACTAATCCTTGGCCTTCAGTGATCATAACAACTATCATTGGTTATCATAAATATCACCTGCCTGCAGGTTATTGACAGTCTTTGTGTCATAAGATGAATAACTTAAGCAAGATTCTTAACTTCTGACCTGCTGTCCTAGCCCGATTGAGGAAAGCAGGTGATTGCTCTATTGACCAAGCAAAGGTATTGAGGTTATGATCAGTCAGTGCAGTACTTGTAATACAAGCAAGCTAAAGAACCATTAATGAGCCTTGTAACGCTTGTAAGACTTTGAAAGCAAATTTGGGTAAATATCTGATCAAACACAAGAAGGAACATGGTGGCATGTGATTGAAGCAATACAAATGGAAAAACTGTTGGGAAGAATGGTTTGACGATGGACATTTTGGAAGAGAAGCAAATTGCTGTGAAACAAATCATGACCTAATTTCTGATGCAAGATCTGTTTAAAGTTGTTATGGGTATATTAAGTGCTGTTGTCTTTTAACGGTCTTCAATTAATATTGTTTTCCTTAGTTCAACAATGCTGTAGTTTGCTCAGCTTCCCAAAGTAAAATAGTTCTTTGCTGTTATTTGGTTTATTTATGGTTATGTGTACCTTGTTACAAAATACAGTGAGGACTTATATTGTAGATGACTGTTATTGCAATGAATGATGTTGGGATGGCCTTTAACAGCAGTTATGTCAGCACCAGGGTAGATGTTTCCTAATCAACATGTTCAGAGATGTTACTACACATCTCTGGAACAGGTGGAAAATGAGGTTGACAGGTAGGGATACGACCGTTGCACCACAAGAACTCTTCAGCACAATGTACAACCTACCTAAATTAGATGCTGCTGAGCTCATAGATTTAGTTTTGGAAAGTGACATTTGTGATTCTTTGATCAAATAGAGCTTTCGTTATTCTTTGATTCTGTGCTATTCCTGCTCTAAATTCTTGTTCCTGTGTATGGAGTACAGATGTAGTGGATGTAGTCGTTTAGAAGACAATTGATGTGCCCCTTGAAAGGCTTCAATTTTACTAACTTAGTCTGTGACAAAATGGCCAGGGCAATTTGAACTTGGGTCCTGGAGTGGAATTTGAACCTAGGATTGTTTGACTAGGATGTAAGATTATATCAATTAATACCTCAAATAACTGCTAAGAGTTTAACTGACGTGATTCACTTGTTCAAAATAAATAATTTGCTACTGGAACTCACTTTTTTGACAAATTAGCCACTGGTATCTGTGAGCTGTATAATAGCAAGTTGGGCTGTTTTCTTTAGAGTTTGGAAGAGTGAGAGGTGATCTTATATGAAACAGAAAAGATTCCGATGCGGCCTGACTAATTGTTGCTGCGATGATTTTTCCCCTTGTGGAAAAAATCTCAAACTAGTGACACATGGTTTAACAGTTACGGATCCTCCATTTAACACAGATGTTTCTTTCCCTCTGGTGTTTAGTCTGTGGATTTCTTTCCCCAACGAGCAATAGAGGTTGTGAATTGAATATATTCAAGGCTGAGGTAGACAGATTGTTAATCCATATGGGAGTCAAGCGTTATGGGGAACAGGTGTTTAGCTGTGTAATTGTCTTATAGGCCTTAAAGTTAGGTGCAGCTACTTGAGTCTGTTACACTATTTCTTAAGATTGTGGCTCTTGCTTTCTTGTGTGCTCCTGTTCCCTTTTGCCCTTGTCACTCAAAATCAGGGGAAGCAGGCTTGATTGGCTGAGTAGCCTGCTAATTCTTGTGTGCTTCTCCGGATGATGCAGTTGACCTTGTGAATGTGGTTATTCAAAGGGTTCAAGTAGCATTTAATAATAAACTGGCTAGCAAGATCAAAGCCTGTGAGGTGAAAAGTTTGGTGACTGCTTGAATAGAACTCTTGATGTGGAACTTAAACCTAGGTCTATTTGATTCATATGTAAAATTGTTGCCAACTAAAATAAGTGAACAGTGCTTTGATTTTCTGTTTTATTATGTCTTCAAGAGCTTGACACAAGGACTGATGTTGCAAGTGCTTCTGCAGTTTTCTGTTTATTACAATGTGTAAATTATGTTATTAAAAATATGTTCCAGTGTTCTGTTTTTGTACTGCCTGGAAATGTAGCATCTTAAAATGCTGCCCTTTCTATCCTTACCTTTGTCACATTGGGTTAGTAAAAGCTGGATCCCTGCCTTAGGAGAAATTTTACTTTTTAAACCACATCCATCTCTTGAAAATCCTGAGAACCTCAACTTGCCAAAGCTGAATGTGTTGATTGTTGCTGAGTTTGGAGTCCAACAAAGTTATCGTTTAGAGAGTACAAGGTTCAGAATCTTCCACAAGTTGGGGAATTTCATACTTTTCAACATACCCGTAGCAATCTTTGCACTACACCTCTGCCAGTCCCTCAAATTTTCCTGAGTTGGCAGTGTGTCCTAAACTTGGCAAGAATAGTTTTCAGTCCATCATTTAACTGGTAAACTGCAACTGGTTACTTTTTTTTAAACCAGTCATTAGATTCTGTTCTCATTTGTGAAATCAGCTTTACTTCTCATAACTGAAATACTTGTTGTTCAAAAGTTATTAATTATATTGTTGCCTTCATGTTTTGTGACAATCGGGTGCCTTTTATTCTATTCTAGGTACTGGTGCAGCCACAACTCATAAAGACAGACTCCTTGGTCCTAACAACTTTGAAAGCTGATCGCAACCCAGTCATTGCAGCAATGCAGAATCCAACCATCACAACCCTGGCCACGCCAATGCAGACAGCTTTACAAGTCCCGGTATGTTCAATTCAGAGATAAGTCATTAATAATGCAAGGTAAAATGAAAGTGTTGTTTCTTTTAATGCATGGTTTGCTTTAGAACCTTTATTCCATGCATCTACTTTCTGATGGATATGGGACTCTAACTAAACCTTGGAGTTCAGATGGTGCAAATAACTAATTTGGAAAGAATTTTTATACTGGAGATCACCAGTGACTTAGTCAATGGACCGGTTTGAAAATTCACCTCCCAATTATTGATTTAAATGCTCTCAGTTGGGTGAGCAAGGTGACTGTGCAGCTGACTATAGTCACAAGCTTTGGCAGGGGAGGAATCAGCTCATTTGTATTCCAGAAAGCACATGGGGTTGGGTTTAGTTTCCTAACAGGGGTAGGGAACTGGTTTAAAACAAGGAGCAAAGAGTAGGAATAGGCAGGTCTTTTTCTGAGTGGCAGACAGTGACTAGTGGAGTATCACAGAATTCAGTGCATGTATCTCAGTTATTTCCACTACATTAATGATTTAGCTAGGGGAACTAAATGTATCTCCATGTTTGCAGATGACACAAAGCTGGATGGGAGAGTGAACTGTGGCGAGGGTGAGAGATGCTTTAGAGTGGTTTTGGGCAAGCTGAGTGAGTGGGCAAATGCATGACGTTATAATGTGGATGAATGTAAGATTATTCACTTTGGTTGCAAAAATAGGAAGACATTAACACCTGAATGGAAAGAAATTGGGAAGGGGAAGGTGCAATGAAATTTGGATATCCTTGTACATCAGTGGCTAAAAGTAACCTCGCAGGTGAAACATTGAATGTTTTCAAGCAGAAGTGATTAGCCAATTTATTAAAGTACCAGAGTCTACACAGTACAGGATGTGGAGGAAGTGCTAGAAATTTTGACCCAATAGGATAAACGAATGGGGGATAAATATTCAAATCCAAATCATGTGAGACTTGGAAGTGGTAGAGTTCATCTGCATCCAATACCCTGATCCTTCTATATGGTAATGGTTGTATGTTTGTTTGCAGGGGTGAGTTTGGTGCTCTTAAAGAAACCATAGTGTATTACTGCAGTGCATCTCATAGATGGTATGCATTGCAGCCACTGTGTGCTGGTGGTGGGAGTAATTTTAAAAATGTCCTCCTTTCGAATATTTCAAATCATTAGGAAAACTCATTAGCTGGTGAAATCTTCAGACCTAACCACTTTTTTTTGTCATTGAAATGTTGAACTAAAGAAGCAAGTGTAACAGAATTGAAAATTGATGTGTATGAGATTGAGGGGCGAAAGCAAGATGAATAGAAAGCAGCTGTTCCTGTTAGTTGAAGGGTCAGTGTTGAAGGCATAATTTTAAAGTCCAGATCAGGAGGTTCAGAGAGTATTTGAGGAAAACTGTTTTCATCCAATGTGTGCTGAGAATCTAGAAAGCATTTCTTGGGAGGGTGGTTAAGGTGGGAAATATCATAACCTTTAAATAGTACATTGTGGAGCACTTGAAATGTCCATCACATTCGAGGATCTATACCAGTTCAGGAAAGCAGGATTAGTGCAGGGATATCAGTGGGCTGAAAGGCTTCTTCTGTCTTACATGACTCTAACTCTATTTCAAAGAGAGTTTTTGTTTAAAAAAGCGTTTTGCCTATTTTCAACCCTTGTAATAGATGGAGCAGTATTTAGAATGCTTTCAAGATCCAACAGAGCTCAAAATCCTTTATCATATTTTCCGATGTCACATTGCAACATGAAAGTGAGTTGCAGTTGGAAACATAATTTTTCGAGCTACCCTTTCTATCTGTTCTGATTCTTTCAGAAAACAAAGGTATTGGGGTCAACTTGCCTGGATGAAGTGTCATGTAATGTGAGAGGGTCCTAAAATGGAGGCCAAAAATGATGATGGTTTTTAAAAAGCTTATTTTAAAAAAACTGTCAAGCTTGTTAGATCTTGCGTACATGGATCAGTGGAAAATTACTTTTAACTTTTTCACCTCAGACATTGGTAAGCAGTAATGGAACTATTTTGACAACCGTGCCGATGATGGTTGGACCTGATAAGGTTCCAATCAAGCAGATTGTTGGGAATGGAAAAGCCCCGGTGGAGGGTCTGAAGGAAGGTGAAAAGAGAACAACTCATAATATCATTGAGAAGCGATATCGATCATCCATTAATGATAAGATCATAGAGCTGAAGGATCTTGTGATGGGAACAGAAGCTAAAGTAAGTCACTTATGATTTTTTTCATTCAGGATATTCTATATAATGGTGTATTATGTTCCTGAAGGTCATGGCTCATGAGAGTTAAAGGAAGAAAATAGCACACCATCAGCGACAGTCATATATATTTCATGCAGCGGTTTGTGTTTCATTCACTGTTCAAATTAATGTTATTTATTCATTTATCCTTGGTTTTGGTAGACATCTGTATTAGAGTGTTGTAGGAATTTTTTTAAAAATCAGGATATTTGGGGTTTAATCTCTAATTTTCATGTATGTTGATAAGATTACTTGGTTTTTGAAGGACAAGTGATAGTATAATTGACCTCAGCATCTGGACGTGACAATTTGAACCATAATTCAGAACACTATCAAGGTTTATATGCAAGTATGTTCAGCAGTAACTGCAATCAAGTTATCAGATCTATTTACATTCACGCATGAAGTACTTCTTTGGCATAAGCTAATCAATGCTGAGCAAGAGTTGATAACTTATGAGCAGGAGGCAAGCAATAATAAAATCATTAAAGTTTAGTTACAGGGCTTGCTCACTGCTATTCTTAATCTATATTAATTAACTAGACTGAGATGCACAAGGCACACATTTCAAAATCTGTCGATGACACAAAACAAACATTGTCAACTATGACGATAGACTTTTATGGATGGCACAGACAGGCAAGTGTAATTGGCAGACCTGTACCAGCTTAATTTAAGACCATAAGACATAGGAGTGGAAGTAAGGCCATTCGGCCCATCAAGTCCACTCCGCCATTTAAATCATGGCTGATGGGCATTTCAACTCCACTTCCCTGCACACTCCCCGTAGCCCTTGATTCCTTCTGAGATCAAGAATTTGTCAGTCTCTGCCTTGAAGGCATCTAATGTCAGATTACGTAGAAACAAAGAGACCTGAGTGGACGTGCACAATTGTTGAAGAAAGTAGTTTAAAAAGTATTTGGGATGCTGAGCCTCATGAGTCAAAACGATGTATAAAATCAGGCAAATTATGATCTTGTATTTACTAGCTCTACCACATCTGGAAGAGCATGTTCCTTTCTAGGAACCACATTTCAGGAAGGGTGGGAAGGCCTTTGAGAAAATGGTTCTGGTGTAAAGCAATTCAATTATGTGGATAGGTCACAGAAACTGGGGTGATTGTCTTTGGAGAAGAGAAGAGAAAACTCGAGTAAAGGCATTTAAAATTATGAAGAATCAAGACAAAATAGTTAGAGAAATTAGTCCCACTGGAGAATTGAGAACCAAAGGACAACAATTTAAAGTGAATGGAAAATTAACAAGTGGTGACATGAGGAAAGCATTTGTGTAGCTATGTCTAAAACCTTGAATGTGTTGCCTGAGAATGCAGTTGGGGCAGATTAAAGCATGACTTTCAAAAGAGAATTGGTTATCTCTTCAAATTAATTATCCATTGCAGAAGACGGGAACTGGCTGACCTTTTCCCCTGCAGAGAGTTGGCTTGGCCTCAACAGTCTCTTTCACTTATTATTTTCTTTATTCATGGCAAACAGGCATTGCTGGTCAGCATTCACTACCCATCCCTAATTACTCTGGAGAAAGTGGAGAGTTTTGATCTCAAATTGTTGTTCAAACTTGGGATGTGAGGACAACCACAATACTGTTAGGAAGGGAATACCAGGCTTTTGTCTCAGTGACAGCAAAGGATTGGTGATATAATTCCAAATCAGATTTCCAATCCTGAGTTTGATAAATGACAAGGGCCTATGAACTATAAATCAGTTCAATGTTATTGCTCTCAATGGAATCAAACTTCTTAAATTTATTCTTGGGATGTTGATGTTGCTGGCAAGGCTGGTGTTTATTGCTCTTGAGAAAGTGCTGGTGACTGCCTGCCAGACCTGCTGCTTTCTGTGGTGCACATGAACCTGCAGTGCTGTAATGGAAGCAGTTCCAAGATTTTAGCTCAATGAAGCAAAGAAATGACTATTTTCATATTTAGGTGGTATGTGACTTGGATGCAATGGTGCTGTTGCCTTTGATATTTCTCTTTCTTATATCCCACATCCCGTCAATACAAGTTGACCATCAATAGAAGTTACATGATCAAGACTTTTAAATTTATTTATATATCAATGCATGGGGACGGCACAAATTCATTGTTAAAAAATAAATTGCCAATGGAATGAATGGTCAAATTAACTATACCAGTCTGCTGTGGTGACTCTTTATAAGGCAGCTATTATTTTGATCCTTTTGTCAAAATCTTTTTCGGAAAGAATTAGTGCTAAGTTGCTTTTATAATAAGGTAGTTGGAGCTGTCAGAACTTGTATTTGCGTGGTGATTTTAAGAGTAAAATGCCCCAAGGCACTTCAGACAAGGATGATAAAACAAAATTTGACACTAAGCCACAGAAAGAAATATTTAATGCAAATTAACCAAACATTACTATCACTCATGATTGCTGCACTTGTCTCCATTTTGTGTGGTCAGCAGTGTAACATATTTCATTGAGCAAGACCGAAGCTTGTGTTTAAGAGATGATGTACTGGCATTGGAGGCAGTCAAAAAGGGATTCATGAGACTTCCTTCTGGGATAAAAGGAGTTGACTTATCAAGAATAGATAAACAGGATAGGCCTTTGTTCATTAGCGTTTAGCAGAATGAGGAGTGAGCTTTAGATGTCAGAAGTTCATAGAATCCCTGTAGTGTGGAAGCAGGCCATTTGGCCATTCGAGTCCACACCAACCCTCCAAAAAGCATCCCACCCAGACCCAAACACCCTACATTTTCCCTGAAGCCCTACACATCTCTGCATACTAATTTAGCGTGACCAATCCACTTAAGCTGCACATCTGTGGGAGGAAACCAGAGCACTCTGTCTAATTGGGCGGCAGGGTGGCTCAGTGGTTAGCACTACAGCCTCACAGCATCAGGGACCCGGGTTCGATTCCAGCCTCAGGCAACTGTCTGTGTGGAGTTTGCACATTCTCCCCATGTCTGCATGGGTTTCCTCCGGGTGCTCCGGTTTCCTCCCACAGTCCAAAGATGTGCAGTCTAGATGAATCGGCCATGCTAAATTGCCCATAGTGTTCAGGGGTGTGTGGGTTATAGGAGGATGGGTCTGGGTGGGAAGCTTCAAGGGGTGGTGTGAACTTGTTGGGCCAAAGGGCCTGTTTCCACACTGTAGGGAATCTAACCTAATCACTCCGAGGAAACTTCACACAGACAAGGAGAGAACGTGCAAACTCCACACAGACAGCAGTGCTAACCACTGTTTCCATTAGCTGAGGAATCTTGAATAAGAGGGCACAGTGACAGAATAAGCTCAGATGTGAAGGAATTTCTTCCCTTGGCGGGGAGTTAATTTCAGGAATCCTTTGTCCCAGAGAGTGTGGAGGCTAGATTGCTGCACGTTTTTAAGAGGTATGTGAATTTTTGAAATTTCATGGAATTGGGAGCTAAGATGAAAGATGAGTTGAGACCTGGGACACATCTGCTATGATCTTGTTAAAGGGTTAAATGGCCTGCTCTTGCTCCTAATTCTTATGTTCTTGATTACAAAGATCCAGCATTCTCTGTAATGGTTTTCTTTTGCTGAGGACAGTTTAAATCTGTTGTCAAGTCAGGAGGATATTTGGTGTGTAGCAGTAATGGTCATCACATAAATAGACAAATGGTTAAAAATATTTAAAATCCTTAACTTTGAATTGCAGTTTTTAGAAAGCAAAATAAATGTATTACTGTGTTGTGGTGGAGGCCAAAATAAAGAAGTATTTTTTTAAATTCTTAGAAATAGTTTTTTAAATATTGTGGAAAATTTGACATTCCTTGAATACATAGTTAGCCTTTTAGGGTGTTTAGGAGTAATTATGAAGTTAGTTGAAAATCTGGTCATTGCCTTCATCAAGGTGCAGCTTCTTCTAAGAATTTTTAGACCATGACTGACATGAATTGCAGAGGCACTTTCAGTCTGAAAGAACCTTTACAGAATATTCTCTGCAATAGAGTAGTCTAATGGGCAGCGACTTCTCAGCTTCCAGTATCTCAAAATTACTCTCAGTTCCACTGAAACTATGTAATGAATGGCACAGATTTTATTGCAGTAAAATAGCCAATGTACATCATAATGGCCCAGTTGTGTGAAATGCACTGTACTAACTTATGCTTATCATTCTCCAGAAAGTACCGTTTCAATGTGCCATGTACTGTTAAATTTGAATGGAAATCTAGGTGAACCCTAACATGCCATGTTTTGTAGATGAACAAATCTGGAGTGCTAAGAAAGGCCATCGATTACATTAAATACCTGCAACAGACCAACCACAAGTTACGACAGGAGAACATGGCATTAAAAATAGCTAATCA
Source organism: Stegostoma tigrinum (assembly GCF_030684315.1). NCBI lineage: Eukaryota > Metazoa > Chordata > Chondrichthyes > Orectolobiformes > Stegostomatidae > Stegostoma > Stegostoma tigrinum. Next base: position 4,416,520 of record NC_081391.1, read on the forward strand.
AAAAAACAGTAAGTAGTGCTAACTAATACTCTCCTTTTTCAATTGGATTCGTCCTTTTACACACTTACTTATTGAATACTACCGACACTTAAGTTAACTCTTGTTCAGAATGATGCTTTCAGGTGCATTGATGAGTAAATGTTAGATGTCAAATTTACAAATAAATTGACTTCTTTTTCCCTTTTACCAATTTACAGAGGGCCTAAAGGCACCAGAGATTTCCAGCCTTTTAGATGTTGATGTTGACTTCAAGACTGATGACTTCAAATCACATTTGTTGATAATGTCACCACCACCTTCAGATTCTGGCTCCCCAAGCACTTTCTCACCTTGTTCCATTGATTCAGAACCAGGAAGCCCTCTCCTTGAAGAAGCCATGGTAACAGCAGTTTATATTGCTGTCATTTCTGTATGTTTTTACTTAATCAATATCTCATTGACCTTAGTGGTACATTATTGAAGATGTTATAACTTTTTTCAAAACTTTTTTTAAAGACAAAAACTAGGCATTCCAAAGAGAGATTTACATTTTCAGAGATAAGAACTGCCAATGCTGGAGTCAGAAATAATAGTGTAGAGCTGGAGAACAGAGCAGGCCAGGCAGCATCAGAGGAGTAGGAAAGTTGACGTTTTGGGTCAGAACCCTTCTTCAGAAAGAAGAAGGTTCCCGACCCGAAATGTCAACTTTCCTACTCCTCTGATGCTGCCTGGCCTGCCCTGTTCTTCCAGCTCCACACTGTGTATCTATGATTTACATTTTGCTTTGTCTAAAAAGTTTATTAAGAGTCTTGTTTACTTGCCTGTCATGCTCTCAGTCTCTCTCACCTTCTTCCTTTCTTGTTTGATTAGTCCAAATGGTTGCACTTGCATGCAGTTTGTGCGACTACTATAGTGTGTTAGAGTACACTGAAGTCACAGTTGCTTTTACATGAATGTTGTAGTCTGTAGCTGTTGACTGTAATATGAGGCACCAATGTTTTTTCTATCAAATGGCTGACCAGAGTCTTTCCTGCTCTTATTGCCTGCTATTGGCATGGATTAGAGGAATTTGCAGATTTATACTCCACCTGTTGATTGAGTTATGAATGCAACATCCTTAGCCATCATGCCTTGGGATGAAACTTGAACAGAGAACATCTGCCTCAGAGGCAAAAGAACTACACATTGCTGTATAAGACTTCCAGTGAATAGTGTAGTTGAAATTTGGAGTTCTGTTGCTTCCAAACTCTGAATGCTGAAGAAACAACTGGAACTTTCAAGAAAAAGATTTCTAGTTTTTTTTTTAATTCAGCAATGATTTTGAGAGATTTGAAGGTACTGATCAACAATGATCTAACTGAATGATAGAGCAGACCAAAGGGCTGTTATGGTCTTGTCTTAATCCTAATGTTCCTGTTTATAGTATTTATTGTAACAACATTTCTCTATTTAGGTAAAGGAAGAACCATTGTCACCCTCTACCCTCGGTATGCTGGATAGCTCTCGGATTCTACTGTGCACCCTTACCTTTCTCTGTCTATCTTTCAACCCACTTTCATCACTTTTTGAGCGTTTGACGTACTCAACAACAGTTGAAGATTCTGGACACTATGGTAGAAATATGCTTGGAATTGAGTCAGGTAAGTATGTGTAGATCTCTTGTAACAGAATGTTTCTGTGTTTCCATGCTAAACATAAAAGATAGGAGCAGGAGGAGGCCATTCAGTCCTTCAAGCCTGCTCCACCATTCTTCATGATCACGGCTGATTGTCCAGCTCAATAGCCTAATCCTGCTTTCTCCCCATAGCCTTTGATCCCATTTGCCCCAAGTGCTATGTCTAATCATCTCTTGAATATATTCAATGTTTTGGCATCAACTACTTCCTGTGGTAATGAATTCCATATGCTCATCACTCTTTGAGTGAATAAACGCCTCCTCATCTCTCTCCCAAATCATCTACACCGAATCCTCGTATTGTGACCCCTGTTCAGGACATCCCCACCATCAGGAACATCCTCCCTGCATTTACTCTGTCTAGTCCTGATAGAATTTAATAAGTCTTTGAGATTCCCCCATCATTCATCTGAACAATCCCTACCTAGTCAATCCTTCTCTGTCAGACCCACCATCCCCAGAATTGGCCTGGTAAACCTTCGCTGTACTTCCTCGAGAGTAAGAGCGTCCTTCCCCAGAAAAGGATATTATAGGTGCGGTCTTGCTGAGGCCCTGTAAAATTGCAACAACACATCCCTGCTCCTGTACTCAAAACCTCTCACAATGAAGGCCAACGTACCAGCTGCCTGCTGTTCCTGTATGCTTACCTTTAGCGACTGGTGCACAAGGGCACCTAAGTCCTGCTGTAGACTCCTCTCTCCCAATTTACAGCCATTAAGTTAGTAATTGGCTGCCTTGTTTTTGTTCCAAAGTGAACAACCTCACATTTATCCAAATTATATTGCATCTGCTGTTGATTTGCCCACTCACCCGACCTGTCAAGATCATGCTGAAGGATCTCTGCATCCTTGTCACAGTTCACCCTCCCACCTAACTTGGTATCATCTGCAGACTTGGACATGTTACGTTTTGTTCCTTCATCCAAATCATTCATATATATCGTGAATTGGGGTCCCAGCACTGATCCCTGTAGCACCCCACTGTTTTCTACCTGCCAATTTGAAAAGGACCCACTAACTCCTACTCTTTGTTTCCTGTCTGCAACATAGTTTACTATCCATCTCAATACACGTTCCCCAATCTCATCCACTTTAATCTTGCACATTAATCTCTTATGTGAGACTTTGTCCAACACATTCTGAAGGTCCAAATATATTACATTGACTGCCCCCCCCCATCAACTCTACTATTTACATCTTCATAGAGTTCCAACAGATTTGTCAGGCATGATTTCCCATTCATAAATCCATGCTGACTCTATCTTACCCTGCCACTCTTTTCTAAATGCTCTGCTATAAAATCCTTGACAATGGATTTGAGAATTTTTCCCACTACCGATGTTCAGCGCTCTAGTCCATAATTCCCTGTTTTCTCTACCTCCCTTTTTGAATATTGGAGGGTGGCTAGTTTCACTCCAATCTGCAGAAACTGTTCCAGAGTCTATAGAATCCCGGAAGATGACCACCAATGCATCGATTATTTTTAGAGCTACTTCCTTAAGTACTCTGGGATGTAGATTATCAGGTCCTGGGGATTTATTGGCCTTCAATTCCAACAATTTTCCCAGCACCGTTTTTCTACTAATATTGATCTTCCTCAGTTCTTCCATCTCACTGAATCCTGCATCCGCCAACAATTCTGTATTTGATTTGTGCCCTCTTTTTGTGAAGACAACCTAAGAATGTATTCAGTTCCTCAGCCATTTCTTTGTGCTGTATTATACATTCTGCCATTTCTGCCTGAAGGGGACCTTACGTTTGACTTTACCAATCGCTTTGTCTTCACGTACTGATTAAAAACACTGAGCATCAGTCTTTATTTTCCTTGCAAGCTTACTTTCGTACAATATATTTTCCCCTTCTTAATCAATTTCTTGGTCCTTCTTTGCTGAATTCAAAACTGCTCCCAAACTTCAGATTTATTATTTTTCTTGGCCAATGTGTATGCTTCTTACCTGGATTGGATGCTATCAATGTTACTAACTGACAAACACCGTGAGAGATACAAGAGTATATGCATTGGTAATAATTATATCTCAATGGGTTCTTGGATCAATTCAACTATAGCCTCTTTCATAAGAGGGTTTTAATTTCATAGACCCTTCGAATTATGTATTTATGTAGTTTAAATATTAAAATGCTGTGGTTTGCCATCTCTCCGTTTCTGTAATGTACCCTTTTCTATCTGTTTTTAGGAGATACAAAACGCTGGTTTGATTGGATGCTGCCCACATTAATCCTCTGGCTGGTGAATGGGGTCATCGTACTGAGTGTATTTGTAAAACTCTTCATTTATGGTGAACCAATCACACGCCTCCATTCTCAGTCCTCTGTTATGTTCTGGAGACATCGAAAGCAAGCAGATCTTGATCTGTCTAGGGTATGCATTTCATTTGGTTGGAATTGAGGAGAAACCGTATGTAATCATAACCCAGTTGTTCCTTGCAATGATCTTGAGAACTTTTTTAAGACTAGAGGGTAATTCAAGTTGATGAAATATGAAGTTTTAAAAAGTATTTTACAGTGAATAACGAGAGCTTTTTGAAGAACTGTGGCAAAACTTCGAAGTTATAGAGTTGGCTGTATGTGCAAGTGTTTATTTGCAGCAATGTTGTTAAAGAGAGAATCATGCTGCTGAAATTTGTCATCTGCAATCGGCAAATGCAAGAATGCCAAACTTAAAAATTGTCAAAATTTGACAGTTTTGTATTTATTTTGATATAAAGCTTTGACAATATGTCATTCTACTCAACACTCAACTTGTACACTAACAGAGAATTTTATTCTATTTCACCCATTAATTTAAGTAATTTAAAGAAATTTTGGGAAAGTATTTTTTTGAATTCTATATTCATACGCTGGGGATCGAGATAGAATTGGTGTGAGTCCACTTGTTTGATGTGATACTTGTAGTCATTAACATGAGGTACTGTGTGTTGGTCAGCAATGAAAGGACAATGTTCTCATCATTGTTACACATTCAAAGCCATTGCTGCTAGAAGTCTGGTATATCTGAATGTACTTTAGTCCAGACATATTTTGGACTAGATGCTAAAAAAATTTAATAAAATTTGATTAATCAAGATCATTGAAATTTGGCAGTGGGGTAGCTGTGTAATTGAGAACCGAAATTCTTCTCATTTGACTGTAGATAACCATTAATGAGATAGCTGTGCCACTCAACATTCCAACTGAGAGTGGGCAAAGTATTTTGAGCCACCAATTCAATTGCTGCCCTTGTCTGTAAAATTGCCTGCTTAAGCAGCTCACCCCACAGCCACATAATGGCTGCTGGCCCTTTATTTGGCTTGAGATGCCACTTCTTCATTTCCCGTCACTTTCCAAGTAGCCCTGCCAACCAACAGTCAGCAGCTGTCTGATCCCTGCTGCTACTGCTTGGACTGCGTGTCCTTCAGAGGGGAAACGTGTTGTCATGAAGGTGAATTTCAAGTAAAGTTTATTGTTTCTCCAGGATTGGGCTGATAGACCTGAGTGAGTGGATTGAGGCTGCTAAAACCAGGTTGTTCCTGCATGGAGGGAGACCTTCCAAGAGTGACTTGACAAATGACAATAAATGGCTTCAAATGTTCTGCCCTCTAAACTTTTTATACACTAAACAAGAAGTTGGTAGGCAAGGTTGGTTCAGAACTGTTCTTTTATTTCTGCAATCGGAGTTTCAAATCCAGCCCAAATTGTTTGAAGTGAAAGTCTGCTAGACCAGTTGTGAGCCCTACATGAAATTGGTTTCAAGAGACTCAAATCCATAAGACCATATGACCATAAGACATAGGAGTGGAAGTAAGGCCATTCGGCCCATCAAGTCCACTCCACCATTTAAATCACGGCTGATGGGCATTTCAACTCCACTTCCCTACACTCTCGCCGTAACCCATGATTCCTTGAGAGCAATAATTTATCGATCTCTGCCTAGAAGGCATCTAACATCCCGGCCTCCACTACACTATGTGGCATATGAATTCCACACGCCCAGCACTCTCTGGCTGAAGAAATGTCATCTCACTTCCGTTTTAAGTTTACCCCCTCTAATTTTAAGGCTGTGCCCACGGGTCCTAGTCTCCCCGCCTAACGGAAATAACTTCCTAGCATTCACCACTTCTAAGCCATACATGATCTTGTAAGTTTCTGTTAGATCTCCCCTCAACCTTCTAAACTCTAATGAGTACAATCCCAGAATTCTCAGCCATTCATCACATGTTAAACCTACCATTCCAGGGATCATCCATGTGAATCTCTGCTGGACACGCTCCAGGGCTAGTATGCCCTTCCTGAGATGTGGGGCCCAAAATTGGACGCAGTATTCTAAATGGGGCCTAACTAGAGCTTTACAAAGCCTCAGAAGCACATCGCTGCTTTTATATTCCAACCTTTTTGAGATAAACGACAACATCACATTTGTTTTCTTAATCATGGACTCTACCTGCAAGTTAACCTTTAGAGAATTCTGGACCAACACCCCCAGATCCCTTGATACTTCTGCTTTGCGAATTTGCTCACCATTTAGAAAATAGTCCATGCCTGTATTCTTTTATCCAAAGTGCAAAACCTCACATTACTCACATTGAGTTTCATCAGCCATTTCCTGGGCCACTCTCCTAAACTGTCTAAATCTTCCTGCAGCTTCCCCACCTCCTCAGTACTACCTGCCTGTCCACCTACCTTCGTATCATCGGCAAACTTGGCCACAATGCCACCAGTCCCTTCATCCAGATCATTAATATGTAAGGTGAACAACTGCGGCCCCAACACTGAACCCTGCGGGACACGACTCGTCACCGGTCGCCATTCCGAAAAAGAGCCTTTTATCCCAACTCTCTGCCTTCTGTCAGACAGCCGATCCTCAATCCAAGCCAGTAGCTCACCTCAAACACCATGGGCCCTTGCTCAGCAGCCTCCTGTGAGGCACCGTATCAAAGGCCTTTTGGAAGTCTAGATAGATAACATCTACTGGGTTTCCCTGGTCTAACATACTTGTTACCTCTTCAAAGAATTCTAACAAGTTTGTCAGGCACGACCTCCCCTTACTATAAATCCATGCTGACTTGTTCTAATCAGATCCTGCATTTCCAGGAATTTAGAAATCTCATCCTTGACAATGGATTCAAGAATTTTACCAACTACCGAGGTTAGGCTAATCGACCTATAATTTTCCATCTTTAGCCTTGATCCTTTCTTAAGCAAGGGGGTTACAACAGCAATTTTCCAATCATCTGGGACTTTCCCTGACTCCAGTGACTTTTGAAAGATCACGACCAAAGCCTCCACTATTTCCTCAGCCACCTCCCTCAGAACACTAGGATGTAGCCCATCGGGGCTAGGAGATTTATCAATTTTTAGACCTTTTAGCTTTTCTAGCACTTTCTCTTTTGTAATATCTACCATACTCAACTCTGTCCCCTGACTCTCCCTAATTGTTGGCATACTATTCATGCCTTCCACTGTGAAGACTGACGCAAAACACTTAAGTTCTTCAGCTATTTCCTTATCTCCCATCACTAGCCTTCCAGCATCAATTTGGAGCGGCCCAATGTCTACTTTTGCCTCTCGTTTGTTTCTTATGTATTGAAAGAAGCTTTTACTATCATTTCTAATATTACTGGCTAGCCTACCTTCATATTTGATCCTCTCCTTCCTTATTGCTCTCTTGTCAGCATCAGCTCTAACTTTAAGCTCTCCCTAATCCGTCTGGACGGCTGATGCTGAAAGTGCAATGTGTTCTCCTGGTGTAAAAGGTGTCGAAGACGCGCTATTTGGCATAGTGGCTGGAATTTTCCACTGAAAACTGACGTCCGAGTTGGTACTAAAACAATCAACTGCTTGTTGGAGAAAGAAACTTCATGTGTGTCACCTTGGTACCTAATTTCAATATATTTGTAAGGCTTGTTCTTGAGAGTCTTTCAAAATAGTATCCATGAAGACCTGAATCTGTGAATTACATTAAATGATGTGATCAAGTTGGAAGTTGGAAATGTGTTTTTTCTTGCAGGGGGCCTTTACTGCGGCTGCAGGAAACTTGCAGACTTGTTTGCTAGCACTGGGACGGGCATTGCCTGCCTCGCGGTTGGATTTGGCCTGTACCCTCTGCTGGAATATCATTCGGCACAGTGTCCAGAAACTGGTGTTTACACGCTGGCTCTTAAAGTGGACCAGAGGGTTTCGGCAGGAGGCACAGGTCCAAGAGGAGGCAAAAATGAGTGCACGTGATGCTGCCCTAGTTTATCACAAATTACTTCAGCTGCAATTAACAGGTACTTTAATGCATTTCAACATGGAGTCTCACATCATATAAAGAGGTCATTTAGTCCATCAAACTTGTTCATTCTCTGAAGGAGCTATCCAATTCATCCAACACCTCTGTTTTCTCCCTAATCATCCTAAATTATAATCACCTCTAGGTCAACAGATTTGCTTGCTTTCATTAGTGAGGGCGTAGAACATAGGAGCAAAGTTCCTCTCCTTCCTTATTGCTCTCTTGTCAGCATGAGCTCTAACTTTAAGCGGTCCCTAAATTGGCAATCCGACTGGACGGCTGATGCTGAAAATGCAATGTGTTCTCCTGGTGTAAAAGGGGTTGAAGACTTATGCACCTGTATACCCACTAAAACATTTAATATCTCCTCCTTATTGATCTTATTAAGTTCTAGAACCCTGCCAACCCAGACTTCTGAATGGACCTCTCAAATTTCAAATCTAATGTTGATCTTGCTTTGTGTGCATCTTCTCTGCAGCCATAACTTTGTATTCCTTGCTCTGTTCAATCACCCTATGATCTTTGTATATTATGATCTGCCTGTACTGAAAGAAAAACAAAACTTTTCACTGTACTCTTATACATTGTTTGATTTTATTATCGTCACAAGTATTTCACCTCTGAGTACAGATGATAAGTATTCATTTTTTCAACAGTTTTATAGCAAAAAGTAATTTGGTAGCATAAAACTTGGGTATTGATGAAAAGGATACACTTTTCCAAAGCTGTTCCTCTTCCACTCATCTGGGCATTCACAAGAATACCAACATAAATGAGAATAATTATTTTGTATTGAGTATTGACTGGTAAACAAATAGACTCTATTTGGTAGAGGCATCGCTTTGACAAAATTTGTCTTTCTTGCAGCAAAACAATTTTTTTTAATGTTAAAGCTAAATTTAAAGAATTTTAGCAAGCTACTTGAATACGTTCAAGGTAATCAGGCAGAGTCAATGTGGTTTTGTGAATGGGAGATCATGTTTGACCAATCTATTGGAATTCTTTGAAGAAGTAACATGTTCCATGATAAACTGGAACTGGTGGGTAAACATTAGTTGGACTTTCAGAAGGCTTTGATAAGGTGCTGCACAAAAGGTTGTGGAAAATAATAGCTCATGTTATGGGAGTAACATTGGCATTGATAGAAGACTGATTCCTATTAGCCAGCCAAAGTGTAGGTGTAAGTGGGTCTTTTAACAGGTTGTCATGATGTAATGATTGGCGTGCCAGGGATCTGTGCTAGAATCTCACATTTGCAATCTATATAAATGATTTGGATGAGGTAACAGAAGGTATGGTTTTCAGATACGTTGAAGGTACGAAGCTAGGTGGGGAAGTAAGTTGTAAAGAAGGTACAAGGAAGTTGCAAAAAGATATTTATAGGATATGTGAGTAGACGAATATGTGGCAAATGAAATATAATGTGGGAAATGTGAAATTATCCGTTTGGCAGCAAGGATAAATTAGAAACATATATTCTTAATGGTGAGAGATGCATTGCTCTGAGATGTAAAGTTATCTGGGTGTCTTTATGTCCAAATCACACATGATTAGTATGCAAGTACAGCAAATAATTAGGAAAACTAATAGAATTTTTTTAACGCAAGTTGAATTGAATATGAATGTAGGAAGGTTATGTTTCAGTTATACAGGGTGCTGGTGCCACTGCACAAGGAACAATGTTGGTCATTCTGTTTAACAAAGGACATAGGTGTATTGGAGGCAGTTCGGAGAAGGTTTACTAAACTAATACCTGGAATGGGTGTGTGATCCTATGAGGAAAAGTTGGATTGAAATAGATAAAGATCCTGAAGGGCCTTCATAGGATAGATTGAGTGCGCAGAGGGATTTTTAAAAAAACAGAACAGGTGTTGCCAATTTAAAACAGAGATTAGTTAAACTTTTTCCCGTGAGGTTCAAGAGTGTTTGGATCTCTTCTTGAAAAATTTTGGAGCAGCGGTAGATAGATTCTTATTAAGAAGGGGGTTGAAAGATTACCAGGGGTAGGCAGGAATATGGATTTGAAGTTACAATTAGAGCAGCATGATCTTATTGAATTCTGGGGACAGACTTGAGGAGCTGAATGCCTTTTCCTGCTCCAATCATACTTGTCTGTGATTCCATCTCAGGATCTGAGATGGTTTAATTGTTTGGAGGGAGTTGAATATGGACAACCCACTTGTGAACAGTGACAGAGTTATAGGTATAAGATGACACAAACCTACGTGTGAATGTTGTTTTTTGGATGTGATTGCAAGAAGGTATTTAGAGAGAATGAGTGAAGCTGTAACATGTATTATTCTGAGGATTGTCATGCATCAGAACGCTGGGGAGGTGTGTATGAAGTTTGACAGCTTGTAAGTGTTATTCCAATCTCCTTTTCCTGCTCTCCCAAGATCCTTAAACCACTTGGGATATTGTATGTAGATTGAAAAGATCCCACACCTATTGCTCACTTCCTCGGTCTCTTCCTTTCATGCCTACTTAGTTGGAGGGGTTTAACTCTTCCTGTTTCATGAGCAAATGTTGCCCTAATTAATTCGCACAGATACCATAGCAGGATCTTTTGGGTAATAATCAGAGACCTAAGGAGCTGCTTTCTTAGGTCTCCTTTCCCTTTCTCTAATTGCTGAAGCCACAGAGACACTGAGGAGATATAGTGTGACGTGGCTCGGAATAAGAAAGGACGCAATGAGTGGGGACCATGGATGAGTTATTTTGACAATTCCTTTAAAAGAATCTGATTATGAGTCGTGATTCTTTTGAGGAGAAGCTGACCCAACTGCAAAATTTGTATAGAGATATGATCCACTAATAGGATCTGACCAGGTCAGAAATTTCCACAGCAAGGAAGATCAGGGCTGCCAGAAATATGGGTGTGAATTCTGGAACTGGGCCCCATTCACTATTTATACAAAGGCCCAAAATCTTTAAAACGCTGAAAATCCAGCTCAATAAATTTGTTCTCTCACTTGTCCTTCACCTGGAAGCAGTTGATCAATGAATGTTTTTGGATAAAATTGTATTTGCCTCGTTCTGAAATTCCAAGTTGACTTGAACGTTAAACTACACAGTGCTGCATAGGTGGAAATAATTTCTCTTCCTGTTTTTAATGTAGATAAATTGGTGCAGAGTCCAGTGCGTGCCATAAGCCTTGCTTTGTCTGCAGTTAACCTGGCAGAATGTGCAGAGGAGAAAATCCCCCAAACCCTCATGATGGAAATCTATATTACAGCTGCCATTTGCTTTAAAACCAACTTTGGAGGCAAACTGACCTTTTTATCGGTGAGTAGATGCTGAGTTGGATTATCACAGACAGTATATGCAATTACTGTTCATGTAATGTTGACGCTTAGCTTCAGGGCAGGGGATCAATAGGATTCTGGGTGTAGTGGAATCATAGAGTCATACGGCAAAGTGACAGACCCTTCAGTCCAAATCACCGTGCTGACCAGGCATTCCAATCTGACTTAGTCCCATTTGCCAGTATTTGGTCCATATCCCTCTAAATCCTTCTTATTCATGTTCTCATCCAAATGCCTTTTATATGTTGTATTTGGACCCATCTCGATGACTTCCATACACACAGCTCGTTCCATACAGACAACCCTCTGTGTGAAACAGTTACTCCTCAGGTCTTTTTAAATTTTTTTCTGTCTCCCCTTAAACCTCGTTTTATGTCTCGTTTTAATCTACACATGCACATACACACACATCTGCACACAGACACGTGCACCCTAGGCACAAGACATTGGCTAGTAACCTTATCTATGTGCCTCATGATGTTTTAAACCTCCATAAGATCACCCCTCAGCCTCTGAACTCCAGGGAGAAAAGTCTCAGCCTATTCAGCCTCTCCCTATGACTCAAACACCCGTCAGTCCGGGCAACACCCTTGTAAATCCTTTCTACATCCTCTCAAGTTTTACAGCATCCTTTCTGTAGAAGGATGACCAGAATTGTACATTGTATTTTAAAAGTAGGCTCACCAATGTTCTGTACAGCTGTAACATGACATCCCACTGACCAATAAAGGCAGGCAAACCAAACACCTTTACTACCATACCTACCTGCGACTCCACTTTCAAGGAACTGTGAACCTGCACCCTGAGGTCTCTTCGTTCAGCAACACTGTCCAAAGCCCTAACGTTAATTGATGTTGGAGATGACTGAAGAAGGTCCTTCTGACTCTGGACTTCTCAAAGTCAGTTCAGTGTGCAAGCTGTAACTAGGAGCCAATGAAACTGATCATTGGAAGGTAAATTGCAGGATTCATTATGAATGTGGAGCCTCAAGTTACAAAGATGTATGAATGTGAAAGGCCTCAGTCTTTAACTTGTACACATTGCTGGTGAGACTGCCAATAAAGGAGTGTTGTGAAATTTTAAAGGAATGTTGTAATCTGTTTATTTCCTTCACATTTCTAGCGCTATTTCCTGCGCCGAGCCCAGAAGGTCTCTGATCCAGGCACCCAGCACTGGCTTTTCCATCCCCAGGGATGCCAGTTCTTTGTGGAATGTGATTGGTCACTAAAATCTGCTCCGCGAGAGAGTCTCTTCAGCTCTCTCCGAAATCCAGGTAAGTAACGCTGAATAAGATGCCAGTACGGTACTGTGTCCAGTAAACCGACCACATCGCAGACAAACAATCTGTCTTCCCTTTGTTATATAGTTTTCTGCCCACATCCTTGAGTTTATGTTCAAGATAGGCTGTTTGAGGAGAAGGCAAGGATAAGAACTATCTTCAGGCTTGGGCTTCTTTATAATATTTTGTTTATCGCATATAAAGGCTAAATACTACAATACATGGTAAATAGATATACCAGGCTTTAATGTTACTGCTACATTATTTAAAGACAATTGCATAAACTGCCTAATTGTAGTTGGCCACTCCAAGTGCTTCTCTGCACATGTTCACCTAATCTCCTCTTTCAATATGCTGGAATGTATAAAACTTTGGTTAGGCCACAATTAGAATACTGTGTGCAGTTTTAGTCACCACATTATAGGAACGATGTGAATGCAGAAGAAAGGGTACAGAGATGATTTGCTGGGATGCTGTCTGGATTGGAGGCTCTGAACTATGTAGAAAGGTTGGATTAGGCTGAGCTTGGAACAGAGAAAGTTAGAGATCTGATCAAGGTATATAAGATTGAGGATTATAGGTGGGCTGAATAGGAAGGCACTTCTTTCATTAGTAGAGGGATCAGTAACTAGAGGCCATAGATTTAAGAGGTACAAGACCAAGAGGTGAGTCAGGATTATTTTTTCAATGAGAAGGTGATGGAAGTCAGAAACTCACTGCCTAAAAGGGTGGTTGAGTCAGTAACACACGTGTTATTTAAGCAGCATTTAGTTAGCCACTTGTGTTGCTATAGCTTTCAGAGTTTTGGGCCAAGAGCTGGAAAATGGGATTGGTGCAGTCAAAATGTTGTTGACCAGCATGGACACAGTGGGCCAAATAGCCTCCTGCTGTGCTGTAAACCTTTGAGTCTATGAGAGACACTTTGGCAGAAACCTCGAACATGGACAGCTCTTGTGGTAAATAACAGTGTAAGTGGGCCAAGGCATACACGAAGATAGGGTAAAATTAGACAGGGAGTACATGTGGAGAAACCGACACTAATGAACAAACTAGAGATCATTCTGTTAATCATACTCTTGATCGCCTGTTTATCTAGGAGGCTATTCTTATGAAAAATGCTTGATTTTGTTCCCTCTGTGTTAACATGATGATCTATTTGCAATAATGTCATTCCATTTAAACTAATATGTAATCTGTATCCATTTAGTCTGTGCCAGTCCTGTACCTGGAGATGACCACTTGTAATACAGTACTGGTTATTTATTTTTCTCTTGCAGTTGATCCAGTAGCCCAGGTAAACCAGGCATTCTGTGAAAATCTGCTTGAAAGAGCTGTGTACTCGGTGCTTAAGCCTGAGACCGAGGAAGCTGGGTATGTTCAATGGCATCATTGGTCTAAAATGCATAGTTCAGGTGGTCTGAGCTTAGAAGCGGTAGCCAATTTGAGAGGTTAGTGTACGGTGGCAAAATGAGGAGACCATTCCCAACACTTTGTGGTAACTGGTTTTAGAAAAAAATGTACTGATGACCTTTAAATCTGTTCCCATCGAGAAGGGAGGATGATTGTGTAGCTAGTTATAGTTTGGCCAAGGAATATGGCATAAGTATAATACGTTTGTCGAGTTGCCCTGTGTTTTCCAGCTTCTGTGTAGGAATTAACAAAGTCAGACTTATCAATACTATTAACATTGATGCTTGAAGTTATGATCCATTGTTCAGTTCTGACTTGAATCATTATCAATATAAAGTGTTTAGCAGGGAACTGTGATGCTGTACTCAATCTTTCTACAAGAAGTAGCTCATTTCGTTGAAAATAAATACAGCATAATAGGGGGAGGTATGACGTTCATTTTAATTAAATGAATAGAAAAACTGAACTTTTTTAAAAGCTTGTAAATGCTGATGTTCAGAGAGACTTACATGTGCTTATACAGGAGCACAAAGTTAGCGTAAAGGTACAGCAATTAGGAAAGTAAATGACACAATGGCCTTTATTACAATAAAGGCCATTGGAGTAAACAAATAAAGAAGTCTTATTACAATTGTGCAGGACTTTGAGATTGCATTTGCAATGCTTTGTGCACTTTAACCTTCACATTTAAGGAAGGGCATATCTGTGTTGGAGGCAGTGCAAAAAAAGTTCACTCGTGGTCCCTGCGATGAGATGCTGACTAAATTGGGCACATATTATCATGAATGTAGAAAATTTGAACATTATCTCCTTGAAACATGTAAAATTTTTAAGGAACTTCAAATAAAATCAAAATACTGCGATGCTGGAGATCCAAAATAAAAACAAAGTGCTAAAGAAACTAAGCAGGTCTATCTGCACCGGCGGAGAGAAAACTTAATGTTTTGATTCTGATGTGACTTTTCTTCGGAACTGGATTTCTCCTCCTGGATAAAAGCTATTCATTTGAAATAATGCTGCCTGATTTCTAAGTGTTTGTGATATTTTCTGTTTTTGATTTTCTATATAAATCTCAGCTGTTGTGAAGTAAAAACTAAAAATGCCCTTAAGCATCCTGTCAATACATTTTGTTCAGTTCCTGATTTAATAATTATAATATATTAAGGATGGTGTATTGTCTGTTGCAGGGAGTTCTCTAATGTCTTTGAGTACTTACAGTTACTAAACACATGTGCTGACACAACAAGGAGTTTAACACAGGCATTTGCCACTGATGCCAGTTTGAGAACAACCACAGGTGAGGATATAACCTGGAACGATTCAATTTTGAGATACTTTAGTTTAAACGTTATAAATGACCTGAAGTGTTCTTTTTTCAAAAAAGGAGAAACAGTCAATGGCAAAGTATCATTCTCGCCAAGTACAATGCTTCGGCAGATTATGTACGTTCTTTGTGAACTAATACTTTAGCAATTAAGACACTCCCACCTCAGCTTTGTGTTTGAACAACTGAAATTACTTGGGTAGAACCATACTACATAGAAGCCACTTGAAGTAATTGGTACATGTTCTTAAATAAAAAGAATGCTTTGTGTGAAAATATAAACATACTTTGTTTACATGAGCATCGTCATTAGAATAAGTAATTGCAATGCCAGTAAATTGATCCTCCGTCCTGTTGTCAGGTCCAGATTCTGTCAGTAAATGGTGGACAGCTGTTGTTATGTTTACTGTACACTGGCTTCAGGGTGACGATTTGAGAGTTAAAGGATTGTCTACTGAATTGGAACGAATCCCCAAGTCTCTGCAGATGTCTGAGTAAGTCAGTGCTTTTCCACGAATGGTATACAGCTAAAGAATGATGCCTTTACACAGTGGTAAACTTTTGGAGATCTGGAATAATTCTCTTCTGTCAAAATTATTAATGTTTCACTTGAAAGGAAAATCTTACACCAAAATAGTTATCAATTACTCAAATGTGAAGACGCCATTCTGCCCTTTGAATCTGTTTTTGCCGTGAGATTGATCTGAATCTTCACTCCTCTACCGACCTTGATTCTCTAACTCTTCCGATCTTTGCTACTAAAAATCTATCAATATCGGTTTTGAAATCTCCAATTGCTCCCAGCTTCAGTAGATACTAAGTGACATATGTCCAGTTTTTCATTATTCTTTGCAGGAAGAATTATTTCCTGACATCATTGCTGATTGCCCAGTTCTAAATTTGAAATCTTTGGCCCCCCTCTTTGTTCTATACTCTGCCACTGGAGGGCATTGTTTTTGTTGACCCTTTCAACTCCTTTAATCTGAAACACCTCAAATAAATTACCCTTTAACCTTGTATACACAAGCCTTAGCCCATATAATCAGTCTTCATATTTTAACCATTTTAGCTATGATAGCAGGGACTGAATTTGATTGAATCATGTTATGCCCTTGTTATTTTAATATTGCTTCCCCAAAATTCTAAAGTGAATCACACCTTCAAAGGTTTGCGATTGTGTGCATGTGCATATTGGTCCAGCACACTTATTTTGTAACATGCGGAATGACTTGTTCCCTGAATCCTGGTTTTTGTGAAATGATGGTCCTGAAGGCAAAAACGTGTAAATCATAGTGCTGAAGGCAGTCATTCCCCTTGTAAAGCCCCAATTTAGTTTACAACTATGTTATATTGTAGCCTGCACTCCAGCCTGTCCATTCCACTAGAAAAAAAAATTAATTCAACACACAAAAGACATATGATTCTTGTGGTGCACCTATTATTACCAATATTATTTCCTCATTGTGTCCTGCAACATTATTTCTAGAAGCCCACTACCAAAGGCAATTCTTCATATTTACAAGGCTATGCAAGGAAGTTTGTTGGGGAAACGAGAGGCTGATCAAACAACATTTCTACATTGTGAAAGGGCCAGTGGATACTTGTGGAACACTCTGTCTGTCTCCAGCTCACATCAGGATACCAACCTGCACAAGGTACAATTTTGTATGTTGATTTTATCCCGCTTTGAGATGTAGTTTGTGTGCCAAAGCAGCAGATTTTCATTGCTGCATCACCATGTGAATCTTTCTGCAGCCGTGGAAATTCTGCTGCCTTTGGCAAGGAAGGCCTTTATGTGCATGTTCATGTTCAGGGTAGAAGTGTGCTCAGGTCTTTCAGAAAGGAGGAAGATGGTGGCCTCTGTGGTGCATTGTAGTTGCATTGCATGTGCCAGCGATGTTGTGCAATGTGTCTGCAGTGCAGTACAGAGGTGAACCCTGCACATCGAGAAATAACCATGTTTTACAGTCTTTGAGGTCATCAGTTGGTGCCCAATTCCATCCTTTCAACTGAAGGGCCAAAGTACACGAAGTTTAGTGCAGCTGTTCTGGACATTTCTTTGCAATCACCACACTCCCAACACGTTTGTAAAAGTTACATTAAACCTACAGCATAGAACTAGATAATTTGGCCACACTGGTCCACATCCATGTTGACATTTCTATAGGAATCTCTTCCCACTCCTAACCGTATCTGCGCATCCTTCTATTCTTTTCTTCCTCGTGTGTTTATCTAACTTTCCCTTATTTGTACTTGTGCTATTTGCTTCGACCACTCATTGCAGTAGCAAGTTTCATAGTCCAAACACACTATGGGTAAAGAGGAATCTTCTGAATTTTGTGTTAGATTTAGTGATTGTCTGATATTTACAAGCTATATTTTCAGTCTCCTTCACAAGTGAAAATATCTCCTCTATATCAACAAATGGAATATTCAGACTTTGTAATTTTTAAGTCTATTGAGTTAAATCGCAGATTTGACTTTTCTGGAGATAGGAGCCCCAGCATGTTCAGCCTTTCCTGA
Source organism: Stegostoma tigrinum (assembly GCF_030684315.1). Classification (NCBI taxonomy): domain Eukaryota; kingdom Metazoa; phylum Chordata; class Chondrichthyes; order Orectolobiformes; family Stegostomatidae; genus Stegostoma; species Stegostoma tigrinum. Next base: position 4,434,282 of record NC_081391.1, read on the forward strand.
GGACAGTGTCTCAGGTTCTGGTACCATTGCTGTGATTGATTTCTTACACTCCTTCCAGTGCATCCCTCCTTTTTTATCATATCATATATCGAGACCAGAACTGTGCATGAGACTCCAAAGTTCTTTCAAGTTTAATTTCTCCATTTTCCATTCTATTCCTCTAGGTATAAACTTGCTTGGTTTGCCTATTTTAATGACCCAATTAACCTGTGATGTCATTTTTAATAATTCGGTATTGAAAAATAGAGTCACATCAAACAGTACTGAGACAAACCTTCAGTCCAACTAGTCCAAGGCGACCAAAACTGAATTAGTTTCACTTGCCTGCATTTGGCTCATATCCCTCTGAACCTTTCATGTTCATGTATTTATCCAAATGCCTTTTATATGTTGTACCTGTATCAATCCATGACTTTTCTGGCAGTTTATTCCATGTGCAAACCACACTGTGTGTAAAAATGTTGCCCCTCATGTCCTTTCTAAAACTTTCTCTTCTCATATAAAATATATGCCCCCTAGTTTTGAACTCCTCCACGCTAGGGAAAAGACTTCTGCTATTCACCTTGTCTATGTCCATCACTATTTTATAAACCTCCAAAATGTTTATAAACCCTTGACCTACGTTCCAGTGAAAAAGGTTGCAGCCCATTTTTGTATCTGAAACCCTCCATTCTCAGAAAGATCCTGGTAAATCTTTTCTGAACCTGCTCCAATTTAATATCCTTCCTATAGCAGGGCAACCAGAACTGCGCACAGTACTCCAGGAGAGGCTGACCAATGTCCTTATGACCTCAGCATGACATCCCAACTACTATACTGCAAAGGTTTGAGCAATGAAGGCAAGCATGCTAAATGCCTTCTCAGCCACCCTTTCTACCAGTAATGCAATGTTCAAAGAATTATGTACCTGAACCGCTGGATTTCTGTGTTCTACTTCACTACTCAGAGCCCTACCATTAATTGTATAAGTCTTGCCCCTTTTTCTGTTTTAGCAAAATGCAAGTCCTCACATTTATCCCAATTAACCTCCATCTGCTACTCAGCCCTTGATCCAATTGATCAAGATCTCGTTGTAATCTTAGCTGTCTTCACTGTTCTCTATGCCACTACTTTTCATGTCATCCGCAAATTTACTTTTCATGCCTCCTATATTTTCATCCAATTCGTTTATGTAAATGACAAACAAAAGTGAACCCAGTACTGATCCCTGTGGAATACTACTGGTCACAGGCCTCCAGTCCACAAAATAATTCTCCACAACCATCCTCTGTCTCGAACCATCAAACCAATTTTGTATCCATTTGGCAAGTTCACCCTGAATCCCATGTGAGCTAACTTTACTAATTTGCCTACCATGCGGATGCTTGTCAAAGATTTTACTAAAGCCCATGTAAAAAATGACAGTGGTAATCATTGATGTATAGTGAATACTATAAATCACCCAGTTTCATCACTGCCTCAAAATTGTGTAAACTCATCAATTAAATTATTCCTACATGGATAAAAGCCATTGATACCTGCCAAGATATATTGGCACTGCTGGTATTCCAGATGAGGTTAACCAGGTTGATCCTGGGTAAGGAACAATTTTCTTGACAAGTTGAATGGGTTGGGTCTATACTCGTTAGAATTTAGAAGAATGAAAGGAGACATTATTGAAATAGGATTTTTAGGAGACTTGACAGGGTACATACGGAGAGGGTGCTTCCCCTTGTGGGAGAGTCCAAGACCAAAGGGAATCATTTGAGTAAGGGGTTGCCAACTTAACACACGTGAGGAATTTCATCCTCTTAAAGGATAGTGAAACTATGGAATTCTTTACCATAGAGGCTTGTTGAGGCTGGGTCATTATCTCAGCCTGGAATATACTTAGACAAATTTTTAATCAGTAAGGGAATCAAGGTTATGGGGAAAAAGCAAGAAAGTGGCATTGAGATTTATCAAATCAGTGTGATCGTGTCAAATGCTAATGACAGAGCAGACTCAACGGCTTGAATGGCTTACTGTTGCTCTTGCACAGTATGATAAAATCAAATATTATCAAGAGATGACCTTCAACGATGTTTTTTGGCAATCCAAGCGAATTTCAAGCATTCTTTGTGATAAATGTACCTTTTTTTAAGAACAACACTAACTTAGTAATAGGAAATTCATATCCTAATTCTATGAAGTGAAATTTAGTCTGTATTGGCTGAGTTTAATGGATGTTTAGAGTCTTTTAAAAATTGCTATCGAATCTGCTCCCATCACACTTTCAGGTGAGATAAATACCGAAAATTGTCATAGAATACACTTCCTTAAAACTCCACAAATTGTTCTGCTGATTACCTTAAATCTGTGTTGTTTGCTTCCCACTGTCTAGCAAATGGATACTATTCCTTCCTATCCACACTATCAGAACCATTCACTGTTTTGAATGCCTCTGTTACATCACTTTGTTAGCTTTTTCTGTAAGGAGTGTGATCCAGCATCTAATTACTCCATGTAATTGAAGTTTTCATCCTGATATGCTAGTAAATCATCACTGCTCCCTGTCCAAGGCCTTCACATCCTTCATGTAGTCTGATGTCCAGAATTAGAGAGACAACTGCAGCTGAGGCTGAAGCAGTGTTGTAAAAAAGGTCAAATTTAACTTCTTTGCTTTGCATTCTACACCTGCTTATATAGCCAGAGATCTTGTATTTCTGTTTAAACAGACTTATAAGCTTTTTTCTAGATACAAAGATTTATATTTCTTTGATTCTGTATCCTATTTAAAATTGGTTCATTCATATTATTTCTTTTCACTTTCTTTTCCAAAATCTAAAATCACACATAATATTTATCTAACATGTGTCTTCTCATTTCATTTATCTGTCTGCATCCTCTTGAAGCTTGTGGTAACCTCCCTCATTGTTTACTGTGTTTTCTGAGTTTTGTGCCATCTGCAGATTCTAAATTATGGCCTGTATACTTTCAAATCTCAGATCAATGATACTGACCTCTAAAGGACTGCACAGTACACTTCCCTCCAGCCCAAAAAAAAGATGTTCACCACTACTTTCTTCTTTCTGTACCTGAGCCATTTTGTACCCGCACTTCTAAACCTGAGGGCTTCCAATTTGCCAAATGTCGAACGTGTGGTTCTTTACAAAACAACTTTTGAAAGTCTTTGGGTAAAAGAAAAAGACAGAAAATGCTGAAAAGTCAATACCACCAATGTGTCAGCAGATGTATCTGCAAAGATACGTTCATCTCGAACTATGTCAAAAATGAAAAAAAAATGTTAATTTTAAACGTCAGTCCTGCAGTGTACTTCTAACAGGACTACTGTTAATAAATAGTGGTAAAAACCGATTGCTGAAAACACTGCCATGTACTGAATGAGATCTCTGCTTATTAGTACTTTTTAGAACCCTGATTGTGCAGAGGTGTGGCTGATATTCAAAGAGCTGGCTAACTTTATTGAAGTATTACTATGAGGGGGAGTTGGAAAAGTGGGTCATTGTCCTGAATGCAATTAGTCCTTTCAGCTAGAAGTGTGATCTTATAGAGGTTTACAATGTAAGACGAATAGCCGAAGTCTTTTTCCAAGGATAAGGGAGTCTGAAACGAGAAGGCATAGGTTTAAGGTGAGAGGGGACCTGAGGGGCAACTTTTTCACACAGGGTGATACGTGTATGAAATCAGCTTCCAGTGGAAATGGTAGAGGTGGGTACAGTTACATTTAAAAGACATTAGGGTGGGTACATGAATCTGAAAGGTTTAAAGGGATATGGGCCAAATGTAGGCAAATGGGTCTAGTTCAGTTAAGGATACCTTACAGGCATGGACGAGTTGGACCGAATGGTCTGTTTCCATGCTGGATGATTCTGCTATAGTTCTGAGTTGCACCTTTATTTAATAGATTTATTGAATTTTAGAATGGAGAAGAAAAATCTCTGAAAGTGCACCATCTTGTTTCATTCTTTTATCTATCCTCATGCTCTTTATCAAAAGTTTGTTGGTTTCTAGTTGTAAAAATTGGTTTAAGCTTCTAGAGCTGACCAAATCCAAACAGCACTACTCCAAATTCAACACTCTGTCTCCATTGCAGAGACTTGAGCATAAAATCTAGGTCAATATTTCATTGTTTTGAGAGTGCGGCATGCCAGAAGTGCTATTATGAAAATTAAGTTGAGGCTGCCATCTGCATGTTTAGGTGGACCTAAACCTAAAAGATTCCACAGCGCTTTTTGTTTTGAAGAGCAGCATTCATTCTTCAACACAATTAGAGCTGTTTAAACGGCATTTCATATCATTGTTTGTTGTATTTTGCTAAGTGCAAATTGTCCACCATGTTTGACTGCAAAATGACAAGAGTAGCACTTGAAAAGCTGTTTAATGACTTAGTTGTTTGGTACCTTGGGATGGACTTGAATGCATTTTTTTTATTACTAGTGTTGAATCCAAGTTTCTAGGATTTATCATAAACTACAGCCTAAGCAAAAATATGTAATACAGATGAGCAAGTATAGAAGAAAACACTAATTCCAGCTGTTTAATGGGATTTAACATCAGATTTATTTTGAACAAGTAGGTAAACTAATCAATGCACCAATTTGATGTAAACATTTTATATATCTCATCCGTTTTGCTGGAAAAGCGAAAAAAGCTATTTAGTGGAATGATGGGTAGGGTGTGGGTGTATCAAAACTAACTTTCACCTTTGTTTTGTCTGAAGATAGCATTCTGTTTCTTTTCTCTCTGTAGGCTGTACAGTTGTTGGTCTGTGATATTTTGCTTTCAATTCGTACAACCTTGTGGCAGAAGCAGGCAAGCTCCAGCCAGGTAGTGGGTGAGACCTACCAAGCTTCAAGTGTAGAACTGAAAGGATTCCAACGAGACCTGAGCAGTCTCAGGAAACTTGGCCAGACATTTAAACCGGCACATCGTAAGGTAAGCAAGCAAAACCATATTCAATGGCATTACTGTTGTTGAATTCCCACTGTTAACATCCTGAAAGTTACTACTAACCAGTAATGGAACTGGACCAGCCATATAAATACTCCGGTTACAAAACCAGATTAGAGGCTGGGAATTCTGCACTGAATAGTTCACCTCCTGCCTGTCAACCATCCACAAAGCACAAGTCAGAAATGTATTGCAATATTCTCCACCTGTCTGGATGAGTACAGCTTCTACAACATTCAAGAAGCTTGACACCATTTAGGACAAAGCCTGTTTTTTTGACATCCAACCCACCACATTCCAACATTTACTCGTTTCACCACTGGTGGTGGCAGCATGTATTGCATCTGCAAGATGCACTACAGTAACTCAACAAAACTGTCCAAAAATCCATCCATATCATCTAGAAGGACAAGGGCAGGTGGTTGTGAACACCATCACCTGTAAGTACTCCTGATCTGGATGTCACCCTTTTTTCGCTGCTGCTGGCAGAAGCAGGCTAGCTCCAGCCAGGTTGTGTGTGGCTCCAGTCAGGAAACTTCAGAATTAATATTCTGAAATTTCCTTTCTAACCATGCTGTGGGCATCCCTATGCCTGAGGACTGCATTGGTTCAAGAATGCATCACACTACCGCCTTTTGCAGGATAATTAGGCAAGGGCAATAAATGCTGGCCTCGCCAGCAATGCCAACATGCAGTGAATGAATGTTTAAAAATATCTAACTAATCAGAGCAATACACTTTTCTGTCACACATAATATAACGAAGCATTACTATATCCCATATTTTCTTCAGAAAATTCCACATGTAGAAATAATAACAAGTGATTAGAGGAGGAAAAAATATTGTCCATTCTCTTAAGCACAGTATTCTAGTTCTCATCTCAATTTGTCATGTTTTCATCATAATGTGAGACAGACCTGTTATGCTGTTTAATTATTTATTAAGGCAAACTGTTCTCTTGGTAAAACAGCTTAGCAATTTGAGACTTGCGTCAATCCATTTTACTTTAGAAACCTCTTCTTTCCAACATTTGTTTGATACTAGCAAGGTCAATTCCTAAGCTTGTTTCCGCAGCTCCCTTCTGTGAAAGAATGTTGTCCAAAAGAGAGTGATTATCTATATAACATTTTATGACCACATTTTTCTCCTATTGCCCCTTGAATAAGATCTCCTGCAGGATATTAGATAGGTCCGTCCCAATGTCTATAGTTTTTACCAGTGCCAGGGTTTCAGCAGTGCAGGTGTTTAAACTGCCATGTTTATTTTCTTGGCTTTTCAGGCCATAGGATAGCATTTATTATTTTCTCCAACCAAAAATATGATAAACTGTGCTGTATGAGAATATCTATTTGGACAATTAGCACATGAAGCATCTTGAGTGACTAACTTCAATTCCTTTGGATCATCTAAGGCTGGAAACTTGAGTGTATACTTGTCTGTATTTATTTTGCTCATTTTTGAAGAGGAACAAGGAATTTACAGTCCTAGCCCAAATGAATCCCTGATTCAACATCACTGCAAAAATTATCCAGCCATTATCACATCAAAGTAGCACTCTATCATATGTTTATTTTGTGTTTATTGGTTTTTCACACCACCACCATTTTGTTTTAGATGTTTTTGCATGAGGCGACTGTACGATTGATGGCAGGTGCAAGCCCAACTCGAACTCACCAGCTTCTGGAACACAATCTGAGAAGACGAACATCACACTTCATCCAACAAGGTAATGCGTTTAGTGTCAGTAAGCCAGCAGCTAAGTGCTGGAAGTTCTGGTGTATAATCTTAGACAGTCCTGACAAGAAATGGTACTGTTGCAGATCTTGTAGCAAAGTCATCTTGACTTTCACAATTTTAACACTTTTTAACATTCTGCACACAATTTTTGCCTTTTCGATAATGCCTGTCATGGCCTCCATCAGCGTTTGATCTCCTGTTCCATTTCCCATTCCCTCGTAAAATGCATTCAGGCAGTTAGTTGTGGAAATTAGTACGAAATTTACGTGTCAAGGAGAAAAACAAGCCCATTGGTCTGCCTGACTTACATAGCCACAACATTCCCTCTAAATGTTTCTAATAACCCAGAATCCATTTTGTTGAAGTTCCTTGTCAAAATCTATTATGGTTGTTTGTTCGATCACCATTACCAGAATTTAATGTGTTTCAAGCTGACCGGTAAGATAGAAACAAAACACACAGCCTTTCTTGGTGGATAGTTTATTGACTAGCTCAGTCATACAGCTGTGATCCTGCACTCAGCGTCACAACGTTTCCCTATTTATGTGCGCTGAAAGATAATTTATAGTGACGACTTGTTTCTCTTAAGATTAAAATTACACTACAGAACTTGACAATGTGATTGAAAAAACGCCAGTTATCTGTTGCACATACTTAACAAAACAACCTTCATTTAGACACCTCATAATTACTTTTCTGTGAAGTGCTTAAGGTCATTTAATCAAGAAAACCTTTCACCAACCAACATCTGGCGATCTTGGGACAGGTGACTAAAGCTTGGTCCACTTCTACCAAATTGAAGCAATTAAAATCAAAGATGTGAAAGAGCCCAGAAATGGGAGAAAACTGTGACCTCAGAAGGTGTGAAGATAGAGGAAGTTCGTGAAAGGGAGCATGAGGAAATAGCTCCTTTGTGTCTACCTTATCAACTTTTTAATAATTAGATCTTAGTTAGTCAGATCTCCCCATTCAGCTTCTATACACCAGAGAATACAATCCTAATCTGTGCAAACACCTGGCCTTATAGTGTAACCTTTTTAAGTCCTCTTATCATTCTGGCAGATTGATGTTCCATCTCTTTTCACTGTCAATGTATTGAACCTTACCAAGGTGGGGTGCCTGGAACTGAATGCAGTCCAGTACATGAGTTTAATTGATTTACCTATCCACTGGCCTCAGCAATATCTGTACTTGGAACCCTAAATTTCTCAGCTTCCCACAATTTGGAGAATATCCTGTTCTGTCTTTCATATTTGGATGATCTCTCACTGAGTTCTCACCCTGCCAGTTTTGCTTCCACATTTAATCCTTTATAAACTTCAGATCCTATCTACACTATTGACACTGTCAGCAGATTTAAATACATTGTTCTCTGTTCCTTAATTTAAATCACTGAAAGACATAAAGCTAAGCTGAGATTCCAGTAAAAATCCCTGCAGGATACCATTAATCATCTAATAAGATATTCTAGTGACTTATAACAGCATTTACTAGTTTACTTCTCCTATCCTCCTTTGAATACTTCTGGTGTGTCATTTAAAGAGGAGGTAGAAAGGTTTTTGAAATATCAAAGAGCTGATGTCTATGCAGAACTGGCTATAAAGAGGAGTTGAGGGTTGGGGCAGATCAGGTACGATCTTGTTGAATAGTGGGGCGGTCTAGAGGGGCTGAATGTCCTATTCCTCCTTTTTCTTACGTTTTTTTATTCCCATCCAAGATGATCACCTTGCAAATTTTGCAAAATTCTGAAAAACAAAAATTTGGTTAATACCAACAAATAGATAACCTGCCTATAAATGTTAGCATCAGCATGAAATAATTTGTGAGGTGTACGTAATAATGAGAAATTTGTGGACCTGATGGCCACAAGTCTATCTTTACCTATTAAAAGACATGTTTAAAACAGTACGAGGCCTCATTTTTTTTTTCCTGTGTGCCATATGCCAGGATAGGAGGCACAGAATTATTGTCAACACTTTCTTTTAATGTGTAAATTGGTAGTATGCTGTCCTTTGAGGATCAAATCTGCATATTTGTGATACAATCTAGGGCTAAGACACCAGGGTAGTAACTGAAGGCGTGTTGCAATTTCAGAGGGTGTCCCCATTGAGAATGAGATGTTCAGTCGTGGCCCAGTCCTTCTGCTTGGGTGGATATAAAAGATCCTTTATTCTGGCCATTATTTAAACCTCAGTTATCATCACATTTTTTAAAAAAAGTTATCTACTCCTTCTCACATTGCTGTTTGTGGCAGCTCGCTGAATGCAACTTAGCCACTGCATGACCTATGGTACAACAGTATGACTATATTTCAGAATACTCCAACGGCACTTGAGACATCTGGTTGTCATTGAAATTTGTATAAATGCAAGTCTTTTCACACTGCTTTGTTTGGCAAGGTGCGCTGATTATACCCTCAGGCGACTTCAGAAGCTTTTTGGCCATCTTTTAAGCTGAGTAATAATTCTCATTCTTCTAGAACAGTTCAGCAATTGTCCATTAGGAATTTCTGCAGTTCCATACAGGTTAAGGATGAAATTTAAGTTGAAAAACAGCTTTCAATCATACAGCCAGTGTTCCTGAAACAGTGGCCTTTAAAATGATCAATTTTAAGCATAGAATCACATGATGGTTTGGTACATTGATGATCTTTGCGAAGCAAAATTTTGAGGTCAGTTTTTATTTTAATTAGATTAATACCAGAGGTAGCACAACAGGAGTTAAGTTCACATCCACCTGTACGCGTTTGGATTTCGAGTAAGTGAATGCTAGAAGTACAGAAGTAAGAGATAACAGACTTCCAAAATATTTTACTGTTTTTGATTGCCATTTACAGGTGAATTGGATGCTCTTCCAGGCCAGAGAGAGCGAGCAACAGCCATACTCCTGGCATGCCGTCACCTTCCCCTCTCATTTCTCTCCTCTCCTGGCCAGCGAGCAGTCATGCTGGCTGAAGCTGCACGTACTCTGGAGAAACTTGGAGACAAGCGGTCTGTCAATGATTGCCAGCAGGTGATTATGAAACTGGGCAGTGGCACCACGATTGCAGCAAGCTGATACGTGGGATGCCATGCCCCAACCTGCAGTAAATGTTTTCTACTCTCTGATTGAATCGCACTGTCATGCCCATAAACAATCAGCACGTGTTTCAGAGCCGTAATAATTTCCTTCTGATTAAATGCAGTTTGGCAGATTTGTTGCAAAAGATATTTTCACGTTCTGTCTTGTAACCAAGATTGCAGTATGTGTGTGCAAGTTGCTTTTCACAGGTTGCTGACATCGATAGAGTAATCCAGTGTCATCTTTTATTTGACCTCCATCTCTCCCCCCCCCCCCCCCCCCCAATTGTCCCCACTTCACTTACCTCTCTGATATGAATACACTACTGCAGATGACCATTCAGTTCCATTTGTCAAGGCTGCAGTTCTCAATCTGAGGGTATCAAAATTTCCATTTGCTCAATATTTTAAATAATTTATTAAATTTTTATATCCTCATACTTTGCTTTTGAACTGTGTTCCATCTTGCGACTGTAATTTATCATGCATGTGTTTGGGACAGTGTTTTTCTTATAGATTTCATATATATGTTAACTTAGAATTATTTTTTAAAAAATCAAAAGCCCATAAAAGCCAAAAATTCCTGTCCTTTTTTTTCGATCAGCTCTGTCTAGCTTCTTTCTCACTGAATAATATTAATACTTTGCCTGGAGATATAATGGATTCACCTTTAAAATCCTACAAATACTGTTCACTCAATGGCCTACCTTTGTAGATTGTTCTACAACTTTGTTAGCCTCTGGGTGAAAAAAAATTGCAGGATTGCTACTGTGTTTTAGTGAGACTGTATGCTTTTTACTGTTTCTGGTACCGAGGATCAATTTTATTCCTGACAAAATCGTCTTACGTGCTGAGGGAGGGCAGCACAATGGCTCAGTGGTTAGCATTACAGCCTCACAGTGCCAGGGACCCAGGTTTGATTCCAGCCTTGGATGACTGTGTGGAGTTTTTGTCAGTGGGGTTTCTGCTGGGTGTTCCAGTTTCCTCCCACAGTACAAAGATGTGAAAGTTAAGTGGATTTGCTATGCTAAAATAGTTCATAGTGTCCAGGGGTGTGTAGGATATGTGGATTAGCCATGGTAAATGTGGGGATTTGGTAGGGGGCTGGGGCTGGGTATGGGTCGGATGGTCTTTGGAGTGTTGGTGCATACTTGATGGGCTGGATGGCCTCTTTCCACACTGTAGGGATTTTATGATTTTAAAGCAGCTCCTTCCCTTGGAATAACTGAAAGATGTACAGTATTGATCTTTATGGAAATAGCCAAATTCTACTTTTAATGTCTTCCTTTGTAATTTCCCTGGTACTAGAGCACACCGAGTAGATGTGGACTGGCTGTTAACTCAGATGGGACTTCACTTAGTCCTGTTCAAAGACTTATCTACAAGTCACATTATGCTTCAGTCTGAATTGTAACTTTAGGCACATAGTGTTGGTATAGGATTAAGTGGACATTATAAAAACATCCCCTGCCTAATGAAACCAAACACACAGTCCATGCTTGTAACTAACAGCTAAAAACCCAATTGACAGTAACACTCATATTGACAAAAATATTAATTTTGAAAAGCTGGAACTACATTTGATGGTTTTTTTGGTATTAAACACAGGTCAGAAGGATAAAATATGGTTTAGATTTTTTAAAGCTTTTAAATGTAATTAATGCCAAAAACAAAATGGCATAAAAATGCGCTATAGGAGGTCCTGGAAGTGACTTATGAATGATCCAGTAGGTCTAACCAGCAACAGAAAGGCCACAGATGCAATTCATTGCAAAACCATTATTTGTTCCAGAGCCATGTCAATTTAATAAATTTAAAAGTAGACCCTTCTATCAAAATAGACAGTAACATTTAGTTAAGACGTGACTGCACTTTCCTCTGAGGAACAATGCAAGATTTGTACATAAAAGGCAGGCTCCTCAGTTAAATAGTTAAGATGTTCAGCATCCATGGTATTTAGCTTTTAGATAATTCTGACCATGATGAGTCTCTGCATTGTTGTTGCTGTAAATACTTAGTAAGTGCAAATACCTCATAGTTTACTTCCTTGTTGGACATGTGGAAATGTTTTTCTAATTATGGTTGGTACTTCATTTAAAGGATAAGTATCAAGAATGTGTAGATTGATTTTCAAGCCTTTTCTCCAACAGAATAAAATACTTCATTATCGAATGGTCTGTCTGAAATTGCTTATTTTGTGACCTGAACATAAACTTTTTTTAAAAATTTCTCTGTTTACTCAGTGTGTCTTTCTCCCAATCCAAATTATTCCTTTGAGTCTCCAGTGTTTCTCTCCATCTATCCAGCTTGGAGGTTTCTTTGTTGTGCTGATGCATGAGCACCATGTCAGTTCTTCCCCTAAACTGACTGGAAGGACCCTGGCAACTTTCAGCAGTGGGAGAGATGATGGGAGCTTGTAAGGCAAGTACTGTAATAGTAGTGGGTGACCTTCATGGAGATTGGACAAATCAATTTAGTGAAAGTAACCTGGGGGATGAATTCATAGATATATTCAGGATAATAGTGATTATAAAATTGAGGTTTGGTTAGCTAAGTTGGCTGGATGGCTTGGTTGCACTGCAGAGTTATGCCAACACCATGGGTTCAATTCCTACACCTTCTGAGGTTATAATTGAAGGAGTCTGCTTCTTAACCTCTATCTTTGACTGAGACATAGTATCCTGCAGGTTAAAGCACTACAGTCATGTCTGTCTAATGAGAGCACAGACCTTTGGTAATGGCAGGACTGTGGCAACTTTACATTTTATTTACCAGTCATAAAATCGTAGAATTTAACATGCAGTTTGAGGTGACAAATGCGTGTTCAAAATAGTGTCTTAAACTTAAATAAAGGCATTTGCAAAGGATACAAAGACAGAGTTGGCTCAAGTGGACAGGGTAAATAATTGATAAGCAATCTGGAGATGCTTCTTAGATGATAATTCAGTACTCTCCACTGTAATATAGTTTGTTGAGAAAGAAAGTCCCTGAGAAGGATGTACCATCCTTGGATAACTAGAGAAGTCCAGTATGATATTCAATTGAAATAAAGCTCTTGCAGACTCCAACAGCATCTCTCAATCCTCGTATAACAAAGGCAGCAGATACGTGGGAACACCATCACTTTCAAGTTCCCCTCCAAGGAACATGGCATCCTGACTTGGAATTATGTTGCCATTCCTTCATTAGTGCTAAGTCAAAATCTTGGAACTCCCTTACCAACAGCACACTGGGTGACCCTGCAGCTCACACCCACCTACTACAGAACAATTAGGGGTGGGCAATACATGCTGGCCTAGCCAGTGATGTCCTCTTGGCAAGAACAAATTTTAAAAAAGATAACGCTACAAAGATAAGGGGTAGGACCGAAGATTGAGAAATTTCACCCCCAGTGAAGGATGACTTTCTTTTTTCCTTAAAAGGAACTGGAGAATGAAAGAAGACTAGTAAAAACAGCAAAATAGGTAGGGACGCAAGTTGTGAATCGGATACAAAGAACCTTCAAGGACTCTTGAGGAGTAGTGTTTGTGCCCCTATCTCTGGATTAAGAGGCAGAGCTTCAAGTTCCACTTGCTCTAGAGGTCTGTCTTAACACTTCTGAACTGGCTGATTTTCAGACGTTTTGTAGATATTTTTAAAGGGATTGATTGATAAGTTACACTCCATCTGCCACATTTTTGACCATTTAATCAGAGAAACTGAGCCTTGCATTGGCAAAAAAAAATGACCTGAATGGCCGAATTTTGCTCATGTATCTTATGATCCTATATTTATTTGCGAGGGAATCAAAGGTTATGGGGAGAAGGCAGGAGAATGGGGTTGAGAAACATATCAGCAATGATCAAATGGCTGAGCAGACTTGATGAGCTGAATGGCCTAATTCTGCTCCTACATCTTATGGTCTAAAGAGAATATTTAAATGAAGAGAAACTGAGAATACTGCAATACATGGGAATCTGGGTAACAACATTTCACAAACAGAACCCAAGTACAACAAGTGATTAGGAAAGCAATTGGAGTGTTGGCCTATATTGAAAGAATCTAAAAGTAACGAAATCTTACTGCAACTGTTCAGAACATGTGTGTGATCACAAACTACTGTGTACAGTTTTGGTCACCTTACTTAAAGTAGGATCTTTAGAATTAGCTTTATTGCCACCCACGTGAGTACAGTGAAACGTTTACAAGACGCCACTTGCGGTGCCATCTTAGGTACAAATGTATCTAGGTACAAATTCTTAAGTATAAATTCTTACCGGAAAAAACACAAAATGTCCACCATTTCGGACCTTCACACCATCTTGGATATGAAATCATAAGAATAAATTAGGAAAAAAAAATAGTGTGTTCAGAATAACAGTCTTTCCAACACAGTCTAGGCTGGAACTCTCCTTAAGTTCGTGCCAGCCCTTGTCTCCAGACGGTGCTGGCTTCACATCGAGGCTGTCTAGGCCAGGAATCCGTGCTAAGGCCACAAGTCCATTCTGGGGATCTAGTTTATCATTCAAGGGTTGGATGATCACGTTCATAGTCTGGGATGTTTGGTAGGATTTCAGGGGCTATTTGATGAAGCACAAGTCGATCTCTACCTATGATGTTTTGCTGCAAAAACACCAGAATACTGCAGACAGTTGACTTTCTGACAAGTAGCTGGGTCAGGATTTTCTCTTCCCTGTGTTTTTCTCTCTGATTCTGATATGTACTTTCTTGTGAAGGATGCTGAACTGTTTTTTTTTAAATTTGATTATACCAAGTGCAGCGATCCTGGGTTAGCTTCTTCCAGGACTCAAAATCAAATCAAAACCTGTAAGTAAAGCTCCTAAACTGTCTTTGACCGCCACATAAGTGCACAAAGACTTGAGTTTTCTAAAGATTCCCACTGGTGTGTCAGACATCATGGATAAATGGCCAGCCCAACTCAGTTGTGATTATAACAAGAATGCAAGAAATAGGGGTGCAGGCCACATGGCTCTTTGAATTCCTCTGCCTTGTGTATTTAAATTCATTCTTGTGTTGAATTTTGGCATTGCTGTCACAGGTTGCCAATCCCAAATTATCTTTGAACTGGGTGCTTTGCAAAGCTATTTCCAAGGGGCAGTTAAAGACTGTTATCATAGATCTACAGTTTAGAAATGGCAGATTTATTTTCCTAAGAAGTATTAGTAAACAAAATTGGGTATTTACAGCAACAGTTTCATGGTCACTATTCCTGAAACTAGCTTTTACTTTCAGATTTTGTTAATTTCATTTGAATTGTACCAGTCACCATGGCATTTGAACCTGTGTGCATACAGCATTGGATCACAAGTTCAGTTAGGTGACCATTGTACCATCATCTGCCATTTCTCTAATCCCAATCATAAACTATCTCATTTGTCTGCTTGTGATGGACTCACATTCGGTTTTGTTAATCTTTCCCTTTCTACATGCTGATGAAGCTTTTACACTATCTAAAATTCTAACGAGACAAAACAGGGTGGATGCAGGGAGGATGTTCCTGATGGGTGTGTCAGAACCAGCGGTCACACTGAGGATTCGGAGTAGACGATTTGGAACGGAGATCAGGAGACATTTCTGCACCCAAACAGTGGTGAGCCTGTGGAATTCATTACCACAGGAAGTAGTTGATGCCAAAACATTGAATGTACTCAAAAGGTGACTAGATATAGCACTTGGGGCAAATGGGATCGAAGGTTGTGGGGACAAAGCAGGATTAGGCTATCAAGTTGGACGATCTGCCATGATCATGAAGAATGGCAGAGCAGGCTTGAAGGGCCGAATGGCCGCCTCCTGCTCCTATCTTCTATGTTTCTATATCTATTTTAATGTTACTAGTTTAGTTTCATTCTATTTTCCCTTTCTTAATCATTTTCTTGATAAAATGGTCCCATTTTTTGGCTTACCCTTTCTGGGAACATTTTCCTTTTGAATCAATACAGTTCTTGAGTTTTTTTTTGTTAGTCACAGCTGGAATATATTCCTTGCTAGGCTTTTGTGCATTAAAAGGGATGTATTTTTATTGTAAACTGTGAAGCTTTCTTACGGGTAGACCATTTCTTGTCTACCAATAGTACCTTTTACTATATTTTCCTAATCCGTTAAGGCCAATTTTCCCCCCTCAGCTTCAAAAACAGAAATTGTTGGAAAAGCTCAGCAGGACTGGCAGCATTTATAAAGAGAGATCAGAGTTAATGTGAGAGAGAGTGGAGAGTGCAGGGAAGTGGAGTTGAAATGCCCATCAGCCATGATTTAAATGGCAGAGTGGACCTGATGGACCGAATGGCCTTACTTCCACTCCTATGTCTTATGGTCTTCTGATCTTATGTTTTGGGTTGAGTGACCCTTCCACAGAACGGCCCTTCATAGCTTGGCAGTTTCCTTTGTTTAAAATTTAAGACGAATTATAACATTTTAAAACTTTTTATATTATGGTCACAATTTTCTAAAGACTTCTTTGAGAAGAAGAATATTAGTTAGCTATTTATTGCACAGTTTTGATTTGAAATTGCCCCTTTCTCTTGTTGGTTTCTTGGTGTATGGCTCTAGAAGGCCATCTCCTCTAAATTTGAAAAATTCACCCTAAACAACATTAGGCACAATGCAGTGCCTTTAAACATGGGGAGGCTGTTGTTCTGCCACTACCACGTCAATCTGACTGACCAAGAAATCCTCCTACACCTGTCTCTTGCCCTAGGTGTATTTGGAAAGACTTACAGATTGATAAACAACCTGCTGAACTATTTACAACATACTTTGAACAGCTGTCATTTAAGACCATAAGACATAAGAGTGTAAGTAAGGCCATTTGGCCCATCAAGTCCACTCTGCCATTTAGTCATGGCTGATGGGCATTTCAACTCCACTTCCCTGCACTCTCCCCATAGCCCTTAATTCATTGTGTGATCAAGAATTTATCAATCTCTGCATTGAAGACATTTAACGTCCCGGCCTCCACTGTGCTCCGTAGCAATGAAATCCACAGGCCCACCACTCTCTGGCTGAAGAAATGTCTCCTCATTTTAGTTTTAAATTTACCCCCTCTAATTGTAAGGCTGTGCCCATTGGTCCTAGTCTCCCTGCCTAATGGACACAACTTTCCAGCGTCCACCCTTTCTAAGCCATGCATTACCTTGTAAGTTTCTGTTAGATCTCCCCTCAACCTTCAAAACTCTAATGAATACAATCCTAGGATCCTCAGCCGTTCATCGTATGTTAAACCTAGCATTTCAGGGATCATCTGCGTGAATCTCTGCTGGATACACCCAGTGCCAGTATGTCCTTCCTGAGGTGTGGGGCCCAAAATTGGACATATTCATTGGACAGTATTCTAAATGGGGCCTAACTAGAGCTTTACAAAGTCTCAGAAGCACATCACTGCTTTTATATTCCAACCCTCTTGAGATAAATGGCAACATTAAATTCGTCTTCTTAATCACAGACTCTACCTGCAGGTTAGAGAATCCTGGACTAGCACTCCCAGATCCCTTTGTACTTCCGTTTTACGAATTTTTCCAAAGTGCAAGACCTGGCATTTCATCAGTCATTTCCTGGACCACTCTCCTAAGCTGTCTAAATCTTTCTGCAGCCTCCCCACCTCATAAGTACTACCTGCCTGTCCACCTATCTTCGTATCATTGGCAAACTTCGCCAGAATGCCCCCAGTCCCCCCTTCAAGATCATTAATATATAAAGTGAACAACTGCGGCCCCAACACTGAACCCTGCAGGACATAATTTGTCACCAGTTGCCATTCCGAAAAAGAGCCTTTTATCCCAACTCTCTGCCTTCTGTCAGACAGCCAATCCTCAATCCAAGCCAGTAACTCACCTCAAACACCACGGACCCTCGCCTTACTCAGCAGCCTCCCGTGAGGCACCGTATCAAAGGCCTTTTGGAAGTCTAGATAGATAACATCTACTGGGTTTCGCTGGTCTAAACTATTTGTTACCTCTTCAAAGAATTCTAACAGGTTTGTCAGGCATGACCTCCCCTTACTAAATCCATGCTGACTTGTTCTAATCAGATCCTGCACTTCCAGGAATTTAGAAATCTCATCCTTAACAATGGATTCTAGAATTTTACCAACAACCGAGGTCAGGCTTATCGGCCTAAAATTTTCCACCTTTTGCCTGTCCATTCTTAAACAGGGGGTTACAACAGCGATTTCCCAATCATCTGGGACTTTCCCAGACTCCAGTGACTTTTGAAAGATCACGACCAAAGCCTCCACTATTTCCTCAGCCACCTCCCTAAGAACTCTAGGATGTAGCCCTTCAGGGCCAGGAGTTTTATCAATTTTTAGACCCTTTAGCTTTTCTAGCACTTTCTCTTTTGTAATGCCTACCATACTCTGTCCCCCGACTCTCCGTAATTGTTGGCATACTACTCATGTCTTCCACAGTTAAGACTGACGCAAAGTACTTAAGTTCTTCAGCTATTTCCTTATGTCCCATCACTAGCCTTCCAGCATCAATTTGGAACAGCCCAGTGTCTACTTTTGCCTCTCGTTTGTTTCTTATGTATTGAAAAAAGCTTTTACTATCACTTCTAATATTACTGGCTAGCCTACCTTCATATTTGATCCTCTCCTTCCTTATTGCTCTCTTTGTTATCCTCTGTTTGTTTTTGTAGCCTTCCCAATCTTCTGATTTCCCAGTGCTCTTGGCCACTTTATAGACTGTTTCTTTCTCTTTGATATATTTCCTGACTTCCTTCGTCAGCCATGGCTGTCTAATCCCACCCTAGATAATCTTTCTTTTCTTTGGATGAGCCTCTGTACTGTGTCCTCAATTACACCCAGAAACTCCTGCCATTGTTGGTCTACTGTCTTCCCCGCTAGGCTCTGCTTCCAGTCGATTTTCGTCAATTCCTCTCTCATGCCCCTGTAATTACCTTTATTTAACTGTCATACCATTACATCTGATTTTGCCTTCTCTCTTTCAAACTGCAGACTGAACTCTACCATATTATGATTACTGCCTCCTAAGAGTTCCCTTACTTTAAGATCTTTTATAAAGTCAGGCTCATTAAATAGCACTAAGTCCAGAATAGTCTGCTCCCTTGTGGGCTCCATCACAAGCTGTTCCAAAAAGCCATCCTGTAAACATTCCATGAATTCCCTTTCTTTGGATCCACTGGCAACATTATTCACCCAGTCCACCTGAGATAGGACTTCAATTTGGCCCAGAAGTGGGGAACGTACCACAAGACTTCTTGGAAGGAAAGTAATGTTGAGGTAGTAGATCATCCATGAGTGGCGTATCAGGTAGGAGGAGCTGTAAAACATACTTGTGTTCCTATTTCTTATTTTCTCATGTTCCTTTAAGTGGATATGGGAGATTCTGCATCAGGCGTGCCCTCCTGTTGCTCTGACAGCCTTCATTGCATAGTTGATTTTAATTGAACATCTAATGCACTGCTGTTTATGGGCGTTTATCATGTACAAGTTGACTGAACATTTTGGGAAGTTGTGGGTAGTGAGAGACACAAGAACAATTTCTCTTTGTTTACTTGTTTTTCTCCCTATTGAACTTCATCCATTTTTTGCTAACAAATGAAATTGTTCACTTTCAGTACAAAACAGCATTCTCACTCACTAAAACAAAACCTCCCCCTTGGGCAAAATTTACTTAAATTTATATCTGCATCTCTACAGTAAGAAGTTACAACTAAAAATATAGTTTATGGTAGTTTAATGATATGCTGAATTGTTCTCTGAAGAGGCTGAAATTAATTTTCAAATACAATATTCACACTATCCATAAGGCTTCTGTATTTCTACTTTCTGAATCCATACTGCTTCAGCTCTGTGTTACCTGTAGATTTGACTATTCTAATGCAACCCTGCTACGCTCCCAGTTGTAAACTCTGTAACAAAAACTGAAATTGCTGGAAAAGCTCAGCAGGTCTGGCGGCATCTGTGAAGCGAAATCAGAGTTAACGTTTTGAGTCCGATGACCCTTCCTCCGAACACTCTCTAAACTCTGTTCAAACAATCAAAAACTCTGTTGCTCATGGCCCAAGTCTCACATTCATCAACTTGAGCTCGCTCATTGACATTTAACTCCCAGTTAAGCAATGTCATGATGTTAAAATTCTCATCCCTATATGGTCTCGATGCTCCCATCTCTAATCTCTTCAGAACTACCTCTCACTGAGATATCTGCGTCCTTCTAATTTTGGCCTTTTGAGATCCCCTACGTACAGCATCAAACTACTGGTACTTTAGCATTCATAACAGAAATGAAAAGTGTTACACACATAACGTAAAGCACAGAAATTATCCAATAAGGCAACTAGTCTGTAGTTTTTATGTTGCACCCAAGCCTTCTCCTCTCTATCTTCATTGATTCAGATTAATAACCTCCCATTCCTATTGTTTACACTTATATCCTATGTTTGTTGAACCTCCTGCAAAAATGCACCGATATTATCTACCTTTTGATGTGCTAATGTGGGAGTTCCACATTCCCATCAATCTTTAGATTAAAAATGTTGCCCATGAATTCCCTATTACTAATTAGTGACTAATTTCTATTGATGGTAAGTGAGAAAATCAACTTTTTATGGAAACATTTGATGGGATAAATGTAAAGGCCTCAGTCAATTTACCCTGAGTAATATTGTGCAATAACTAATTTTAATGTAAGAAAAATTTTTCTATTCTATCAGAACATAAACTAAATATTTATTACTGAAGAAATGAAGTATCGATATGATGTCACATATTGTTTTGATGTCATAATGCAAAAATATTGTTCAGGAAGAATTTCCATATTAATAAATACCTGTCAATGAGCTATCGTAAAGGAGATTTGTGCTTGAAGCCAATCAAGGAAAGGTTGTCTGACTGGAAGACTTACATCAATAGTATATTGAAGGACAAGAATGTGGAAGATGCTGCCATTGTGGGCCATGCTGACAAGAAGTCCGTCTGGGCTTCAAAGCCCGGAGGTGTGCTGGCTGCCATCTCCCCACAGGAGGTCAGCATGTTAACAGGACAGGATCGCAAGGCTTTCTTACAAACTGGCATCACCATCGGGGGAAAGAAATGTTCTGTCATCAGGGACAACCTCATGGTCAACAATGATGGAGTGATGGAAGTGAGGATGAAGGGCGATCAAGACAAGAGCATCTGCATCGGGAAAACCATCAAGACCATGGTGTTTGTGCTGGGCAAAAAAAGGTGTTCATGGTGGAGCGCTCAATAAGAAGTTCTGCTCACAAGCACTTAAGGAAGGATATGAAGGCCTTGGCAAGGGTGCAAAAGAGGCTTACCTGTATCTTGCCTGAATTGGAGTACATTAACGATAACATTTGAATTGTTTTTGCTTGAGCACGGTGGCTGAGGAGTAACCTTTAAGAAGTGTATAAAATTGAGAGGCATGGATAGGGTGGATCATTGGAGTCTTTTTCCTCAGCTAACATGTCACATCCTAGGCGATGTAGGTTTAAGGTGAGAGGGGGGAAAGTGGCCAAATATCTGAAACAGAGGGGCATCTAAAAGAAAGCGAATGTCAGGATTCTTGGAACATTGCAATTTCTAAACTGATAATAAATTTTACTTGAATACAATCTTTTATTTTCGTAGTGTCTGTTTTGCAGGTATTAAAAATATTTTAGTTCAAAATTGTTTTAATGTTCGAAAAAGATAACTTTGTACCCCTGAGAGGTTGTTCCCTGTTCAGAGATGAGGCATTTCTCAATTTGTAAATGTTGTGATTGTTTCTGCTTCTATCACTGTCCCTGGCATGGTGTCCTAGGCACTTAACATCCTTTGCGTATTAAACTTGCCTTGCACATTTCTCAAACCTTTCCCCCCTCTCACCTTAAACCTACGTCGCCTAGGATGTGACATGTTAGCTGAGGAAAAAGACTCCAATGATCCACCCTATCCATGCCTCTCAATTTTATACACTTCTTAAAGGTTACTCCTCAGCCACCGTGCTCAAGCAAAAACAATTCAAATGTTATTGTTAATGCACTCCAATTCAGGCAAGATCCAGGTAAGCCTCTTTTGCACACTCGCCAAGGCCTTCATATCCTTAAGTGTTTGTGAGCAGTTCTGCTCACAATGTGCGAAATGTATCCCAACTAAAGTTTTATATAGCAATGATTTTTTTTAAGAGGGCATTTAAGAGTCCACCATATTGCTGTGTCTCTGGAGTCACATGTAGGCCAAACCAAGTAAAGACGGCTGATTAAAGATTACACAGTGTGGAGCTGGAGGAACGCAGCAGCATCAGAGCACTAGGGAAGTTAACGTTTCGGGTCGGGAACCTTCTTCAGAAAACACAAGGTCAGATCCCACCATAGCCGCTGCCCAGGGGTAAAGACGAAAAACTTTGAGATGAACATTCTGGAGCTCAATTTTGAAGAATACAAGACCAGGCAGGCCATTATGCCTCATATACACAAACAAAAACAGAAATTGCTGAAAAAGCGCTGCAGGTCTGTGGAGAGGAAGTTAACGTTTTGGGTCCAGTGACCCTTCCTCAAACTAGTATGTCTCACTTGCCAGTTTTACTGGGTTTTGCTTCCAGGTGGCAGGATTTAAATTCAGATAATTCATGAAAATCTAGAATTCAAATCTCAATAATGCGAGCTGTCATCAATTGTCATAATAATGTATCTGGCTCACTTAAGTTCTTTAGGGAAGGAATTTCCCTAAAATTTCCGAAGGACCCAGATCCGAAACGTCAGTTCTCCTGCTCCTCTGATGCTGCCTAGTCTGCTGTGTTCATCCAGCTCTACACTGTGTTACCTCTGACTCTAGCATCGGTAGTTTTTACTATCTCTATCACAGATGGCAGATTTCCTTATCACTGTAACAATGTCTACCCTCAGTGGGACAAGAGTCAAGAGGGAGCAGGCAGGGTGATCCAGACCCTTCAACAACATGCCCAGACATTGATAACATCGGTGACAATAAAGCTTCTCCTGGACCGAATGACCAAATATGTTCAGAGATAATGGGAACTGCAGATGCTGGAGAATCCAAGATAATAAAATGTGAGGCTGGATGAACACAGCAGGCCCAGCAGCATCTCAGGAGCACAAAAGCTGACGTTTCTCCTCCCTAACCTGTTCTTCCTCTCACCCATCCCTTCCTCCCACCCCAAGCCGCACCTCCATTTCCTACCTACTAACCTCATCCCACCTCCTTGACCTGTCCGTCTTCCCTGGACTGACCTATCCCCTCCCTACCTCCCCACCTATACTCTCCTCTCCACCTATCTTCTTTACTCTCCATCTTCGGTCCGCCTCCCCCTCTCTCCCTATTTATTCCAGAACCCTCACCCCATCCCCCTCTCTGATGAAGGGTCCAGGCCCGAAACGTCAGCTTTTGTGCTCCTGAGATGCTGCTTGGCCTGCTGTGTTCATCCAGCCCCACATTTTATGACCAAATATGTTGACTGCCATCTGGACAGGGAATGTCTCCCTCAAATAGTGAGTGATCCTCGGATAACAGGACCGTCCCCACGGTCACCGAGGAAGCGGAACTTTTGTGAGGGAGGAGGCGGAGCCTGGGACTGTTGCGGCGGTTGCTCTTCGGCCGCGCGCACGAGTGGGAGCGAGAAAAGAATGAAGAAAGAGCGCGGGGCCGCCGGCTCAGGGTCAGGCCGAGAGCGGGGAAAGGAGGTCCTGGTGTTCAGCGAGGATGCGCGGAGGTGAGGGAACGGAGCTGGGGAGATGGCGGGGTCGGGGGAAGAGAGGGAGGGTCGAGGCATAGGAGTTTGGGGGGAGGGGAGATGACAGGAGGAAGGGGCAATGGTGGTGGGAGTCGGGGAGGAGGGATGGCTGGAGGTGGGGGTTGAGGGAGGGGGAGGGGAGGGGGAGGGGGCGGGGGCATGGCCATGGCCAAAGGGGGGGGGCAGCCGAGGGAGGGGGAGGGGCGAGGGATCGGGGCCGGGCGCGAGGGATCGGAGTGGGTGGCCGAGGGAGTGGTGGGGGGTGGCTGACGGAGGGGGCGAGGGATGGGAGTGGGAGGGGGCGGGGGATGGGAGTGGGAGGGGGAGGGGGCGGGGGATGGGAGGGGGAGGGGGCGGGGGATGGGAGGGGGAGGGGGCGGGGGATGGGAGTGGGAGGGGGCGGGAGGCAGGGTTGCCGAGGGAGGCGGGTGGACGCAGGGAGGGGTTGCGGCCCAGGGTGGGGGGGGGCTGCGGCCCAGGGTGGGGGGGGGCTGCCAAGGGAGGGGGTGTGGCGGCAGGGAGGTGGGTGTGGCAGGAAAAGGGGTCTGGCGGGGAGGGGGGTGTTGCCGAGGGGAGGGGTTTGCCGGTGGAGGGGGGGTTGCCGAGGGAGGGGTGTGGCGGGAAGCGGGGTGGTGCCGAGGGAGGGGTGTGGCGCCGAGGGAGGGGTGTGGCGGGGAGCGGGGTGGTGCCAAGGGAGGGGCTGTGGCGGGGGGTTGCCGAGGGAGGGGGGTGGCGGGGGGGGGGGGGGGGGGGTTGCCCAGGGTGGGGTGGTGGCAGAGAGGGTTGCCCAGGGTGGGGGGGTGGCGGAGAGGGGTGGGTTGCTGAGGGAGGGGGGGTGGCGGGGTTGCTGAGGGAGAGGTGGTGGCGGGGCTGGGGCGGTTGGTGGCAGGCCGGGGGGGGCGGTGGGGGGAGTGGTGGCCGAGGGGTGGCAGGTGGCCGACAGAGGTGGGGTGGTGGGGGTGGCCGAGGGAGGGTGTGTGGCGGGGGTGGGGACCGAGGGAGGTGGTGGAGGTGTAGAAGTGGGAGGGGTAGAGAGTTGAAGTGAATCGAGCAGTGCTGTTCAGTCAACATTAGATTTCCTGTGATCTTACCTAATGGCAAAGCAGCATCAAAAAGCTGAATCTTATTCAGTTCATACATAAAATGTGGATATTGCTGGCCTGGCATTTATTACCCATCTTTAACTCCCTGGATGGCTTGGCGAGGTTGATGATGAGCTGCCTTCTTGAACCACTGTTCTCCTTAAGCTGCAGTGACCCCTAAAAACCACCACAACCTCCTAGTTCACGTGACTTCCTGTGGGCTGTGGTCATTATGATTTTTATAAACCATTCTGTTTTTTCATGTTTTTTTTTTAAGGGAGTTTTTGACCGGCTTTCACAAGCGTAAGGTGGAGAGGAGGAAAAAGGCTTTGGAAGAAATTAAAGTTAAGCTGAAGGAAGAACAGAAACGAGTGAAAGAGGAGGTGGGAGTCGTGATTGACCCATTCATTTTGACAGATGATTACTCTAAAAGAGCAGCTTACATGAGCTTTTTAAATTTGTGGGATGTAGGCATTGCTGGTTGGCCAGCATTTATTTCCTGTCCCTAGGTGCTCTTGAAAAGGTGCTGGTGAGCTGTCTTCCTGAACCGTTGCAGTCCTACAGTTGCTGTAGTTGATCCACAAAGCCATAAGGGAGGGAATTTTGTTTTCTTTCCCCCATTTGATACAACTGAGTGGTTTGCTATACGGTCATTAAGAATCAACCAATTACCAAGACAGACTGGACTTGGGATGGAGATAAGGACTCATTTCTTCATCCAGACAGTGGTGAGCCTGTGGAATTCCTTACCACATTTTGATGCAAAAACATTGAATATATTCAAGAGGCAGTTAGATATAGCACTTGGGGTGAATGGGACCAAAGGTTATTGGAAGAAAGCTGAATGATCAGCCATGATTGTCATGAATGGTGAAGCAGGCTTGAAGAGCTGAATGGTCTCCTCCTCCTCCTCCTATCTTCTGTGTTTCTAAAGGGCATTAATAAACTAGATGGATTTTTATGACAGTCCATAATGGTTTTACATTCATCATTGGAATTTTAATTCCAAATTTTACTATATTGAAAATCTACTAACTGCTGTAGTGGAATTTGAATCCAGGTCCGCAGACCATGCAACAAACAACTACACCTCCCAGTCGCGAACTATTTCAAATCCCCCACCCTTCAGGTGACATGTCCATCCTCCTGCATTGCCACAATGACACCACCCAAAAGATGCAGGAACAGCATCTCATATTTTGCTTGGGAACCTTGCAGCCCAAGGGTATCAATGTGGACTTCACAAGCTTCAAAATCTCCCTTCCCCCGACCACATCCCAAAGCCAACCCAGCTAGCTCCTGCCTCCCTAACCATTCCACCCACCTCAAGCCCCATCCCCATCTCCTACCCACTAACCTCACCCTACCTCCTCGACCTGTCCGTCCTCCCTGTACTGATCTATCCCCTCCCTAACTCCCCACCTACATTCACCTTCACTGGCTCTAACCCCGCCTCTTTGACCTGTCTGTCTCCTCTCACCCTGTCTTCTTTATCCATCTTCTATGGGCCTCCCTCGTCTCTCTATTTATTTCAGAATCCCCTTTCCCTCTCCCATTTCTGAAGAAGGGTCTCAACCCAAAATGGGTGGCATTGTTGTGGCACTGCAGGATGCCCATGATGGACATGTCATCTAAGGAATGGGAGGGGGAGTTGAAATGGTTCGTGACTGGGAAGTGCAGTTGTTTACTGCGAACCAAGCATAGGTGTTCTGCAGAGCAGTACCCAAGCCTCCGCTTGATTTCCCCAATGTAGAGGAAGCCACACTGGGTACAGTGGATGCAGTATACCACATTGGCAGATGTGCAGGTGAACATCTGTTTGATGTGGAAAGTCATCTTGGGGCCTGGGATGAGGGTGAGGGAGGAGGTGTGAGGGCAAGTGTAGCACTTCCTGCTGTTGCAGGGGAAAGTGCCGGGTGTGGTGGGGTTGGAGGGGAGTGGGGGGCGAAACATCAGCTTTCGTACTCCTAAGACGCTGCTTGGCCTGCTGTGTTCATCCAGCTCCACACTTTGTTATCTCGGATTCTCCAGCATCTGCAGTTCCCATTATCTCTGGGTCTAGGATATTCTGTCTGGGCTGCAGAGGAACTCGGAGTGGGAGAGGAAAGATCCAGTTGCTGTGGTCCATATACCAACAATGCAGGTAGAACAAGGGAAACAGTATCATCGAGGAAACATGAGCAGCCATGGACTAAATGAAAAGCAGAACCGAAAAAAGCGATAATCTCCAAATAACTACCTGAGTCATGAGGAAATTGGCACAGGGTCAACAAAATTAAAAAGTTCACACATGACTCAAAGATTGAAGTGGGAGAAATGGGTTTGAAGGCATGAATTATTTGACACCAGTACTGGGGAAGAAGGAATCCGTTCTGGTGGGATGGTCCCACCTGAATCATGTTGGGAATCAGAATCCTGGTAAATTGCATTACTAGGGATGTAGACAGAACTGTAGGTTCAATTGCATGGAAAGTACAAAGATCAAAGGTGAAAAAGAAGGTAGGATCACAGATTAGTGATAGGATGATTGTTACAAGAAAATAGAGGAAAGGGACCGAATGTGTGAATGTCAAATTACACCAAGGAAGCATACAAACGTAGAGGAATTTGATCATAGAATGACCTTAAAGACTTTGTATCTTGATGCCTGAATGACTTGGAATAAAGTAGACAAACTGATGGCACAATTCGAGGTGAATGAATGTGATCTAATAGCTGTTATGGAAACATGATTACAAAGAAATCAGTACTGTGAACTTAACGTTCAGGGATATTGGACATTTTGGAAAGATTAAAGGGATGGAAGAGGTGGTGGGGTAGCACTGTTAGTAAGATGGAATGAGGACAATTGTGAGAGCCATAGAGTCCTATAGCACGGAGGCAGGTCCTTCAGCCCAAACTGGTCTATGCCGACCAAAATGTCCATCCACTCTAACCCCATTTCCCTGCACTTGGCCCATATCCTTATAAACATTTCCTGTCCGTGTACTCTCCAAATGCCTTTTAAATGTTGTTAATGTACCCACCTCAACCACTTCCGCTGGCAATTCGTTCCATATGTGTACCACCCTCTGTGTAAAAAAAGTTGTCCCTCAGGTTCCAATGTGTTCTTTCCCCTCTTAGCTTAAACTGATGCCCTCTAGTCCTCAATTCCACATCCCTGGGAAAAAGACTGAGTGCATTCACCATAAACATGTCTCTCATGATCTTATACGCTTCAATAACATACACCCTCAGTCTCCTTTGCTCTAAAGAAAAACGTCCTAGCTTGTTCAACCTCTCCCTATAACTGAGCTCCTTGAGTCCTGGCAAAATCCTTGCAGACTTCTTCTGCACTCTTTCTAATTTAATAAAATCCTTCCTATAGCAAGGTGACCAAAACTGAACACAATACTCCAAGTGCAGCTTCACCAATGTTCTGTACAACGGCAACATAACTTCCCAACTTCTATATTCCGTGCCATGTCTGATGAACACCTATGTGCCAGATGCCTTCTTCAGTGCCTTGTCTAACTGTGAACTCTTGCCTGAACTCTGAGGTTCTTCTGTTTCACTACACTCCTGAAGGCCCTACCATTCACCATGAAACTCCTACCTTGATTTGACTTTCCAAAATGCATCACCTCACACTTATCTGTATTAAACTTCATTTGGCATTTCTTGGTCCACTTCCCCAGCTGATCAAGATGCTGGTGCAATTCCTGATAACCTTCCTCACTGTCCATGATACCACCTGGAGACATTCTAGTCTTGGATGATGTAGAGCTCATTTGGACCATAGGATTATAAAATCCCTACAGTGCGGAAAGAAGCTTTCTGGCCCATCAAATCCACACTGACCCTCCAACAGCATCCCACCCAGATCTAGTTCCCAGTCCTTCCCTGTAACCCTGCATTTACTGTGGACAGTCCACCTAATCTGTACATCCCTGAACACCCCGTGGCAATTTAGCATGGCTGATCCAGCTGATTTGTCATCTTTCTGCTGTGGGAGGAACCTGGAACAGTCGGAAGAAACTGGAGCACTCAGTGGAAACTCGCGCAGACTTAGGGAGAATGTACCAACATGGTCTGGGTGGGATGCTCTTTGACGAGTTAGTATGGACTTGATGGGCTGAGAGGCCTGCTTCCACACTGTCGGGTCACGTGATTCTATGATTCAAAAGTCAGTCATATACCCAAAGACTGTGATAAGTCTAGAATCTGGCAAAAATGAAAGCGAGAAAGTAAACTGAGGACAAACTAGTTAAGAATATAAAATCTGACAAGAGCTTCTTTAAGTATGTAAAGAGAAAGGTCAAAGTGAACATAGACCTCTTAGAAAATGAATCTGGGGTGATGGTTATAGAACATAGAACATTACAGCGCAGTTATGGGGAACAATGGAATCAGTCTTCACGGTGGAAGATACTTCAAACAATCGATTGATACTAAAGAATATGGGGAAGGAATTTAGTGACATCACCTTCACTAGAGAAGTAGTAACAGACAATCTCTAAAGGAGCTGAAGGTATCTAAAACCACTGGGCCTTGTGCCTTATATACTAGAATCCTAAAAGAGGTGGCTATATGGTGTGTGTACATGGTGGATGTATTCGTTGTAATTTTTAAAACATCTTTACATTCTGGAAAGTATCAGAGGATTGGAAAACTGACAATGTGACACATCTATTCAAAAAGGGAAGGAAGCAAAAAGCAGGTAACTGTAGGTCAATTAGCCTGAAATCTATCTTTGGAAAAGTATTGGAATCGACTATTGGGGATATAGTAGCAAAATATTTGGAAAATCACAGTCTAATCAAGCAGAGTCAATATTGGTTCATAAAAGGGAGATCAAGCCTAATTAATTAGCATTTTCAAGTCTCACCCAGAGTGGATTGAGGGGAACCAGTAGATGTGTTGAATTTGGATTCCCAAAAAGGTATTTGACAAGGTATTTCTCAAAAAGTTTGTCATAAGGTAAGAACTCATGGTGTTGCAGCTATTAATAGAGAATTGGCTAACGTACAGGAAAAAGTGAATGGGGTAAGGGGTTCCTTTTAAGGTTGGCAATCAATGACCAGTGGGCTTACACAGGGATCAGTGCTAGGTCCGGAACTGTTTATAATATGTTAATGACTTGGAAGAAAGAAGCAAACGCACTGTAGCAAGATTTGCAGAAGACGCAAAAATAAGTGAAAAGGTATGTTGTGAGGGAAATATTGTTAAGTTAATTAATTGGGTCAGAAGTTGGCAAACTGAGTATAACGGGGAAAAAGCTTGGGAGAACAGCATTATTTAAATATTGAGAAAAACTGCAACACAAAGGTAGTTGGGGGTACTTGTGCATGAAACAGAGAAAGCTAGCACACTGGTGTAGCAGGTGATCAAGCTAAGGCAATGTTGGTGCTTATTTCACAGAGGTTGGAGCAGAAGAGTAGGAATGTCTTACTGTTACTTTACAAGGTCCTGGTGAGACCATATCCAGAGTGCTGTCAGCAGTTTTGGTCACCTTTATTTAAGAAAGCAGTTTAGAGAAGGTTCACTTGGATGATTCCCATTATAGAGGGATTGTCTTATGAACAACAGCTAGACAAGTTCGGACTTTACACGTTGGGATTTAGAAGAGAAGTGATCTTTATTGACACATGTAGGGTTCTTCGGGGATTGGCAGGGTAAATGCTGAGCGAATGTTCCTCCTCATGGAAGAATCTAAGACCAGAGGGCATAATCTCAGAATAAAGGGACACCAATTTAAGAATGAGAAGAGGTGCTTCTCTCAGCGAGTTGAGAGTTCTTGGACGTCCTCCCACAGAGTCGTTGAGAATATTTAAGGCTGAGAAATATTCTTTATCCTTAGGGCATCAAGGGTTATGTAGAAAAGACGGGCAAGTGAATAAGAGGAATGTTGAATTAGCCATGATCCTTTTGAATGGAGCTGAATAGCTATTCCTATTTCTTACCGTTGTATGATCAATGCAAACAGCTTCCAGTAGGCTCCAAAGAGTGTTCTCTTAATTCTTCTTACTGAAATTCCGATCTCCGAACTTTGAGTAAGTTGATAATGGGAGAATAGGTAGCGAGCAATCAAACCTCTGTCCTGTAGCTTTGGCAGCCACAATCATTCTGACAAAAACGCAGTTCAAAATCAGTGCAGACTTTGGTCTCTGTTTCTGTTTTTCTTTTGCAACATTTTCTTTGTTAGATTGGTTAACACTCTGAGGCCTCATTATCCAGTCATCTGCCATCTGTTTGAGTGTAATGCATCTCTGGAACAGGAAAACCCACAGCATTCTCTGAACAAGAATCAACCTTCAATTAACTTCCAAACCTGTTTGTCCTTTATTTTTAAAAGCAAGCTGCTGCTCACAGCTAAAAGGTCACGTTCAGTTCTCAGCTCACGGTACACAACTCCAAACCAAAAATGAAAAAAAAATAATAAAGGTCTCAACTGGACCCACGGTTTGGTCAAAGAGATAAGTTTTAAAGTGTTTCTTGAAGGAGAAAAGTAAGATTACTTAGTCTTAAGAAGGACTTACAAAGCAAAAACGGGCTATTTGCCTCAAGAGATCTACTCTGATGCTAAGGTTCCACATGAATCTCTGCTCACCCTCTACCTAAATCCCATCTTTCTATTGCTTTCTTCCTTGTGTTTATCTTGCTTCATCTTAAATGTACCTGTGCTTGTTGCCTCAACCCCTCAATGTAGTTGTGGTGGTGGAGTTCCGTGTTGAACCAATTTCTGAGTACAGACGTTTCCTCTAAATTTCCTATTAGATTTGTTAATGACTATGTTATATTAATGATTCTGAGTCCTGGTCTGCCTCACATGCAGGTTTATTCAGCGAGAATAGCAGCATGGGCAAGCTATTTTACTGAGGGAGGGAATTTGAGAATTTGCTGCCTTGGCAGTTGAAGACATGACTTCTATCGGTGAATTGCTGAAAATTGAGCATGCACTATTAAATAATGCTAATTTTCTAACCTGTACTCTTTACTGACTTGCAGAGACACAAGGAATATGTGAAGATGTTCAAGGAGAGACAAGAAGCTTTAGGTAACTTTGATCTACTAGCGTGATTGAGCTGGTTTCAAGCTCAGCTTTCCAGTTTTTGTTGAGTTATGTAGTTAAGGAACGACTGTTCCTGAGATATTGGTTTTTAAGAAAGTGTCTCAGAACATGTAATCTATAAACACAAGTAGTTAACTCTAGCATTGACCTGCTATGATGGCTTAGCAGTGGAGCCTGGAGCAGCCTAGACCAGTGAAACAAAGTCTTGTTCAACAGCAGTGAAGGATGGGCAACAAACGCTGATGCCAGTGACATCCACATCCCATAAAAAGAGTAAAGAGAACTTCCTGTTTCTTGATTTTCAATGTCTAACTGTTTTTCAAGAAAACCTCAAATTTTCTTTTGAAAAAAACAATACCAGAATTAGGATTACATTCTGCCCTTTGAATTTTGTCTGCCACTTGATAAAATCTTTACTGGTCTGTCTGTGACTTTCAGTCTACTTTTTTGCTTGTCCCCCACAATCCTCAATTTCCTCTTTAGACCAGATATCTGCTCACGCATCCAGCCTCCACTGTTCCACAGACTAATGATCCTCTGAGAGATACTTTGAAAAAAACTTTAGGGGTAATCGTAAAGCTTTAAACTTTGTCCTCTAGTTCCATTCTCCCCAATAAGGCAAAACATCCTTTCAGGATCTGTATATTTCAAAAAGATCAGATGAGGCGGGAGTGACTGCCTTTGATATCAAGGCAAGATTTGACTGACTGTGGCTTCAAGGAGCCCTAGCAAAACTGGAGTCATTATTAACTGGGAATATCTTTCTGCTTGTTTGGATGCGTGATACAAAGGAGGATGATCATGGTTGTTGGAGGTCAGTACTCTTTTTTTCTAGAACACCTCTGCAGGAATTCCTCAGGAGCAGTCCTAGGTCCTGCCATCTTCAGCTGTTTCATCAATGATCTTTCCTCTGTCATAAGAACAGAATTGGGGATGTTCACTGATGACTGCACAGCATCCATCACCATTTGTGTTTCTTCAGGTGCCAAAGCAATCTATATCCAAATGCAGCAAGACCTGGACCTGGACATCTTTTCCTCCTGTCCACACATCAGTCCTTCCACTGTCAATTTTAAGGTGGTGAAAGGTACTTAAGTAATTGCAAGTTATCAGCACTATAGTTCCTTTCATGGCCTTGTAGTTTCCATTTAAAGCCAATTTAGCACTTTTGTACAACCTGTCTGCATACCTTGAATCTCGCTGCAATGTGGAAGGCAATGTGGTCTTCCTTGGCTAGTATGCTGCAAGATGATTGTATTGTTTCTCATTTACTTACAGAGGAAGCTGATGAATTGGATCAAATGACAGCATCCAAAACGGAATCCATTCAGTACGACCATCCAAACCACACTGTCACTGTAACAACGGTTAGCAGTTTAGATTTGACTGCTGCCAATTTGTACCTTGGTGCAAACCAGGTGAGTTAGAGTTGAAGTTTAAATACAGGACTACTGCATAGGATATGGCACAAAAACAAGGCATTTGGCCCATGATCATACCATGTGCTCCTGTTGAGCCTTCTCCCATTCCCCTATTTAGAATCTCTACAGTATTTAAACAGGCCATGCAGTCAGTTGAGTCTACACTGACCATCCAAAGAGCATCTTACCCAGAACCAACCCCTATTCTATCCCTGTAAGCATGCGTTCCCCATGGCTAACATACCTAACCTGTGTATCCCTGGACAATATGGGTAATTTAGCATGGCCAGTTCACTGCACATCTTTGGATTATGGGAGGAATCCCACACAGGCATGGAGAAAATGCACAAACTCAACAGACACTTGCCTGAGGGTGGAATCCAAGCTGGGTCCCTGGCACTGTGAGGCAGCAGTGCTAACCATTGACCCACCGTGTTGTCCTCTATTCACTTCATCAATTGTCTAGTTTCTCCTGAGTACGTTAATTCCGTTTCACTTTGGCCAATCTCTCTGGTAACGAGTTTCACATTCTCACCATTTATTGGGTTAAATTTCTTCTGAATCCCCTATTGGATTTCCTCGTGTCTGTCATATGTTGATCACCTCTAATTATACTCTTCCCCACAAGAGGAAACATTCGCTTTGTACCTGCTTCAAATGTTTTCATAATTTTAAAGATCTGTAAGGTCACATCTCAGCCTTTTTATTTCCAAGTGAGAAAAGATCTAGCCTGTCAATCCTTTCCAGATCTGGATACCGTTGCATTTCTTGTGTTGCCCTCTCCTGTGCCTCAGATATCATTTTTGTAATATGATGAACAAAATTGCAGGCATTACTTTAATTGTTGTCAAACCAGGGTTTCATACAGGTTGAGCATGACTTTCCTTTATTTTAAAATCCTGCTCCTCTTTAAGTAAAGCATTATACTCAGTTGGTGGTTTTTATATTGGTCTTGCTAACCTGTGGTGCATCTTTTAGTGGTTGAAGTATTTACATTTGATAAGTACCAGGTAGAAATGTCATTAAGCTGTGGAGTACATTGTCTACAAGAAGTTACTAACTTCTTAAAAACTGTTGTTTAAGCTTTTAGGACAATGGAAATCCTTCATTTGATAGAATAGATCACAGAATCCCTAAGGGCAGCAGGGTGGCATAGTAGTTAGCAATGCTGCCTCACAACACCAGGAACCTAGGTTCAATTTCAGCCTCGGGCAACTGTCTGTGTGGAGTTTGCACATGCTCCACTTGTCTGCATGGATTTCCTTCGGCTGCTCTGGTTTCCTTCCACAGTCCAAAGATGTGCAGGGTAGGTGGATTGGCCATGCTAAATTGCCTGCAGTGCTCAGAGATGTGTAGATTAGGTGGGTTATAGGGGGATGGGTCTGGGTGGGATGTTCTAAGGTTCGGTGTGGACTTGTTGGGCCGAAGGGTCTGTTTCCACACTGTAGGGATTCTGATTCTAATTCTAATTCTAAAGTGTGGAAACAGGCCCTTCGGCCCAACAAATCCACACTGACCCTCAGAGCATCCCACCCAGACCAATCCCCCTATAACCCACCTAACCTACACATCCCTGAACACTACAGGCATTTTAGCATGGCCAATCCACCTAACCTGCACGTTTTTAGAGTGTGGGAGGAAATTGGAGCACCTGGAGGAAACCCACGCAGTCGCCCAAGGGTGGAATTGTACCTGGGTCCCTCACACTGTGCTAACCACTGAGCCACCATGCTGCCCCAAAAAGTGGATAAAGTTTATGTCATCAGTTCTGATGAAGAGTATCCTGCCTAAGCATCAAAATGTTACAACCTGTTACTAGAAGTACTGACTTGATGGTATTGTTTCTGATTGCAGTTTTTTTCACTTCTTTCACCTAGGTTGTCTACTGAGTGCAACCAATGGCAGAGACCTTGTAGGCCATTGTTCCATAATGCTGTAGCTGTTTTAGATGTTTGGTTTGGAGAGCTGGGGAGTGCTTTCTATTTATAGGGCTCTGATACATTATTCAGGAAATACAAGCAAAGTGCCCAGGACATTTTACTTAGTGGAAATCCATTGTAGACGAAGATTTAACACTGATGTTTAAATTTTAAGCTTAACACCGTAAACACTGTGGGTGTCATTATTTTGAATGTTAAAATCAGCACATTGACTTACCCCTCAGATGTATTTTTAAAATCCTAAGGCACTGTTTTGCGAGAGTAGCTGAGTAGCTCCCCCCTTGTTCTGGTCACCAGTGCTTATCTGTCAACTAATATCAGTTGTTCATTTGTCTCATTCTTTCTTGAGGCATCTTATTGTGCCCAAATTGCTTGCTGTGTTTCCTTACATTACTACAGTGTCAGCATTTGAAAAGTGGCCATAAGGCACCTTGGAATGCCATGAGTAAATTTTAAAACAATGTGCTACATAAGCGCAAGCTCTTCCAGATGTCAATGAGAAATTTTCTGGATGCATGATGAATTTTGCAGTAGGAACGTCAATTTAACTGATGTTTTTGCAGCAATGATTTGCTTTTATACAGCACCTTTAACATAATGAAATATCCCATGGCACATGACAGAAACATTACTTAAACGATGAAGTCAAAAGTTTGACACCAAACAACATAGAGTTAATTGGGCAGGTGATCAAAAGTTTGGCCAAAGACATTGCTTTGCTCCTTTAAGAAGTTTCTCAAAAGCAATGTTGAAGCGTGGGAGATTTAAGAATGGGATCCCAGGGCTGAAGGCTCACCTCTTCTTAACAATGTCCTGTGTGAACAAGGTTTTGGTTGCTTGATCTCTCACAGCTGCATTCTTTCTATCTGAAGTAGAGCCAATCTCAAAAGCAGCTTTGCTCCATTTTTGCTGTTAAAGCACAAAATTGAAGACTTTGCACTGAATGCTGGATTTTATGATTTGTGTCTCAGTGCTACCTTTGATAGATTTTACTCTCATGTTACCAAATAGGCTTTTTTTTTGTTATTGTTTATCTTTGAAGCCTGAAGTCATTGAGGGAGAAGAGACGGTGAAGAGAGATGATCTGAACATGAAAAGAGACAAGCCTGTACCAAGGAAAGGAGCTGAACCCATAATGTCTGCAAAGTAGGTGGAATATTTCAGGACCTGATCCTTCATTGGGTCCAAAGCAGAAGAAAGGTCAGACTATGTCAAAGATAAAAATGGTAAAGTGTGGAAAAAGGCAAAGTCCTCCACAAGGTTAGTAGGGATCTGACCCATAACGGTTCATCAGAAAAGCTAGCAAATAACTATACTGCCAAATCTTCAAATATCCAAGAGTACAAAATCAATACATTCCTCCCCATTGATCAAAATAAAATTGATTGAAAAAAATTGATGCTTTAAAATGTAAGGCACACGTTAAAAATGAAGTTTAAAACATTGACAGTCATTGAAAGCTTAATTGATTTGGATGAAAGAAAGTTAGAAGGCCAAAAAAGAAGAAGAAATGTGAAAAAAAATTCTTTTGGGTAATATAAAGCTAGTGCCTACAAAAGTTAAGAAAGAAGAAAAGCTAGAATCAAGACCCTCTTTGTAAAGAAAAATGAGTCGAAACATGGGATGAAGGTATAGTAGAACCATGAAATATTTCATTTTGTTCCTCAAAAATGCTGGTGGAAGTGTCAGTAAAGTTGTTTTAGTGGAGGTTATGGAACATACAATCAACGTAACTATAGAACCTTGTGAAGCAAGAATTTGTTCTTTGAAAATTAACTGAATTTTGGAAGATTGATTGGGCTGAGGTGGGGTTGGGATGGTATTGCTAATATTGAAGGAAAGTGCCTTTTATAACGCTGCAATGTCAGAAAACCTGCAGACTGGATGGTTAAATGGTAAATGGACAATAACAGATATAAATACGAACTGAATGGAAAGAAGAGTAAAGAATTGAGAGGTATTGCAGGCCATTAAATCAATTCTTACTCCAGGTACTTTGTCCTGAAGGGGTATTAGTGACCATGGACTTGTGTATAGGCTCATGATTGTGCTTGTATGCAATGTCCTGCAGAGGTTTGTTATTGATTGCTGTTGATCGCTGACCAAGAGTTTCTTTCCCCTTTCATCTTGGCTTCAGTGTGTTACATGTACTATAAGTTGAAACTCAAACCTGTTTGGCTACATTATGAATGCACATTTCTTGGTCAAGTCTTGAGATGGTTCCTGAAACTGGAACTGCTGGCTCAGAGGCAGAGATGTGCCATAAGTTATCTGACAGCAAATTATTTAAAACTGCTAGAAAAAGAAAGCACAGAGGTTTAGTTCTCAGGGTATAGAATTGAAAAGTAGTGAAATTATGTTAGTTGGATTGATGTAAGATGATGGGGTGCTTATGGTATGATGAGGGACCAGTTCCAACGCAATACTGAAGAATTAGAAGATTCAACAAATCTTACTGTTAATGTACTTGCTACTTAATAAATTAATGCATGGATGAATAGGGAAAGACACTTTTCTCTTAGTTGGGGATCATGGAAAAAAGTTAGGAAGAATTTCTTTTTGGATTGTTGGAATTTGATAAATATTTATAGAATCTTAGAATGGTTACAGCACAGAGGAGACCATTTAGCCTGTCAACCACATTGGCAGCTCTCTGCGAGAATAATTCAGATATTTCCATTGCTCCTTTTCTTTTCTTGTAAATCTCCAATTTTTATTTTTAAATCTTCAAGTGCATATTCAATTCTCTTTTGAAAGTCACGATTGAAACTGCCATCACCACACTCAGACATTATGGATTCCTGGCTATGGTTATCTCTTTTTTTGCCAGTCACCTTAAATCTGTAACTTGACATTGCCAACCCTCCTGCCGATATAAACGGTTATTACTTAAACCTTTCATGAATATGAATGCCTCTACTTAATTTCCCCTTAACGTTATGGACTGTTAACGGATTAATAATTTGAGCAAAACAATACTGTGCCTACTTCAATAGCAAACTGCTGTGAATGCTGAATATTTGAAATAAAAAGCATAAAATAGTTGCAGATACTCTACAGAGTTCTGACAAGTGAGTACCGTTCTACATAGAACATAGAACAATACAGCGCGGAACAGGCCCTTCGGTCCTCGATGTTGCACCGACCTGTGAACTAGTCTAAGCCCCTCCCCCTACACTATCCCATCATTATCCATATCCTTATCTAAGGACTGTTTAAATGCCTCTAATGTGGCTGAGTTAACTGCATTGGCAGGCAGGGCGTTCTACGCCCTTACCACTCTCTGAGTAAAGAACCTGCCTCTGAAATCTGTCTTAAATCTATCACCCCAAAATTTGTAGCCCCCTCATACAAGCTGACGCCATCATCCGAGGAAAAAGACTCTCACTGTCCACCAAGTCTAATCCTCTGATCATCTTGTATGTCTCTATTAAATCCCCTCTTAGCCTCCTTCTCTCCAATGAGAACAGGCCCAAGTCCCTCAGCCTTTCCTCATAGGGCCTTTGCTCCAGACCAGGCAACATCCTGGTAAATCTCCTCTGCACCCTTTCCAATGCTTCCACATCCTTCCTGTAATGGGGTGACCAGAACAGCACGCAATATTCCAAATGAGGCCACACTAGCGTTTTGTACAGCATGACATCACGGCTCCAGAACTCAATCCCTCTACCAATAAAACCTAACACACCGTAAGCCTTCTTAACAGCACTATCAACCTGGGTGGCAACTTTCAGGGATCTATGTACATGGGCACCAAGATCCCTCTGCACATCCACACTACCAAGAATCTTTCCATTGACCCGGTATTCTGCCTTCCTGTTATTCTTCCCAAAGTGAATCACCTCACATTTATCCGTATTAAACTGCATTTGCCACCTTTCAGACCAATTCTGCAGTTCATCCAAGTCTCCCTGCAACCTGCAACATTCTTCCACACTGTCCACCACTCCACCGTTCTGTCTGCGGACACTGGCTAATTTAAATATGTTTATCATTTTCTCTTTTTATTGTACTTCCTATTCCCCTTAACATTTCAGTGCAGTCTGTAATTCAGTGTGTTTTATTGTACTTTTTAAAAGTTTGTGATTTGAATTAAGCAGTGTGAATAGTGGAGAACAATAGTAATTCAGTTGTCATAATTGAAACTAATTAATTTTTGTTGGATTTATTTAGCTCCAATCAAGGTCTTTTGTATTCTCGCTGGCCATTGGAGAGGCCCCAGAGGACTGGCGAGTAGCTAATGGTGTTCCTGCATTCAAGAAGGGAAATAGAGATAATCTTGAAACTACAGACCAGTGAATCTCTCATTGGTGGTTAGGAAGCTGTTGGAGAGAATTCTTAAGAATAGAATTTACACACATTTGGAAAAGCATGCCCTAATTAGGGACAGTAAGCCTGGCTTTGTACAGGGCAGGTCATGTCTTACTAACTTGATGGAACTTTTTGAGGAGGTGACAACGGTGATC
The DNA here is from genome assembly GCF_030684315.1 of Stegostoma tigrinum. Classification (NCBI taxonomy): domain Eukaryota; kingdom Metazoa; phylum Chordata; class Chondrichthyes; order Orectolobiformes; family Stegostomatidae; genus Stegostoma; species Stegostoma tigrinum. The sequence continues at coordinate 4,473,661 of NC_081391.1, forward strand.
GATGACGGTAGAGCAGTGAATGTTATTTACATGGATTTTAGTAATGCTTTCAACAAGGTCCCTCATGGTAGGCTGATCCAGAAGATGAAGATGCATGGGAACCATGATGACTTGGCCATGTGGATTCAGGATTGGCTTGCCAGAGGATATTAGTGGAAGGGTGTTTTTCAGGCTGGAGGTCTGTGACTAGTGGTATTCCGCAGGGATCTGATTTGTGACTTTGTGATATATAAAATGACTTGGATGAAAATGTAGATGGGTGGGTTAGTAAGTTTGCAAACAATACAAGGATTGGAGGAGTTTTGGATAGTGTAGGAGGTTGTCAAAGGATACAGTGGGATATAGATCAGTTGCAATTGTGGGTGGAGAAATGGCAGATGGCGTCTAATCTGGGTAAGTGTGAAGTGTTGCATTTTGGGAGATCAAATATTAAGGAAAAGTGTATACTTAATGGCACGACTCTGAATGGCATTGAAATATGGAAGGACTTTGGGGATCAAGTCCATGGCTCGCTGAAATTAGCCACGCAAGTAGGTAAGGTGGTAAAGAAAACGAATGACATGTTTGCCTTTATTGGTCAAGAATTGAGTACCAGAGTCAGGATGTCATGTTGCAGTTTTATAAGACCTTGGTCAGGTTACATTTAGATTATCGCATTCAATTTTGCTCGTCACATTACTGGAAGGATATGGAGGCTTTGGAGAGGGTGCTGAAGAGATTTACCACGATACTAAATAAAAACTGAAAGAACTGCAGATGCTGTAAATTAGGAACAAAAACAGAAGTTGCTGAAAAAGCTCAGCAGATCTGGTGGCATCTGTGAAGAAGAAATTAGAGTTAACGTTTCTGAGAAGAGGTCAGAACTGGTTCTGTGGAAGGGTCACTAGACCCAAAATGTTAACTCTGAATTTTTTCTTTACAAATGCTGCCAGACCTGCTGAGCATTTCCAGCAACTTCTGTTTTTTTTTTAAACCAGAATACTACCTGGATTAGACAGTATGAGCTATAAGGAGAGACTAGAAAAACTCCGGTTGTTTTCTCTGGAGGTTGAGAGGAGTCTTGATAGAAATTCAGTGGAGATGTGAGGAGCAAGTTTTTTTCACACCGAGTGGAAGGAGACTGGAACGCACTGTGGGGTGGTGGTGGAGGTAGATACGATAGGGGCGTTTAAGGGACTTTCAGATAAGTGCATGAATATGCAAGAAATGAAGGGATGTGAACGACTGGCAGGCAGAAGGGATTAGTTTCACATGGCATCATATTTGGCACAACATCATGGGCTGAAAGGCCCATTCCTGGGCTGTACCGTTCCAAGTTCCATGTTCAGATGGTTCATTGTGGCACTTAATGATGCTGATGCCTGGATTTAGTCCCTGTATGACCTGAGGTTCTTGGGGCCTATCTCTTTGACTTTTTTCTTTCAATCTTTAATGTGTTACTACCAAGGTCAGCACTTGTTGCCCATCTCTTCGAACTGTGTGGCTTGCCAGGGTGTTGCAGACGACAGTTAAGAGACAACCATATTGCTGTGAATCTGGAATCCTATGTAGACCAGACTGGTTAGGCACAACAGATATCCCTCTATAAAGGGTATTAGTGATCCACATGGATTTTTATGATAATTTATAATAGTCACCTTTCCCGATCCAAGATTTAGAATTCCAGATGTACTCATTGAATATAAAATCCACCAGCTGCCACAGTGTGTTTGGAATGCTTGTCCCCAGAGCATTAACTTGGGGCCCCCCGGATTATTGGTGTACTGACGTCATCGCTACATCACCGTCTCTCATCTTACTCTGTGCCAATATTGTGGCATAATTAAGTCTTGAATAGGAACTTTAAAACACTGAGGGCATTGTGCGGAAAGAGTTAACATTTTTGCGTTATGATAAGCAGGGCGCATTTCAAGCTCTTAGTCTAATAGATTGACGCATCCTGACAGCATCTTGGAGTCTGATGCTTATGTTCCTCTCTGTTTTCCAGAATTTCTTCACTGACATCTGCCTTACATTCAAGTGTGAAAAATCAAAAAGGAAAGAAATGGAAAAGTTCACATGAACAGGTCAAAAAACCCCCGAAAGGCAAGACCACAAAATCACAGAGAAGAAAACGGACGGGAAAACCAGTGGGGGAGTGGTAATTCACAGATATGCCAGTCACTGAGCCTTTACTATCCTATGAATAAAGAGTCACTTTGTGATGTTACTATTAGAACTGAGTAACCAACAATCCTAGATCTCTCACTATAGAGATGCACTGTTGCTGGATGTTGATAGTGATGGGCCATGTTTGGACATCACCAGGTCATTGTACTTCATGTGAAGATACTTAAGTCACAATAGCATTTTTTAGGAATAATCTGGGACACATGGTAGCACATACTGAAAGATTTTGTTTTAGGAACCTTTTGCTTCTTCGAAGGGACCGTTGCAACTGATGATCATATTTGTGGAGCTCGTTTGTTCTTCAAGCTGCAAAAGTCTTCAATGCATTGCATCACTCTTTATTTTCCACCTTATAGGTCTGGATACTGTCATATGTGTGAAGTCTTACTGCAATTTATTATCTCTTATAGAAAAGTTACATAACAAAAAGTCTTCAGTGGCAAAGGTCATTTGAACCAACTAGCCTGATCTGTCCCAAATTACAGATTTTCTCATGTGAACTGCACCTTACTTCTCTCACCACTGCCTGTAAGTCCTCAAATACACCTAGTGCCCTGAAGTAATAAGTAGTCCTGTTAATAATACTACCCCTGGAGCTTTCAATTTCGTTTTCTCAACGTACATTGATCCAGCCTACTTTTAAAGACACCTCTTGAATCTGAAACTCACAGTCCATCCTTGTGTGACAATGAGTTGATATCTATTCCCTTATTCTTGATTATTTGCATCCTTGGCCTGTCTCTTGTCATGCAAGTTTCATTGCTTACTTTGATATGACCTGTGTGATGTAGTACTTTAAGTTATTAGGTAAACATTCCCTGTTATTTGTCAACATCTTTATTACTTCTGCAGAAAAGTAATGAGGTTCTTCTGTATGACCATTATATCTCATAGTGTGTGCCTGACATCTGATTCTGCTGAGTTCTCCATGTCAGTTTTGAAAACTTTGAAGTTTCATAGTGGAGCAGCAGTAATGTATATTCTCTTTCACTATATTACTGCAGATTTGAGAAAGTGGCATGTAGAAAGTGGAGTTTTTCAGAATCATCTTTAATAAATATAAATCTTCCCATTTGATATCCTGATAGAGATTTACTGTGGTTGCTATTTATTTCATATCATAAATAGAAAAATTACAGATACTGTGCAATTGTTTTTTTGCTGTGGGTAATGTTTTATTGAATTACATGTGAAAAAATGTTCAACGGTACCAGTGTGGTTCTGATTCTTTAAATTCCTACATTTTTTTTGAATATTGAACTTCTTTTGGGATGAGTGAGATCACACAACTTTTATTGAATCATTTCCCTGCTAATTCTACCGAATACTGTTGTTAAGCTTTTCTAAGTCCAGCTTAGTTAGTTGTAAAGGTTAGTTATATATCTGAATGCCAATTTTACCTGCAGGTTTTGATATTGGGTACCATAGAACCATAGAGTCATACAGCAATGGAGCAGACCCTTCGGACCAACCAGTCCATGCCAAACGTAATCCCAAACTAAACTAGATACCTGCCTACTCCTAGCCCATATCCCTCCAAACCTTTTCCTGTTCATGTACTTATCCAAATGTCTTTTAAACATTGTAATTGTACCCGCATCCACCACTTCCTCAAGAAGTTCATTCCACATGCAAACCATTCTCTGTAAAAAAAAAAATTGCCTCATGTCTTTAAGATTAGAGAGGGATCTTGATCAAATGGGTCAATCAGCTGAAAAATGGAAGACAGACTTCAGTCTGGATAAATGAGAGATATTGCATTTTGGTTCAACAAACAGGTAGGGCCTCGGGTAGTGTTGTAGAACAGAGGGACCTTGGGGTGCTGGTGTATAATTCTTTGAAGTTTGCACCACATATAGACAGGGTGGTTAAAAAGGCATTTAGCACACTTGCCTTCATTGCTCACACCTTTGAGCATAGGAGTTGTGAAGTCATGTCGAGCTTGCACAGGATGTTGGTGAAGCTCCTTCTGGAATGCTGTGTCCGGTTCTAGTCGCCGGTCGCTGAGTTATAGCAAGGATATTATCAAGCTAGAAAGGATTCAGAAAAGATTTACCAGGATGTTGCTGGGTATGGAAAGTTTGAGTTATAAAGAAGGGCTGGATTGGCTGGGAATTTCTGCACTGGAGCATAGGAGGTTGAGAAGTGATAGAAGTTTATAAAATAATGAGAATTAACAGTAACTGTCGTCCCCAGGATGAGGGATTTCAAGACCATTTTTAAGGTGAGAGGAGACAGATTTAATAAGACATAACAGGCAAAATATGACAGAGTTAGTGAGCATGCAGGCAGACACTGAAGTGGTACGCCATTGTTATAGCAATTGTAAAAATTTTAATGCAACCTACTTTGGATCTTGCGGTATTTCTTCAGGAAGGTCATAAAGATAGGTGTTGTAGATTTCAGTGTAAAAAACAAATAGACTATAAGCACTGTCCTCATAAACTTCTCAGCTCTGCAGTGCTCAGGCACAGTAATCATATCTACAAACTCAGGATCCATTTCATGCCTGGAGGAAAAGGTCTAGTTGTCAATTTTTAAAAAATTGGTCTCCTGTCCCACTCAAGATGGCAACATAAATCCAGATATGCTGTAGTACTGAGGTAGTTCAACAAGGCCCAGTTTACCCTCCGTTAGAGATAAAAGGTTCCATGTCACAATTTGAAGAAGAAAGAAAAAGGGAGTTTGACTTGGTGGCTTGGTTAACATTAATCTTATAACCAACATTCAAAACAAAATAATAATTTCATAGTTACAGAGATAGTAGGAACTGCTGATGCTGGAGAATCTGAGATAACACGGTGTGAAGCTGGATGAACACAGCAGACCAAGCAGCATCAGAGGAGCAGGAAAGCTTGACATTTTGGGTCGGGACCCTTCAGAAATGTTCGTGTCTTCTGAAGAAGGGTCCCGATCCAAAACGTCAAGCTTTCCTGCTCCTCTGCTGCTTGGCCTGCTGTGTTCATCCAGCTTCACACTGTGTTATCTCAATAATTTCATTGCAGTTGTGGGATCTTTCTATGTACAAATTGGCTGTCATGTTTTCTCCATTACAGCAGTGACAACATTTTTAAAAATACTTAATAGATTGCAGTGTCTTTGGGGTGTTCTCAGATTATTGAAAGACAGTTTTTTGCAACATTAAATGTTACACCTAATCAAAAGCGAATACAGCTTTGGGTCTGTATGTCTAGGTGAGGGGGACATTTAAACCTGTTACTTTGATTTAGCAGGAGAAAATATTGACTCACTTATTTTCCAGTTGCATTTAGGTATTGTTGCAGCTCTGAATAGCTGAACAAAAAGAAAACTGAAATGATGTACATCATCAAGAATTAGGTTTTGAGGGAATAAACTGGAGAGAGATGCTACCAGACCTACTGAGTTTGCCCAGCATATTTTGTTTTTAACAAAGACTGGACGCACTGGATTGGATTGGTGTAAAAGGTATTGTTTCACCTCACTGATATTTTGTGTGAAATGTTCGTTCAAGTTGATATTACGAAGTAAAATGATGTGGATATAGGTGCAGTTTAATGTTAGGATCAAATACAAAAACATAGGGAAGAGCTCTATGATCCTGAGCGTCAACCTGATGTAATGCTCCATAGGTCATCAGGAGTTGATGCTTCCAGATAAGGTTTTATTCAAACATTGTTTGTATATTTATGAATGAATATATGATGTACTTGAGTAGGACTCGGCCAGTAGTTCTTTGAACTGTTCTATCATTCAGTATGGGTTTGGCTAATCTGCCTTTGCTGCATTTTCATGCATTATCCTCATCCCTCAGTTCTCTTGGTATTCAAATATTAATTGATCTCTAAATGAAAGAGCATCTCTGGAAAAGATTCAAAATCCTTTGAAGAAATTTCTGCTGTTCTCAGTTAACCTGGTTAAATGTAGCAGATTGCATTTATTCAATGGGTCTTTGCCCCGTTGTTTTCACACCTTCTCTCCCACTCTGCAGAATGCACCACAGACTCATTTCAGGCAGGAAAACAGCAGGAAACCTGTGCAGTGGAAGACCAGTGAATTTACATGAATAGAAAAACTGATTTCTGGTGGTGTTTGAAATATTGTAGGAATCTAAGTGGCGGACAGTGTCAACATATGTGGCAGAATTGGATTCTGTGAGACATGACCCATTTTGACATTGAGATCATGTCAATCCATCTTTTATGTTTTTCACAAGAGGCATGCCAAGATTATCGCTAGGCAACGACAAGTTGTTCGTTTAGTATCAGTCCAGCTCACTCGTTAATATTCAGCCCCCGATCTTGTCAAACCTACCAAACAATTGTGACATAGAAAACGCAACAATGAAATTGGAGTGAGCATCTGGCAGATTCCCTTCACTCCTTGCTCCATGCTGGAAGCCAAGCATTAATTTTTCAAAGTATGTTCCATTGGCACCGGCCACATACACTCCATGTCCATGACTTTGACATCTGACTTCAAAATGCATTTAGAGGGTGCATCCGTACTGCAAGGCTGCACCAACAAAAATGCTACAACAAGGGAAAAATGCTCAACAAAAATGCTTAACAAGGAAATTGGAGTGCGCACAGGGACAGGCATCCAGCTTATGAAGTGGACCAGGCTGCATTCCTGGGTGTTCACTTTTTCTCATAATGCTCACTCACTCTGAACTAGCTGGATGCTCTCAAAATCCTTGAATTGCCTTGCCTTCCTTTTTGCATGTTACCCCCTCAGTCATAGATACCAGCTTGTGTAATTGTAGTCCTTGGCCAAATCAAGACAGATAGCCTTTGTTCAGGGCTTCCTTGCGCAGTAAGTCAAGTGCAACCTCTGAGACAAGCCCAGGTCCTGCTCAGGAATTCCAAGCTAGACCCTCTTTGCCTAAGGGGTGAATGAAGGGTGGCACACGATCTCGTCTTGACTCTGCCTTGTGTGCGGTTTTCCTCATGGAGAGGCAGATATTACAAGAGTTGAAAGTAGGGCATAGTAACTCTTGTGGTATACATGAGCTGGTGGTTTCGAGCAAATGAGTAGCAGTATTGAGGTATTGCTGAGCTAATGGGGTTAGGGGTTGGAGTGGGTGGGAAGGATGTTGCACTTTGTGACCAGACTGATTCCTGGGATGGTAGGACTGAATAGCGAAGAGACACTGGATCAGTTAGGACTATATTCACTGGAATTTAGAAAATTAGGGTATAATCTCATAACCTATAAAATTCTAACAGGACTAGACAGGATAACTGTAGAAATGATGTGCTTGATAGCTGGGAGTCTAGAACAAGGGGTTGTAGTCTAAGGATATGGAGTAGGCCATTTAGGAACAAGATGAGAAATTTCCTCACCGTGAGAGTGGAATTCACTGCCACAGAAAAGGATTGAGGCCAAAACATTAAATATTTTCAAGAAGGTGTTAGAGATTTGGCCTTGTAGCTAAAACGATCAAGGGATTGTGGTGGAGGGAGGGGGTATGCGGGGGTGGTACTATTGAGCTCAATGATCAGCCATGCTCATAGTGAATGGTGGAGCAGGTTCAAGCAGTTGAATAGCCTACTCCTATGTTCTATGTTTCTGTATAGTTCGTGGGGCTAAAGGGAATCAAAAGGTATGGGGAGAAAGTGAGAGCAAGATGTTGGCCTTGGGATGATTAGCAATGATCATATTAAGTAGCCTATTTGTGCTTCTAATGTCTATGTTTCTACATATGAGTGGTAGAGGAGGTGAGTACAATAGCAGAGTTAGTGAATGTGAGATACCAGAGAAGAGTTAGTGGAATTTATTCTGGGGAGTGCTGGGCATTCCTCCAGCTAGATTCGATTGGCACATGGGTTAAAACAATCTTGGACTGGTCTGGTGTCCTCACCTCCACTGCTGATTGAGAGAGGAGGAAATCTTACATTGGCACCATCCTATCGTCCAGGACCCGACCAACATTGATTTCCTCCTTGTCTGCCATGACTGGAATTTCTTGAGGACATCAGAAAAAGGAAACCACAGGTGCCATCGTTGTTGACTATCATGGGGGTGGGGTAGTGGTTGCGGATATCAGTGCACTTTGCGGTTCAACACTTTTTGTAGTTTCCTGGCGTAAGGTAGTGTCCGTACCTCTGCGATGGAAAGCCTCGTCTTTAAGGGTCGCCTGTCCTGGAGGTGTGTCATGACTTATTCAGAATTTGAAAAAAATCTTTCGCTCAGCACCAGCGTGCTGCGTGACTGGTCGTGGGGGTGGATCCTAGCCGCAATAGGCGGCCGATGTGGATGTTGTTGGGCAGTGCGGAGCTCCAAATAGAGTCAGCAGTCTGCCTCGAAGTGTTTGACAGCTACTGATGTAAGTTGCAATGCTGGGTACCATGACCTGCAAATTCTGTCTTACTTAACTTCGTAAAACGTGTCTGAGAAAGCGACACGTCTTTTGCAGAAGGAGTCACGAGCATTTTTTTCAGTGCAGCTTGGCTGGGAACTTTGTTAACCTCTGAAGGAACGAATACTTGTGGCGAGATTCCTGAAATGCTGCAATTCATTTGACGACGGAATCTCCTTCCCACCGTTGACTATAGCAGAAGTGTCGCAATGTAGAATAAATATATCTTTAAGAATTGCATTTGACAATACTATGGATTACTTTTCCAGGAGGTTAATTACCAGAATGTTGCTTCGTCGGGTTTTCTGCGGGGAAGTTCTCGGCGTGCAGTGTTTGCAGAAGGTTTTCCACATGGAAAGTTGCAGATTTGTTACATTTCCTGACAAGTAATGCAGAACTTCAGCCTAGGATTCAAATCTTGCGCTGACATTTGTGCAACTGGTCTCTCGTGTGGAGTTTGCTGTAATGGTCTTCGGTTGAAGTGTCGCGGGGCAAGATTACCAAAAACTGCAGAAAAAAAGTTTCTTTGTTTTGTAAACAAAAAGCAACTTGGACTTTTATTTTCCGATGGCTCCGAGTGAGTATTCGGGGACGATGTCTTTTGTCAACGCAGTGGCTTGCTTAAAGTTCGAAGCGAACATATTTGACAGGAGCAGGTGCCAGAATTGCTTCAAAGCTTCTGATCTCCATCGAAAAGACCACGGTCGCGATGACAACCAGGTGAAACAAGAGCCAAGCCTTAATAATTTATGTTTTTTTTTGCATATTATCTGAAAACACAAGGAGGGCTTTCAAAGAGGATTAAAAGCTGCGCATTTACACAGTCTGGCCAATGAATTTTCATTTTGCTAAAATTTATGAATGGGCTTAACGTCTTTAGAATATTATCTCATGTTTGGGAGCACGGGCATAAAGGTTTATTGTAGGGTGCAGTTTTGTCAGACATTTTTAACAGTCAAGTTAAAAATTACGTAAAAGATAGCTTAGAAACAGGCCCTTCTGCCCAAATGGGCAGTGCTGGGATCTGCGGTCTATTCAAGCTTCTCCTACCCGCCCATTTCACTTCGTCAGTATAACCTCTTCTGTTTTGTTACCTAGTTAGTTTTTCTCGAATGCATGTGACGATCTCTTTAACAACTCATGCACATTCTCATCACTCTGGTTTAAAAAAAAGTTTCTCATGAATTCCCTAATGATTTTTTTAGTGATTGTGTTATATGAATGGTTCTTAGTTTTAGACTGTGACAAGTGTAATCAATTTTTTTTTAGATTTCCTAGCAAGCCCACTTGTAGTTTGTTAGGTCAACGCTGAGTCTCGTTTTTTTTGCAGATTTCCTGATGGGCATAACTTCTCAGGTTATCCTTGTAAATCCTTTGCGCACCTTCACTAGTGTCTCTGCATCCCTTTTGTAGTGTGGAGATCAGGACTGCGCACAGAACTCTGAAGTGTGGTCCAACCAAAGTCGTATATCTGTTTAATATGACTTTTTTGTTTTGTTCATGCATAACCCTCTTTTACAAGGACAATGAATGAAGTTTGGCATTTAGTCTTTTTCTGTACATGTATGATGCAAGTGAACAAAGTACAAGAAAAGAACACTTCGGCAAATGTTTTGAAAGAAGTTCATACATTTTCATGTTAAGCAAGTGCATTTATAACTGCATCGTAGAAGCATAAAAAAAGCACAGGAGATCATGTGGCCCATTGTGTACTGTACCATTGGGAAAAGCAATCCAGCTTGATCCCACTTTCAAAATCTTAGTTTATAGCCCTGTAGGTTATGGCAATGCATGTGCATTTTCTAAGTTTCTTTTTAATGCGCTGGTTGATAGAAAGCACAAACCAGGCTTCTTTAATGATGAAACATCATTATTTATTGCAGGTAATTAGATTCCTGTCATAGGTAAGCAATTAAATTAATGAACAAACTATACTGTTATGACATGGAGGTGGACAGCCAATTCAAATCAACCTTTCTATTTCCGGATTGGCAATAGTAAAATTGGTACCTTCAAAGACCCTCAAAACTGACCTCAGTAGCTTCTAACCAGATTTTTGAATAACTAATCCCAAACTCAATGGATAATCAATTCAAGACACCAGAGTAATCTAATTGGTCTATGCTTTAACCTCAAAGCCTCTGTTTTCAGCTCCATTCACACTAAAGATAGACAACCAAACAAATGGATAAGGGATAAATAAAAGAAAATTTTAAAAAACTGGCCGAATTACTTAAGTGATTATCGTGATCCACAGGCAGAATTGATGGTTTCGTGGTGATTTTCTGAAGATGTTGATCAGTGTTGTTTTTACAGTTGATGCAGATGAAGGCATTAATATTTATAACTTGGCTTTCTATTCTCTGAGCTTCTAAGAGCTGAGAAGAGAAGTTAGGCAGGAAGCTTTCAAATCTTTGTGCTACACACTCCTTTTTCTCAAATAAATGGAACCTAAAACCCAGTTTAAACACTGACAGACTGATCATCTCCTCCATGAGATCCTAGTTACATTGAACATCTGTCATCTGCTTGAGCATAACGTCTTTCCCAGATTTGCTGGAACCAGTTCCCAGGTACTGATTTTGACCAGGGACCAATCTGACATTGATTCCCGGGCCTGGCCTTGCAAATAAGCAAAAGCTTTTTTGGTCTGTTTTTCTTTTATCAAAAGCAGCTACTCACAGTCCGAAAGTCACCTTTACCTCGGTCCCCAATTCACAGCTCCTAACAAAAATTGATAATATCAGAGAGGGCTCTAACCATACAAATAAAAATTTTAAACCTCAAATTCCCCTTTATGCATGCAGCCAACAGATGTAAACTGGGGGAGAAAACACATGGGCAGAGGGAAGAACTTGAAACTCTTTGTTTGCAAGATCTGTTAGTTTGGTTCTCACTGATGCATAGGTTTCTCTCCGACCTTTTCTCAAATGCTTCCAGTGGTTTGCATGACACTTAAAGTGGCTTGTTCACTTAGTGAAGGTCTTTGAATGATCCAGTTCAAAGGAAGGTTAAACTGATTGTCTCAGGTTTAAAGTGGCTTACTTGAAAGAACCGAGAAAGAGAGTGTTTTCTGGATCCTAACTTGCTGTTTTCTTTTCTAGTCTGACCTAATGTCCTTCTGACTGGTTTACTGTCCAAACTATTCAGCCACCTGATAACCAGCCACCTAATTGTTGGCAGCCAGAGGACCGTTGTCATTGATAGCTGGTCCGTAGTCCACAGACTAATCAGCTTCACTTGTAAACAACCTGTAGGCTTCAATTTGTTTGCAAGTTGCTGGATCTCACAGCTACACAACTCGCCGCTCCACCCCCCCCCCCCCCCCCCCCCACCCCCCGGCAGTGGTCAAGAACGTCCTTGACTGTGTTTCCCGTAACTCATCCCTCACACCCCACCCCCACAATAACCGCCAAAAGAGAATCCCCCCTAGTCCTCACATATCACGTCACCAACCTCTGGATACAATGCCACCCGAAGGTTGCAGGAACAGCAACTCATATTCCGCTTGGGAACCCTGCAGCCCAATGGTATCAATGTGGATTTCACAAGCTTCAAAATCTCCCCTTCCTCACTGCATCCCAAAACCAGCCCAGCTCATCCCCACCTCCCTAACCTGCTCTTCCTCTCACCTATCCCCTCCTCCCACCTCAAGCCGCACCTCCATTTCTTACCTACTAACCTCATCCCCCACCCCTTGACCTGTCCGTCCTCCCCGGACTGACCTACCCCCTCCCTACCTCCCCACTTATACTCTCCTCTATCCATCTTCGGTCCACCTCCCCCTCTCTCCCTATTTATTTCAGAATCCGCTCCCCATCCCCCTTTTCTGATGAAAGGTCTCGGCCTGAAATGTCAGCTTTTGTGCTCCTAAGATGCTGCTTGGCCTGCTGTGTTCATCCAGCTCCACACTTTGTTATCTCACAAAAGGTGTTGCTTAGCTTGCTTTCAAAACATTCAGCCATCCTGGTAAATCCCTGGTTTTAAAACAGTTCTTTCTTATTTCAACCTACAGTTTTAGAAAGCACAAGAATTAAAGAGACAAAGCATGTACGTACGTCTTCGATCATCTGTTCTCCCTTTCAAACTGGATGTAAAATTTGATCATATTACAGTTGTCACCCAGAGGTGCCTTTACTGTGAGTTTCTTAATTCTGTCAGGTTACACAGTAGTATGTTTAATATAGCATAATACTAGCAATATCTATAGCTCCACGCTACTGTATGCATGTTGCCACAGTGTCTCAGACTCCTCAGGAAGCCATTTAGCTGTTTTGAGTCAGTCTGGTGTCAACCATTGGCAGCGTAAAAAGGCTTTTCCTCCTGTCACTCTGTTTTTGCCAACCATTTTAAATTAGTAGAAACATAGAAAATGAAAGCAAAAGTAGGTCATTTGGTCTTTCTACCCTCTGTTCCATTTACTTTGATCATGGCTGATCATCTAGCCTAATAGTGTGTTCCCACTTTTCCCCAATATCCTTTGACCCCTTTAAGCCCAAGTGCTATATATTTAACTCCTTCTTGAAGTCATACAATGTTTTGGCCTCAGCTGCTTTCAGTGGTAGTGAATTTCACAGGCTCACCACTGTTTGTGTGAAAAAAAATTCTCCTCATCTCAGTCCTAACTGGTTTACGCCATGTCTTTTAGACTGTAACCCCTAGTTCTTGATTTCCTCATCAGGAATATGCTTCCTGTATCTACCTTGCTTTGATCCATCAGCACTTCATAGATTTCTATGAGAACCTCCTCATTCCCATAAACTTTAATTAATATAATCCTAATCGATTCAACCTCTCTTCGTATGTCAGTCCTGCCATTCCAGAATTGAACCTGGTAAACCTTCACTCTTCTCCTTTGCAGCAAGAACGTCCTCCCTCAGATTAAGACCCGAAAACTGCGCATAATATTCTAGATGTGGTCTTACCAAGGCCCTGTATAATAGCAGCATGACGCACATGCTCCTGAACCAAACCCTCTTGCTGTGAAAGTCAACGCACCATTTGCCTTCTTCACTATCTACTGCACCTGCATGCTTACCTTCTCTGACTGATTTTTTTAGGACACCCAGGTCTCATTGCACATATACCTCTCTCATATAGCTATTCAGATAATAATCCTTCTTCCTATTTTGCCCCCAAAGTAGCTAACCTCATATTTATCCACTTAAACTGAATCTGCCATGCATTTGCCCACTCACTCAGTTTGAACAAATCACACTGAAGCAAAAACAAAAATTGTTGGAAAAGCATGACAGACCTGGCAGCATCTGCAGATAGAAATCAGAGTTAACATTTCAGATTGAGTGATCCTTCCTCAGAACTGTAGCATCTCTGCATTCTCCTTACAGCTCACCCTCCCACTCATTGTTGTGTTGTCTTTAAATATTGAGATATTACATTTAGTTCCCTCATCTGAATCATGAGTATATACTGCGAATACCTGGGAATTTAGCACTGATTCCTGTGACACTCCACTGGTCACTGCATATCATTTAGACGAAAAGAATGTGGGGATCAATCCCACTGATTTGTGCATGCTGAATGAGCACTCTACCATTTGAGCTAATTCCAACATATAGATTGGTGTCTTCTAGTTCTTAACCCTTCTATCAGTTGGAACAGAAGCTTTCAATCTAAGTTCATCATAATTTGAGCTTTTTATTGACTCTTCTCTATTTTGCTGGATGAGTGTGGCTTTAACAATGCTTGAATCTCAAAATCATCCACTTATTTGGCAACGTTACCTGAAACCATTGACAATCTGCATCACTGGTGCACATTGGTGGCGTTGTGCATTATCTACAAGATAATCACAGAATGGTTACTGCATTTGACCAGAGATAGAAGGAACTGCCGATGCTGGGAGTCTGAGATAACGGGGTGTGGAGCTGGATGAACATAGCAGGCCAGGCAGCATCAGAAGAGCAGGAAAGCTGACGTTTTGGGTCTAGACCCTTCTGCAGAAATGGGGGCAGGGAAGGGTGCTCTGAAATAAATAGAGAGGGGGGAGGTGATGATAGAACGTGGATAGAGGAGTAGATAGGTGTAGAGAAGACAAACAGGTCAAGGAGGCGGGGATGAAGCCGGTACAATTGAGTGTAGGTAGGGAGTTGGGATGGGGGTTGGTAAGTGAGGAGGGAGGGACAGGTAGGTGGGAGGGAAGACGGACAGGCCAAGGATGTTGGGATGAGGTTAGTAGGTAGGAAATGGGGGTTGGTTTTGTCAGTGATGTGGGAGGAGTGGATAGGTGGGAGAAAAGACGGACAGGTCAAGGGGGCGGGGACGAGATGGGCTGGTCTTGGATGAGACCGGGGATGGGGACGTCCACTACATGGGGGAAAACAAGCAGGGGCTCGGAGACGGCTTTGTGGAGCACCTACGCTCGGTTTGTGACAAACAACTACACCTCCTAGTTGAAACCGGTTCAACTCTACCTCCCACTCCTTTGACGACATGTTCATCCTGGGCCTTCTCCAGTGCCACAACAATGCCACCTGACGGCTGGAGGAACAGCACCTCATGTTCTGCCTGGGAACCCTGCAACCCAATGGTCTCAATGTGGACTTCACAAGCTTCAAAATCTCCCCAGCCCAGACCTCATCCCAAGACCAGCCCATTTGTCCCCACCTCCTTGAGCTGTCCGTCTTTTCTCCCACCTATCTGCTCCTCCCACCTGACTGACCAACCCCCCATCCCAACTCCCTGTCTACACTCACCTGTACTGGCTTCATCCCCTCCTCATTGGCCTGTTAGTTTTCTCTCCACCTATCTGCTCCACTCCAACCTCTATCATTGCCTCCCCCTCTCTCTCTTTGTTTCAGAGACACCCTTCCCCTCCCCCATTTCTGAAGGATCCAGACCTGAAGCATCAGCTTTCCTGCTCTTCTGATGCTGCCTGGCCTGCTGTGTTCATCCAGCTCCACACCTTGTTATCTACTGCATTTGACCAGTCTTCTCTATGGAGTTCTCCAAAGGAGGACTGTGTACATAGCCTTGACAATATTCCTTTGTAAATGATAATGCAATTCCTTCTTGAATTTTTCAATTGACATGCCTCCATCACACCGACAAGTGGAGGCAATGCCCTAGTGCTATTACCACTGGACTGTTACTTCAGGAAACCCAGATAACATTCTGGGGACCTGGGTTTGAATCTTACCACAGCAGATGGTGGAATTTGAATTCCATAAAATATCTGGAATTAAGAATCTAATGATAACTGTGAATCTGTTGTTGATTTCTGGAAAAACTCTGGGTAGTTAAGGATGGGCAATAAATGCTGCATAGCCAGAGATGCCCTCGTCCCGTTAATGAATAACGCAAAAACAAGCACAACATTCCATATCCTAACCACTTGGTGCATGAGGAAAAATGTCCATTATTTCTTTTAACAATTGTTTTCGAATCTATGCCCTCTTTTTGTCCCAATGAGAACAATTTTCCCTGCGTACTCTGTCCAGACCCTTCATGATTTTGAACATCTTAATCAAACCGCTTTTCCAAGGAATACAGCCCGAACTCCTCCAATATGTTGATGCAACTGAAGCTCCTTATCCCTGAAACAATTCTTGTGAATCTTCTCTACAATATCTGACAAAGCACCTTTTGAACCTGAGATGTCAATCACTTACGCAAAGCAAAGTGCCTGGGAGTGCCACCTCGTGCAAGTTGTATACTATCCTTACTTAGAAATGTATTATCATTCCTTCACTATAAAATCTCAGAAACTCTCCTTGTTACCCACACCAAATGGACTGCAGTGGTTGAAGAAGTTGGCGCCATGGCAATTAAGGATGGGCAATAAATGCCTGTCACTTCCACCCTGTTAATGAGTAAAGCAAAAGATAATATAGCCAGCCTATGAGCATGAGAGGGATCTGCAGCAAGAACAGTAGGCCCAAAGAAGTAATTGTAGCCTTGTCAATGGGTATGAATAGTTGAAATAATTTCACCATTTAAGATTTGATTTTTTTTAGAAAATGATATGAATCTTATGAACTAGTGTTTCTTGTATTTATGAACGTTGTAAAATGATGTTTGGTTTAGATTGGCCATTTCTTTCCTGATGCAGCAAATTGTCAAACCCAACTATAGGGAATGCCTAATATAACTACCTGTCAATCTCTGAAGAGCTCATTGTAACAACTTGTGACCTCTCTGTTTTCCCCATGACATTTTCCGTTATGCAATGAGGTCATATGGAGCCAATTTTAAAAATCCTTAGATGATTTGTACAAGCCAGTGACAAGTAAATAATTGTAACTGATGAAGTATGTATCCCGGTGAGTGCTTGCATCAAGTGAACTGGCGTGCTATATTGCAAACGTGCCAACTCAGGGCTTTAAAGTTGTTATGTAAATGGAATAAAATATTAATTAGTTTTGCTCTGTAAGAACTTGGAAAGGAGATTGAAATCTTGAAAAACACATTATACATTGATGGAATCCATTTTTGGACACAACTTACATAAGATCTGATTAACTGAAAAATTGTTGGCCTAAATCTTGCTGGAACAATAACAGCGGCACATGTGAATGTGCAAATGAGTCCGCAATTCAAGGGTTTAAAAGATAAATACAGTGAGTTATGAATCTCTAGAGCTTGTTGATCGATTGCTTCCGTTATTTGTAAATCTTGCTGCATTTTACATGTTAATTCCCTACTAAATTGCCAGAGCAAACAATAGTTTGTAATTAATGTTGCCAGTACCTTTCTAACAATGTGACTATTGTTAATGAGGGACTAATCAACATCTCTATACACAGAAAGAGAATAGCTTAAACTGTCAAATCTCATTCCTGCATGAAGGAAATGCTTTGTGATTTAAAATACAATAAATTTTAAACATTTTCTTACAGTTCTCTTGTCTCTTTAGTTTCTGTTTCTCGCTGTCTTTTTCTTTTCCACTCTTGGTTTCTTATTGTACATGGTTTGACTCTAATGTTAACCCTGTTTCCATTCCCCTTGATTCTTTCTTAATCTAATGGTGGACTCATTGGTTAAGCATTCATTTCTGAAGAAGGCTTATATCAGACTGGCAACATGAGCTCTGGTCAGACCTACTGAGTTTCAACTGCACTTTCTGTTTTTACTTCAGGTCACCCGGGTCTGTGATACTAGGATGTATCAAGTCAGTGAAATACACTCAGATACCCCATTACCTTTGCAATCCTCCTTATCAACTCAGTCATCGACCAGATTACAGAGTAAAAGATTTCTGCCTTAAAACCAATTTTTGAGATTGTTAAATTGATGCTGTGTCACGGGAGAATGATGACGTGCATCCAAGGCGAATGCCAACAACAAGGACTTCCTAGGCTTCGACTCTGAATCCGATCAACCTGAGGCCTTCTTTGCATCCCCACTTGTATCGCAGATGTAAGCACTCTGAAATAAAAACAGAATGTGCTGGAGAAATCTAGCAGGTGCAACAGCATCTGTGGAGAGAGAAACAGAGTTAAAGTTCCAAATCCAATAGAACCTTTCTTTGGAGCTAAAGAGAGAAGTGGGCAAGGATTTAAACTGTAAGCGCAGGTAGGGAGGAGCATGTGAAGAAAGGAAGTTCGGGGAGGTTGAGAGGGTGGAAGAAATTAGAGACAGCATCAGGGATAAAAATCATGGGCCCAAGTGCTGCTGCTGGCTCAGACACCCCAACCTTGACCTGAGCAGAGTGGGTCCAGTCCCGATCTGAGAACAGCGACATCTCCACAGCCCTAGCCCATGGTTATCGGGCCCTCATGTTCCTCCCTGTTAGAGATTATATGTGACAGAAGGAAAGTAGCGGTCATGGCCTCTGGAGAAGAGAGATAGCAACAGGGTAGATGTGAACGGCAGGTGGGAATAGCAGAATATTCTGAAACCCAAACTGAGAAAACCATACACAGGATGGCAGGGGGCATGTAAGGGAAACAAAATGGAAGACAGAGTTCATAGTCTGATGCTGTTGAACTCAATGTTAACTCCTGTGTGCTGCAAAAGGAATTAAACAGAATAAGAAGTGTTATTCCTCCAGCTTGCCTGGCGCTTCACTGGAACATTGCAGGACAAAATGTGAGCAAAAGAACAAGACAGTACAATTGTAAGTGACTGGTAGGACAGTGTCATGTTTGCGAACTGAGTTGAGATAGAGAGCAAAACAAGGTCTCGTGTTGATGATGAGCTTGCTCCAGAGCATGTGATGGAATGTTACTGTTGTCCACTTGGCTGACATTATTTTTGATCATGCAATGTGGGCATTGGTGGGAAAGCCAGCATTTATTGCCCATCCATAATACCCTTTAAGAACCACCACAGTCTATGACCCAGCTAATGGAGTTAAAGCTGTCTCAAGGGGTCACTCAAACTTGGGATCTCTGCATGTGGGTGAATTTACATGTTTTTCTCTCTGTCTTGCCAGTGGATGTCCAATCCATCTGGGATTGCAGAGCTGGAAGCAGTTTACCTGGTTTTCAAAAAGAACAAAGAACAGTAAAGCATAGGAACAGGCCCTTCGGCCCGCCAAGCCTGCACTGACATATGACGCCTTTCTAAACTAAAAACCATTTGTCTCTACACAGTTTGCATCCCTCTATTCCCTGCCTATTCATGAATCAAGAAGATGCCTTCTTGAACGTTGCTATTGTGTCTGCTTCTACATGGCCTACATAAGTTGAGCGTGCCTTGCTGCTGTTACTGAGGATGTTGCAAACACAAGCCAGATACATAGGGAGCTTCATATTTTCAGTTAGTTCACTGTGGGCTCATACTTGACTTCTCAATTTTGACGTGACATTTATTGCCTTGACAATCCTAGTGAAGAGTTTGGCATCAAGGGACAGGTTGCTAGTGATTGTTGATCCAAGGAATGTGAAGCTAATTTGAAATTATTAACTTAACTTGTTATATTCAAACCTTCCAGAACTGCGTTTGAATTTCCCACAGTACTTTTTGTACAGACTCCTTACAGCCAGTAATGGAAGAGTCTTGCTTCCCCTCAACCAGGCTTCATTTGATCTCAAATTCCAGTAAAATGTTCAGCTCCCAAATTATAACAGTGCAAGTTTTATATTTTAAAGACAACAAAAGAAATAAAAAACTTTCACAATTGCAGGTTACACCAAAGTATGATACATTACTTATAAAGCATAATCACTGTCGAAATGTGGGAAATGCGGCAGTCAGTTTGTGCACAGCAAGATTCCACATACAGCATTATGATAACGCATTGGAGCATCCTGGCTAATAGGCTGTAGTATCAGGACTGTGAACCATCTACAAGAACTCACAAAGGTTTCTTCAGTAGCTCCTTCCAAATCTGTGACCTTTTAAACCTAGAGGGACAAAGGCAACAGATGCTTGGGCACACCACCACTTGCAAGTTCCCATTTAAGTCACACACCATCCTGACCTGGAAATATATGATTCTTCCTTTCCTATTCCCCATAGCATTATGTTGGCCATCTGGATTATTAACCCAGTGTCATTGACATCATCTCCTAAATTTCTATTATTTTAAAATTGCTGTGACATGACTCCATAAAACTTTGAGTTGCGCTCCTCCAGTCTCTGCCATTTTGTGAGTCTGGTAAGACTGCTAGTTGCTGCAGTCAGTGTTCCAACTGTCATATTTTCATCGGTTGCTCTGCTTGTTTGCCTCCTGGTTTCAGCAGTTGTTCAGTTGAATGGCTCATTATTCACTTGTAATGTGAGATTCACTAGTTGAAGTCAAGACCCACCCGTGTGGGGTTATCTGCATTGCTGCCTGGATGCCTCAGTGGTCTGTCTTCAGTCATGACTCATCCTCAGTGGAGTTAAACTCCTTTGAGGAATCCTTGTTCTGCCTGGAAAGGGGGTACTTTTCTTTTATACAAAGACCCTGGAGGAGGAGGAGAAGAAGAGACGATTCACATTCAGACAATGAGAATATATGCAGAGATCATACTTCATAAAATGCTGAAATCAGCCTAAGATGACTTTGTCTTGTAAGCACTGTGGGACTGAGAGATGAATGCTGTCAGCCTGCACTAATGCAGTGCCAGTCTCACCTTTTTGGATATTCAGGGAGTCAGAGATTCTACCAATCTCTGATACCTCCCGCTGCTAGGTAAAGCTCCACACTGTGTGGGCGACCACCCTATTCCTAAGTTTCCACCTGGTAGCCTGTGCTTTCTCATCTCGTGTGGGTGGCCTTACAGATATAAGAGTGAATCTGAGGCAAGTCAGCTTCTGAGATAATGCAGTGCACTGGGTAAGGGGAGCTGATCAGGTAGGCACATCTGGCCCTCGTAAATGTTTGAAGTGGATGCTGCCATTGCTGTTTGAGAACTAGGGGAGGTGAGAAAAGTATCAGTTACACAAGGTGGAAAACTGCAGAAAGCTGCAGCACCAAGGGATTTGGGTTCTCATATATGGATCACAAAACGTTAGCATACAAGTTCAGCAAGTAATAAGGAAGCAAATTGACTGTTGTACTTTATTTCAAAGCAAATAGAGTATAAAAGTAGTGTTGTAGTTTCTAGAATTAAACAATGCACTAGTCAGACCACAACTGGAACAATGATAATAGTTTTGGGTCCCTTTTCTAAGGAAAAATATACCGGCATTGGAGGCAGACCAGAGAACGTTCACTAGTTTGATCCTGTGTATGGAGGGATTTTCTTAAGAGGAGAGGTTGAGTAGATTGGGTCTGTGCTCATTGGAGTTTAGGGAAATGGGGGGAGATCTTTTTGAAACATGAGATTCGTAGGGAAATTGGCAGGGTAGATGCAGGAAGGTTGTTTGTCCTTGTGTGATAATCTAGGACCAGATAGCATAATCTTAGACTAAGACAGAGATGAGGAGGATTTTTTCCTGTGAGGGTAGTGAATCTGTGGAATCCTTCACTGTCAAGGGCTGTAGGAGTGAGTCATCCAGTCAAAGAGTTATTTATACAGCACGGAAACTGACCCTTCTGACCAAATCTTCTGTGCCAACCAGACATCCCAATGTGACCTAGTCCCATTTGCAAGCATCTGGCCCATATCCCGCTAAAACTTTACTATTCATGCATCCATCTGGATACCTTTTAAATGTTGTAATTGTGCCAGCCTCCACCACTTCCTCTGGCAGCTCGTTTCATACACACACCAGCCTCTGCGTGAAAGTTTTACCCCTTAGGTCCTTTTTAAATCTTTTGCCTCTCACCTTAACCTGTGCCATCTAGCTTTTGACTCCCCCGCCCAAGGAAAAAGACCTTGCTGTTCATCTTATCCATGCCCCTCATGATTTTATAAGCATCTGTAAGGTCAACCCTCAGCCTCCGATGCTCTGTCGAAAAAAGCCCCAGCTTATTCAACCTCTCCCTATAACTCAAACCCTCCAGGCCTGTCAACATCAATGTAAATCTTTCCTGAATTCTCTCAAGTTTCATAACATTCTTCCTAGAGGACGGCAATCAGAATTCTACACAATATTCTAAAAGCGGCCTAATGAATGTACAGCCGCAACATGACATCGCAACTCCTACACTCAATGTTCTGACCAATTAAGAATATTCAAGACTGAGTTAGACAGGTTATTAATCAGTGAAGGAATCAAGGCTTATGGGAAAGGGAAGATAAGTGGAGTAAAGGATTACCAGCTATGATTTCGTTGAATGGCAGAGCAGACTCGATGGGTCAAATGGCCTACTTTTGCATTTTATGATCTAATGATTGGGGGTAAGTAGCAGTAGTGGATGGAGGGAGCGTGGATGTGGATTATAAGATGGGTGCTGCTTACAGTGAATGTTTGTAAATTGTAATTTTGCTGTAGTGGCTGCACCAGAATAGAGGGTGCAATTCAAACTTGACAATTTTCCCAAAAGGACATTTCTATTATAAATATGCCCAGGGAAGTAATAATTAGAGAAGTCAATAAAATGAATTTTTGAATATGGCTAATAGATATTGAGGTAACAGGTATGATTCGACTATTGTGCTACAGCTATTGAGTACACTAATTCACAATGCTAAATTGGTACATTAACACTCATTCCTACATTTTATCTTTAAATCCAACATGCTTCAGTGAATTGGAAATGGAACTCTGACTCTATACGATTACAAATATAGCATAGTAAGATGCACAGTAAAGGACCCACTATTCTGTCCAAACTACTTGCCTCATCTTCAGCCTCGAAAGGAGACCTTCTATAGAGCTGTATTTCTGAAGCACAAACAAAAACAGAAATTGCTGGAAAAGCTCAGCATCTGTGGAGAGAAATCAGATTGAACGTTTGCGGTTCAGTGACCCAACCTACTTGCTTCTGTCATTGGTAACCAAACAGGCCCATCCTAACAGTTCTCTGTATTCCCATTGTCAAGTGAACAGATTGCCTGGTTGGATGAAACTTTGTTATTGTTCAAACAGCCTGTTTTCCCCCACATACAATATTTTTAGAACCAATAAACCAAGTCTCTCAGAAAATGTTTTTTAAAAAGCCATTATTTTTCAATACTTCTAAGATCTTTCTCCCAGATTTACGTTTTAACTCCTGGACACCGCAGGACCATTCTGGATAGTTAGCAGACTTATGAACTCATAAGTCATAATCAGAGATAATAGGAACTGCGGATGCTGGAGAATCCGAGATAACATGCTGTGGAGCTGGATGAACACAACAGGCCAAGCTGCATCTTAGGAGCAGGAAAGCTGATGTTTCGGGCCTAGACCCTTCATCAGAAATGGGGGAGGGGACGAGGGTCCTGAAATAAATAGGGAGAAAGGGGGAGGTGGATCGAAGATAGATAGAGGAGGAGATAAGTTGAGAGGAGACACAAGTTAAAATTTCACTTGGGAACCCTGCAGCCCAATGGTATCAATGTGGATTTCACAAGCTTCAAAATCTCCCCTCCCCCAACCACATCCCAAAACCAGCCCAGCTCGTTCCTGCCTCCCAAACCTGTTCTTCCTCTCACCTATCCCTTCGTCCCACCTCAAGCCACACCCCCATTTCCCACCTACTGACCTCATCCTGACTCCTTGACCTGTCTGTCCTCCCTGGACTGACCTATCTCCACCCTACCTCCTTACCTACAGTCACCATTACTGGCTGCATCCCCACCTCTTTAACTTGTCTGTCTCCTCTCCACCTATCTTCTCCTCTATCCATCTTCAATCCACCTCCCCCTCTTTCCTTATTTATTTCAGAACCCTCTTACCCTCCCCCATTTCTGATGAAGTATCTAGGCCCGAAAAGTCAGCTTTCCTGCTCCTAAGATGCTGCCTGGCCTGCTGTGTTCATCCAGCTCCGCACCTTGTTAACCCATAATCAATCCTGTTCTACCCCATTCAAATCCTAAACTGGACATTTAACTCTTTTCGGTCATCTTCTGCCCTGAAACAAGGCTGGCTATCCTTCTGACCCTGATACTTCAGCAGACAAGCAGGTCCTTAAGCAAAGGAAAGACTAGCACTCATATAGCCCCATCAACAACCTCAGGATGTTTCCCAGCAGTTTACAGTCAAAGAAGGCATGCCTGATATTTAATCACTGTTGTAAAATAGGTGGCAGTCATTTTGTACACAGCTGGATTCCACAGATAACATTGTGATAACGAGCAGATAATCTGTTTTTATAATATTATTTGAGGCATTAATAGCTAGGACACTGGGGAGAACCCTTTGAATTATGCTCTGAGATCTATTACATCCACCCCAACAAGCAGACAAGACTTCTCAGCTGAAATAGTTGCTTACTTGTACAGAACTTGAATATCTCTGTTGAAAAAGGAGACGTGCTGTCGAAGCTTTTCATCTTGCGCTTTTCAGGACTAATGCAAGAATGTCAAACTTGTTACTCCCTTGATCTTGATGAATGCAAAATGAGAAGTGTCTTTTTAGCATTTCATTTCTTTTCAGTAACACTCTGGAAGAAATATGGCACCTCTGACCTTGTAGCATTCCCTCACTATTGTACTGGAGTGTCAGATCTGTGAACAAATGTTGAGATGGATCCTTAAGCCCTTCACTGGTGGCTCAATATATCTGTCAAGATTTTCAAAGCTATCTGAGTGACTCAGCAGGGCTAGGCACCTGGGGCTTGCAAAGATAATGGAGCTTTTGGTGTTTGTACAATTGTAGCTTGGGTTTAACATTCCTTTAGAAAGCTACCAGCTCCTGGCTCGATGACTTATAAAATAGTCATGACCTACATCTGAGTCAACCGTGGCCCCTATTGAATTACAACAATTATTCAAATGCAAAGACTAACAACTTAGGGTTGGACAATGGACGTTGTTGAACAATGAATGTCAGGTAAGTATTTCTGACTAATATTGTGAGCAGGGCAGATTCTAATCAGTGTAGTTGCATGCTTGGTGGTTGGTGCATTTGAGTGTAACTAAAATATAGCAGACAGGACAGGTCTGCATTATTTTTGGCATCTTGGTTTGCCGAGGCTAAAGTATCACCTTTAAGATGCAGTATACTTTGCTTTACTCTGCACAAGTGTAATTTTAAAGGCCATTTTCCTGTAATTTCTATTTGCTTATATGTTACTTAGATCCTCTTTGTGTCAAAATCCTGGCCGATTGACTTGTCACCCCCTCCATCCCCCTACACTTCGCCTGGCATTATCCTTCATACAGCTGCAAAGTTCCTTAACTCTGTCACTGCATCCCTTTCCAGCTGCAAGCTCTTTGGCATTACCTTGTGCTTTTTCAGCTCACTTCTTTTGAATAGACATCAAATGCTGGTGTTGTGAGCAGTGCCGAGACTTGTGACAAAATGAAATGAAAGAACTTTGATGAAATTTTCCATTGTGGAGCTTTACATGGGTTTCCAAGAAGAAACTTAATGTTTTGTTAGAATTTAGTTGGCTTTGATATTAATATTCTCTTGATTATGATGAAAGAGGGCAAGGAGGAAATTGGAGGAGAATGGTGATAAAAGACTTGTCTTTGAGCTTCATACTCTTAAAGTGTGATCAGGAGCCAGATTTGAAATTCACTATCTTTCTCGCAGGTTGACAGTGGATGAAACGTGGGAGCTGATGGCTCAGTAGTAATTTTTCAGTACTGCTTGTGGCCAGGAAGGGCAGCAGCACTCTCTCCAGACGCCTGCAAGAAGCTGCCAGCCTCTCTTTCATTGATTGCTGACCTTCCTCTGGTTTCACTTCCAATGAAGCCTTATGCTGATGCATGCCATAGAGTCATACAGCGTGGAAACAAACCCTTCGGCCCAATCAGTCCATACTAACCATAATCCCAAACTATAATCCCTGTCTGCCTGTTCCTGACCCATCTCCCTCCAAATGTTTCCTATTCATGCACTTATCTAAGTGATGTATTATTTTTGAAATATTGTGATACATCCTATGTAGGCATATTTGGAAGTCCTTTCGTATGAACAAATAGTTGCAATGAGGAAATGGGCTGGTAAAAAAACATTTGTTGAAGGAGGCCAAAAACTAGTTGTCGTTCTTTGACTAATGAACTGCAAACCTTCCCACCAAGTTTAACAGACAGAGATGAGCTAGAATTGTCTAAACTGAAGGACAGCACCCATATAAGACAGCACTGCTGTAAGTCTGTACCTGTGACAGCAGGAGTGATAACAGAAGTCTAACACTGAGCCACATAAGGAGATATGAAGACGGGTATCTTAAAACTGGGTCTAAGGGGTTATTTTTGACCAATGTCTGTGAGGAAGGAGGTGGTAATTTTAACGTTTAGAGCCCAAATAGCTGATGGCTCGGCCACCAATGGAGGAAAAAGGAAATTGAGGATGTGCAGGAATTCAGAACTGCTGAAATCATGGAAGGCTGTTTGGTTGAAGGCGTCAAAAAAGATATTGAAGGGTGACTGAAGGGACGGACTTGAAAACTAACGGAGAAAGGCTGATGTAATAATAATGTTACTGAGCTGTACACAGAGCTGTGTAGCATGGAAACAGACCCTTTGGCCCAAATCATCCATGCTAACCAGGTATCCTAAATTAATTTAGTCCCATTTGCCAGCATTTGGCCCATATCCCTGTAAACCGTTCCTATTCATAAATCCATCCACAAACCTTTTATATGTTGTAATTGTACAGCTTCCACAATTCAGGCAGCTCATTCCATTTATGTACCACCCACTATGCGTAAATGTTGTTCCTTAGGTCTGTTTTAAATCTTTCCCCTCCTACCTTAAACCCATGCCATCTTGTTCTGGACTCCCATGACCCAGCGAAAAGACCTTAGCTATTTACCCTATCCATGCCTCACATGATTTTATAAACCTGTACAAGGTCAGCCTCTGATACTCCAGGGAAAACAACCCCAGCCTATTCAGCCTCTCCCCGTAGCTCAAACCCTCCGATCCTGGCAGCATCCTTGCAAGTCTTTTTGAACCTTTTCAAGTTTCACAGAACCTTCCTATAGCAGGGAGACCAGAATTGAACGCAGTATTCCAGAAGTGGCCTATCCAATGTCCTGTACAGCTGCAATATGATCTCCCAACTCCTACACTCAATGCGCTGACCAATACAGACAAGCGTACCAAATGCCTTCTTCACTATCCTATCTACCTGTGACTCCACTTTCAAGGAACTATGAACCTGCACTCCATGATCTCTTTGTTCAGTAATGCTCCCCAGGACCTTACCATTAAGTGTATAAGTCCTCCCCTGATTTGCCTTTCCAAAATACAGCACCTCACATTTATCTAAATTAAATTCCATCTGCCACTCTTCAGCTCGTTGGTCCATCTGATTAAGGTCCTGTCGAACTCTGAGGCAACCTCCTTCACTGTCCAGTGTACCACGAATTTTGGTGTCATTTACAAACTTACTAACCATACTTCCTACGTTCACATCCAAATCATTTATACAAATGACAAAAGGCAGTGGTCCCAGCATGGATCCTAGTGGCCCAGAGACCCAAGTTACAGTAATGGTTTGGAGGCATGGTTTCAAATCCCCAGTGCTATAAACATAGTACTAGGAAAGGTGCCATGACTCTGTGATTGTTTGATGTAAAAATCTGCTAATGTCCTTTCGAGATGATAATCTACCATCTTTATCCAGCCTG
Source organism: Stegostoma tigrinum (assembly GCF_030684315.1). Lineage (NCBI taxonomy): Eukaryota > Metazoa > Chordata > Chondrichthyes > Orectolobiformes > Stegostomatidae > Stegostoma > Stegostoma tigrinum. Next base: position 4,501,179 of record NC_081391.1, read on the forward strand.
GCTTACATGTGACTTCAGGCCTGCAGCAACGTAGTTGATTCTTAAAAGCTTTCTGAAACGGCTGAACCAAACCACGCAGTTAAAGGCCAGTTAAGAATAGACAACAAATACTGGCCTTGCCAATGACATTCATGACCCACGAAAGAATTAATGCAACGAGGCTGAGCATTTTAGCTTTAAATAAGTTAGTGCAAATGTGATAGAGGAATGGAACTCGTTGTGAGTTTGGATGTGGGTAACAAAATCCAACTTAGCTGTTTGAGGAGGGTGCAAGATCGAAAGCCAGCCAGAAGATGAAGTTGTCGATCTGACTCCCGTTGGGTGGGTTGGGGGATGTGCTACATAGATTTACGGTTTGAAGTGAAGAAGAGCAGACATCTGAAACTGATTTTTCTGTCTAATTCTGTTTACCTGCAGTTTGGCGGTCAAAACCTGCATCTATGTGCCAGTGCAGTTAGCCAAGAAGATCTACATGTTATTACCCCAGACTGCAACCTGTATCGTTGCTCCAGCCCTGAGGAGGTGACTGCCAGGTACGCAATAAGGTGGTCCAATGTAAAGGGCAAATCTCCCTATACTGGCCACAAGTTAAGTATTATTTTCATTGGTAGTCTGCTTTGGAGTAATTCAGAGAAATACTGCTTGTGGCCATTGGTCTGAGACATTGTAACAAAAATGTTATAATTGCCATTGAAAAATAATGGTCAGGAAGCTGATCACCTTATTGCAAATATAAGCACCTGCCCAGCTGAGGTCTCCCTCTCTGTCAGTGGCTTAGGATAGTTGGAGGCTTCTTTCTTCATTGTTTCTACTTGTGGCTGATATGCCTTCCTGTGGAACGCCCCACAAATGGGTTGAAGACGCGGGGAGAAGGGGTTTGACGGTGGGTTGATTGGGGTGTTGGTGATGGGGTAGGGGCTCTCCAGTACAGGCTACTGTGCCTGTCATTGCAATTTTCCAAAATTCTCTAACTACTACAGCAGTTTCAGCAGATTGGAAGCCTTTTCAAGATGGGAGAGAGAGAAAATAGGGAACCACAGAAACAGATGAACACTGATCTGCAGTTCTTCTTCACGCACTGCCTGTGTCCTGCTCATCAACTTCAACAGCACGATTATGATGTCACTGTGGGCTCATTGCCACTTGCAGCATCAGTCTGAGCATCATCTGCTGTAAGGCACCCCAGCACCTAGACTGGAATATAGAATGGTCCGATTGTGAGACTGTTTCCAGCAGAGGATTATCGGGGCTGTGATCGCCACTCAGAGCTCAGTCAATGATAGCAACTAAGATCAGTGCTGGTCATCCTTCAGGGCAACTCACAGGTACTTTCTGGCTTTACATGTCCACTCTTCATGGAGGAATATTGACCAAGGTGCAGAGGACGTTTCTCAGAATGGCATCAGGGCTGCCGGGATTCTTGTGACCTGGAGACATTGGAGAATTTTGGATCGTTCTCCTTTTTGTGGTGTTCAAATTTGTGGTGAATTTTTCCAGGGTAGAAATGGAAAAACTGTTTACAGTAGGGTTGATAAACAGAGAACAAAGATTGAAGAGAATATGCAAAAGAGCCAGGAGTGAAATGGGCTGATTATTTTCACGCAGTGTGTTGTTGTGATCTGAAAGGGTAGTGCGAGCAATTTCAATAATAACCCTCAAAAGCTGAATAACTGCTTGAAGGGCAGAAATTTGTAGGGCAATAAGGGAAAATGGCAGGGGAGTAAGACCAACTGAATAGTTCTTTCGAACTTAACTACTCTTGAAATGATGCTCTCTGTATCAGTTTCCGAGACATTATATCAATAAAAGCGATGATGTGGTGCCAGTGTCGAACTCTTGCCTGACAGGTACATAACAGGGTAGAATTAGATTAAATCTCACTCTACACGTGTTTTGTTAAACATTCTCAGGGTAGGTAAGCAATGGTTAGAGACAAAGTAAAAAGCTCTCTCTTTGCTCTATGGACAGACCAAACAGAGTGAAATTGTTCCCATTGGTGGAAGGGGTAGAAACAAAGGACATCAGTTGAAGATAAATGCCAAAATAACTAAAGGTGACATGAGGAAACGATTTTTTTTACGCAGTGAGTGATTAAGATCTGAGCTGATGAGTGAACTGTGTTGTTTGAGGGTGTCATGGAGGCTGATTCAATCATGGCTTTTGGAAGGGAATTGGATAGCTACCTGAAGAGAAACATTTGTAGTATTAAGGAGGAAAGGGCAGGGGAGTGAAACTTGCTGAGTTACACTTTTCAGATTCAGCACGGACACAACAGGCTGAGTAACCTTTTTTTTGTGCAGTAATCATTCCATAATTCTGTGTTCCTTAATACTGATACTTGGAATTCTTTCAAAGAGCCAATATAGACAAGAAGGATTGAATTGCCTGTTTTTGAGCATGTATGATTGCGTGAAAGTGCCTCCTCTGCTCTACCAAATAATGGCCATCCTTTGCTCACTATTGAAGTGAGAATGAGAGATAGTAGGAACTTCTGAAGTTTCTGAAGAAGGGTCTAGGCCTGAAACGTCAGCCTTCCTGCTCCTCTGATGCGGCTTGGCCTGCTGTGTTCATCCAGCTTGACACCTTGTTATCTCTGAAGTGAGCATTAGTTCCTTGCACGATGAAGAAAGTGCCTAACAGCTGCTTGTGGTTACTGATCCCACTGGTCCTGAGAAGGCCAATACTGGAAAAACCAATCCTAACCATAAGCCTATTCTAACCATTTTGCAAGTAAAGCATAGATTAATTATTTCCTGCAATTGCTTGATATCCTGGCCCTGATATCCTAGCTTCTGACCTTCAAGCCCTAACCCTGACCCCAGCTGTCTCTCCTAACTCTAGACTCCTGACCTTTCTCACCAAAACCTGTTACCTCCATGGCCAATCATCTCCTCCCTCAATCTCCTGATTCCCCTGGCATCCGTTAATTTACTCCACGACCCTCATTATCTTTATTATCCCTGAACTACTCACCCAGTCCTTTCCAGCTTCCAAATACCCTTCTTCCCCTTCACTCTCCTCTACCCTCGCAAGCTTCTGCATCCAAACCTTACTGTTGAATGAAGCAAGAGGGTCTTTAGATCTTTGCAATCAGGAAATTATCAATAGATCCCAAAAATGACCCCCTGAATTTACCTTCCATGTATCTGTTTAAATCCTAATGCAAAGTAACAGGTCACACAAAGACACAGAATGGTTGCAGCCCAAGAGGACGTCATTAAGGCCATTGTGTTTTCCCTGTCTTTTTCCCATTGATTGGACATTTCTTTCCTTTGCAGATAACAATCCAATTCGCTCTTGAATTCCTCAAATGAATCTGTGTCCACCATACTTTCTGGCAGCCCATTCCAGATCCCAACTAGTCACTGCATGCAAATGCCTATCCTCATGCAACCACTTCTACCTACCTTAAATTTGGTGCCTCTTCTTCTCATCACTTCCACCAATAGGAAAAGTTTCTCCCTGTCCACTCTATTCAGACCTTTATTATTTTAAACATCTCTATCAAAACTTCTCTGAATTTTCTCAATAAAACAATCCTAACTTCTCCAGTCTGTCAATACTGCTGAAATTCCTCATCCCTGGAATCATTCTCGTGAATCTTTTATGTCTCCTCTCCAAAGTCTTCATGTGCCTAAAAGCGCGGTGTGCAGAACTGCAGGCATGCCTCACCTTGTCTGGGTGGGCTGTATTCTAGGTACTGAGGAAAGTAAAGGGGGACATTGCAGAGGCTGCTCTGAAATTTAGGAGTGGTACAGGCAAACATATGTAATAGGAACAGAAGTAGACCCCTCAAGCCCACTTTGCCATTCAGTAAAATCATGGCCGATGTGCTTATCTACCCTCCATACCCAAAGTTCCTCTAATTTGCACAGCTGATGGATTGGTTTCACTTCCTGAACCCACTGCCATGTGTGGACCTCAGAAGTACTTGCAGCAGAAAGAAAAATTGGAGGCAGTGTTTTCAGTAATCTTCAATGCTCTTGCCTGATACGATTCTATCCACTTATGCTTCAAAATATTCAATGACCCTTCATCCGCCACTTCCTGATGCACAGAGTTCCAAAACCACTCAACCATTTGAGAGAAAGAAGATTCTCTTACCTCTGTATGAAAAAGTTTATGCCTAATTTTAAAACAGTGCCCCCTAGTTCTGGACTGAAATATATTTTCCACATCCACCGTCAGGACGATTCATGATCTTTTATACTTCAATCAAGTCACCCTTCACTGTTCTAAATGCCCTGCCTGTCAATCTATTCTCATAAGACAACCCACTGATTCCAGATGTCAATCCAGTAAACCTCCTCTGTACTTACATATTTCTTTTAATAAGATCAAAACTGCACACAGTTCGTGAAATGTGTTTTCACCAGTGCTGTGTATAATTGAAACATTAACAGCCTTTCATGTTTAATTCCTCTTGTAAAGAAAGATAGCATCATTTTAGCCTTCTTGCTTACATGATCAACCAGCATACTAGTGTTTTGTGTCACATGCGTTAGAACACCTAAATCTCTCTGTACCTGGAATTCTCTGGTCATTGCTCATTTAAATAGCATTGTGCTTTTAAGTTCTTCCTGCTAAAGTGAACAATTTCACATTTCCCATATTACACTCCATCAGCCAGATTTCTGTCTACTCATGTCAGTCCACTACCTCCTTACGTCAAACCTGCTTTGATGATGGCTATGAATTCAGTCACCATGCCTCCGATTTCTTCTTTGAAGTCATTGATAGAAATTGTAAAAAATTGAGGCCCCGGCACAGACCCCTGCAGGACTCCACTCATCTCATTCTGCTAATCAGACAAAGGCTCATTTATTCATATTCCTGGTTTTCAGTCTGCCACGCTATTACATTCATGTTAATATTACCCCTACGCTATGAGCCTTTTATTTTCTGCAAAACCATTGATGTGATACCTCATCAGGAAATCCGAATACAGTACATCTATAGGCTCTGCATCTTCTTAGTGCATGTTACTCCTTAAAAAAATTCCAATAAATTGGTTAAACAAACTCTCCTTACTCATGAAACTGTGCAGATTCTTCCTTTAAGGTTTTTCAGTGCATAGCTATCCTCCTTTTAATGATCAATTCTAACATCTTGCCCATGGTAAAAGTCAAGCTAACTAGTCTTCCCTGTTTTCCTGCTCCCTCCCTTCTTGAATAGAGATGTTATATTTGCTACTTTCCAGTCTGATGGAACCTTGCCAAAGATCCGAAGGATCACAAAATGTTATATCCTTATTTAAAAACAGATATAAATTTGGTAAACAGAAGTTCTTCAACTTATTGGTATGATTTGCCAGTTGGCCAAAGGTTGAGATGGGAGGCAAGTGAGCCTGAAATCCTATGTGACTGGCCATTTTGCTAGTTCAGCCATGATCTCGAAACCCAAGCATCTCCAAACAAAACTGTCCATGGAATTGGTTTGGAACAGCTTCCTGCCTGCAAGTGGTGGGTGGTCTGTTGAAGATATTTGAGGAACCTCAGCTTCTCACACTGAATGTAACTTCCAGTCAGCAGCCAGGCTGAAACATGGCAAGGAATCAAGGCGTTGTTACAACACAAAAGTGGGAAGGGAGTTGTTGGTGAGGGAATGCCTTCTCCCAAAACCCATACTCATCATAGCCTCTGGGCCTCTGCTGCCCATTTCATGAAAGTGCTCCTTCTGGCTGTTGTGGTTAAACTTCAGAGGGCAGCTTCCTTAAGAATTGGTAGCTCCTGCTGATGGGTCTCCAGACTAAATTGAACATCAGTACCATTCTGTAGCCATTTGCTGACTGACATTTGAAATGGAGGGGGTTATGACATGAACATGCCACGTGAGATCTGGAACAGGAATTGATCGTAAGACCATTAGACCATAATAAATAGTAACAGGAGTAGGACATTCAACCCCTAAGCCTGTTGCTCCATTCAGTATGATCTTGGCTAAGCCATCATTATTCATGTACTCTTTCCTTTTGTTTCTCCATAACACTTGATTCCTGACTGATCAAGAATCTATTTATTTCAGCCTTAAATAAACACAGGGACTCTGCCCCACAGGTCTTTGTGGCAAGGAATTCCAAACACTCACACCCTCCTCATCTCAGCCTTAAATTGGTGCCCATTTATTCTAAGATTATGTCCTTTGGTCCTAGCATCTCCCATGAGGGGAATCATCCTCTCAGCGTTTGCCCTGTCAAGCCCCTTAAGAATCCTAGATAACAAAGTGTGGAGCTGGATGAACACAGCAGGCCAAGCAGCACCTCAGGAGCACAAAAGCTGACATTTCGGGCCTAGACCCTTCATCAGAGAGGGGGATGGGGAGGGTTATGAAATAAATAGGGAGAGAGGGGGAGGCGGACCGAAGATGGATAGAGGAGAAGATAGGTGGAGAGAAGAGAGAATCCTGTATGTTTCAATGAGATCATCCCTCATTCTTCTAAATTCCAGTAAGTAGAGTCCCAGTCTGTTTAACTTTTGCTCATAAGATGACCTTTTTGTACCAGAGATTATCATAGTGAATCTTCTCTGAACTGCCTTCAGTGAAATAATATCTTTAATATAAGGGAATCAAAACTGAGTTCTCCAGATGTGGTGTCACCAGCACTATGTACATTTGCAGTAAGACTTCCCTACTCTTATACTCCAAACCCCTTGAAATCAGAAACAGAAACAAAGTTGCTGGAAAAGCTCAGCAGGTCTGGCAGTATCTATGAAGGAGAAAACAGAGTTAACGTTTCGGGTCCGTTATTTTTTATTGTTTAACCTATTTTTTCTAATTAACCTGTTCAGAAATGTTGTTACTGTAATGGACCGGACTGAACCCCTTCAACACATGTCAAAGAGATAGCCTAGACCCTAACTTTTTCTTATCTTAAAGGCAAGTGTCAGGCATTGTGTTCTGGATTCAGTTTGATTGGTCAAAGTATCAGGGTTGTAACAAAACACACTTTATTCATACACCACAGTTAAAACACAAACAAAATAAAACTAAAAGGAAAGAATAGGCTTAAGTGCAAATCTATTGAAATACTGCAGAAAACTGAAGCAAAAAAGTCCTGGTTCTGTGGAAGCTTGACCCCACTCATTCTGGCTGCTTGTATTGTTCCAACTTTTTAGAAAATTCCAAGGCTTCACAAGCTGTTTATTGACTTTAAGCAGACTGCTTGGTATTTCTGTCTCAACCTTTTTTTGAAAAAAGACCAAGACAAATATACCTCTAAAAGCTATGGTATCTTCATATTACACACCTCTGAAGCAGGTGGGACTTGAAGCTTGGCCTCTTAGTCCATGGGTAGGGACACTGCCACTGCACCACAAAATGGTCCCCAGCCAAGGTTCAGTTAGCCTTCCTGATTAGCTGCTGCACCTGTGTGCTAGCTTTCTTTGTTCCCTGCACCTTAAGTCATAGAGTCATGGAGATGTACAGCACCGAACCAGACCCTTCATCCAATTCGCCTATGCCAACCAGATATCGTAAAGTAATCTAGTTCCATATTCCAGAATTTTGCCCATATAGCTCTAAACCCTTCCTGTTCATATACCCATCAATGCCTTTTTTTGTACCAGCCTCCACTACTTCCTCTGGCAGCTTATTCCATACATGCACCACTCTTTGCTTGAAAACATTGCCCCTTAGGCCCCTTTTAAATCTTACCCCTCTCACTTTAAACCTACGCTGTCTAGTTTTGGATTACACTATCCTGGGGAAAAGATCTTGACAGGCTCACAATCCTAGAATGGAAATCCCAGCCAATGAATTAAGGCAAACTTAATTACCACTTGTAATCTGTGGGCTAATAAATGACAGCCAGCATAAATTTATTGAAGTCAAATCATGTTTGACAGAGACACTTGAACTCCTTGTGTGTGTGTATATGAGGATGACACTTGTTCATAACAAGAACCTGCATGGGAGTCTTTAACTGTGCTGTAACATTTCCATGTTATGGATACAGAATTGCCCAAACAGTAGATTATGTAGAGTATGATGACCAGTTGATTTTCAGACTGGGGGGGATGTATGCACTCATTTGCTCTCAGGATCAGTATTAGATGGTTTATTCAGTTTCATGGCAACAAGTGCTTACAATACAAATGAAATTAATCACTATAATTCATAAGATAACAAGGTGTAGAGCTGGATGGCCACAGCAGGCCAAGCAGCATCAGAGGAGCAGGAAAGCTGACGTTTCGGGTCTAGACCTTTCTTCTGAAGAAAGGTCCATACCCGAACCGTCAGCTTTCCTGCTCCTTTGCTGCTGCTTGGCCTGATGTGTTCATCCAGCTGAACACCTTGTTATCTCAGATTCTCTAGCATCGGCAGATCCTACCATCTCTGTAACTATTACAATTCATAATGTAGGTATACAGAATCATCAAAATGAAAGAATAAAATAAGAAAAGGTCTGTACAGTTCCATGTACAAACAATTATGAATCATTACAAAAAACATTGCCCCTTAGGCCCCTTTTAAATAATTCACAGGCTTAAAATGAATAGACTCCTGTGCATTGCATCTTGTATTAGCCTCCATATTATCACATTGAGTCCCTGAAATTCTCAATCACTTACACACAACTTATGAGTTTTAAAAAGTAGGGAACAGGGCTACCTTGTTTGCTTCTTACTTTAATTCCACTGCATGTTTATTTTAGTGTGGTTGTGGCAAGAGATAGTGGGAACAGAAGATGGGATTTGAGAGTTTTCCTTCAAAGCCCAAACAGAGGTTTTTCTGCCTTTCAGTAAAGGAACACACAGTCACTTGTTTGATTGTGTCAGAGCAGTTTTGGTGCACATTTCCTGGGATCAGTTCCAGGGCTTGTTTCTAAGGAATGCTGCTCTTTTTGGTCGAACTTAATGACCTGGACTTGGGTGAATGGAGGATCATTTCAAAGTCTGTGGATGATACAGAAGCTGGAACTGCAGTAAGCATTGAGGAGACTAAGAATGTATTTCAGGAGGTCTTACAGCAGCCAGACATGTAACACATTACATTTAATGTAGTTAAGTGTGAAGTGGGTATGTTGATAGGAGAGGCAGTTTAAACCAAATGATAACATTTCAAAACTGATGCAGGAACAGAGAGACCACATGGTGTGTGCTTGCCTCCTTCAGAGGAAGCAGATCAAGTTGAAAATGATGTTGAATAAAAACATTTGGATACCATACTTTATAAAGGCCTAGAACAAACTGGAACCAGGTTGGCATTGTAAAAGAGACTCGTTAGACTTCAACCAAAAGTACAGTGTACAGTTCTGGTCACCACATTACTGGATGGATTGATTTCAGTAGAATGGAGATGTAAGAGGATGTTGTCATGACTGGAGAGTTTTAATTCTGAGGAAAGATTGGATAGGATGGGGTTGTTTTTACCTCAAACTGAGGAGGCCCAGAGAAGATTCAATTGGTGTGAATAAACATATGAGGGACCGAGACAGAAGGAGAGAGAGATGCTAGGAAAGGCTTATTTCTATTAGCAGTGATGTTAGAGAAATTTTCATTTATTAGTGGATTAAAGCAAACCCAGGTTGGAGGGGAGTATTTTTTTGGGGTCTATGACATGAAAACAGGACCTTTAACCCAACTTTCCCATGCTGCACAGTTTTCACAGCTTAAATTAGTCCTATTTGCCTGCGCTCGGTCAATATCCCTCCATACCTATCCCATCTATGTACTTGTCTAAATGTTAAATGACAAAATTGTACCTGCTTCCACCACTACCTCTGGCAGCCCACTCCAGATACTCACCACCCTGTGTGTGAAGAAAATTGCCCCTCTGGACCCTTAGGTATCTCTCCCTTCTCATCTCGACCTATACCCTTTACTTTAAGACCCCCCCCCCACCATGGGGAAAAGCTGTCCGCTATCTACCTTGTGTAGGCCTCGCATGATTTTATATATCTCTATAAGGTTACTCCTCACTCCTACACTTCCGGGAAAAGTGTCCCAGCCTCTCCAACCTCTCCTTATAACACAAACCTTCCAGTCCAGGTGGCATCCTAGTGAATCTTTTCTGCACTCTTCTTATTTAGTAATATCCTTTCTATTGTCGGGTGACCTGAACTGCATGCAATACTCCAAATGTGGCCTCACCATGATCTTGGACAGGTGCAACAAGACGTCCCATCTTCTATACTCATTGTTCTGACAGGTGAAAGCTAGCCTGCCAAAAGCCTTCTTCACCACCCTGTCTACCTGCTACTCCATTTTCAAGGAGCTATGAACCTGTATCCCAAGATCTCTTGTCCTAAAGCAATCCCCAGGGCCCTACCATTGACTGTGTAAGACCTGCCCTGGTTTCCTTTACCAAAGGCAACACCTTGCATTTATCTAAAATAAACTCCATCTGCTATTCCTCACCCCACTGGCCCAGTTGATCAAGATCTCGCAGCATTCCCAGACAACCTTCTTCACTGTTCACTATACCATCAATCTTGTTGTCATCTGCAAACTTACTAACCATACCTCCTAAATTCTCATCCAAATCATTTATATAAATGAAGAACAACAGTGGACCGAGCACCGATCCCTATGGCACACCGCTGATCACAGGCCTCCAGTCTGAAAAACTACCCTCTACCACCACCTGCCTTCTACTGTCAAGCCAATTTTGGATCCCTGGATCCTGTGAGAGTTAATCTTATTCAAAAAACTACCATGTGGTACCTTGTCAAAGGCCTTGCTGAAGTTCATGTAAACAATGTCTGCCATACTGCCCTCATCTACTTTCTTGGCCACCCTTTCAAAAAAACTCAATCAAGTTTGTGAGACACGATTTCCTACGCTCAAAGTCATGCTGATTAACCCAAATGAGTTATTGCCTCACCAAATTCCTGTAGATCCTGTCTCTCTGAATCCCCTGTAACAACTTACCCACCACAGATATCAGGCTCCTTGGCCTGTAGTTCACAGGCATTTCCCTGCAATAATGACACGATATTAGCCAGTCTTTTCACTTGTAGCTGTCTATAATACAACTATGTCCGCTAGGGGCCCTTTAATTTCCTCCCTAACCTGCCACAAAGTCCTGGGATACACTTCATAAGGTCCAGGGGATTTATCCACCTTAATGTGTTTTAAGACCGACTCTTTTCAAGACATCTGTATTTATTTCTCCAAGTTCCCTCGCATCAGTGTCTTTCTCAATGGTAAATACTGACTAGAAATATTAATTTAGAATCTCACCCATTCCATGTGGCTCCACACGTAGATGACCCTGTTGATTTTCAAGAGACTGTATTCACTCCCCAGTTACTCTTTTGCCCTTCATGTACGTGTAGAATTGCGTTAGATTTTCCTTTACCTTTTCTGCCATCGCCGTAACGTGTTCCCTTTTAAAGCTCCTCATTTCTTCATTAAAGGTACTCCCACACCCTCTTATACTCCTCAAGAAATTCACTTGGTCCCAGCTGCTTATAAATGAGAAGAATTTTTTTCATCCAGTAGATGATGGGAGTGTGGAATTCACTACCGAAAAGACTGGGAGGGGCAGAAACCCTCATCTCATTTATAACGTACTCGCAGTGATGCAATCTACAAAGCTATGGACCATGAACCGGAAAGTGAGATTAACGTGGAAGAAAAATGGAAAGAACTGCGGATGCTGTGAATCAGGAACAAAAACAAAGTTGCTGGAAAATTTCAGCAGGTCTGGCAGCTTTTCTATGAGGGCAAAAACAGAGTTAATGTTTCAGGTCCAGTGACCGTTCCTCAGAACTGATGGTGGCAAGGAAAATGTCAGTTTAAATGCAGAAAAAAGTGAGGGAGGTGGGGCAGGGAGTAAACGATAGGATAGGGCCTAAAGAGAGAGAAGAGCAGTTGGATGGACAAAGAGTTGATAATGATCAGATTGGGAGGGTGAATAGTTGTTAATGGGGACTATTAGTGACTAATAACAGGCAGTGTGTAATGGCAGGCTATATGGTAACAAGGCCTGGTGTGTGAGGTGGGGGGCTGGTACATGGGAGAGTTTAGGCCCTAAAATTATTGAACTTGCTATTGAGTCCAGAGGGCTGCAGGGTCCCTAAGTGAAAAATTAGGTGTTCATCTTCTAGCTTGTGCTGAGCTTCGCTGGGACACTGCAGCTAGTCAGAGACAAAGATGTTGGCCAGGGAACATGATGGTGTGTTAAAGTGGCAGGCAACAGGTAGTTCAGAGATATTTTTGTGAACAGAACGTAAATGTTCTGTGAAGTGGTCACCCCGTCTACTCCTCGTTTCCCCAGTGTAAAGGAGACTACATTGTGAGCAGCGAATGCAGTAGACTAGATTCTGAGAGGTGCAGGTGAAGTGTTGTTTCACCTGGAAGGTAGGTTTGGGCCCTTTGATACTGGGCGACAGGTAGTTCAGTAAAAAGGAAGATGCTTTTTCAGCTGCCACAGACATGTTGGGGGGTGACCTCATTCTACGCTGAAAGTTTTCAATGTTTCACTGTTTTCTTCTGGCAAGGTTTGTGCAGAATTTCCATAAGTCGCAACAGTTAGGGAGTGTCCAGTTTTGGCCACCATGCTCGGAACATAGGAAATAGGAGCAGGAGTAGGCCATTCAGCCCTTTAGCTGTTCAACCTGTTCATGCTAATCTTCTACCTCAAAACTATTTTCCATCACTACTTTCACATTTGTTGACATCTCTAATGTCTAGAAATCTATTGTCTTCATCTTGACCATAACCAAAGACAACCTCCACTTTGGAATTCTCTATTCCAAAGTGTCACCATCTACAAAGTGAAGAAATTCCTCCTTATTTCTGTCAAAAAGGGCCTACCCTTTCTCTCGTTCTACATCCTCCAGTCTGTGGAAACATCCTAACAAAGTGTGTAGCTGGATGAACACTTTGTTATCTTGGATTCTCCAGCATCTGCAGTTCCCGTTATCTCTGTGGAAACATCCTTCCTGGATCTACCGTGTAAGAACTTTGTTTGTTTTAATAAAAATGTCCTTTAGGGAAAGAAACCTATTATTCTTAACTAGTTTGGCCTGCATGCGACTCCAGACCCTTAACAATGTGATTGACTTTTAATTTGCCTCTTGGCAATTCAGGGTGAACAATAAATACTAGCCCAGCCAGCAATGCTCACATCCCATGAATCAATAAGAAATTTAAAAATTAAAATTAAGACCACCTCTCATTCATCTAAACTCTAGGCAACATACAGAATTTAGTCCCTGTCCTCTTGACATGGAGGAATGCCAATGCCTGAGGCAGAATAATTACTAGAATAGAAGCAGGAATGGTAGGTTGATGTTGGGAGATTTAAGAAGTTATTCTGATCACAGTAATGGAGAACAAGAAGAGCAAAGTATGGCAGATTCTGGAAATCTGAAATTAAACCAGAAAATCCTGGATATTTTCAGCAGGTTTGTTAGCATCTTTGGAGAGAGCAATGAGTTAATACTATAGTCGTCAACCACAGATGCTCTCAGACCTGTTATGTTTTCCTATTATTTTCTGTTTCACTTGTAGATGTTCACAGAGCAGATGGAAGCTGCTGAGCCCATCATGTCTGTGCTGTATAACAAAGATGTGACCATTTTTCAAACTTCTGACCATGTGAGGTTGTTGACTTGCTCGCTGAGCTGGCTTGTTTTTGTTTAGACGCTTCATCACCCTGCTGGTAACATCATCAGTGAGGCCTCACCCACAACCCGAGCTACAAATCTTTGCTAAAATCTTGACCACCCTGGAAGCTACGACAATGCAAGTGAATATTTAAATACAGCTTAAACCTTACAAGAGTTTTTGACTCAACCATCCTTTCAGGAATGAATTCCAGATTCCCACCATTCTGTGGTGAAAAAAACTTCTAGTCAACTCTCCTCATGACGTTCCTCCTTTTATCTTAATCCTGTTTCCCTTGGTTTTTAACCCCTTCATTTAATGAAAAAAATGCCTTCCTATCCACTCTATCTGTGCTCCCCATAGTTTTATGCATCTCTATCAGGTCCCCTCTCAGCTGCTTGAAGGAAACTCCAGCCTGTCCACACTTTCCTCATAGCACAAACTGATCAGCCTAGGAAACACCCTGGTAACTCTACTTTACAGCTTCTCTCATCCAAACATATCCATCCATAATGTGGTTACCAGAATGCACACAGTACTCCATTTGTTAGGCATGACCTCCCTCTGATAAAGACATACTGACAATCCCTGGTCAATGTCAGTATAAATGGAGATTAATTTTCTTGTTCAGAATTTTCTCCAATTCTGCCCCTGCTCACTGGTCTGTAATTTTCTCTACCACCGTTCTTGAAAAGTGGAACCACTTGGCTGTTAGCTCTCCATCAGTCCTCTGGCACCTCTCCCATGGATCAGAGGGAATTAAAACATTGAGTCAGGATCCTGGTGATTTCCTGTCTTGTTTCTTCAAACAGCCTGGGATACGACTAATCCGGACCTGGGATTTTATCTGCTTTAAGCTTGCCAAATATCTCTTCACTCCCCATGTGAATCTGCTTATAAACCTCATAGTCCCTCTTCCTGAATTCTGTACCTATATTCTCCTCCTCCCTAGTGAAGACAGATGTGAAGTATTTGTTAATATTTTACCAATCCTCTGACTCCACACCCACATTTCACCTTGGTGCCTAATGGGCCTTATTCTTTCTCTGGTTATTCCCCTTCCCTTAATATGCATATAGATTGCCATGAGATTCTGTCTAATGTTGCTTGTCAGTGTTTTTGCATGACCTCCTTCACTCTCCTATCTGGATTTTTGAGTTTCTCCCGACACATTCTACAGTCCTCAAGGCCTCCCATTGATTTGCTTGCTTTATACCAGTTGTACAAGAGTCGTAGAGATTTACAGTGCAGAAACAGACCCTTTGGTCCAACTTGTCCATTCCAACCAGATACCTAACTTAATCTAGTCACATTTGCCACCATTTGGCCCGTATCCTTTTAAACCCTTCCTACTTATGTTCCCATCAGGATGTCTGTTAAATGTTGTAATTGTACCAGCTTCCACCACTTCCGCTGGCAGCTCATACCATACATGCACCGCCCTCTCCATAAATAGTTGCCCTATAGGCCCCTTTTAAATCTTTCCCCTCTCACCTTAAACATATGGCCTGTAGTTTTGGACTCCCCTACCCTGGAGAAAAGACCTTGACTATTCACCCAATCCACACCCCTCATGATTATATAAACTTCTAATAAAGTCACCCCCAGCCTCCGATGCTCCAGGGAAAGCTGCCCCAGCCTATTCAGCCTTTCCCTATAGTTCACAACCTCCAGTGTCCCTTGTCAATCTTTTCTGCATCCTTTCAAGTTTATCAGCATTTTTCTTATATCAGGGAGATGAGAATTGAGCGTAAGAACATAAGAACTAGGAGCAAGGGTAGGCAATTCAACGACTCGAACATTTAATATGATCATAGCTGATCTCATCTCGGCTTCAGCTCTGTTTTCCTGGCAGCTTTCCATGATCCTTCAACCATTACTAATTAAAAATCTATCTGTCTCCTCCTTGCACCTCTCTTTTCCTTTTCATCCAGTTCTGAATATTCCTAGATACCAACTGCTTGTTTCTGCTATGTTTCATCCTAAGTGGAACATATTAGGCCTGAACTCTCCCTAGCTCCTTTTTGAATAATTCCCACTGTTTTGTTATAAATTTGCCTTCAAGTAGCTGTCAATTCATCTTCCCCAAGTCCAAAAATTGTTCTGCTCATCATCTTTTTCCGTTTCCTTAACAGACTTAAAACTTACGATGTCCTGGTTTCTATTCCTAAAATGCTGTCCTGCTGCTTCCTCGAAAGCCTGTCTGCTTCGTTCCTCAGAATTACGTCCAGTTATGCACTGTCCCTGTAGAATCATGTTGATACAAAAAGCTCGCCTGCGTATCATTTCAAGAAATATGCCTAAACCCTTTGTTCATTGATTATGCCAATTAATATCAGGGAAGTTGAAATCCCCTCATTCAATTACCCAATTATTATTTTCACACATCTCAGTGAATTATCAACATATCGCTCCTCAACTGCCTGATGACTGTTTGTGAGCCTATAATACACTTCTATCAGTGTGACTACCACCTTTTTACTTCTAAACTGTACCGACAAAGCCTCATTTGACAACCCTCCCAAGGTATCATCTCTCCTGACTACAGTAACTGACTTAATTCATAATGTGACACCACTTCCTCTTTTACATCCTTCCCTGTACTGCCTAAAAACCCTACACTCCAGAATATTGAATGTCCAGTCTTATTCCTCCCTCAACCAAGTCTCTGTAGTGGCAGTTTACGGCTATCCTACTCATTATTTAATACCCTACCAATTCGATGTATTCCACAAACCTGTTGATCATACCCTTATATTTAAGTACAAATCATTAACATACACTACAACACCAGAGGGCCCAGCACCAAGCCATGTGGAACCCTTGGGAAACAGGCTTCCAGTCACAGAAACATTCCTGTCAACCAGTTTTGGATCCAACATGCTACTTTATCTTGGATCCCATTAGTTGTTACTTTCTTGACCAGTTTGCCATAAGGGATTTTATCAGACATGTCACTAAAATCCACATATACAATCTCAAATACATTATCCTCACTAACAGTCCTGGTAATTTCTTTCCAAAAAGTCATTAAATTTATCAAACATGACTTTCCTTTAACAAGTCCATGCTGATTATCCCTGATTAATCTGTGGCCCTCCAACTGAGGATATATTCTGTCCTTCAGAATTCTTTCTAATAACTTGCCCACCACTGACTGTTCTGTAATTCCTGATTATCACTTCCTCTCTCTTTCAAGAATGCAACAACGTGAGTAGTCCTCTGACAGCTCACATATGGCCGGAGAGGATTTGAAAATTACTGCTAGAGCCCCAGATATCTCACTTGCATCTCTGGACAATCTTGGATACTTCTCACCTAGGCTTGCGGAGTTACCCACTTTTAAACTCACATGTACTTCCTCTTGCTGTCTGTTTGTTTCTTCCAATATTTCACCATCTTCCACACTGATGCATTTAACCCATGTCATTCTTTTTGATTGTGAGGACCAGCACAAGATATTCTTTAAGGACTGCATCCTGTCTTCTGGGCCCACACACAATTTTTAATGTAAGTTTGAAAGGAGATTGGCTAGACACGTTCTAAAATCGTGTCCCTGTGCACCTCCTCACAAGTTCTGTACCCATGCCACCACCACCTCACAGGTGCTCCGTGCCCCATGTGGCAATCCTCATCCAAGTATCCAGCCCCAATCCCTACATCTCCAACCTTCACCTGCTATAAAGCAATCTGAACTTGCTCGTCCTGGACTCTGGGTCTTAGAATCTGGGGAAGGCTTGTGGTCCCAGTCCTGGTCACTGCTGCTATTGGCATAAATGTTTTAGTAAGATATGGGACTCTGGCCCTTACTTGGGAAGAATATTCAGCCTCAGGGAGCTGCAACCAATTGCATCCAACTGTCGTGCCAGTAGCAGCAGTGACCAGGCTGGGGAGGTCAAGGTTGTCAATGTAGACTCTTGGCGGCTCAGGTACTTGATGGGGATTACCACAAGGCTCAGACTGTGTGTGTGTGTGTGTGTGTGTGTGTGTGGGCGCGTGCGTTTGGGTGGGGGATTGGGGGTAAGGTGGGCAGCTTCACATGGAAAGGAAGCCATTGAGGGAGTCCTCCCTCACATTCCTGTCCACATTCCTGTCAAGGCTGAAAGAAGCCCCTCTGAACTCCTCACTTTAAAATTGAGGCCAGTGGGAAACAACCCAAGTTGTTGACAATTGCCAATTTAAGGGCCCTAGTTAGGCCAAGGCAAGGCCGGCAAGCCTAGGTGTCACGTGATCCCTGTAAAATAAAAGACGTGTTAAGTCCAGCTGGATTGTTAGTGAGCCAGCTGGGGAGTTTTGAGTCCTGTCTCCTCCACTGTCACAACCTGGAGTTAGGGTAGAAATTAAAATTCAGACTACTCAAGGCAGCCAATTTTGGATTGTTAACCGAGCCTTGCACCATTTAGCATAGCGTCAAGCAGAATAGAGCATTAACTCGTTGTTCCAAAGAGCAGTGTGGGAAGAAGGGATTTCAACACGAGGGTTTCTGGAATCAATATTCAGGAACGAATGAGCTATTCCATTGAGAAGATACCATGTGAACCATGATGGGACCAATGTTCTGGCCAGTTGTATAACTAGGCCTGTGAACAGGTCTTAAGATAAACAGGGTTGGAAGATTTCCTTTTCTGAAGAAGAATCTAGGCCCGAAACGTCAGCCTTCCTGTTCCTCCAATGCTGCTTGGCCTGTTGTGTTCATCCAGCTCTACACCTTGTCATCTTGGAAGAGGGAGCAGGATGGAGGATTTAGGTGAAGGGAGAATTAGAAATCCAAAGAGAAAGGTGAAGAAACTGGAACACTCTCGCAATGTGGGTAAGGATAAGCAGAGTGGGAGAGGAAGGCTCAAAAGTTTAACAAAAATTGTGCAGGTGCAAATCAGAATATCACACAATGTAGATGTATGAAAAGTCAAAGGGTTTGTATTTAAATGCACAAATAAAATCACCATAACCCTAATTCACTATAGTGCTGCTCTGTCACCACACCTCAGGCAGCGGGAGTGATTTGGACATTTCCTTTTCTTTCAGCTGTTTCTTTTATTTTTGCCTCTGTTGATAATACTTTCTTTTGTATACTAAGATGGTGCTGGAGCTTGGCGACTTTTGTACAGTTTTCTCTGTACTCCTGTACTTGAGTACACATGACCATAAAGTCTAAATCTAAAGAGGAGAGACGTTGAGAAGTTGAGCCCTTCATGGTAACTTTGGCTGATGTGAGATTTGATCGTTGTGTGTTGCTAACCAGCCAGCTGATCTAACAAACTCTCGTAAATGAGCAATAAGAGATGCAATAAGCACGATAAGCATATGCAATAAGATAGATGAACTGGTTGCAAGTACAATGGGAAATTATTTACATCTCATCACTATTACAGAGACCTGGCAACAAAGTGATCAAGGATTTAAGAAAGACTAAAGGATAATGGAAAATTAAAAACCAGTCAATGTAATATTAGTGGAAGTATTAAGATTTATTATAAGTGATGTGATAGTTGGAGACGTAGGAAAGAATGGTAAAATTGGGTCAAGTCAGCATAGATTTATGAAAGAGAAACCATGTTTGACAAACTTGTTGGAGATTTTTATGGATGTCACTTGTCATGTTGATAAAGGAACATAGGGGTGCATTTGAATTTCAGAAGGCCTTTGGTAAAGTCCAGGAGGGTTGCAAGTAAAATTATAGCACATGGGATTAGAAGGGTTAATATACCACTGTGTGTTGAGAATTGTCTAGCAGATAGAAAACAGAGAGTAGGAATAAATGGATCATCCTCAGGATGGTAGTACCCCTAGCAGGGTACCATAAGGATCAGGTGTCATATTTGTTCACAATTTGTATAAATGATTTGGGTGTAAGGATCATTTGTAATATTTTTAAGTTGGTTGATGACAGCAAACTCGGTCTGCATGTAAATATTTGGAGGATATAAGAAGACTTGGACAGATTAAGTTAATTTGGTTAGAACGTGGCAAATTGAATATAATCCAAATAAATGTGAAGTTGTTCACTTTGGTAGAAAATCTGAAAGGTCAAGTAGTTTTCAAATGGAGAGAGATTGAGAAGAATGAGTGGCCAAATGGACCTAGATGTCATGTTCACAAGTCAGTTCACGTTAACATTCAGATGCAGTAAGCAATTCGGAAAGCAGTTGGTATATTGACGTTTATTGCAAGCAAGTGGTTTTGAGATGAATAAATAAGAAAAATGTCTTACAATAGTTGTTTCGAGCCTTGGTGAGGCTCCATCTGGAGTGCTGTGTAAAGCTTTGGTCTCCTTATCTAAGGAGGGATATAATTATGATAGAGGAGGAGCTACAGAGGTACACTAGTTTAGTCCTTGAGATGCTGGGATTGTTTTAAGAGAATAGGTTGCGGATTTTGGTGAACCACATTTAGACTGTACAGTTTTGGTCTCCAGGAGTACAGTGGAGGTTCATTAACGTAGTCCCAAGAGTGTGACAGTTGTCCTATGATAAGAAGTTGAGCAAATTGGGTTCACCCACGAAAGATAGAGCAAATAATCAGACAGGCTTGGAACTGGAGAGAACCATCCCTCATCCACCACCTTTGTAATCCAGTTCCATGAGGGATGGCGCATAGCTGATCTTCTCAATCCATCATCAGTTATTGATCTTAAGTGCTCAATTAATGTAATTAGGGGGATAAGATAGCAGGGTAGGGGAGTGACTGCTGAAAGCTTCCAAACTCCCCGACTCCCTTCCCTCACTGCTCTGACCCAGCTATCTCCCAACATTAAATAATTACAGCCTCACATCAGCTTTTCATGGCTGCCTAGCCTAGGCCTGCAGTGGTGCTGTCCAGCTGGCAGCTTTAGACAGGGAGGGACATGGACTCCTGATTGGCCAAGAAGTGTGCCGGACAGTACTGAAGTGCCTGATTGGCCAAGAAGTGTGCCGGACAGTACTGAAGTGCCTGATTGGCCCACCTCCCTGGTGGTGTTGTTCGTTGTTGCATCCACACTTAGCGTAGAGAGTAGTGAGTCCAATCCATAAATTCAAAAGTAGGCCTTTCAAGAGGAAACTTAGGAAGTACTTCTTCATGCAAAGGAGAATGGAAATGTGGAACTCTCTCACCAACAGCTGCAAAAGCTACTCTTCAGTTGTTGCTTTCAAATATGAGGTTAGTAGATTTTTATTGCATAAAAGCATCAAGGGAAAGAGCTAAAGGCACAAAAATAGGATCAAGCAAGACCATTTGGCCACTTGAGCCTTTCTGCCAATCAACATGATTGTGATTGACTTTGGTTTCAACTCCATTTTCCCGCCCACACTCCGTATTCCTTGAGAGATCAAAAATTTGTCTATCTCAGCCTTATATGTATTCAATGATAGAGTATCCACAACTCTCTGTGGCAGAAGTTTCTCCTTATGGCAATCCTAAATGATCTGCCTCTTATTCTGAAGTTAGGCCCTCATTCCAGACTCCCAGCCAGGGGAAACAATATCACAGTGTCTACCCTGATCAATTCCTTCAGAATTTTAATGAGATCATCTCATTCTTCTAGACCACAAAGAGTTGACCGCCCAGTTTGCTCAGCTTATCATCACAGAATAATGCCCTCATTCTAGGGACCAATCTAGTGACCTTTTGCTGTGATGCCTTCTAAGTAAATCTTTAAATATGGAGACCAAAATTTCACACAAGATTTCAGGTGCAGTGTCACCAAAACCCTATACATTTATAACCAGAATAGCTAAGGCAGCTAAATAGCATTGAGGGAGGAATCAGCCATGAACTGATTGAATTACATATTAGGCTTGAGAACGTCAGAATGGCCTCCTTTTGTTTGTGGACATTAGTCATTGATTTGTATTTTTTTATTTTCAAAGCTGGCAGATGGAGCCAAGGATACATAATCACCTAACAAGTCAGTTTACGAGGAAATGGGCCGTGGACACAGCTCCGTTTCAGGTAAGACCACCAGCCAACCGTCATAGCAGTTACCTAAAGGAAAAGGATCTATCTTCTCGATAGCATATAACTTTACTTTCATTCTGCAGACTTCAGAGTTGTCCAGTGCCACGATAACAAGGGGACACACATCGCGAGGGGAACGAATGCTGGGGTCAAGCGCCTCTGCTCTCCAAGGGGAAGGGAGGAATTGGGACATGCATTCTGACAATCCAACATGGAGCCATTTGCGCAACAGAATGCACTCTTGGGGATGGTCAGATTCAGTGGAGACCCGAGGAAAGGCTGTTGCATCAGTGGGTGAGTTATAAAGTCATAGAATCACACAGCATAGAAACAGGCCCTTTCACTCATTATGTCGATGCTAATCAACAAACACCAAACAACATTAAGTCCCATTGACCTGCACTTGGTCCATGGTCTACAATGCTCTGACATTTTTAGTACTTATCCAAATGCTTCTTAAATGTTGATAGAGTACCTGCCTCAATCACCCTGTCAGGAAGCACGTTCCATATAAGTACCACTCTCTGGGTTAAAAGAAATTCTCAGATCTTTTCTAGACTACTTGCTTCTCATCTTAAACATTTGCCCTCTTGTTGTAAACATGTCTGCCATGGGGAAGGGATTCTCACAATCTACCCTGTATATGCCTCTCATAAGTTTATATACCTCAGTCAGATTTCTGTACAGCCTCTTCTGCTCCAAGGAAAACCCAGCCTATTCAGTCAATCCTTGTAACTGAGACTTTTTGTCCCAGGCAAATTCCTGCTGCATGTCCTCTGCACCCTCTCCAGTACAGTCTCATCCTTGCTGTGGCAAGCAGAACTGCACAAAGTATTCCACCTGTGGCCCAACCAATGTTTTATTAAGTTGTTACAAGACTTGCTTGCTCTATATTCTATGCCCTGGCTAATGAAGGCATACATCTTGTATGGCTTCTCCACCACCCTGCCTACCTGTGCTGATACCTTCAGGGATAAATGAAGTCACCCACCAAGGTCCCTTTGTTCCTCAGTACTCCCTAAGGAACTACTTTTCATTGTGTACATCCTTCCCTTACTACACTTCCCAAAATATATCACCTTACTCTTATCGGGCTTAAATTCCATCTGTCATTCCTCTGTCCACTTTACCAGCTGATTAATATCAGACTGTAACCTGAGACCATTCTCCTCACTGTCAGCAACACCACCAATTTTCATGTCATTTGCCAACTTACTAATTATACTCCCTACATCAGATCCAAGTTGTCAATGTACAAACAAACAGCAGGAGTCCCAGCACTGATCCCTGTGGTACACTGCTGATCACGGGCTTCCAATTTAAAAAACAATCCTCCACCTCTGCTTCCTACTTACAAGCTAGTTTTGGACTAGTTTGCCAACTTCCTTTGGACCAACCTTCCATGTGGAACCTTGTCAAAGATTTTACTGAAGTTCACGGAAGCCACATCAATTGTACTACCCTCAAAATATATTTAGTCACCTTTCAAAAGAACTCAATTGAACTAGTCTCCCTCTAGTGTTGATTATTCCTGTCCTTGAGATTTTTTTCTAATCATTCCCCTAACACATTGTCAGACCAACTGGTCTGTAGTAACCTGATCTATCTTCACTACCCTTCTTGAACAAAGAAACCATATTAGCAATCTTCAGTCATCTGGTACTTTGCCTGTAGCTAGCAAGGTGTTAAATGTATCCACCAGGACCTCAGTAATCCCCTCCTTTGTCTCCTATAGCAGCCTGGGATATATCTCACCAGGTCCTGGTGATTTATGCAGTTGTTTTCCTGCTTAAACATCCAACATCTCCTCCTTATTAGTATTATCATATTCTAAAACCTCACCATCCCATCTTATATATTCCTAGCTACAATGTCTTTCTCCTCTGTGTTACAGATTGAAAAAGTATTCATGTAAGACATCACTCATGCCCACTGGCTCAATGTACAGATTGCCCATTTGCTGTCTATTAGAACCCACTCTTTCCCTGGTAATCCTGTTACTCATATTATAAAAAGCTGTGTTTTTTTTCCCTTGATCCCATATGCTAAAGATATTTTTGTGGCCTCTCTTTGGCCTCCTAATTTCCTTTTTATGCAATTTCCTAAACTCTTATACCGTTTTTAAAGCACTGTACCTGATGTAAACTTCCTTGTGTTTCTTTATTAAACTCTCAATATCTCTTGACATCCAAGTTTTCCTGGACTTGCTGCCCTTGTCCATCACTCTTTGAGGAACACACTATCCCTGAACTCTCACTGTACTACTTCTAAAAGACTTGCACTTTCCAAATGTAAACTTAACTGGAAGAGGAGGCTCTCAGTCTGGTTTCCAGTCTGTGTTCATCTAATGTGATTGAAATTGGCCTTCCCCCAGTTTAGACATTTAACTTCCACACTGCCCTTATCCTTTTTCATAATGACTTTGAAACTTAGAGTTATGGTCACTATGTTCAAAATGCTCATCCACTGAAATTTCAATCCGCATCATTCCCTAGAAATAGGTGTGCCACTGCCCCATCTTTCGTTGGTCTGTCTGTATACTCGCTCAGAAAATTCTCCTGGATGCACTTTAAAAATTCACTCCGTCTGATCCTTTCACACTAAGGCAATCCCAGTTAATATTAACAGAGTTGAAATCCCCTACAACTGTAACCCTATTTCCATCACACCTTTCTGTGATTTGCCTACATACCTGCATCTTTGACTATTTCCCTTTGACTTTTGAGAAGTCTGTAGTAAAATCCTAGCTAAGTAATTGCCCCTCTTTATTTCTAAGCTGTACCCTGATGGCCTCATTTGAAGACCCTTCTTAGGTGCTCACTCTCATTGCTGTGTGATTGTTTCCTTTATCAATAATGCAATGCCCCCAGCTTACTTTACTTGCCCCCACATTGCACCTGAACCTTCTGTATCCTGGAATGTTGAGCTGCCAGTCTTGTTTTTCCTTCAACCATGTCTCAGTGATTACAATATCATATTCCTGCATCCTGATCAATGCTCTAAGTTCATTCACTCTTAATCAAACCCATATATTGATCTTACAGTGTGGAGCTGGAGGGACACAGCCGGCCAGGTAGCATTAGAGGAGCAGGAAAGCTGACACTCGGGTCTATTTCTGAAGAAGGGTCCAGACCTGAAACGTCAGTTTTCCTGCTCCTGTGAAGCTGCCTGGCCTGCTGTGTTCCTCCAGCTCCACACTGTGTTATCTCTGGTTCCAGCATCAGCAGTTCTCAGTATCCCCACATATTGGTGTTTCTGTCCATCCATCTGATCCGCCAGATGTTGTTTTTCCTTCTCCCATTGTCTTCATCAGACTACAACTCCCATATGCAAACAGTGCAGCACTTCACATGCATGACTGTACTGTCTTCTTGCAATGACCTATTCTGAACCCTCTGCCTGATGTCCTGCAATTCATTTGTCTTGATGTCTGCCATTTCTTTCCTTCTCAATTCGATCCTCCCTGAGGGATCTTGGTTCTTCAACTAAGTTATTAATTTCTTGAAGTTTGTCCCATCCATGGAATCCTACAGGAGTATGTTTGTGCTGGAACTGGCAAAAGAAGCTCATTAACCAATGACATAAAGAAAAGGAAGCTTTCCATCAAAATGGTGCCTTTGACGCAGGAAAACACCCCAACGTCCCAGGAGAGCAATCAAACAAAAATTGACATCAAACTAAGGAAGATATCAGTGAAATCATAGATCGGATGGGGAACGCAGGAGGCTAGGGAAACTCAGGGGTGTTGAGAAACGTGGGGATAGGAAAACACAAGGAGTTAGGGAACACAGCTGGTTAGAGAAATGCAGGGGGATGGAGAAATGCAGGGGATAAGGAAACATGGTGGGGGGATAAGGAAACAAGGGGGAATAGGAAAACACGGGGCGGTAGGGAAATGCAGGGGTATTGGGAAAGGGCTCAGGGATATCCCTCCGACCTCTGAGCTGCCAATTGAAAGGACATGTGCTGTTCCAGCACGTGGTGAAGCCTCCACTTCTCAGCAGCTGGACAATGGAGACTTGTTCACAACATTGGGATTAATTCTGATTCCCACCTCTGACATAAATGTGCAGCCCTGGCCTCTGTTATTGAGGGCTGGGATCCCATATGTTTTTCTTAATGGAATTCACTATTTATCTTGTCAAAGATTCCAGTTCAAACAATCCAGTCATTTTTTTTTCCTGATCACCACCTCCATGAAATTGATTCATTTAGTTTGTGCCCTTTTCTGTTCTGAATTCCTGCTAAAATGTGTCACATCCAATTCCAGTGCGCTAAATTTTACCTGGTATGTAGTTGTCAATCTTACCTGCCTGAAATCTGTTACTGTAATCATTTATTAATGACATTTCTGAATTTTATGCTATCTACATACTTTGAAATTATTTCCATATTATCCAAGATCAGGTCATTAATATAAGGTTAGTGACTCCAAAACTGATTGCTGAGGACCACCTGTCTCCTGTAGCACAAACATTCACCATTGCTGTTTGCTTTTTTACCCCAAACAGTTATATGTAGATTGCTACTGTCTCTTTATTCCCATAGGTTTCAGTTTTGCTAAACACATGCGGCACTTAGTCAAACATGTTTGCAAATTCTACAGATACTGCATCCACCTTGCTACGCTCATTTCTCAATGTGGCGTCACCGAAGAATTCAGTTAACTTTGTTAAACACAGTTTGTTTTTACAAAATCATAAGATGTTAATGAAAGAGGAGCAGGAGTAGGCCGTTCATGAATTTGAAGCTGTGCTGTCTTTTGTTAAAGCCAAGGCTGATCTGATTGTAGCCATCTTCCATTTATTTTTCTAAGTGCTTATTAGCTTCATCCTAGATCGATACTCTGAAATTTTCCCCACTGCCCATGGCAGACAGACTGCACAGATTCATCTCTACCCCTTTTTATGAGCAGCAGTGTACCAAGTGCATTCTTCCAATTCTTTGGCACCATCCTAATGTCAACTCTGTCTTTTCATTTTCTTGACCCTTTTTAAACTTTCTGCATTAGACACAATGGTTATGTATTGTATTTTGAACTTTATTATTTTCAAAAGCATCCTCTCCTATTGATTTAATTTCACTGAACAGAATTTCATTGTCTTCATCCCTGCTACTCTCAAGCTGGCCAGTTTTCTGATTGGGGTGGTAATGTCTGTACCATACCCTTGGTGGCCTTCCCGGCGCCATCTGCCTGTCCTAGCCTGACTATAATTTCAGGCGGGGTGGATGAGGGCTATGGCATCCCACCTACCCTTGCCCCAGTTGAGGCCCTTAAATTGGAAATGATTGGCTACTTATTGAAGGTTTCCTGCTCTGGTGGCAGAGGTTTAGAGGTATGGGGAAAGCTTAGTAGTTGAGTGTGTTTGTCAGTCGTCAAGAAGATAAGCTTGGTTTGCCTCACTTAAGGTGCCCTCTCCACAGTGGGGGCCTGGGCCCTACCCTCCGGTTTTTGCTCTCAGTAGATATTGCTTCCTGCCCCCTACAATGCATCTCCATTAAGAATCTTACCCGCACCCCAGTTCTCAGCCATCCAAAGTCTTACCTCCCTAAATTACCATGAGGTCCCTCACCCCACCAGTCCCCAACACCGTCAGGGTACTGGGCTCTGGGGTCTGTTTGTAGTGTCAGCCCATTTTGTTTTACTGATGCTATACTCATCAGATCATTGACAGGGTAAAAATCATAGAATCACAGTGTAGTAGCAAGCTGTTTGGCCCATCGAGTCTACACCACCCGTCCAGAAAGCATCCTGCCCAGATCTATGCCATCTCCATAACCCTGCATTTCCCATGGCCAAACCACCTAACCTGGACATCTTTGGACTGTGAGAGGAAACTGGAGCACCCAGAGAAAACTCATATAAACATAGGTAGAATGTGCAAACTCCACGCAGACAGTCGCCCAAGGCTGGAATCGAACCTAGGTCCCTAGTGCTGTGAGATAGCACTGCTAGCCACTGAGTGACCATGCTGCCCTCCAGAGCCAGGAAGGTTTTCTCAGGAGATCTTTCCTCTCTAGCTCCTGAAATGATACCTGCAGGATCTGCTTTCATCCATAGGTCATTGGTTGTAGGTAGCTCAAAACATGGCCCCAGTTATGGAGCAGTTGAAATTGGATAGAGGCAAAGAGCAGAGTTTGAGGAGTGCCAAGATCTCTGAGGGTTGTAGGGCTAGAGGAGATTACCAAGAAAGGGAAAGGTGTGTATAAAGGCCCAGGACAGAGGGCACATCAAGGCCCAATAACCACAGCTCAGGATTGTGGGGGCTTGCTATGCTCAGGTTGGGGGTGGCATTGGGGCCGAGTGTTGCAGAGTTTCTGCCACTACCCCTGGTGAGGCCATGGAGGTCTATAAAATATGTTTGTTATGGAACTCAGAACTGAATGTGCTATTATTATTGGCAGGCGGAGAGTTGTTAAGCGGAGACCGAGTAAGCAGCCGGAATTCGCGGATGGAAAGTGGATACTTCTCCTTAGAACGATTGAAACAGGATTCAGTTCACAACCTGGCCCCCAGTCCACGGCAGACAGTAGAGATCAAGAGCATGAGCCAAAGCTCGGCTGCACTTGGCAACATTGCAGGAGGGGGAGGGGTGCTCAGCCTCGGCCGCTTGACATCATCACAGAGCTCCTTTGAGTCAGAGTCGAGTTGCGGCACGGGCAGTGTGGCCAGCTCAGATGGCAGGCTCCTCCGGCGGGACTACACAGTGTTGGCTGATATCCCAATGCCAAAGCGAATCATCAGTCGAGAGAAATTGGAGCAGGATTGTAAGCAGCTAGGGCAGAGGAATCGAACACGGAGCCCTGGACGAGAGGAGGTTGAGCGCTTGTTTGGACAAGAACGTAGGTTAGTAAACCCATCCTAACAACTTTGTAGGGTGTATGTGCGTGGAACAGAGAATAACTACCTTCATGATGAAACCACCTCAGAAAGAGCAGGTGGAGGTTTTTGTGTATATAAACCTGATAGAGGGGTTTAAGGTTATGAGAAGGTGCTGTAGGATCAATATAAAGAAGGTGTGGAGACTGAAATTAGGGGATAGTAAATGGAATTCAGTCACTAATAGATCCAGTAGGAAATTCAGGAGTGTCATCTTTACCCAGAGAGTGACTGGACTCATCATTACCCCATGGAGTAGAGGTGAATATCACTAAACATTCAGCGTTAACACAGAGGAGCAAGGAATAGAGATTACACTGTTACGGTTACATGAAGACATTGGCAGTGATATAAAAAAGATCTACAGGAATGGTGGGGTTGTTGGCAAATCCGGTGTTTAAGAAAAGGAAATCTGGTGTGGTTAACCTATTGAAGTATTTTGAGAATGAACCTAGCAAAATAGATACAAATGACAGGTCGATGTCGAATATTTCGATTTTCGGAATGTTTTTGCCATGATCCCACATAAGAGGTTAGTAAACAAAATTAGAGCATTTGGGGTTGGGGGAAATGCACTGATTGAGAAGCGATTAATAGGCAGAGTGAGGATAAACAAATGATTTTATGGGTATGACTAATTTGGTACCACAGGCTCAGTGTTTGGACCAAAGCCTTTCATAAACTGTGTCAATGACATGGGGATTAAATGTAATATATCCAAGTTTGCAAATGACACAAAACTAGGAGGAAGCAAGAACTGTGAGGATAATGTGAAGACTATTCAGGTAGATCTGGACAGGCTGAGTGAGTAGGTAAACATCTGGCCAATGGAATACAATGTGGAAAATTGTGAGGTTATCCACTTTGGTAGGGAAAAAGAGTTACAATATTCCTTAAATGGTGAGAAGGTGGGAAATGGTGAGAAGGTGGGAAATGTTGAACTTTGAAAGGATTTGGATGTTCTTGTTCATGAGTCAATGAAAGTTAACATGTAGGTTCAGCAAATAATTACGAAGGTAAATGGTATGTTGGCATTTATTGAAAGAGGGTTTGAATAAAGATGTTTTATTGCAATGATAAAGACCTTTGGTAAGACCACACTGGGAGTATTGTGTGCAACTTTTGGTATTTTAACTTAGGAAGGATATACTTGCCATAGGGGAAATGAGATAATTGACCAAGCTAATAGCTGGGCAGACCACTGAAGTTTAGAAGACTGGGGAGCGGTCTTCTTGAAACATACAAACTTTTTGGTTTTGGAAGGTGACATCTAAAACCAGGGGACAAAATTTCAGAATAGAGGGCAGGCAATTTAGAATTGAATTGATGAGGAATTTATTCACTCACAAACTTAGGAATTCTGTGCCCCAGAGACTGTGGAGGTTAGCCTTTGAGTATGTTCGAGGCAGAGTTTGATAGTTTTCTGCACATTAAAATTATCAAGTGATATGGAGATAGTGCAGGGGTATGGTGTTGAAGTAGAAGATCAGTCATGATCTCAATGATTGGTGCAGGAGGCTCAAAAGGCTGATTCTCCTCATTCTAATCTTAGAATCATTGAATTTTTGTTATTGGCACAGAGATAGACAGTCAAATTAAACCAGCCTCCCTATCCCTGTATTCACAACACAATAAAATCAAAATACTCAACAACCCTCAAAATTGCCCTAATAATTCTGAACTGGACTTTTTTGAATCACCAATAGCAGATTTTATAGATAACTGACACCACAGTCCAACTTTATAGTTTAAACTGAAGAATTAACAATTAATTATGGATAAAGTAACTTTAGCAAAACAAAATTAACAAGGTCATGAACAATGTCTATAATTAAAACCTGGTCCTTTGAGGTTCTAACCCCGCCCCCCGCAACCGACCAGACAAACACAGTGAAGGGAAGAATCAAAAGAAAAGTGACATGTAACCAGCCAGTTCACTTAAGCAGTCCCCACGATCTGTAATTCTATAGGCACATGGGATTGTAACTTAAACATGAAAGGTTCCACCGCAACTCATATTCCGCTTGGGAACCCTGCAGCCCAATGGTATCAATGTGGACTTCATCAGCTTCAAAATCTCCCCTTCCCCCACTGCATCCCAAAACCAGCCCAGTTTGTCCCCTCCCCCCACTGCACCACACAACCAGCCCAGCTGTTCCCCTCCACCCACTGCACCACACAACCAGTCCAACCTGTCTCTGCCTCCCTAACCTGTTCTTCCTCTCACCCATCCCTTCCTCCCACCTCAAGCTGCACCTCCATCTCCTACCTACTAACCTCATCCCACCTCCTTGACCTGTCCGTCTTCCCTGGACTGACCAATCCCCTCCCTACCTCCCCACCTATACTCTCCTCTCCACCTATCTTCTTTTCTCTCCATCTTCGGTCTGCCTCCCCCTCTCTCCCTATTTATTCCAGAACCCTCACCCCATCCCCCCTCTCTGATGATGGGTCTAGGCCCGAAACGTCAGCTTTTGTGCTCCTGGGATGCTGCTGGGCCTGCTGTGTTCATGCAGCCTCACATTTCATTATCTGGGATTGTAACTCGTTTGGTTTCTGAAGACACCAGTCAGTGCAGACAGCTTCCAGTGCGCTCTGATGAATATTCACTTAATTCTTATAACGGAAATTCTGTTCTCCGAGCTTTCAATAAGTTGAAATTGGGAGGAGAGCCAGGGAGCAATCAAACATCTATTTTGTAGCTTTGACAGCCACAATCTTTCTGACCAGTGCAAACTTTGGTTGGCGTTTTTGTTTTTCCCACCATTTTCTTTGCTGGGCTGACTGACATCATAACTCCCTGTGAGGTCTCAGTAAATATTCAAACATTTGCCATTGTTTGGTAATAATGCCTTTCTAGAATTGAAGTGTCTACAGAGTACTTTGAATAAATAGCAACCTCCAGTTAACTTCCAGGCCTGGCCACATAAACAGATATCAATATGTTTGCTTTCCCTCTTCTTTAAAAAAATGCTGCTCACAGTCCAGAGGGCATCTTCAGCTTTTAGCTCATGGTTCACAATTCTGAACCAACAATGATAAAAATAAAGAAAAATCAGTGAATGTTCTAACATCATACACTACAGAAGAGGCCTTTCAGCCCGTAGACGCTGTACCACTAAAACTATTTTGAAATCTTGTCCCACATTGCAGCACGAAGCCCATTCCTTGAGTGTTATGGCATTTCTAGTGCTCATCCAAGCACCTTTTAAAGATAGTGAGCTTACCCACCTCAACTACATTCCCAGGCATTGCATCCCAGACCTCTGGGTGGAAATATTTTGCCTCAAAATTCCCTCTAAACTTCTGCCTTCCACCTTAAAAGTGCTATTGACCTGTCAACAAAGGGGAACAACTGCTTTCTAATCAACTTGTCTTCATAATACTTTACATTTCTATCAGGTCCCTCTTCAACCTTCACTGCCCTGAAGAAAATAACCCAGTCTTATCCAGCCTGTCTTCATAGCTAAAGCGCACCATACCATTTAACATCCTGGTGAATCTCCATCGTTCCTATAGTGTGGTGACCAGAACCACACATAGTACTCCACCCATGCCGAACCAAAACTTGTATAGCTCCTATAATTTATGCCTTGATTGATAAAGGCAAGTGTCCCGTACGCCTTCTTAACAATCCTATTAAAAGAGTGGCACGGTGGCTCAGTGGTTCGCACTGCAGCCTCACAGTGCCAGGGACCTGTGTACGAATCCAGCCTCGGGTGACTGTCTGTGTGGAGTTTACACATTCTCCACATGTCTGCGTGGGTTTCCTCCAGGTGCTGTGGTTTTCTCCCAAGGACCAAAGATGTGCAGACTAGGTGGATCGGCCATGTTAAATTGCCCATAGTGTTCAGGAGTGTGTGGGTTATAGGGGGATGTGTCTGGGTGGGATGCTTCAAGGGGCAGTGTGGACTTATTGGGCTGAAGAGCCTGTTCCACACTGTAGGAAATCTAAACTAAAAAAACCTGCCCTGCCATTGTCAGCATCCCAACATCCTTGTGTTCCTCTGAGATTCTTTGTATCTTGTTATTCATTGTGTATTCCCTTGTTTTGTTACATCTTCCAAAATGTATCACCTCACACTTCAGCTAGAAGTGTCGAGTGAATGATGCATCTCCAGTTCTCCCCAGTGTCACAGGTGCCAGTCTTCAGCCAAGTTAGTTCATTTCACATGATATCAAGAAACGGTTGGAGGCACGTGATCAGTGAGCAGGGTATTGCTGAACAGGTACTGCCAGATAGCATTGTTGATGGCACCTTGCATCATTTTACTGATGATCAAAAGTAGACTTGTGGGAGGGTAACTGCCAGGGTTTGCCCTGCTTTTTGTGTACAAGGCATAAATGAACAATTTTCCACGTTATTGGATAGATGTCAGTGTTGTAACTGTACTGGAAGAGCTTGACTAGGGAAGTGGCGACCTCCGGAGCCTTTGTGGGCCCTGAAACATTCCAACAATTGTACTGAACACTTGTGCTCCAGATGGATGTGATTGATGGAGGTTAGTCATCTCAGCTCCAGGACTTCTCTGCAGAAGTTCCTCAGGGTTGTGTCCTAGGTTCAACCATTTTCAGCTGTTTCATCAATGACCTTCCCTCCATTATAAGATTAGAAGTGTGATGTTTGCCAATGATTGCACAATGTTCAGCGCTATTTGCAACTCTTTGGATACTGAAACAGTCCATGTTCAAATGCACAGAGGTATGGACAATATCCAGGCTTGGGTTGATAAGTGTCAAGTAACATTCACATCTTATTAATATCAGGCAGTGACCATCTCAAGTAAGAGACAACATGACCACTGCCCCTTCACATTTCAATGGTGTTACCATCATTGAATTCCCCACTGTCAACATCCTGGGGGTTACCATTGACCAGAACTTACTGGACTTGCCACATAAACACAGTGGCTACAAGAGGAGGTCAGAGACTAGGAATTCTGCAGAGAGCCTCCTGAATCCCTGAAGTCTATTCATGATCTCCAGAGTTCAAGTCAGAATTGTGTTGGAATATTCCTCACTTGCCTGGATGGGTGCAGCTCCAACAACACTCAAGAAACTTGATACTATCCAGAACAAAGCTGCCTCCTTGATTAGCACTATGTCTACAAGCATCCATTTCACCCACCACCGATGCTCAGTAGCAGCAGTATATACTATCTGTAAGATGCACTGCAGAAATTCATCAAAGATCTTCAGACAGCACCTTTAAAACCCATAACCACTTAAATCTAGAAGGACAGCAGATACATGGGAACACCACCATCTGCAAGTTCCCCATGGACATTTTGGGCCAATGGACTGCAGTAGTTCAAGAAGGAAGCTCACCACCACCTTCTCAAAGGCAATTAGAGATGGGCAATAAATGCTGGCCAGCAATTACATCACTTACTACTCTCTGCACATTCTTTAGAAAAGAGAAAACTGAGAGCAGATTTGATGTAGTTGTTTCAAAACCATGACAGGGTCTGGTTGGAGTAAATAGAGATAACCTGTTCCCATTGGTAGAATGATTGAGAACTAGAGGACAGTGATTTACAGCCATTGGCAAATGAACCAGAGACCACACAGAAGCCAACCTCCCATCTGTGGACCCCATTTACATTGCTCATTTCTGAGGAAAGGCTGCCAACATCAGCAATGACCCCCTCCCACCTCAGTAATGCTGTCTTTCAACCTCTTCCATCAGGCAGAAGACACAGAAGCTTGAACACATGCACCAACAGGTTCAAGAACATCTTTTTCCCTGCTCTTATTAGACTGATGAATTGACTCTTTAACTTCAAACAATGTTGATTGTGCTTTGCGCACCTCCTGTGCAGCCTGTATGCCTCGCTCTGCCTAAACACCCAATGATCTGTTTGTCCTTGTTTGCTGTGATCTATCTATACTACTGGCAAGCAAAGCTTTTCATTGTACTTTGGTACATGTGACTACAATATATCAAATCAAAATCAAATTCATTGAAGTAGGATAAAGGGGGCTGTTGTAGACAGTAAACACTGACACAAACCACAGTTTGGTCCAATGATCTGTTTTCCTACTATCCATTCTATGTAATGCAAAACTTAGTGATTAGCTTGAGTTAAATATATGACCAATAACTTGTCAAGAAGTGACAATTTACATTTCCTTTGTGGACTTCTTATATCTTTGTATTACTGGGAAGCTTCAGAGACAACACATCTGATGAACACTGTGTCTGTTCAGAATGATGGACCGTACAGAATTGACGTTTCCCCTCACAGTGTAAAAGTCTGGTGGTTTTTTTATTCTTTCAGTACCCAATTCTCTGTGTAATTGGTGGCACCATTACAGAAGCTTTTCAGAGTCTTCCATGTGTAAAATCTGCTGAGGACCCCTGTTCAAAGGCCATTCTGTTGAATCTTCTACTGTGTTTTTAATCAATCTGTTCAGACATGTTAGGGCATGCCTCAAGGGCAGTTGGGCCTTCTTGCCAAGTAGGAACACTATCACTGACCTAAACTGCTGGATCTTCAACAGTCAGTCGTCTCATCCCAGAATAAATCTCTCAACCCGAGTGTTGCCTTGATGACCGTGCTTCATGTACGGCCCTTGACAGTGAGTGTTCACGGTGACAGCCATCCCATAATTCCTGGGTTGGGGCTATTAACAAAGTGTGTAACATTTCCACCTCTGTCTGAGTCACGATATTGTGAACCAAGTCAAGAGAATCAAGATTAATAATTGGGAATGGTGTTTGCTGTTGTAGATGTTATCTTTCAAATGACATGATAAACGGGGACTCTGTCAGCCCTTTCGGCTAGGTGTCAAAGATCCCAGAGCGCTGTTCTGAAGAGAAGCAGGACAGATACATCAGATATTCCAGTCAATAATTATCCTACAGTCAACATCACCAAAACAGCTTTTCAGGTCATCATCACATTGCTGTTTGTGGGTTTCGGTCATCATTACATTGCTGTGCACAAATTTGTTGCTGCATTTCAGACATTCCAACAGTGACTGCACTTCAGAAGTATTTTGTTGGTGTGAAACATTTCAGCGCATCTTGCAGCCTTGAAAGATGCATGATAGGTTTTGGAACAGAGGAGGCCAAGGGTAATTTAATTGAAGTGTCTAATATTGTGAGAGGCCCAGATGGAGTATGTAGCAAGAGCTATTTCCATTACAGCCAGGAATCATAGATTTAAAACTTTTGGTTTAGAAGGAATTGGGGAGAAAGGTTTTTAATCCAGAAGTGGTGGGAGTCTGGCACATGATGTCTAAAAGGGTGGAAATACCAGAAATGTTCATTGCATTTAGGAAGTATTTGGGTGACACAACCCACAAGGCTACAGACTAATAGCTCAAAAATGAGATTAGTCTGGATAGCTCTTTTTTGGCTGATATGCATTTGATGGGCCAAATGGCCTACTTATGTGATGTAGATTGCAATGATTGGAGAAGCTAAGCAGGTTAGAGCAGAGAGGATTAAGAAGAAATTGAATAGCGGGGATTGAAACATGAAGGATTTTGACAGAACAAGTGTGAAAAAATTGTTCACGCTGGCAAGAGAGTCAGTGATGCAAGGTTATGTGTTGAAAGTAATTGGCAAAAGAAACAAGCAAGGTGAGAACATTTTTAAGGTCATGAGTTGTTGTGATTTGGAATGTTACTGTCTGGAAGGACAGTGGAAGCAGATTCAGTTGGAATTTGCAAAAGGGAATTGGATGAACAACAGTAGATATGTTGCGGTTCCTCAGAGTGTAGTAATTACTGTGGTAACATACATATTTACATGCATGTTGTAGTCTACGAATACTGATAGTTCTTTGTACCTTATGGATGATACAGAACCTCTCTCCACTTTTACCTTCTGCCATTGGTCTTGTTTTGCAGGTTGAAAATCAAGTGGTTCAGCCCAGTTGTTACATATTTGTTATGGGACTCAAGGAGGCTGTTTGATGATCATGTCTGTATTAGCACTGCAAATAGAGTCATTGTCATACAGCACAGAAACAGACCCTTCAGTCCAACCAGTCCATGCCGATCTTAATCCCAAATTAAACTAGCCCCATCTGCCTGCTCCTGGCCCATATCCCTCAAAACCTTACCTAGTCATGTACTTTCCAAATGTCAATTAAATGTAATTGTACCTGCATCCATTACTCCTTCAGGAAGTTCATTCCATAAGTTTGTTACCCTCTGTGTAAAAGAATTTTTAAATCTATCTCCTCTCACCTTAAAAATGTGCCCCTGGTCTTGATGTCCCCCATCCAAAGGAAAAGACAACTACCATTAATTCTATATCCCTCATTATTTAAAAACTTCTAAAAGGACGCCTCTCAACCTTGTACACACCAGTGAAAAAACTCCCAGTCTTTCTTGTAACTCGGACCTACCAAACACAACAATATTCTGGTAAATCTCTTCTGAACCCTCTCCAGCTTTTCTTTTCAGAAAACAATTTAATTTCCTTTTAAATGTTTCATAGAGCACACTCTCCTTCCTTTATTATCACATTCTTGGTGAGACATGAGCCCAGAGTTCCTGGTTCAGAGGCAGGGATGCTACCAACGACATCACAAGGTCTCCTTCTGATCTCTGACATTACCATGGCAACATCCATCTTTGCATTTGTGTCGAGGCATGGAGCAAATCTGGTGTAGGACTGTTCTATGTCACGCTCAGATTCACTTTTAATTCAGAGCAGTGTAAGTCACTGCCTTTCCTTGATGTGCTAGGTGAGCTATCTTCTAATGGTTTCTTCAGTCCTGTCTATTACAAGCCTTCACTGGTTAATAAACACATTTAAATTCATTTTCTCTCTGTCCAAATGTGGCATTAACAGCAATACTGTAAAGAGATCCCTTGCCATTTTATTATCTTATGGGTTTGATGCAGAAATAGTCCATATCAAAACATTCCTCTGGGATGATGTACTCCTGATCAGATCACTTGTTCTCTGTTTACCACAAAAACGCACACTGGGTCAGAACTGAAAAGTGCCTAGTCTACTTCACATTACTCTGGAGAGGCAAAGTATTTAAGAAAAAATTGAACAAAAGATAAAGCAAGCCATTTCATGCAACACAGTGGTGATGAGAATAGTATTTTCCATGTCAAGACACTGCTGTCAGTCCAAAAAGACATTCTGCATTCCACACAGATTTCAGAGTTGGATGTCACTTTGGTAGGCTATAGATCTCAATGAATAACCTCAATGAATAATAGCTGACTGAATAAAACACCACGTTGCTTCAGCTTTTGATACTAGCCCACACCTGCAAAATCCAAAGTTAAGTGTCTCCTGATATACGTGTTTCTGGAATCAGGCAGCGTTTACAGAATAGCCTTGAGTACACTAATAATTACTTCAACAGTCAATTTTGGATAAACAGTTGAATTTGAAACATGGCTCATTTAGCCTTGCTATTAGCAATGGACATTCGTACACAGTGACTCATCTGCCTAAACTGAAAGAATACGTTTAAGCCTTGAACTTTCCTTTTTTGAATTACTCGGGTGTTTGGGGACCCTATAAGTACCCATTGTTTGCTGCATTGACAATGCCACAGTCATTCAGAATCATCTTTCCAACCAGTTAGTGCCCTCTTCTCCAGTAGAATATATTATTGTGATTGTTTGAAATTTGACGTTCTTGCATTTATCTCAGTGAGTGCTAAACAAATAGCTTCAAAGACAACTCTGTTTTCAGCAATGTTCATGTGCAGTACCACTGATCAGTAGCTCTGTCAAAGATCCAGCACTGACACAATGGAGCAGATGTGCCCTTGTCCTTTTGTGCCACTTCCTGTGGTTCCAATGTAAATGATGCAAAAACCAAAATTGGGAGCTCATTCTATCATAATACCAATATCAGTGACTAAGGTCATAATGAGTATTTTCCAACAGGCCAGTCACTGACACGTACCGAGGATTCAGCTCTGCCAATGTGGGAAATATGGGAAGAGTGTTAGCGACATCCCATCGGTTTAAGGAGGAATCAAGAAAAAGTAACACCTATCCCAGAAAGTTTCAACAGCAGGAGGTGAGTCACAAGTGATACGTTTGCAGCTTTCAAAGTGTAATGCCTAGTACTTTTTTTTAATGTGCTCCGTAGATCAATGTGGTTGGGGCATTCAAATAATTAAAATCAAAATGTTGTTCCCAGTTTGTGTCAAGTTGGCTGATCTCAGCTGGGTGTACAATCTGATGCCATGATAAATGGGAGGATGTGCCTGGAGCAGCTCCTGGTATATTTAGAAATGAAAAGCCAACCTGGTAAAGCTAGATTAGATTCCCTACAGTGTGGAAACAGGCCCTTCGGCCCAACAAGTCCGTGCCACCCATTGAAGCATCCCATCCAGACCCTTCTCCCTATAACCCACACGCCCCTGAACACCACAGGCAATTTAGCATGGCCAATCCACCTAACCTGCACGTCTTTGGACTGTGGGAGGAAACCAGAGCACCCAGAGGAAACCCACGCAGACACGGGGAGAATGTGCAAACTCCACACAGACAGTTGCCCGAGGTGGGAGTTGAGCCTGGGTCACTGGTGCTGTGAGGCTGCAGTGCTAACCACTAAGCCACCGTGCCGCCCCAAAGAACACAGGACTACTTGCATTCCAAACAGTGGAAACACTGTGCGATGAAGAGTGCTATGTGGTTCCACAACCAATGGATCAGATGTCATGAATGCAGTCCTGCCACATCCAGTCATGAATGATGGTGGACAGGGCTCCGCGTATATCCCCATTCACAACGATGGGTGAGCCCAGCACATCAGTGTAAAAAACTGGGCTGAAGCAATTGCAGGCATCTTTAGCCAGAAGTGGATAATCCAGCATGGCTTCCTTCTGAGGCCCCAAGCTTAATGGATGCCAGTCTATTTGATTCATTCCATGGGACATCAAGGAACAGTTGAATGCATCGGATACCACAAAGACTGTTGTCCCGGACAACATTCCATCAATAATATTGAAGACTTGTGCTGCAGAACTTGCTGTGCGTGTAGCTAAGCTATTTCAAGGCATCTACATCATTGGCATTTGCCCAACAATGTGGAAAATTGCAAAGAATGTCCTACACACAAAAACGTGACAAATCCAATCCGCTAAATTTCCATCTGTGTCAGTGTACTGTTGACCATCAGCATTGTTGACTACTGTGCTATCAAACAGTGCTTGCACAGCAATAACCTGCTCATTACTGTTCAGTTTGAGTTCTCCTGGGGCCACAAGGATGCAGTCCTCATTTTACAGCCTTGTAATGGAGAAAAGAAGTGATCTCTGGAAGTGAGGTGAGAATGACTGCGCATGACATCAGGCCAAATTTGTTCTCAGGAATTCCTCAGAGGAGAGTCCTAGGCCCAACCATCTTAATTAGTTTCTTCGGTGACCTTTCCCTTATCGTAAGGTTAGGAGTCAGGATATTTACTGATGCTTGGCAAATACTCTTAAGAAACTGAAACAGTCTGTGTATATATGCAGCAAGACCTAGACGGCAGACAGTCTCAGGCATATTGGTGGAAAGTAATATTTGCACCATCTCAACCAAGAAGAAAGCATCTAACCATCTTCCCTTGACCATAATGTTAACCATCATTGTATCCCCCACTGGATCAAACATATAAACGTTACAAGAGCAAGTCAGATTTGTGAGAAGTAACTCACCTCTAACTCCCAAAGCCTGTTTACCATCCACAGGACACAAGTCAGAGGTGTGATGGAATACACTTCACTGGCCTGGATGCATGCAATGCAAAACATTTGACATGGTTCAGGTCAGAACAGCCCACTTGATTGGGAACTCATCCATCACCTTAAATATTCACTCCATCCGTCACCAATGCAAAGTGGCAGCATTATGTGTATTACCTGCAAGGCACTGTTGGAGGAGACCTGGGATACTATAGTTTAACTTCCAAACTTGCAACCTCTACCACCTGCAGGGACGAGGGTAGCAGATGCATGGAACAGCGCCAACTGCGAGTTCCTGTCCATATCACAACTAGCCTTGACCTTTGAAATACATCCCTGTTCCTGCTCTGTTGTTGGGTCAAAATCCTGGAACTCTCTGCTTGACAGCACCACAGCTGTCCGTACACTCCAAAAACTATATCAGTTCAAGAATGTAGCTCACCACCATCTTGTCTGTGAAGGTCATTTAGGAATTGGCAACAAATGCCAGCTTTGTCAGTGACATCCAAATTCCTTGATTGACTAAGAGAACAGTTCACCCCCAGTGAGCTTGGGATAAGGCTTCTGCCCACTAATTGTGAAAGGCGATCACGACTGGGATTGTTGAGTCAGTTACTCAGCCCTGACACAGTCTGTGGACACCCCCTTCTTCTTTAGTCTTGCTGCAGTCCGTGCTGAATCCCCATCAGCTCAGGTGCCTTCCTCCCTGTTTTTCCTCTCTACTTTATTCCCTCCTCCATCCGCTTTGGACGCTTAGCCGCGAGACCATTGCAAGATGCTGCTGTCAATCTCTGAAGAATGTTGGATCAAATTTTTAGATTTCTGGTGAAGCTGAGATGATGACCTGCCAGTGTTGGACTGAGGTGGGCAAAGTCAGAAGTCACATAACACCAGGTTATGGTCCAACAGGTTTATTTGAAATCACAAGCTTTTTGAATGCAGCCCCTTCATCAAGTGATGTGAGGGACAAGCACCCAGAACACAGAATTTAGGAGCAGACAAAGATCAAGGGCAGAGAGACCAAAAGACCATGCAAATGGTGTGAATGGAGCGCTGAATACCAAGTCTTTGCAAGTGGCCCAAAGTGTTAGACATTGCGAGTAAAGTATCAACAGCTGAATAACAAACGAAGGGATGACCTATAATCTGATTAAATGAGGCATAGAGATAATTACAAAAAATTAAAAATAAGGTGGTACCGGAGACAAACCAAATGGTGGAATAACATCATTGGTATAAGAGTCGCACGCTGAGGGTCTAACCAAAGTCATATGTAATCCAAAGTTTACAAACTAATTAAGATAGAGAGATCATAACAATTTATCAAGGCGATGCTGTCAAAATACGACACTAAGGAAGATTTTACAGATACAGAACAGTGAGGTGGGGGTCACCTCTAGCGCAACATGAACTCAAGATCACGGTTGAGGCGGTCTTCACTTGCCCGGAACTTAGCTGTCAGTTCTCTGCTTGGCAGTTCTGTGTTATTGTGTATCTCGGAGACTGCCTTGGAGGAGGCTTACCCAAAGATCGGAGGCTGAATGCCCTCGACCACTCAAGTGTAAGGGAACATGCTTGTCCATTCATCTGTTGTTGGAGTGTCTGCATGGTCTCACCAATATACCATGCCTCAGGGCAGCCTTGCCTGCAGCATATGAGGTAGACTACGTTGGCTGAGTCACATGTGTATCTGCCGTGTACATGGTCGGTGGTGTTCCCACGTGTGATGGTAGTGTCCATGTCGATTTCTTGCAGAGGTTGCCGTGACGGGATTGTGTAGTG
Source organism: Stegostoma tigrinum (assembly GCF_030684315.1). Lineage (NCBI taxonomy): Eukaryota > Metazoa > Chordata > Chondrichthyes > Orectolobiformes > Stegostomatidae > Stegostoma > Stegostoma tigrinum. The sequence continues at coordinate 4,542,998 of NC_081391.1, forward strand.
TTGTGGCCGATGTTGTCCTGAAACCTAGATGGTTTGCTTTGAATGATGGTCTGTTTAAGATTTGGTGGTTGTTTGAAGGCGAGAAATGGAGGTGTTATGATGATCTTGGTGAGGTGCTCATCATCATCAATGACATGTTGAAGACTACAAAGAACATGGTGTGGTCTGTCCACTTTGGGGAAGTACTGTACGACAAAGGGTACTCTATCAGTCATATCCTATGTCTGTCTTCTGAAGGAGATTGTTGTGGTTTCTTGCTGTGGCTCGTTGGAAGTGGCAATCGATGGGTTGAGCATCATATCCCATCCTTCAAAATCTTTAGGCATCCGTCACATTCTTCATCATCGCAACACATCCTGTGTATGTTCCGGTCTTGTTCAAAGGGGATGTCTTCTTTAACATGTTCAGAGTGGAAGTTAGAGAAATCCATCTCGTGAGGTTATCCGTGGGCTTGTGATAGAGTGAGGCACTGAGGTGTCCATTCTTGATGAAAATGCATGTGTCCAAGAATGAGACTGATTCTAAAGAGTAGTCTATGGTAAGTCTGACGGTGAGATAAAACCTGTTTGATATCACAATGTAGTTGTTTCAGGCTCCTCGCCATGAGTCCAAAGGAAGAAAATGCTGTTGATGTATCTGGTGTATAACATTGATCGGAGGTGCTGCACAACAACAAAGTCTCGCTTGAACTTGTACATGAAAATGTTGGTATTTTGGGGTGCACATTTGGTCCCTGTGACTGTTCCATGTGTTTGGATGAAGAACTGGTTGTCAGAGGTGAAGATGTTGTGCTTGAGGAAGAAGTAGATGAGTTATAGGATGGTGTCTGGAAATTGGCCGTTGGTGGTATTAAGTACTGAGGCTGTTGCAGTGAAGCTGTCTTCGAGGGGGGGGGGGGGTGCTGGTGTCATGTGCTGAAATGTCCATCGTGATGAGGAATGTTCCTGGTTTGACTGGTCGGTGGGTGCTGAGTTTCTGTAAGAAATCTGTAGTGTTGCAACAGAAGCTCAGGGTTCCTTGTACAATGGGTTTCAAGATCTCCTTGACATAGTCAGTGAGATTCTCACACAAGGTCCCATTGCCTGATATGATGGGATATCCAGTTGTGTTGGCTTCATATATCTTCGGAAGGAAGCATCATGGAATCCCTACAGTGTGGAAACAGGCCCTTCGGCCCAACATGCCCACACCGATCCTCAGAGCATCCCATCCAGACCCAAGCCCCAGTAAACCCACCTAATTTACACATCCCTGAACACTACAGGCAATTTAGCATGGCCAATCCACTTAGCCTGCGCATCTTTGGACTGCGGGAGGAAACTGGAGCACCTGGAGGAAACCCACGCAGACACAGGGAGAACATGAAAACTCCACACAGACAGTCATCCAAGGGTGGGATTGAACCCAGATCCCTGGCACTGTGAAGCAGCAGTGCTAACCACCATTCCACGGTGCCACCCCAAATCAGATACCCCATATGGGACTGTCACCCACAATCCCTGTCTTAGGAGGCCACTGTCTTATCCCACGCACCGGGGTCATTGAATAGAAGTCTCCAATGTGAGAAGTACGCAGGATGAGAGTGCATAGGATACTCTGAAGGTCTGGATCAAATGTCTTGATCAGTCTACTGACTCCTTCTTCTGCCTCCAACACCGCCCCCTCCTCCAGGACGCCACCCCTACCCTCCCTGGACCTTTTCATCTCTAATTGTCATCAGGACATTGATCGCCTCAACTTCTCCAGCCCACTCACCCACTCCAACCTCTCCCCTGCAGAACGTGCAGCCCTCTGCTCAAATCCCAACCTCACCACAAAACCCGTGGACAAGGGAGGTGCAGTTGTAGTATGGCGCACTGACCTCTACATTAGAGGCCAGGCGCCAACTCTCCGACACCTCCTCCTACATACCCCCCCCCACTCGGATCATGACCCCACCCCGAGCACCACTTCATCACCTCAGGTGACGTCCCACCCACAGCCTCCAACCTCATCGTTCCCCAACCCCGCACCACCTGCTTCTAACTCCTTCCCAAAATCCACAAACCTGACTCCCCTGGTCGACCCATTGTTTCCACCTGCTCCTGCACCACCGAACGTACCTCCACCTATCTGGATTCCATTTTCTCCCCCTTGGCCCAGGAACTCTCTACCTATGTCCATGACACCACCCATGCTTTCCACCTCCTCCAGAACTTCCAATTCCCTGATCCCCAACCCCTCATTTTTACTATGGACATTCAGCCCACCCACACCTGCATTCCCCATGCAGATGGCTTAAAGGCCGTCTGCTTCTTCCTGTCCCGGGGACCCAACCAGTCCCCCTGCACTGACACCCTCATCCGCTCGTCCTCCCCCTCAACAACTTCTCCTTTAATTCCTCCCACTTCCTACAGACAAAGGGGTTGACCATGGGTACCCACATGGGCCCAAGCTATGCCTGCCTCTTTGTACGGTACATGGAACAATCCCTCTTCCAAAGCTACGCTGGCCCTATCCCCCATCTCTTCCTCCGTTACATTGATGACTGTTTCAGCGCCACCTCATGTTCCCACGAGGAGCTCGAACGGTTCATCCACTTCACTAACACCTTCCACCCAAACCTTAAGTTTACCTCGACCATCTCTGATATCTCTCTCTCCTTCCAGGACCTCTCTGTCTCCATCTCCGGCTTCCACCTGGAAACTGATATCCATTTTACGTCTACCGACTCCCACAACCACCTAGAATATTCCTCCTCTCACCCACCTTCCTGTAAAAAGGCTTTCCCCTATTCCCAATTCCTTCGCCTTCACCGCATCTTCTCCCGAGATGAGGCATTCCACTCGCACATCCCAGATGTTCTCTTTTTTCAAGAACTGCAAATTCCCCTCCACAGTGATCGAAAATGCCCTTGACCGTGTCTCCTGCACTGCCCGCAACTCATCCCTCACACCCCCAGCCACAAAAATAACTAAAACAGAATCCCCCTCATCCTCACGTAACATCCGACCAACCTCCAAATCCAACGCATCATCCTCCGACATTTCCGCCATTTGCAATCCAACCCCATCACCAAAGACATTTTCCCTCCCCACCCTTATCTGCTTCCCGGAGGAACCACTCTCTCCGTGACTCCCTTGTCCGCTGCACACACCCCTCCAGCCCCACCACCCCGGCACTTTTCCCTGCAACCGAAGCAAGTGCTACACATTCACATCAAACAGATGTTGACCTGCATATCTGTTATGTGGTATACTGTATCCGCTGTTCCCATTGTGGCCTCCTCTACATCAGGGAAACCAAGCGGAGGCTTGGGGACTGCTTTGCAGAACACCCATGCTCAGTTCGTAACAAACAACTGCACTTCCCAGTAGTGGACCATTTCAACTACCCCCCAACCCCCCACCCCCCCAAACTCCTCAGACGACATGTCCATCCTGGGCCTCCTGCATTGACACAATGACGCCACCTGAAAGATGCAGGAACAGCATCTCATATTTTGCATGGGAACCTGCAGCCCAATGGTATCAGAACATAGAACATTGAAAAGTACAGCACAGTACAGGCCCTTCGGCCCACGATGTTGTGCCGTGGAATAATCCTAATCCAAAAAATAAAACTAACCTAACCTACATTCCCCTCAATTCACTGCTGTCCATGTACATGTCCAGCAGTCACTTAAATGTCACTAATGACTCAACTTCCACGACTACCACTGGCAAACTAGTATGGACTTCACAAGCTTCAAAATCTCCCCGCCCCTGACCACATGCCAAAACCAGCCCAACTAGTCCCTGCCTCCCTAACCATTCCTTTCACCTCAAGCCGTACCCCCATTTCCTACCTACTAACCTCATCCCATCCCCCTGACCTGCCTGTCCTCCCTGGACTGATCTATCCCCTCCCTAACTCCCCAACTACATTCACCTTCACTGGCTCTAATCCCACCTCTTTGACCTGTCTGTCTCCTCTCACCCTATCTTCTCCTTTATCCATCTTCTACCCACCTCCCCGTGTCTCCCTATTTATTTCAGAATCCCCTTCCCCTCCCCCATTTCTGGAGAAGGGTCCTGACCCGAAACAGCAAGCTTTCCTGCCCCTCTGATGCCCCTCTCATCCAGCTTCACACCGTGCTATCTCTTGATCAGTCTGTTCAGTTGATGGGCCAAGACGTTGACTTGTCTGCTCCTTGGATGCTGTCTGACCAGCTGTGCTTTTCCAACCTCACACCTATAAACTCTGCCTTCCAGCATCTGCTGTCCTTACTGTCTCCTTTTCAGTTGACGATATGTTCTTTGGTCAGATGGGCAGGTTATTGTCTGTACTGTTCCACTGTTCAGTTGTCGGTATACTGAGATGGCAGAGCAGGGGCTGCTCTAAGGAAGCTCCCCCTCCTCCAAGGACGTGCCTTCAAAACTTATGAAAGGATGATAAAGATGCCAGAAGATGATTGTTAACAGTCATCGTGCATAAGACTTAAAGGAAATTCACTGTGGGTATTGGGTGATAAAAATGATGGTTTGGAATAAAAATTAGAAGCTTGTTTTGTAAAATGAAGTCTGTTGCATGAGTGATCGTAGCATCATGGAATTTACAGCACCGAAAGAGGCCATTCAGCCCACTGAGACTATACCAGTTGACAGAGAACCATCCAGCATCATCCCATTTTCAGTTCTGGATCTATAGTCATATAGGTCACAGGACTACGATTGCATATCTATGTATTTCGGCATAATTTCTGGTCACTTGCCCTTTGAGACTGTGAGTTCTAGATCCCCACCACCCACTGGACAATGTGGAGTTTCTTGAGTGTAGTAGTCATACAGTCATAGAGATATACAGCATGGAAACAGACCCTTCGGTACAATTCGTCCTTGCTGACCAGGTATCCTAAATTAATCTAGTCCTATTAGCCAGCAGTTCTAAACCCTTCCTAATCATATACCCATCTAGATGCCTTTTAAATGTTGTAATTCTACCAGACTCCACCACTTCTTCTGGCGGCTCATTGCATACATGCAGTACCCTCTGTGTGAAACAGTTGTTCCTTTGGCCCCTTTTAAATCTTTCCCCTTTCACCTTAAACCTATGCCCTCTATTTCTGGACTCCCCTAACCTCGGGAAAAGTCCTTGGCTATTCATCCTTTCCATGCCTCTCATGATCTTATAAACTTTTGTAAGGTCACCCTTCAGCCTCCGACATTCCGAGGAAAATAGCCCCAGCCTACTCAGCCTCTCCCCGTAGCTCAAACCCTCCAGTCCTGCTAACATTCCTGTAAATCTTCTCTGAACCCTTTCAAGTTTTACAGCATTTTCCCTATATCAGGGAGAGCAGAATTGAATACAGCATTCCAAAAATAGCCTAACCAGTGTTCTGTACAGCTGCAATATGACCTCCCAACATCTGGATGCAGTGTACTGACCAATAACGGAAATCATACCAAACACCTTCGTCACTATTCTCTCTACCTGCAACTGCACTTTCAAGGAATTATGAACCCGCACTCCAAGGTCTCTTTGTTCAGCCACACTTCCAGACCTTACCATTAAGTGTATAAGACACACCCTGATTTGCCTTTCCAAAATGCAGCACCTCACATTCATATAAATTAAACTCAATCTGAAACTTCATCGCCTCTTGGCCCATCAGATTAAGGTCCCATTATACTGTGATCTTGGGGCTGTTCTCATCCAGGCAAATGTAGAGTATTCCGTCATAATCCTGACTTTTGCCTTGTAATGAGACCAGGAGCTGAATGGTCCTGGTGGCACCCAAACGGAATGCCAATGAATGTCAAATTCCTCCTTAAAAATATTCAGTGATCCTGTGTCTCAACCCTGTTCAACATGGACGACGAGAGAACACGGTTTAAAAATAAGACATCTCCAATTTGAGACAATGATGAGAAGAAATGTTTTCTCTCAGAGGGTCAATAGATCAGAGAATGTAAACTCTAGCTGGGAAGCAGACATCAGTCATTAGTGTTTCATAAAAAGCAGTATCATGTTCCCTGTTAGTTCAAATGAGTTTTGCTGCAATGGCACGTGAAAGCTACTGGGGGTGGGAGCCATCAGTTGTCTGCAGGAGCTTTAGTCTCACCTATTGGTTGGCGTCAAAAATGTCTAATAACAACTGATTGGGAGAAGATGGGAGGACAGAGAGACAAGGAAGTTTCATTGTTTGCAATATTCCCTTCCAGACCAATCGAGAAATCCCTCAGCAGTCTTTTTCCAACTTGCTGAAAAGTAAAGACCGAGATACTCCTTCAACTAATTCATATGAGAAGGTTTGTGACACATGTTCTACAAATGTATTATATTATGTACTTAGAGTCCCGGATGTGCTTTAGGACACCCGGTAAAAGTCTGGTGGAGGAAGATGGCACATGAATAGCAGGGGATCTGCTTTAAAACTGGATTTAGTGTACGCTGTCATTATAACATTGGTAACTTTCATTTATATGGCATCCTTAATGATGTAAAACATTCCAAGGTGCTTACACAAAATTGTCAAAAACTGACAAATAGACATAGAAGGAGATTATCAGCTATAATCAAAGGGGTTGGTGTTAAGGATGGTTTAAAAAAAAGAGAGATAAGGTGTGTTATAGTAGGAAGTCCTGAATCTCTTGACCGACCTTTTCCAGATAAAGTCTGTGAATGTCTTTATCCCATGTATCTTGCCATGGCTCCTTTGCAAAAGGATGGCTCAGCCTGAATTTCTAGGCTTTATCTCCTTTCCTACACATGTGATTTCTTGAAGACCAGTATTGTGTAGAAATCGATTTGTCTAGAATCTGCAATAAGTACTAGGATAAAACAAGTTCTATAAGACTTGCTCCTATTCACAAAGGAACAGGAGAAATTTGAGCAGCAGTAGACCATTTGGTCCCTTGAGTCTGTTGCACCATTCAGTATTCAATTTGTGGCTGTTTTCAGACTTCAGTTCCACTCTCCAGCCCACTCCCCATATCTGTTGCTGCCATGAGAGATCCCAGCCTTAAACATATCCAGTGATGGAGCATGCCCCTGACCTCTTGGGTTAGAGAATTCCAAAGATTCAGAACTCTTTGGGTGAAGTAATTTATCTTCATCTCATTTTTAAATGATCAGCCGCTTATCATGAGACTGTCCCTGTGTTTTAGATTTGCCAACCAATGGAAAATAAGCTTTCAGCATCCGTCCTATCAAACCCCATCAAAATCTTGTCTGTATCATTGAGGTAGCTTCTCATTCTCCAAAGAATAAAAGTCAATTTACTATGTCTGTTATCTTCCAAAGGACAGTCCCCTTCTTCTAAGTTTTCATAGAATCCCTACAGTGTGGAAGCAAGCCATTCAGCCCAACAAGTCCACACCACCCCTCTGAAGAGCATCACCCCCATTGCCCTGCATAATCCACCTAACCTAAACATCCCTGGGCACTATGGGCAATTTAGCATGGCCACTCCACCTAGACTGCACATCTTTGGATGTTGGAGGAAACTAGAGCAGCCAAAGGAAACCCACACAGACATGAGGAGAATGTGCAAACTCCACACAGATAGTCACCTTAGGCTGGAGTTGAACCAGGGTCCCTGGCTCTGTGGGGCATCAGTGCTAACCACTGAGCCACCATGCCGCCATTGCAAACCACCACCATGCCACCTGGTTTAGAAACCAGCCCACATGATTGCCTGAATCAGAAACTTCATAGTGTTCATAAGGAGCTACTGTTTTTATGTTGAAAACCTCGCAACTTGTTTTGAATTACCCGAGAGCTATAGTACCCTTTGCTTTCTCCGTGGCAATGCCTTAGTCACGTAGAGTCAACTTACTAACCAATCAACTCCCTTTTCTCCCGTCATATAAATTGTTGTGATTGTTTGAAATTTGGCATTCTTGTGTTTGACCTGATGAGTGCTAGATGAAAAGTTTCAACAACATGTATCTCTTTTTAACAATGTTCAAGTTCTGCGTTGATTAGTAAACGGAAGGGTTAGGTCAACCAAAGAGTGACCTTACATGATGAAAATGTTGCCCTGTTTCAGTGAAGTTTAGGTGTGATGTATTTGAATTGAGCACAATTAGTCCAGTCTGCAGCGCTCCTGTCCATTGATGTATGAGCATCAATATATTGTGAGACATGGAAGAAGATAAAAGCATTGAGACCAGAATAGAACAATGTTGAGACAGGTGTAAAGGTAAGGAAAGAACCGAAAGAGGTGGAATAAATTTGGAGTAGGTATCTAGGAATGACCTTAGTTTTTAAACTACTGAAGTTGAGCCCTTACAAAAACTGAAGTAGCTGGAAATGCTCATCAGGCCTGGCAGCATCTATGAAGAAAAAAACCAGAGTTAACGTTTCACGTCCAGTGATGACCCGAAATGTTAACTCTGTTTTTTTCTTCACGGGTGCTGACAGGACCACTGACTATTTCCAGCAACTTCCATTTTTGTTCGTGATTGACAGCATCTGCAGTTCTTTTGGTTTTTATTTAGAAATTGAACCCTTATTTTCAGACTGACAGGGGCCTAAATAAACAAATCTCTTCAAAAACATTGGAAACTAAAGTGAAAAATCAATACATATCTCATCAATACGGTGAGACATTTATTGTTTATGTTTCTTTCAAATTGGGTACTTTTCTGAAAGCTTTTTGTGTAATTTAGTTGAAAGAAATGGATTTTTCTCCTGTTTGCCAGCTATTTTCTGATATCTTGCCAATTGGCTACTCATCACATGTGAACTGTGACATTGAGAGTTTACAGGCTGCTTTATTCTGTGTTAGGGGCCACTTTATGCTTGATCCTTTCCTGAAACAACAGGGATACAAGAATAGGAGGTGACCATTCAGACTAATGCAGGTCTTCTGAAACAACTGCCCAATTAGTCCTGCTCCCCTGCTTCTTTCTCAAAATGCTGCAATTTTCCTGAGCAAGTGGTTTGTCGAGTTCTCTTTTGAAAGTTGCCATTTAAAATGCTTCCACTGCCGTTTCAGTGACTGCATGCCAATTCACTATTAAATAAAAGTTTCCGCACCTCCTGTTTCGTTCTTTTGCCAAATATCTTGAGGTCGAAATCAGATCAGCCATGATCTTAATGAATGGTGGAGGAGGCTCAAAGGACTGATGGTTTACATTTGTTCCTTGTTTGTATGTTCATATGCTTCCATTTTCTATTTATAATCAAGGTCCCACACACTTGTTTGAAACAATCTTACGCACTTGCCTCGTGATCTTTGAGTATTTATGGCAGCAAATCCTTCATTTTCTCTGTTCCTCTATCTCCTTTAATTTAGTTCATATTACCTCCAGTGATTTAATCAAATCATTGGTTAAATTCATTTTTCTTGTCCGTTTCACCCAAAAGCCAATTATAATGCCCCTTTGTGACTGGAGATAAATGCTGACCAAGAATCGAATCCTGGGAACTTAAACACAAGTCGACTGTGTATTCATTGGAACTTCATCTTATTTTCACGTGACACCGTATTCAGCTGTGTAGCAGAATCACTTGCGGATCATGAGTATGACTGAAAAAAAGACAAATATTATTGAAGCTTTTCAAATCACACTCATCAGGACTAGAGCCAGAAGACCAAATTTCAAAGGGAACAATCGACGCTACTTAAGAAAAGAATGCTTGTTTGTGCTGCAGGAGTAAGGAATATTTTCAAGCATTGAGACTTTATTCAATTAAACAAAAACATCAAGGACTTTAATGCATTCTCCAGGGCAACACCTCAACCAGTCAACTTGCTGACCAGCCCCCTTTTCTCATGCAGAAGAAATTGTTGCTGTCTTTGAAATTTGACATTCTCGTATCTATGCTGATGAGTACAAAACGAAAAGTTTGACAGCATGTCTCTTTTCTTCAACAATACCCAAATTCTCTACTACTATGTGACTGTCTGAGTCATGAGTAAATAAACAAATGGTTTGATTAGGGTGCTGAAAGTAATGTTGCTGACAGCATCACATTTTCCTTACTCTATCAGGTTGCTGAATTATTATTGTATAGGCATTGTGCACAATGGGTCACCAATCAGGATTATTAAGAGCCAGTTAAGGACAATTAATGGTGACTAACTGGGATTTTCAAGTCTGTCTTCAGGTTTCCATGGGAAGTTGGGCTGGCTGAGTGGCTTAGAGATAGTTTCTTAGTGGTAAGCCAGGGGTTGTCATTCCAGGCAAGCTGTATGTCACCTCTCTGCCTGGCTGGGTGCAGCAGTGCCGAGTGAAAGGGCCCTTGCCCATCCATGACAATGATGATCTGGCTACGAAGGTGTTTTGTCATTTAACCTTTTAAAAGGTTGGCAAGCTCCATTTTGAAGCGTGCTGACCTTCACTTACCTGGTTGCTGCTGTTTTTAAGCTGACAGGCCTCTGATTGAGCTCCCCCACTTCTTCACACCCCCAGTTTCGACTGCCCTCCCACCATCTTTCAACAGCCAACCCTCATAAAATATCTGCATAACTTCATTGCTTTGTACTCAATGTCCCTCTCTCTCTTCTTATAATTAATACCACAATGACTGTTTCGAAACAATCTTATAAACCTGCTCTGCAGTCCTAATGTACTTGGGCAGACAAATCCTTTTTCTCTCCGTTCCCCTATTAGATGACAGGCCTACCTCGTTGCCATTAATTAGGTAATCCAACGACAGTCACGTTGAGTGATTTTTCCATGTAATGCAGGCTTGTGACTTCCTACATTTGAGCCTGAGAAGCACAGAAACCCACAGGGAAATTCCTACCCTAGGCTGAGACTCCAATGCACAACTGTCAGAGGCACTGCTTGTCAGGTGGAACATTAAATCAGTGCTATACCTGCCCACTCGCAGGTGGTTATCAAAGACCCCAAGTCATTAGTTTGAAGAAAACCAGGGTATTTGCCCTGGTTTTACCGTATCGGCGCCGCTTCTTGCTCCCCAGAGGAGCTTGAACAGTTCATCCACTTCACCAACACCTTCCATCTCAACCTCAAGTTCACCTGGGCCATCTCCAACACGTCCCTCACCTTCCTGGACCTCTCAGTCTCCATCTCAGGCAACCAGCTAGTAACTGATGTCCATTTCAAGCCCACCGACTCCCACAGCTACCTAGAATACACCTCCTCCCACCCACCCTCCTGCAAAAATTCCATCCCCTGTTCCCAACTCCTCTACCTCTGCCGCATCTGCTCCCAGGGTGAGGCATTCCACTCCCGCACATCCCAGATGTCCAAGTTCTTCAAGGACCGCAACTTCCCCCCGCAGTGGTCGAGAACGCCCTTGACCGCGTCTCCCGCATTTCCCACAACACATCTCTCACACCCTGCCCCCGCCACAACCACCCAAAGAGGATCCCCCTATTTCTCACACACCACCCCACCAACGTCCGGATACAACGCATCATCCTCCAACACTTCTGCCATCTACAATCCGACCCCATCACCCAAGACATTTTTCCATCCCCACCCTTGTCTGCCTTCCGGAGAGACCACTCTCTCCGTGACTCCCTTGTTTGCTCCACACTGCCCTCCAACCCCACCACATCCGGCACCTTCCCCTGCAACAGCAGGAAGTGCTACACTTGCCCCCACACCTCCTCCCTCACCCCCATCCCAGGCCCCAAGATGACTTTCCATATTAAGCAGAGGTTCACCTGCACATCTGCCAATGTGGTATACTGTATCCATTGTACCCGGTGTGGCTTCCTCTACATTGGGGAAACCAAGCGGAGGCTTGGGGACCGCTTTGCAGAACATCTCCACTCGGTTCGCAACAAACAACTACACCTCCCAGTCGCGAACCATTTTAACTCCCCCTCCCATTCTTCAGATGACATGTCCATCATGGACCTCCTGCAGTGCCACAATGATGCCACCCGAAGGTTGCAGGAACTCATATTCGGCTTGGGAACCCTGCAGCCCAATGGTATCAATGTGGACTTCACCAGCTTCAAAATCTCCCCTTCCCCCACTGCATCACACAACCAGCCCAGCTCATCCCCTCCCCCCACTGCACCCCAAAACCAGCCCAGCCTGTGTCTGCCTCCCTAACCTGTTCTTCCTCTCACCCATCCCTTCCTCCCACCTCAAGCCGGACCTCCATTTCCTACCTACTAACCTCATCCCACCTCCTTGACCTGTCTGTCTTCCCTGGACTGACCTATCCCCTCCCTACCTCCCCACCTATACTCTCCTCTCCACCTATCTTCTTTTCTCTCCATCTTCGGTCCGCCTCCCCCTCTCTCCCTATTTATTCCAGAACCCTCTCCCCATCCCCCTCTCTGATGAAGGGTCTAGGCCCGAAACATCAGCTTTTGTGCTCCTGAGAAGCTGCTTGGCCTGCTGTGTTCATCCAGCTCCACACTTTGTTATCTTGTATTTGCCCTGGTGTCAGACCAACGTTTATTCCTCAACCAATAGCACTAGCAAACATAATCTGACAATTATTGCACTCCAGTTTGTGGGAGCTGGCTGTGTGCAGACTGGTTGCAGGGCAGCAGGGTGGCTCAGTGGTTAGCATAACTGCCTCACAGCACTGGGCACCCGGGTTTGATTCCGATCTTGGGCGACTGCCTATGTGGATTTTGCACATTCCCTCCATGTCTGCATGGGTTCCGTCAGGGTCCCCTCCCAGGTTTCCTCCCACAGTCCCAAGATGTCAGGTGAATTGGTCATGCTAAATTGCTCATGGTGTCCAGGGATGTGTAGGTTAGATGGGTTAGCCATGGGAAATACAGGGATAAAGTAAGGGGTGGGTTTCGGTGGGATGCTGTTTGGAATGTTGGTTAGACTTGATGAGCCAAATAGCCTGCATCTGCTCTGTAGGGATTCTATGATTCTATAGTTGCTACATCTCCTACACTACAACAGTGAAAGCACTTTTAAAGATCTCCGTGAGGAAGTTTTAAACAAGAATGTAAATGTATTGGAAGCAGCTTAGAGAAAATTTACCAGACTAATACCTGAGACAAGTGGATTGTGTGATGAGGAAGGTTTGGACTGATTTGGTTTTTATCTGCTGGAGTTTAGAAGGTTGAAGTAATCTGATTGAAACATTGAAACATATAAGATTCTGACGGGTCTTGCCATGGTAGACGGGGAGAGGATGTTTTCTGTTAAGGGAGTATTTAGAACCGGGGGTCACTGTTTATAAATCAAGAATTCATTCATTTAAAACAAATGAAACAAAATATTTTCTGTCAGAAGGTGGTGAGTGTTTTGAACAAAATAGTTGAAAGTTTTGGAGAAAGGAAGAGGAAAGCCGCTTAATGAAACAGTGATTGAAAGTGAAGAGGGTTATTAATGAAGTGTGCAGAAATATGTGACCATTGGCAACTCTCAGTGTTACTGAGTTATGGGAAGGTGATAGGCTTAATTATGTAGAATATCTGGTGCAGGAGCAGGCCAGTCAGTCCAACCAGTGCATGCTCATATTTATGCTACACTTGAGGAAAGCAGGAATGTGGATTTGAGTTTGCCATCAGATCAGCCGTCATCTTATTGAATGACTCAAGCAGGCTTGAGGGGCTGAATGGCCTACTCATGCTCCTAATTTGTATGTTCATTGGCTGTAAAGTCTTTGGGGCGTGAGAGTGTCAAATCTTTTTATTTGTGTTAGAGTCTGAGATGAGTGATTCTCACTGTGTTTATATATTCTTGCTCTTGCTCAGTAACTGCTGTTGTCCTGTGAATTGTTACAGTGGATAATTTCTTAAAGGCTATGACATTTATTAACTGCACCCTCTTGCTTTTGCTTTTAGATGGATACAAAGTTTTACTCACAAAAAGATGAGTCGAAGTTTTTCACTAAATGCTCTCGAGTGGCTTCAGAAACCAACAAGGTTTGTACTCATATGAGAAATGCATTGAAGATTCTTGTCTCAATAAACCTGGGGGTCTCAGCACTGCCCAGTGTGGTAGTTGGATCACAAATTCTCCAGGGTGGCCCTGGAGTTTCCAGAAAGAGAACATTAATCTTCAGGAGGCTCTTATGAGCAACCAGACCCCCTCCAATCCCAGCAGAAAAATCACAGGAGCACATGAAAAATGCATAATGTATTCCATTCATTTTCTTTTAACACTTTAACTTATTCTAAAAGTAGTTCAGATAGGAAGAGGAAACCATATAATGAGGCAGAGTGATTGAAAGTAAGAGGGTCATGTGATAAAGTATCCAGGATTATAACCAACAGAAGTTGACCTTGATGCTGAGTTATGTGGAGAGGGAACGTTTCAAGCTTACAGAATATTTGGCACAGATATTGGTCATTTGGCCTCACTAGTGCATGCTGCTGTGTATACTACGTTAAAGTATCCATCTGTCTGTTTTCTCACCTTAATCTAGTTTCAAACTGTCCCAATTGTCTTCTTTCTCATAGGCTTGACTAGATTCCCCTTCAATGAATCTAAACTATTCACTTCAAACATTTCATCTGGTAACAAGTTTCATGTTCTTATTACTGTTCGGGTGAAGAGGTGTTTTACAATTCCCTGTTGGATATTTTGGTGATTTTCTTATATCAATGGCCTCTAGTTAAGCGCTTTTTGACAAGAGGAAACAGTCTCTTTATATCCACTGTATCAAACCTTAAACCATTTCAAAGATCTCAGTTTGGGTCACTTACAAGCCTTCTGATTTCATGAGGGAAGGGACCCAAGCCAAGGATTCTTTTGCTGATATGCATTGACCATGCAGTTCTGATCTACTGAGCTAAGCTGGAGTAGCAGTAGGGGAAGGTCTCATTTGATCTCAATGCCTGTTTTATATGAAGATGAAAGTCAGCTATTGATCATCTCCATTCCTGTTTACTGACTAGTGAGCTGAGACGGGATGTACTTGAATGAACATTTGGTGATGACAAGCTTAGAAGGCCTGTGATATCTGACCTGTGGTATATGTGGTTGGATTGTCTTTTGACTACCATAGCCTCCCACCTGTAAGAAACACCAGTTGGATTGGGTGCAGTCGTAATGGGCCGAATGACATTTTTATGTATTATATCAGTTTATGATTCCAGGTGCCCCTCTGAGCATTTAATGAACCCTGTCTTTGAGACAAGAGAGAGGAAAAAGGGATGAAAATAAACAATTAGTGTTTTTGTTTGCAAAGGCTAATGAAAGCAGAAAAAGCAAAAGATGATAACAATGAGTTAAAAGAAGACCAGATAAGAAAGATCTTTAACCCGTTTTGCGCTGAGAGCCAATAGACTGTGAAACTCATTACCATATAAGTTAGCTGAGGCAAATAGTGTAGAGATATTTAAGTGAAAGTGAGATATGGGATGAATGAACTTTTTTTCTGTGCTGTAAATTCTGTGTAATTCAAAGTATTATCCAGTATTAAGAAAGCCACCAAATGTAAAGTTGAAATAGGTTGGATTTGACTTGTATGTTAAATTGGCAGGAATCTTTAAATTGGTTCAACTCTGAGAACCCAACATTGAAGGGCAGGTTTGTCACAATGGTCTATTTGACAAAGGTCTCCTTTGCATTATCAGTGTAATATATACATTAGCATAGCCTATAATGTGTCTTGTCCTAGGATCCCCAATGCTATAGCAGCTGGACACTTGGGAGATATTCACATTATCAAGACAATCATCCCCCAATTTGATAAATGAGACTATTCTTATATTCTTACAATCTTGGGAGAGTTCAAAGTGCTTTTGAAATATAATAGTTCCTGTAAGTTAGGAAACACTTGGCAAGGCCTTGAAAAAAGCAAAAGCTTAATGACCGAATCATCTGTGTTTTGTTGTTGTTGCTTAAGTATTGGTTCAGCCAGTAGGAAGAATCATCCCACTCTTCTTCAAAACAAGTGCCATGGGGTGTTTTACTTACACCTGAAAGAGCAGATAATGTCTTGTTTTAACATCTCATCTTTGACAGAACAGCACTCTCCCAAGTTAGGTTCTTGGGGCAGAAGCAGTTATACATTCAGATATTTATAATTAGAAGTTCATGAACTGTTAAACCTGGACCCTTCTTGGTTAGTATCTCTTCTGAGCAGACTCTCTCTGCTGGCACATGTGTGACTGGAAGCCTCAAGTGGACAAAATACATATTGCAATTTTCAGTCCATTATACCTCATTGTCAGCCTGGATTGTGAGAGCAAGCCTCAGGCGTGGGGTTTGAACTTACGGTCTATTGTCTCAGAAATGTGTATTATCTGTTGACCCACAGAAATACAATCAAGCCTCATACAGAAGCACAAATTTAATCCATCTGACTTTTAGTGGGAAACCAAGATGCATGATCGAGTGCCACAGTGCACAAGGATCGAAGGGAATAGAATGGAGAATAATGTCCACATCATTATAAATGCTGTAGATTGTAGGAAGGATGGAACATTAAGGATAGTGAGGAATTCTACAGCTTTGGATTCTGGGATTGGCTGTACAATGTTAATACCATTTCCTTCAGGCAGGTGAAAGATTTGGAAGAGAAGAATCAAAAAGCAGTGTCAGATATCTTCGATCACCCCTTCAAAATGGCAAGGTCAGTAATCTCAGATCATGTGTTGTAGACAAGTTCTATTTAAACCAGTGGGAAGCTGTGCAAGAAAATGTCCCACAGACAAGCTTGCGATTCACAAGTTTGTAGGAGATTAATTCAGTGGGTAAAATGCAGCTCATTTTTATTTTTGGAATGTGTCAAAAAACTGCAAACATGCTCTGTTTAAAAACAGAATGCTTCTCGAAAGTGTTTTTAATTCTTTTCCTTCTGACAAAATTTCACCGCCTCCTGAAGTCGTTGATTCCATCCTGTCAAATCCACTTTGTACCTTGCCCAACTAAAGTCTAAATGACAGAGATAAGACTTTCATTTGCATTTTATCTGTTTACAACTTCAAGATACCCAACTTGTTTCACAGGCAATAAAGAACTTCTGAAGTGTCGCCGCTGTTGTAGTGTAGGGCAATGCAGCAGCTAATTTGTGCACAGCAAGCTTCCACAGCAGCAGTGATCAAATCAGGTATTGCAATGTTTGCATGATGTTGGCTAAAGTAGTAAATCCACGTTCCAGTCCTACTCGGGTCCTACCCACGGCTCTTCTGCCAATGCATCAATTACATCATTGATGCTGCTTCCCTCCCTTGTCTGAACTTGGAGAAAATGATCAATTTTGCCTTCAATTTCCAGCCTTCCCTTGCCTTTACCTGATGCATCACAGACTCCTCCCTTGCCTTCCACAACATCTCTGTACCATTTCTGGGATAGGCTGGCCACTGATATCCATAACAAACCCACTGACTCCCACAGTTATCTTGTCTATACATCCTCACACCCTGCTTTCTGTAAAGACTCCATTCTATTCTGCCAGTTTCTCTATCTCCGTTGCATCTGTTTCAATGATGCCACCATCCACAGGGGTCCTCAGATATGTCTGCCTCTTTCCTAAACTAGGCTGAGCTGTGTTGGACCCATATCCTGTACTTGTGCCGTCGCTCCTTCCCTTCCCTTCCACAAGAATGATAGGATCCCCCTTATCCTCACTTCCCACTCCACCAGCTCTGCATTCCAAAGGATCATAAGCCATCATTTCTGCCACCTCAAGCGGGACACCAAGGCCAGACTATGTTACTCTCCCCTCCCCTCTCGTCAACATTTTGCATGGACTGGACCCTTTGGGACATTATGGTTCACTCCTCCTTCACTCCCAACACCTTGCCACAACCCAAGGCACCCTCCCATGCAATGGCGAAAGGTGCAGCACTTGCCTATTTACCTCCTCCCCAAGGCTCCAGGTAAACCTTTCAAGCAATTTCTCAACACTTCATTTCAATCTATCCTGCTGTCTTCACTACTCACAATGTGGCCTTCTCTACATTGGCGAAATGAAGCACAGATTGGCTGACCGCTTTGCGGAACACTTGTGTTCTGTCCGTAAAATTGACCCTGAGCTTCCAGTGTACTGCCACTTCAACATACCACCGTATTCATGTGCCAATATTTTCTGTCTCAGGCCTGCTGCAGTACTCAAGCAAGGTCATGTAAGCACATCTTCCTTTTAGGTACCTTAGAGTCTTCAAGACTCGAGTTTAACAATTTCCCATCATGAACTTCTCCTTCCTTGTCTTTTACCTCCTTACACGACCCCATGCTGTTATGAAATGAGTTGTTTTCAGTATAGCCAACCAATTTTCAACTACTCATAGTCCCCATTCTCACCTATCTAGTTTCTCTTCATCCCTGGCTTAATATTAACTATCCCTTTGCCTATCTTATTTTTCTTCTCGGTAGGCTCCATCTCTACTTGTCTGTTCATTCTTTGCCAGATGCGCACGCACATGCACACCCGACCCCTCAGCTGTTGTCATCAGCATAAATACTACCTTTTCCTTGCTGCTTCTAGTTCTGAAGAAAGGTCACTGGCCTCGAAAGGTTACCTCTGTTTTCTTTGCACAGATGCTGCCTGATTTGCTGAGTTTCATGAGCAAGTTCTGTTGTTGATAGTTTCCAGTGTCTGCAGTTCTTTGTTTTATTTTAACTGTCGGAGATTGGGTGCGGGGCACACCTCCCTTTCACTTCTTCAAATATTTCCATGTGATCATACTATTTAACTGCCATGTAGAGGGCAGTTTGGATCTAATTTTAAGTAACTTTGATAGTGCTGTGTTCTGTCAGCCCTGGTCCGTGAGTCTAGATTAAATGATCTGGACTCCACAGTGTTACTGGAACCTATGATGGTCTGAGTTGGGGGCACAACTGATGAGTCAAGTGAATAATTATGTGAGTGTAGATGGAATAGTCATTTACAAGTGTCATCACATAGGAGCCCGACACTGTTCTAGTTTGATGTCCAGTGGAGTTGTTCAGCTGTGCTTATGAATGAAAACACTGCTTAATTTGCCAAAATGTTTATCCTCTCTAATACACTGGCACTGAGCCAAATGGTGGCCCCCATCTGCTGCCTCAAGACCATTGAACATACACAGGCTGAGCATTTTGGGTGTTTGGGTACTCTCAGCAGCATTAGATATTCACAATTGCAAGGCCCAAGTCCAAGCAGTTTCTAAATATCCCTAAAGCTGTGCAAAGGCTGTGTGTAAATGTCCCTCTGGTGCCAGAGTATAGAACTTTGGTAAAGCAGAACACTTGTAAAGTGCTTCACAGTTTTGACAGCTTCGTTACCTTGTTCTTTCAATAGTGAACATGAATCCTTGACCTCTGTGCTAGTTTAAGAATTTTAATGATTTTACAGCAACAGCAACTCTCAGGTATAAATCTCTTTTAATGTAGAAACTGTTCCAAGGCACTCTGCAGGAGCCCAGTCACACAAAGGTCACTACCAAGCCAAAGAAGATACTGGAAGAACCAGCCGAAAGCTTGGCTAAAGAGGTGGGTGTCAAATGTTTTAAATGGGAAAGATCGAGCAGAGGAAGATAAGTTTAGGAATCCCTGAGGTCACAGTCCAAACCACTGAGGGTGTGGTTGTCACTGATGGGCTGAAAGGGATGGAGCATGGAATAAAAGGTCAAAGTTGGCAAACCTTGTAAGTGTTGAAGAGGGTGATAGAGCTGGAGGCTGTCAGAATGAAACAGCACTGATCACAGAATGGTTACAGCACAGAAGGAGGCATCTGGCCCATCATACCTGTTCCCTTAGAGATAGCTGCTCAGTTAGCTCCATTCTCCTGTTTTGTCTGCGTATCCCTGTAAATCTTACAAGTTTTGACGTTTGTATCTCCCTTCAGAAATTTAGTATTAAATCTGTTTCCACCCATCCACCTCTCCCTTACAGCTTCTGAAATCCAGAATATAATCACCCTGTATGTTAAAAAAAAACTCATCTTCCCTCTGGTACTTTTATCCTCAATTGGTGACTTCTAATTGTTGATCTTTCTGCCAATGGAGACAGCTTTTCCTCATTTACTCTATCAACAGTTTGAATATCTGTGTGAAATCTCTTAATTTTCTCTGCACTGGTGTAGTTAAGCAACAATGATCAATAAGTGAGGTAAGAAGCGGTGCTGAATAAAAAAAAGTCAAGGCTTATACATCTTAAGTGGGAATCCAGTGATCTGGGAGAGTTATAGCAGTATTGGCACATGGATGTGGTGATGACAATGATGCAATGGTCAAATGGCTCAGAGAGAGCAAGATAGAGTGAGTTGGAAGAGGATCGAGAGTCCGTGTTACTCTGAAGGAGTCCTGTACTGTATTGTTACATAGATAGAAGGAACTGCTGACACTGGAGAATCTGAGATAACAAGGTGTACAGCTGGATGAACACAGCAGGCCAAGCAGCAACAGAGGAGCAGGAAAGCTGACGTTTTGGGTCTAGACCCTTCTTCAGAAATGGGGGAGGAGAAGGGGATACTGAAATAAATAGGGAGAAAGGGGAAGGCAGATAGAAGATGGAGGCGCATAGAAGATGGATAAAGGAGAAAATAGGTGGAGAGGAGACGGACAGGTCAAGGAGGTTTGGTTGGAGCCAGTAAAGGTGAGTGTAGGTGGGGAGTTACGGAGGGGATAGGTTGGTCCAGGGAGGATGGACAGGTCAAGGAGGCGGGATGAGGCTATTAGGTAGGAGATGAGGGTGGGGCTTGAGGTGGGAGGAGTGGATAGGTGGGAGGACAGGTTAGGGAGGCGGGTATGAGCTGGGTTGATTTTGGGATGCGGTCGGGGGAGGGGAGATTTTGAAGCTTGTGAAATCCACATTGATACCACTGGTCTGCAGGGTTCCCAAGCAAAATATGAGATGTTGTTCCTGCAACCTTCGGGTGGCATCGTTGTGGCACTGCAGGAGGCCCAGGATGGACATGTCATCCAAAGTGTGGGAGGGGGAGGTGAAATGGTTCGCGACGGGGGGGTGCAGTTGATTGTTGCGAACCAAGCGTAGATGTTCCACAAAGCAGTCCCCAAGCCTTCACTTGGTTCCCCCGATGTAGAGGACGCCACAATGGGAACAGCGGATACAGTATACCACATTTGCAGATGTGCAGGTGAACATCTGTTTGATGTGGAAGGTCTTCTTAGGGTCTGGGATGGGGTTGAGGGGGGAGGTGTAGGGGCAGGTGTAGCACTTTCTGCGGTTGTAGGGAAAGGTCCCGGGGGTGGTGGGATTGGTGGGGAGTGTGGAGTGGATAAGGGAGTCACGGAGAGAGTGGTCCCTCTGGAAAGCAGATAAGGGAGGGAAAAATGTCTTTGGTGGTGGGGTCGAATTGAAGATGATGGAATGTCAGATGTTGATGCGTTGGATCCGGAGGTTGGTGGGGTGGTAAGTGAGGACGAGGGGGATTCTGTTATGGTTGTTATTGTGGGCGGGGGGATGTGAGGGATGTGTTGTGGGAAATGCGAGAGACACAGTTGAGGGCGTTTCCGACCACTGTGGAGGGGAAGTTGCAGTCCTTGAAAAATGAGGACATCTGGTATGTCCGGGAGTGGAATGCCTCAACTCGGGAGCAGATGCAGCGGAGGCGAAGGAATTGGGAATAGGGCATGGCCTTTTTGCAGGAAAGTGGGTGAGAGGAGGTGTACCCTAAGTAGCTGTGAGAGTTGGTAGGCTTGAAATGGATATCGGGTTCCAGGTGGTTGCCAGAGATGGAAATAGAGAGGTCCAGGAGGGAGAGAGAGGTGTCAGAGATGGTCTAGTTGAACTTAAGGTTGGGGTGGAAGGTGTTAGTGAAGTGGATGAACCGTTTGAGCACCTCGTGGGAGCATGAATCGGCGCCGATGCAGTCATCGATATAACAGTGGAAGAGGCCAATGCAGCTTCGGAAGAGGGATTGTTCCACGTAACCTACTAAGAGGCAGGCATTGCTTGGTCCCATGTGGGTGACCATGGCCACCCCCTTTGTCTGTAGGAAGTGGGAGGAATTGGAAGAAAAGTTGTTGAGGGTGAGGACGAGCTCAGCTAAGCAGATGAGGGCGTCAGTGGAGGGGGACTGGTCGGGCCTGTGGGACATGAAGAAGCGAAGGGCCTTTAGGCTATCTGCATGGGGAATGCAAGCGTACAGGGACTGGACATGCCTGGCAAAGATGATTTCTTGAGGACCAGGGAATCAGGAGTTTTGGAGGAGGTGGAGGGCATGGGTGGTGTCACGGACGTGGGTAGGGAGTTCCTGGACCAAGGGGGAGAAGATGGAGTCGAGACAAGTGGAGATAAGTTTGGTGGGGCAGGAGCAGGCAGAGACAATGGCTCGACCAGGGCAGTCAGGTTTGTGGATTTTGGAAAGGAGATAGAAGCGGGTGGTGCAGGGTTGAAGCGATTGATGTCTCAGCGGCAGTTGAAGATGAAGAGATCGAGAGAGGGTAGGAGGCCTTGGGGTGGTGTCCAGGAGTACGGGGTGTGTTGGAGGTGGTGGAAGGGGTTAGGCTCAAGATTAAAGAAGTAAGCGCCAAGGCGACGGAAAAACTGTTCAACGTCCAAGTGTGAGCGGTATTCTTTGATATATAGGTGGAGGGGGACAAAGGTGAGTCCTTTACTGAGGACTGACCGTTCGCCATCAGTGAGAGGGAGATCTCGGGGGATGGTGAAGATCCAGCCCTGCCAGGAATCTTACTGTCCCTTACCGCCTGTCAGTGGAGGGTGTTGTAAGGATTTAAAAGTTATGAACAAAGTTATGTACAAGTGTTATGAACATACCTACTTTGATCATCAAGTCTCAGGGCCTCAAAAGGCACAGACATTACCTACTGCACGAGAGGAACACCCTCACATGTCAAGTATACTATCCTATTTAAATAACGGGTCATGAGGGCCTCTCAGGCATAAACTGTGCTTATAACAAATGGATAGCTCCTTGATGAATGTTGTTACCACTCACTATATCGGCAGAAATATCACTCCCGCTGCCCAGCTGCCAGCTCAGTATTGCAAAGATGAGCAGATCAGGGGAACCGCTCCATATAAGTTACTGTATGAGTGCGCTATAAGTTTACTGATACTGAATTTTTGAGTTCTGATGATAACTCCGTGTTTTTCTTCACAGATGCTGCCAGACCTGCTGAGCTTTTTCAGCAGCTTTGTTTTTGTTACAAATTTACTGCTTTGTTAGTCACTTCAATTTCTGTGCGTTTAGAGGTATTTCATTCTTCTATGGAAATCATTTCCAGTTATTGAAAAAGAACATGACTCTTTAAACTATTTCCAGAAAGCTGCAGACTGTGCTCAACTGCATTGTTCAAATCCAGAACCTTACATGCAAGTGGCTAGGTTCTTAGCTAAGGAGCCACTTTTACAAAATGAATATGTAATTTTGAAAAAAACTTTCTTTATCCTTTGATGAGATGTGGGAATTGCTGGCATTGTTGCCCGCTCCCAAACACCCTTAAACTGACTGGCATTGCTATGCTATTTCAGAGGGCAGTTAAGAGGTAACCACAGTGCTGTGGGTCTGGAGACACATGTAATTCAGAATGATTAAAAATAGCAGATTTTCTTCCCTGAAAGATATTTGTAAACAACATGTCTGTTTTCGTCAATGATAGTTGCATGGCCACCACTGCTGAGACCAGCATCTGATTCCAGATTTACTGATTGAATTTAAATTCCACCAGCTGTGCTGGGATTTGAATACGTGCCCCTGAAGCGTTAGCCCGGGCATCAGGAATTATTAGTCTTAGTGACATTGTCATAACCACCACCATCTCCCCTGTTTTAAGTGGCAAAGGTCATTATGCGCTATTGGGCTGGGACAGGAAGGGATCAAGATTAAGACCATAAGACATAGGAGTGGAAGTAAGGCCATTCGGCCCATCAAGTCCACTCCGCCATTTAAATCATGGCTGATGGGCATTTCAACTCCACTTCTCTGCACTCTCCCCGTAGCCCTTGATTCCTTTTGAGATCAAGAATTTGTCGATCTCTGCCTTGAAGGCATCCAACGTCCCGGCCTCTACTGCACTCTGCGGCAATGAATTCCACAAGCCCACCATACTCTGGCTGAAGAAATGTCGTCTCATTTCAGTTTTAAATTTACCCCCTCTAATTTTAAGGCTGTGCCCATGGGTCCTAGTCTCCCCGCCTAATGGAAAAAACTTCCTAGTGTCCACCCCTTCTAAACCATACATTATCTTGTAAGTTTCTATTAAATCTCCCCTCAACCTTCTAAACTCTAATGAGTACATTCCCAGGATCCTTAGCCATTCATCATACGCTAAACCTACCAAGATTGTCAGCCATGAGTCAAGAGTAAAAAAGTGGAGATGAGGGATTACCAGATCAACCATGAATTCATTCAGTGGTAGAACAGACTCATGGGCTGAATGGCCTACTTCCTGCTGCTACATCTTGTAGTCTTATAAATGCCTATAGATGGTGGAATGATGGCAAAGCTGTTCTGGAAAACGAGAATGACCCAGATTAATCTCTAGAAAGGAATAGCTGAGGCTTGGGGTGCAATATTTCCACTTTTTGCTCATCAGTTGTTGTTTCTCAGGCTTGGCTTGAGGTTTACAGGAGCCGGTTTAGTCATTTTGTTCTTGATTTGGTATGCCCTATTGGTGGGAGCTGGAAGGAACTGAGAGGCTGGTGCTAATATGCAGCATCCCAGTAATATTTCAATCCGAGCCCAAGATTTAGGCCACTCCTAGTTAATCTTCACTATATTTTCATGAGCTGGAAACTAAATGTAAAACTCAGAAAGAGGATCATGGCATGTAAACATTGAATGGTGAGCCCAGGAATTATTGCCTATCCCTGTTGCCCTGGTGAGGATGGTGGTGAGCAGCCTTTGTGAACTGCTACAGTCCATTAGGGCTAGGGACATCCAACACGCTGCTAGGGAGGGAGTTCCAGGATTTTGACCCAGATGACAGTGAAGGATTGGTGATATAGTTCCAAGTCAGGACGGTGTATGACTTGGAGAGGAACTTTCAGATTGTGGTGGTCCCTTGCATCTGCTGCTCTTCTCCATTTCAGTCACAGAAAGAGAAGCAGGAGTAGATGAGTGGTGCTCACTCATTCTGTGCTGATGAGCCACACAGACCAAAACCAACACAATGATAGATTTTGGAAAATTTCATATAATTGTAAGTGTGTGTGTGTGTCTGTGTGTGTCTGTGTCTGTGTGTGTGTCTGTGTCTGTGTGTGTGTGTGTGTCTGTGTGTGTGTGTGTGTCTGTGTGTGTGTGTGTCTGTGTGTGTGTGTGTCTGTGTCTGTGTGTGTGTCTGTGTGTGTGTCTGTGTGTGTGTGTGTCTGTGTGTGTGTGTGTCTGTGTGTTTCTGTGTGTGTGTGTGTCTGTGTGTGTGTGTGTGTGTGTGTGTGTGTCTGTGTCTGTGTGTGTGTGTGTGTGTGTTTCTGATTGTAGCTGTCTATAGTCATTAACCACCTGCATAGATCTCATGAAGGGGAAAGTAAAGGAGGAGGTTTGGATGGGGAAATGGGGCCTAAGAGTGGATGAATGATGTGGGGGCAAGATGGAAAGGGCTGAGTGAAGTGGGTGAAGGAGCATTGGTTATGATGGGGCTACACTGAGAGGCTGTGTAGGAAAGTGGAGCTAGGGAGTGGGTAAAGGAAGTGACCATCAGGATTGAAAAGGGGTATGTTAGAGCAGGATGGGGTGGGGTAGGGTGAAACTGTGGGTTCGGGAAAGGAACCATCGGCCATGATGGGACACATTCCAGAGGGATTGAGGTCGAAAACCAGCTGGGAGCAGCTCAGGGCAGTACTATACATGCCATCTGAGGTTAGGCAGGGCTCTCTAGAGTAAGGATGAGGCACTTAGAATATTAATTTACCAACATACCTTTTCTGAATCCTTATGCGAAGCAAGACAAAGGTGGGCCTGAGGAATCTGGCTGGTCCCACTTGGCCAGTGGTGACAGTTGGCCGTTTATGGTCTATGTGTTGGTCACCTGATATGGACCTAACCATCTGTGCTTCTCTATGAACAGTTAACCTTTAAGGAGGTTAACCTGCTTTTGTGCAATATAGCTGGATTGGGATCATTAATCATGCTTGCAGTGAATAGCGCAATCTTCAAAGTTTTAATGTAAAACATTTTAAAAAGGCAAAAGCTCATGTTTCAGCCTGAACGTTGACTTTTCTGCTCCTCAGATGCTGTCTGACCTGCTGCGCTTTTCCAGCCTCACACCTATAGACTATGTAGTTATTAGTTGTGGGAACTCTATGAGGAGCTGTAATTCATCTACCAGGAAAGCCAACGTCATATCAAGTGTTCTGGTGAACCATATGTTGGCCAACCACATGTCCACAGGTTGGCTCCCCTACTCTTCCTGTGAAGGGTCACAGGTTTGAAAAGTGCTATTTAAGAGCTTTGGTGAGTTACCACTTTGCATCTTGTGGATGGTACACAGTACTGCCCCTGTGCCTTGGCAGTGGAGAGATAGATACTGAAAATGATGGATGGGCTGGAGTCAGGTCTACAATTACGCATGCACTGCATTTTCGTGGATGTTATTGTGTCATGTTGGCAGATAGGCAAGCAAAGGAAATAGGAGATAGAATACTCACTGCAGAATTCCCGTGTTCTTGTAATCATAGTCTTTAAATTGCTTGTCCAGTACAGCGTTTGGTCAGTGGTGCTAGTATACCAAAATGTTGACACTGCTGAATATGGTCTGCTAATAATTCCCAATAATAAATCTAAGTGATATTGAGGTGTAAAATTCTGTTGCCTTTTTTTCAGTTGGACTACAGATTTTCCTCACAAGATCAGAATTCCCATACAGGATATGCACAGTCCAGCCCAAAAAGAGACAAGGTCAGTACTTTATCATTGAGATATACCTGGTGGAAACATTGGGAATCATCGAATCACAGCGTACAAGGAGGCCACTCAGCCTGTTGTGCCCTTTACTCTCTGTTCTTGTTATTTACAAAGACAACTAGCTAGTTCTCAGTCTTAACTTCTCCCTGTAACGCTGCAACTTTTTATTCTCTTAAGGTAATTATCCAATTCCCTTTTGAAAGCCACCTTGGAACCTGCCTTTCCCTACGTTGTTAGGCAGTGCCCTCCAAATGATAACTATTTGCTGTATAAAAGTATTTTTCTTCATTTTGCTGTTGTATCTTTTCCCAATCAAATGTGGCACCAATGAGAACAGTTTCTCCCTGTCAATTTTGATCAAGCCTTCATGGTTTTGAACATCAAAATGAAATCTCCTCACAGTCTTCAGTTTTCTGAAGGAAACAGTTGCAGCTTCTCCAATCTTTCTCCATTGCTGGTGTCCCTCATCCCTGGCACTATGCTCATATATAAGACATAAGACATAGGATTGGAAGTAAGGCCATTCGGCCCATCAAGTCCACTCCGCCATTTAAATCATGGCTGATGGGCATTTCAACTCCACTTCCCTGCACTCTCCCTGTGGCCCTTGATTCCTTCTGGGATCAAGAATTTGTCGATCTCTGCCTTGAAGGCATCCAACGTCCCGGCCTCCACTGCACTCCGTGGCAATTAATTCCACAAGCCCACCACTCTGGCTGAAGAAAATTCGCATCATTTCCGTTTTAAATTTACCCCCTCTAATTTTAAGGCTGTGCCCACGGGTCCTAGTCTCCCCCCCAATGGAAACAACTTCCTAGCGTCCACCCCTTCTAAACCATACATTATCTTGTAAGTTTCTATTAGATCTCCCCTAAACCTTCTAAACTCTAATGAGTACAATCCCAGGATCCTTAGCCGTTCACCATACGTTAAACCTACCATTCCAGGGATCATCTGTGTGAATCTCTGCTGGACACGCTGGAGGGTTAGTATGTCTTTCCTGAGGTGTGGGGCCCAAAATTGGACACACTATTCTAAATGGGGCCTAACTAGAGCTTTATAAAGCCTCAGAAGCACATCGCTGCTTTTATATTCCAACCCTCTTGAGATAAACGACAACGTTACATTCGCTTTCTTAATTACAGACTCTACCTGCAAGTTAACCTTTACAGAATCCTGGACCAACACTCCCAGATCCCTTTGTACTTCTGCTTTGTGAATTTTCTCACCATTTAGAAAATAGTCCATGCCTGTATTCTTTTATCCAAAGTGCAAAACCTCACATTCACTCACATTGAATTTCATCAGCCATTTCCTGGACCACTCTCCTAAACTGTCTAAATCTTTCTGCAGCTTCCCCACCTCCTCAGTACTACCTGCCTGTCCACCTATCTTTGTATCATTGCCAATCTTCGCCAGAATGCTCCCAGTCCCTTTATCCAGATCACTAATGTATAAGGTGAACAGCTGCGGCCCCAACACTGAACCCTGCGGGACACCACTCGTCACCGGTTGCCATTCTGAAACAGAGGCTTTTATCTCAACTCTCTGCCTTCTGTTAGACAGCCAATCCTCAATCCAAGCCAGAGCTCACCTCGAACACCATGGGCCCTCACCTTGCACAGCAGCCTCCCGTGAAGCACCGTATCAAAGGTCTTTTGGAAGTCTAGGTAGATAACATCTACTGGGTTTCCCTGGTCTAACATACTTGTTACCTCTTCAAAGAATTCCAACAGGTTTGTCAGGCACAGCCTCCCCTTATTAAATCCAATGTGACTTGTTCTAATCTAACCCTGCACTTCCAGGAATTTAGAAATCTCATCCTTGACAATGGATTCAAGAATTTTACCAACTACCGAGGTTAGGCTAATTGGCCTATAATTTTCCATCTTTTGCCTTGATCCTTTCTTAAACAAGGGGCTTACAACGGCAATTTTCCAATCATCTGGGACTTTCCCAGACTCTAGTGACTTTTGAAAGATCACGACCAAAGCCTCCGCTAGTTACTCAGCCACCTCCCTCAGAACTCTAGGATGTTGCCCATCGGGGCCAGGAAATTTATCAATTTTTAGACCTTATAGCTTTTCTAGCACTTTCTCTTTTGTAATATCTACCATACTCAACTCTGCCCCCTGACTCTCCCTAATTGTTGGCATACTACCCATGTCTTCCACTGTGAAGACTGACGCAAAGTATTTATTAAGTTCTTCAGCTATTTCCTTATCTCCCATCACTAGCCTTCCAGCATCAGTTTGGAGCGGCCCAATATCTACTTTTGCCTCTCGTTTGTTTCTTATGTATTGAAAAAAGCTTTTACTATCATTTCTAATATTACTGGCTAGCCTACCTTCATATTTGATCCTCTCCTTCCTTATTGCTCTCTTTATTATCCTCTGTTTGTTTTTGTAGCCTTCCCAATCTTCTGATTTCCCAGTGCTCTTGGCCACTTTATAGGCTGTCTCTTTTTCTTTGATATATTTCCAGACTTCCTTTGTCAGCCATGGCTGTCTAATCCCACTCCGGATAATCTTTCTTTCCTTTGGGATGAACCTCTGTACTGTGTCCTCAATTACACCCAGAAACTCCTGCCATTGTTGCTGTACTGTCTTCCCCGCTAGGCTCTGCTTCCAGTCGATTTTCGCCAATTCCTCTCTCATGCCCCTGTAATTACCTTTATTTAACTGTAATAGCATTACATCCGATTTTGCCTTCTCTCTTTCAAACTGCAGACTGAACTCTACCATATTATGATTGCTGCCTCCTAAGTGTTCCCTTACTTTGAGGTCTTTTATAAAGTCTGGTTCATTACATAGCACTAAGTCCAGAATAGCCTGCTCCCTTGTGGGCTCCATCACAAGCTGTTCCAAAAAGCCATCCTGTAAGCATTCCATGAAATCCTTTTCTTCGGATCCACTGGCAACATTATTCACCCAATCCACCTGCCTATTGAAGTCCCCCATGATCACCGCGACCTTGCCTTTCTGACATGCCCTATCTATTTCTTGGTGCATCTTGCACCCCTGGTCCTGATCATTGTTAGGAGGTCTGTACATAACTCCCATTATAGTTTTTTTGCCTTTGTGGTTCCTCAATTCCACCCACACAGACTCCACATCTTCTGACCCTATGTCATTCAGTGCCGAAGATTTAATTCCATTCTTAACTAACAAGGCAAACCCACCCCCTCTGCCCACCTCTCTGTCTTTTTGATATGTTGTGAATCCTTGGATGTTTAACTGCTAGTCCTGAACTCCCTGCAACCATGACTCTGTGATGCCTACCACATCATAATCATTCAAGAGGATCTTTTTTCCACGATCCTTGGATCTTTACTGCCTGGAAAAGGTTATAAGCTCTAGTTGAGGCCAAATCAGTATTTTATGAATGTTCATCATTTCCATGGCTAATGTACTATATGCTTCTACGGCATCTAAATCTCAAGATCCAAATGCCACTGTAACTACTTTCTCAACCTGCCCTGCCACCTTCAGTAATTGCATACGCATATTGCTAGGTCACATTGAGGGCTCTTTCAGTGCAGTGGTATTGTCCCTACCTTTGAGCCATTCAGCCCAGCTTTCAAATCCCACATGCTAATGTGCATTTTCACACCTCTTAACATGTCAATTAAAAATACATCATCACAGGAAGTGATATAATGTCACATGATCTTTAATGAGCAGTTGTAATGTCATGTTCCTACCTCTGGGCTGGAAGGTCTGAGTTCAGTATCCACTTGCTCCAGATGTTTGTCATAAATTGTCCAAACAGGTTGACTCAAAATATCTACCCCACGTTTCTCTGCTTCTTCACCTTCTTAAGAAATTGTATCCTTTGTTTTATGTTCTAACTCCTCTTACACCCCCCACAATAAGTCACTCCCACCTTATCAGCACTAAATTTAATCTGCAACATTGCATCAATTAATCAATGCTGCCTTGAAGTATAACACAGTGTCTCCTCATGGTTCATAGTATTTCCAGATATCCAGGTCATAAGCACTGAACAAGTAAAGCCGTGGTCCTTTTTCTAGGCATCACAACAGGGAGAGCCTCATCATGTATCTTCACAGAGTAATTTGTCACCACAATTGGCTGTTTTCTGTTTTCACATGCAACCCTATTTATGCTGCCACCTCTTTTATCCCAAGGATTTCAGTGTTACTAATAGGTCTGTGTGTGTCACATTAACAAGCCTATCTGTAACTTTACCAATAAAAAACTTAAGTCAGTTAATCATGTTGTCTTTACTAAATTCATGTTGGCTTTCCCTAATTGATTTACACTTGTCCATGTGACTGTTAATGCTGTCTGTGATTACAGCTTCTAAAATCTTTCTCACTGACCGGTTAAACTAACTGTTCTGTACTTGCTGGGCTTATCCTTATACTCTGTTGGAGCAAAAACATTTGTAATTCTCTAGTCTTTTGGCACCACTTCCGTATCTAAGGATGAATTGGAAGGTTGTATCCAGTGCGCCTGTTATTTTCATTTTTATTTCTCTCAATGACCTAATGCATTTCATCTGGCCCTGGTACATAATTAGATTTCAGTACAGCCTATGTTTCTACTAATTCTGTTTATCAAATTTTAGCTATTTCAGTGTCTCAAATACCTTCTTTTTCACTATGACTTTGGTGATGTCTTCTTCCTTGGTGAAGATAGATGCAAAGTAATCATTTTATACTCAACGTATACCATCCACATACAGGAGTTGGACGTCTTTTTGGTCCCTAATCAGCCATACCCTTTCTCATACTGTTTTCCCAGAGACAGAACAGTTCCTGCAATATGAGTACTACAAAAACAGGAGGAGGACTGTGGTGCAGTGATAGTAACCCTACATCTGGGCCAGAAAGTCTAGGTTCCAGTTCTAACTGTGCTGGAGATGTGCCATTCCATGCCTGAATAACTTGATTAAAAATAGCTACTACAAAAGCAAGGGAGAGGCAGGAAATTCTGAGATGAGTAACTCACATTTTAGACCCCCCGACCAGTAACAAACCTGTCCACCATCTGAGAGGCACAAGTCAATAGTGTGATAGAATGCTGTTGATTTGTCTAAGATGAGTGTGGCTTTAATAGCATGCAACATCAGTCTGGAACAAAGTTGCCTAATTGGTACCTTGTCCACCAACGTAAATACTCCTCCCTTCTGCCACAATCACGTTAATGAGTCAGTGTGCACTGTTTACAAGATGCACTGAACAACTCATCCAAATTTCTTTGGCAGTGCCCCCTGTCCCAAACCCATGATTTCCATCATCTGGAAAGACAAGGCCAGCATGGGGAATAACTCCTCCTCCCCCGCCACACACACACACACACACACACACACACACACACACACACACACACACACACACACACACACACACACACTCCCCCTCTGGTCTCAGCCTAACAGCATCGTGCTGTACTTATGCATGCGAAACGAGAAACTAAACTTCACTATCTCAAAGACAACTAGGGATGGGTAATAAACTAATTACTCCCATATCTTCACAATGAATACAACAAAATACATTGAGAAGCAGGCAGTTCATTATTCATTTGTATTTAACTTCAGTTGCAGAAATAGTTGAAAATCTTATACTATGATTGAATATAATGAGAAGTAAGCTTGCCTCCATCTGTCATTCAGGTAGATATAATTTTCTGTCCACTTGAAGAACAGAACTCTTACACTGGATATGTCAGCGCTTATTCCAGAACTGATAGGGTCAGTATTTTCACTTTATTTCCTATTTTAAATGAGCCTATTTAAGAAATAAAAGACTTGCATTTATATAGTGCTTTAACATACCTCAGCACATTTTAAAGCACCTTATGCCTGGTGAAATATGCTTGGTACATAACAACTATTGTGATAAATGTGGTGGCAGACTCCCATAAACTGCAAGATGATATGGGCTTTTGGATGTTAATTGAGGGAGAAATATTGACCAAGGCATTGTAGTGTCCACATGAGATGACAGATACTAAGGCTGCTTCTGCCCTCCAGGTGAACATTTCATTCAAAAGACAGCCCCTGTGACAGTAGGAAAGAAATGACAGTGGGAATGTCATTAGGCGGGTTATTGTTCTGGGCTAATGGGTTCAAATCCTAGTAGCTGGTAGAGTTTGAACTCGAGAAAAAAAACTATGGAATTTAAATAAAAGGTAATTGCTCGTGTAACAATTCTCATTAAAAACCCATCTGCTTTACCATTGATGTCTAGGGATGGTAATCTGCCATCCCATTTCTGACTCCAGATCCTCAGCAATGCTGTTGACAGTTAACTGCTCTGAGGACAATTATGGATGGGCAAAAATCATCCATGAAAATGTTTTAAAATGTCCAGTGCTGTGCTGCCAAAGTGCAAACAGGTATATCGTACTCAAGTCTCTGGAATGGAACAGTCTGAACTCTGAGCTATGACTAATACTAATTGTTGGATAAATGAACATGCAAGAACAACTAAATTAAAACCATTATTATGATGAAATGGAGTGAATTCAGAATCCTGATCAGTATAGTTGGGCAGTTTAGTGTGTCCCTCTATGAAGGAGAGTTTTGCCTTTTATTATCTGCTTTTTGGTGTGTTGGTTAGATGTACCTTAAAGCTGTTTGACTGCATAGGGCATTGCATCCCTGACTGATCCTGTACTTCCCATATTTACAGCAGGATAGTGATCAGAAGTAAGGGACCTAATTATTTCATACTCTTCATTGAATAATTCTATCTTTCCTGTAACCCTTGAATTGGCTGAATTCTTCTAATTTGTCACCCAATAAGATGAAATCTTTCTGTTCACAATGGTTCTCTTCTGTATTGCCTGACTAGTTGCATTGTAGTCAGGCTGTACAGAACTGAACCTATCTGTTTTTGAAGCCCTTGATGTCCTGCTTGCTTTCATGATTGGACTACCCTATGCATTTCTGAAAAGCTTTCTTCCTTCTACTTGTCATAAAATGAAGCTCATCCAAAACTCTGCTGCTGGTATTTTAACTCTCACCAAGCCTTGTTTATTCATCCACACCCCGTCCCCATGCTTACTGACTCCTGGTCCAGCAATGCTTCACATTTAAAGCTTTCATCCTTGTTTTCAAATTCGTCCATGGCTTGAGAGCAAGCCAGGAGGAAAATTTACAATATTGCAGAGACTTACTCATGAAGTGATGTTGTCATAATGTCACTCGTCGAGTAATCTAGAAACACAGGCAAGTCCTCTGGGGATGTTAAATCACATCCCATGTGGCAGCCAGCAGAATTTAAAATTCTGTTCATAAATTCTGAATCAATAATTTGATTATTTAATGTGACCATGAAATTATGTTTTTAAAATAAATCTGGTTCATTAATGCCCTTTAGGGTAGGAAATCTGCAATCTTTATCCAATCTGACCTATATATGACTCCAGAACCATGGCAATGGAGTTGACTCTTAATGCCTGTAACAGTGTGAAATGGCAACAAATATTTGCCTTGCCAGGGATGCAGACATCCAGTGAAAGAAATTAAGTGCAATATTCTCCTATTTATTATCCTTTGTACTAGACCTGACAAAGTGTCTAATCAAATAGAGTTGTGTGGCCCACAACCATGTTTCAGTACTCCCCAAATGACATTCTCAGGGGGTACCAAACTTGATCTGGTTTTCCTGAGAATTGTCAATTGTGGCTGATTCTATTCCTGGAAGTTCCACTGCATGGCCTAGCACCCTCTGACCTCCTGCCCTCATGCTCCCTCCTATCCCCACTGGCCGTCCATTCTCAGGACGCAGCACCTTCCCAGCCAATTGGAAAGCCAGAAATTTTTGCTTGATTAGTTCATACTTAACTTTCAGTCAAAATGCCCTTGTCTTTCCCAACCCCCAATGTTTTTATGACCGACAAACAAAAGTGTTGTAATCAAATTACTATTTTTGATGTGACACCTACCCACCTCTTTGCAGTACTCTCCTGAAGGTTAATTTCATATTGCTGGACAGAGTGGGCATCCTTCAGCGTTGGCGACCTGTATTCTCATGTAGCATAGTCATTTTTCAACAAGACTTGCAATGTCATTCTGGCTGAATGATCCCTACCTTCCCAGTCTATTGATGTAGTAATATCACTGATTTATTTGGTTTGTGTGTTCACTCCTTAAGTTTTTTGGAAACATATTCCTTGTGAGTAACTTCAGATCCTGTTCATAACATTTTTCACAACTTGCCTTACAATGTACATAGATATTTCTTCTGGGCTGAGGTTTAGTTAATCTAGAGACTGTCCTGGGTGGATTTCTTGAGGATCTGGTTTGCATTTTCACAGGTTAGCCATGTCTCTGTGCTGTGGACATTTCCAAGCAGATTCCCAGCAGTGTATCGCAATACGTCCTCCCGTATAATTCACCAGACTGTGCAAGTGTATTGTTATTTGACAGGGGATCTCACCACTGCTCATCATCTTATAATGTTGTATGCCAGCACTGCTAACATATTATGGGTAAATTCTGTGCCACCAGTCCGTTTTACTGATTTTTGTCGCGTTACTAATGCTTTGTAGGACAGAATTCCCACATAATACCTTAGGCAGAATATAGGCTTTGTCTTGGGCAGACAGTAAAGTTTCTTACATACTGCCTAGCGGCTATATACATTACATCAGAGATGTGCACAGCAGAGTCACTTGGTATGTGGAGAACTGATACAGCACTCTGAAGAATTAGAGAACTGGTTAGCTCCTCCCCGGAAGAGTCCTTTATATCCTTGAGCTTAGGCAGGATATTGTTAACTTGTTCAGATCCTAATTGCCTTTTATAATACATACCTCTCCACACAGTACCAGTGTATCTCTCCACGCTTTCCAGTGTGTTATACCACACAGTGCCAGTGTGTTACACCATATTTTACCACCATATCACATTGGGCTGTCCCACCGTAGCTTACTAGCCTATACCACTATATCTCACTGGTCTGTTCCCATGTTCTTCATTGCACCGTGTCTGTGCACCTCCTCGCTCAGTATATCTCACCCTGTCTTACAACTATATATGCTTCTTGTTTTATTGCAGACTGACAGAGGGTTCTGAGGTAGAAACTTCTGAAACTCACTGAAGAGAGATATCCATCTCCAGACTAATGATAACTGTGATAAGGAAGGACCTTGGGATGTGGGTGACATTGACAAGTCTGTATTGACTATCTGTCAACAGTTAACCTGAGGAAGTGGATCTGTTTCTTTATGAAACATTGTACTCCATGTGTTGCATGGGCGGAGATGGTGTTATAGTGACTGGAACTCTGGAGACTCATAGCTAACACTTTGGGACGCTGGTTCAAATCCCATGATTGCAACTCAAATATTTTAAATGCTATCAGTAAATCTGAAATATAAAGCCAGTCTCAGTAATGGTGACCATGACAACTGTCACCAGTTGTAAGAAGGTTCATTAATGTCTCTTTAGGCAAGGCAATCTGCCATCCTTACCCGGTTTGACCTACATCAGACTCCAGACCCACAACAATGTGGTTGACTTTGAATTGCACTCTGATATCCCTGAGCAAGCCACTCAGATTAGATTCACATAGGAATGCGCAACAAATGCTAGCCTTGCCAGTGATTCACACATCCCATTGTGGCAATAAAATGTTATACTAGCTGTGATGTTTGAAAGGTCTGTGGCGTTGGGGCTAATGTATTAGCATGGATAGAGGATTGGCTAACAAATAGAAGACAGAGTTTGAATAAGGGGGTTTTTTCAGGATTATAACCTGTGTGCCACTAGGATCAGTGGTCAGGTCACAATTATTGATCATATATTAATGACTTGGAAGAGGAAAGTGTATAGTTTTGCATTTGCACAAAAATAGATGCAAAGTGAAGTTTGAGGATAACACAAAGAGTTTGCAGAGATATATGGACAGGTTAAATGAACAAGTAAGAATTTGGCAGATGGAATATAATGTAGAAAATTTGAAGTTATGCACTTTTGTTGGAAGCATGGAAGAGCTGACTTGTATTTAAATGGTGAAAGACTGCAGAAAGCTAAAACACAGTGGGATTTGACAGTCCTCAATCATGAATCACAAAAAGCTAGACCCAGGTTTAGCAGGTAATAGGGAAAGCAAATGGAGTGTTGAACTTTGTTTCAAAGGGAAGAGAGTATAAAACTAGGGATGGGTTGTTAAAATTATTCAAGGCACTCGTCAGATCGCAGCAAGAATACTTTTGGTCCCATTACCTAAGGAAAGATGTACTGACATTGAGGCAGTCCAGAGAAGGTATGCTAGTTTGATTCCAAGTATAGATAATATGTTTTTCAAAGAGGTTGGGTGGATCAGGTCTGTACTCAGTGGAGTTATAATAATGAGGTGACCATACTGAAACGTACAAGAAAGACTAGATCTTGGTCTGCTGTGATCTTGGACAGGTCAAGGAGGCGGGCTGAGGTTAGTGGATAGGGGCTGGGGGTACGGCTTGAGGTAGGAGGAAGGGTTAGGGAGGCAGGGACTAGCTGGGCTGGTTTTGGCATGTGGTCAGGGGAGGGGAGACTTTGAAGCTTGTGAAATCCACATTGATACCCTTGGGCTGCAGAGTTCCCAAGCAAAATATGAGATGCTGTTCCTGCATCTTTCAGGCAGCGTCATTGTGTCAATGCAGGAGGCCCAGGATGGACATGTCGTCCAAGGAGTGGGGGGGAGAATTGAAATGGTTCGCGACTGGGAAGTGTAGTTGTTTGTTGCGAACAGAGTGTAGGTGTTGCACAAAGCAGTCCCCAAGACTTCGTTTGGTTTCCCCGAGGAAGCCACAATGGGAACAGCGGATGCAGTATATAACATTGACAGATGACCTGTCCGTTCTCCCTGGACTGACCTATCACCCTCTAACTCCCCACCTACATTCACCTTCACTGGCTGTACCCCGCCTCTTTGACCTCACCCTATCTTCTCCTTTATCCATCTTCTATCCGCCTCCCCCTGTCTCCCTATTTAGCCCAAAGATGGGCAGGCTAGGTGGATTGGCGATGCTAAATTGCCCGTAGTGTTCAGGGGTGTGTGGGTTATAGGGGAATGGGCTGGGTGGGATGTTTCAGGGGGCGGTGTGGACTTGTTGGGCCAAAGGGCCTGTTTCCACACTGTAGGGAATCTAATAATTCAGAGCGTAAATACTCTCAGATAGAGAAGGAAGGTTTGGCAGTAATAATTAGAGCCAGGAAGTTCTACCAGTATCTTTACAGATGTAAATTCCTAATAATAACAGACCACAAAACCATGCTAGGTCTACTTAGAGAGGACAAGACAGTGCAGCCCATAACTTCAGCCTGAATTCAACAATAGGCTCAAATATTTAAATGTGTGTGATTACACATTGAACACTGTCTAGGAAGCCAAGTAGCAAATGCAGAATGCATTGAGCTGCCTCCTGCTGGCAGATACCTCACTGATAATACTGCCACGGGAATAGTCCATAGTGGTTTTAAATTTTTTGGATACACTTCCTGTCGCAGCTGACAGTATCAGACTGTGGAGGTGGAAAGATTTAGCCCTGGCAAAACTGAACCAGTTGGTGGTGATGGGGGAAGTCCAAAGAACCATCACAGCCAGAATGGAAATCTTTTTGAACCAGAAGAGATCAGATCGCAGTAGAGAATGACATATGATTATGAGGAGCAAGAGTGATTGTCCTGACCAAAGGATCACTGCCTGAAACTGGCTGAATTCCACCAGGATCATCCTGGGGATTCCAAAATGAAAATGTTGGTGAGGAAATACGTCTGGTGGCTAGGATGGAATGCAGACATAGTCATGTTGGTAGGGCAGTACCCAGAGTGCCAACAAGGACAAAAGTTACCCCAGCAGCACCCCCACATTAGTGGAAATGGCTGGGTAAACCCTGGACTCGTTTATACATTGACTATACAGGTCATTTCATGAATTCAATGTTCTTAGTCATTGTGGACACCCACTCAAAGTGGATGGGTGTGCATAGAGTTCAGTCATCAAACATGGGGACAGTGATAGAAAAACTGCACACATTTTTTGCAATATGCAGACTCCCGGAAATGTTGGTCAGAGATAACAGTCCATCATTTAACAGCAGGGAATTTGAGCACTTCCTAAAGTTAAATAGTATTTTTCATATAAGAACAACTCCATACCATCCATCATCTAATGGTCTGCTTGAAAGAGCAGTCCAAATTTTGAAGGCAGCCCTAAAGAAACAGTCTACAGCTTCACTAGATACCAAACTGTCCGGGTTCTTATGTGATTGTTTAAAAAATACTGTTCTTTTCTCCTTCCTTCCAAAATGAGGAACTTCACATTTTCCTATATTGTACTCCACTTGGCAACTTTTTGCCCAATTACTTTACCTATCAATATTTCTCGGTAAATTGTGTCCTTCTTACCACTTGCTTTACCATCTATTTTTGAGTCATCTGCAAACTTGGCTACAGTACATTCACTTCCTTCTTCCAAATCATTAATATATATTGTAAACAGCTGTGGGTCTCAGCACTGATCCCTGTGGAACACCACTAATTACAGCTCACCAATCTGAAAAAGAACCCCTTTCCCCACTGATGTTTCCTGCCCATTAGGCAAATCTCTTCTATGCCATTATACTACATTCAGCCCCATGGTTAACAACTTAACCTTTCGTGAGGTACTTTGCAACATATCTATTAGTTCCCCTCGATTCACTCTGGTTCAGACGTCCTCGGAAATCTCTAATAAATTAGTCAATTATAGTTCCCTTTATGCTTTCCTTAATAATCGATTCCAATATTTTTCCTGTGATAGATGTTAGGATAATTGGCCTATAATTATTCACTTTTTGCCTCCGTCCCTTTTCGAATAGGGATGTCACATTGTCAGTTTTCCAATCCTCTACTACTTCTCCAGATTCCAAGGGTTTTTGGAAAATTACAACTAATACATCCACTGTGTCTGTAGCTTCTTTTTTTACTTTTTTGCCTTTAGCCCTATTAGTTTGCCTAATACTTGTTCTTTAATGATGGTGATGGTACTTAATTCCTCCCTGTGCTCTTTAGTATTAATGGTATGTTTGAAGCATATTTCACTGTAAGGATTGATACAAAACAGCCTCCAGCTTCATCATCCACCAACCCTGGCGGTAGCCCGTTCTTATCTACTAACCAAAAACCACAAACCTGACTGCCTCGGCTGACCCATTGTCTCTGCCTGCTCCTGCCCCACTGAACTTTTCTCTGCTTACTTTGACTCTATTTTCTCCCCCTTGATCCAGGAACTCCCCATCCACGTCCGGGACACCGTCCACACCCTCCACCTCCTCCAAGACTGCCAATTTCCTGGACCCCAACGCCTCATCTTCTCTATGGACATCCAATCCCAGTACACTTGCATTCCCCACTCAGATGGCCTAAAAGCCCTCTGATTCTTCCTCTCCCACAGCCCCAACCAGTTCCCCTCCACCAACACCCTCATCCACTTAACTGAACTCGTCCTTACTCTCAACAACTTCTCTTTCAACTCCTCCCACCTCCTACAGACAAATGGGAACCTGCAAGGGCCCAAGGTATGTCTGCTTCTTTGTAGGATACATGGAACAGTTCCTTTTTCACAGCTACGCTGGCACTATCCCCACTACATGTATGACTATATCAGTGCTGCCTCATGCTCCCACGAGGAGCTTGAATAGTTCATCAACTTTATTAACACTTTACACCCCAACCTTAAGTTCACCTGGACCATCTCTGATACCTCTCTCCTTCTTGGACCTCTCTGTCTCCATCTCTGGTGACCACCTAAAACCGATATCTATTTCAAGCCCACCAACTCCCACATTTAACTAAACTACACCTCTCCTCAACCAGCTTCCTGCAAGAATGCCACCCCTACTTCTAATTCTTCCGCCTCCACCATGTTTGCTCCTAAGATGGGGTGTTCCACTCCCACAATTCCTAGATCTCCTCTTATTTCAAGGACCGCAACCTCCCCACACCACCTTCAGTGGTTGAAAATGCTCTCGACCACATCTCTTGCATTTCCCGCACTTCTGCCCTCACATCCCCTCGCTGCAACAAAAACAAAGACAGAATTCCCCTTGTCCTTATGTATCACCCCACTTACCTCTGGATTCAACGTATCATTCTCCACCACTTCCACTACCTGTAATCTGACCCTACAACCAAGGATATATTTCCCTCCCCACCCCGTCTGCCTTCCGAAGGGAGTGCTCTCTCCACAACTCCCTTGTCCGCTCCACACTCCCCACTAGCCCCACCACCCTGGCATCTTTCCCTGTAATCGCAGGAAGTGCAAAACTGCCCCTACACCGCCCCCTCATCTCCATCCAAGGAACCAAAAAGACCTTCCACAGCAAACAGAGGTTCACCTGCACATCCGCCAATGTGGTCTACTGCATCCGTTGCTCCCGATGTGGATTCCTCTACATTGGTGAGACCAAGCGGAGACTCAGAGACCGCTTTGTATAGCACCTGCGTTCTGTTTGCGACAAATGACAACACCTTCTAGTCGTGAACCATTTCAACTCCACCTTCCACTACCTGGATGACATGTCCATCTTGGGCCTCCTCCAATGTCACAATGAAGCCACCCAGAACCTGAAGGAGCAGCACCCCATTTTCCGCCTTGGGAGCCTACAACCCAAAGGTCTCAAGGTGCTCTTTGAGACAGTAGGAACTGCTGATCTGGAGTCTGAGATAACAAGGTATGGAGCTGGATGAAAACAGCAGGCCAGGCAGCATCAGAGGAGCAGGAAAGCTGACATTTCGGTCCAGACCCAAAAGATCAGCTTTTCTGTTCCTCTGATGCTGCCTAGTCAGCTGTGTTCATCCAGCTCCACATCTTGTGATCAATGTGGACTTGTTTCAAAATCTCCCCACCGCTGGCCTCATCCCACGACCAACCCTCCCTCTCATTCCCACCTCCTTGACCTGACACAACCTGCCCATCTCTCTCCCCCTCCTCCCACCTCACTGACCAATCCCCACCACTCCCTACCTGCACTCACCTATCAGCGTCCCACCTACCTTCCCCAGCCTCAACCCTCCTCTGTCTATTTATTTCAGAGCTCCATTCCCCCTCCCCCATTTCTGAAGAAGGGTCCAACCCGAAA
Organism: Stegostoma tigrinum; assembly: GCF_030684315.1. Taxonomy (NCBI): domain Eukaryota; kingdom Metazoa; phylum Chordata; class Chondrichthyes; order Orectolobiformes; family Stegostomatidae; genus Stegostoma; species Stegostoma tigrinum. Next base: position 4,584,715 of record NC_081391.1, read on the forward strand.
TGTCAACTTTCCTGTTCCTCTGATGCTGCCTGACCTGCAGTGTTCTTCCAGCTCCATACTGTATTATCTCAAAATATTTGTTTAACTCCTTTGCCATTACCTTGATTCCCATAACTTTCTGCCCAGATTTATTTTCTCAAGGTCTATGTTTACTTTGACCTCTGTCTTCTTTTTTTTAAAGAATCTCATTGTCAGATTTTATTATTCCTTACTAGGTTGCTGTTGCAGCTTATTTTCTCTCTCGTTGTTATTTTTTTCATCCTCCTTTGCTGGATTCTGAATTTGTCCCAGTCTTTGGGCAATCGAAGATTTTTAGCCTCTTTCTATGCTTTTTCTTTCATCTCAGTACTCCCATTGACTTCTTTGGTTAGCCATGGTTAGTTTATTCCTCTTAAAATCTTTCTTCCTCACTGGATGTATTTTTGCTAAGAGTCATGAATTACCTCTTTAAATTCAAGGCTGAGGTTGACAAATTTTTAATGTGGAAAGGAATCAGGGGTCAGGGGAAAAGGCAGGAAAATGGACCTGCAAATTATCAGATCAGACACAAACTCGTTGAATGGTGGAGCAGACTCGATTTGCTGCAATGCTTACTTCTGTTCTTACAATTCATGGCATCAGGGGAGTTATATGTTCCTGACCCAGGACAATGAAGTAACTGCACGATCTGTGTTCCATTCGGCATTGTATGTGAGATAAAGGTGCCCTATGACGCTGCCAGTGGCAGAGTTTGCTGTGGGAATAAATTTAGTGCATTGATGCAGACCCTCATTTTGATAATAGATGCCATCGGAATAAAAGGAATGATCTCCAGTACTTCCTGTTACTCGTTTGCAGAATTTGACCACATCCTCTACACAAATCATTCCCTTCTTCTTTCTGCTTCCCTGCTGTCTCCCCAGATCTTGGTTTACTGCTTCCAACCCTTTGCTTTTCCTCAATGCAACCGGGCATCAACCTGGAAAGTTAACTCTGCCTAATTTCTCCAGAGATGCTGCTGCCATTCGGCAGCTGATGACATTTAAGATGAGTCGACAAAGAGACATTGTTCTTTTTTATGAAAGGATTAGGAATGAAAAGGTATAGACTTAAAATAATTGGCAAAAAAGCAAAAGTGATATGAGGAAAAACATTTTCATGCACCAAGTGGTTAATGCACAGCCTGAGAGTGTGCTTAAGGCTGGGCTAATTGAGCTATTTGAAATGGAATTAGACAATTACCTGAAAAGGAAGTATGTGCAGAGTTATGGGGAGATGACAGGAGAATGGCACCATATGAATTGCTCATTAGGAGAGCAAGAATAGCTGATGTTCTCCTGTGCTGTGACAATTTTGTGATTCTGTAATCTGCTGAACATTTCCTGGGTTTCCACTTTTTCTTCCTTTCAACATTTTTTTTGCTTCTTGTCCCATTTCAGACTAGTAGAGGATTCTCAAATAGAACCTCTTCAGACTCGCTGATCAGAGATCTCTACCTACAGACTAGCGACAAGCACAATATGGTAAGCATGTTTGTGTATTAACCCTTGAGATAAAGCTGATGCTGGCCAGTTGAAAATGGCACTTACTGATCACTGGCAGCTGTATTGCTGCAGCAGTTTCTGTTTTCAATTGAGTTGGAAATGTTGACAAAATTTTAAAGTTCAAATCAACGCTAGGTCTCAGTGAGACTAAGAGATGAGTCTCAGAAAAGATCGGCCTGTCAGTATCAAGAAAGGAAGATCAAGCAGTAATAAATCAGCAGTCCATTTTTTAAAAGCTAGTTTCATTTCTCTTGTGGACTAGTTTGCTCTTCTACTAAGTGTTGGAGTTGAGGTGTGAGTTTTCCAAACACTGAATTCTAAAGCCATTTATAGACTGCATCAGAATGAATTCTTGCACAACAGAGTTCTCCAGAACCTGACTGCAAACTGCTTATTCCTTTGCCCTGTTAGAGTTGCTGGCTGGTTTTTGTTGTTTAGTTAATGGTTCTGAAAGGGTTAATGACAAAGACTGCATTATCCTCCACCCAGTTTCATCTTAGAATATCATAGACTGTAGACCTATGACCACACATTAAGAATGTCTGAGTATTAATGTAACTTGTACCGAATTACTAACATGCAATAAACTGCATCTTGTTAAAATGAGAACCACTTGTTGGTAAGGCTCAATAGTGGTTGATCCCTCATCACTGTAAATCCATAAAAGCTTTAAGATCCAATCAAGGAAAGAGGACTGGTAGCAGCATCCTTTTATGCTTAAATGCCATAGATTTCTGTTGCTGGCATGGAGTGTTATTCCAATTGGCGAACATGTTGTCAATGCCAGCTCTGCTCTCTGTGCAATGATGTGTGTGCTTCTCTGATGTTGACATCCATTGTTTTCACATGTTATTCCCTGTTTTAACCATTAATGCATGAATAGTGGCTAAGGAAATAAATTATACCCACCAATCAAAAATACCCACTCCTGGCATTTCATCAAAGTTATAAACCTTAAAACTGGGTGAAGTTCACAATGTGAGTATGAATGTTGAGATCACTTCCTGCAGTAGTGGCCTATTTGTCCTTCATTAACAGACAGTGTCGGTCGGTGCTGTCAAATACAATTAGCTCCATTTACAGTCACTAGAAGAAGCTAAGGAATGGAAAAATCAATAAGTGTCCTGTTCTCCAAACAGTTATAAAACTTGTTTTCTTTTTGCTCCATTACAGTCAGATCGAGGATTCTCAAGTAGAATGTCCTTGAACTCAATAAATAGAGATATTTATCTGCACGCAACTGATAACAATGATAAGGTAAGAGAATTTTTGTGTTTCTTCTTGGAATTTGATTGACACTAACAAGGTTGCATTAGAAACCTAGATACAGAAGTAAGTCAAGCAGCCCCTTGAGTCTATGCCACTAAACAGCTGGTTATTGCTGGTCTTTAAAACTCCAAAAACCTGCCTTTGCCCCTTATCCCTTGAATGCTTTGCTTAATAAATAACTGTTCATCTCAGGTATAAAATTAACAATTGATTTCACGTTAAATCTGTTAAATGGTTCAGTTCTGAAGAAGAGTCATAGCGGATTCGAGACATTTGCTTCATTTCAACACAGATACTGCCAAATCTGCTGAGTTTCTCCAGCATTCTCTGTGGTCATTTCAGATTTCCAGAATCCAGAATATTTTGCCTTTATTGGAGGCCAAAGAATGATGGCTGACCTTCTTATTCATTCATGGGGTGTGGGTGTCATTGGCTAGGTCAGCATTTACTACCCACCCCTAATTGCCCAGAGGGCAGTTAAGAGTCAGCCCCATTGCTGAGCGCCTGCAGTCACCTCTTTGCGAGACTGGTAAGAATGGCAGATTTCCTTCCCCAGAGGGCATAAGTGAACCAGATGAGGTTTTGCAACAATGAAAATCGTTACATGGTCACCATTAGGCCAGCCTTTTTCATTCCAGATTTTTATGCAATTTTCATTTCGCCCAGGATTGAACAAATGAATCTAGGACATTAGCTAGGGTTTTTGGATTACCTTGTCCAGTGATGCTACCATTACTCCTCCATGTTCCTTAATCATTGAAATGTATAAGACCTTGATCAAATGCAGGACAATGGATATTAGGAAGATGATTCTTCTGGTGAAGGAGACTAGAACTAGAAAATACATATTAATCATAAAAGAGGTCTCTTTGACACCGAGATCAAGAGAGTTTTTTTTTCTCTCGAAAGGCCAGTAGCGGTGTGAAATTCAGTCGTCCAGAAGGCACAGGATATTTAAAATTATCCAAGATGGAGTTAGATACATTTTTGATAAAGGAGTTGAGGGTAATTGGGAGCGGAAGGAAAGTGAAGAGAGATTACAAATAGATTATTTATTGTGTTATTGGGGCAGGCTCAAAAGCTAAACGGCCTGTTCTTTTTAAGCCCTGTATTCCTATGAGTTAATTGTTATATTTTATTTGCATTTAATATGTTTGCTTGAGTTAAATTCTGCCTTAGAGAGCTATTATAATAAGATGATACAGTTATTAGGGGTCACCTGCTGGACGTACGGCCTTCTGAGTCTCCAAGTCTTTGACTTAAATGTAAAAATATGACAGAAAGATGGTAGAGATAACAAAGCATAGAGCTGGATGAACACAGCAGGCCAAGCAGCATCTTAGGAGCACAAAAGCTGATGTTTTGGGCCTAGACCCTTCATCAGAAAGATGGTAATTCCTTGAGGGGGAAATGAAAGGCCAGGAAGACTCTGATTGATTGGCTGGTATTTTTGTGGGCTATGAAAGGATTTGTGAGGTTTGAGTCTTATTGAGAGATTGGGTGTGACAAACAAGGGCAGGTACAAAAGTTGTCCATTTTCTCCTCAGCTTTGGTAGCTTTTAATATCCCTGTTAGAACCATGGTGTTGAATTTTTCAATAAGACCCTTGATCTCATGCACTCCCTAGAAGCTACTCGCACCAGGTCACCTGCTGTCTGTCACATCTCCTCCATGAGCTACACATTTTATATAAAAGAAATGCACTTGGTTTGTACTGAGCTGGTCTGATTGAAATCAATCAACTGTCCATTGCTAATTACCCTGAATAGGGTTCGCTGGGCTGCTTTTTTGAACTGTAACAGTCCAGGTGGGTGTTGGTGGATTCATCCTGGCATTTGGAGTGATAACGGAGGAGCTGTGTGATACATTTCCAAATCAGGATGGTGGGGACTCAGAAACTAATTCAAAGGCAGTTGTGCTGTTGTGATTTCTGTGAATGAGGTTGCAAGACTGGGAGGTACTCTGGGAGTGAGTTTAATAAAATACTGCAGTGTCTCCTGCAGACAGTATAGCAGACAACAGCACCATTAACTACAGGCACTAATTTGAGTTAAAACGCCTTAGATATATTCCAGGAAGATGAACCTCATAAGTGAACCAATATAAACAGCATGTCTCACTGTTAAGTGTGAAACCCCTGCAATCGTTCATCTTTCTTAAAAGTTTCAAACTGCTCCTAATTTTGGGCCTAGACTTCATCAGTGTGATTTCTGGGAATTCTGTCACATGCAGTGAGAATCTGCAGGCCCTGCAGTCCACTCTTTATCGAGAACCTTTTTGGATGCTGCTTGTACTCTGCCCTGTTGGCTCTGCTTGCTGTTAATTGTTGGAAGAAGCTGTGAAGTGAAAACATAAATAGACTGTTCTCCAAACCTTTAAAATACTTATTTGCTTCCTGTCCCATTACAGACAGATCGAGGATTCTCAAATAGAACCTCCTCAAACTCATTGAGCAGAGATGTCTATCTACAAAGTAGTGATAACTGTGATAAGGTGAGAGCATCTTAGTTTTTGTTCTGTAAGTGTGATTGTTATTGACAAGGCTGCATCAGGAACATTGGAAAGGAGTCACACCACATCCTAAACTCCCCAACCACTAGAGATAGCAATAACAGCTTTATCGCATCCTTCCCTGGTTGTTCTGCAAAGTCTTCCTGAGATAGCTTCTGGAACACCTATGGTCTGCGTTGTAGAGTTTTCAGAATGGAAGTTCGGTGGCTGACATTCCGGCTCTGCTGGATAAAAGTGAAAATTACTAACATAGACCTGTTGTAGTATCCAACACTATTCCCCAGGCTTCCTCTTTTTGTGGATGTGGATTTGGGGGCCTGCCAGGCATCCAGTTAGTCATTAAGAGCCTTGCTAACCAGGGTTAAAGGAGGTTATTTGAGATTTTTCAGTCAGCCTTCAATATTCCAGCAACACATGGGAGCCATACAAACAGTTGGCATTCATCCAGTCTAAGATGCCCTGGGAAGGTTAACAGATATTCCCGGCCTCCCTGTGTGTCAGTGACCATGCTGTCACTGGATTCCCTTCTCCTGACTGTCCTCTCCACCACCTTCTGCCCCTCATCTGTTTTATGTTTAGATTTTAAAATCTTGTTGAAAAGATGCTTCTATATTGAATCCCCCCAACGGTTACCCCCTGCTGCTTCTTTCAGCCCTGAAGGTCTCCCATTGACCCATGTGTTTTGAAAGCCCACCAGGCACTCTGAATAGGACAGGAAACTTGGATCTGTGCTATTTAATTGGACTCTAGTATCAAAATTCCAAAATATTGGTTCACCTCTGTGGTGGCTTTCAAACCCAGGAGCAGTCCCAAACCCTCATTCCCAACTGCTATTCCCTCCATTCCACCAGCATTCCTATCCTTGAAGTGAAAATGCGACTTTAAGTTTCTGACCCAGCAACAATGAAGGGCCACTGCAATACATCTCCAAGTTGGAATGGTAAAGTTACCGCACATAACAAGAGTCACCAGGTCCTGAGCCCATTCTTCATCTAGAACCTGTTTGGATGCCATTGTTCTTCACCCTCTTGGACCTCCTTGTAGTTGGTTGTTAAAAGAAGCTATGAAATAAAAACAGGCAGTTCTCCAAACCTTTAAAAGACTTGTTTGCTTCTTGCCCCCTTGCAGATAGGTCAAGGATTCTCAAATAGAACCTCCTCAAATTCATTGAATAGAGATGTACATCTACAGAGTAGTAACAAGCCCATCAAGGTAGGACTATATTTGTATTGTTCCTGGTGTGTGATGTGGCAATGTACCCTTGATGTCCCAGCCCTAAATATCCTAAATATTTTGTACCTCCTCCTGGCTGCACTGCAGCTTGTGTGATGGTTCACTGAATGCTTTATCGTGGGGAATACCAGGTTTCTGACTCAATGACAATGAAGAAATGGCATGAAATAACTCCATGTCAGGATATCATGTGACTTGAAGAAAACTTGGAGATGATGGTTTTCTCGTGGTATTGAAAGGTAAAGATTGCAAGTTGGAAACTGTGTTGATGAAGCTCTGTTCTTCGCAGAAGTGCCCTCTCATAAATAGAGACAAGGAGTGTTATAGTCCAGAAAGCTAGTTAGTGGAGGATAGACGAAGCCATTCATTACACACTTGTCGATTTATTTGCAGAATTCGATGTTTTAGAAAACTCTAGAGTTTTAGACTGTGTTTTAGGGGCTCAAGTGAATCTCAAGCTCATATCCACCACCTGCATTTATTTAAACACAATTGGTATGTAACTAATGCAGTAAAAAGAGAGTTGTGTTAAATCTTTATAGATCACAAATAGACTACTATTGGAGTATTCTGTCCAGTTCTGGACCCCACGCTTAGGGAAGGTATCACGTGCTCAGTGAGGATGCGGGTTATAATGGTGCTAGGGTTGAAGGACTTACATATAAAAACTGGAGAAGGTGGGATTGTTCTTTGTTTTATTCATTCGCTTGCTTCATTCATTGCTCGCTGGGCCATCATTTATTACCCATGTTTAATTGTCCTTGTGAAGGTGGTGGTGAGCTGCCTTCTTAAACCACAGCATTACTTGGAGAGTAAGTAGACCCCCACATTATTAGGGAGGGAGTCCTAGGATTTTGACCCAGAAGCACCATATCAAGGGTAATGTATCTCTAAGTCAGCACGAATGGCTTGGAGAGGATCTTGCAGGTAACTGCCCCCCCTTGTCCTTTTAGGTAGTGGTGATTGTGGCTGGAAAGTATTTTTTTGGAGCAAAGATTTTGGGTGATTTCATAGAGGTGTTCAGATTGATGAAGAGTTTGAATGGAGTTGTAAAGTAGAAGCTCTTCCAATGGGAGAAGTGTTGGTAACCAGAGAATGGAGACTTAATATAATTTGCTAAAGAGCCAGAGGTGAAGGTGAGGAGAATATGTTTAACCCAGTGAGTTGTTCTGTGCTGAAACATGCTCCATAAAGTGGATTCATTAATATTTTTTAAATGGAGCTGAATAAATATTTGAAAAGGAAAGATTTGCAGAGTGATTTGGTAAATGCAGTGGGCTGAGGCTTTTTGCGTTGCTCTTTGAAAGAATCAGCATAGGCACAATGAGGCAAGTAGTCTCGTTCTGTGCTGTATGCTTCCTCATCCCTGAGCGTGGAACAGTGAGGGTGCAGGGACAGTATAGGTTGGGTGGAAAACAGGAACCAGTTTCTATTTCCTCCCTGATTGGAGTCAGATCTCCATTGTTGTCATTATATCGTAATCCCAAATGATGACTTTAACTCACTAAACTTGTTAATCACTCCCATGCCGTTATAAATGTGAGCTCCAAACACTCTGCATTAGTCCCTGTTTTGATCTCTCCTATTTTGGAATGAATCTTTATTCACATGCCATTTGTTCCAGTTAACCTTGATTCTTTGATGCTTAAACCTGGTTCCCTTCACTCTATCAAATTAATTTAAACACTCCCTTACAGCATAGTTAACTTCTGAGTGAGAGTTCCAACCTCCCACCTTGTGCACGTCTTGCCCACCCCAGGAATCTGCAACAATTTGTTCTGCACCTTATGTTCAACTAGCATTAACCAGATGGATTTTGTAGTTCCCGTATTCACTGGTACCGTGGCACTAAGAGTAATCTAGATATCACTGTTTTTGACGTCCTACCTTTCAGTTTCCTGCATGGACCTCATCATCTGTGTAACACCCTTCAACTTCCTGCAGAATACCCATCCACTTAATTTCATCCTGTGATCTGTTTTGGTTCAGGAAATGTTTTTTCAGCAGAGCCTTGTCCTATCTTTTGTGTAACTCTGATGTCCCACAAATGTGAGCAGTTCTACAGATGCACATGCATCCAGATGTTAATCAGCATGTGACTTTGGAGACAATCCAGGGGTGTGACCAGCTCCTGGGCTCCTGTTTCTCCAATCTGGTATTCAACTGCTTAAACTCCTTCAATATCTGTCCACACTGTTTGTCACCATGTGAAGCGTGATCTTTGGTCACTATACTCCTTTCTTTACAGCCATTTTGTGAGATCCTTCACCCATTAGGGCCTCTTCTAATTACTGTATGGTTGCACTTCCCTCAAGGGGGTTCGAGTTGTATGGTAACATTATATGTTGTAGTCTAGAGTTATAGATTGTGATAGGTGAGGCTGTAGCTTTCTAGCCACCGTGTTGCAAGGATTTGCTGATTGATAGTACCCTGTTTGGCCATGTTGACAACCTTCCTTTGCCATCAAGACCTAGGGTAGGACATGAACTCAGATGTTCTGGATCAGAGATAGGGAGTCTCCCCACTGTGCAAAATTGCAACAGCGTAAAAGGCTGTCAACAGAAGTCTGTCTAATTATTCACTTTCCTCATGCATACATGTGTACATACAGACTGATACGGAAAGGCAGAGGGACACACAGACCGACTAGTTTCTAAGGTAAGAAGAATGTCCTATGCAAGGAGATTGAGTAAACTAGGACTATTTCCCTTGCAGTTTAGAAGAAAGAGGTGATCGAATTGAAATATGTAAAATTCTGAAAGTGCTTGCCAGGGTAGATGTTGAAAAAGTGCTTCCCCTAGGTGGGCAATCAGGAACTCAAGGTCAAATCTCAGATTGAGGATTCAGTTGTTTAGGACTGAGATGAGAAATGTCTTCACTCAAAGAGCTGTGAATCTTTAAAATGTTTTGCCTCAGAGGATTGTGGATGCTCAGTCTGGAGAGAAAGAGCAAAAGGTTTGCGAGTATTAATGAAACGTCATGTTTGCTGACAGTAGAACTCCAATAATGATTGCTGATTATTTCCGATTGTACATGAAAACATGCATGCCTGCAATATTAAGCTGATTTTTAAAAATTAAGTTCTCCTCCTTAATTTAACACTATATTTCCCTTACCCAGTATAATCTTGTATCAGACTTATTATTTATGGGTATTTGCCACGCTTTGTTGAAATATATTTGAGAGTTGTTGCTGTTAGTCCCTGTACCTAGACAGTTTTAATGAAATTACAGGATGTGAGGATAGTGTTGGACGGTGCTGTTGAATTTGAAGAGGAGCCATCGTCTTGATGAGAATCAGAGGAAACTTCAGTGGCCAAATGCTTCCAGGGCTTTTGTCTAAGTATTGAGTGACCACGAACTGGAATAGGGATGCACATTCAATACACACTTGCAAAAGGGAATTGGACACATTTTGAAGGACAGCAGGTTGAAGGATTACACGGAAAAGGTGGGAGAGGTGACTATATGTTGGATAGCTGTTTCAAAGAGCCAACATCATCACAATTGTTTGAATTGTCTCCTTTGTGCTGTATCACTCTCTATTTGCCATGAAATAGCAGAAATCTGTGAACGTTGTTTAAGCCGTTAAGTATTTCAACTATGTTTCATTATATTCCTTTATGCTATATTTTTTGAGTGTATGAAGGATATTCGGCCTTGCTTCATAGTTCACCCTTTTAACAGAATTGGCCTCACTGATCTCCTGTAATGACATTACCTTTGGAAGTGGCCCATGTGGAGCGTATCTTGACTGATACATACTTTTCCTGTCCTGAGCCTGTGCAGTTTCATCCTATTTATGGATGTTTGAATTCCACAGTCCTGAGAAAATAACACCCTCTTCCAGCCTTTGCTGTTATTGACTTCAGGGATCTTTATCAGAGAGTCTCCATTTACACCTCTAGCTCCTGACGCTGAATGTTATGACAGTTAAAATTGTTTTAAGAGGTTTTGTTGTGTAATAATGTTGCTGCATTCAGCCAATTGGAAGTCAGAGCTGTCACCAGAATACCAGCTAAATGAAGGCCAACCATGATTGTGAGCCTTATCAAGTTGTCTTATCTTCCACCACTACCTTTCTGTAACAGAAACATGCATGCAGTGCCGTTTTTTTTAAAAGAAACAAATCTGCACAATCAGTTGATGATATTTAACAATTTATTTTAATGCAAATTTGTAAATTCTCTGAAAATCCCACCCTACACTTTAGATGCCCCTCTGTTTCAGATAGTTGGCCACTTCATGGACCTTCTTATTGAGCGCTCCACCATGAACACCCTTTTTGCCCATCACAAACACCATTGTCTTGATGGTTTTCCCGATGCAGATGCTCTTGCCTTGACCGCCCTTCATCCTCACATCCATCACTCCATCATTGTTGACCATGAGGTTGTCCCTGATGACAGAACATTTCTTTCCCCCGATGGTGATGCCAGTTTGTAAGAAAGCCTTGCGATCCTGTCCTGTTAACATGCTGACCTCCTGTGGGGAGATGGCAGCCAGCACACCTCCGGGTTTTGAAGCCCAGACGGACTTGTTGTCAGCATGGCCCACAATGGCAGCATCTTCCACATTCTTATCCTTCAATATACTATTGATGTAATTCTTCCAGTCAGACATCCTCTACTTAATCGAAGATTGTTTTCAAGCACAAACTAGTATCAGTCCTGTCTCACCAGCGGCAACGTGATACTGTGAGAGGATTGCACAGTCCTGGGGCTTTGTGACATCAGTGAGTGATGTCACATCCTACATTGACATGGCCTTGGCATCGCTGCAGAATGACATCACTCTTTATGAGTTCATATCTTGTGTTCTCCTGGTGGTTAACATCTTTGTGATTCAGCAATGATCGTAGCATTTGAAGATTCATTCTGTTCCTTGAGTATCCTTTCAATTAGTAAAATTCTTCTCCCTTCCATCCTAAGAACATAGGTTTTAGGAGCAGAATTAGGCTTTCAGTCTTTCAAGCCTACTCACTTATCCAATAAGAGTTAGGTTAATCTGTTTGTGGTCTCAGCCACATCCCCTCTCTGTTTTCCAAAAATCTATCTAATTCTGCCTTAAATAACTTCAATGACACAATCTCCACCACTTTCTGAGGAAGAGAATTCCTCAGATCTACAACCCTGCGGAGAAAATATTATCCTTATCACTGCTTTAAAAGATCCTTTGCCAGCCCTTCTTCTACTAAAGATCCTGACCTGAGCTGTGACATATTCCCCTTAATATATATGTGTCCCTTTCTCCATAAACGCATCGTGGTTCAGGATCCTTTAACTATCATAAGCCCTCTGCTGTTCATACTCTTAAAGATACTTGTTCCTCATTCCCCTTTTATCGTGAAGTCCATTGTGACCCTAGCAAAGTTGTCTCTGATTATTAGGTCATCTGTCATACATTGGTAATTCCAGTGTGCATACGTTACATATCAGAAGCAGGAGGAGCCCTTGTGAAATCACTGCCATTCATCTGTAACCTGAACACTCTAAAATGCACTGTCACTCATACTGCACCCTGACTCACACAGGCTAAAACTTAAACTGCAGTCATCTGATCTCTTTGGACTCAATGGATTTACATGTGCTGGCACAACCCCAAAATAGCTAACAACTCCACAAGCCACATGACATCAGGTTATAGTTCAGCTGGTTTATTTGAAATAACAAGCTTTTGGAGCGCAGCCCCTTCCTCAGGTGCAGTGGATCAGAAGAGCACACACACACAGAATTTATATGCAGAGAGATAAAGGGCTAAGAGAATAAAAGATCATACAGTTGGTATGAGTGGAGTGTCAGATAATAATTCTCTGCAGATGACCAAGAGTGTTAGATGGTGATTAAAGTGTCAACAACTGAATAACCAGCAAAGGGATGATTTATAATCCGATTAAATGAAGCAGAGAGCTAATTACAAAAAATTAAAAATAAAGTGGTGCTGGAGACAAACTAAACTCAAATAACATGATAGGTATAAGAGTCACATGCTGAGGGTCCAACCAAAGTAAGTAATAATCCAAAACTGTACAAACTAATTAAGGTAGAGAGAGCATAACAATTTATCAAGGCGTTGCTGTCAAAACAGGACACGAAGGAAGATTTTACAGATACAGAACAGTGTAGTGGAGGTCACCCGTAGCACAACATGAATTCAAAATCACGCTTGAGGCCATCTTCATGGGTCTGGAACTTGGCTGTCAGTCTCTGCTTGGCAATTCTGCGTTATTGTGTATCTCAGAGACTGCCTTGGAGGAAATGTTTGCCCGGAGATCGAAGGCTGAGTGTCCTTGACTGTTGAAGTTTTCACCGAATGGGAGGGGACATTCCTGTCTGATGATTGTTGCGCAGTGTCCATTCATCTGTTGTCATAGTGTAACTTTATCTCGCCAATATACCATGCCTTGAGGCATTCTTGCCTACAGCGTATGAGATAGATAACATTGGCAGAGTCATTTGAGTTTCACATGGTGGCTGGTGTTCCCATGTATGATGATAGTGTCATTTTGATGATCTGACGTGCCTTTCAGAGGTTACCATGACTGGGTTGTGTGGTGTTGTGTTCAATGTTGTCCTGAAGGCCGTGAGCAATGGCCTGTTTAAAGTTTGACGATGAGAAGTGGCGAGATGCTCATTGCCATCAATGACATGTTGAAGGCTGCAAAGAACATGGTGTAGATTTTTCACTTTGGGGAAGTACTGGACGATGAAAGGCACTCTATTGATCTTACCTGTGTTTGTTTTCTGAGGGGGTCATTGCGTTTTTTTTCTCTGTGGCATATCTAACAACACCAACGTGGAGTAAAGGCCTGTGGAGAAGGTCACTGATATGACACTGTAGGATATCAACGTAGATAAGTGTGAACTAGTAGAAGGAACAGGAAGACACATTAACCTTTGTTAATAACTGTTCAACTGGAGTAGAGGAACAGTGGAATTTGGGGAAATGCAGATAAACAAACACTGAAAGTCCTGAGGAAGGGTCACTCAACCTGAAATTTTATTTCTGATTTCTCTCCACAGATGCTGCCAGACCTGCTGAGCTTTTCCATCAGTTTCTATTTTTGTAACTGAAAGGAGCAGCCCAGGTTAATAAGGATATTGTCTATAAGAGAGTTTAGAAAAATGAGAGGCGACCTTATTGAAATATACAAGATTCTTCGGGGACCTGACAGGGTTGATGTGCAAAGTTTACTACCCCTTGTGTTGAGTCTAGGACCATGAAGCATAATTTCGGAATGAGTTCACCAATTTAAGACATTTGAGAAAGAATTTTTCTTCTGTCAGAAGGTAGTGAATCTGTGGAAATCTTTGCTGCAGAGGGTTTTAGAGACAGGGACATTAAGTATAATCAAGGCTGAGATGGACGGATTTTTAATCAATAATGGAATCAAGGGTTATGAAAAAAATGAAGGAACGTGGAGTTGAGGATTATCAGATCAGTCACTATCGTATTGAATGGCGAAGCAGACTTGGACTGAATGGTCTACTTCTCTTATGTTTTATGGTCTTATTAATAAAGCAAACAGGGTCATACTTCATTTATTGAGAGACAGGTTGAAAAGCAGACATATTATGTAGGAACACCACCACCTGCAAGTTCCTCTCCGAACCACTGTCCATCCTCTTGGAAATATAGTGCCACTTCTTCGTTGCCCCACCCTGACACCATTGTAGGAGTATGACCACCAGATTGACTGAACTCACCACTACCCTGTCAAGGGTAAGTCGGGATGAGCACTGAGTGGTGGCCTAGCCAGCGTCACCCAAATCCCATGAATGAATAAAATGTAAGTCCTGCTATTCATATCATTATCATTTGTGAGTTTGCTTATTTGTGCAAAACATTCTATGCACGTTTCAACCTTCGTGACTCCCACTGTTTGTTTATCTGTGGTTTTCAGAAACATTAGAATAAAACTTGGAGAAAATGCCAAAACAAGTGAAAATGAGTCTAAATAAATGTTTTTTAAAAACTAACTTATGAAGGGTGTTCATGATATCCTGCATTGTATTTACCAGATTAAAACGTTTGCAGTTTGTGTATGGTTTGTCATGTTGCTCCCTCGACTGTTTACCCACGGTGTCCATTGTTGTTCCAATGTAGTACATAATTTAGTAAAGATGTGTCACAAATTTTATATGTTTATTTCCTTAACTAGCATTTCCAGATGGATATTGTTATATTTATGAAAACATTGATTTTAGGTGTCAGTTCTCTTCAGCTACATACTGTACATTTTTGAATATTTGGAACCTATTCAAATGACTCTCATAAAATATTTTCAGGTTTTCCTGGAACATAACCTCCTGAGAACGGAGTGACTTTATTGTTTGAACTTGTGTTTTAGCTTTTTCAATCATACTTGAAACAATTAATATAAAAAGGGTATAGAGGGATGGGAAAAAGTGCAAAGATTTACCTGAATGATGCTAAAACTGACGTGTTTTATTAGCCAAGAAAGATTGCAAAATTTAGACGAAAGAAGAATGTGAGAGGTAGTGTGATGTTTAAGATTCTAAAAAAGTGGTTTGATATGATAGTTGTAAAGAAGATGTTTCCATTTGCGGTGAAAGACCAGAACCAAGGGCCATAAAGGTAATAAGTAAAAATTTGGTTTTCACATTACGATGAGGTTAGTTAATCTTAACTAAACGTGAATTGCATTTAAAGCAATAGCTTAAAATAACCACAATTTAGAACTGATAAAATTAAGAAAAAATTAGCAAATTTCCAAATTGTCCTTCAGGCACCTTTCCAAATAACTGTTCAAGCAATATTAACTGCATTAAAAGCAAGCAATGTCAATTGAACAAAATCTTTATAGCATTGTAAAAAGGCTCAAACACATCTGAATGGAGGTGTAGTCAGTGACAGCAGAGTGAGCACTCACGGCCTTAAAGAGTCCTAAACCCCTGAGACTTGGATCAGGACTAAGTGGCAAAATCACCCCTTTCGTCCTCCTATATACGTTCATAGACTAATTTATATTTTTCTTCTATTCATCATTTTTGATTTTTGGTTGGCTGTTACCTGACCCCGTTCTTTACCAATTCAGAATCTCAAAGTTGAAGAAACCGGTACTGAGCTTGTTGAACAGATTGAATGAGGGTAGATTTGATCCAAGTTTTCAAGATTACAATAGGAGCTTAAATCTTGAGGCACAGTGGCAAGTGCCCCCACCTCTGAGCTAGAATCTCCAAGCTCGAGTCCCACTCCAGGACTTGATGGTCAAGAAGGGAGTGTTCACAATGGGGCTAAACACAGTGAGTCTCAATCTGAAAATCCCTCTGGCATGCCAGTGGTAGGTGATAAAAGTGGGAAAGATTTCCAGAAGGAATAGCACCATATTACAACATGCATATAAAAGTATATATTGATACAGAAACTTGGATGTCCTGGGGTAGCAGAACCCAACACAAGCTGATGAAAGGCTTAGAAAGGTTTGACGAAGTTGTTCATATTAGCTGATTGTACAAGGATGAGGAGACGCAGATTGTGGGCTTTGATGAAGAAACATGAGGGGCTAACCCAATTGATCTGCAGAGAGTAGGCATGGATTTGATGGGCTGAACAGTCTACTTCAGTGTTTTGGTGACTGTTATTGGTAACCGATGTCTGTGCTCAACCCTGTCACCTCCTGCACAATTCTTGACTTTTCCCTGTTTTTGTAAGGGAAGGATGAATGATATTGTGAAAGGATTCCTGGCTGCTCATTCAAGAGACTCTGCACCTTTCCCAGGTTACCCTCTGGAGCTGCAATGACTTTCTCTTACTGGTGATTTCCAAATTTCACAGTCCCTTAGTCCGTGGAGGTGAAATTGGATTATATACTCTGCTGACTCCTGCCACTGCTGGTAACTTAGTAGTGGCGGTGAGAGCTAAGATCACTGGTGCAGTGAGGCGTGTACCTCTGTGTCTTAATGTTGGTGAGTAGCTGCAGTCCCAGCAATGATCATCGCTCCTGCCATGACTGAAGAGGTGCAGGCCGTTTGGTTAATCAGCAATCTAGCAGGTGGATCTTCCTCACAGTTGGGGGTGCAAATCTCACTCGGGCTCAGTTAACACCTGATGATTGTCTCTGCCCCAACATTCTCAACTTTATTTCAACTTGAATCATTAACTCTGTTTTCTCTCTATAGATACTGTCAGACTTGCTGAGTTTATCCAATTTCTGATTTTTGTTTGTTTCACATGTTCAGCATCTGTAAGTATTCACTTAGTAGTTGACAGATTCTTCTTAAACAAGGGAATGAAATGTTATCAGGGCATAGGCAGGAATATAGATTTGAGGTCACAATAAACTCAACCATGGTCAAATTGAATGACCAAGCATTATTGAGGGGTTGAATGGCCGACACTTGCTCCTAATTTGCATGTTCATATGTTTGTGAAAGAGAAAGTGGTGGCAAAAGTACTTTTTAGGAGTTTGGTAACTTAGATGTATGGGTGTCCCCAAGACACTGCTGCATTTAATAACAATTTATTTAACTTCTTTTATCTCCATTGGCTGTCTATGGTCACCCACATTGATGAGTTGTCTGGTCTTCTGCTGTAAGACCTATAGTATCAGCTGGAGAATGGGGTCGGGGGGACAGTGGTGGGCAGGGGTGGAATTTCACATGGTTAGTGGTGGAGCAGGGGTATGGGGAAATGTTAATGTATTGGAGGCAGGGTGAGGAGGTGATCAGAGTAGTGGTTAATTGAGGTGGAGGGGCATGTTTGTTGGATTGAAAGGAATGGTGTTCATTTGGCTGAAGATCAAAATGATCAATGAGGGGTCAGACGTTGCAGGTAAGTAGGAATGTGGGAAGGATGAGTTGAAAAGGTGTTTTGGGGAAGGGTAATGGTGGCTTGGCATCCGGTGCTTAGTTAGGGGCCAAAAGCATGTAAGGCAAATTGAGTGAAAAGGCAAAAGTTTTGATCCTTTTAGTAGCTGAGTTATTCAAGGCAGGCCTAGGTTAAACTTAAAATTTTTACCACTTATTTGCCTTCCGTTAAATGTTCACGTCAGCTGGTGTTCATATTTATTGTTTCCACATTTTAACCTTGCACAAACTGAAAGCAGTTGATTTTTTCGTGGTAAAATTTCTCTTCTGCAAGTGCTTCTGTAATTACCCCTTTCATCTTTGACTTTTCTAATTGATTCCATTGGCTTCCATCCCATTCCTCAAACTTGCAAAACATCACGTCTAAATACACTTACTTTTCTTTTAAAAATGCTTTAACTTGCCAGAGCTTTGTCCTGTAAATGTAATCTAGGGCAGCATTAAAGAATCTAGCACAAAACTGCCCCAGGACATTTACATGGGTCTCTCAGGTCCACCTGTGTCCATTACCAGATATATCATTGAAAAATACAAAACACATTTCATGTAAAGCTACATCTTCTGCCTCACATTTGCAATAACAAACTTAGACAATTTGTCAAACTTCGATTGTATTTCAGATGATGTTTTTATTCCAACATGCAACTTTTTTAAAAGCAGGCTGCAGGACCTGAATTGAAGACATTAAAATGTTTTTTAATATATCCAGACCCGAAAAGTCAGCTTCCCTGCTTCACTGATGCTGCCTGGCCTGCTGTGTTCATCCAGCTCGACACCTTGTTATCTCAGACTTCAACATTGGCAGTTCCTACTATCTCTAGCCTTGATATGTCACCTTAGAAAAGCTTTAATATCAACGATGTTCCAGACACAGATCTTGCATTGTTGTTTGTGGAGAAACTATGTTAACCTCGACACAGTATTGCTGTAAAAGGACTTCAGTGGTTATAAATGTGCTTTGGGTCATTATAAGATAATGCATGAGTGTAGAAAGTATTCACAAGAATAGTTATAGGGATGAGAACTTACCATAATGGGGGACCTGTGATCATTTTCAGACTTCTCCTGGTGGTACCCATTGCTGGAATTTTGGTGCTGCCTGGAGTCATGGAGCTGCTTGCTAGTCAATCCTGAGGGCAGGACTTCCTTCCCCTGCAGGGATGGAAAGCAATGCTGTCAGCTAATGTAGCCCACTTGCAGTGAGTTATGGCTATGAGGTGATGACTTCTTTCTGGTAGGGTTGGGAGAGAGGAGGCAGTCTTTGATCTCATCATTTGGAAAGATTTCACATGATATCTCTTGGACCAACGTGGAATGCCATCGCCTACAATTCTGTCCATGCACTGTGCTGCACCTCTCAACAGGTAACTTAAATGTCATCTATAAATCTGAAAATACAATTTTTGGTAATCTTCTGCATGAACTGAATATTGTGAAAAACTGAGGCCACAGAACAGATTCCTGCGGGTTCAGAAATTGAACTGGACTCGTCATGTAAGTATAGTGGTTACAAGAGCAGGCCACAGGCTACAAATGCTGAACAAGTACTCACTTTCTGTTTACCCAAAGCCAGTCCAGCATCTTCAAGGCACAAATCAGCAGTGTGATCCATTTGCCTGGATTAGTGAAATTTTAATAGCACTCAGGAATCTTGACACCAGCCAGGACAAAGCACCCTGCTTGACACCACATCCACAAGCACTCAGTCTCTCTATTACAGCTGCTCAGTAGCAGCAATGTGTACATCTACAAGATGCACTGCAGAAATTTGGAAAAGATCCTTCAGACAGCACCTTCCAAACTCATGACCACTTCCATCTAGACAGACTTGGATAGCAGAAAAATGGGAATGCTACAACTGCATGTTCCCCTCCAAGCCAATTGTCATCCTGACTTGGAAATAGAATTTAGAACAATGCAGCGCAGAACAAGCCCTTCGGCCCTCGATGTTGCGCCGACCTGTGAACTAATCTAAGCCCCTCCCCCTACACTATCCCATCATTATCCATATGCTTATCCAAGGAAATATACCTATGTTCCTTCCTTGTCGCTTGGTCGAAATCCTGGAGTTTCTTCCCTAATGGCATTGTGAATCAAACTACAGCAAATAGTCTGCAGCGATTCAAGATGGTAGCTCACCACCACCTTGTCAAGGGCAAGTAGGGCCAGGCAATAAGTGCTGGGCCAGTCAGCAAGGCTCACTTTCCATGAGTGAATTAAAAAAGAAATATTTGTTATAACATGCCAAACAACTTCCTTTCTTCCTAAACTTTGCTTCCCAACACTCAACCTTGAAACTTGTTGTGTGAATTAAACTAATTTCTTTCAATAATCAGACATCTTGTGGTTCAGTGGATAGTATCTATGTCTCTTTGCCCAGGAGTTCCAGGTTTGAAGCCCGCTGCAGGAACTGGTGGACAAGGAAGGTGCATTTGGAATGCAGCCAAGTAGGTTGGGTATACCCAACAGAGATTCCTAGTCAACCATGTGAAAGAAAGAACATTGAAGGCTTACATTCACTACCAATACCTCCAGGCTACAGAAACCAAAAGAACTGCAGATGCTGTAAATCAAGAACAAAAACAAAGTTGCTGGAAAAGCTCAGCAGGCCTGGCAGCATCTGTAAAGGAGAAAATAGAGTTAACGTTTCAGGTCCGGTGACCCTTCCTCAGAACGCTTTCTGCCAGGGCTGCTAAGCTTTTCCAGAAACTTTGTTTTTGTTTCCTCCAGGCTAATATGTGTGTGTAAAATTATATGTTCCTGCAGGAATAATGTGTAATGCAGAACCTTCCAGAAGTCTACTATAAACAGTATCCATATCCCTTATGAACTATGGCCTCCTGGAAACGTATTACTGGATGGGTCTTACCAAATCCATGCTGACTCTTTCTGTTCACCTCAGACATGCCAAAATATTCAGTCACTATCTCTCATTATAGATTCCAGCAATTTTCCTACAACTGACAAACTGTGCTTTCCTAGGGCTGAGTCTTCCAATCTCTGAAACTCTTCCAGGTTTGGGACCGTTTCTGGGCCCAAAACTGGCATGTTCCATTGCGCTGCACTCCTTCTCGTTAATACAGGAGAGGGATACCAAATAACTTGCACTTTCACTGTACAGTTATTGATATTATTGGGTGTTAGATTTTCCATGAGGCGACATCTGGGAATAGACCACACAGTCAGGGACACATCTTTTGGCATGACGGGACATTAAATCCTCAAATTCACTCTGAACTTCTGGTAAAATTTGCCCCAGGCCATCACCACTGTTTTTCATTTCTAATAAGAAATTGCTAATCCAAAGATGTAATTGTCCAGATTTGAAAGTTTCCCAACAGCACTTCTTGTTTTGACAAAGGTAAAATCCTGCAGCTGCTGAAAACCTGAAATGAATACAGAAAGTGTTGGGGAAATTCAAAAGGTCTGGCAGTGTCAGTAGAGAGAGAAACAGCGAATGATGGCCTTGCAGCAAAATTTTAGGGAGTGCAATCACTGTCATAAAATAGAAAAGGCTTAAACTAGGTTGTGCACAGCAAGGTCCCATAAACAACATTTGATAAATGACTAGATAATCTCTTTGTGATGTTGATTGCAGGATAAATGTTGACCTGAACACCAGCAAGAACTTCCTGCTCTGATTGGAAGTAGTGTCATAGGAATGTTTATGTCTATCTAACAGGGCAAGTGGGTTTACTGTTTTGCTTAAAAGATGGCTTTTATAATGCTGTACCATTCCCACAGATCGTAAGAGCATAATAATTTGGGACAGGATTGGCCATTCAGCCCATCAAATCTGCTTCACATTTCAATGAAACCATGCCTGATCTGATTTACTCAACTCCATTTTCCTGCCTTATCCCAATAATTGGTTCTTGATTCTTTTACTGATTAAAAATCTGTCTATCTCAGTCTTACATATATTTAGCGAACCAGTCTTGTCGGACCTGTGTGGTAAAGAATTTCACAGATCCACCACCTTCCGAAGAAGAAATTTCTCCTCATCTGTTTTACATGGGAAACCCTTGACGGTGATTATGCTTTCTGGTCCTAGGCCCTCCCATGAGGGGACATAACATTCCCACATTTACCCTGTTATGTCCCCTAAGAATTTTGTTTATTTCAATAGGTTTCCTTTTGTTCTTCTAAATTCTAATAAATATAGGCTGCACCCACTCAACCTCTCACTATGAGAAAATCCCACCATACCCATAATAGTGAATGTTTTACCACAGGACTGCGTTGGAATGTCAGCCTGATTTTGTGCTGTGGTCCTAGAGTAGGACTTGACACCATACCTGTTACTTAAAGGTGAGAATGCAGTCAGTTGTACCATCTGCAACATGCCCGCCTATTTCTTTTGTCTCGCCACTCCCCAGGAGAAACAGAAACAGTTAGGTGTAGGAGATCTACCACTCTGAAAATCTATAATTTTCTCTATTATCATTCTTCTAATATAATTGAGAATTGAATCCATTAACTTACCTTAAAATGTTTGTAGGAAGTTGAGGGTGATCTTGGAGAGGCTTACGAAATTAGGGGAGTAGATAATGTAAATGGCAGGATTTTTCTCCCTAGGATGGGCATTCAAGACTAGGGGTCATATTTGTGAGGTGAGAGGAGAAAGATATTGAAAAGGGCAGGAGGGCTGACTTTTTCTTACACAGAGAGTGATTCGTGTGTAGAATGAACTTTCAGAGGAAGTGGCATATGCGAGTACTGGTTAAATACATGAATAGAAAAGGTTTGGAGGGATATGGGCCAAGTGCAGACAGGTAGGGCTAGTTTAGTTTGGGATTATGGTTGGCATAGACTGGTTGGACTGAATCGTCTAGTTCCGTGCTGTAAGACTCAGTGACTGTATGAAGGCATTGCTACTATTGCAAGTATTTTAAAGGGCCAATACCTCCCCTTCGATGCCAGATTTTTCAGAGTTGGTTTGACTGAGGGCCCCTTTCAAATGGAAGCTGGGACGTTATTCCAAGATTTTGGGAATGCCTTTGAAGGCAGTGGACTGGCTCAAACCAGGAATCATCTTGCGCTATTTCTGACCTTTTTGCATTCTGTTGACTCACTACACACAGCTTTTCGTATTCCATTGACTCACTACATAAACTGCACTGTCACCACATACACCTTTTCATATTCCATTGACTCACTACATAAACTGCACTGCCACCGTTGTGACTGTTGAATAGATTTTAAAGAACCATTGAACAAAAGATCCATTCATAATTTCCCATTCTGTTAAAGCCACTGTTTAAAAAACACTCCACGCACTACAACCCAACAGTAGCGTCAGTTGTTCAGATGTTTTAAAGTTTTGATACCTGAAGCTGCAAGACACTTGAAACTGCTTAAGCTTCTTTAAACAAATGTTGTGAAATTGACTACAGAGTGTCGACAGCCAGCATTGTCTGTCAAGCAGGAGTTTAGATGTTTCAGCTCTCTAATGGTTGTCTGGGCTCTCAGCCAAGCCTCAATATATATATGCACCCTGGCTTTCTGCTTGACCTGTGTTGGTGCCAGCCTTTCCTTTTAATTTGATGTTGCTGGAAATTAGCACTTTGGGATCTTCTGAAATCATGAAAGGTGCTAAGTAAATGATAAATAAATAATAATATTTTAGAATCATAGGATTGTTGTTGCACAGAAGATGCTATTTGGCCTGTTTATTTTGAACCAGTTCTATTACCTAGTTCTAATCTCCTATCTTTTTCCCAAATCCCTAAATAACATCTTTGAAATAACCATCCAGTACCCTCTCAGATGCCACAAATCAAGCTGTCTCCATCACATTTCCAGGCTGTGGATACCATACCTGAACTACTCACAGCCTGTTCATGATTTTGAAAACCTCTACCAAATCTTCTCTCATTCTTCTTCTGTCCAAAGAGAACTGTCCTAACTTCATCAATCTGTCCTCATAACTGAAATTTCTCATTCCTGGAGTCATTTGTGCAAGTCGCTTCTGCACTCTCTAATGCATTCCCATCTTTCCAAAATGATGCACCCACAACTGTACCCAATATTCTAGCTAGGGTATTGTACAAATCCAGCATCACATCCCTACTATAATATTCTTTGTCCTTGTTAGTAACTGCTTTGAGTCTAGGGACCTGGAGGTCCTGCTGGACGGATTGGTGCAGAGGCAGGGTCAGCAGAGGAGACCACTGAATCAGACTATGCCACTCTGGTGCAAAGGTTGCCACCTCGGTTAAAATAGCCTCAACCATCTGGAAGAATGCCCAATTGTGTAGAAGGAGGATCAGTGATTTTCTCTGCTCCACCAGCAATAACTGCCACCATCTTCTTTCCTATACCTCACACTTATTACTGCTATTCAATTACTGTATCTACCTCCCACCAAGATTCATGCTCTACCACTCTCAATGTTGTCGGTAATGTCATCCCTCCCTCACTGTCACCTACTCCCACACCGACACCACTGATCCTGCATGCACTCTGTGCTGCCTACTCACTCACTTGGCTCCCATCACCACTTGTGCCAAAAGTAACAGCCGTGTCAGGAACCTTTATCTCCCTTAATACCTGACTCTCTCATTCTAGGAGAAAAACAGCCCAAAGGAGTAGAAAGAGTCAATACAGATGGTGGGCTGCCTCACATTTGGCTCCTCACTCTTTGTATTGAGAGGATCCTGACTGTAACCACCCTTTGTGGCTAACTGACCATGTCCAAGCCCCTGGACTGGCATCAGAGGTTGCCCTTGACTTACTGTGCTGAGAGCCCCTGACTGAAGGCTTTATCTCCCTGACTTAGGATTGCTGACAGCTATAACAAGCTTCCTCGCCTTGTGTCTGTGCCAAATGACAAGATGAGACAGCAGTACTGTGAGCCTGTATCTCTAGCTAAAAAGGTAAAAAGGCAGGGCAATACAATGAAAGGCAGAGATTCTGTGACGATACAGGTCGCTCAGAGTGAGTGTGGGCTATGAGACCAAGTAAAGAGCCTGAAGATGCAACTTGGTCCGGTCCTCTGCAAGGTGCAGTGTCCTTCCTGTAGCATTACAGTGTAGTTGCTAGTGTAGCCCAAGGTGTGCTATTGAAGTGCTGAGGCTGAAACGTATTGAATTTCAGCATCCATTGTCGTGGGATGCATGTGGCTGGTGCCCGTGGAACATGCCTTGAGATGTTGGGGTCTCTTGTCCAACATGGAGGTCTTTTGGAACAAGCATCAAGCTGAATTCACCAGGTACTCACATTGACTTCTGAGTTCTCATGACATCTTGCTAGTATGGCATGTTTGGTAAGATAGGAAACTGAATATTACTGAGGCCAATAACAAAATGGTTAACACTAACAATCCCCCTTAAATTGGCAACTTTCCATTGCCTAGTAAGAAACTCGCTACACTGCTTGTCAAAAGCAAAAAGGATAGAACAAGTAGCTGCCGACGGTGATATAGGTCTCACTGAACTTGTCCGCTTCTGTCACAAATCTTACCATAGCCCATGTTGCTCGTAGACCTATAAGATTCTGCACAATATAGCTTCGCATTAAGCAGCATTTTTGATTGACTGGCACGAACCATTCCTGAACATGCCAAGTAACAAAGTTTTTAGGTGTAGGGTTTTCTTTGGGATATGATGGGACATGGGCACAGTTGGCAAAATCAACATTTGGGGCCTATCTCTAATTGCTGTTGAAATGAGTGGCTTGCTGGGGCAATTGAAGAGGACATTGCTGTGGATCTGGTGTCACATGTAGGTCACGAAGGTGACAGAAATCTTTCTTGGAAGGCCATTAGTGAAATGGATGTTTCTTTTTATTTAAACTTTAGATGATAGTTATCATTGTCACCATTACTGAGGGGACTGGCTTCACGTTCCAAATGTTATTAGGTGCACGTAAGTTCCACCAGCTGCAGTGGTATTTAATCCTGTGTTCCCAGAGGATTAACCTGACCTCTGGTTTACTAGCCCAGTGCCATTAGCACT
Organism: Stegostoma tigrinum; assembly: GCF_030684315.1. Classification (NCBI taxonomy): domain Eukaryota; kingdom Metazoa; phylum Chordata; class Chondrichthyes; order Orectolobiformes; family Stegostomatidae; genus Stegostoma; species Stegostoma tigrinum. Next base: position 4,610,037 of record NC_081391.1, read on the forward strand.
ATTTCACTCTACCACCACTTTGCTTCAGAAAGCCAATCTGATGTTCCATGTAAAGCTCGAACCAGCTCTTGTGGAAGGATATGAAAATTACAGATGCCTATTTAAAGTAACTGTTTTTTGCAACTAGCCACTCTAATCTCTGAATTAATGTATTAAAGCTGTTTTTGGAATCCCGCTGCCATTATAGTTTCAGATTGTTTCTTATTCCTCAATCGTAACCATTTGCTCTCCTCTGATTGTTTTTTTTCTGGCTTGCTGATGTTGTAATAACAGCTCTGACAGGCAGGCCTACCCTCCTCTACATCCAAGCACCCCAAAGCTGGATTTTTCAGATGGGTGTGAAATGGGTTTGGAGAGTGTGATGGAGGGAATGGTTTGGGTGCTAGTTCGCAGAGGGCAGTGTGGCATTGAGGTGGGCCACTGTCATTGGCAGATGGAGCAGGTGGGTTGCCTAACTGAGAAAGGGGGACCATTAAGGGAGGTGTAATTGCCTTATCCTAACAAACTCCATTCACTTCTATGGCTCATGTGGTCTAACTTGCCATACTTTGCTTCTGACCCTCACTTCCTGCCTCAAGAATGGTGACTATGTGAGAAGCAGCCTTAAAGTGACCATTAAACGGACAATTTAAGATACGCATTGGGGGCATGAGGCGGGTGGACCAGAAGACATGTGTTTTAGGCCACATTTCCATACTCCAGTAAAATCACTGACAGGTTGAAAATGGGTAGGTTGTCAGGGGAAGGATACTGACACGCATCTATGCCTCCCTCCCCTCACCATGATAGATAAAGACCACCAAACCATCATCTCCCAAACCACCCACAACCTCTTCACCTCAGGTGACCTCCCACCCACAGCCTCCAACCTCATCGTTCCCCAACCCCGCACCGCCCATTTCTATCTCCTTCCCAAAATTCACAAACCTGACTGCCCTGGTTGACCCATTGTCTCTGCCTGCTCCTGCCCTACCGAACTTATCTCCACCTATCTTGACTCCATTTTCTCCCCCTTGGTCCAGGAACTCCCTACCCACGTCTGTGACACCACCCACACCTCCACCTCCTCCAAAACTTCCAATTCCTTGGTCCCCAACACCTCATTTTCACCATGGACGCCCAGCCCCTATACACCTGCATTCATCACGCAGGTGGTCTAAAGGCCCTCCACTACTACCTGTCCCTCAGGCCCGACCAGTCCCCCTGCACTGACACCCTCATCCGTTTAGCCGATCTCGTCCTCACCCTCAACAACTTCTCTTTCAATTCCTCCCACTTCCTACAGGCAAACGGGGTGGCCATGGGTACCTGCATGGGATCAAGCTATGCCTGCCTCTTTGTAGGTTACATGGAACAATCCCTCTTCCGTAGCTACACTGGCCCTAAACCCCACCTCTTCCTCCGTTATATTGATGACTGTATTGGCGCCGCCTCATGCTCCCATGAGGAGCTTGAACAGTTCACCCACTCATCAACACCTTCCACCCCAGCCTTAAAGTTCACCTGGACCATCTCTGATACCTCTCTCTCCTTCCTGGACATCTCTGTCTTCATCTCTGGCAACCACCTGGAAACCGATATCCATTTCAAACCCACCAACTCCCACAGCTACCTAGAATACACCTCATCCCACCCACCTTCCTGCAAAAATGCCATCCTGTATTCCCAAATCCCCCACCTCCACTGCATTTGCTCCCAGGATGAGGCATTCCACTCCCATACATCTCAGATATCCTTGTTTTTCAAGGACTGCAACTTCTCCCCCTCAATGGTCGAGAACACCCTTGACTGTGTCTTTAGCATTTCCCACAACTCATCCCTCACACTCCCTCCCCACAATAACAGCCAAAACAGAATCTCCCTTGTCCTCACGTACCACCTCATCAACCTCCGGATCCAAAGCATCATCTTCCGATACTTCCGCCATCTGTAATCCGACCCCACCACCAAAGACATTTTTCCCTCCACGCCCTTGTCTGTCTTCCGGAGGACCACTCTCTCCGGGACTCTGTTGTCTGCTCCACGCTCCCCTCCAGCCCCACCACACCTGGCAATTTTCCCTGCAACCGCACATCTCCTACTGTGGTATACTGTATCCGCTGGTCCTGTTGTGACCTCCTCTACATCGGCGAAACCAAGCAGAGGCTTGGGGACCGCTTTGCAGAACACTTACACTCAGTTCACAATAAACAACTGCACCTCCCAGTCGCGAACCATTTCAACTCCCCCTCCCATTCCTCGGACGACGTGTCTATCGTGGGCCTCCTGCGGCGCCACAATGATGCCACCCGAAGCTTGCAGGAGCAGCACCTCATATTCAGCTTGGGAACCCTGCAGCCCATTGGTATCAATGTGGACTTCACAAGCTTCAAAATCTCCCTTCCCCTTACTGCATCCTAAAACCAGCCCAGCTTGTTCCCGCCTCTCTAACCTGCCCTTCTTCCCATCTATCCCTTCCTCACACCTCAAGCCCCACCCCCATCTCCTACCTACTAACCTCATCCCACTCCATTGACCTATCTCCTCCATAACTCCCCACCTACGCTCACCTTTACTGGCTCCATCCTCTGCCTCTTTGACCTGTCTGTCTCCTCTACACCTACCTTGTCCTCTATCCATCTTCTATCTGCCTCCCCCTCTTCTCCCTTTTTATTTCAGAACCCCCTTCCCCTCCCCCATTTCTGAAGAAGGGTCTAGGCTGGGAACGTCAGCCTTTGTGCTCCTAAGATGCTGCTTGGCCTGCTGTGATCATCCAGCTCTACACCTTGTTATCTCAGATAATCCAGTTAAACCTGCAAATGATGGATAGTGGCTTGACTTCTCTTTTCTAGCTCAAACTGGAGCTTCAGTACACCTAGTGTATCATCTCCAAATATGTATTTTTTTCTAGTTTCTACCTCTATCTCCAAACTGGATGGTTGGGGACAGTGAAATTCTTCCCCATCTTTCTGAAGCATAACTACCTCCCAGTCAGCACCAGCTGGTCTCTATACAAAGCCTCCGGTCATACCGTTAGAACTGAATCTGAGCCTCACATTTATTCCACTGACTGTTTATTCTACTGTCTGTGTATTTGTATCTAAAGATCTTATTTAGACAAGAAACATGCCATCCTCTCCAAGTGGTGCCTGAACACTGCAATTGACCCTCTGTAAACAGGTTAATGTTTTAACTGTAAGATCTGTATCACTGTTTGTGGGCTGAATTCTTCCCTTATCCCTGTCTTAAAACTAATTATTACTGTTTCTGACTGACATCCCACTCTTGTCTTTCAGTTTAAAGTCCTGTTTATGCTCCTCTGTATTTTTTCACTGGAATTCTCTTGGGCTAGGTTTGGTACAGAGATGAACTTCAGTTGACTTTAATTTTTCCAGCGTGCAGATTCTGCCTGAGACAGTTTAATGAAAGCCTGCTTTGTCCTTCCTGTCTGCAGTGGGTGGCTGTGCCAGCTGGAATGATCTGCATGAGCCAAGTGAGACTGACGGCAGTTCCTACTATCTCTGAGACTGACTACTAGCCAAGATTCCTGGAGGGAGCGGTGCCTAAGCTTGCTCTGTGCCCATCAGGCAAAGTCAGGGTCGGGTTGGGTTGGTGTCAAACACCCAGGGTTTAATGACTGGTTTTGTACCTGGAGTGTCCCGCACCAGGGCTTTTGACAAGCTTGTAGTTGGAATCTGATTAGTGGGCAGATCCAGGAAGTGGAAATTGCCCCAGCATTGCTTGCCTAACTAAGACCTTTAGACACAAACTCTAATGGATTTCCTGTCAATGCCAATCTGGATGGAGCCACTATGACGGTAATGTGTAACTCAGCTTTCAGTGCACATAATTGTTTTTTGCTTTGCTGCTTCAATTGGAAAGTTCCAGTCAAAAGAGCTGATGGTGCCTGTGTATGAGTATGTTCTCTTCCTGACTGGGGGTTCTCTTTCTGACAGTGCATCTGCTCTTTTTCTTACTGTATTTGAGTGTTGCCTGTCTTTTTGTTCTCTTTCTGACTGCATTTTGGCCTGATAGCTTTCTCACTGCATTTGGGTGTTTTTTTTTATCTGAATGAGCATTCACTTTATGACTAAGTGTTCCCTTTGTGTGTTTGTGTGTGTGTGTGTGTGTGTGTGTGTGTGTGTGTGTGTGTGTGTGTGTGTGTTCCTCTTCTGGCCATTTGTTCCTTCACTGGCTGCCTCCTCCCTCACCGGCTGTCATTTTTCTGTCTCTGGTGTCATTTCTCTCCCTGCCATGTCTCCCTGGCTACCTGTGTGTGTGTCGTCTTTCTGTCTGTATGTGCTCTTTTTCTGACTGCAATTGTGTCTGTTCTCTTTCTGGCTTTGTGTTCTCTTTCTGACTGCGTTAATGCATATTCTCTTTCTGACTGGGAAGAGTGCCCTGCAGTCAGCATTGCAGTGAAGCCAACATGTGTGGAGCGAACCTGGGGATAAACGGCAGCAGTGCTGCTTCCCAATAAGAGTTTGAATGGCAAGGTCCAGATCGAGCTCAGTCGGAGCAGTAGCAACAACACAGAGGAGCAAACCTTCAGTGAATCCAGAGGCAAAGTTCCTCAAATGGGCTGGCTTAAAATGGGTTCAAAAAGTGACGTGAGCAAGCAGAAGCAGCTGTTTTGGATGATTAAGGGTGAGTATTTGTACTATTTTTACAACTTATACTAGTTTGTAATATCTTTATTTTGAGTTTCTCATTTGTAAGGGCAATTGAGCAGACAAGATGGATGGGCCCGGAAGTAATTAATATTTTATTTTAAGTTCAGGTTAGTTTAAAGCAGATAGCCATAGAAGGATAGTTCAAGACTGTGGTGTGCTGCTCCTGCTCTGTGGGAAGTTGGGAGCAGAATATGTGCAGGAAGTGTTTCCAGCTGCAACTCCTGTAACTTCAAATTTTGCTGCTGGAGAGGCAGCTGGGGATACTTTGGGGTACCTGCAAGGCTGAGAATGATATGGATAGCATGTACAGAGAGATGATTAGTCCACAGATATGTAGGGAATGGGTAACCACCAGGCAGAGAAGATGACTAGACAGGCAGTGCAGGAGTGTCCTCTGTCTATTCCCCTGCAAAACAGGTGTACTACTTTGGGTACTGTTGGGGGGAAGGGCCTCTCAGAGGAAAACAACAGCAGCAAAACTTGTCGCACCACGGCTGGTTGTGCTGTATGGAAGAAGAGGAATAATTGTGGGAATGCTAATATAACAGTGCATTCAACTGTTACATGATTAGACAGACGTTTCTGTGGCCACAGACAGGACTGCTGTCCAGGTTCTAGGGTCAAGAATGTTTCAAATCGGCTATAGGACATTTTTGGGTGGGAGGGTGAACAGCCGGTAGTCATGGGGATGAGATCCTAAAAGCACAATATAGTGAATTCAAAAGCAAGTTAAAAAGTCAGACCTCAAATGTAATGATCTTAGCTTTACTAACAGTGCCATGTGCTAGCCAGAGCAGAAATAGCAGGATATGAGTGCGTGTTCTCTTTCTGTCTGTACTTTTTTCTCTGATGGATTCATGTGCGTTCTGTTACTGTCAGTGTGTTCTCATTCTGACTGTGTGCTCTCTTCCCTTATGCATTTGTTCAAGTTCATTTTTGTTGCATGTTCTGTATCTGAATATGTGTTCTCTTTCTGACTGTGAATTGCCTTTCTGACTGTGTGATCATTTTCTTACTGCAAGATCGCTTTCTGACTGAGTATGCCTTTTCTGGCAGTGTTCTCTTTCTATTTACATTTGTGAATGTCTTCACTTTGTTTGCATGTTCTCATATTGTTTGCATGTTCTCATATTGACTGCGTATTCTCGTATTGAGTATATGTTTTCTTTCTAACTCGTTATTTTTCTGACTTCCTCTGTGCATGATTTCTTTTTGATGGTGTGTTTTCTGTCTGACTGTGTCTTAACTCTCTGACTGTATGTTCCCTTTTTGACTGTGTGTTATCTTTCTGACAGGGTGTTCCTTTTCTTTTTTTTTCTGACTGAATTTGTACATTTTCTCATATTGAGTGTGTATACTCAATTTTACTGCACTTCTGCAAGTCTGTGCTTGTACTGATTGTGCACTCTCTTTCTGACTCTTGTATTTCTGACTTCATTTGATGTGATCATTCTGAGTCACTGTGCTTTGTCTGATGGTGTGTGCTTTTCCTCTGTGTGTTTCTCTTTTTGTCTGCATGTTATCATTCTCACTGCATCTTCTAGTTCTAACTGAGTGTTGCATTTCTGACTGTGTGTTGCTGTGTGTTGTCTTTCTGACTGTGTGATCTCTTTCTGGCTGTGTGTTATCTTTTCTGGCTCTGTGTATGATTTCGGAGTGTGTTCTCTTTCTGACCCTATTTGTTTGTGATCTCCCACTGAGGCCATGTCATCTATCTGATGGTATGTTCTTTTTCTTACTGCGTGTTGACTTTCTTGACTGCACATTCTCTTTCTGATGGCGTGGTCTCCTTCTGACTGCGGGTTCCTTTTCTGACTGTGGGTTCCATTTATGAATGTACTTTCTGACTTTCTGTGCAATTTGTTTCTAACTGTGTGTTCTCTGCTGAAGGTATGTTCTTTTTCTGACTGCATGTTATCTTTTTGATTGCCGATGAAGTTTCAGACCGTGTGTTACCTTTCAGATTGCATTTTTCTTTCCAATCGCATGTTGACTTTCTGACTGTGTTCTCTTCTGATTTGTACGTTATTCCATTTTGTATATTCTCATTTCTATTGGGTGTTTTGCAATGGACTGGGTGTTCTTGTATTGAGTGCCTGTTTTCTTCTGACTCATGTGGTTTTAACTTCACTTGCATATGATTTCTTTCTGATGCTGGTTGTTCTTCTGCCTGTTTATCTTTCTGACTGTGGAATCAAGTGTTGTTTTTCTGGCCGAGTGTTGTCTTTCTGACCATGAGTTGTCTTTCTGATTATGTATTCCCTTTCTGTCTGCATTAGTGCATGTTCTCATTTGACTGCATGTACTCATTTTGAGTGTACATTCTCCAGTTGATAGTGTATTCTCATTTGAAGTATGTCCTTTTTTCTGACTAGTGTTGTTTTTCTGACTTCATTTTGCATGATCTGAGTATGTGTTCTCTTTTTTGATATGCTTGTGTGCGCTAACCTCCTGCCTGCATATTCTCTTTCTGACAGTGTTCTGTTTCTGACAAAAGTTACCTTTCTGTTTGTGCATTTGCTTTCGTTCTGTGCATTCTCTTCCTGTCTGCCTTTCTGTTTGGCCTCTTTCTGACAGTCTGATTTCTTTTTGACTGCCTGTCTGTCCTTCTTCTAACCGCTTTTTCTCCTTCTGACTGCCTGTTCCTTTTTTGACTGTGTGTTGCCTTTCTGAGTGTGGGTTCTGTTTCTGAGTTTATTTGTGTGTAATTTCTCTCTGAGTCTGTGTTCTCTGTCTGAAGGTATCTTCTATACTGACTATGTGTTTGTGTAAATCGTGTGTTGCCTTTCTGACCAAGTGTTGTCCCTCTGATTGTGTGATCTCTTTTAGTCTGTGCTTTCGTGTGCTGTCTTTCTGAGTGTGTGTGCCTGTTCTGTTCGGCCTCTATCTGATCGCCATTTCTCTTTCCGATTGTGCAGTGTCTTTCTGACTACATGTTTCCTTTATGTCAGTTTGATCACTTTCTGGCAAAGTGTTCCCTTTTCAATTGCATGTTCCCCTTCTAAATGTGTATTCTCTTTTTTTTTACTGTGGTATTGTCCATTCAGTTTCTGTCTGTGTGTTTATTTTTAGACTTCATTAGTGGATGAATTCTTTCTGAGTGTGCATTCTCTTTCTGAAGGTGTATTCTCTTTCTGATTGCGTGTTCCTTTTCTGACTTTGTGTTCCTTTTTTGACTTTGTGTTCTCTTTCTGATTCCATTTGTGCTTGATCTGCAACTGAAGCCCTGTCCTCCATCTGAAGGTGTGTTCTTTTTCTGACTGTGTGTCTTTTTTCTGGCTGCATCTGTCAGTGTTCCTTTTCAGACTGCATTAGCATCATATGTTTCTGACCTTTTCTGCCTGTTATCTTCCGAACTGCGTGTTATTTTTCTGATTTCTATTTTTTGGACTTCATTTGTGCGCGAATTCTTTCAGATTGCATCTTCTCTCTCTGACATTGTGTTCTGTTTTTGACAGCATGTTCCCTTTCTGTCTGTATGTTTGTTTTTGCTCTGCGCATACTCTTCTCGTCTGCCTTTCTGCTTGGCCTCTTTCTGATTATCTGTCTGACAGTGTGATTTCTTTCTGACTAGCTGTCTGTTCACTTGACTGCATGTGCTCTTTCTCAGTTCATTTTTCTTTCTGACTGCATGTTCTCATTCTGCCACATGTGAAGTGTGTTCTTTTTCAGTCTGAGTGTTCTCTTTCAGCCTGTACATTCACTTTTCTATCTACCAGTTCTCTTTCTGACTTTATTCGCTTTCTGCCTGTGTTCGCTTTCTGACTGCATGTTCTCATTTTGATTGCTGTTTGTTGTTCCGACTGCATTCTCTTTCTGACAGAGTGTTCACTTTCTGTGTGTGTTCACTTTCTGTGTGTGTTCCCTTTCAGCCTGCATTTGCTTTCTGTCTGTGTTTGGTTTCTTATTGTGTTCACTTGCTGACGGTTGAGTTCTCTTTCTGACTCCTTGCTGTTATGACTGCCCATTATTTTATTGTGAATGTGTGTTTTCTTTGTGACTGCATGTGCTGTCTGTGAACATTTTGTTGCTGACTGCATTTTCTCTTTCTGACTATGTTTTTGTGTGTACCCTTTCAGACTACCTATGCATTCTCCTCTACAGTCTGTGTGTTCTCTTTCTGAATGGGCGCTCAGTTCTGAATTCTTGTTCCAAATTTGGTTTGTTGTTCTGACTGTGGGTTCTCATTCTAACTATGTATTTGTTTCCCGTCTTATGTTTTTATTCTTTCTGACTGTGTGTTCTCTCATTCTGACTGTGTGCTGTCTCATTCTGACTGTGTGTTCTCTCATTCTGACTGTGTGCTCTCTCATTCTGACTGTGTGCTGTCTCATTCTGACTGTGTGTTCTCTCATTCTGACTGCAGGTTGTCGTTCTGACTGCGGCTTGTCGCTCCAGCTACAAGTTATCGTTTGGACTGTGGGTTGCCGTTCCAAAAACAAGTTCTCTTTCTGGCTGCCTGTTGTTGTTCTGACTGTGTGTTCTTTTTGTGTACGTGTATTCTGTTTCTGTCTGTGTGTCTCCTTTCTGACTGTTTATGCATACTGTTTTTCTATCTGCATGCTCTTTTTTCTGTCTACCTGTTCCTTTCCTCTCTGTTTGTTCTTTTTCTGTTCATTCTTTTTCTGTCTGTGTGTACTCTAAATGCTCCATGCTAACCCCCCGACTGCTTATTCTCTTTCTAAGCGTCTGTTCGCTTCTGGTATGCATGTTCTCTGTCTGCCTGCGCATTCTCTTTAATAATACATTTTCTTTCTGACTATTTGTTCTCTTTCTGGTTGTGCATTTTCCTTCTCTTTGCATCTTTTTCTGACCGTGTATTCCTTCCCAAATGTATTTTTTTGTGCTTTCTGACTGGGGTGCACATGCTGTTTTTCTGTCTCTGTGTTCCTTCTCTGACTGTGTACTGTCGTTCTTATTGCTTGTTCTCATTTTGACTGCATGTTCTCTTTCTGACTCTGTTCGCTTTCTATATGTGTGTTTCTCTCTGTTTGCACATTTTCATCTCGGTTTCTTCTCATTCTGTATGTTTCCACATTGACTGTGTGTTCTCTTTCTAACTGGTTATTGTCTTTCTGACTGAGTGTTGTCTGTCTGACTATTTTTTTTGTGTTCTTTTTCTGTTGGTGTATTTTGATGACTGCATGTCCTCTTCACGATAGCAAGTTCTCCTTCTGACTGTGTGTTCTCCTTTTGACTGAGTGTTCTCCTGACTGTGTGTTCTCCCGCTGTGTGTTCTCCTTCTGACTGAGTGTTCTCATTCTGACTGCGTGTTGTCCTTCTGACTGTGTGTTCTCCTTCTGACTGTGTGTTGTCCTTCTGACTGTGTGTTCTCCTTCTGACTGTGTGTTCTCCTTCTGACTGCATGTTCTCCTTCTGACTGAGTGTTCTCCTTCTTACTGCGTGTTCTCCCTCTGACTGAGTGTTCTCCTTCTGACTGAGTGTTCTCCTTCTGACTGCGTGTTCTCCTTCTGACTGCGTGTTCTCCTTCTGACTGCGTGTTCTCCTTCTGACTGCGTGTTCTCCTTCTGACTGCGTGTTCTCCTTCTGACTGTGTGTTCTCCTTCTGACTGCATGTTCTCCTCCTGACTGTGTGTTCTTCTGACTGTGTGCTGTCATAATGTCTGAGTGTTGTCTTCCTGATTATGTTTGCTTGTGCTTTCTTTCTGACTGAATGTTGCTTCTGTGACTGAGTGTGCTACTTTTATGACTGGATGTGTGTGTTCTTTTCCTGACTGCAAGTTCTCATTCTGATTGCATGTCTTCTTTATGACTTTTTTTTTGTTTTTCTGGCTATTAGTTGTCTTTCTGAATGGGTGTAGCTTTTTAAATTGAGTACTGCTGTTCTCTTTCTGAGCATGTGATCTCATTCTGACTGTGTGTGTCTTTCTGAACATGTGGACCATGTTCTTTTTCTCACCATGTGTTCTAATTCTGCCTGTATGTTCTCCTTCTGCCTGCGTGTTTTTGTCAGTTTGTTTTTTGACTGTAATCAGAGATAATGGGAACTGCAGATGCTGACGATTCCAAGACAACAAAGTGTGGAGCTGGATGAACACAGCAGGCCAAGCAGAATCTTAGGAGCACAAAAGCTGACGTTTCGGGCCTAGACCCTTTATCAGAGAGGGGGATGGGGAGAGGGTTCTGAAATAAATAGGGAGAGAGGGGGAGGCGGACCAAAGATGGATAGAGGAGAAGATACATGGAGAGGGGAGTATGGGTGGGGAGGTAGGGAGGGGATAGGTCAGTCCGCGGAGAATGAACTGTGTTTGTTTTTGACTGTGTCCATTTTTTGGCTGTGTTCTCATTTTGTCTGTTCTTCCTTTCAGATTGTGTTTTCTCTTTCTGACTCTGCTTATGCGTGCTGTTTCTAACCATGTGTTGTTTTTCTGCCTAGATGTTCTTTGTATGACTGTGTGATGGCTTCCTGACTGTGTTCTTTATTTCTGAATGTGTTCTATTTCCGATTGTTCTCTACCTCTCCTTTGTGTGCTGTCTTTCTAACTGTCTAGTCTCATTCTGATGTGCAATCTGATTTTTTGGCTGTGAGTTCTTTCTCTGACTGTTTGTTCTCTCTCTCTCTGTCTCTCTATCTGCTCTCATTATGATAGTGTGTTTTTCTAATGACTAGGTGTTCTCTCCCTGACTGCATTTGTAGTGTTTCACATTTAGTGTTGTCTTTCTGATTGGGTTTTGCCTTTTTGACTAAGTGTCTGTGCTATTTCTCTGCCTAATTGTCCTTTCTCTGTCTGCATGTTCTCCTCTTGTCTGCATGCTTTCATTCTGACTGTGAGTTCTCATTTTGATTGTTCTTTTTCTGACAGGATCTGAATATATTTGTTTATGTTCTCATTTTGTCTGCATCTATTTCTGATTGTGTATTCTCTTTTTTCTCTTTTTTTACTGCATGTTCTCATTCTGATTGTGTTTTCTTTTTGTGAATATTTGTTCTCTTTCTGACTGTGTTTGTGCATATTCTGTTTCTGTTTGCATATTTTTCACCTGTTTATCTGCTCTTTTTCTGTCTATATGGTTTCTTTCTGTCACTGTGTTCACTTCCTGACTGTGTTCTATCTTTCTGGCTGCATGTCTCTTTCTGACTGAGTATTTTCTGTCTGACTGTGTGTTTGCTTTTAAAGTGTACATTTTCTGTTTGAGTGTATTCTGTCTCTGTTTGCATATCCTCTGATGGTGAGTTCCCTTTCTGACTGCATGTACTCTTTTCTGTGTTTTCTTTGAGGTCTGTATTCTCTTTTTCTGACCATTGCCCTGTTTCTAACTGTTTCTTCTGTCTCTTTCAGTGTGTGTTTTCTTTATGTGTTCAATTTTTCTGACCTTGTGTCCTCTCTTTGACTGTTCTCTGTGTTGTTTCTCTGATTGCATGTGCTTTTCCTTACTGCATGTTCTCTTTCTGGTTTGTGTTCTCTGTTTGACTGTCTGTTCACTTTCTGACTGTGTTCTCTTTCTGACTGCCAGTATTTTTCAGACAGTGTGTTGTCATTCCAAAAGCGTTCTCTTTCTGGCTGAGTGGTTTTTGTCGGATTATGTTCTCTTGTGAATATTTAAAGTGTGTTCTCTTTGTCCTCATCCTGCCTACATGCTCTTTTCTGATTGTATGTTCTCTTTCTGACTATGTTTGTGCATGATTTGCTCTGTTCATGTGTTCTTTTTCTGATTGTCTGTTCGTTGTTCTGTGTATTTCCTTCCTGAATGTGTTCTATTTTTCTTAGTTTGTGTTCTTTTTCTGAGTGTGTACTGACTCTATCTGAAAGTTCGACGTAGAACATAGAACAGTACAGCACAGCACAGGACCTTCAGCCCACGCTGTTGTGCCAACCTATTATCCTCCTAAGATCAATCTACCCTGCATGCCTGCATTTTACTATCTTCCATGTGCCTATCCATGAGTCGCTTAAAAGTCTCTAAAGTATCTGACTGCACTACCTCTGCTGGGAACGCATTCCACACACCCACCACTGTCTGTGTGAAGAACCTACCTCTGACATCCCCCCATACCTTCCTCCAATCACCTTAAAATTATGCCCCCTCATAATAGTCATTTCCACCCTGGGAAAAAGTCTCTGACTATCCACTCTACTTATGCCTCTCATTATCTTGTAAATCTCTAACAAGTCACCTCTCATTCTTCTTTGCTCCAATGAGAAAAAGCCCTAGCTCCCTCAGCCTTTCCTCATAAGACCTGCCCTCCAGTCTAGGCAGCATCCTAGTAAACCTCCTCTGCACCCTCTCTAAAGCTTCCACATCCTTCCTATAATGAACCTTTGTTCTTTGTCTTATGACTAATGAGTCTTTCAGGTCTTTGTTCTCTGTTTCTGACTGTATCCTGTTTTTCTAACTGTATTCACTCTTGCTGTCTGTATATTTTTCCATTCTGACTGCATGTTCTCTTTTGGGGTGTGTCTTCTCATTCTGATTGCATTTTCTCATTGCAAGTGCATGTTCTCTTCTTGGCTACATTTTCTCTTCCTGACTGCGTGTTCTCATTGTGATTGCACGATGGCTCAGTGGTTAACACTACAGCCTCACAGCACCTGGACCCCAGGTTTGATTCCACCCTTGGGTGACTGTCTGTGTGGAGTTTGTGCATTCTCCCCGTGTTTGTGTGGGTTTCCTCCAGGTGTTCTGGTTTCGTCCCTCAGTCCCAATCTGTGCAGGTTGGATGGGTTGCCCATAGTGTCTAGGGATATGTAGGCTAGGTGGATTGGGCATGGGAAATGCAGGGTTACAGAGATAGGGTGGGTGACTGGATATAGGTGGGATGCTCTTCAGAGGGTAAGTATGGACTGGATGGGTCGAATGGCCTGCATCCACACTGTAGGGATTCTATGTTCTTATGTTCTTATTCTGATTTCATGTTGTTTCGACTGCATTTTCTGTTTCCATGTGTTCATATTTTGACTGCAAATTCTCTTTCTGAATACATCAATGTGTTCTGTTTCTCTCTTTATATTCTCATTCTGACTGTGTGTTATCTTTTTGTCTGCATGGTGTTCTTCTGATTTACATATTGAACGTTCTCCTGCTTACTGCATGTTCTCTGTCTGACTATTTAAAAGTGTCCTCTTTCTGTCATGGTGTTCTCATCCTGACTCTGCGTTCTCTTTGTTTTCTACATTTTATGTTTTCTCTCAGTGACAGCATGTACTCCTTATGAATGTGTTTATGCACGTTCTCTTTCTGAACACATTTCACATTCTTTTTGCTTGCTGTCATTCTGACAGAGAGTGCCCTTTCTGGCTGTGTTCCATTTCTGACTGCATGTTCTCCCATTGAATGCCTGTTTTCCTTTTGACTTTGCATTGACCTTTGGATTGTTCTAATACATATTGTATCTTTACGTTCTGCCTGCTTGTTCTGGCTGCCTATTCTCATCATGATGGCATTTTCTCTTTCTGATTGTGGTTCTCCGAAAATGTGTTCCATTTTTGCCTGCAAGTTCCCTTTTGGACAAAATATTTGCTTTCTGCCTGTCTGTTGGTCTTCTCTTTTTGACTGCATGCGTGCATGCTCTCTATTTGACTGCCTGTTCTCATGGTGACTGAATGTTTTTCTTCTAACTGTTCTCTCTTTCTGACTGCATGTTCTCTTTCTGTCTGCATGTTGTCTTCCTGATTGCGTGTTGCATGTCCAACCTAGTGTTGCCTTTCTCATTTTTTAATGGCGTGTTCTATTTTTGACTGTGTTTGCTTTCTGACTACATGATCTCTTTCCAACTGCACATTCTGTTTCTGACTGTGCATATTCTTTCTGTCTCTGTTCTCTCATTTGATTATGTTGTCTTTTCCTGTCTGCAGGTTCTCTCTCTCCAAGAGCGTGTTTTTCCATTCTGACTGTATGTTCCCTTTTGATCCCTATGTTGCTGCATCACTGAGTCTTCTCGTTGAGACTGCCTGTTCTCTTTTTGATTTTATGTTGTTCTTCCAACTCCATGTTATTTTTATGAATGCATGTTCTCTTTCTATGTGTTCCTTTTCTGACTGTGCATTCTTTTTCTAACTGCATCTGCATGCTTGCTTTCAGTTCGTGCTTTCATTTTCTATCTGTATGTTCTTTTTCTGTCTGCCTTTTTTCCTTATCTGCGTATTCTTGTTCTGACTGCATGTTCTTTTTGTCTGTACACTTGCCTTCTGTTTGCAAGTTGCCTTCCTTACTGTGTGTTCTCTGTCTGACTGTCCTTGAGTGTCCTTTTTCTGATGTCGTTTTTACATCCTGATTGTGTGTTCTCTATTTTCTGTATTTTTCTGTATTTTCTTATTGATTGCATGTTATCTTTCAGAATATGTGTTCTCATCTGAAATGTGTGTTGTTATTCTGAATGTGTGTTGTTATTCTGACTGCTTGTTTTCTTTGTGAATGCATGTTCTCTTTCTGTGTGCAGCTTCTTTTCCTGTCAATGTTCTCTTCCCGACTGTGTTCTTATTTTGACAGTCTTTCTTTTCTGATGGCATGTTCCCATTCTGATGGTGTGTTCTTAATTTATGGCATGTCCTCATTCTGAGCTCATATTCTGTTCCTAACTGTGTGTTCTCTAACTGATAGCATGTTTCTTTTAAAATAGTTGCTATCATTCTGACTGCATACGTGTGTTTTTTACTGCTTGCTATGAGCATGTTCCCTTTCTAACTGCGTGACTACATGTCCTATGTCTGACCTCATGTTTGCATTCTGACTGAGCGTTGCATTTCTTAATGTTCACATTTTGATGGTGTGTTCTCCTTTCTGTGCTCTCATTCTGAATGATTGTTCTCTTTCTGACTGTTTTTCCTTTCTGACAGAGTGGTCTGTTTCTGACAGAATGTTCCCTTTCTGACGGTATTTCCTTCCTGTTTATTAATTTTCTGACTGTGTTCTCATGCAGATTGTATGTTCCCACTTTGGTTGCATGTTATCATTCTGACTGCGTCTTCTTAGTTTGATGGAGTGCTTCCTCCCTAACTCAGTGTTCTCTTTCAGACTGCCATTCCAATTTTGAGTTTATGTGGCTTTTGGACCATGTTCTGTGCTCTTACTGACAGAGTGTTCCCTTCCTGGCTGTAGTTCTCATTTTGACAGCATGTTTTCATTCCGACTTAGTATTCTCTGTTAAAATGTGTGTTATCATTCTGGCTGCACATGTGCATGTTTTTCTGCTTACTACATTTGTGCATGTTCCCTTTTTAACTGTATGTTCTCTTTCTGATTGTGGTTCACTTTATGACTGAGTGTTCCCTTTTTGACTGTATGTATGCATGTTCTCTTTTTCATTGCCTGTTGACTTTCTGACTGCATCTTCTTATTCTGATCATGTGTTTTCATCCCCATTCAATGTTTTCTTTCTGACTGCGTGTTCTCTTTCTGCCTGCCTGTCAACTTCTGACTGCATGTTCTCATTCTGATGGAATGTTCTCTTTCTGACCTTGTGTTCTCTTTTAAACAGAATGTTATCATTCTGACTGCATATGTGTGTGTTTTACTGCTTACTACATTTTGCATGTTCCATTTCTCCCTGCATGTTCCCTTTCTTTCCAACTGTGTGTCTTCATGTTCTCTTTTTAACTGCTTGTTAACTTTCTGACTGCGTGTTCTCCCTCTGACCATGTGTCCTGTCTCTCCTCTATCCATCTTCGGTTTGCCTCCCCCTCTCTCCCTATTTATTTCAAAATCCTGACCCATTCCCTTTTTCTGATGAAGCGTCTAGGCCCGAAATGTCAGCTTTTGTGCTCCTAAGACGCTACCTGGCCTGCTGTGTTCATCCAGCTCCACACTTTGTTATCTCAGATTCTCCAGCATGTGCAATTCCCATTACCTCTGTGTTCTTTCCTTGACTGTGTTCACTTTTTGACTGTGTTTAATTTTTGACTGTGTGTCTTTTTCTGACTATATGTTGTCTTCCTGACTATGTGTTTTCTATCTGATTTCACTTCTGCATATTGTCTTTCTGTTGGCGTGTCTGTTTCTGAGTGTGGTTTCTATGCCTAACTGTGTGTTTGCAATCTGACCATGTGTCGCTATTCTGAGTGATCGCTTTTTGATTGTGTTCCCATTCTGATTTTGTGTTCTTTTGCTGTCTGTATGTTCCATTTCTGACTGTGTTCCAGTTCTGACTGTACATGTGTATGTTCTTTTTTTGACTGCCTGTTCTCATTCTGATTATGTATTCTCATTCTGACGCTGTCTTCCTTTTCTGATTGGGTATGAATATGAATGATTTTATTGTCACATGTCTTGTACAAAAAGAATACAATAAAATATAATGGAAAGCTTTCATTTGTCACCACGATTCTGTGCCATTTTAACTGGGTAATCCCTATCTGATGGACTGTTCCCTTTCTAACTACATATCCTCTTACTGATTGCCAGTTTCCATTCTGACTATGTGTTCCCTTTTTGACTGCTTATATGCATTTTCTCTGTTTGACAGCATGTTCTGTCTCTGACAGTGTGTTCTTTCTCTTGGCTGTATGTTCTCCTTCTGACTGTGTTCTCTTCTGGACTATGTTCTCCCCCTGACTGGTTCATTGTGTTCTCATTCTAATGGCGCATTCCCTTTCTGACAGACTGTTCCCTTTATAACTGTGCGTTCTCTTACTGACTGGCTGTTCACATTTTGACTTTGTGTTAGCTTTTGTGTATAACCTTATGTGTTTTCATTCTGTCTGTGTGTTCACATTCTGACTGTATGTGCCCTTTCTGACAGAGTGTTCTCTTTCTGATCTTGTTGTCTCTTTTAAACCGAATGTTATAAATCCAACTGCATACGTACATGTTTTACTGCTTACTATGTTTGCGCATGTTCCCTTTCTAACGGCGTGTTCTGTTACTGACTGCCTGTTCACTTTCTGACTGTGTGTACCATTTTTGACTGCATATTAACCTTTAGACTGCATGTGTTCTCATTCTGGTTGCATGTTCCTTTCTTACAGATTGTTTCTTTTTTAACGGACTGTTCACTTTTTCTTGTTGTTTTTGTTGAGAGTTGAGTGTTTTAAAATGTATGTTGCTCATCTGACTGCATATGTGCATATTTTACTGCCTACTACATTTATGCTTGTTCCCTTTCTAAATTGAATGTTCTCTTACTGCCTGATCCCTTTTTGACTTTGAGTTAGCTTTTAGACTGGACTAGTGCGTATTATCTTGCATGTTTTCTGTCTGCTGTGTATTGATGTGGACAGCAGTGATGTGACCCTTTGATCTTTTACTTATAAATTCTGTGTCTTATACTACCCCTCTCACTAACACCTGAAGAAGAAGTAAGACTTCAAAAGCTTGCGTTTACAAATAAACCTGTTGGCCTACAACCTGCTGTCTTGTGATTTCTGTGTACTAACATTCTGATGGCCTGTTCCGATGACATTTTTCTTCATGATTGCAGTTGTCATTGTTCTGTTGTTCTGTTTGTTCTGTTTTTGCCTGCGTGTTCCCTTTCTCACTGCGTGTTCCCTTTCTCACTGCGTGTTCCCTTTCTGACTGCGTGTTCCCTTTCTGACTGCGTGTTCCCTTTCTGACTGCGTGTTCCCTTTCTGACTGCGTGTTCCCTTTCTGACTGCGTGTTCCCTTTCTGACTGCGTGTTCCCTTTCTGACTGCGTGTTCCCTTTCTCACTGCGTTGTTCTTTTTCTGACTTATATGTGCTTTCCTTGCTGCATGTTACATCTTTGATTGCATATATGGTTGTCCTCTTTCTGACTGCATGTTGTCTTTCTCACGATGATTTCCGTTTCTGACTGTGTGTTCTGTGTCAGACCACATGTTCACATTCTGATCAAGTGTCTCTTTCCTGACTGTTCACTTTTAGACGGCATATTCTGTTTTTGTCTGTGTGTTCTCTTTCTGACTCTGTGTTCTCTTTCTGACTGTGTGTTCTCTTTCTGACTGTGTGTTCTCTCTTTCTGACTGTGTGTTCTCTTTCTGACTGTGTGTTCTCTTTCTGACTGTGTGTTCTCTTTCTAACTGTGTGTTCTCTTTCTGTCTGTGTGTTCTCTTTCTGACTGTGTGTTCTCTTTCTGACTGTGTGTTCTCTTTCTGTCTGTGTGTTCTCTTTCTGACTGTGTGTTCTCTTTCTGACTGTGTGTTCTCTTTCTAACTGTGTGTTCTCTTTCTGTCTGTGTGTTCTCTTTCTGACTGTGTGTTCTCTTTCTGACTGTGTGTTCTCTTTCTGTCTGTGTGTTCTCTTTCTGTCTGTGTGTTCTCTTTCTGACTGTGTGTTCTCTTTCTGACTGTGTGTTCACTTTCTAACTGTGTGTTTTCTTTCTGTCTGTGTGTTCTCTTTCTGACTGTGTGTTTACCCATTCCTTTTCTGCTTGCATATTTTCTTTCCAGCTGCATCTGCGTGTTCTCATTCTGACTGCATTTTCCCTTTATGTCTATATATTATCCTTGTGATTGTGTGCTGTTTTCCTTACTGCATGTTCTCTGTCTGACTGTGTTTGAACGTATCTTCTTTCTGATGTTGTGTTCATGTCCTGATTGTGTGTTCCCTGTTCTTTACTGACTGCATGTTCTCCTTCTGAATGTGTTTGAATGTGTTGTTTTTCTGAACAGGTGTTTTCA
The DNA here is from genome assembly GCF_030684315.1 of Stegostoma tigrinum. Lineage (NCBI taxonomy): Eukaryota > Metazoa > Chordata > Chondrichthyes > Orectolobiformes > Stegostomatidae > Stegostoma > Stegostoma tigrinum. The sequence continues at coordinate 4,629,241 of NC_081391.1, forward strand.
TTCTGATTTTGTGTTCTCGTTAATGAGTTTGTCTTCTTGTTCTGATTATGTGTTCTCATCTGAATGCGTGTTCTCATCTCAGTTCTGATGGTGTGTTGTCTTTATGAATGTGTGTTATCTTTCTCTATGAGGATTTGTTTCTTGTTTGTGCGTTGTCCTGACTGCATGTCCTCATTCTGACGGTGTGTTGTCTTTCTGACTTGTGTTATTGTTCTGGCTTCATTTCTGTGTGATATTTTTCTGACTGTGTGTTCTCTTTCTGATTACATGATCACTTCTGATTCTGCATTCTCGTTCGTTAAAATCTCTGTAATCATTCTGATTGCATACATGCATGTTTTTTGTTTACTGCATTTGTACACGTTCCCTTTCTAACTGAGTGCTTTCTTTTCTGACTACCAGTTCCCATTTGGCTTTGTGTTGGCTTTTGGACCTTGCTAGTGTGCAATATCTTGTGAGTTTTCTTTCATCCTGCCCTTTCACATTCTGACTGTCTGTTCTCATTGTGACATTTTCTGACTGAGATTATCATTCCAAATTCGCGTTCTATTTTTGCCTGCCTGTTCCCTTTCTGACTGAATTTTCCCTTTCTGACTATGTGCTCTGTTTATGACTGTATGTTCCCTTTTTGACTGCATTTGTGCATGTTCTGTTTTTGATGCCTGTTAACTTTCTGACTGCGTGTTCTCCTTTTGATAGCTTGTTCATTTTCTGACTACATAATCACTTTTTGACTGCATGTTTTCTTTTTGGCTGCATTATGTGCTTTTTTGATTCTGACTCTGAGTTCTCATTTTGATTGTGCGCTCTTTATCTGACTGCATGTTCACTTTTTGAATGCATGTTCCCTTTTGATTGCATATGTTCATGTTCTCTATTTGACTTTCTGCTCTCTTTATGACCATGTGTTCTCTCTCTGACTGTTCCCTCCCCCCGACTACGAGTTGTCTTCCTGACTGTATGTTATCACTGACTGCATTTGTGCATGTTATCTTTCTGACAGTGTATTCTCATTCTCACAGCATGTTCTCTTTCTGACCCAGTGTTCTCTTTTGAAATGTAAGTTATCATTTCTGACTGCATAAGTACATGCCTATTGCTTGCTACGTTTGTGCATGTTCACTTTCTAATTGCGTGACTGCATGTTCTGTGTATGACAGTGTGTTCACAATCTGACCAAGTGTGGCCTTTCTGACTGTTCACTTTTTGACAGCGTGTTCTGTTTTTGACTGTATGTTCTGTCTTTTCAGCTGCGTGTTTTCCCTTTCTGACAGTATGTTTTGTCTTGGACTGCATGTTCCCTTTCTGACTGCAGCTATTTTTTGTGACTGTGTATTCTAATTGTGCGTGCCTGTTCTCTTTCTGAATTCAATATTAGCAGTCCACTTGCATGTTACTTTTGTGAATGAGTGTCCTCTTTCTACTTAAGATAACAAAGTGTGGAGCTGGATGAACACAGCAGTCCAAGCAGCATTTTAGGAGCACAAAAGCTGACGTTTTGGGCCTAGACCCTTCATCAGAAAAGGGGAATGGGGAGAGGATTCTGAAATAAATAGGGAGAGAGGGGGAGGCAGACCAAAGATGGATAGAGGAGATAGTTGGAGAGGAGAGTATGGGTGGGGAGGTAGGGAGGGGATAGGTCAGTTCAGGGAGGACGGACAGGTCAAGGGGGCGGGATGAGGTTAGTAGGTGCAAAATGAAGGTGCGGCTTGAGGTGGGAGGAGGGGATAGTTGAGAGGAAGAACAGGTTAGGGAGGCAGGGACGAGCTGGGCTGGTTTTGGGATGCAGTCAGGGGAGGGGAGATTTTGAAGCTTGTGAAATCCACATTGATACCATTGGGCTGCAGGGTTCCCAGGCGGAATATGGGAGGGGTACTTAAAATGGTTCGCGACTGGGAGGTGCATTTGTTTATTGCAAACCAAGTGTAGGTGTTCTGCAAAGCAGTCCCCAAGCCTGTGCTTGATTTTCCCAATGTAGAGGAAGCCACAATGGGTACAGCGGATGCAGTATACCATATTGGCGGATTTAAATTGAATGTTATCATTTCTGACTGCATGCGTGTGTGTGTTTTACTGCTTACTACATTTTGCATGTTCCATTTCTCCCTGCATGTTCCCTTTCTTTCCGACTGTGTGTCTTCATGTTCTCTTTTTAACTGCTTGTTAACTTTCTGACTGCATGTTCTCTCTCTGACCATGTGACCTGTATCTCCTCTATCCATCTTTGGTCCGCCTCCCCCTCTCTCCCTATTTATTTCAGAATCCTGTCCCCATCCCCCTTTTCTGATGAAGGGTCTAGTCCTGAAACATCTGCTTTTGTGCTCCTAAGATGCTGCTTGGCCTGCTGTGCTCATCCAGCTCCACACCTTGTTATCTCAGATTCTCCGGCATCTGCAGTTCCCATTATCTCCTCTTTCTACTTGTTCCTTTACTATCCAACTGCAGCTGCGTGTTCGCTTTGTGTCTATGTTCTCATTTTCTACCAACATGTTCCTTTTCTGTTGGTGTTTTCTTTTTCTATCTGCATATTCTCATTCTGATTTTGTGTTCTCTTTCTGCCCGCATGTTCTCCTTCTGATTGCATGTTGCTTACCTTTCTGCATGTTCTCTGGTTGACTGTGAGCATGTCCTCTTTCTAACATTGTGTTCACATCCTAATTGAATGTTCTCTGTTTACTGCGTGTTTGTGTGTTCTCTTACTGATTGCATGTTTTCCTTTTAAATCCATTTGTACGTGTTATCTTTCTGAATGTGTAATCTTATTCTAGTTACCTGTTCTTGTTCTGGTGATTTCATGTTCTTATTCTGATTGTGTGGTCTAGTTCTGATTGCATGTTCTTGTCTGATTAGGTGTTGTCATTCTGAATGCATACCGTTGTTCTGTTTGCATGTTGCTTTTCTGATTGCATGTTTTCTTTCTGAATGCTTTCTCCTTCTATGTGCATGTTTGTTTTCTGTCTGTGTGTTCTACTGACTGCATGTGAACATCTTGACTGTGTTCCCATTTTAACAGCGTGTTCCGGTTCTCAAAGCATATTCTCAATCTGATGGCGTGTTCTCATTCTGACAGTGTGTTCTCTCTCAGGCTGCATGTCGTATTCTTGACTGCATGTTGCATTTCTGACTCATATTATTCTTATGACTTCATTTCTGCATGATCTCCTTCTGACTGCATGTTCTCTTTCTCACTGTGTGATCTCCTTCTGATTGTGTCATTACTTTCTGATTGCATTTTCAGTCATGTTCTTTATCTGACTGCATGTTCTCATTCTGACTGTGTGTCCTGATTCTGACTGACTCTTTCCCTTTCTGACTGAGTGTTCTGTTTCTCACAATATTTGCACTTTCTGATGCTGAGTTCTGTTTCTGACATTATGTTCGCATCCTGATTGTATGTTCTCTGTTTCCTTTGCTTTTGTGTGTTCTCTTCTAAATGTGTTTGTGCATGTTATCTTTCTGAATATATGTTCTCATTCTGGTTCTGTGTTCTTTTTGTGATTTTGTGTGTTCATTCTGATTGTTCCGAATGTGTGTTCTCATGTGATTATGTGTTCTTCTCTGAATGTGTGTTGTCGTTCTGAATGCGTATTGTTCTGAATGTGAGTTGTCTTTCTAACTGTGTGTTTCTTTTGTAAATGCATGCTCTCTTTCTGTGTGCACATTTGTTTCCTGTCTCTGTGCTGTCGTGACTGCATGTTCTCATTCTGATGGCCTGTTCCTATTCTGATGGCTTGTTCTCTTCCTGATCACTGTTGTCTTCCTGACTAATGTTATTCTTCTGACTTTATTTGTCCGTGGTATTTTTCAGATGTGCGTTTTCCTCCTGACTGCATGTTCTTTTCCTGATTGCATGTTCCCATCCTGACTGCAAGTTATCATTCTGATGGTGTGTTCTCTTCCTGACTGCCTGTTACCGTCCTGATTGCATGTCCCATTCTGAATTCATTTGTGCATGATATCTTTCTGACTGCATGTCTTGTTGTTGACTGTGTTCTCATTGTACCTGTCTGTTCTCATTTGGATTTTGTGTTGCCATTCTGACTACGTTATTCTTGTGAATGCATGTTCTCTTTGTGTGTGTTCCATTTCTAACTACACATTCTCTTTCCAACTGCACATGCGTGTTAATTTTCTGTCTGCGCTGGCATTTTTTGACAGCGTGTTCACGTTCTGACTATGTGTTCTCATTTTGTCTGTATGTTCTCCTCTGATTGCATGTTGCCTTCCTTACTGTAAGTCCCATGTCTAACTGTGTTTGAGCATGTTGTCTTTCTGACATGGCATTTGCATCCTGATAGGGTGTTCTCTGATTACTGCAATTTTTACTCTGTACTTAGTGACTGCATGAGTATTTTTGTGTGAGTTATCTTTCTGAATGCGTACTCTAACTCTAATTACATGTCCTCATTCTGATTGACTGTTTTCATTGTGATTTTGTGTTGTGATTTTGTGTTCTGGTCTGAATGCATACTGTCATTCCGAATGTGGGTTCTTTTTCTGACTGCACATTTTCTTGGTGAATGCGTGTTCTCGTTCCGTGTGTGTGTTTGTTTTCTATGTGTGTGATCTGCTGACTGCTTGTTCTCTTCCTGGCTGCTTCTTCTCATTTTGATGGGGGCAATCAAAATGATTGTGAGTTATCTATCTGATTGCGTGTTCCTTTTCTGACTGTGTATGAGCATGTTCTCTTTTTTCTTTTCTCTTTCTGATTGTGTGTCTTGTTTCTAATTGTGTGTTCTGTATCTGACTGTGTTGTCATTCACACTACATTTATGTGTGTTATCTTTCAGTATCTTCTGTTTCTACCGCGGGTTCACTTTCTGATGGAGTGGTGCCTTTCTGATTGTTCTCCTTATGTGACTGTGATCTCTTTTTGACTATGTGAACTCCTTCTGATTGAGGCTTTTTTCTGACTAAACATTCTCTTTTTCTGATCTGTATTCTGTTTCTGATTTGTGGCTTCTCTCGTTGGTCTGCATTCTCTCTTTCTGTCTGCATATTCTCTCTTTCCAACTGTTTTCTCATTCTGACTTAATGTTCTCTTTCAGACTGCATGTTCTCTTTAGGATTGCATGATCTCATTTTGACTGCGGGCTCTTGTTCTGAATGTGTTCTCGTTCTGAGTGTGGTCTCTTTCTGTCAGCGTTTACTGATTCTAACTGCATGTTTCATCCTAACTGTGTGTCCTCTGTCTGATGGAGTGCTCTCTTTCTAATAGCGTGTGCTGTTTCTACCGGATATTATCACCCTTGCAACTTGTACAGTTGTGGAACTGTGTGTGGTCTTCTGGACTGTATATTCTTTTTCTGTATGTGTGGTAACTCCATGCCCACATGTTCACTTGCTAACGGCGTGTATGCCTGTTTGCTTTCCATATGTGTGTTCTGTTTCTGTCTGCATGTTCTCATTCTAACTGCGCATGTTCTCAATCTGGTGGTGTGTTCATATTTTGACTGTGCCCTTTTTCTGACTGTGTTCTCTTTCTGACTGTATGTTCTCTTTCTTCCAGCATGTACACTTTCAGATCAATCACAGTCTTTCTGATTGCACTTTCGCATTTCACTTTCCAACTATATATGCACTTATTCTCTTTTAGTTTGTTTTAACTTGTGCTTTTGTTTTTCTCTTTCTGATTATCTGTTTTCTTTTTGACTGCCTTTTCTTTTTGACTGTTCTCATTGTGACTGCCTATTCTCACTCTGTCTTTCTGACAATGTGTTCTTTTTCAGTCATTGTGTTCTTTATCTGCCAGTGTGTTCACTTTTGCACTGTGTATGATCTTTCTGATAGCGTGTTCCCCTTCTGTCTGCATGTTTCCTTTCTAATTGTGTATTATTTTTCTCTTTGCATGTCCTCATTCTACTTTTATTTTCTCTTTCTGACGATGCATTTTCTTTCTGACTGACTGTGTGGGTGTTTCCTTTCTGACTACTTATGCTCTTGTTCTCTCTTTAACAGATTTACTTTCTGCCTGCGCTTTTGTGTGTTCTTTTTCTAACCATCTGTTTTTGTGCAGACTGTCTGTTCTCCTTCTCTGTGTGTGTCAGCTCTGTGACTGTGTGTTCTCTTTCTAAGCGCATGTATGTTTGTTCACTTTCTGACTGTGTGTTCTCTAGCTGCTTCACTGTTGTGTTCCTGACAGTGTTTATGTGTGCTCTCTTTCTGCATGTTCTCTTTCTGGGCCTGTTTGCAGCTGTGCTCTTTTTGACTGATTTACTTTCTGTCTACACTTTTGTGTGTTCTTTTTCTAACCTCTGTTTTCATTCAGACTATCTCCTCTCTTTCTGACTGTGCATTTTTTTGCCAGTGTGCTCACTTTTGAACTATACATGGTCTTTCAGGCTGCCTGTTCTCTTTCTGTGTGCATGTTGTCTCCATGGCTGCATGTTCTCTTGCTTAGTGCATGTATGACTGTTCTCTTTCTGACTGCGTTTTCATTCTGACTGCGTGTTCCCTTCTGACTGCATGTTCTCTTACTTGCGGCTTGTTCTGTTTTTAAGTGTATGTATCATTTTGACTGCATATTTTTACTGCTTTCTATATTTGTGTGTGCTCCCTTTGTAACTGAGTGTTGTGTTCTGGACTGCCTGTTCCCTTTTTTGACTTTGTGTACGCTTTGGACTGCACTAGTGCATTATCTTGCATGTTTTGTTTCTCTCTGCATATTCACAGCCTGACTGCCTGCTCACATTGTGATGGCATTTTCTTTTTTTTGATTGAGACTGTCATTCCAAATACCTGTCTGTATTTTGCCTGTGTGTTCCATTTCTGACTGCATCTTCCCTTTCTAACTGTATGTTCTATTTCAACTGGAATATCATTCTGGCCGCGTGTTCTGTTTTGACTGCATGTTAATTTTGTGAAAGTGTGTTCTCTCTGTGACAGCATGTTCTCTTTCTGTCCAAGTACTCTTTTTCTGACTGCACATTCTCTTTCTGACTGTTTCTGTGTATTTGGTTTCTGATTATGCATTCTCTTTCATCTCCGTGTTCTGTTTTTGATTGTACTTTCCTTCTCTAGCTACATATTCTTTTTCTGTCACTTTGTTCTCTTTCTATCTGCGTGTTCTCCTTGAATCTACACGTTCTCATTGTAACTATATGGTCTCAATCTGATTGTGTTCTCCTTCTCTCTGTGTTTGCATTCCAACTGTGGTGTCTCATTTGTACTCGAGGCTCTCTTTCAGACAGCATATTGTTGTTCTGACTGAATGTTATTTTTATGAATGATGAACTGCCTGTTCTCTTTCTGACTGTGTGTTCACTTTCCTCGCTGAATGTTCTCATTCTGATGGGATGTGTCATTCTGGCTGCAAGTTCTGTTTCTGATTACATGTTATTTTTGTGAATGTGTGATCTGCCTGTGACAGCGTGTACCCTTTCTGTCTGTGTGATCTTTTAGTGACTGCATGTTCTCCTTTTGAGTGTGTGTTGTCCTTCTGTTTGCTTGTTCTCATCATGGCTGCACGTTTACATTCTGACTATATGTTCACAATCTGACTGAGTTATTTTTCTAACTGTATGCGTGCTTTCTGACTGCGTTCATTTTCTCACTGTGCTGACATTCTGATGTGTTTTTTTTGTGATCCTGTGTTCTCTTTGTGACTATGTGTTCTCTTTCTGTTTACATATTCTATAATTGCACATTCTCTTTCTAACTGTGTTTATTACTTTTCTGACTGCATGAGCCCATTCTTTTTCCGTCTTCTTCTGACAGTGGGTTCTGTTTCTGACTGTGTGCACGCACTGTCTGTGTTTTCTCTATGTCTATCTCTGTCCTATCTCTGTCTGCATATTCTCTTTCTGACTGTGATCTCTGCCTATCAGTGTGATCTGTTACTGACTGTATGTTCTTTTGTCGACTCCATCATCTCTTTCTGGTTGTGTGTTCTAACTGTGTGTTCTCTTTCTGGCTGTGCTTTCTTTCTGATTATCTTTGTATGTGTTCTCTTTATGACTATATTACTTTCTGTCTGTGCTTTTGTGTGTTCTCTTTCTGACTGTCTTTTTCTGATACTGTGGTCTTTTTCTGTCTGTGTGTTCACTTTTACACTGTATGGTCTTTCAGACTGTGTATTCTTTTTCTCAGTGCATGTTGCCCCTCATGACTGTGTGCTGTCTAGCTGCTAAAGTATTGTTTTTCTGACTGGGCTTATGTGTGTTCTCTTTCTGTTTGCATGTTCTGTGTCTGCCTGCGTGTTTTTGTTGATGCATGTTCATTTTCTAACCAAATCTTCTCATTCTGACTGCATGTTCTCTTTTCAAATGAATACTGTTCCTGTTTTCTCTTTGCGTGTTTTCTATCTGCTTGTATTCTTTTTCTGAAAGTGTGTTCTCTTTCGGAAAGTGTATTCTCATTCTGACAGTGTGTTCTCATCCTGACCGCATGTTTTCATTCAGACAATGTATTCTCAATCCGATACATGTTCTGTTTCTGACTGTATGTTATTTTTGTGAATCTCTTTATGACTCAGTGTTCTCCTTCTGATTGCGTGCTCTTTTTCTAACGGTGTGCTCGCTTTCTGGCTGTATATTCCCTCTCTGATTGTATGTTTGCATTCTGACTGTGGTGTGGCATTCTGACTCCATGTTCTCTTTCTGACTAAATGTTATTTTTGTGAATGTGTGGTTTCTTGGCCACTGTGTGTTCTCTTTGTAATTGCAATTGCATGTTCTCTTTCTGCTTGTGTGTTCTCTTTCTGCTTGTGTGTTCTCTTTCTGCCAGCATGTCCTCCTTCTGCCAGCATGTCCTCCTTCTGTGTTTATGTAGTCTCTGTGACTGTGTCTTCTCTTGTGAACCTCATGTGTGCCTGTGCTCTTTCAGATTGTGTAGTCTCCAACTGCTTCTGTGATATTTTTCTGACTCAGTTTAGGTGTGTTCTCTTTCTAACTGCACATATTCACTTTCATCTGCATGTTCCCTTTTTGACTGCATGTCCTTTCTCTGACTACTTATTTCGGTCGTGTGTTCTCCTTCTGTCTGTGTTTTCTCTTTCTGAAACTGTGTGTTCTCATTCTGACTATGTGTTTGCTTTCTCTCTGTTGTCCCTTTCTGCATTTTCTCTTTCTGTGCGTTTTCTTTCTGACAGTGTGTTTTGAAACTTTCTGACAGCATATTCTGTAACTGCTTCACTGTTATTGTTCAGACTTTGTTTATGCTGTTCTCTTTCTGATGTTGTGTTACCTCTCTGACTGTGTTCTCCTTCTGACTGCATGTTGCTGTTCTGATTGCATGTTATTTTTGTGAATATGTATTTTCTCTTTGACAATGTGTTCTCTTTCAATCAACATGTTCTTTTCCCAACTGTACCATCTCGTCATGACTGTTTCTGTGTGTCCTTTTGCACTTGATCTCTTTCTAACTGTGCTTTTGCATGTTCTCTTTCTGATGGTGCATTCTCTTTCTACTACATGTTCCTTTTTAAACTGCATGTTCTCATCCTAACTGCGTGTCCTCAATCTAACAGTGTGTTCTCTTTCTGATGGCGTCTTCTCTTTCCGATTGCGTGGTCTCTTTTTGATTACAAGTTCACCTTCATGAGCATGTTTGGTTTTCTCCCACGATAAGACATTCCACTCCCGCACATCCCAGATGTCCAAGTTCTTTAAGGACCGCAACTTTCCCCCCACAGTGATCGAGAACGCCCTTGACCGCGCCTCCCGTATTTCCCACAACACATCCCTCACACCTCGCCCCCGCCACAACCACCCAAAGAGGATCCCCCTCGTTCTCACACACCACCCTACCAACCTCCGGATACAACACATCATCCTCCGACACTTCCGCCATTTACAATCCGACCCCACCACCCAAGACATTTTTCCATCCCCTCCCCTGTCTGCTTTCCGGAGAGACCACTCTCTCCGTGACTCCCTCGTTCGCTCCACACTGCCCTCCAACCCCACCACACCCGGCACCTTCCCCTGCAACCGCAGGAAATGCTATACTTGCCCCCACACCTCCTCCCTCACTCCTATCCCAGGCCCCAAGATGACATTCCATATTAAGCAGAGGTTCACCTGCACATCTGCCAATGTGGTATACTGCATCCACTGTACCCGGTGTGGCTTCCTCTACATTGGGGAAACCAAGCGGAGGCTTGGGGACCGCTTTGCAGAACACCTCCGCTCAGTTCGCAACAAACAACTGCACCTCCCAGTCGCAAACCATTTCCACTCCCTCTCCCATTTTCTTGATGACATGTCCATCATGGGCCACCTGCACTGCCACAATGATGCCACCCGAAGGTTGCAGGAACAGCAACTCATATTCCGCCTGGGAACCCTGCAGCCATATGGTATCAATGTGGACTTCACCAGTTTCAAAATCTCCCCTTCCCCTACTGCATCCATAAACCAGCCCAGTTCGTCCCCTCCCCCCACTGCACCACACAACTAGCCCAGCTCTTCCCCCCCACCCACTGCATCCCAAAACCAGTCCAACCTGTCTCTGCCTCCCTAACCGGTTCTTCCTCTCACCCATCCCTTCCTCCCACCCCAAGCCGCACCCCCATCTACCTACTAACCTCATCCCACCTCCTTGACCTGTCCGTCTTCCCTGGACTGACCTATCCCCTCCCTACCTCCCCACCTATACTGTCTCTACCTATCTTCTTTACTCTCCATCTTCGGTCCGCCTCCCCCTCTCTCCCTATTTATTCCAGTTCCCTCTCCCCATCCCCCTCTCTGATGAAGGGTCTAGGCCCGAAACGTCAGCTTTTGTGCTCCTGAGATGCTGCTTGGCCTGCTGTGTTCATCCAGCCTCACATTTTATTATCTTGGAATTCTCCAGCATCTGCAGTCCCCATTATCTCTTTGGTTTTGACTGTGTGTTTGCATCTTGTGTGTTCAGATCTTGACTGTGTTTTCACCTTGTTTCTGTGTTCTCCTTCTTACTGTGTGCTCACTTTCAGACAACATGTTCTCTTTTTGACTGTGCTATTTTTGTAAATCTGTATGGTCTTTTGGACTGCGTGTTCTCTTTTTGTGTGCATGTAGACTCTCTGACTGCATCTTCTCTTGCTAACTGCATGTATGCCAGTTCTGTTTCTGACTGCAGGTTCTTGACCTGCATCAGTGATATTTTCCTGGCTCTGTTTATGCATATTCTCTTTCTGACTGTGCATTCTCTTTTGCCTGCATGTTCCCTTTTTGATTGCATGTTCCTTCTCTGACTACTACTTCTCTTTCTGTCTGCGTGTTCTTCTCTGTCAGTGTGTTCTCATTGTGACTGTTTTTTTCATTCTGACCTCGCATTCTCATCCTGACCTCATGTTCTCATTTTGACTATGTGTTCTCTTTCTGATTCTAAATTCTGCTTCTGACTATGTGTTTTGTTTCCCTCTATGCTGTCTCTTTGTATTTTCTGTTTCTGAAAGTGTGTGCAGCTTCTGACTGCTTCAACTCTAACTACTTCAGTGTTATTTTTCAGACTGTATCATATTTTCTTTCTGATTGCATATTCTCTTCCTGACAATGAGTTCTGATTCTGACTGTGTTCATTCTATGTTCTCTCTCTGTTTGTCTGTTCGTTGTTTGTGTATCCTGTTTGTTTCTGCATGTTCTTATTCTGACCATGTATGCACTTTCTGACTGTTCTCTTTCTGACTGTCTTGTTCTCTTTCTGACTATCTGTGCTCTGTCAGAGCTGCATGTTATCTTCCTGATGGCATATTCTGTTTCAAAATTAATGTTATCATTCTCACTGCATATGTGCAAATTTTACTGCTGACTATGTTTGTGTGTGATCCCTTTCTAACTGAGTGTTCTTTTTCCAGCAGGCTGTTCCCTTTTTGATCTTGTGTTGGTGTTTAGATTTTTTTGATTGTTCACTGCCTCTTCTGATTGTGATGACATTTTCTCTTTCTGTCTGACGTTGTCATTCCAAAAGAGTGTTCTGTTTGCCTGTATGTTCTCTTTTACACGTTGTATTCACTTTCTGGCTATATGTTCCATTTCTAACCGCATGTTCTCTTTCTGACTCTGTTCTACTGTGGGGTGTCATTCTGGCTGTATGTTATGTTTCTGACTACATTTTGATGTTCTGACTGATGGTTATTTTTGAGAATGTGTGTTTTCTCTGTGACAGCATGTTCTCTTTTTGTCTACATATTATTTTTTCTGACTGCGCATTCACTTTCATCTGCATGTTCTCTTTTTGACTGCTTGTTCCTTTTCTCATACATGTTTTCTTTCTATCTACACTTGCTCTTTCAAACTGTATGTTCATGTCATGCCTGCATGTTCATTCTTGGATTGTGTTTAGTCTTTTGACTGCGCATTCTCTTTCAGTGAGAGTGTAGTCTCTGCGCTTGTGTGTTCTCTTGTTAGCTGCATGTATGCTTGTTCTCTTACTGACTGTGGGTTCTCCAGCTGCTTCTGTGTTATTATTCTGACTCTTTATGTGTATTCTCTTTCTGACTGCATTCTCTTTCTAACTGTGCATTCTCTTTCGGACTACAGCTTCTCTTTCTGACTGTGGATTCTCCTTCTGTCTGCATGCTCTCATCCTGACTGTGTGTTCACATTCTGACTGCATGTTTTCCTGTCTGCAAGTTCTCATCCTGGCTGCGTGTTCTCTTTCTGACTGTGTGTTCTCTGTTCTTCTGGCTGCGTGAATCCTTTCTTTCTTTATTTTCTTTATGACTGCGGATTACCTTTCTGGCTACATGTTCTTTCTGATTGAGTATTTTCTTTCTTACTGTTTGTTCTTTATCTGATTAGTCATTATCTCTCTCTAACTTCATGTTCTCTTTCTGACTGCATGTGCCTGTTCATTTTCTGACCACATATTCTCTTCCTGACTGTGTGTTCTTTTTCCATCAGATTGTGTGTGTTTTCTTTGTTACCACATTTTTTTTGTGACTATTGTTTCCTTTCTGACTCCATGTTCCCTTTCTAACTCTGTGTACGTGTTTTCTTTCTGACCAAGCGTTCTCTTTCTGACAGTGTGTTCTCTTCCTATTTGTGTATTCTTTTTCTCATTGCACATTTTCTTTCTAACTATGTGCTGTCCTTCACACTGCGTGTTCACTTTCTGGTTGTGTATTATGTATGTGTAAATTTTCTTTCTGACTGCATGTACATTTTATTGTGATAATTTCTGATTTCACATTATCTGTCTAACTGCATGTTCAGGTTCTGATTGTGTGCTCACTTTCTGACTCTGTGTATGCGTTCTGTGTGTATGTATGTTATTTTTCTGGCTGTGTTTGTGTCTGCTTGTGTGTAAATGTTCTTCTGGGGATTGCATGTGCATACTGTCATTCTGAATGTGAGTGTGTATTCTAAATGGATATCCTCTGTCTGCTTGCATGTATTTAATTGGTCACTGCATGTGTATGTTCTTTTGTGATGGTTTGTGTGCATATTCTATCTCTGACGTTGTGCTGTCTTTCTGACTGAGTGTGTATGCTTTTAACTTCTGACTGTGTTCCCTTTCCAAGTGTATCTGTGTGTCTCTTTCTGACTGCGTGTTCATTTTTTGCCTCTTTCAGTCTGCATATTCCCTGTCTAACCACGCGTTTTCTCTTTCTGACTGTGTTCTCTATCCCACTGCATGTTCGCTTTCTGATGGTATGTTCTCTTTCTGGCTGTGTGTTTTCTTTCTGATTGTGTTTTCTCTTTCTGACTATGTGTCCTGTTTTGTTCTCTTTCTGGCTATGTGTTCCTTCCTGATTGTGTTTTCTCTTTCTGTCTATGTGTCCTCTTTCTGACATCATGTGTGCATCCCTTTCTGAACATGTTTTTCTACTCATTGGGTGTCCTGTATCTGACATATGTTCGCTTTCTGAGTGGATGTCCACTTTCCTCTCGAAATGCATGTTCTGCCTGTCTGTCTGTATTTAATTTCTGATTGCGTGTGCATTTTTTTTGTGACTGTGTGTGTTCATGTTCGATTTCTGATTTTGTGTTCTTTTTCTGATTGAGTGTGTTTTTAATTTCTGACTGTGACCACATGTTCACTTTCTGACTGCCTGTTCTCTTTCTGACTGTGTCTGTTTGTTCTCTTTTGTTACTTTGTGTCTGATTGTCCACTTTCTGTCTGTTTATATACTTGTTTTCTGATTGCATCTGCATGTTCTCTTTCTGATTGTGTTTCTGGTACTTTTCTGATTGCGTGGTTTTTTTCTGACTGCACGTTCTCTTTACTGTATAAACCCTTTTTGACTGCATTTTTTAACTTTTTGATTGTGTGCTATCTTACTGCATGCTTCATTTTGGCTGCCTGTTCTGTTGCCGACTGCTGTGTATGTTCACTTTCTCACTTATGTTCCCTTCTGACTGTGTTTTCTTTCTGATTATGTACTCTTTTTGACTGTGTTTCTGTTCAGTTTGGGAAATGTATAAACATGGAAAGCATGTACTCTTTCTCACTGCATGTTCCCTTTCTGACTGCCTGTTCCCCATTTGATTGCATGTTTCTTTTCTGGTTGGGAATCATAAACATAGTAACTGTGTTCCCTTTCAAAACCTCAGCTCTCTTTCTGACTGAGTGTTTTCTTTCCGACAGTGGCTTCTCTTTCTGACTGTGTGTTGTCTTTCTAACTGTGTTCTCTTGCTGACTGCATGTTTTCTTTTTGATTGTGCTTTCTCTTCCTGACTGTATTCTCTTCCTGACTGTGCAAGCATGTTGTCTTTCCAAACATGTGCTTGCTTTCTGACTGCATGTTGTCTTTCTGGCTGTTTGTCTCCTTTCTGACTACCTGCATGCATGTCCTCTCTCTGACAACATGTTCTCCTTCTGATTGTGTGTCGTATTTTGATTGTGTGTTCCCTTTCTGACTACGTTTGTGTTCTCCTTCTGAACTTGTTCTCCTGTTGACTGAGTTCATATTCTGTTTCTGACAACACGTTCGCTTTCTGATTTCATTTTCCTACATGTGTGTGTTCACTTTCTGACTGGATGTCTGTATGTTTTCTGTCTAACTGCATGTTCTATTCTGACTGCATGTTCTGTGTGTATGCATGTTCTTTTTACTAACTCTGTGTAATATTCTTTATGTGTATGCATGTTCCCTTCTTGAATGTGTGTTCTTTTTCTGAAGGTGTCTGTCTATATTTGAAATGTGTGCCCCTGACTGCATGTGTGTATTTAATTTCTGGCTATGTGCCTTCTTTTGTGTTTGTGCGTGTGCCTGTTCTATCTGTGATTTGGTCCTCTCCTTTCGACTCAGTGTTTCTTTAATTTCTGACTTGTGTGTTTTCTTTCCGAGTGTGCCTGCATGTTCTCTATCCGACTGCGTATTCCCTACTCTGAGTGTATGTTCATGTCTGCATGTGTATTGTCTTTCTGACTGCATGTTCATGTTCTTTTATAATTGCTTGTCTGGGCTTTCTTTTAGAGTACGTATTTTCTTTCTGATTGCATGCTCTCTGTGAATACATACTCAGTTTCTAACTCTTTCTTCTTGTTCTCATTCTAACTGCTTGTCTATATGTTTTTTTTCTGACTTCGTATCTCTTTCTAACTGTGTGTGCACGTTTTCTTTCAGACTGTATGTGTACATGTTTCTGACTGTTCTGTCTGTCTTCATATATGTATTTTGTTTCTGATTGTGTGTGCATGCTCTAGTGTGACTGCTGAATGTATGTTTCCTGTCTGAATACATATTTTCTTTCTCCCTTTATGTGAATTTTCTCTTTCTGACCATGTGTGCATTTCAGACGACAAGTTCTCTGCCTGCATGAGTGTATTTTCTTTCTAACTGTGCGTGCATGTTCTTTTGCGACTGTGTGAATGTTCACTTTCTGACTGTTCCCTTACATTGTATGACTGTTTGCTTTCTAACTGCATGTTCTCTGACAGTCTGCATCTGTGTGTTTTTGTTCTGACTGCATGGCCATGTTTTTTTGTGATTGCATGTGCATGTTTCCTTTCTGACTGTGTTCTCTTTCCAGCTGAATGTTGTCTTTCTTATACTGGATGAGTGTTCTCTTTCAACTGTGCATTCTTTGTCAGTCTGCATGTGTGTATTTTCATTCTGACTGATGTGCAAATTCATATTCCACCTGCATGTTCTGTTTCTGACTGTGTGTTTTTCTCTTTGATTCTATATTTCCTTTTTGGCTGTGTTCATTTTCTGACTGCCTGTTCTCTTTCTGATTGTATGGTCTCTTTCCTAACTGCGTCCCTTCTTTTTGACTGTGTGTATGTTTGTTCCATTTCTGACTTATGTTTTCTCTTTCAGATTACACTTTCTCTTCCTAACTCCCTTGCGTGCTGTCTTTCTGATCGCATGTGTATTCTCTTTCTGACTGTGTGCATGCATGTTCTCTTTCACACTCTATGTCTGCTCTCTTTCTGACTCTGTGTGTGTTTGTGTGTGTCCGTGTCCATGACCGTGTGTCTGTGTGTTAGAAGGTTGAAAGATGGAACACTTTATGGGTTGGTTTTTCCCCAGCTCTTGTTCTACTCCTGATGATCACGGTACCTTGATTTTGATTGGATGAAATGCAGCTGTAGCTATTGACTGAGTTCGAAAGGAAATAGCTGGAACACTAGCAATAATTATCAATTCTTCACCGGCCGCAGGAGAGGTGTCAGAAGACTGGAGGACATGCATATGGTACTGTTATTCAAGTAGTGAGCAAGAGAGAACCATGAAAACTATAGGCCAGTCAGTCTAACCTCGGTTGTAGGGAAACTGTTGGAAGCAATTCTGAGGGATAGAATTGGTCTGCTTATGGAGAACAGGGATTAATCACAGTCGTCAGCAGAGTTTTAAAGGAGGTCACACCTGACTGACTTGAGTGAATTTTCAAAGATAAAGATGACAATGTTGCATTTGATCATGCCTACTTAGAGTTCAGCAAGGTTTTTGATAACCTCCTGCATGGAAGACTGATAGAGAAGGTATGAGCCCTTGGGGTCCAATGAAGTTTACAATTTGGATCCAGAGTTGGCTGAGTGGCAGGAAACGGAGGGTGATCGTCAAGGGGTGTTTGTGACTGGAAGCTATCTCCAGTGGGGTTCTACAGAGCTCAGTGTCCTTGCTGTTTGTGGTACATGTAAATGATTTAGACTTGAATGTAGGAGGATTGATCAGTAAGTTTGTAAATGATATGAAAATTGGTGGGCTGGTAAATAGTGCAGAGATAACTTTATATCACAGAAGGATGTAGATGGATTGATCGATGGCAAATGGAATTCAATCCATATAAGTTTGAAGTGATGCACTTGGGCAGGAAAAACAAGGGAATACTCGATGAATAGTAGAATCCTTGGAAGCAGAGGGATCTTGATGTGTGTGCCCACTGGTCCCTTAAGATAGCACAATGGGTAGATAAACAGTTTCAGAAGGCACATGGGAGATTTGTCTTTATTAGCCGAGGCATAGGGAGGTTATGCTGGTCCTGTATAAAAAGTTGGTTAGGCCACGGCCAAAATATTTTGTGCAGTTCTGGAATCCAATTTATAAGAGCGACATGATTGCACTGGAGAGTGTAGGGGAGATTTACTAGGATGTTGCCTGGGCTGGAGAGTTTTATTTCTGAAGAGAGATTGGACAGATTTGGATTGCTTGCAGGGCAATCTGATCAGGGACATAACTAAGATGTATAAAATTATGAGGGTCACAGGTAGGATAGGGAGGAAGAAACTTTTCCTCCTTCACAGAGGGATCAATGACCAAGGGCACAGATTTAAGGAAAGTGGCAGGAGGTTTAGAGGGAATGTGCGGAAATTCATTTTTCACCAAGAGGCTGGTGGGAATCTAGACCTCACTGCCTGTAGGGTTGGTGTGGACAGAAACCCTCTTAACATTTAAGCAGTATTTAGATGCATTTGTGATGCCAAGACAGTGAAGGCTGTGGGCTAAGTGCTGGAAAATGGGATGAGAATAGTTAGATCGTTACTTTTGACTGGTGCAGGCCTGATGGGCCAAAGGACCTTATTCTGTGCTGTAGACTTCTAAGACTCTATGATGTTACAGCACAAAAATGACCATTGGCCCAGCAACAAGAAGCCGTGTTTCTGTTCCACAGGATGCACCTTCTTCATCTCTCTATTCCTTTCTCCCTTGTGCAGTTATTTAGCTTTTCCTTAAATGACTTCCTTATATTTATAGTCCCTTATATTTTCTGGTTAAGAGGCTTGTGACCAGGGAGTTGTGATCCAGGCAGTTAGGGGGATGAGACTAATATTTAACTTGTAGTGAAGCAACAGTTAACTCTCGCTGCTAACTTTAGCAGACTAGATCATGTGTTGACATGAAATTCCTGTAGTAATTCATTTTAAACAGATTAATGACGTGTTGGAATAGTCTGGACTGGAATTGAAATGCAGGCAAATTGTGCAGAGTTCAAATCACACAGAGTAACCCCATGGGAGGTTTGAGGATATTTGGAGAGGGTCTGAATTTTTTCTGCATTGAGAATTAGGAATTATATCTGATTTCCAGGTAAGACTTATGTTAGTGGTCATTCAGCACGGGATGTCCCAGCTTTACGTTTCTCTGAGGAGGGCCTTCTGCCCATTGATTCTTCAACCTCCTCCTGACAGGATTAGATGCTGTGATTCAGCCTAACTTAAAATGTAACAGTAATGTTAACATCACTTTACCTATAATCCATTGGTCAGTGCTCATATTCTGGATTGAAATCCCACCAACGTGGAATCATACAGTACAGGAGAGGCCCTTTGGCCCATCATGTCTTTACTACCAAAAATATGCTACTAGCTACACCTTGTTATGATATTTGAAATGTTCATCTGAGTACTTTTTAAAGGCTGTGAGGTTTGCTGGCTCAGTCACTCCCAGGCAGTGCTTTATCAGAACACCGCCAAACTTGGGGTGAAAAGGTTTTCCTCAAATCTTCTCTCAACCTCCTGTCTTTTGCTTTAATATTATGCCCCCTTGTTTTTAACCTTCCAACTAAAGGGAACAACTGCCTTCTGTTCAAAATAAAAACTGATAGAACTGTCGATGCTGTAAATCAGGAACAAAAACAGATGTTGCTGGAAAAGCCAAAACACAAAAGTTCAGCAGGTCTGGCAGCATCTGTGAAAAAAAAATCAGAGTTAATGTTTCAGATCTGGGTCTCGGGTCTCAAAATGTTAACTCTGATTCTCTTCACAGATGCTACCTGACCTGCTGAACTTTTCTGCTTTGGCTTTCTGTTCACCCTGTCCATGCCCTTCACGATCTTATGTACCTCCATCAGTTCCCTCCTCAACTTTTTCTGCTCCATAGAAAATAAGCTGAGTTTATCCAGCCTGCCTCCATAGCTGAAATGCTCCATCCCAGACAACATCCTGGTGAATCTCCTCTGCCCCGGGCTCCAGTCACACAAACTACTTTCTATCACAACCCTCTCTCTCCTGTCACTAAGCCAAATTAGGATCCATCTTGCCAAATTGCCCTGGATCCCTGAGCTTTTACCTTCTTTCCTGTTTGGGACCTTGCTGAAATCTGTATAAACTACATCAAATGCCCAACCCTCATCCAAACACTTGGCTACCGCCTCAAAAATTTCCATCAGATTCGTTAAGCATGACTTCCTGATGACAAAGCCAGGCTGACGAACCCTGATAAAACCTTGCCTGTCTAAATAGAGATTAACTTTCTCCAATAATTTCCCTACTACTGATGTTGGACTCACTGCTCTGTAATTCCCTATCTCTTCACCCTTCCTGTAAAGTGGAACCACATTAGCTGTCCCCCACTGCGGCCAGACAATTTAAAAATTTAAGTCGGGGCCCCAGTAATTTCTTCCCTCGTCTCCCACAGCAGCATAGAGTACAACCCATCTAGACCTAGGGATTCTTCCATTTTAAAATCTGCACGGTGGCTCAGTGGCTGGCACTGCTGCCTCACAGTGCCAGGGACCCGGGTTCAATTCCACCTTCGGGCGACTGTCTGTGTGGAGTTTGCACATTCTCCCTGTGTCTGCGTGAGTTTCCTCCGGGTGCTTCAGTTTCCTCCCACAGTCCAAAGATGCACAGGTTAGGTGTATTGGTTAAGTTAAATTGCCCGTAGATTTCAGGGTCTGTATATTAGGTGGGTAAAATGGGGATGGGTCTGTGTGGGATGCACCAAGGGTCAGTGTGGACTTGTTGGGCCAAAGGGCCTGTTTCCACAGTGTAGGGATTCAGTACCTTCCCACACTCTTTCTGAATCTGCTCAAGAACCTTATAGCTCATCTTCTCGAATTCTGTACTTGCATTATGTTTCTCCCAAATAAAGGCAGTTATGACATACTCACTTAACACTCTACCAATGTCCTCTGGCTTGACACACTGATGCTACCTCAGTCCTAGGCCGCACTCTGTCCCTGGTTATTCTTCTCCCCCGATACACTTGTGGAATATCTTGGGATTCTCCCTAATCTTACCTGCTAGTATTTTCTTGTTTCTCCTCTTTGATCCCCTTAATGGTTTTCTTGAGTACCCGCCTGCATTTCCTGTACTCCAATAAGGCCACTGTATTTGCTGTATTTGTGCCTGTTGTATGTCTCGCTTTTCCTTTTCAATCATGAATATTCCTAGACATGCATGGTTCTCTGGGCTGGCTGCTCCTACGTTTCACCCTAAAAGTAACATGTTGGTCCTGTACTTCCCCAGCAGCTTTTTGAACACCTTCCATTGCTCTGCTATAAGTAATACCTTCAAGCAGCTGTTCCCAGCATTTTTTTTTGCTAGATCCTGCTTTATATCAATAAAGGCTGCCCTTTACAGACCACCTTTCAGCTTTTCCATCGAGATGTAAAACATATAGTGTTGTGGTTGTGACCACCAAAATGCTCCCTGCTGTCACTTTGAACATCAGTCCAGCTTCATTCCTCAGATTTAGGTTGCGCACTGCAACCCGTTTCTTGTAGGACCATATTCGTGCTGACATGAAGAGCTTTCCTGATTACATTTCAAGAAATCTGCCCCCTCCAAACCCTTTACACTATAATTATCCCAATTGATATCGGGGTGTTTGAAATCCTCTAAAATAATCACCCTGTTATTACTTTTACGCTCCTTAGTGAATGGATAACACATCTGCTTCTCAGTTGCCCACGGACTGATTTTATAATACACTCCCAGCAGTGTGACTGCCCTGTTTTGATTCCTAAATTCTACTCACAAAGCCTCATTTGATGCCCCTTCCAAGATAACCAGTCCTTTCTGCAGTAACCGCCTCCCTAACTAATAATACGATACCACCTCCACTCCTGCATCCTCCCTGTTCTTCTTGAAGATCCTGTACCCCAGAATGTGAATTTGGCAATCTTGTCCCTCCCTGAGCCATGTCTCTGTGCTGGCAATAACATCACAGTTCCATGAGTCAATCCATGCCCATAACTCATCTGTCTTACCTCTAATACTCCTGACATTAAAGTAAAGGCCATCCAGTCTCACCTTACACCCTTGAGACGCCATATAGTTGAACTGATTCTGCCTTTATTCCTATTCTTAAGTGTTGCTATTGAACGAACACACTGATCCCTGACCCTGCCGATCTTGTTTAAAATCTTCCAGTTTTATTCATTAATCTGGAAATGAAAGGTAGAGACCATGACAGCTCTCATCAATAGTTACAAAAATTCCTGTGGTTCTCATTATTGCTACACCACTATTTATGCTCAGTGACTGTATTACTGCCTTGTCTTGCACTACAGTGGCCTGTTCTTGGCTCAAGATCGTTTTAATTCCAATGTCGGCACAGAAGTTCAGCATGCAACCCCGCTCAGTGTTTTAGATGCTAGGCTTCCTTTATAGCTCAATGACTAGGAGTAAATTGAAGGCTGGAACTGAATCACAGGGTTCACATAGTTTATTACACTAATCTACCACAGGCTGCATTTATATAGTGCCATGCGTGTAACAAAATGTCTCAAATTGCTAAATAAGAACGTTACCATTAAGTGGGAAATTTTTGGACAGGTGACCAAAAACTTAGAAAGGAGATAGGTCTCAAGGCATATCATATTGGAGGAGAGGGAGGCTAGTAAGAGAATTCAACAGCTTAGGGCCAGGCAGCTGAGGGCCCAATTGTAAATGGCGGGAATATGCAGGGGGCCAGAGTTGGTGTCAAGATGAAAGACATTACAGAAATTCCGAGAAAAACAGAAGGGTTCACTGAGTAGAGCACAAACCTCGGCCATGCATGATATCCTGTGAAAAAAAAATCATTGATGTAGCCAGTCTAAATGGTGACAGGGGAACAGGAGTAGTGGTGAGGAAATGGAACAGTGGTGGGGGGGGTTCAATACTGGGAAATAGGATTGTTGGTAGGGAATGATGCAACCATGGTGACAAGGGCAGTTGCTATCACCTCACTTCTGGAGTTCAGATCTTTTGTACATGTTTTGATCAAGGCTGTATTGAAGCCAGGTGTCAAGTGGCCATGATAAAACTGAGTATCAGTGAGCAGGCCATTGCTGAGTAAATATTGCTTGATAGTACTGCTGCTGACCCAATCTATGACTTTGTTGATGAATGTAGATATTTCGAAGCAGCCAGTGGAGACATGCTATGACACATATCTGGAGTAGATGGCATTTGAACCTAGTTCCTCTGGCCCACAGACATTACCAATGAGTCACAAGACCCCTATTCATAATTGTAAATGGCTGGAGCTGTAATTGGCTGGATCAGATTTGACTTCCTCTTTGTGGACCAGACATACCTAGACAAATCTGAAGAAGTCTTACTGGACTACATATGTTAACTGTTAGTCTCTCCACGGATGCTAACAGACTGCTAGGTTTTCTTCTTATTTCCAGCATCCAGCATATTTTGTTTTCATTCAGCTTTGTAAATTGTTGGGGTAAATGTTCAGCCAGATGTTGTCCACGTTTAGGAGCAAATTATTGCAGATGCTGGAATCTGTATTGAAAATGCTGGAGATCACCGCGGATCAGGCAGCATCCGGAGGAGAGAGCGAGTAACATTTCCAGTCAAGATGACTTCATCAGAGCTGAGTGAAGTGTGGAGGGGGCAGTACTTACGCTACAGCTGGGGGAGGGGTGGGTGCAAAAGTGGTGGGGTATAGAGTGCGAAGGGAGGAAAGATGTTTATAGTTCAGATTAACTAATCGGAATCTGACAATGTCAGAACAATGGTGTGTCTAACTGCCAGACTCGAAAGAACAGATAGTCCTACTGCGTGGGGGGAGGGTAGTTCGGACAGGGTAATAGAGAATGTAACATGTAAAGCTAAAGGAAGGAAATAGGAGTGTGTTCACAATTTGAAGGTGTTGAACTCAATATTATGTCCAGAAGAGTGTAAAATGCCTAATCTGAAGATGAAATGTTGTTCCTCCAGTTTGTGCTGCAATTGACTGAAGCACTGCAGCATGCCAAGGACAGACAAGTGCACACGTGGGCAAGATGCTGTCTTAAAATGACTGGTAACTGGAAGGTTGGGTCATGCTTGCGTACAGACTGGAAATGTTCTGCAAAGCAGTCACCCAGTCTGCATTTGGTTTCTCTGATGTTGAATAGGCCACATTGGATGTAGTGAATATAAAACACAAGATTGGAGTAGATACAAGTGAAATGCTGCTTCACCTGCAAAGCCTGTTTAGTCCTTCAGATGGTGAGCAGGGAGGAGGTGAAGGAGCAAGTGTTGCACCTTCTGCAATTAGATGGGAAAGTGCTGTGAGAAAGGAGGGTGGTGTTGGTGGTTGAGGACTGGACTAGGCTGTCCTGGAGGGAACGATGGTTGCAAAATGTATACTGGGCCCACGAGGGGAGGATGCATTTGGTGGTGGCATTCTGCTAGAGTTGTCTGAAATGGCAGAGAATGATCCTTTGAATGTAGAGGCTGGTACAATGAACAATGAGGACAAGTGGAACTGCATCTCGCTGCTGTGAGTGATGGAAAGGGGCAAGGGTGAGAGCATGGGTGATAGGTCAGATGCGATTGAGGGTCCTGTCAACTAGTGAGAGGGAAACCATGGTTATGAAGGAAGGAAGCAATGTCAGCAGCACTGTTTTGGAGGGTGGCATCATCCGAACAGATGGGACATGGACGAAGGAACTGGGAGAATGGTATGTAGGATGCGACAAGCTGTAGTAAAGGTAGCGATGAGAGTCAGTGGCTTTGTCGTGGATGGCAGTGGACAGTTTATTCCCTGAAACGGAGTCAAAAAAGAGGTCAAGGAAAGGAAGGAAAGTGTCGGAAATGGACAATGTGAAAGTTACAGCTGTGATCTCCAGCATTTTTTGTTATCCAAGTCTGTAGGTTTTGCTTATGCTGACTTTGTTGGTATCACATGGCGTGAATCAAATTTACAAAAGACAGGCGTCTGTGATGCTGAAGACATCAGGAACAGTGCTTCCAGCTAAAAATGGTTACAAATGCTTCATGCTTATCTGAGCTGTCTGATCATCGAGGATGGGAGTATTTGTGAAGCTTCTTCCTCCAGTTAGTGATTGATTGTCGACTGCCATTCATGACTGGATGTGGTAGGACTACAGAGATTAGGTCTGACCCACTAGTTATGAGATTGTTTCTCCCTGTCTGTCACATCTTCTGCTGCTTCTGTTGTTTAGCATTTAGTCCTATGCTGTAGCTTCTCCAGTTGTCACAGTGGTCACACTGTTTTAGGTTCAGTTGCCACTGCTTTGATAAAAACCTTCTTTGCAAAGGCACCATCTGCACACACACACACACACACACACACACACACACACACACACACACACCCCCCCCCCCCCCCACCGCCGCGCCACTGCGATATTTCACATTCCGTCTTGAAAAGGAACAGTCTTCTCAGATTGTTGCTTCCAAATTAATTAATTCATCAGCCTTGTTTCACAATGGATTGCATTGTAAAGCATCTTGGGACGGGAAGAAAGGGACTTGCATTTATGTTAACACTTTCACAGCTGCAGAACATGTCACAGCACATTATTGCCAGTTATGTCCTTTTGAAGTTTAGTCACTGTGATGAAATACAGGAGCAATTTGCACACAGCAAGCTCACCCAAACAGCAATGCGATCATTGATAGATCATCTAATTTGACATTCTTCAGAGAGGCATAACTATTGACCAGAACACTGGGGATAATACTCATGCTCTTCTGGCATAGTGGAATCTTTGATCCACCTGTGGGAGCAGATAGAGACTTAGTTTCTGCCTCTTCTAAGGCATACCTGTTGTAGCACAGCACCACCACACTGGAGCATTAGCGTTATTTTTCTTGAGCTCAGTGGAAGATTTGAATTCCTGGTTGAAAGATCACCGGATCAATAATCTTAAAATAGATCAAGCTGAAGTTAGACAATGAAAAAGAAAATTACAGCACAGGAACAGGCCCTTCAGCCCTCCAAGCCTGCACTGACATGTTGCCTGTCACAACTAAATCCCCCGACACTTCCAGGGACCGAATCCCTCTATTCCCACCCTATTCATTATTTGTCAAGATACCCTTTAATAGTCACTATTGTGTCTGCTTCACTACCACTCCCAGCAGCAAGTTCCAGGCATCCACCACCCTCTGCGTAAAAACCTTGCCTTGTACATCACTTTTAAACTTTGCCCCTTGAACTTTAAACCTAAGCCCCCTAATGACTAACTCTTTCATCATGGGAAAAAAACTTCTGACTGTCCACTGTGTCCATGCCTGTCGAATAATCTTGTAGACCTCTATCAGGTCGTCCCTCAACCCTCTGTGGTCCAGTGAGAATAACCCAAATTTCTCCAATCTCTCCTCATAGCTAATGCCCTCCATGCTAGGCAAGATCCTGGTAAATCTTTTCAGTACCGTCTCTAAATCCTTCTGGTAATGTGGCATCCAGAATTGAACCATATTCCAAATGCAGCCGAACTAAAGTTCTACAAAGCTGCAACATTACCTGCCAATTTGAAACTCATTGCCTTGGCTGTTGGAGGCAAGCATGCCATGTGCCTTGTTGATGGCCTTCTCCACCTACTTTGCCACTTGCAGTGACAAATTGCCCTCCAAGTTGTGAATAACTTGTTGAGTGTGACTAAGATGAGATTGTGTTGCAATTGCATCTATCTTCTATCCCTTGGACAGTCCTTCAGGGTTGAGGATGACTTGCTTCCACTTTGGGGTGGGGATGTGTTCTGTATTGGCTAAATAATCTGCTCCTTGAGCTGCAGATTCTGCCGCAAGTGGAGCATATGGTGTTTGATGAGGCGGGTGGGTAGGATGCTGTAGCTCTTCCTGCTGTTTGCACTTGGTCTCTGTGTGCTCTACTTGGCCTCGCTCAAAGTGGTTGACGCCTTTGCAGATGCATCTTCTCCAGTTTGTGCATTCTAGGGCAGGCAATCATAGAACCCCAACAGTGTGGAAACAGGCCCTGTGGCCCAACAAGTCCACACCGAACCTCGGAGCATCCCGTCCAGACCCATCCCCCTATAACCCACCTAATCTACACCTCCCTGAACACTACGGGAAATTTAGCATGGCCAGTCCACCTAACCTGCACATCTTTGGACAGTGGGAGGAAACCGGAGCACCTGGAGGAAACCCACGCTGACACAGGGAGAATGTGCAAACTCCATGCAGACGGACATCTGAGGCTGGAATTGAGCCTAGGCCCCTGGTGCTGTGAGGTAGCAGTGCTAACCACTGTGCCACCATGATGCCCAAAGTCTCCAATTCCAAAGTGTCAGTGGACATGTTACATTTGTTTATGGAGGCTTCCAGGGTGTCCTTACCCTCTGCCTTCCTAGTGATTTCTTACCTTTACAGATTGAAGAGTAGAGCACTGTTTGTGTTGGGCCTGTGACCAATGCTGCCTACCCATGGCAGCTGGTCATGTGTGGTCATACTGCCTCAGTATTGGGATATTGACCTGGAACAGAATGCTCATGTTGGTATGCCTATCTTGCCAGACGATTTGCAGGAATTTGTGAAGGCAGCGCTCATGATAATTTTCTAGGGATTTGAGGTACTTACTTTGCATGGTCCATGTTTCTGATGCATTATAGGAGGATGGAGATAAGACCATTAGATGTAGGAACAGATTTAGCCCATTCGCCCAGCACATCTGCTCTGCTATTTGATCATGGCCGGTATATTTCTCAACACCCCGCCTTCTCTCTGTAACCTTTAATCCCCTTACTGATCACAAACCCATCTATCTCTGTCTTCAAAACACTCAATGACTTAGTCTTCACAGCCTTCTGCAGCAATGATTGACACAAATTCACCACTCCCTGGCTTAACAAATTCCTCCTCATCTCAGTTCTAGAGGATCGTCCTTTTATCCAGAGGCTGTGCTTTGGTCCTAGTCTTTCTTACCAGTGGAAACATCTTCTCCACTTACACTCTATCCAGATTTCTCTTATTCTGTAAGTTTCAATCAGATCTCCACTCAACCTTCTAAACTCTGTTGAGTACAGATCCAGAGTTCTCAACTACTTCTCATATGTCAATCCCTTCAACTCCAGAATCCCGTTTCGTAATCCTCCTTTGAACTCCCTCCACTGCCAGCAAATCTTCCTTAGATGCAGGGCAAAATTTCCCACTACATTCCAAATGCCTTATGTAGCCTCAGCAGTACATTTCTGCCCTTGTATTCTAGCTCTTTTGAAATGAATGTGTAACATTGCATTTGCCTTCCTAACTGCCAACTGAACCTGCATGTTAGTTAACCTAAGAAAATCCTCTCAAGTCTTTTTGTGCTTCAGATTTTCAAAGTGTGTTAGAAAATAGTCTGTGTCTGTATTCTTCCTATCAATGAGCATAGCCTCACCCTTGCCCACATTGTATTTCATCTCCCACTGTCCTAACTTGTCCAAGTCCTTCTGCAGCCTCCCTGCATCCTCAACATGACCTGTCCCACCCTTTGTGTCATTTGCAAACTTAGCAACAATGCTGTCCATTCCTTCATTCGGAACTGTCATGTATAACATGAATAGCTGTGGTCATTTGGAACTCCACAGGTCACCAGCTGCCATCCTGAATGAGACAGTTTTATCCCCACTCTCTGCCCTCTGCCAGACAGCCAATCCTCTACTCATGCCAGTGCCTTGCCCCTAATCTTATTTAGCAGTCTCCTGTGCAGCACCTTTTCAGAGGCCTCCTGGAACTCGAAATTGAGCATGTTTACTGGTTCCCCTTTGTCTAACTTGCTCGCTATGTTCTCAAAGAATTCTAACAGATTTTTCGGGCATGACCTCCCTTTGGTGATGTTGTGCTGACTGAGCCCTATTTTACCATGCACTTCTAAGTACTGTACAATCTCTTCCTTGATAACAGACTCTAAAATCTTACCAATGATCGAGGTCAGGCTAATCAGCCTATTGTTTCCAGTCTTCTACCTCCCTCCTTCTTAAACAGGGGTGCCCATTAGCCATTTTCCAGTCCTCTGGGACCTTCCCTGACTCCGGTGATTCATGAAAGATCACCACCAATGTCTGTAAAATCTCTTCCAGAATTCTTGGATGTAGTCCATCTCGTCCGGGTGATTTATCCACATTCAGACCTTTCAGCTTCCCCAGCACTTTCTAAGAAGAAGGGTCTAGGCCCGAAATGTCAGCCTTCCTGCTCCTATGATGCTCCTTGGCCTGCTGTGTTCATCCAGCTCTACACCTTGTTGTCTCATTTTCTCCTTAGTGATGGCTACCTCACTGACCTCTGCCCCCGACTGTTTAAAATTCCGGTATGCTGTTGGTGTCTTTTGTTGTGAAAATTGATGCAAAATACCTATTCAATTCCTCTGCCATTTCTTTGTTCCCCATTACTACTTCTCCAGCCTCATTTTCCAGCGTCCAATGTCCACTCTTGCCTCTCTCTGAGCTTTTATATATTTAAGAAAACTCCTACAATTTTTTTATATTACTAGCTAGTTGGCTTACCATCATATTTCATCTTCTGTCCATTTATTGCTTTTTTAATTGTGCTCTGCTGGATTTTAAAGCCATCCCAATTCTATGGCTTCCCATTAATCTTCATCACATTGTATGCCTTTCTTTTTGCTGTTGTGCTGCCCTGACTCCACTTGTCAGCTATGGTTGCCTCATCCTCGCCTTAGTAGGTTTTTTTTCTTCCTTGCGATGAATATCTGCCATGCCTCCCAAATTACCACCGGAAATTCCTGTCATTGTTCCTCCACTGTCTTCCCTTCTAGGGTCCCCTACAAATCAACTCCAGCCAACTGCTCCCTCATGTCTTTGTATTTATCAAGTCTGTTTCATTACATATCACCAGATCCAGAAGTGTGTGTTCCAAAAATAAATCTCATAGACATTCCACAAATTCCTTCTCTTGTCATCAGCTGACAATCTGATTTTCCCAGTCCGCTTGCATGTTGAAGTCCCTGGTGATTATTGTAATTGTATCTTTCTTACATGACTTCTATTTCCTGATTTATTTTCTTCCCCACATCCTGACGACATTAGGGTGGTACGGTGGCTCAGTGGTTATCACTGCTGCCTCACAGCACCAGTGACCCAGGTTTGATTACAGCCTCGGGCGACTATCTGTGTGGGGTTTGCACATTCTCCCCGCGTTTGTATAGGTTTCCTCCAGGTGCTCCAGTTTCCTCTCGTAGTCCACAGATGTGCACGCTAGGCAGATTGGCCACAGAAAATGCAGGGTTACAGGGATAGGGTAGGCGGCTCAGTCTAGATGGGATGCTCTTCAGATGGTTGGTGTGGACTGAATGACCAAATGACCTGCTTCCACACTGTAGGGATTGTAGTCACTGCTAGGAGGTCTATACATTGCTCCTGTCAAGGTCTTCTTTTCCTTTTCGTTTCCTCAGTTCTATCCTCAATTCTGATGCCTTCCAATTATTTCACTTCTTGCCATCAATTTAATTTCATTTCTTACTAACAGGGCAACCGTGCCCATCTGCCTGTTCTTTTGATGAGACCCTTGGATATTTAGTTCCCAGCACTGATCCCCTTGCAGCCACCTCTGTTTGATACCCACAACATCGTACTTGCCAATTTCAATCTGTGCTACAAGCTCATTCACATTGCTTTGAATACTGCATGCATTGCCTGAAGTTAAATTCCTGACCCTTTCCATACTGCCTGTCCTATTACTTGTTCTGGAAACTTTAATAGCATCTGCTGAGCCCTCCCACTTTAACTTTTTCCATGCACTGAATCCTGCTCCACATTTAATTTCTCGGCATGATTCACGATGAACCTATCCCATTGGAACAGTTCCTTCCTTTGCCTGTACTGTATCAGTGTGCCATGAACTCAAACCAATTTCTCCCACATCAATTTTTGATCCATGCGTTTACCTCTTTAATCTTGTTGATCCTCTGCCAGTTAACTTGTGGCTGAGGTAGTAATCCAGAGACTACTACCTTTTCGGCTCTGCTTTTTAAATTAGCCCCTAGCTACTCATCTACTTGACTACCTCTTTCTACCCTGTATTGTTGCTACGTAAATTGGACCATAGCAACTGGATTTTTCCACTCATGCTCCCAAGTACACCTGCAGCCCAGATGAGATATCCTGAATCCACGCACCAGGCAGGCAATACAGCCTTCGAGACTTTCAATCCTGGCCACACAGAACAGTGTCTGTTCCCCTGACTGTACTACCCCAAATACTGGTACATTTCTCTTTTCTTCTCCCCCAGCCACTCCCTGCTTCAAATGGCTTCTAGTATGATTGTGCTATGGTTAGTTTGTTCATCCTCTCAGCAGACCCCACTCTCATCTCACACACAGGGAGCAAGAATCTCAATGCTATTCAACAATCTCAGGGGCTCAGGCTCCATCAGCACTCTCTCCTGGGTCTCTTTACTTGACTTGCTCGTAGTCACACCCTCCTGTCTCTGACCGCTGACCAAAGAGGTAGTTAATCTAAGGGGTGTGATTACCTCCTGAAACATAGCATCCCTGATGTGTCATGGTGTTTGAAGCTCAGAATCCAGTTTATCAATGCTGAGCCGGAGTCCCTCAAGCAGCCAACACATGCTACAGATGTGGTCACTATGAATCACAGTGGGGTCCACTGGCTCCCACATCATGTAGGTACGATAGGTGGCCTGGCCCCGCATCTCTATTCTATTTACTTAGTTCTTAATTTGATTTTTAAAAATTTCTACTGCGGCATGTTTGCCCTGTTGACCACAGCTTGGTGCTAGGTTTGAATTCTTGGACTTTGAACACTTAGTTCCTCAGGCATCCAAAGGCAGCACTGGTACATTGGAGTCAATGTTGAATTTCATTGTCATTGTCTGCTCAGGGTGAGAAGAGGCACCTGAAGTTTGGGAAATACAAAGAACAAAGAAAATCACAGCACAGGAACAGGCCCTTTGACCGTCCAAGCCTGCGCCGATCGAGATCCTCTGTCTCAACCTGTCGTCTATTTTCTAAGGGTCTGTATCCCTTTGCTCCCTGCCCATCCATGTACTTGTCTAGATACATCTTAAAAGACACTTTCGTGTTTGCATCTACCATCTCTACTGGCAACGCGTTCCAGGCACCCACCACCCTCTGCATAAAGAACTTTGCATGCATATCTCCCTTAAACTTTCCTCCTCTCACTTTGAACTCATGACCCATAGCAATTGAGTCCCCCACTCTGGGTGGAAAAAGCTTTTTGCTGTTCACCCTGTCTATACCCTCATGATTTTGTCAACCTCAATCAGGTCCCCCCCAATCTCCATCTTTCTCATGAAAATAATCCTAATCTACTCAACCTTTCTTCATAGCTAGCACCCTCCTTACCAGGCAACATCCTGGTGAACCTCCGCTGCACCTTCTCCAAAGCATCCATATCCTTTCGGTATTGTGATGACCAGAACTGTACGCAGTACTCTAAACGTGGCGGAACCAAAGTCTTATACAGCTGTAACATGACCTGCCAACTCTTGTATTCACTACCCCATCCGATGAAGGAAAGTATGCCGTATGCCTTCTTGACCACTCTATTGACCTGCGTTGCCACCTTCAGGGAACAATGGACCTGAACACCCAGATCTCTCTGTATGTCAATTTTCCCCAGGATTTTTCCATTTACTGTACAGTTCACTCTTGAATTAGATCTTCCAAAATGCATCACCTCGCATTTGCCTGGATTGAACTCCATCTGCCATTTATCTCCCCAACTGTCCAATCTATCTATATTCTGCTGTAATCTCTGACAGTCCCCTTCACATTGTCCAAGGGCTCACCATGAATGTTGATGGTCAGGGGCCTTGTTGTGTGACAGGAACGGGTTGGTACAGAACTTTTGTTTTCAGGACGTTTACCCTGATGCCCATTCTCTCATATGCCTTGGTGAGTGTGTGGATGATAATTGTAAGTCAGCCTCAGAGTTTGTATACATGCAAGCATCATCTACATGCTGCAACTCAATAGCAGAAGTTGGAGTGGTCTAGGTTCTGGGTTAGAGGCATCAAAGATTAAGCTTTCCTGCTACTCCTTCAGATTAGCTCCATACTGGCAGGGAGCTTCATGGAGATGGGGTAGAGTCTTATGGCAAAGAAGATGGCAAAGTGTATCAGAAATAATGGGAACTGCAGATGCTGGAGAATCCAAGATAACAAAGTGTGAAGCTGGATGAACACAGCAGGCCAAACAGCATCTCAGGAGCACAAAAGCTGACGTTTCAGGCCTAGAGCCTTCATCAGAGAGCATGCTGAAGGGTCTAGGCCAGAAACGTCAGCTTTTGTGCGCCTGAGATGCTGCTTGGCCTGCTGTGTTCATCTAGCTCCATACTTTGTTAAGATGGCAAAGTGTGTTGGTACGATAACACAGCCCTGGTTGTTCCCAATTTACACTTATATTGGGTCTCAGGTGGATTCATTGGTGAGGATCACATTTAGCATGTTATTGTGAAGGAGGCAGAGAATGGTGACAGATTTCTGCCAGCAGCTGAACTTGAGGAGGATATTGACAGCACGGATGCCTTTACGAAGAAGGCCGTGTACAGAGGTTGGTGCTGTTCCCTGTACTTACTTGGATTTGTCTCAAACTGAAAATCACGCCCATTGTGCCTCCTGATGAGTGGAAGCTACACTGAGACTCAGGGAAAAACTCCTCAGCCATTGGACGGCGGCAGTTGAGGATTCTCATAATGATGTTTCCCATAGTGTAGAATAGGGCAACTCCTCTGTAAATTCCACAGTTGGACCTGTCTCCTTTCATGAAGATGTTCACAATTCTACTGTCTCTGAGATATCCAGGCATGCTCTGTATTATATTTTTGTGCTTCAGCACGGATTCCATCTGCACCAGAAACCTTTTTTTCCACTTGTCAGATGGCTTCGTACACCTTGTGACAGTTTGGAGGTGTGCCAAGACTGGGGGTGTGTTAAGGGTTGGTGTTGAGGGTACTTGCATCAAAGGCTTTGTCTTGGTTGAGAAGGGCCTTGAAGTTCTGTTACCAGTGTGCATTAACTACCTTTCGATCTTTGACTCTCCAATTTTGGCTGTTAGTGGTATAGGTCCCTGGGTACTCAAACAAAGAGACGTTGGGATGTAGGTTATTTGTTCCTGAAAACGGAGTCACCGCTAGACAGGCTAGTGAAGAAGGCGTTTGGTACACTTGCCTTTATTGGTCAGTGCATTGAATATAGGAATTGGGAGGATATGTTGCTTCTGTGTAGGATATTTGTTATCGCCACTTTTGGAATATTGTGTTCAGTTCTGGTCTCCCATCTGTGGGAAAGATGTTGTGAAACTTGAAAGGGTTCAGAAAAGATTTACAAAGATATTACTGGGGTTAGAGATTGATCTACAGGAGAGGTGGACTAGGCTGGGGCTGTTTTCCCTGGTGCGTCAGAGGCTGAGGGGTGCCCTTGTAACAGTTTATATAATCATGAGGAGCATGGATAAGGCGATTGGCCATGATATTTTCCCTAGAGTGGGGGAGTCAAACATTAGAGGACATAGGTTTAAGGTGAGAGGGGCAATATTTAAAAGGGGTCTAAGGGCAACTTTTTCATGCAGACAATGTTGCGTTTATGGAATGAGCTGCCAGAGGAAGTGACAGAGGCAGGTACAGTTACAACATTTATAAGGTGTTTGGATGGGTGTATGAATAGGAGGGGCTTAGAGGGATATGGGCCAAATGCTGGCAAATAAATCTAGATTAATGTAGAATATCTGGTTGGTATGGACGAGTTGGACCAAAAGGTCTGTTGCGTGCTCGATAACCCTGTGTTTCTATGACTACTTGAACCTAGATGGCTTTGATTACACTGAGGAAATGTGTCGTGATTGTCGGTAAGTTGTTGAGCCTCCTGCGTTTTTTCTAGCCACCATCTATTCTTTAGGCCACTGGTTCTTTATTGTACCTCAGCCTTCAGGAACCTGTTGGCTTGTTTTCTCTTGCTTGAGTTTTAGTGGCATGCCTTGAGTTTGCAGTCTAAGAGATCCTGGGTCACCTGATCATTCCTGAGCTGGAATTGGTATTTCTTTGTTGGGAGGCAGCATGTTGCTATGTAGATGCTGACTGTGGTGGCCTTTAGATTGCAACAGAGAGTATGGGCACTCTGTGGCTCTCGAAAGTCAGTTGTCACCAGGTTAACTATGAGGCACCACCCAAGTAAGTCTTTCTTCTCAGGGTCTTTGAGCCCAGTAATATTGAGACTCTGACAGTTAGGGACTAGTTTGATGGAGATGGCAGAGTGGTTTGGTTTTATTGTCGGTCCAGCAATCATCAGTCATTTGCTGTGATCATGGTGTGGATATCTTTGCAGTCCCTTGCTCAAACGACAATATAGTCTACTATATGTTGGCATTTGGAGTATGTTTGTTGCTATGTGGTCTTGTACTTGTCCCTGTTGAAGAACAGGGTGTTTGTAATGATGAGGTCATGTTCTAAGCATTTTGTCAGGAGAAAGACTCTGTTAGAGAGTTTTGAGAAGATTTGTAGCTCAGTTTGAAGTTTTGGATGTGAGATTGCTCGCTGAGCTGGAAGGTTCATTTTCAGACGTTTCGTCACTTTTTTTTATTTGAAAAAATATACTTTATTCATAAGATGTACAAAAAATAAAATATATTTATACACCTACCCAGTCATGCAAGCCACTCTGGGTTACCCAGGGGTACGTACACCAACTAAAGGAAAGGAAAACAAAGAAGAAAAAAACAAAGCAAAGAAAATACCCCAGCAGTCGTCACCCCGCACAGTCCCCATTGCCCCCTGACCAGTTGGGGAAGGCGCCAGCTGGGCCCAGTTACCAGACAGGGCCCTTTTTTCCATTCTGGACGAGGGGTTTCATACGGTGGTCTTTCCCCACTGTGCCTTGGCGGCAGCTGCCCCAAGCTTTAGCGCGTCCCTCAGCACATAGTCCTGGACCTTGGAGTGTGCCAGTCTGCAACACTCGGTTGGGGTCAGTTCTTTCAGCTGGCAGACCAGCAAGTTGCGGGCAGACCAAAGAGCGTCTTTCAACACATTGATGGTCCTCCAGGCGTAGTTGATGTTGGTCTCGGTGTGCATCCCGGGAAACAGCCCATATAGCACGGAGTCCCGCGTCACGGAGCTGCTCGGGACGAACCTCGACAAATACCACTGCATCCCCCTCCAGACCTCCTGCGCATAGGCACACTCCAGAAGGAGGTGATCGACAGTCTCGTCCCCCCTGCAGCCGCCTCGAGGGCAGCGTGCGGTGGCGCAGAGATTCCGGGCATGCATAAAGGATCTCACTGGCAGAGCCCCTCTCACCGCCAGCCAAGCAATGTCCTTGTGCTTGTTTGAAAGTTCTGGCGATGAGGCATTCTGCCAAACGACTTTGGCAGTCTGCGTGGGGAACCACACGACGGGATCCACCCTCTTCCCGAAGTATCCTCGAGACCCTACGTGCTGACCACTGCCTGACGGCCTTGTGGTCAAAGGTGTTTCCTTTCAAAAATTTCTCCACGAAGGACAGGTGGTACGGGACGGTCCAACTACTCGGAGCGTTCAGCAGCAACGAGGCCAGGCCCATCCTTCGCAACACCGGGGACAGGTAGAACCTCAGTAAGTAGTGACACTTGGTGTTTGCGTACTGAGGATCTGCGCACAGCTTAATGCAGCCGCACACAAAGGTAGCCGTCAGGGCGAGGGTGGCGTTCGGTACGCCCTTTTCCCCATTTCCCAGGTCTTTGTACATGGTGTCCCTGCGGACCCGGTCCATCCTTGACCCCCAAATGAAGTGGAAGATGTCCCGGGTGACCGCAGCGGCGCAGGTCCAGGAAATAGGCCAGGCCTGCGCCACATACAACAGTACCAAAAGCCCCTCGCACCTGACGACCAGGTTCTTACCCGCGATGGAGAGGGACCGGAGCGTCCACCTGCCCAGCTTCTGCTTCAGTTTGGTGATACGCTCCTCCCAAGTCTTAGTGCACGCCCCAGCTCCACCGAACCAAACACCCAGCACCTTCAGGTAGTCTGTCCTGACGGTGAAGGGGATGAAGGAGCGGTTGTCCCAGTTCCCGAAGAACATGACCTCGCGTTTACCCCTATTGACTTTGGCACCCGAGGCCAGTTCAAACTGGCCGCAGATGTCCAACAGCCTACTCACCGACCGACGGTCAGTGCAGAAGATGGCGACGTCGTCCATGTACAGGGAGGTCTTGACCTGGAGGCCTCCGCTGCCTGGGATAGTCATGCCCTTCAGGCTCACGTCCTTCCTGATGGATGCGGCGAAGGGCTCCACACAGCACACGAACAAGGCAGGAGAGAGCAGGCAGCCCTGCCTCACTCCAGATCTGATGGGAAAACTGTCTGATTCCAACCCGTTGATCGAGACTGCGTTAACCATGTTGGTGTAGAGCAGCCGGATCCAATTGTGGATGCCCTCCCCGAACCCCATCATGCAAGCATGAGAGACCCTGTCGAAGGCCTTCTCCTGGTCCAGACTGATGAGGCAGGTGTCCACCCGCCTGTCCTGCACGTAGGCAATCGTATCCCTGATGAGCGCGAGGCTCTCAGCGATCTTCCTGCCCGGCACAGCACAGGTTTGGTCAGGGTGAATCACCGACTCCAGGACAGATCTGACCCGGTTGGCTAGGACCTTGGCCAGGATTTTGTAGTCCACGTTTAATAGTGAAATGGGACGACAATTCTTAATTTCTTCCCTCTCCCCCTTCCTCTTGTAAATGAGGGTGATGATGCCCTTCCTCATGGACTTACACATTTCCCCTGCCCGAAGCACACTATCATACACCTCCAGCAGGTCCTGGCCGACCAGGTCCCACAGAGCGGAATACAGCTTGACTGGTAAGCCGTCGCTCCCGGGAATCTTATTCCTGTCCAAGGACTTGAGGGCTCTGGTCAGCTCGTCCAAGGATATCGGCCGGTCCAGCCACTCCCTCATGCCGTCGTCGAAGACCTCCAAGATAGATGACAGGAACGACTCGGAGGCCGTGCTGTCCGTGGGCTTCGTGTCGTACAGTCCGGCGTAGAAGGATCTGCTGATCCTCAAAATGTCGGGCCGAGACGACGTCATCGAGCCGTCGTCCTCCTTCAGCTGGCTAAGCACAGAGCTCTCTTTGTGCACCTTCTGAAAGAAGAAACGCGAGCACGTCTTGTCCTGCTCCACGGAGCGGATCCTGGACCGGAAGATTATCCTGGAGGCCTCCGCGGCGAAGAGCGAGGCTTGCTGGCCCCTCACCTCACGGAGGTCTTCCGTGACATCAACCCGCATCAACTGCAGAAGGAGCAGGTTCTGCACCCTTTTCTGGAGTCGCAACAGCTTTCCCTGCCTCTCTCTCGCCTTCCGAACACGCTTGAGGACAAAAAAACTTTTGATGTTCTCCTTCACCATCTCCCACCAGTCGCCCGGAGACTCAAAGAGGGGTTTCACAGTTCTCCAACCGGCGTACTCCCTCTTAAGCTCCTCGACGTTCTCTGGGGTCAACAGAGTAGTGTTGAGCTTCCATGTCCCCTTGCTGGGCGGATGGTCGTCCTGTAAGTGACAGTCGGCCAGCAGGAGGCAGTGGTCAGAGAAGAACACCGGCTCGACGCCGGTGGACCTGACCGAGATATCGGCCGGTCCAGCCACTCCCTCGTGCCGTTGTTGAAGACCTCTGTGATAGACGACAGGAACGACTCGGAGGCCGTGCTGTCCGTGTCACCTGGAAGCGGGGTGCTGCTTTCCTTCTCCCTTGAGATCTTTAGCTTCTGCTTTGGGGGGGCCTCCTCCAAATCTCCCTCGTCAGAGGAGCTCTTATAGCCCCCCTGTAGCTGCCTCTTCCCGCCTGATGGTTGCGGTGCCTGGGCCCGCCGGCGCACCTTCCTCCTCGCTTTCCGGACCGTTGTCCACTCCCCTGGGTCACCTGTCGCCGCCTCCGTCGACTCCGGGTTGTCGGGGGGGAGCGGAGCCTGCAGGGGCACCTGGCTGGCCTTGGGTTCATCCTGCGGGGCTGGGCCCTCCTGCACATTAGTGGGGTCCTTGCAGAGCCCTGGTGCCTTCCTCTCCTCCGGAGGGGCTGGCCCTGCATTACCCCTGCTGGCGACCTGGGCGTAGGTGGTCCCCCGCCGCGGGCATGCCCTATAGAGGTGGCCTGCTTCCCCGCAAAGGTTGCAGCTTTTTTCTTGTGGGCAATCCTTTGCAAGGTATCCCTCCTCCCTGCAGTTCCTGCAGATGGTGGCTTTGCAGTCGGCTGCCACGTGACCTGACCAACCACAGGCATGGCAGACTTTAGGTTGCCCTGCGTAGGTCAGATAGCCCTTGCTCCCGCCGATTGCGAAGCTGGACGGTGGGTGTACGATGTTCCCATCCGCGCCCATCCTCAGCGTCACCTTGACCTGCCTCTTACTGGTCCAGATGCCAAAGGTGTCAATGATGTCAGTTAGGTCCACTTCCACCTTCACGTACCTTCCAAGGAAGGTCAGGACATCAACTGCTGGCACATGCGGGTTGTACATGTGTACAGTCACCATACGGCTCCTCTGCACTGGCATCACAAACAGTTGGACAGCAGTTAATACAGAGAGGGGGCCCTCACCTCCTTTCTCCTTGAAAACCTCCAGGAAGTGCTCGCAAAGCTTGGCACTCCTGAAGGTTACATCGTAAAAAGCTCCTCCGGGGAAATGCTGCAGGCAGTAAATGTCTGCAGCAGCAAACCCACAACAGTCCAACAGGACCCTCTTCACGAAGAAGGTGCAGTCCACAGGTGCACTTTCATCCACCTTCTTCTCGGAAACACGGATGGTGTTCCGGACCCCCTGACCTGGGACGCAAGCACTTGCCACAGCCATCATTGCAGGTTGGCTGCTCCCCTGAACCAGCGTTAGGCCGAAGCCAGCATTAAGAACCACCGGTTGCAAGGGTGCACAGCCAACCCAACGTCTTCCTTCCACCTCCAACACAGCGCTCTCCTCCTTTCGGTCCACAAAGAGTGGGTCTTTATTTTGTTCTGGATGTAAGCTGGTTCACTGAGCTGGAAGGTTTGTTCCCAGATAATCAGTCACCATTCTAGGTAACATCAACAGTGAACCTCCAACGAAGCGCTGGTGTTATGTCCCGCTTTCTGTTTATCTGGTTAGGTTTCCTTGGGTTGGTGATGTCATTTCCTGTTCTTTTTTACCATCCCCTGAGAAAAAGAACAGGAAATGACATCACCAACGCAGGAAATGACACCACCAACCCAAGGAAACCTAAACAGATAAATAGAAAGCGGGACATAACACCAGCGCTTCGTCGGAGGCTCACTGATGATGTTACCTAGAATGGTGACGAAACGTCTGAAAATGAACCTTCCAGCTCAGCGAGCAAACTCACATCCAGAGACTCTGTTAGAGTTTGTTTACCCCTGCCCTCCTTGCCTAACATTCCTTTCCATAGATTTGCGTCCCTCCCAACTCTGGCATTGAAGTTGTTGAGGACAATGAAGCTATCTCCCACGAGAATGGGAGACAGTCATCGATCCAGGCTGGTATAGAATGTCTGTTTTGTCTTGACTGTTTAGGGTTAGGGTGTAAACACTGATGCTATGATGTACTGCCTGTTGGTCAGGATGAGCCAAAAGGGGATTCGTTGAGATATCCAACCAATTTATTTCTTTCAGCAAAGCTGACCCCATAAAGTCAGTGTTCTTCTTATGGTTTGCCTTCTTAGTAGAAAGTGTAACCTTCTCCTGTTAGTCATGTCTCATTCAGGGTGGTGACATCCATGTTGTAGAGCTGGAGATCCCAGGCTATGACAACAGTACCATGTTCAGTTTTGATGTCATTGGTGTTGTCCACAAGAGTCCTGACCTTCCAGGAAACAAAACCCATTTGGGGAGCGAGTGGAAAGATTCCGGTGCAGGGATTGTACTAATGCAGAGTGGTCGTTGCACAGTAATCAGTACATGTTCTCAGCAGAGTGAATACTTGACCCAAAGGCAGGGAAATCCAAGACAACTGGAGACCAGGCTATGCTGCTGGACTGGGTCTAAAAAATACTGTTATCTTCCACCAATCAGTGCCACTTTGGAGCAGAAGGTGAAGCCCATAGTGGTAGCAACCCAGCGCATCAGGCCAGAATGCTGTAGGGTCATGTCAGACCACACAGGTTCGGGTCAGTCCAGCCCATAGGCTCAAGCCTTCCATCAGGAAGCAACAAGCTCGTGTCATGCTGCCTTGACACTACAAACTCTTGTACATGTTGCACATCAATACACATCCCAACACTCAGGTTTCTCTGAAGAATTTGATGGGTAGAATACTTTTTCTGGATTTCCATATCAGAATCTAGAATCCATTCTCTGAATGGAATCAGCAGAGAGACCAGGGAACCACAGTCATCTGGTGGCCTCATTGCAGTTATGTACTGAGTCCCTCTCACTATCCTAGAGAGAGACACAATTGTTCCTGTGGCTCACCAGATTGTTCAGTCTGTGCATTTGGATATCAAGCATGATGGTGATGACATGGATATCTGCCAATTTGTTCATATAAAAAATGAATCATCTGCTGAATCTGGGTCACATATACAGCTCCTTCTAAACCAACAACACTTCCATCTACAGTGACAAGAACAGCAGATACATGGGAACGCCACCGCCTGCAAGTTCCCCTCCAAGCCACTCACCATGGAAATACATCGTTGTTTATTCACTATCGCAGTTCAAAACCTTGGAATTCCCTCCTTAGCAGCATTTAGGGTCTGCCTGCAGCACATAGACTACAGCAGTTCAAGAAGGCAGCTCATCACCACCTTCTCAAGGGCAACTCAGGACGGGCAAATAAATGCCGGCCAGCCAGTGATGCCCATGTCCCACAAGTGCGTTAAAAAACATCCAGTGATTGTTTGACCAGGAGCAATCAAGAAGATTCCTTCAACAGTATCTTTGATAACTGTCATTCCACCTTTTTATTTTCCTTGATCCAAGATAAATCTGGAGTTTGCTCCCCTTTGGAATATATAGTTGAGGAATGAATGAATGTGGAAAAAATTATTTGAGAGATCTGTCCCTTTAATGACTGCAGGGTAAAACAT
Source organism: Stegostoma tigrinum (assembly GCF_030684315.1). Taxonomy (NCBI): domain Eukaryota; kingdom Metazoa; phylum Chordata; class Chondrichthyes; order Orectolobiformes; family Stegostomatidae; genus Stegostoma; species Stegostoma tigrinum. The sequence continues at coordinate 4,670,542 of NC_081391.1, forward strand.
CTTAATATAGAGCCCATGATTTCATGCAGCCTGGTTTAGAATGTGGGTGTTGTCAGTGGATTGTAATCCTGACCCCCAGGCTAATGCTGAGGACACCAGTTCAAATCCCACCGCAGTAATTCAATAAAACAAATCTGGAATGTAAAGCAAATGATTGTGACAGTGCCAGCAATCATTAAATTGCTTGCAGTGCAAGATGACTTGTCTTCTTTTGCTCATCCCTAAATGCTCTTGAAGAGGTCGTAGTGAGCTGCCTCTATGAATTGTTACAGTGTTTGGAGTGTAAATACCCCACAGTGTTGTTACAAAGAGTTTCATAGGATTTTGATCCAGCAACAGTGAAGAAACAGCAATATTACTCCTTACCAAATGATGTATGACTTGGAGGAGTACTCATTCCATTGTGGTGCTCCATTTTTCTGAAAGTTTGGCTTGTCAGTACTTCCTCTGTTTTTTGAATAGGAAATATTCAACAAATTTGGGAAGGAAGTGAGGCCAGTGGAGCTGCGCAGTGCACATTCTATCAGGTTTTCTTACTGCTTTGTTATTTACTGAGGAGGATGGTGCCATAACTTCATTCATAACTGTTTTTAACCCTTCCCTAACAGGAAGATGCTAGCTGCCTTTGGTTTCTCACATGCAATATGTCCTGAAACAACTGATAGTCCCATGTTTGCACATCAAGATCATGAGTCAGCATTGAGGCCATGGCCATTGTTATGTATCATTCGTTCATGCAATCCAAACTTCACTTGCTCCACACACCTTTAAGCTTGGTCCCACATCCTCCTAAAGCTGTTGAGAAAATTATAAAGCAGTGTTTGGATCCACTGGGGAGACTATAGACTTGCAAATAAACCAGTCGGAGAGATTACATACAAGAGTTTAGATACATTGGTTTTATATTTGCGATGAAACCCTCTTTTCCTTGTATGGAATTTGTACTGTGTAAGCTGGCAAGATCTGAACACTGTAACATTCAGGGATCAGACAGTTGCAAAGGGTTGTTACTTTTCAGTTCTGGTGATAGGCTAAATTCGATCCTATCTACCGCTAAGGGTAGTGCTTGTTGCAAGATTTTCAATGGGTCACTCAAAACTGTTCAAGGATCACTGAAGGACTGTTCAAGGGTTACTGGCAGAGGAGAGAGAGCCAGAAGCAGGCTCCATGCAGAAAAGTGCTGCTGTTTAGCTGAGCTGTCAAGTAGGCCACTGGTTCTGTGCGCTTGGACCTCAGGGAGGATTCCTAAGAACAGTTGAGGTAGCTGTGTGCAGTTAGGAAGTAGGAAAGTCCTAGGAGCCAGTTGATGCAGCTGAGCAAGACTAGAGCTCACCAAAAATAAACCAGGGCAGTACTGATTTGGTGAAGTTAGCTGTGTGAGAAGCTGAAGTAAGTGCTGGAATGCAATTTTCAGAATTCAAGGGAGCATTGGCCCAGGAAAAGGTGAACTGCCAAACACAAGAAGTTGTAGAGGCAGTCCATGACAGAATAGCTTTCGAGGGAATTCCAAAACTACGTCTTTAAAACAGAAGAATTGGAAACCCTAGTAAAATTTGATGAATTTGAATTTGGTGTCACTAACATTGGTGAGGGTGGTGGTTGCTTGCTGTGAGATCTGTGGGATCAGTCTCAATTGTTTGTGTTATTTGATGTTCTCTGTGGGGAGGGGGGGGCTTGATCATAGTTTGTAGGTTATCCATCTGTACCTCATCTTAATTCTGAATTTTAGAATGTAAGTTGTATGTGAGATGTATAATGTATGTGAGTATCGTAATGATGGAGCAAAGGCAGGAGAGTGGAGTTGAGGATTATCAAATCAGTCAAGACCTCTTTCAATGGCAGAGCAGACTTAACGGGATGAATGGGCTTCTTCTGCTCCTCAATCTTTTGCTGTCATTTTTTTTGGAGGAATGTATACAGTGATATTTCCCCAGGTTGAAATTAGGCCCACTATTTTTCTTGGTCAATATTAGTAGTGTAGACTTCAGGATATTGGACACAATTTTAAATTGGTGGGTAATAGTTGGAACGCTTTTGAACTGTGCAGAGAATAGTGGCAGACGTCAAGAGGACAGCAGTTGGCTGGTGAAATAAGTGTGACAGATGAGTTTTAATGGGGAGAAACATGGTATGATTCATTTTGGTTGGAAAAATAACTGGGGGGTACATTTCTAAAAGAGTGCAGGAGCAGAGGGTATTATGTGCATAATAATGCGCCATAATCCCAGAACACCCATCAGTTCCTCCTTCAGTAGAGGGAGACAACTGGTGGTGAGTTGAACTTAAGCGTCTAAGTCTCAGTTGAAAGATGAGGTTGGGAAGAGAGGGCCTTCACAGTAACCTCAGCTAGTACAGATATTGAACCTGTGCTCTTGATATCACTCAGCAGCCATCTCACAGACTGAGCTAATGGGAACTGCAGATGCTGGAGAATCCGAGATAACAAAGTGTGGAGCTTGATGAACACAGCAGGCCAAGCAGCATCTTAGGAGCACACAAGCTGACGTTTCAGGCTGATGAAGGGCCTAGGTCTGAAACGTCAGCTTTTGTGCTCCTAAGATGCTGCTTGGCCTGCTGTGTTCATCCAGCTTCACACTTTGTTATCTCACAAACTGAGCTAACTACTCGCAAATCATTAAAGATGGCAGTGCAGGCTTATAAAGTCATTAAATAGGCAATCACAATCCTGGGCTTTATAAAGAGAGGACGAGAGTACAAGGGCAAGGCAATGACAATGAACATTTAAGTAATGCTGGTTCAGCCAGAGCTGGAGAACTGCATCCCATATGGGTTTTAAGAAGAATGTGAAGAATTCACATTCACAACAAACAGGGATGAGGGACATCAGTAACAAGGATTGACCAGCGAAGCTTGGTCTGTTATCTTTAAACAAGAGAAGGCTGTGATGAAATTTGATTACGGTGTTCAAAACCAAGAGGGGTTTACTCCTCCAGAAAAAACTGTTCCCATTGGCAGAGGAGTACAGAACCAAAGGGTGCTAGTTTAAGGTGATTGACAAAAGAACTGACAATGACCTGAGGAAAGTTATTTTTGACCAGTGAGTGTTAGAATCTGTAACATTCTGCTTGAGTAGGTGCTAGAGGCAGATTTGTCATAGTTTTCAAAAGAAGATCAAATAAATACCTGAAGAGAAAATAATTTGTGGGGCTACAGGATAAAGGCTAGGGAATGAGAACAGCTGAATTACAGTTGCAGAGAGCCAGCATGAACAAGATGATCTGAAGGACATTGTTCTGTCATGTAACAATTCTGTGATTCATCCATCATTCATGAAACTTGCTAAACTGCTTTTGATTTGTCATTACTGTTTTCAAATCACTGCACGATTTCTCCCCTATCTGCTTCTGCAGATTATCAACTCCACAACCTTCCCATTTCTGGCCTCTCAACTCACTACACTGATGGCAGCCGTGCTCTTAGCTGCCCAAGTCTTCAAGCTATTTTCTGAAGAAGGGTCTAGGCTCGAAACGTCAGCCTTCTTGCTCCTCTGATGCTGCTTGGCCTGCTGTGTTCATCCAGCTCTACACCTTGTTATCTCAGATTCTCCAGCATCTGCAGTTCCTACTATCTCTCAAGCCATCAACTGTTGATTTTCATCCCTCAATGTTTCAACCTGTCTTTCCTTCTTTAAGCTGCTCCTCGAACCTCCCTCTTGGAGCAAGCTTGCAGTCAAATTTCCTAAAGTGTCCTTCCAGTGGCTCGGCATTCCATTTTGTTTGATATTTTGTTTGCTCATGTGAAATATTGAGGTACTTTGAAAATGCTAAAGCAGTGCATATTATCACTTCAATACAGCTTTTGCCCACCATGTTTTAAGGCTGATAACATTTTCCAATCACAATTTAACCCTACTGCGGTGAGGTGATGGTGTGGGTGTGGTTTGTATGGAAATAGCAAGCTGCCCATGAATATGTGACACCCAATTTGCTAGGGATGGTTTTTGAGGTTAATAGCTTCAGGCTGCACTTCCAACTATGAACAGAGCAGTCTGTGTACACACCAAACAATGGCACCATGTAGTGCTCACTTACTTTATTTGCTTAAGATGTAAATATAATGTTTTATTTCCTTATGAGTCTACAGCACTGTATGTATGGGGGTGGGGAATCGGTGATAGATTGGCCAAGGGGCATAATGCAGAGGGAGAGAGGTGAGGAGAACAAGGGCGAAAGGAAGAGGGAAAAGAAATGACAGTGAGGAGGATAAGGAGGCAAAGTGTGAAAGAGACAGATGAATAGGGAATTAGAGAGACTGAGGAGAGAGAGAGGTCAAGATGGTTTGGAAAACATGAGGAAGGGCAACTAAAAAGGTGATCAAGAGAGGGCAAGGGCTGTAGGGAGGGTGGGCGAAAGTGAGGTGGTTGGGTTGGATTGAGGGAAGGCTGAAGAGTGGGAGAGTGAGGTGTTAGAGTGAGAAGGCAGGCAAGTGACTGAAAGTGCCAGAACTTGAGGGAGGGTGTGCAAAATAAGGGCAAATGAGAGGGAAAGCAGGAGAAAGATGGTGAGACTGAGGGAGAGTGAGAGAGGGGTAAATAAAAACAAGGAGGTTAAGTGGAGAAGGAGAGCGAGAGGGAGGAGGATGAGAAGGTGGGAGGAGAGAACCACAGCTTCCGTGTTTCAAAAAGGAGCAGCCTGTGCCTGACAGTATGCCCTGCCCTTCTCTCTCTCTCTGAGTTGAGGAGGTGTACACCCGAGACAAATGTGAACTCTGAACTCTATCCCACTGATAAAAGGGGGAGGGGCAGATTTGCACAGTGAGGCTGCTGTCTTGCTGTTTTGGAAATCTGGAATGAAGAATACTATCTCGGAGCCAAAGGAAATTCTTTGTGGGGCTGGCTGCTGGGCCTAGGAAAAAGGAAACATGTAACTAAGCTGTGTACAAGAGGTGGAGGAGATAGTAGCTGAGCGAAGACTGTACTCAATCCTGCTCCCAGTCTCCCATGATGGTGAGTGAGTGCAGACATTTCAAAAAGTTGTTCAGAAAGTGAGAGAATTGTATTTTCAGTTTTAACTTTATCAAAAGTCTGGGTTTGTCAGGAATCGTGGTGATTTTGATAATGGCAATGTTTTCCTGTTCTGTTTATTGGTGCCAGTGAGTAATCATTTACTTCTATCTTGCGGAAGTAAATTGAAGGATTTCGGCTTCTTCCTCGCTTTGTCTGCTGAATGTTTATATAGCGTGTGTTTCTCCTCTGTCACTCTTTCAAATTATCACCCTCTCACACCTCTCTTTCTTGCACTTTCTCTCCTTCCCTTATACTTTTGCTCAATCCTTCTCCTTCTCTCTGTTTTCCTCTCCAACTCCCTTTTCTGTCTCTCACTGTCTACTCCACTTGTTCCCTCTTGCCCTCTCATGCCTGTGCCCTCAGCCTCTGATCTTTTCTGCCTTTCACCGTTGCTCTGACAATCTCTCTGTTCCTCATGCCATTGCAACATCTTTGGAGTGTTTTGAACCTGAGGGTTACTGAAGGGGGAATTGGTGGTGGTGAAGTTAACTCTTTGTTTGTCTCCTGTTCTCACAGGAGCAGGGTATTGAAAGGTGGCAAGCTGGGAAACTAATTGGGTGAGCTGATTGGCTCTGCAAAGAAATACACCCATTCTCACTATCCTAGCAATTAAAGTTGTGAGCCAAAATATCTGTGAAAAATTTTTCACCTCCTCACCAATTATTTGGTCAATTAATGACTATATAAGGAGCCTCAACTCACCACCTCTTCAATAACCTGCCTTACTGCAGGTGAGAAAGCTGGCTAGTTTCCTAAGGGAGTCTATAGTCAGGTTTGGAGTTGGTAGGGGACTCCAGTTGCTCCAATCTGGGACCACACAGAGGCAAGGATGGCCAGCAAGGGGTCAACGTCTGAAAGTTACCGTAGCCTTTGCCTCTGTCCCACCCCACTCCCTTCAAATTCCATCCGTAAGAAGAAAGAAAAAAGTTTTATTTTCTCACCACTGGATCCACTGAGGAATAGACCTTGACCTACTTTAGGACTCAGTAGCTACTGATCTCTGATTGGCCAGCAACTTGGGTGTCGAGACCTCTGATAGGACGAGATACTCACCCTCACTCACCTGTCAGCTCTTAAAGAACGGGTGACTGTTACCTTAACATTGTGGGTGGTGTGTTAGTCACTGACCCAAACAGTTAAAAAATACGTGTAAAAATTCTGCCTAATGTCCCTGTTAGGATGGTTAATCTTGCACCAATATCACTGCTAACTCCAGGTGATGAGCATGTTGTCCTGTTGTTAACTTGCTTCTCCTGTGTCTCCATAACTACATGATCAAGCTCAGAAAATTAGTGTAGTGTTGTGTAACTGTTACCAATCCAGCAGTGGTTCTATGAGCTGTGCCAACTCTGGGCAGGCAAATACTCACATGGAGCTGCCGCCACTTTCTACCTTCTGCCAGTCGTTAGCTCCAATTCTGCTTTCTGGGTTGTAGCCAGATTTCTGTTTGTTCTGCTACTTGTCCCCTGTCTCCACATGTTCTGACCTTAGTCATATGTTTATTATGCAGTACCTTATCAAAGGCATTTGAATTCCAAACACACTGAAATTTGTGTTCGCCAGCAATCACCCGGACTGGCTTGTATCATGAAATCAAAAATGCAGGTTAGTGAAGAGATATGCAAAATATGCTGTTTCCTTTCATTCCACCATGACCATCGCTCCCAATAAGTGGTCAAAGTATTTTTCCATGATGGGTTGTGAATACAGTGACCAAAATCAATTTGTGGTAGTTGTCTTGACTTCAACTAGCATCTTAAACAAACCGTTGAGCTCCAAACAGGTCCTTCCCAGCAATTCTGTCCTTCTGTCTTAAGGTTTTCTTCCAGTGCTCAGGATGCTGTTTGCATCGGAACAGCTTTGCAAGTTATCCAGTAGTGCTGGGTGCCAGATACCATCTTCCAGTTGTTGAAATATACAGTTTTGGTGTTAGGGCCAGGTGGGTGTGGGGTTTCAAGATGCTGGTTGATGGATAATTCTGGTTTGTGGGGTGCTAGATGGTGTGAATTTTACAATATATTATTCCTCTTTATCCACCCTTTCTGTTACTATCTTAAAAATTTAATAAGGCAAAGACAAGCATAACTTTCCCTTTATAATTCTGTGTTGACTTATTTATTACATTTGAAATGCATTTCTACTACATTTTAAAGTTGAGAGTCCATTATCTTTCTGACTACCAATTTTACCGTGACAACAAAATGTGAGGCTGGATGAACACAGCAGGCCAAGCAGCATCTCATGAGCACAAAAGCTGACGTTTCGGGCCTAGACCCTTCATCAGAGAGCTAGGCCCGAAACGTCAGCTTTTGTGCTCCTGAGATGCTGCTTGGCCTGCTGTGTTCATCCAGCCTCACATTTTGTTGTCTTGGATTCTCCAGCATCTGCAGTTCCCATTATCACCAATTTTACCCTAACTGGTTTATAAGCCCCTGGACTTGTTCCAGTTCCATCTCATTTACTTAAATATAGCAATCACATGAGCCCCAATCTGCTGGTACTTTCACACTTAGCCCTTCTCTCATGAATGTTTAGTCCTTATGCTGTATTTCCCAAGCTTGTTTTCGTCTATGCAGATGCAATCCATCTCAGCCTGGGATTTTACCCCCGATGTTAATCATTTCTCCCTTTTCTATCTTAAATATCTTCACCCCATTTTTTGATCTTGTCATTGAGTCAAGCCTCCCTGGTAAATGTCAAGGCAAACCAATTAAAAAAGATTCCAATTATCCTGTTTGCAGGTTTATTGTGTGTAACATTTATCTGTCTCTATCATAACTTTTTTGCCATGACATTGACGTGCCTGCAAAATACAAACCCTCTGTAAGTTCATCGATATGTTTTTTATATATATGTCATATGATCTGTTTGCTTTGTTGGTTATTTTTGTTTTCTGTTTGTACCCTAACCTAAGGTGTCCCAAAGTGGGGTTTCAAACCCCAAGCGTGGCCATAAGGTGAAATTTTGGGTTCCCAAGCTCTGAGACAGCAGTGGCTGCTATGTAATTCTGACCAGGTCAAAGAATGTGCTCTCTCTCTGAAAGGCCCCAGCTCTCACAACCCTCTTGAAGGTCGCAGCAGGGGTTGCGACAGTGTTTATGCTTTGATATGGAGTCATAGTGAGGAAAAGGTTTTGGAAGCATTGACCTAACCTTAGTGCAGTTAGCTAATTGGCTACAGTATGAAGTAAATTAACAGCAGTGGTAAGTCCAGGCCCTGCATCAGTTGTGAACCTTCACAGAGCCTTGTTGGAGTGCAGTGGAGCCTTCTCTTGTTATTTAACCAGAGTCTCTCTGCAATGTAGTGAGATTCCTGTGGGTCCTTTGTGGATTATGGATGTTTACCTCCTTAATGTATTCCTGGTTGTGTTTCTTTTTTGTTTATGTTCTTAGTGTATGCATTGTTCTTTAGTTTCAGTATTGCCCTTAACCCTTCATTTATTCGTGGTGTTCCATTACTGATTATTTTGTCTTTGCCTTACAAGTGGGGAATGTTCATTCTGGGCTCTATTAATCATTGCTTTAAGTATTTCTTGCTGCTGTTCCAATCTGTTTGTGGTGCATTTTGTACGACATTTCCAATACCTTGATTACCTTCTGCACCGACAATTCCAATACCTCAATTATTGAAAAAATTGAAACTGTTCAATGAAAACAGAATTTTTAAAGAAGGAATTTGTAAAACGCCACTGTGAGTTTTTGTGGTAGGTGTTGCTCGCACAATGAGCTCACACCAGTTTAAACTATCATGCCTGGCAATTTAAGGGCAGTCTTACTAGGTTGGGAATCTAGACATGATGAGGCAGTGTTCTAATGCACGGTGCTGTTTCTCTTGAGACTTTTTACCTGCTGATTTCCATTCCTTCCCCTCCCCCACCTCAGCCAGAACGTGACTCACTGAGACAGCACTTGTGTCTGCCTAAAGAAAGAATTTTTGAGATTGGCCAGTTTTCAGCAGAAGTATGTTGGAGTGGGATTAAACGTCATGTGGTTTCATTTGTCAGACCCACACATATCTTACAAGCAAACGAGTAATGCTTTGCTTGAAGCACATCCACCCACTGAATATCATCCTGGCTCATCCTCAGAGTCCTAGTGATGTGAAAAGGGGATAGTGCATTAACCATTCTTTTGCTGTTGCTTCACTGGTATAGACTGGTTGTTTAGGAACACCAAAACAGGAGGAGGCAATTTTGTCCCTCAAGTCTACTCTCCCTCTCAGTCTATCTTGTATTGAAATGCATATCTTAACTGCATCTGCCACTTCAGCTCTGTATTCCTTAATAAATACCCTCACCCAGCTAAATCTAACTATTGCAAATTAGGGTCTTATTTGAAATAAAAATAGGAATTGCTGGAGAAATAAAATAGAAAGTCCTGGAAATATTCAGCATGTCTGGAAGCACCTTTAGAAAGAGAAACAGAGTTAATGTGTCAAGTCCAGTATGACTTGAGCAACATGGTGGCTCAGTATTTAGCTCTGCTGCCTCACAGCACCAGGGACCCCAGGTTCAATTCCAAACTTGGGTGACTGTCTGTGTGGAGTCTGCACATTCTCGCTGTGTCTGTGTGGGTTTCCTCCCATAGTCCAAAGATGAGCAGGTTAGGTGGATCAACCATGGGAAAATCACGATATCAGGGATGTGGGTCTGGTTGGGATAGTCTTTAGAGGGTTGATGTGGGCTTGATGGGCTGCATGGCCTGCTTTCACACTGTAGGATTCTATGGCTCTTATCTGGAACTATAAAATTGTGTTTTTTATGCTGTTGCCAGAGGGGAAAAAGTAGGGAGTGGAACATATGGTGAGGGTGCTCTTAGCAAAAACGAAGGCAGTGACAATGGTGGTAAAGGAGTGATACAGATGTCATGTAGATGTTAGGTGTGAAATGGACAAAATGGGCTTGCTTTGTGAAGAGCAAAATTAACCAAATAGGAAAAAGACATGCCTGGGGAGGGTGGTGAATATCAGAAAAATGGGCAGCAGAGGTCATACTGTGAAGTTGTGGAACACAATATTGAGTTCTAAAGGAAAAATCCTGAAAAGACTTTTGATACTGGATATAAAAAACATAAACAGACATTGTTGGAAAACTCTCAGCTGTTCTGGCAGCACATTTGGAAAGAAATCAGAGTTAATGCTTTGGGTCTAGTGATCCTTCTAGAGCTCTGAGTTCTAGTGGCTGTAAAATACCTAAGGAAAAAATGAGATGCTGTTCCTCCAGAAATAATAGGAACTGCAGATGCTTGAGAATCCAAGATAACAAGGTGTAGAGCTGGATGAACACAGCAGGCCAAGCAGCATCTCAGGCGCAGAAAAGCTGATGTTTCAGGACTAGACTCTTCAGGTCTAGGCCCGAAACGTCAGCTCTGCTGTTCCTCCAGCTTGTGTTGTGCTTTGTTGGAACACTGTAGCAGACTCAGGACAGAAATTTTTAGCATGAATGCAAGGTGGTGTATTGAAATTGCAGTCAACTAGAAGGTTGGGGTCATTCCTATGGACAGATCTGAGGTGAAAACTGAAAGAACTGTGGATGCTGGAAATCAGAAGCAAGAACAGAAATTGCTAGAAAGGCTCAGCAGGTCTGGGAGGATCTGTGGAGAGAAATCAGAGTTTAAAGTTCAGTGACCCTTCCTCAGATTTCTCTTCACAGATGCTGCCAGTCCTGCTGTGCCTTTCCAGCAATTTCTGTTTTTGTGAAAGATCGAAGCAGTCACCCAGTCTGTGTTTGGTCTTGTCACTGTAAAGGAGACTGTACTGCAAGCAATGAATACACTAAACTGAGTTGAAAGAAGTATAAGTAAACACATAGAGATAATGGGATCTGCAGATGCTGGAGAATCCAAGATAACAAAGTGTGGGTCTGGATGAACACAGCAGGTCAAGCAACATCTTAGGAGCACAAAAGCTGACATTTCGGGCCTAGACCCTTCATCAGAAAAGGGGGATGGGGAAAGGATTCTGAAATAAATAGGGAGAGAGGGGGAGGTGGACTGAAGATGGATAGAGGAGAAGATAGGTGAAGAGGAGAGAGTGGGTGGGGAGGTAGAGAGGGGATAGGTCAGTCCGGGGAGGACGGTCAGGTCAAGGGGGCGGGATGAGGTTAGTAGGGAGGAAATGGAGGTGCAGCTTGAAGTGGGACGAGGGGATGGGTGAGAGGAAGAACAGGTTAGGCAGGAGGGAACGAGCTGGGTGCCTAACCTGTTCTTCCTCTCACCTATTCCCACCTCAAGCCGCACCTCCATTTCCTCCCTACTAACCTCATCCCACCCCCTTGACCTGTCCGTCCTCCCTGGACTGACCTATCCCCTCCCTACCTCCCCACCCACACTCTCGTCTCCAACTATCTTCTCCTCTATCCATCTTCAGTCTGCCTCCCCCTCTCTCCCTATTTATTTCAGAATGCTCTCCCTATCCCCCTTTTCTGATGAAGGATGCAAGTAAACACATATGTGTTTCTTCATGGGATGTAGGCTTCACCAACTCAGCTAGCATTTGTCACTAAATCTAATTGCTTGCAAGAAAGTGGTGACAGGTTGTCTTCACGAACCACTGCAGTCCATGTGGTGAACCCCAACTGTTGTTGTGGATTTGATCCAGTGAAGGAATGGCGAAATAATTCAGAGGATGATGAGTGTCTTATAATAGGGACTTCTTGGTGACAATGGCTGGAATTGTCCCTGTGGGAACAACATAGCAAGATGATTTCTAGCTTCTTGAGTGTTGCTCAAACTGCACTCAATCAGAGTGTTCCACTATACTCTTGACTTTTGTCTTGTAGATGGTGGACAGACTATGAAAAGTCAGAAGATAAGTTATCCATAAATAATGAGCATACACAGTAGGAGCAGGTGTATTTGGCCCATCGTACCATCTCCTTTACTTGATAGAATCATGGCCCATCTGATTGTGGCCCCAACTCCACTTCCTTGTCTACCTCCAGTACCCTTTCACTCCTTTGTTAGTCATGAATCTATCTAACTTGGCTTTGAAAATATATAATGACTCAGCCTCCAGTGCTCTCTGGGAAAGAGAATTCCACAGATTAACAACATGCTGAGAGAAAGAAAATCTTATCTTCATTTTAAGTGAGAGACCTCTTATTTTTAAACTGTCTCTTGGATCAAGCCTCTCAGCATTTGCCTTGTTAATTTCCATCAAGATCTTACATTTTTCAATGTGATCACCTCTCTTTTTTCTTAATGCCAACTGGTACAAGGTGCATAATGTTATATCTGCTTTATATCAACAAATATTTATGTGGTTGGACCCTTTCAGTTTCTGGTCAATCCCTAGGATGTTGATAGCAGTGATAGGTGATGGTAATGCTGTTGAATGTCCAGGAAAGGTGATTACTTTTCCTAATCATAGATGAATGGCATTGTCTAACATATGTTGTGCCACCAGTTTTCAGCTAAAGCCTGAATGTTGTCCACATGGTACTGTGGTTGTCACAAATGTTTTCAGTATTTGAGGAGCTGTAAAATGTGCTGAGCATGGAATAATTATCAGCAAACATCCCCACTTTTGCTCTTATAATGGAGGGCAAGTCATTGATATGTGCTAGTTATGACTCCTAACTAGGGGAGACTTTCCCCTTAATTCCTTCAACTTCACGTTTAACTAATGCCTCTTGATGTCTCAAGGGTAGCCCAATGGCTCAGTGGTTAGCACTGCTGCTTCACTGCACCATAGACCCAGGTTTGATTCCAGCCTTGATTGACTGTTTGTGTGGAGTTTTTACATTCTCCCCATGTCTGCATATATTTCACCCGGGTGGCCTGGTTTCCTCCCACAGTCCAAAGATGTGCAGGTTGTGTAGATTAGCCATGGTAAATTGCCTGTAGTGACCAGGGATATGCAGGCTATGTGGATTAGCCATGGGAAATGTGGGGTTACAGGGATGGGGGTTTGGTCTGGGTGGGATGTCCTGCAGGGAATCGGTATGGTGTCAATGAGCCGAATGGCCTGCTTCTACACTGTAGGGAATCCATTCAAATCTCTTAATGTTAAGGGCTATCATTCTCACCTTAGCTTTGGAATCAATTTCTTCTGTCCACATTTGTACCAAGGCTGTAAGGTGATCTAAAACTGAGCAGTCCTGGAAGCATTGGGTTTAACTTTGCCATATGGGTGTGTAACTGAATTGGAGGTAGGAGACAGAGCATTGGGATAAAGTGATCAAACCCTAATAGACATGATGTGACAGTGTTCCCCACAAACCTGTTACAGTCCATCAAATTTCAACTGAAAACCTTGGACGAAGGAATGATAAGTTTGTATCTGTATTTACAGAAAATGCTAATCTAGGAGACTTGGTAAGTTACACTGCTGAGAGCAGGAAGTTACATGGGAATATGGTCAGATAGCTCAAGTGAGTCAGAAAATTGGCAGATGGAGTTCAATGTGGAGAAATATGAGGTCGTCAATTTCAAATCCAAGTGAGACAAATTGGGATAATTTCCAAACAGCAAGAAGTTCCAAACTGTGGACAAACAAGGGATTCATGTACACAACTCACAAATCAACATAGGAATATAGAAGATAGGAACATTTGGTCTTTCAAACCAGCTCCTCATTCAGTAAGATGATCTTTTTAGATCTCAAGACATTGAAGCAGAAGTAGGCCATTTGGTCCATCGAGTATGCTCTGCTATTCAATGAGTTCACACCTGATAGTTCTCAACTCCACTTTCCTGCCTTTTCCATTTAACCCTTGAATCCCTAATTAATCTCAATCCCAGTCTTGAATGTTCTGAACGATCCAGCCTCGACAGTCCTCTGCAGTAAAGAATTCTGCAGATTTCCCCACCCACTGAGAGAAGAAATTACTTCTCATCTGTGTCTTAACTGAGTGATCCCTTATTCTGAGATTGAATCCTCTAGTCCTATACTCAACCCCCACAGGGAATAACAACTTCTACACATTTATCCTGTCAAGCTGTCTAAAGAATCTTAAATATTTCGATAAGGTTGCCACTTATTCTCCTCAGCTGCAGTGAGTGCAGGGCCGACCTACTCAGTATCTCCTCATAAGAAACTTGCTTTTTACCCAGGATCAAACCAGTATGCTTCTCTGGGCTGCCTCCAATGCCAATATCTTTCGTTAGATAAGGGGCCCAAAAGTGTTTGAAGTATTTCAAGTATGATCTGACTGGTGCCTTATAATAGTTTGAGCAAAACTTCCCTAATTTTACACTCCATTCCCTTTGAAATAAACATTACTCAATTCCAAATTCCTGCACTTTCCTCATTTCCTTTCATTCTCTTAGTCCCCAAAAATCTTTGCCCCTCAGTCTTGAATGCACTCAGTGACTAAGCTTCCACGTACCACTGGCAATGAGAATTCCAAAAATTCACAACGTATTGAGGGAAGAACTTTCTTCTCATCTCTGTCCTAAACCCTGTTACTCGATGTTCTAGATTTCCAGGCGCGGAAGGATTTTCTCCACATACAAATTTATTACAATGCTTGACAGGGTATATGCTTCAGTGGGATCAAATCTCATTCTTCTAAACTGTAGGGAATTTGGGCTAAGCCTGCTCAATCTCTCCTCATGGAACAGTTGTCTCTTCACAGGAACCAATCTAGTGAACTGTTGCAGTGCTCCCTCTAGGTGCAGGTATTAAAAAAAATCAAAAATGTTAATGGAAGGTTGGTCTTCATATTAGCAGGGTGAGAATATAAAGGGCAAGATGTTAGGCTTCAGTTTCAGAATGTCTTGGTCATACTGTACCTTGAGAAATGATATTCAGTTCTGGATGTTGCATCTTTATAATAAATAAAGCTGGAATGTAAAAACTAGGCTGTAGAACTAGAATGTAAAAAATGGTGACCATGACAGTTATCATTGATGGTTGTAAAAACCCGTCTGGTTCACCAATATCCCTCAGGAAGGGAAGAATGCCACCTTTACTCTGTTCAGATTCACAACAATGTGGCTGATACATAACTCTTCTCAAAGGATGATCAGCAACAGTTGTTGACCTTATCAATGATGCCCACATCCCTTTAACCACTTCAAGACTTCCCAAAATACTTTATGTGACTGAAGTGTAGTCACTGTTGTGATTCAGGAAACATAGCATCTAATTTGCATATAGCAAGCTCCCAGAAACAGCTAAAAGGTTATAACCAGATAATCTATAATGTTGATTAAATTATCAATGTTAACCAGAAAACCACATTATCTTGTTTCTTCAAGAAACGTTCTGTGGGACTTTTTTAATCTCCACATAATTTTGGTTCAACATGCCATTCAAAAGATGGATGCATCAGACCATGCTGCACTACCTTTGTACTGCCCAGGGACGGCCAGCCTAGGTAACATGTCCAAGCCTGTACTGGTGGAGGTCTTGAACCTGCAACCTTCTCAGTGTTCTACCCACTGAACCACAGATGACAATTGTATCTTATCTGTTGTCAGTTCACTAACCCTCTTCAAAATGCACAGAATTTGACAAATCAATATGAGAAAATAAACAGGACATAAATGCCAAATCCTCCCCTGACCTGGGCTGGAGGTATGATACTACCATATGCCTTCACAATTAAGTATTTACTAAAAATCAACTGAAGGCCAAACACACAAAAAATCATCTCCCTATGCCGGTGCACAGCTGGCACAAAATGCAGATGATATGACCATCTCGCCAGTGCCTATTGGATATTTTCACTTGCACATACAGTATTTGAGCACAGGAGCAGGACGTCCTACCATTCTCACAAGGAAATAGGGAGTTCTAGTTGTATCCTACTAATTCCCTGGGTCAGAGATGGGCAGTTGTTTTGTGTCCTGGCTTGATCAGCCATTTTTGTAGACTTACAACCCTGACCCAAGCTTTTCTGTTGCGGAGATGCTGTGCACCCAGCTGGAAGTGGGACAGTCATTCACAGACTAACATGGTGATCGGGGTAAGTAGAGATGATCAACTTTTATTAACAGGGTAGGAATTTTACCAGTGATAAGTGTTCCATCCATGAAGTGTCAGCAGCTAGCAGGCCTTTTGTGTTACAAAGTTGCGAGGTTCAGTGAGGGGAGGGGGTGAGTTTAATAGCAACTACAGAAAGCAGCCCTGATACTGCACTTCTTCAGCACAGCACTGAAAGTGGAGGCCTAAATTTTGGGCCCTAGATGCTGGTGTTTGACTTGAACCCAGTCTCCTGACTCAGAGGTAAGAATATTGCCCACTGATTTTTGACCCACTATGGAAGGTGGACCTCGAGAACCAGCGAAGAGAGCATTGGAAAATTCAGCTTTGGACATTGCATGTATGAGGTTCATGATCAGTATTCCCCTAATTATTTTTCTGCTGCGTGGACCTCCAAGCCCCATGCACAGCAGTGACTTCCAGAACCAAAGTCAGTGCTGTGAACAGTTTGAGCTGCTGCGCATCAGTGCAGTTTAGAAGGAACATAGTTCATAAGGTTTTAAATTTCTGATTGTATCTTTAATTTAAGGTAAAATGAAGTGAGTTGTGTCATCTATTTAGGTCTGCATGACAACAGGTCTGGGTGATATAGCTGTTAGAGGTCAAAGAGCAGCTCAGGTTGTTTGTTAGAAAGGTGTGTGGTGTTCACACTCAAAGACAATGGTAGCAGCATCTGCATGGACAATGGTTACACTGATTGTATAGCAAAAATCAAAGAAGTTAAGAATGTTGGACGATAAATGGTTATGCTTTAAAATATCCAAGGTAGCTAATTTCACTGGAGCTTCATGGTTGGCCAGACAATATTTCTACTTCAGTATGAGGCCCATGTGATTGATGGTGCCATGGAGATGGGCTTTGAGGAGAAAGGGTTTCTCAGAGACCTCTAAAACTTAACAGACATAGGAGTGTGCCAGGATCTGGGAGAGAAGGAACCGTCTCATGGGAATGTACATATGAGCCAATGTTCAGATTGAAAAGAAGATTTGTGAGGAAGGTTCATCCAAGAATTGCAAGGAAAGGCTCTCACTGAGAAATATAGTCTGACATTAAAAGTTACAAAACTGCTAAAGGGAAAGGGCAGAACTTTAATCTACTTTAACCTACATATAGATTTGGTAAATCAAATCAGTAATGGTAACATAGAGAACTCCCTGGAGACTGTACAGGATGGTTTGCTGGATCAATACATTGAGGAAGCAGCAAGAGAACAGGCCAGACAGAGTATCATGTAATGAGAAAGGAATAATCGGCATTCAAACTGTGCAATGCCCTTTGGGGTAGAATGACCACAATACAATACAATTCTTCATTAAGATGGAGAGTAACAATGTTGATCCTGAGATTAGTTATGAAGTGCAAACTAGCTATGATAAACTGGTGAACAGTATTTAAAGGGATGACAGGTAGGCAATGGCAAACATTTAAAGAGTGCACAGAGGGAGTGCAACAATTGTGCATTCCTGTCTGGCACAAAATCAAAATGGGAAAGGTGGCCCAACCTTGGCTGACAACAGAAATTGCCATGGAGAATGCATCAAGAAATAATCATCTTGAAAGTTTTCAGTTGAAAAGCCTGCATTGCTTGTACATGTGCTGAGTGCAGAGGACAGAGCCCTGTATATGAATATACATAAATATGGCAAAAATGCCATGTTCATAATCTGATAGCAGTAGCATGTCTGGATTGCTGTGATACTGTGATAAATGGACATGTCATTGTCTGAATCTGTAGTCATTGAACTAATACATTCATGTTGTTGATTTCAGCCTTTATAATACCATATGTGCTCAAATCGAAGCTGTCAGGGTTTCAACCATTTTCCACAGCAGTTTCTGTGGCAACGAAACTGGTCATCACATTCACTCTTGGACTACATACCTCTGGGAGTAAGCTCCTGGATTGTGGTAGTGATAAACAGCCACTGTATTCAAGATTTATATGTGTGCTTTGTCTTACTCGAGTGGCTCTGATTGTTAGAAGTCTGTTGAAGTCAATTTTCACAGAACTGCAAGTGTGGCCTAGCCAGTACAGTTTTTCTTTATTCATTCATGGGGTGTGGGCATCCCAGCTAGCAATTATTGCACAGTCCTAATTGCCCAGAGGAGTTAAGAATCAACCACATTGCTATGGGTCTGAAGCCACAAGTAGGCCAGACTAGGTGAGGATAGAAGTTTCCTTCCCTAAAGTTTAATATAACTTCTGTTTTTTTAATTCTGTCCCTCTAAAAAGGAACCTGTGGCTTTAACAATCTGTGTTGTTACCTTGAGTTATCCCTTCATCCATAAAGGGAGTTTTCATGCCAGTCAGAGAACAGCTGAAGTTGAGAGAGTTTGGGGCTTGTGGAGGCACAGGACATTGATCCTTTTGCTGAAGTGCTTCCTGATGGGAACTAAACCTGTTGATAGCAATGTAATTTGTTGTTAACATTTCTCAAATCTCTGATAACATTGGAAAAGTCTCTTGCAATTTGTGAAAATGCAGTGAATATCATTTTATTTGGCCCTCCTGATAAATGTTAAGTCCCAGTAGCTGAGCTTTGTTTTTCACTCACTGTTTGAAACCTGCTTTTTTAATTTTGTCTTCTGGTAGTTACAGGTTTCTATTCATGGCATGTGGGCATCCGTGACTGGGCTGACATTTGTTACTCATCCCTGATTAGTGTAGGTATACACACAGTGCTGTTTTGGAAGGAGTTCCAGGATTTTGGTCTAGCGACAGTGAAGGAACAGCAATATATTTCCAGGTCAGGACAGTCTGTGGCTTGGAGGGAATCTGGTGCCCTTGTAGATGGTAGGGATACTGCCTTGGAAGCGTCAGCAAGTTTAAATATTCTATTATGCCTGGTGAAGGGTGTGATAGATGGAGGGGACTGCTCTCTAAGTGTTAGCAGATTGGAAAGATTATGATTATACCCAATTATGCTGCATCAATATTTGTAGCTTAACTCTGATTGATTCCACGTCCAGAACCAGCATTGACAAATCTATTATTGCATTACATAGCAATTTTAGTGTAATAAAATATCCCAGCAGTTAGTCAAATCCAACTTCCCCTTTAGTTTTGCCTCTTTGCGACCTCTAGGATATCACTTTGGTAATTACCCTGCCTAGACTTAAGGACAATTTAGTAGCAATGTTCAAAACTGCAAGGGGTAACAAAGATGAAATTGCTTCCAATGATGGGGAATTGGTAATCAGGAGACAAAAAAAACTTAAGAGAATTGGCATATAAACGAGGAGAACGTGGGGAGATTTTCTTTTTAATCATTCATGGAATATGGGCCTCACTGGCAAGACCAGCATTTATTACCCATCCCCAATATTTAACATACTGAGTTATGACCTGAACAGCATTGGCTAAAAGGGTGGAGGAAGCAGATTCCACAGTGACATTCAGAAGTTAATTGGATATATCATTTGGAAAAGAGCAGCATCATAGGGCAAGAATGTAGGAACAGGTATAGGCTATTCGGCCCTTTGGGCCTGCTCTACTATAATTGATCATCTATCTTAACATCATTCTCATGTACTAACCCATTTCACTTGTTCATTAGTATCTAGAAATCTATCGATCCCTGTCTTGACTATACTCAATGACAGTGTCCACAGTCCTTTGGGGTAGAAAATTCAAAAGATTCACCTACCTCTGAGTAAAGAAATTCATCTTTGTCTTAATGTCTTGGGAGTAATATTAAATGAATTCCTCTTTCAAAGTGAGAGTACAGGTACAAAGAGCTGAATGTCCTCATCTTACCTGCTGTAAGATTCTCTGAAAAATGAACTACCAAAATAAGCCTTACGTTTTACAGAAACAAATCTCACTTGTTGAAGAACTTGTTGAATATTTGGTCATATAATTTGCGTAATTTCATTTAATTGAGTAAAGTACAGATCATCTTTATTCTTTTCCACATTCAGCCAGATCTCCTGAACTTCAAGAAGGGCTGGATGTCCATTCTCGATGATCGTGGTGAGGTGAGTGTCTATCTACAAAGTTGTATTGTGGAATTTTTCACAGAAGAATTCATTATCATTATGTCTTTGTCAATTAGTCTAATTAGTAGATTAGCTAATCTACTACTGGCATTTTCAATCATTTTATGAATGCCCTAATAGCTTTTATCTCATTTGTTAACATAGATCTGATAGAGTCCCGGGGAGTGTTCTCAAATAGAAAGACGTAGAGGTTCAGATACATAGTTCTTTGAAAGTGGCATCACAGGTAGAGAGGGTGCTAAAGAAGGTGTCTGGCATGTTGGTCTTCGTTTCTCGGACCATTGACTAAAGGAGTTGAGACATGATGTTGAAGTTGTACAGGACATTGGTGAGGAAACTTTTGGAGTACTGTGTATAGTTCTGGTTACCCTGCTAAAGGAAGGAAGGATATTATTAAATTGGAGAGGGTGCAGAAAAGATTTTCAAGAATGTTACCAGAACTGGAGGGTTTGAGTTACAAGCAGAGGTTGGATAGGCTGGGACTTTTTTCACTGGAGCGTAGGAGGTTGAGAGGTGGCCCTGTAGAGGTTATTAAAATCATGAGGGGCATAGATAAGGTAATTGGCAGAGGTCTAGCTTAGAGGATTTTAAAACTGAATGGCATATTTTTAAGGTGAGAGGAGAAAGATTTAAAAGGGACCTGAGGGGAAACTTTTTCACACAGAGGGTGTTCACATGTGGAATTAATTGCCAGAGGAAGACATAGATGCAGATACAGTTACAAGATTTGAACAGATACATGAAAAGGAAACATTTAAAGGAATATTGGCCAATTGCAAGCAAATGGGATGAATTTTGTTTGGGAAACTGGGTCAGCATGAACACATTGGACCAAGTTGAGGACTTAGAAATCAGATTGCAGGCATTGCTGTATGTTGAGGAAAGGAATAGGTACCTGGACACTTTGTTCCAGTGGGTGGTAACATCCCTCAGACTAGGTAATTGATTGTGGCTGAGGCAAATATGAGGACCTATGGGGCTACCATTCAGGACCCTTGACCCTTGCAATTGCCCAGCGTTAGTGGGGTAAACTGCGCAGAAAAGAGTGCAGGGACAGTGAGCAAACTGACAATGGTAGTCTGGTACAGGGAGCTGTTGAAATGGGGGAGGGAAACAGGTATGCAGTTGCAGTTGGGGGCACTATAATTGCAATGATAAGTACTATTTCAGCAGCTTTGAATGGAACCCTGAATGCTGTGTCACCTGCCAAGTGCTGGAGTTGAAGGCTGGAGAGGAACTTTGAGAGAGAGGGGAGAGACACAGTAGTCTACATCGGTAGCAATGACATTGTTTCCTGAAACACTTAAGAGAATCCAAACAGGGATCAGGCAGACTTGGATCTGGTGATGTGTGATGAGTCAGGATTAATAAATGATGTCAGAGGAAAAGATTCCGAAGAAAACAGTGATCATGACATGGTAGTATTTAGCAGTTAGTTGGAGAAGGAGGCGATCCTTCTAAGCTCAAATAAGGGCAATTGCAAGGGAACAAGGGCAAAGCTGGTTGGGTTATAACAGGGAAGGAGGGCAGCAGCAAGGACAGTTGAGGAACAATGGCACATGTTTCAGAAAATAGTTCGTGACTTACAGTAAAGACGTTTCCCAGTGAGGAAGACGGATTCTAGGAACGGGATAAGAGGCTGAGGAGTGGTCTTATAGAGGTTTATAAAATTACAGGAGCATGAATAGGTTGAATAGCCAAGGTCTTTTTCCCAGGGTAGGGGAGTCAAAACTAGAGGGCATAGGTTTAAAGGGGAAAGATTTAAAAAGAGCAAGGGTAATATTTTCATGCAGAGGGCAATGTGTCTATGGAACAAGCTGCCAGAGGAAGTGGTGGAGGCAGGTACAGTTACAGCATTTAAAAGGTACCTGGATGGGTAGTGAAAAGAAAGGGTTTAGAGGGGTATAGGCCAAATGCTCGCAAATGGGACTAGATTAATTTAGGATGTCTGGTCGGCATGGACGAGTTGGACTGAAGGGTCTGTTTGCATGCTGTACGACTGTATGACTTTATTAAAGCATACAAGAGTATTAGTGGACTTGATAGGGTGGATGCAGAAAAGCTGTTTTCACTAGTGGGAGAGTCTAGGAGCAGAGAGTATAACCTCAGAATATGTGATCACCCATTCAAGGCACAGGTGGTGAGAAATTTCCTGTGAATCTGTGGAATTCTTTAGCACAGGGCTTTTGGGGCTAGATCATAAAGTATATTCAAGACTGAGATAGACAGATTTGTAATTAGTAAGAATATCAAGGGTTATGAGGAAAAGGCAGGAAAATGGAGTTGATCAGCCGTGGTCTGATTGAACAACAGAGTAAATTAGTATCAGTGATAATGGGAACTGCAGATGCTGGAGAATCCAACA
This sequence comes from Stegostoma tigrinum, assembly GCF_030684315.1. Classification (NCBI taxonomy): domain Eukaryota; kingdom Metazoa; phylum Chordata; class Chondrichthyes; order Orectolobiformes; family Stegostomatidae; genus Stegostoma; species Stegostoma tigrinum. Next base: position 4,692,860 of record NC_081391.1, read on the forward strand.
TAATAAAATGTGAGGCTGGATGAACACAGCAGGCCAAGCAGCATCTCAGGAGCACAAAAGCTGACGTTTCGGGCCTAGACCCTTTCCATATTAAGCAGAGGTTCACCTGCACATCTGCCAATGTGGTATACTGTATCCATTGTACCCGTTGTGGCTTCCTCTACATTGGGGAAACCAAGCGGAGGCTTGGGAACCGCTTTGCAGAACACCTCCGCTCGGTTCGCACTAAACAACTGCACCTCCCTGTCGCGAACCATTTCCACTCCCCCTCCCATTCTTTAGATGACATGTCCATCATGGGCCTCCTGCAGTGCCACAATGATGCCACCCGAAAGTTGCAGGAACAGCAACTCATATTCCGCGTGGGAACCCTGCAGCCCAATGGTATCAATGTGGACTTCACCAGCTTCAAAATCTCCCCTTCCCACACTGCATCCCAAAACCAGCCCAGTTCGTCCCCTCCCCGCAATGCACCACACAACCAGCCCAGCTCTTCCCCTCCACCCACTGCATCCCAAAACCAGTCCAACCTGTCTCTGCCTCCCTCACCTGTTCTTCCTCTCACCCATCCCTTCCTCCCACCCCAAGCCGCACCTCCATCTCCTACTTACTAACCTCATCCCACCTCCTTGACCTGTCCGTCTTCCCTGGACCTATCCCCTCCCTACCTCCCTACCTATACTCTCCTCTCCACCTATCTTCTTTTCTCTCCATCTTTGGTCCGCCTCCCCCTCTCTCCCTATTTATTCCAGAACCCTCACTCCATCCCCCTCTCTGATGAAGGGTCTAGGCCTGAAACGTCAGCCTTTGTGCTCCTGAGATGCTGCTGGGCCTGCTGTGTTCATCGAGCCTCACATTTTATTAACAGAGTAAATTCAATGAGATGAATGGCCTCCTTCTGCTCCTACATCTTATGGTTTTATGATGGGTTGAATGGTCTTTTTATTCTATGATGCTATAATTCTACAGTTGCCGAAATGGAACAGTCTGGAGTCTTGTCCATGAACATGAGTTAACTGCATTAAAAAAAATCTTAATTCAAGATCCTGAAGCTACTTGAGTCTTGCCATCATCACTTTCCCTTTTAACTCCAACAGCTGAAGCTCAGACCTTCCAAGAGTGATGTGTATTGTGTGTAGCTCTGCTGTTAACTGTGTAAATGCCAGGGGCTGATACAAGGCCAGATGTTTTCTTACTGAGACACCCTCCTCAGGCATTGAATGATTGATTGACTATTTCTTTTTTCAGTGGAAGAAACACTGGTTTGTTCTGACGGATTCCAGCCTGAGATATTACAGAGACTGTACAGCAGAGGAGGTAAGAGTTTTGACCGGCTGTAAGCTACACCCCACCCTAGAACCCAGTGCTAATGCATACTTATAAAAAAGAGAAGGTTAGAGTTCATAAGGAAGGGCATGTTGAGTAGAAATGATCGTGGCTGAGCCTGTGTAGGCCTTTAGTGGGTGAAATACCTTGCAGGTTATTTTGATTACATGAGATAAACTGGAGCTAAACATGTATCCCAGAATGAAGATTGGTTTTTAGCACCCAATTTTGGTTCTATTCACCATAATTAGAAAAAGACAAATCTCTGCTCATGAAGATAATTCGCAACAAATATCAAAGTAAAGAGAAAATAGTATTCATACTATGAAGAAATGGAGGTGCGGCTTGAGGTGGGAGGAGGAGATAGGTGAGAGGAAGACCAGGTTAGGTAGGCGGGGACAAGCTGGGCTGGTTTTGGAATGCAGTCGGAGGAGGGGAGATCTTGAAGCTTGTGAAATCCACATTGATACCATTGGGCTGCAGGGTTCCCAACCGGAATATGGGTTGCTGTTCCTGCAACCTTTGGGTGGCATCATTATGGCACTGCAGGAGGCCCAGGATGGACATGTCGTCTAAGGAATGGGAGGGGGAGTTAAAATGGTTCACGACTGGGCGTAGGTGTTCTGCAAAGCGGTCCCCAAGCCTCCGCTTGGTTTTCCCAATGTAGAGGAAGCCACACCGGCTACAGTGGATACAGTATACCACATTGGCGGATGTGCAGGTGAACATCTGCTTGATGTGGAAAGTCATCTTGGGCCTGGGATGGGGATGAGGGAGGAGGTGTGGTGGCAGGTGTAGCACTTCCTGCGGTTGCAGGGGAAAGTGCTGGGTATGGTGGGGTTGGAGGGCAGTGTGGAGCGGACAAGGGAGTCATGGAGAGAGTGGTCTCTCCAGAAGGCAGACAAGGGTGGGGATGGAAAAATGTCTTTGGTGGTGGGGTCGGATTGTAGATGGCGGAAGTGTCAGAGGATGATGCGTTGTGTCCGGAGGTTGGTAGGGTGGTATGTGAAGACGAGGGGCATTCTCTTTTGGCAGTTATTGCGGGGACGGGGTGTGAGGGATGAGTTGCAGGAAACGCGGGAGACACGGTCGAGGGCGTTCTCGACCACTGCTGGGGGTATATTGCGGTCCTTGAAGAACGAGGACACCTGGGATGTACGGGAGTGGAATGCCTCTCCAACACACCCTCACCCTCCTGGACCTCTCAGTTCGCAATAAACAACTGCACAGCCCAGTCACGAACCATTTTAACTCCCCTCCCATTCCTTAGACGACATGTCCATCCTGGGCCTCCTGCAGTGCCATAATGATGCCACTCAAAGGTTGCAGGAACAGCAACCCATATTCCACTTGGGAACCCTGCAGCCCAATGGTATCAATGTGGATTTTATAAGTTTCAAAATCTCCCCTCCCCCCATTGCATCCCAAAACCAGCCCAGCTCGTCCCCGCCTCACTAACCTGGTCTTCCTCTCACCTATCCCCTCCTCCCACGTCAAGCCGCACCTCCATTTCCTACCTACTAACCTCATCCCGCTCACTTGACCTGTCCATCCTCCCCAGATTGACCTATCCCCTCCCTACCTCCCCAGCTATACTCTGTTCTCCACCTATCTTCTCCTCTATCCATCTTCAGTCCGCCTCCCCCTCTCTTCCTATTTATTTCAGAACCCTCTCCCCATCCTCCTTTTCTGAAGAAGGGTCTAGGGCCGAAATGTCAGCTTTTGTGCTCCTAAGATGCTGCTTAGCCTGCTGTGTTCATCCAGCTCCACACTTTGTTATCTTGGATTATCCAGCACCTGCAGTTCCACTTATCTCTGAATAGTCTTTTGGACTGGTTTCCTCTCATTCAGGTTCAGATCAGTGCAAAAGATAAGCCTGAAACACTCGCAGCAATTTTCAGCCATAACTGCCAAGTGGATGATCCATCTCAGCCTCCTCATTTGGTCCCCAGCAATACAGTTACCAATCTTCAGCCAATTCAATTCATTCCACGTAGTATCAAAAAATGGTTGGAGATACTGGATACTGCACAGACTATAAACCCTGACAACATTCCAGCAATTAATACTGAAGACTTGTGCTCCAGAACTTGCTGCTCCCCTAGCCAAGTTCTTCCAGTACATTTACAACTCTGACATCTATCCAACAGTGTGGAAAATTTCCCAAGTATGTCCTGTACATAAGAAGCAGGACAAATTCAACCCAACCAATTACTGCTCCAACAGTCTCTTCTTGATCACCAGTAAGGTGCTATCAAGTAGCATCTGCTCAGCAATAATCTGCTCAGTGCTGCCCAGTTTTGGTTCCACCAGGGCCACTCAATTTTTGACCTCAATACAGCCTTGGTTCAAACTTGAACAAAAAAGCTGAATTCCAGAGGTGAGGTGAAAGTGACAGCCCTTGACATCAAGGCTGCATTTGGCCAATTGTGGCAAATTGTAGCAAAACTGCAATCACTGGGTATCCAGGGCAAACTCTCTGCTGACTGGAATCAAGATGGTCATGGTTGTTGGAGGTCAGACATCTCAGCTCTAAGACATCTCTACAGGAGTTCCTCAGGGTACTGTCCTTGGCCCAACCAACTTCAGCTGCTTCATCAATGACCTTCCCTCCGTCATTAGGTCACCATTTGTGACTCCTCAGATTCTGAAACAGTCCATGTTCAAATGCAACAAGATCTGGACAATATCCAGGCTTGGGCTGACAAGTGGCAAGTAACATTGGTGCCTCACAAATGACCATCACCAGTGACAGAACATATAACCACTGTCCCTTGATATTCAATGTTCTTACTATCATCAAATCCCTGACTATCAACATCTTAGGGGCTATTATTGATCAGAATCTCAACTGGACTCACTGTGTAAACACAGTGGTTACAAGAGCAGGTCAGGGTCTTGGAATACTGTGGTGAGTAACTCACCTCCTCACGCTTCAAAACTTGTCTGTCATCTGCAAGTCAAGAATGTGACAGAATACTCCCTACTTGCCTGGATGAGTGCAGCCCCAACAACACCCAAGAAGCTTGACACCATCCAGGACAAAACAGGCCGCTTGATTGGCACTACATCCAAAAGCAGCCACTCACTCCACCACCAATGCTGAGTAGCAGCAGTGTGTACTATCTACAAGATGCACTGCAGAAATTCACCAAAGATCCTCAGACAGTACCTTCCAAATCCATGACACCTCCATATAGCGGAGGATAAGGGCAGTGTAGAAAGCTATGCTGATAGAGTTTATGGAGGGAGGAAAAGGAATTTCACATGGGACTGAATGACCTGTTTCTTTGCTGCATCTTCAATTTAATTGTGTTGACCAAATGCCACCTCAGTTTAGCTGGCATTTGAAACCTGCATCTTGAGAGGAGGATCGTGCGTGTTCACATTGTTTTGTGGACCTGTAGCCAGTTGGCTGCTTCCAAATGGCACTGGCTTCCAATGCTCTTCTACCAGACTGTGGAGTTTAGCTTTAATCAAATTTTTCTTCTTGTCTTCTCAGGCCAATAATCTGGATGGAGAGATTGACTTACGAAGCTGTAGCAATGTGACCGAGTATCAGGTTCAACGGAACTATGGGTTCCAGATCCACGTGAGCAAACTCTCCGATAATTCTCAATGCATGCTTGGTGTTTTTCACAATCCAGTTTAACCTGAAGCCTGTGATCCCAACTTGGAAATTTTACAGAACTCAATACAGAACTCCACTATTCCTCAGCATTTTGGTGGCTGATCCAAGGAAATCCCGGGCCCTCTTGATTTGCAATGCTACAATTTACGTAACAGCAAAGCATCAATTGATTCACAGGAAGTACATCTCACTTACATAGCAAAGGGCTGCCAATTCATGAGCCAGTTATCCTGGTCCCTCCTTTTTCTGAACATCATCTTGCTTGATGCCAGAAGCCAAGTGAATTTTAAAAACAAGTGGTAGAATTAGAGACTTGATCCAGGGTTTGGATTCAATGCTATTCCTCTGATTTCTCTTTAGAAAAATTCTTCATTCTTCTCTGTTTGATTACAATGCCAGTTATGTCATACTCTTTTAAGACTTTAAACTCCATTCTATGCCCCTGCTTCACCCACCTCTCCAGGCAGTGTCAGTTTGAGCTTTTCCAGTCTGTTCACAATACTGAAACTGCAGCCATTCCGCCCCCAGCCAGCCATGAATATCCATCTTCTCCTGTATTATTGATATTGTGAGGCCCGTTAACCTTGCATGAGTTCACAGCTGTCTTGGCCAAATATCATCCCGTGTTGGAGGACATCTGTGGTGGGTGAGTCAAAAGGTAACGTGGTCTCCGGGAGACTTCAGAAAAGGTGCCAAGGAAAATTGCCAGAACAGCACCAGGGATAAGCGATTTCAGTTTTCAGTAATTGAAGGGCAGCAATTTGTAGGGCTTTGAGGGGGAGAGAGAGGAATGGGACTTACTGGAAAGCTCTTTCAAAAGTAGACACAGGCACGGTGAATGGCCCTGAGTTGTTCTATTTAGGATATCTGGTCAGCGTGAGCAAGTTGGACAGAAGAGTCTGTTTCTGTGCTGTATGAATCTATGACATTTCCATTTACATAGGTGACCTGTTATTTTTAAACTGTGTACACTAGTTCCACAAAGGGAAATGTTCTCTTAGCATCTACTTTATCAAGTTCCCTCAGGACCTTACGTTTAGTCTGATAAGCAATGTATTGTCTGAACCTTTCAAAATGGGTCGGATATGTATTTGCAATTCCTGTTGACCATTCACCTTCCCCCACTGACCATTAACATGCCCTCTCTGACCATCAACCCTCAACAAGTAACCATCCTACCTACTAACCTCATCCCACCTCCTTGACCTGTCTGTCTTCCCTGGACTGACCTATCCCCTCCCTACCTCCCCACCTATACTCTCCTCTCCACCTATCTTCTTTTCTCTCCATCTTCGGTCCGCCTCCCCCTCTCTCCCTATTTATTCCAGAACCCTCACCCCATCCCCCTCTCTGATGAAGGGTCTAGGCCCGAAACGTCAGCTTTTGTGCTCCTGAGATGCTGCTGGGCCTGCTGTGTTCATCCAGCCCCACATTTTATTATCTTGGATTCTCCAGCATCTGCAGTTCCCATTATCACAAGTAACCATCAGCCTGCTCTCATTGACCATCAACCAGCCCAGAGTGATTGTCCACAAATTAGCAGAAAAAACAGGTTGAATTTTGCCAGATTAACAGGGATATTTAGTAAGATGTCCTATTGGCTGTTGTTTGAAATAGCATCGCTAAGTTTTAACAAAGGGGTTGAATATAAAAATAGGCAAGTCCTGAAGTAGTATTGTGTGCAGTTGTATTGCATTGCTTGAAAAGGGATATATATATCTTGGAAGCAGTTCAGAAAGGGTTTGGAATGAAGGCATTGGCTATCTAGAAGGTTTGAACAGAGTGGACCCATACAAATTGGAGTGGTAATCCTTATAAAACACAGAAGATACTGTGGGGTCGTTCATAGGTAGATGCTTCAAGAACATTTTCCTTTGTGGTGAAGCTAGAACTAAGGGACATAGTTTAAAATTAAGGGTCTCCACTTAAGAGGGAGATGAGGAATTTCTTCTTTCGTAGGCTCATTTTCTTTAAGATTCTTTTCCCTAGTGAAGAGTAGAGGCTGAGTCATTAAATATATGTCATGGTTGAGTTATGCAAGGTTTTGATTGACAAGGTAACCAAGGCTTATGGGGGAGGGGAAGGAAAGTAGAGTTAAGGCCACATGCATATCAACCATAATGTTACTGAATTGAGCTTGAAGGGCTGAATGGCCTACTCCAGCTCCTAAATGTTATAGTGTTACGTTGTTATGATGATGTTATGGGACGCAGCACAATAGAGAGGTATTCAGCTCATTATGTCCCTTCTGTCTTTTCTATCGAGCAATTTAATTAGTACTTGACTCCACCCCCAACCCTAAAAATCATCCTCATTAAGGCTGGATCTAATACCTTAAGTGGTCTTGTCACACCGTGATAGTGTCCATACCTCTAAGCCAGGCGACCCGAGTTCAAGTCCCCCCTGCTGCAGGTGTGTGTAATAACATTTCGGAAGAGGTTGACTCAGGACTGGGGTCGGGATGGGGAAATCCCCACTTCTGGCACAAGGTCAAGCCGCACACAATCCAGATGAATTTCTGAACAGATTGATGTAAAAAAATCTTAATAGCCTTTTAGAATTTCTAAAGAAATTTTTATCCATCAACTAGATCTTAACCAATGCCTCTGTGTGAATGGATTTTTTTCTCAATCGCCTTCAACTCTCATGGTCAATTATTTTTAAATCTGTGACTCTTCTCATTATTGACCAATTACTAGAGTAAATAATTACTCCATACTTTCTCAATTTAAACCTCTCATGGATTTGAAAATTTCTAATAGGTCACTCATAAATATTCTCAAATCTTAAAGACTGCTTCCAAATTCTCCAATCTCACTACTTAAGGAGGATTCCATTTCCCAGGTACCATGCTAGAAAATTTCTGCTGTAGTCTCTCCAGTGTCTTGCTGTCTTGCTGAGGCCTAATCAACAGCTGCCTACATTTACAAAGGCGAGTAACCCATGCATTTTCTAAATCAAAATGGAAAGCTGTGGTGCTGGCAGTGTCCCCTGAGAACCTCACTGTATTGTTTTCTTCTATCAGGAAAATATCTGTTCACTGTCAACCCTAGCCCCCTAAACTAAGCCAACTACAGCTCTGCCATTGTCTCCTTAACCTCGCCTTCTTCCTTCTTTCAGACAAAAGAGTCCACTTATACCCTTTCAGCAATGACATCTGGGATTCGGAGGAACTGGATCGAGGCACTTCGAACACACGTTCGTCCAACTACCGTACCTGACGTGACAAAGTAAGCTGTAGAGAACATGCTGTTGCCGATCTGGTCTCTGCTGGTGTTTCTGCTCCATATGAGCCACCTCCCCCTTTACTTCATCTCAGCTGATCAACATTGTATTTCTTTCTACGTTGTGCACTTTTCTACCTCACTATTAGTATTGTGTGTCCCGACATCATTACGACTGCTAGTGGTTCAAGTAGGTGGCACCTCAATACCTTTTCAGAGCGGCCAACAAATGCCAACCACTAATGTCCACTAATGTGAACTAATAGAACATAGAGCAGTATAGCAAGTACAGGCCCTTCAGCCCACAATGTTGTGCCAACCTGTTATCCTGCTCTAAGATCAAGCTACCCTGCGTACCCTACATTTTATTAATTGTGTGCCTATCCAGGAGTTGCTTAAATGTCCCTAATGTATCTGACACCACGACCACTGCCGGCAGTGCTTTCCACACACCCACCACTCTCCAATCACCACTGAACTAATAAATAACATGAACTACTCCTTTAAAATACATCCACACTATTCACCTATAGTATACTGTATGGGAGCAAGCTGCACACTCCTTCCACTCACTGGCTAAAGAATCCTCTTCTGAAAAACCCATTGCTTTTAGTAGTCACTATTTTTGTTCTGGTATAATATGGTTCCATATATTTCTGGGGTGAGCATTAAAGGCACATTGAAAGCCGTAGCCTGCTCCCTGAAGGCGTACAACACAGACCTCACCATCATAGGCAAGCACTGTCCCCACCTTAACCTCTGGCCTATCACATTGCCGATTAGGTACAGGCTGAGAGACACAATCTGGAATGTTTCCTTCTCCTTTCCCTGTGCACAAGTCAGTGAGAACAGTGACCTACAAAGAGAAAGAAATGTGTGAGGAATATGAAGTGTCATAAGGGGAGGGAGTTGGATTGGTAAGGACAGTGGGGTGGGGCAAGGGGTTAAATTGAGATGGTAAAGGAAGGGATCAGATGGAGGTAAGGGGACGGAGTTGAATGAGTAAGGGATGGGAATGGCATTAAGGGGGATAATTCACGGGTAAGGGAGTGGTGGAGGTGAAGGAATATGGGGTAAATGGAGAGGGTTGGAAGTAAGGGAAGGGTGTGAGGGGGCAAAGGGAAGTGTTGAAGATGAGGGGTAAACGGGAGATGGGGAATGAGGGGAGGGAATGGGTTCTCTAGAATTCTGAATGAAATGTTTTGAAGTTTGGATCTCGTTTGTGAATGTAAATGAAGTCCGTCAGAAATTCAGATTTAGGTAATGAATTGATACAACTGTTGATAAGATATGAAAATGCACCTTATTGGTTTCACTAAAATGTTTTCTACTGTCTCTCTGTTCTTCCTGCTTCTGCTTGCTGTTACTCAGGAGGAACACTTGGATGAAAACACCGCCTCCTAAATCCAGGTTAGAGTCCATGACAGAGAATATTTTAATTAACAGCCTTTCCGCCTTGCCCTCCTCTCCCACTACCTTCCCTGGATAAATTCTCTCAGTTCGGAGAGCAAAGCATTGAAACATCAGGAGTTGTAACTTTGAACAATGTTGTTAGTGCTTTTCACTCAGCAATTCCTCAAGGATTTTTCCAAAGGACACTCCTAATTTTCTTTGCGCTATCATTCAGGCAACAGAAGAATATCCAGAAATTGATTGGGAGGAGAGATTTCTAGAGCTTCTTTACCTATTTTAAAACCAGTATTATTTGCATAGGACAAGACCAGAACTGAGCATGTTGGCTAGGATCCAGAAGCCAGCCTGACAGAATGGATTAGATTAGAAAGATTAAGGTTTATCGCACGGCTTTAATGACTTTGAATACCCCAAAGTGATGTTCAGTCAAAGATACGCTTTTAAAGTTTATTTGCTGTTGCAATGTAAGAAAAGCAGTAGTGAAAATGCGCACAAAATGATCCAGCAAATAGTAATGTGAGAATTCCAGGGTAATCTGTTTCTGTTAGTAATGTTAGTTGATGGACAAATGTCAGATAGGATACCAGTTGGAACTCTACTGCTCTACTTTCAATAATGCAACTATAGCTTTACAGACGCCTGGGGACCTACAGGGCATTGGCATAACATCTCACTCAAAAGACAGCATCTTGAACAGTATAGCACTCCCTTATACTGCACTGTGAGTGTGTCAGTATAGATTTTGTGCAGGAGTGGGTTTTGAGCCCACAACCAACTGAAGATGTTCCTAGAGCTGCCTATAAGTGGTTTGCCTATTAGATTTGCTGAAGCATAAGTTGTGATGGGGTAGTAGTGTGCTTCCTGGAATTCAGTAGCAGTTTGTGGGAAGAATTGTAAGTGTGTTCACATTAATTCTCTTAGCCATGTATAGATTAGGACTTCTATCTGCCTGGATGAGTGCAACTCCAATAACATTCTCCTGGATGGTGTCAAGCATTTTTAAAAGCAGCCCACTTGATTAGCACCACATCCATCACCTTCAACATTCACTGTCTTGAAATCACCAATGTACAGTAGCAGTAGTATGTACTATCCACAAGATATACTGCAGCAAATCACTGAGGCTCCTTTGATAGCACCTTCTAGACACACAGCAACCTCTATCATCCAGAGGGACAAGGACAGCAGATACATGGAACACTACTATCGCAAGTTCTCTCCAAGTTACACACCATCCTGACTCGGCGACAGATACCATTCCTTCAGTCTCACCAAGACAAAATTATGGAATTCCCTTCCTGACAGCTCCTTGGGTGCATGTACACCCTGTGGACTGCAGTGGTTCAAGAGGTAGCTCCCCCTCTCCAGGACAGATGGGGAAGGTGAATAAATTCTGGTCTAGCTGGCCAAGCGCATGAACAAATAAAACAGTCCAAAAGTTCACAATTTTAACTCTTCCGTTACTGATATTATGCTATTGCAGCTCTGTTTTTTAATGACAAAAGGTGAATATCCTATCAGAGTATTTTTTTAAACAAGTGTTATTGTGAAACTAACCATATTGAAAATTTAGAGATTAGAAAAAGAATCTGAAATTTGGGAAACCTAGAAAATAAGAGCAGGAGTACGTAATTTGACCTTAAAGCCTGCTCTGCCATTCAATATGATCATGGCTGTTACTGCTTTCTGTTTCACTCCTTCAAGAATTCAGTGTCAAGAAATTTCTCTTCATCTCAGTCTTAAATAGCCTATTCCATATCCTTAGACTATGACCTCGGGTTCTGGACACCCCACTCGTCAGGAAAATCCTTCCTGTGCTTAACCAGTCTAGTCCTCTTAGAATGTTATAGGTTTCTCTGAGATCCCCCTCATTATTCTGAACTCCAGTGAGTATAGTCCTCACTGATCCAATCTGTCTTGATACAACTATCCTGCCATCTCAGGAATCACCTTTGTTGTACTCCCATCTTAGCGAATAGGCCCTTACATTTTATTTGAAAAAGTGTTATTTGAAATCAAGTTTAGCTGTCAATATTTCTGAATGAAAGAGTGACACCAAGATCAACATGAAATATTGAAATAGAAACCAGTTTTATCCACAGGAAAATATTGTTTAGCTTAATACAAGAAATAAATCGATAGCATTTTCATAAGTAATATTTCATCCGCAATGTCTAAACATATACATTAACTAATATTTCGGCGATAACAAGAACTGCAGATGCTGGAGTCAGAGACAATACAGTGTGGAGCTGGAGGAACACAGCAGGCCAGGCAGCATCAGGTGTGCTGACATTTGCAGTCGATGAGCTGATGCACAGATGTCATGTCACAATTGGATCCCTGGGGTATCCCTATGTAGCAGGAAATTGCTGGCAGGTCTGTTTTTCGACTGGATTGGGAATGATCGTGCAACCAGTACTAAACAATGGGTGTGTACAAAGTGAGATTTGGCCAGCAACAAGTAGCTGATTGGTTTATGGAGTGGTGACCAGTTGTCAATGACAAAAGCCATCAGCCTGCCAAAACCTGTGATTGGTGGCAGGGTAGATGAACAGATTGTGGGTGTGAGAAACTGGCAGAAACCTTTGGACCTTCAGAAGGGGTGGCGGTCGGTCTACCTGCAGTAGGGTGGGATGGGGTAGGTATTTTTGCAAAATTTAGGAAGCATCCGGATAAGCACTTGAAATGCTAAGGCAGAGTAGGCTATGGACCAATTGCAGGTAAATGGCATTAATGTGGCTTGGTTTTGTTCAGCATAGACATGGTTGGCCAAAGGACCTGTTTCTATGCTTTGTGACTCGATTACTAACCCATTCTTCAAAAGCAGGATTGATGTTTCCTGGGTCAGGGGAGAGTGAGATGTCTCAGGGAGGAAATCAGTAAGTTCCTAATAGGGAGGAAGTGAGACAATCCTTAAGTCCTCCTTGGAGCAGGATGGTGACAATACATGGTGATTCCTTCAGATTCCTGTCATGAGGACAAGGGAGGTTTCTCCAGACAAAAACTGGATGGTAGAGATTGCTGTGTCTCCATTTTTCTACTCTCAGCATTTTCACTCAAATTCTTAGCCAAGGAACTCACTCTTCTCCTTCCTCTCCTCCCCTAACCCATCACCATCCTGAAAGTGGAAGTTGTGTTTTTAGGATTTTTCACTCCTTGCAAAAAGCAACAGGATTTAAAATAGATAACAAAATGTGGGATAACAAAGTGTGAAGCTGGATGAACAAAGCAGGCCAAGCAGCACCTCAGGAGCACAAAAGCTGATGTTTCAGGCCTAGACCCTCCATCAGAGAGGGGGATGGGGTGAGGGTTCTGAAATAAATAGGGAGAGAGGGGTAGGCGGACCAAAGATGGATAGAGGAGAAGATAGGTGGAGGGGAGAGTATAGGTGGGGAGGGAATAGGTCAGTCCAGGGAGGATGGACAGGTCAAGGAGGCGGGATGGCGTTAGTAGGTGGGAAATGGAGCTGTGGCTTCAGGTGGGAGGAGGGGATAGGAGAGAGGAAGAACAGGTTAGGGAGGCGGGGATGAGCTGGGCTGGTTTTGCGATGCAGTGGGTGGAAGGGGAGATCTTGAAGCTTGTGAAGTCCACATTGATACCATTGGGCTGCAGGGTTCCCAAGCGGAATATGAATTGCTGTTCCTGCAACCTTCGGGTGGCATCATGGTGGCATTGCAGGAGGCCCAGGATGGACATGTCATCTAAGGAATGGGAGGGGGAGTTAAAATGGTTCGCGACTGGGAGGTACAGTTGTTTATTGCGAACCAAGCGGAGGTGTTCTGCAATGCAGTCCCCAAGCCTCTGCTTGGTTTCCCCAATGTAGGGGAGCCACACTGGGTACAGTGGATACAATATACTACATTAGCAGATGTGCAGGTGAACCTCTGCTTAATATGGAAAGTCATCTTGGGGCCTGGGATGGGGGTGAGGGAGGAGGTGTGGGGACAAGTGTAGCACTTCCTGCAGTTGCAGGGGAAGGTGTCGGGTGTGGTGGGGTTGGAGGGCAGTGTGGAGCGGACAAGGGAGTCACGGAGAGAGTGGTCTCTCCGGAAGGCAGACAAGGGTGGGGATGGAAAAATGTCTTGGGTGGTGGGGTCGGATTATAGATTGCAGAAGCGTTTTTCTGATGAAGGGCCTAGGTCTGAAACGTCAGCTTTGTGCTCCTTAAATGCTGCTTGGCCTGCTGTGTTCATCCAGCCCCACACTTTGTTATCTTGGATTCTCCAGCATCTGCAGTTCCCATTATCACTGATCAGGATTAAAACAGGTGTCATTTTATACATCACTGTAACTTCAGGAACTAATGACTGCGTCGGTTGTGCATACAACTTTATTTCATTTCCCTGTTTATCTTTCTAATTCTTATACTCTTCATAATCAATGGAGCATTATCCAAGTGAAACACTGGTGTATTGGCGGTGCCACTGGACTACTGCCCCAGAGTAATGGATTCACATTTATAAATTTAAATTATATTCATGAAATCTGATATTCTCAGTAATAGTAACATATAACTATCATTAATTATTATAATAGCCCATCTGGTTCATTTGTATTCTTTAGGGAAACCATCCTTATCTCATGGAATTGCAGAATTGTTACAATACAGAAAGGGAGAAGCCATTTGGACCATTGTGTCTGCACTGGCTTTCTAAATATTTTGACCTCGTGCCAAACCCTTACCTTTCGTCATCATACTGCACATTGTTTCTATGTAAATAAGCATACAATTCCCTTTTGAATGTCTCAATGGAAACTGTCACAACCCTTCCAGGAAGTGCATTCCAAACCCTAACTACTCACTGAATGAAAACCTTTTTTCTTACATTACATTTGCTTCTGTACAAAACAATTTAAAACTGTACCATCTGGTTCTCAGTTCCTTTTATGAGCAGGAGCCTAACTGCAATTATACAAGGTGTTGGTGACACCATACATCAAGTACTGAGTGTAGTTTTGGTTTCTATCCAAGGAAAAATCCTCTCCTTGGAGGATATTCCTAGTTCTCGTCTACTATGGAGAAATTGAGCAGTCTAGAAGAATGAGAGGTAATCCTAATTGAAATGCATTAAGTTCTTAAGGGATTTGATAGGGCTCTTCTTAATTCGTTCAAGGAATGTGGATATCACTGGCAAGACCAGCATTTATTGTCCATATTTAATGCCCTTGAACTGTGTGGCTTGCTTGGCCATTTCAGAGAGCAGCTAAGCATCAACCACATGTTTTGTTTGAAATCACATGAAGACCAGACTAAGTGAGGATGCAGATTTTCTTCCTTGAAGGGTATTCGTGAACCACTTGGATATTTAGGCAATCAGCAGTGGTTATAAGGTCACCATCTGCCATGTGCAATTTGAACCCAAATCCCCAGAAATCAGTCAGGAATTCTGGATTACTTGTCCAGTGACATTATCTACCACACCCTTCTCTAAATAGGTGAATAGTGGGATGATGTTTCCATGGCTGGGGAATCTAGAATTAGGGGTCGCAGATACAGAAGAAAATAGTGAGCTTAACTATGTGATGAGAAATTCATTCACTCACTGCAAGGGTTGTGAATCTTTGGAATTCTCTACCACAGATGTGCTTGTGCAGTTATCAAGTTTATTCAAATCAGAGATTAGTAGACTTTTGGATACTTAATGAGCAAGAGATCTGGGACTAGCCAGATTGTTATCGACTCCTTTGTCTGTCCAACTGTTCTTTCTCTCTTTGGGCTCTATCCCTGTCCATAATTTACACCTTACTTACCCACCCCCTCCCCCTGCCCAATCTGCATATAAACCAACATTTACCTGGCTACCATCAGTTCTGAGGAAGGGTCACCAGACCCGAAACGTTAACTTTGATTTCTCTTCAAAGATGCTGCCAGAACTGCTGAGCTTTTCCAGCAACTTCTGTTTTTGTTTCATGTGAGATTAGAACTGGAAAGTATAGTTCAGGTGAAAGATCCACCATGATTTCATTAAAGGGTGAAGCAGGCAGTTCCTTCATCTATTCTTAATGTTTTTGTGTTATATTCCATATTATTTTGCCCCTCTACTTTTTAATCTCACATTTTATTGCTGCATCTGTGGTCTCAATCTGGATCCAAGTCTGTTGGTAAGACATAAAACGAAGACAATTTCCGTTGTGGATTGAGTTTATTGATTACTCCAACTGCTTCTACCCCAAGGATGAGAAGTACTCAAACAATGACTAGGCACCATCTGTATCTTCTTAATCTTAAATGAAGGCACTTAACTGCATAATTAACCTGACATTAACAATCTTGCCCTACTTCTCTAACCTTCAACAACTGGAAAGAGTCTAGAAAGAGAAGAATGAGAGTTGACAAGCGTCAAAATTCTTAAGTGGCTCCTCAGGCTCCTTCATTCACTGGAAGAATGTTTCCCTTAGCTGAGGTGGGGGTCTAGAACAAGGGGACACATCTCAAAATCAGGAGTAGGCCATTTAGGACTGAGATGAGAGGGAATTTCCCCACTCTGAGATTGGTGAATCTTGAAAATTCTCTACTCTGGAAGACTTTGTAAACTTGGTCATTAAGTTTATTGATGAGGGTAGAGCAGTTGATGTTGCGTACATAGATTTTACAAAAACATTTGACAAGGTTCCTCATGATCTCTGGTCCAAAGGATTAAGGGACACTGGGTACACGGTGAGTTGGTAGGTTGGATGCAAGGTTAGTTTGGTCATAAAAGACAGAGGGTATTTGTGGAGCAGACCAGTAGTGTTCTGTAAAGATCACTGCTGGGACTCCTGCTAGTAGGTGGTCTGATTAGTAATTTTGCAGATAACATGACAATTGGTGTAGCTGTGGATAGTGAGGAAGGTTGTCAAAGGATGCAGTAGGATATAGATAAGCCAGAAAGTTGGGCAGAGAAGTGGCAGATGGAATTTAATCCAGACAAGTGTGGACCAATGCCTATTGGGAGGCCAAATGCAATTGGGAAGTGTACTGTAAAGGAACATTGATACACAGAAGGATCTTGGGGTGCAAATCCATAATTCCTTGAAAGTGTCAATTCAAGTGGATAAGGTGCTAAAGAAAACTTACGGCATGCTCACCTTCATCAGTCAGGCCATTGAGTACAGAAGTTGGCAAATCATGTTGTAGCTGTGTAAAACTTGTTAGACTTCATTTGGAATATTGTGTGCAGTTCTGATCACCACACTACAGAAAGAATGTGGGAGCTTTAAAGAGGATGCAAAAGAGTTTCACCAAGATGTTGTATGGATTGGAGTGTATTAGCTATAATAAAAGGTTGGACAAACTTGGGTTGTTTTTGCTAGAGCATTGAAAACTGAGAGGCAACCTGACAGAAGTACATAAAATTATGAGAGGCATAAATAGGGTGGATAGTTGGAGTCTGCTTTCCAAGATGGAAAAGTTAAACACCAGGGGACATACTTAGGTTTAAGGTGAGAGGGAGAATGTTTAAATGAAATGTGCAAAGCAAGTTTTTTTTTAAACACAAGGTGGTAAGTGCCTGGAAGGTACTGATGGAGTGGTGGTAGAAGCATATATGTTAGTAATGCTTAAGAGGCATTTAGACAGAAAACATGAACAGGCAAGGAAGACAGGGTTTCAGACCGTGTGCCAGAAGTTGGGATTATTTTAGAATGGCATCATTGGTTGGTAGAGACATGGTGGGCCAAAGGGTGTGTTCCTGGACTTCATGTTCTATATTCAAATCAGAAATTGATAGTTTTCTAGATCATGAAAGAATGCATGCCTAAGTGGTGGAGAAGCAGTCAAAACGAAGTTAGGCTGATCTGAAATGGAAGAATGTGCAGGGTAATGTGGAGAAGATAAGAGAACGGCACTAAATGAATTGGTGGTGCAAACATGGGCTGAACCGCTTACTCCACAGTAACAGTTCTGAGATTCTGTGATGTTAAGGACTGTGGGGATAATACAGGAAATTGATGTTGAGGTAGAAGATCAACAATCATGTAGCTGAAGGCAGTACAAACTCCACTGGGTCCCAGCATCACCAGTAACGGTCTTAAGCCAATTCAATTTAATCATCATGATATTAAGAAATGGTTGGAGGCACTAGATAGTGCAAAGGCCATGATCCTCAAAACATTCTGGCAATTGTACTGAAAACTCCTGCCCTTGAACTTCTTACACCCATAGCCAAGCTGTTCCTACAGCTACGTCACTGGCATCTACCTGGAAATGTGGAAAATTATCCAGGTATGTACTATATACACAAAGTAGGACAAAACCAACAGGCCAACTACCACCCTATCAGTCTACTCTAAATCATCGGTCAAGCGATGTAACGGGTTATCAATAGTGCTATCAAGCAGCACTTGCTTAGCAATAACCTGCTCACTGACATTGAATTCCAGAAGTAAGGTGAGAGTGACAGCCCTCAGCATGAAGGCTGCATTCGACCAAGTACAAGATCAAGGAGCCCTAGCAAAACTGGAATCGGGGGAAAGCTTTCCACTGATTGGAGTCGTACCTGGCACATCAGAATACGGCTTTGGTTGTTAGAGGTCAGCCCTCTGAGCTCCAGGATATCTCTGCAGGAGTTCTAAGGGCAGTGTTCTAGGCACAACAATCTTTAGCTGCTTCATTATTGACATTCCTGCCATCAGAAAGTCAGAAGTAAGGTATTCACCAATGATTGCACAATGTTCCACAAGGGAGAATGCACCTTTTAATGCTGATTGACAGTCAACAGCTTGGCCTTGTTTATTTTTTAAACTAGATACGTTGATTTTCCTTGGTCAGGGCATTGTCCTGAGAAATGAATCAGCGAATGGCTGTCACCTATTTTGCTGATGTGAAACAGGCACAGTCTGTGTCCCTTCTGTCTGCAAAGAACCAGGGCCCTGTGTAATAATATATCCAGATATCATGTGTGCCACACTGCGAGTCTGACAATCCTAAATTAGGTGTTAAATAATTGCACATTTAGGACTTTCCAGCAAATGTCATCCATTTGAAGCATCACATCTAATGTTAGACACTGTGTTACAAGTTTTAAAAGCGTAAGCTGATTAGGACCAGTGTGGAAAAGATGTTTGCCTATCACAAATGAGTGATGTGAATTTCGGTACCAATGTGATCCCAGGTATATAGGGAATACATTCCAAAGAATGGTAGACCATGTCCCTTAGCTGTTCACAATAAGCAAGGTACTGACCGTACCCAATCAGCCTGATATAAGTCCCTCTTCCGCACCTACACAGGCCCCAAACCCCACCTCTTCCTCCGTTAAATTGATGACTGTATCGGCGCCGCCTCTTGTTCCCCAGAGGAGCTCGAACAGTTCATCCACTTCACCAACACCTTCCACCCCAACCTTCAGTTCACCTGGGCCATCTCCAGCACATCCCTCACCTTCCTGGACCTCTCAGTCTCCATCTCAGGCAACCAGCTTGTAACTGATGTCCATTTCAAGCCTACCGACTCCCACAGCTACCTAGAATACACCTCCTCCCACCCACCCTCCTGCAAAAATTCCATCCCCTACTCCCAATTCCTCCGCCTCCGCCGCATCTGCTCCCACGATGAGGCATTCCACTCCTGCACATCCCAGATATCCAAGTTCTTCAAGGACCGCAACTTTTCCCCCACAGTGGTCGAGAACGCCCTTGACCGCATCTCCTGCATTTCCCGCAACACATCCCTCACACCCCGCCCCCGCCACAACCGCCCAAAGAGGATCCCCCTCGTTCTCACACACCACCCCACCACCCTCCGGATACAACGCATCATCCTCCGACACTTCCGCCATCTACAATCCGACCCCACCACCCAAGACATTTTTCCATCCCCACCCTTGTCTGCTTTCTGGAGAGACCACTCTCTCCATGACTCCCTTGTTCGCTCCACACTGCCGTCCAATCCCACCACACCCAGCACCTTCCCCTGCAACCGCAGGAAATGCTACACTTGCCCCCACACCTCCTCCCTCACCCCTATCCCAGGCCCCACGATGACTTTCCATATTAAGCAGAGGTTCACCTGCACATCTGCCAATGTGGTATACTGCATCCATTGTACCCGGTGTGGCTTCCTCTACATTGGGGAAACCAAGCGGAGGCTTGGGGACCGCTTTGCAGATCACCTCTGCTCGGTTCGCAATAAGCAACTGCACCTCCCAGTCGCAAACCATTTCCACTCCCCCTCCCATTCTTTAGATGACATGTCCATCATGGGCCTCCTGCAGTGTCACAATGATGCCACTCGAAGGTTGCAGGAACAGCTATTCATTTTCCGCTTGGGAACCCTGCAGCCCAATGGTATCAATGTGGACTTCACAAGCTTCAAGATCTCCCCTTCCACCCACTGCATCCCAAAACCAGCCCAGTTCGTCCCCTCCCCCCACTGCGCCACACAACTAGCCCAGCTCTTCCCCTCCACCCACTGCATCCCAAAACCAGTCCAACCTGTCTCTGCCTCCCTAACCTGTTCTTCCTCTCACCCATCCCTTCCTCCCACCCCAAGCCGCACCTCCATCTCCTACGTACTAACCTCATCCCACCTCCTTGACCTGTCCGTCTTCCCTGGACTGACCTATCCCCTCCCTACTTCCCCACCTATACTGTCCTCTCCACCTATCTTCTTTTCTCTCCATCTTCGGTCTGCCTCCCCCTCTCTCCCTATTTATTCCAGAACCCTCACCCCATCCTCCTCTCTGATAAAGTGTCTAGGCCTGAAACGTCAGCTTTTGTGCTCCTGAGATGCTGCTTGGCCCGCTGTGTTCATCCAGCCTCACATTTTATTATCTTGGATTCTCCAGCATCTGCAGTTCCCATTAACACTGATATAAAACCTTGTGCTTGTATTTAAATCTGCCCAACTTGTGGCCTGCCCCTACCTATTTCTGTAGCCTTCTCCAGCCCAGCTATGCTCAAGTTATGTCCCTGATGTGTTGCTGATTTTTATCGCTCCACAACTGGCACTCGAACCTTTAGCTAACATGACGTTGAACAGGGAATTTGTTCTCTGAACCTTCCCACCTGCCACTTCTTCAAGATGATCCTTAAAACCTATCTCCTTCATCAAGCAATTTTTATCTGCTGTGATATCTCGTTATATAGCTTGATATCAAGTTGTGTTTGATCTACACTGCTGTAAAGCTCCTGGAGATATTTTATTATTTCAACAATGCTTTATAAATATCAATTGTGTTCAGTGATGGTGACTCGTTTCAATAATCTCTTTTTTTGTATTCTAGTTTAACAGACAGTAACAAGGAAAATACTTTCCGTGACACTATAGCACGAAGGAATGCAGCAAGACAGGAAACAGCGGTCACAGCTGACAGGACACGGCTGGAGGTCCCGCGGAGCACCCGCAGGCCAGAGGGCCATGAGCAGCTCCTCCCACCAGTCGAGAGTGTAGAGTTGGAGCCTGTGCAGTCACCTGCCAAGGCAGAGGAGCTGACCCGCGAACAGGCCCAACGGATCGCTGAACGTAGCAGGTGGTTCGAGTCCACAAACCTGAATGACTGCCCAAGGAAGGAGGCAGAATGGAACTCCCCTCTTGTCCAAATCTCTGAGGCCCTCAGCAAGGACATTGAGGTGAAATGGCAGGAGCTCGAACGTATTCCGTTGCGGGACCATAAGCAGGTCCCTATCATGCCTTTGCAATCTCCCAATCCTGGTGTCAATGACAACGGGGTCACCGAGCGACTGAAGAAGGAGGTAATAATTGAAATTGCAGGGTGGGACCAACATAGAATTGATAGCACATGACCCAAGCCATTCAGCCCATTTTGTTTATGCAGCAGACAAGAATCTTCCACTCTTTGCCATCACAACCTTTCAGTGCATTCTTCCATTCCTCTCTCCCTTTGTTATCTAACTTACACTTACACATATCAATGCTTATCACCTCAACTACTGCGTAGGAGCCGAGTTGCAAATTCAGACTACTAACTGAGAATTTAGGCTAACCAAAGATCCCGGCATGTTTTTGATTTTTTTTTGTCAGCTAGAACTGTGTGGTAGATGTAGCACAAAAGTCTCCTCATGTTAGAAGACAGTTGAGTTCTCAGCATGAGCAAGTATCATTCTTGTTATAAGGGAAGATCATACCCATGCCCTAGATACCTCACAGTCTGACTGTGTTTTCATCTTGTTATCCCTACAAGTTCAGAAGGCCCAGATATCCCGTACGTTAACTGGCAGAGTCCTTGAATCAGATGTCTGCCCCAGATGCAGAACTGAAAGGCCAGTTTTCAAACTCACAAATGACATTCTACATGACTTTAACAAAAATACATTCTCCCCCGCAATCCCCCCATCTTGATCTTTGACATGGTGGAGCACACCACTCTCCTCCAATGCCTTGTGGATGGGACTGTAATATCTTCTCTTCCTACTTCTGCACCAGTCTTCCATCCTCCAGCCCCAAGCTGCTCCACAGTCACATCATCCAAGAGCACAGCGGATTGCCTCCAGTACTGCTAAATTATCAGGGTGCTTACCTGATCCTGAATCACTGCAGAAATTTCTTCCAGTTAAATATCAAGAAGACCAAAGCCGTTTTTGGTTCTTGCTGTGAGCTACCTTTCCTTAGCTTCCGGTTTCATCCCATCCTGTCAGCTGTCCAAAATTATGCCAATCTGTTGGCAGCCTTTGTGGAGCATTTGATCCGAAAATGATCTTCTTACCTTACGCCTGTGAGGTCACTTAGGCCACCTATTTCATAACATCACCTGACCTCACCCATGCCTGCATTACCTCCACACTTGACTTTGCTGTTGCATCCTGGCTGAACTCCATCATGCCACCCTCTCTCTTTATCTCATCCAAAACTCTGCTGGCTCTATCATAACTCATTGCAAGTCCTGTTCCCCTATTAGCCCTTTGCTTGCCAGTCAAAGCACTGCCTCAGCTTTAACACTTTTATCCTCATTTTCAAATTGCTCTATAGCCTCAGTCCTCCCCGTCTTTGTAATTCTAACTCACAACTCTTGAGATCTCTGTGCTACTCTAATTCTGGCTTCATGAGCATTTCTAAGTTTAATCGTTCCACATTCGCCTTCACTTGCCCAGAACCTGAGCTCTGGAATTTGCTCCAATGACCCTTCCACTTTTCTGCCTCAGTTTCCCATTAAATTTACCTTTTTGAACAAGCTTTATAGGTCATAACACCTAATAGCTTCCCACTTGGTGCAGTGTCATATTTTTGTTTTAGAATGTTCCTGTTTCATTACGTGAAAGGCATTATGTAAATAGAGTGGTCACCGTTAGCAGCTGTTGATTCTCCCAGGCTGACCTTTACCTATTCCTTTTCCTGCGCAAGTGATTTTCTCCCTCCCTGGCATCTCCACTTCCTATTACTCCACCCCCTCCCCACACCCTACCCCACCTTCAGCATATATACTAATCTTTGCTGAGCTAAAATCAGTTCTGAAGAAGGGTCACTGGTCCCAAAACGTTAGCTCTGCTTTCTCTCCAGAGATGCTATCAGACCTGCTAAATTTTTCAGCAATTTCGGTTTTTGTACGTAAATCGAATATTGTTATTGTTCTGAATGTGGGGATAAATCATCGACCACTTTCCTTGCTGCAAATTGGATGTGAATCTGCTTGTCCTGAAGTGCTTCACAAAACAAACCATCCAACATTGAGAGTGGGGGTTCGATTTGTGTCCCCGCACTTTCACTTCTTAAAGACACACATGCACTGATACGCCCTCCCCCTTCCACACTCACACTGAGCTCCCACATGCACTGATACGCCCTCCCCCTTCCACACTCACACTGAGCTCCCACATGCACTGACCCCCCTCCCGCTCCACTCACATGCACTGACTCATCCTTCCTCTATCTCCACATCTAATAAAGCCCCTCTTCCACTGACGCCCTCCACCTCCACCTCACACCCTGAACTCCCCAACACATTTACTGATCTTCCTCCCCTCATTGCACTGAAACATCCTCACAGTCGACCCATATGCACTGAATCCACTCCCCTCCACATGCACTGACATCCCTGCCCCCCTGTATGCACTGATGCTCTCCCCTCACAATTCCGGACCCCGCCCCACCACTCCTATGCACTACACCTCTTCTGCACATTCTCTGACATCCATACTCCTCATATGGCATAAGACCTTGCCGTCACAATACACTGGCATATACTTCCCCTACCCTCACATATGCACACCCCCTCCCATGGTCCCCATATGAACTGACACAGTTCCCACACATGCACAGACCCAGCTCCTCCTCCCTCCACGTGCAGTGTCAAACTCCCACTCCCCAATGCACTGACCGTTAATTGCTCCCCATGCACTGATAACACCTCCTGTTCCCACCATTAAACACCCCCATCCTAGAATATACACTGACAAATTCTCTGCCCATATGCACTGACCCATCTCACCCAAAACCCACA
The DNA here is from genome assembly GCF_030684315.1 of Stegostoma tigrinum. Lineage (NCBI taxonomy): Eukaryota > Metazoa > Chordata > Chondrichthyes > Orectolobiformes > Stegostomatidae > Stegostoma > Stegostoma tigrinum. The sequence continues at coordinate 4,716,832 of NC_081391.1, forward strand.
CACTGAAACCACTCCCTTCATACGCCCTGTCACCCCTTCCCCACATGCACTGAATCTCCTTCCCCACATTCCTTTTCACCCCTATTTCTCATATGCACTGATGTCCTCCCTCACAGTACAGTAACCTTTCCTCGCACAACCCCACATGCACTGCCACTGCCCTGGTACAGTCCCCACATGCACTAATCCCTATCATTCCCCCCTAGCATTGATACCTTGCCGCCTACATAGACTGACAACTGCTGCCCTCCCACCACACCCACCAACACTTGCTCCTATGCACTCACACACTTTTCTCCACAGATGTTGATACACCCTGCCACTTCTCCCAGAGACACTGAAACCACCCCCTCAACATGCACTGGCACCCACTCCCCCAAAGGTAACATGCACTGACCCCTCCCCCACATGCACTTACTCTCTCCCCGCCCGTGCACTGATCCCCTCTCAACATGCACTGACCCCCTCAACCCACACATAGTGACTGCCTCCCGCTAAAGCCATGTGCATGACACTCACCCCCTCCACCCACAACTCCTCCCTCCACAAGCACTGACCCCTCTCCCTCTCCTCACATGCACTGGCACCCTGCCCCAACACGTACTGACCCCCTCCGCCAACACACACTGGTCCCCATGTCCCCACATGCACTGGCTCCACTCCCTACATGCGCTGACCTGCTCTCCGCTACAAGCAGAACTCCCTAACCCACATGCACTGACGCCCTACCCCTACATGCACTAAACCCCTCCCCCAACTTGCACTCTCCCTCTACCTTCCAGATGCATTGACACCCCTCCCACAGTATGGACTGACCCTCACATTCAAATGTACTGACACGTACTCCCTTGACCCGCACCAACCCATTCCATCTACCCGCCCAATACACACTGTTCCCCACCACCCACCGCACAGACTCCCTCCCCAACATGCACTGACCTGCTCTCCTAACAGCCATATGCACTGACCACCCTCCACACACGCACTCTCCTCCCCCCACATGCACTGAGCCTCTCCCCACACATTGATCACCTCCCCCAACATGCAGTGACACCCTCCCTCAACATGCAGTGGCCCCTTTTCTTCCTGATACTTTGACATCTCTCCCCCAATATTCACTGACCCCTCACATTAAAATGCAGTGATGCACACTCCCCCAAGCCGCCCTGATCCCTTCCACCTACATGCATTGATTCCACCCCCTCCCCTCACACACATTGACCCTCTCCTCTCACATGCACCGACCTCCACCCCACACATGCACTGACCAACACCCCCCAAATACCCTGACCCGCTGCCCCATGCACTGATCCCCTCTCCTATATATATACTGACCCCTTCACCTACGCGCAGTGACTCCCTCCCCATGCATGCACTGATGTCTCCCTCACATGCACTGACCCCCTCCCCCACATGCACAGACCACCTCCCCGTACCTGCACTGACATCTTCCACTGCATGCACTGACCTCCTCCCCCAACATGCACAGTCCACCTGCCCCCACCTGCACTGAGCCTTGTACCCACATGCACTGATTCCGTCCCCACAGGCACTGATCACCTCCCCCTATACACACTGACACCCTCTCCTCTGCATGGACTGACCCTTCCCCCACATGTACTGACTCTCTCTCTTCTACATGCAGTGATGCCCTACTCCACACACACTGACACCCTGTCTCCATGTACTGACACCTATCCCCACATGCACTGACCCCCTTCCCCCAATATGCACTGGCCCCTACCCCCACTTCTTGCTTCCAGTTGCATTGACATCCCTCCCCCAATTTATACTGACCAGTCACATCCAAATGTACTGACACACACCCATGACCTGCACCAACCCCTTCCACCCACACGCATTCATTTTCCTCTCCCCCCAACACGCACTGATCCCGCTTACCCCCACAGGCACTGACCCCTCTCCCTCTCCATATGCATCGATCCCCTCTCCCTCTCCTCTGCCCTTGACATTAGAACTCTTTTCAGTGTTTGCATTTCCTGGTTGATCACCTCCTGCAACAATCAGGAGAGATTAAAGATTTAACCATTTTGAATAAATATTGTGCCATAGAGAGGTGTTTTGGGGAAGTACAAGTACAAAGAACTAAGGGAAAGGTCGATAATAAACTCTAAGGAAAAAGTGATTAAATATAAACAGGAACAGCAGCATGGTGGCTCTGTGGTTAGTGCTTGTTTCTGCACTGTAGGGTTTCGATGAATATGGTGGGAGAAACAAAAAAGGGAGTTAGTAATGGAGTGGGTAAAGAAGTGAAATATGGTTCTTGGAAATTGCAGAACTATAAACAAAAGGAGGTACATTTTACTCCTGTGATAATCTATAGATTTTGGTTTTGGAATGTGATTCCCAATACATTACATCTACCTGGGAATCCTGGATTATTGCTGTAAATCTGTAGGCCTGGGAAATGTGCAAGCTGTTTTTAAGGATCAAAAGAATTTCCTGTTGCTCAACTTTCAGATCTCCTCCCTGAACGTACAGCTGGATCAGGCCAGGAGGGAGCTGGAATCTTTCCAGGAGCAAAGGACTCGGCTCCAAGGACAAGTAAACTCCATCGAGGGACTAAGAACACAGATTCCAAAAGGCTTCATCTCTCAGGTAGGGAGCTTACCTGACACCAGGAAAGGTTGTTTGGCTGTCTTCCTGCAGGAGAGGAACAACACGGGCAAAAACTGGTTGATACTGAGATCTTGTTCAGCATTTTTAATCCTATCAGTTCAGTTCACAAGAGCAAGGATGATTAGATAATTCTTTCAAAGAGCCAGTACAGACAGGTGGGCCAAATGGTTTGTTTCTGTGTTGTGCTGGAATCCAGTGCACCCTGAATGCTGTCCCATATTCTATCCTCTGTAGATGTGAAGTCATGCACAATTCTGCTGTCTATATCTTAACTTGTGATTTGTCCCATTTCCCTATCACCCCTTGCATTCACTGAACTATAGTAGCTCCGAATCAAGCAAAATCTAGATTTAAAAATTTTCAACCTTGTTTTCAAATCCCTCCTTTCTCACCCCTCCCCATCTCTTTCAGCCCCAAAACTCTCTAGGATATCTGTCATCTATTTTTGGCAGGTTAAGAAACTCTTGATTTTAATCATTCTGGAATTTGATTCCAAATGCATTACCGTCTGCCTGGGAATCCTGGATTATTGCTTTAAATCTGTATACCCGGGAAATTTACAAGCTGATTTTAAGAATCAAAAAAGTTACTCTTTCTCAAATTTTAGATCTCCTCCCTGAACGTAAGTTGGATCAGGCCAGCAGAGAGATGGAATCTTGCAAGGAGCAAGAGGGCCCCAAGGCCTGGAGTCCTCTTCCTAAATCTCTCCAATGCTAAAACTTCTCTTTCCTCCTTCAACACACTCACTGAAACCTAACTTTTTGATGGAACTTTTGGTTGTCTGATCCACTATCCCTTTATGTGTCTCAGTATCACATTTTGTTTTATAATGCCCCAGTAAAGCTCCTTGGAATGTTCACTTACATGTAGTAAAATGCTGTTTCAAAATAAAAGTTGCCTTTGTAGTGTTCCAAGCTGCTTGGTGGCATATTCTGCGAGTAACACAAACTGGCTTCTGGTATCTTATGGCCTCATGCCGCTTCTTCCAGGAGGTTCACTGGGAATCAGTCATAGGAACTGGAGGAGACCATTCATCTACCAGGTCCTGTCCTACCACATTCAACTATCTGGCTCCTGTGTACGTTAACTCCATTTATCCAGCTTGGTTCTGCACATTGAAAGCTCTTTTTGAGCTAAAGTCTACCGATCCCTGTTGTCATGTTTTAGGTTTCGCCTCCCTGCCTCAAAAGTGTTTCTGCCACTAGGAGTCCCAGATTTCTACTCCCAATTGAGTGAAAAAAGTGCTTAAAGTGCTTCCAACATTGTCCCTGATTAGCTTAGCTTGAATTTCAATATTACGCCCTCTATTGTTCAAGACTCACAATCCTTCCCCTCGCCCGGCCAAAGAAATTTCTCTCTATCCTATCAATCCTTGAATTATCAACCCCTCAATTTTCTATACTCCAGGACATGAAAGGCCCCTGTGCATCTTTCTCCTATCACTTAACCAAATGGTACTGAGATTATTTTGCCTAGCCCGCAAAATATTTGGCTCTCATCCCTCTAGTATCTTCAATTTCAGGAAACCTGTGAGCGTAACTTCAGGGAGATGGAGGAGTCCCATCGGAAAGCAATGGAGGAACTTCAACGGCAACATAAACGGGAGTTAGACAAGGTCCAGCAAGACAAGGACCGACTGTTATCTGAGGAAGCTGATGCCACCATTTCTGGTAAGAGCAGGGTGTTACAGATCCAGTACTCTCAACATTAAGGGATGGAGGGAGATAGCAGGAACTGCAGATGCTGGACAATCTGAGATAACAAGGTGTAGAGCTGGATGAACACAGCAGGCCAAGCAGCATCAGAGGAGCAGTAAGGCTGACGTTTCGGGCCTAGACCCTTCTTCAGAGACAAAAAAAAATTTTCTTAAGAAGGGTCTAGGGCCAAAACATCAGCCTTACTGCTCCTCTGATGCTGCTTGGCCTGCTGTGTTCATCCAGCTCTACACCTTGTTATCTCAAGGGATGGAGGGAGGCAGCTTTTGATCACACTGTGGGTCTAAAGTAACCTAACTGATAATACTTTCATTAAGGGTTCACAATGTGATGATATTCTAGGGCTCCATCTCCACCTGTCATTTACGTTTTACCTCCTCCTCTCACCCTATCTTCTGCATAAAAACCAGCCTTTTCATAGCTACCATCAGTTCTGAGGAACGGTTGTTGGACCTGAAACATCTGATTTCTCTCCACAGATGTTGCCAGACCTGCTGAGTTTTTCCAGCAAATTGTTTTTATTTCTGATTTCCTACTTCTGCAGTTCTTTCAGTTTTTATTCACTGGTTTATAATTCTTTGTTTTCTCTCTTCCTCCATTTTTAAATAATGGGGTTACATTAGCTACTCTCCAATCTGTTGGAACTGTTTTAGAGTCTAAAGAATTTTACAAGATAACCACTAATGCATCCACTATTTCTAAAGCCACTTCCTTCACTACTCTGGGATGAAGATTATTAAACCCTGGGAATTTATCAGACTTTAATCCCATCAATTTCCCCAATACCATTTACCTGTTAAGACAGATTTGCTTCAGTTCCTCCCTCTCACTAAACCAGTGTTCCCCACCATTTCTGGTACATTATTCATTTTCTCTTTTGTGAAGACAAATGGGAAATATGAATTGAGTTAATCAACCATTTCATTACTCCCCATTATGAATTCACCCATTTCTGACTGTAAGGGAACTACATTAGTTTTCACTAATCTTCTTCTTTTTACATACCTATAGAAACTTATAGAGTCAGTTCTTATGTATCCCTGCCCCCAAGTTTTTTCCTTTTTCACAGTCAATTCCTTGGTCCTCCTTTGTTGAGTTCCAAACTATTCCCAATCCTCAATTTATTGTTTTCTTTCTTACCAATTTGTATGCCTCATTTTAGCGTCTCACTTCCCTTGTAAGCCACTGTTTTTTGCACTCTTGTGCCAAATGGGAATGAACAATTTTTGTAGGTCACCCACTTGCTCTTTGAATGTCTGCCATTGCCTACCCGTTGACATTCCTTTCAGTAATATTTTCCAGCCCATCATAGCCAATTCATGCCTCATACCATGGTAGCTTCCCTTATTAAGATTCAGGATTCCAGTCTTAAAATCAATTACCTCGTGTCGAGTTTGAAGAGTTCTGTCATATGGTGATCACTCATCCCCAAGGGAGACTCCTCCAGCTATATTTCTCAGTCTAAGATGCATGGATGCATGTTCTCTCATTGTGTCCTCAACATATTGGTCCAGAAAACCATCCCATGTACACGCTAGGAATTCCTCCTCTTTGATATTGTGACTAATTTACTTTGTCCAATCTATATATAGATTAAAGTCACCCATAATTACAAGTGTTCCTTTTACCACATGTATCTTGAATTTCCTGTTCAATGCTGTTCCAATATCACCACCACAATTGGTGGTCCATATACCACCCTCACTAATGTTTTTGCTCCCTGATATTTCTCAGTTCTACCAACACAAACTCTATATTGTCTAAGCAAATAAGTTTGCTCAATGTTGTGATGCAACCAGTAATTAGATTAGATTAGATTCCCTACAGTGTGGAAACAGGCCCTTCGGCCCAACAAGTCCACGCCGCCCCTTGAAGCATCCCAACCAGACCCATCCCCCTATAACCCACACACCCCTGAACACTATGGACAATTTAGCATGGCCAATCCACCTAACCTGCACATCTTTGGACTGTGGGAGAAAATTGGAGCACCCAGAGGAAACGCACGCAGACACTGGGAGAATGTGCAAACTCCACATAGACAGTTACCTGAGGCGGGAATTGAACCCAGGTCCCTGGCGCTGTGAGGCTGCAGTGCTAACCACTGAGCCACCCATGCCGCCACAGTAATGCAAATCCACTGCTGTTTCTTTTTTGTCTATCCTTCCTAAATACTGAACACTGAATAGCCCTGGATATTTACTTACCATCCCTGGTCACCCTGTAGCCCTACTGTCGTAATCCCACTGTATCATAATTTATCCACTTTATTTCAAATGCTCCATGTATTCGGGCACAAAGCCTTAAAGTTTGTCTCTTTAACATTCCTTGTCGTATTCCCACTATTTTTTACTATGGCCTTATTTGATTTGAGCCTTTGACTCTTCTGCCTTTCACTTCTGTTATTCCTTTTTCTGTCTTTTGTGTTTGTCCTTGATTCTCCTTCTTCTGACTTCTTGCATTGGTTCCTATTCCCCCGCCAATTTAGTTTAAATCCTTCCCTACCATTCTAGCAAATACTCCTCCGAGGGCATCAGTCCTGGTCCTGCCCAGATGTAACCTGTCCAGTTAATCTTGGTCCCATCTCCCCTAGGTCTCAATGCTGATGAATTGGAAACCCTCCCCCTCACACCATCTCTTCAGTCACTTCTTCGTCCTATGTATCATGCTGTTTTTACTGTGACTAACACATGGCATTGGCAGTAATCCTGAGACTCCTACCTTTGAGTCTGACATTTCAGTTTGCTTCCTAACTCTCTTCATGATGCTTGTAAGACCTCATCCCGTTTTTTGACCTGTGTCACTGGTACCAATATGTATCACCACCACTGGCTGTTCACCCTTCCCTCCAGGATGTCACGTAGGAGCTCTGAGATATTCTTGACCCTAGCACGAGGGAGGCAACATGCCATCCTGGAGTCTCATTTGTGGCCACAAAAAACGTTTCTCTCTACCCCTTACAATTGAATCCTCCATGCCCATTGCTTTTCCACACTTCTTTCTCCTCTCCAGTGCAGCAGAGCTAACTACGGTACCACGAACTTGTCTGTTGCTGTTTTCTCCTGGCATGATGTAACTCACACTTAGCCAAAAGAAAATAAGACTCAATCCACAGTGACTGTTGTAATATAAAAATATGCAGCCAATTTGCTGGCTTCCCCAAACAGCACTCTGACAATAACCAGTTAATTTGTTTTAGTGATGTTTATTGTATAATGGCTAGGACTCCGGAATATTTGACGTGCAGCGGAGAGAAGGCAGGATCTTGGTTTCACATCTCATCCATAAGAGCACACAGCTGACAGTGCTGGGATGAGAGCACCCCCACTAAGCCAAGGCTGATTGCATGCAACCTCACGAATGGCACTGCTGCCTGTTAGCCAATTAAGATAGATTTGCTGACAGGTGATGACTAAGGTGCCTGTGGCCATCGCAGGAAACTTCAGTTTAACTTTCCAACTATATGAGCGCTCTGATGTCATTGACATTTCTGAGGAAAATTTTCAAAGTCTCTGATTAGTCCCATTTCACCCTGAGTTACCACACAGCAGTGAGAACTAGTTTCATCTGATTTAAAATCTTAAACATTATTCTTAGCTGCTTTTTAGTACTTCATTTTCATTTTGAAGTATAGGAAGTGGTGTTTGACAAAACTTACGAGAGTGTTTTGAGGATACAAATGGTTCAATCTTGGTTTCGGGAAAAAACTATTTAATAAAAAGATAATCTGGGCCAAATTAAGCCATTAATAGTGACCCGAACGCTAATTCCAGTGACCCCGAATATGTCTTGGGTTTTGTCGATCTCTTCACCCATTTCTTTCCTTTATGTAATCCTTGTTGATTCTACAAATCTACGTGTTTCGCACCTCTTCCATAATATGAAAACCTACCCTCATGGTTTGATTAAAGAAGTATAATTTCTGTTTCTAGACTCTCTCTTTGAAATTAGTCATTCACCAACATCTGTGTTTGAATGAGCACAGAGGCATTCTTGAATGAGCACATGAGCCAATATGGTGAAGATTAGTGCGAAGCCAGAGATTAGTCTTTGAAACTAGCAAAGAACAATGAGACAAGCAGTAACGGGGTAAAAGATGTAATATGAGGGTAAGCTAGCTATTAATATAGAAGAAGATTGCAAGAGTTTTTGTAGATATATGAAAGGTAAAAGATAGGGTTCAGTGGCCATTAGACTGCAGGAAAATAAGGCTGGAGAAGTTGGAATGGGGAACAAAAAAATTGTGGAGATGTTGAATAAATACTTTGCATCATTCTTTACGGTGGAAGACACCCATAGCAAGCCAGAGCTTCGACAGAGGTGAGTGTAGTGGCTATCGCTAAGGACAAGGTTCAGGAGAAACTGAATTGTCTGAAGGTGGATAAATCGCCTGAACTGGACTAACTACACCCCGCAGCTCTGAAAGAGATGGTTGAGGAGATTGTTCAGGCATTGGTGGTAGTCTCTCAGGAATCACGGGAGTTAGGGAGGGTCCCAGAGGACTGGAAAATAGCTAATGTAACACCCCTGTCTAAGAAGGAAAGAAAGCAGAATGTAGGAAATCATAGGCCAGTTTGACTGACCTCAGTCTTTGGTAAGATTTTACAGATAATTGTTAAAAATGAGATTGCTGAGTACTTGAAAGTGCATTGTAAAATAGGGCTGAGTCAGCATGCCTTCATCAAAGGGAGGTCACGCCTGACAAATCTGTTAGAATTCACTGGGGAGGCAATGAGCAAGTAAGAGGAAGTAAAGACAGTAGACACAATCTATGTGGATATCCAGAAGGCCTTTCACAAAGTGCCACGCACGAGGCTACTAAATAAGAGATGGTGTTAGGAGCAAGGTGCTGGCATGGATAGAAGATTGGATGACTGGCAGAGGGTGGGGATAAAGGGATCTTTTCCTGAATGGTAGCCTTGAACCTGAGTTTCCCAGTCCAGGGGTAAGGACATTACTACTGCACCACAAGGAGGCCCTATTAATGTATTTAAACATATTTTCCTTGTCACCCTATTCAGAGATGTTATTACAGACCTCTGGAGTTGATGGGACTTGAATGATGGGCCTCCTGGTTCAGGGGTAGGGACACTACAACTGTGCCACAAGAAAGCCCCTTATTATTGTCTTTAAAATGAAGTTAAAGAAACTCATTTCAGCTGTGACTGGTTTTTGTTCTGGATTGCAGCCATTGAAGCTGTGAAGAAGGCTCATCGTGAAGAGTTGGAGAGATTGCGGAGCACTCAGAACATTGCAAATAACAGTGATTTGGAGAGGCTTCGCAAACAGCACCAGTGAGTACAGCTTACTCCTTCGGATTTTTGAAATGGTGTGAGTAGGGACCTATAGAGAGAAGCAGCAGGTAACTGAGGGAGTTGTGTTTCTTAATGAGGTGTTAATTGTTTTCTAGTCCAAAATGGGAAAGTAAAATTTTATTCACACCCAGTCTTTCAGCAAATTAACTGGAGTCAGGGTGGGACTTAGGTCAGATTGGTAGCAAGAAGTCTGTTTTATAGCAAGTGCTGCCTAATCATTCAGCAAACAGTTACATTAAAGCAAAATATTGCATCTGCTGGAAATTTGAAATAAAAAACTGCTGGAGAAATTCAGCAGGTCTGGCAGCATTTTTGGAGAGAGAATCAATTCAAGTCTATATGAACGACAGCAAACGGAACTTCAAGTTCAACAATGTTCCCTGACAAAAGAAGGATTATTTCTCCATTTGAGTGCACTGAGTGGAAGATAATGACCTGCTACACAATTTTGTATCAATCCCAGTCACTTACGCAATGATTCATTTCTAACCTGGTTGGGAATAACAGTGTGCGGAGTCTGCCAGGCTCTGTTTGGCTGGGAGGACCGATTGTGTTTGTGCTGTTTTGTGTGACATCACTCATTGACGCGTTACTTATTTTGCTGCTTTTCTGTAGGGAGGAGCTGGAGTCACTTCAACGGGAGCTGCAGGTGCTGTCAGAACAATACTCCCGCAAGTGCCTGGAGATTAACTACCAGATGAAGGAGACACAAATGCGGGAGAGGGACCTGTCACGGAGCCAACGGGAAAATGAGGAGCTGCTTCGACAAAACCGGGTAACGGGCATGGACAATTGTAGTTGGGCGGTGATGCTCACACCAGAAAAGTAGCTTTTCCGAGAAGGAGGAGGATATTTGAACTAAAATAAGGGACAAGAAAAGTCTTCTCAGCCCATCACCCACTGCTAAGAATCCTGATATTTTATAGACAGCGCCTTTTGGATGCTCAGCGTGAATTCTGGAGGGTCAACAACCCTAAGCACTGCCTGGATTAAATTCTTCCATAGACCTGCCCCCTGCCTTGACTATATATTTTTTTCTATTTGGGTCTAAAACCCAGGATGCTCCTCAACCAGAAAGTGTTAGAAGTACCAATTTTGGGGCACCACAGTGATTCATGCAGACACACAAAATGGCTGTTCTGTCCCTTCCAGGCTCTGCTACAGCTGCCTCACTATGAATCTGTGATGAGTTTGACTGAGAAAAGCTGAATGAGGTTTATGGTAGTTAGAATGTAGGTGTTTTGCGGCCATGACTGGTTCCCTCCTCAGATGGTAACCAAGACGAGAGAAATACATCCTGCGGCCTTGTGTCTTGGTGCATCACTACGGCATTTGGGCAGGTCAGAATTGTCATTTCTCCTTACAGGTTGGGTTCAGAGCATCAGTCAAAACAAGAAGTGTGAGTATGGTATTTTGTCAGTTGTCCTCCAGAGAGTAGAGCTCCACAATCCAGGCTGACATTGTAGTGCAGTACTGTACTGTCAGAGGTGCTGCCGATTCTGTCGTTAAACTGAGGCTGCACATGCCTGGTTGCCCTTCTAGGTGGACATAGTCATGGGTTTGGAAAGTGCTATCTAAGAAGTCTTGGTGAATTTCTGTAGTACATCTTATAGATGATGAGCAAGCAGTGGTGGAAAGAGTGAAGGTTTGTGAATACGATGCCAGTCAATTGGGCTGCTTTGTCCTAGATGGTGTTAAACTTCACGACTGTTATTAGAGCCACACTCATCCAGGAAACTGAGGAGTCAGGAGTTTAGTTACCTGCTGCAGAATATCTAACCTCTGATCTGCTCTTGTATATGGCCAATCCAGTCCAGTTTCTGATCTGTTGTAATTCCAGAATGCTGATTTTTAGGGATTCAATAATGATAATGCCATTGATTGTCAAGGGGTGACAATTGGATTCTCTGTTGTTGGAGATTCTCATTCTCTAATATTTGTGCAGAACAAACGTACTTTCCACTTGTCAGCTGAAGCGTGGATATTGGTGTATTTGGACGTGGACTGCTTCAATATCTGGGGAGTAGTAAACAATACTGAACATTGTACAATCATCAGTGAACATTCCACTTCTGATCTTGTGATGGTCACTGATGAAGTATCTGAAGGTGGTTGGACCAAGGACACTACCCCGAGGAGCACTTGCAGACTGGAGCTGAGTTGACTGATTTCCAACAACCAGAACCATCTACCAATGTGCCAGATATGACTCTAACTAGCAGAGTCTTTTCCCCCAGTCCCCATTCACTCTTGTTTTGCTAGGGCACCTTGACACCATGTTTGGTCAAATATGGCCTCTTTGATAAAGGCAGTCACTCCCACCACCTCTGCCATTCAGTTCTTTTGTCTGTATTTACACCAAATCAGTAATGAGGTCAAGAGCTGAGTGGTCCTGGCTAACTCAAACTGAATGTCCGGTTATTGCCAGGCAAGTGCTACTTGATAGCACTGTTGATGACACCTTCCATCACTTTACTGATGATCAAGAGTAGACTGATGAGACGGTAATGAGCCTGGTTGAAGATTTGTCCTGTTTTGTGTGTACAGGTCATAACTGGGCAACTTTCTACATTATTCGATAGGTATCTGTGTTGTAGCTTGGCTACGGGTGTGACTAGTTATGGAGTATATGTCCCCAGTACAATTGCTGGATTGTTGTCAGGCCCACCGGCTTTGCAGTATGTAGTGCCTCCAGTCTTCTGTTAAGATCATGTAGAGTGAATCAATTTGGCTGAAGATAACATCTGTCATACTGAACCCTCTAGAGGAGGCCAAGATGGGTTAACTACCCTGTATTCAGCATTTTAGCCTGATCTTTTGCATTGATCTACAGGGCTACCCAATTATTGAGGATTGGGATGTTTGTGGAACTTCCACCTTCAGTGAGTTGTTTAATTGTCCACCACCATTTATGACTGGATAGGGCAGGCTGCAGAGCTTAGATCTGATCAGTAGGCTGTGGAATTGCTTAACTCTATTGGTTGTATTTTATTTCCAGAGTTTTTATTGAATTCAAATTTCACCATCTGTTTAGCTTTTGCCAACATTACCTGGGTCTCTGGATTGAATTGAATTGAATGATTTATTTATTGTCACTTGTATTTTACAGTGAATAATAAAGTAAAATACAGTGAAAAGCTTCAGTTGTCACCACAATCTGGCACCATTTTGAATAGTTTAAGAATCAAAAGAAATAACTGAAAGAGAGTCTATCTTCATTGTACCACCTCTGCCACGAGTCCTGAGCCCTGAACCAGCTCACCAGTACATGTGCTCTTCCACCCCTCCTTCACTGACTTACCACCACCTGCAACAGACCCACTAACATAGGAATTGCCACTGTTTAGGTGTCATCTCTTCTCTGCTGGGCCCACCTCACTGACGCTGAAGCCAGATCCCATGCTGAACCCACAATTGCCCTGCAACCAGGAGTCCCCGGTTCCTCTGTCACTGCCACCTCACCAATAACCAGGAATCCCTGCTCCTGGCCTACCACAAGCACCATCAGGAATCCCTGGCTCCACAGCACCTCGATGACACCAGGAATCCCAGCTATTGGCATACTGCAACCAGGAGAACTTGCCTCCACTGCCACCTCACCAAGAGTCCCACTCCAGCCACCTTCCTCCGAGATGTTGCCTTCTCCAACAGAAGGAAGATGAGGAAAAGATGATAAAGGGAAACATGATGAAAAGGGTAATGATGAAGAAATGAAGCAGCTGGTCTGGAGCAGCCACCTCAGGAGCCCAAACACTGCCTACACGGCCAGTGCTGCCACCGTGGAACCTGCTCCATCGACCGTACCATTAGACCATCACTTCCATGGGTGATGTCTGCTGCTACCAGCCGCCAAAACTGACACAAACACAAAACATTGCAGCTATAACTTGCGTTGTTTCCGCCTTTGTATAAATATAGAATGATTGTCACTCTGAAGAGAAGCTGTAACCTTATCTCGACGATTCAGCTGACAGCACAAGTGAGTTTCCTGTTGTCCCCGTCCCTTCCTGAGATGCCTTTCTAAGGCTTTCCGCAGAGTCAAAAAAACTTGAGCGCCAGCTGTCAGCACAAAGTCCAAGACCTTTCCATTCCCATACAGGCATTAACCGAACAGGCAAGCAGGACGTCCTTCCCCCCGGCATCCCGCTGCTCCTCAACAACTTTTCCCAAATTAGGTGAAAAATCCCCAGTCTGGCATAAAGATGTCTCTTATTTGTCACAGTACCCACAGTTTAAATCATTTCTTGTGTTAACTTTGTATCAAACTGTGAGAAGGAGGCCTCCCAAGATGGCCTTCACGTTGTGAAAAGGATGTAGAAGCACTAGAGAACATGTTGTAAAACCAAATCTTTTTATTTTAATTTGTTTTTTGATTATTGACCAAATATGGGAGGAAGTCCTGCTTTAAACTAAGCAAACTGGAGAAGGGATGTTTCAGTTTTAAAACAAGTTACTGGAACTCATTGTGAGTTGTATTACACTGATCCTTACTTGAAGCAGTAGGAGAGAATTGCTGGACTCGTCAGCACCGTAGGTGTGTGTTCAGGGCAGTTTTGCTTAGAGGCTGTCTGTTGTTTAGTTTTTCAATCAGGACCAGCTCATTGGGTTAGGAATGTTCAGGATGGCAACAACTCATTGTTTGGCTCCTGGGCAGATGGGCTGCCTATGTGTAAACAATACAGGGGTAGAAAGCTTCCAGGCTCTAAAGAGAGGGCATCTCTCTCTTTCTTTGTAAAGAACTAACAAAGAATTGGAAGATAGCTAACTATTCTCACTCAATTTGCCTAAAAGCTGTGAATGAGACGCTAAACAATTAGCGTGACAACCATCCCATGTTTGCAGTAACGAACTGTGCAAAATTGAAATGAAGATATTTGAGATCAGGACTCAGAGAAGCAAAAGGACTAATTGAATACTGTGGACTGATGTGTTGAACTGTGTCCTCTAATATTTTTCCTCTACCCATAATAACATCAATTTCTTTTTTGTCTGTGTCTGTCAGCATATCTATGTAGGGATTTAAATATGAGTAGAGTTTAATTTAGAGAATTACAACTTGATCGTTCCTGTTTTGTTTGCCTTGTGATTAGAACTGATTTATTTGTAATAAATAGTATTTTCTTGTTAAGTACAGTAACGTGGTCATTATTTTCTGTTGAGTTTTCCATCTGGAAAATCAGGAAAGATACAATGTAGAGCTGGAGGAATGTAGCAGATCAGGCAGCATCAGAGGAGTAAGAGAGAGAACGTTTTGTCCTAGATCCTTCATCAGCACCTAACTCCAGCACCTGCAGTTCTTGCTATCTCTGAAAAATCAGGAACTTTAAATAATTTTTTTGAAACTTTTATTTTGTGACAACTCAAAGATCAGTACAGCTCGAGGTCAGTTCACTTTCCCAAGTGGATTAGGACAATGTAAAAAAAAATTCACAAGAATAATAACCAATCTAAGAAGTTACACTTATATGAAAAAGCAGGATATGCTAGGACGGTTCTCCCTAGAAAAGAGAAGTCTGCATGGTGGCCTAATAACTATCATTAAAAGGGGCTGATAGGTTGGTTTCTGTATGTTGATCCTATGAAAGAGACTAAAATTGTGGGGGTTTATAAGATCGACACTAATAAATCAAGTGGGGAATTCAAGACAAACTTCTTTAGCTAGTAAGAGGTTTGAAACTTTGCTACTACAGGGAATATTTGAGGCAAAAATTACCAATGCCTTTAAGGAGAAACTGGAATAGCACGAGGGATAAAGAAAAAGAAGATACATCGATGGAGTTAGATGCTTCTCATTGTAGCCCTAAACAACCTTCCTCGTCAGTGCTTTGATTGAACATACCTCCACCACACTCTGAGGAAGTCCCATTCAGATCCCAATCATTTGCTACGTGCAAATGTTTTTCCTTGTGTTTCCTTTGCTTCTTTTGCAAAACACCTAAAATATTTGCAGCAAGCAATTAGATAGGCAAACAGGAAGCTGGCATTCATCTTAAATAGATTTGAGTAGGGAAGTAAAGATGCCTTGCTTTAGTTGTACTGAGCCTCGATGAGACCTCACCTGGAGTGCTGTGTACAGTTTTAACCTTGTTACCTCAAGAAGGATATATTTGCCACAGAAGTTGTGCAGCACAAATTCGATTAAATCCTGGGATTATGGGATTGTCATTTGTGAGGAATTTGGGTCTGCATTTCCTAGAGTTTTAAAGAATGAGAAATGATCTCACTGAAATCTTCAAAATTCATGCTGGGTACAACAGGGTAGATAGGAATTTTCCCCAGGCTGCTGACTTATCTGCTCTCTGAACCTGTTCTGCCACTTCCAGTGACTTAAGCACAAAAGGCTTTATAGACTCCCCATCACCAGTCTCCTAAGAACTCAAACACTGCATGGTCCCCTTCTTAGTACACAAAGTACAAAATATAATTGTAACTTAAGTTATACGTTGTTCCTAACATCGCATTTCCCAATTGCTATCTGTTCACCTGCACAGGTGGAGAAGAATCAAGGCTAGCCCAAGTAACAGATTCCTCGGAAGACTGTAAGGATGATTCTGCCCCACAACAGGAACAAAAGGTGGAAGCACCACTTTCCAGGAAGCAACTTAAACAATGTGAAGGAAAAATACTTTGAGATAAATCTGAGCAGAAAGATGATCAGTATACAGACCCTAAACGTAAAACAGGTCCTGTAACTAGACCATTACAGAAATGTCAGGATTTCAGACAATTCCACATTTTTTGAAAGCTAGATTTTGAATCTATGCTTGTTATCTCTACTCTCCATTTCCTATCTCCTAAATTGTTCCCTAACTTATCAGTATGAAGTTCTTGGGAAGAAACAGTAAGATTCATTAAAAAGCTGAGCTGCTTCTCATATACAGCAAGAACTGCAGGTGCTGGAGTCGGAGACAACACCGTGTGGAGCTGGAGGAACACAGCAGGCCAGGCAGCATCAGAGGAGCAGGAAAGTTGACTGGAGGGAGGCACAGGATGAACATGTTACCCAGGGAGTGAGAGGGGGAGTTAAAATGGTTGGCAACCAAAAGGTGTTGTCGTTTTTTGTGGATAGAGCGCGTATGCTCTACAAAACTGTCCCCAAATCCGCACTTGATCTGACCGATGTAGAGGAGGCAACTTCGTAAGTAACAGACACAGTAGACCGGGTTGGAGGATGTACAGGTGAATCTCTGTCGGATAATAAATGTTTGCTTTGGGCTTTGGTTGGAGGTGAGGGGGGGAGGTGTAGGGGCAGGTGTAGCACTTCCTATGGCTGCAGGGAGAGGTGCTGGGGGTAGTGGGGTTAGTGGGGAGTTTGGAGCAGATGTGAGGTAGTTGCGGAGTCAGCGGGCCCTACGAAAGGCAGATGGGGTGGGAGGGAAATATCTCTGGTCGTGGGGTCGGATTTTAGGTGGCAGAGAATGCTGGATGTGCAGGTTGATGGGGTGATATGTGAAGACAAGGGGGATTCTGTCATTATTTTTGTTGGTGGGAGGTGGGGTTTGAGGGCAGAAGTGCAGGAAATGCAAGACATCGCCTGGTGTAGTCATTCTCTGATTCACTAACTAAACATCCCAAAGTAACTTGGAGTGAATGGCATCGGCGGAATTGTAACTGTAGGTTTGTCTTGATCCAGTCTCTCACAGCTGTCTCATGTCTCAGTGTTTTCCCTATTGATTGTAACTGTGCATATCTTTGTGCTGAGAACATTGTGGCCAGAAGTCCTCTTGTCAGGGAGCTGTCTGATTACATGGATACACACAGACAGACAGCCAATTACCAGCAGAGCAAAACAAGAAATTTTCAAAGAAACTCAGCAGGTTTGGCAGCCAGCTATGGAGAGAAAGAAAAGTCAGCGTTTCGGGTCCAGTGACTGTTCTTCAGAACTCAAAACGTAGTGATTCTGCATTTACTCCACAGATGCTGCCAGACCTGCTGAGTTTCTCCACCAATTTCTGTTTTTGTTTCAGATTGACTCACCTCCTAATTATAATGTTTCTGTCTTGACTTTTGCAGGAGCTGAATGGCCAGTTATCAGAGGAGATTGCCCGAATACGTGCACTTGTGACAGGAAAGAACCAAGATAACGTTGGGAATTTACCTGTCACTGGTGACAGAGATACCTGTGAATTGGAGGTAAGACAGGAGCAGGTGGTGCAGACTTTTTGTTGAACTATATACCATTTCACAAGAATCAGTTCAAAACTTTGGGAGTCAATTCAGCCCATAGTATCTACACTAGCTGTTTAAAGACTTATCTAATCGGTCCCACCACCCTTTTTCCTGCATAATCCTAAGAGCCTACTGACTAAAACATTATTAATAAATATTTATATCACTATCCATCAAGTTCTCCAGAATAAAAGGGAATTGATAAATGCTTAATATAGGAAAAATTTGAAAGGCCCTGGGCCAAGGACTGGGCCAAATTGGTTAGCTCCTTTAAAAGTTGGCCACACTTTATATGGAATGGGACTGTGATCTGAACCTACAACAGTAATTGCTGTGACATTAGCAAGCACAATCCTACAAATAACGGTCATATGACATTAATGAAGGGTGAAATCATAGCCAGCAATTTAGATACCACCATGGATCTTTAAAGTCCACATGTAGCAATTGGAAGAGTTGATGGGTCTCATTGTAATGTTTCTATAGCAAATGAAGTCTGTCCAGTTTCAAGTTACAACTACTGGTGTATTATTAGGAAATAGCAAGAACTGCAGATGCTGGAGTCAAAGAAAACACAATACGGAGCTGGAGGAACATAGCAGGCCAGGCAGCATCAGAGGAGCAGGAAGGTTGACGTTTCAGGTGGGGACCCTTCTTCAGAAATGGGGAGGGGAAAGGGAGCTGGGAAATAAATAGAGAGAGGAGGGATGGGTCTGGGGAAGATAGGTGGGATGGTGATAGGTGGATGCAGGTAGGGAGTGGTGGGGATTGATTGGTGGGATGGGTGGAGCGGATAGGTGGGAAAGAAGATGGACAGGTTGTATCAGTTCAAGGAGGTGGGTGGGGCTGCGATAGGTTGGATGCAGGTAGGGGGCAGTGGGGATTGATCAGCAGGAAGGGTAGAGTAGATGGGTGGGGAAGATGAACAGGTTGTGTCAGGTCAATGAGTGGGAGTGGTGGAGAGGGGGTGGTGAGGGGGAGAGTTGGACATGGGATGAGGCTGGGTCTGGGGAGATTTTAAAACCAGTGAGCTCTGTGTTTAGGCCATTGGGCTGCAGGCTCCCAAGGCAGAATATGAGGTATTGCTCCTCCAACTTGTATGTGGTATCATCGTGGTACTGGAGGAGGCCCAAAATGGACATGTCACACAGGGAGTGGGATGGGGTGTTAAAATGGTTGGCAACTGGAAGGTTTTATCATTATTAACTTTGATATGAATTATTATTAACTGTTATTATTAACTTTGATCTGAATTGGGAGCTGACCTTATTTTAGAATAGCGTTTTCTGGGGATTGTCAACTTCAAATGAATATATCTCTGGAGGTTAAAATGAACATAAGCATTAGAAGAGAGCATTCAGTCCTTGGTCCTGATAAATCATTCAATGAGATCATGAATCGAAGTGACTCCACGTTCTAGCCTGTCTGTGAAAAGCCCTTCCTTGTCAATCAAAAATCTGTCTATCTCAGTCTTGAATATTTTCAATGACCCAGCCTCCGCTGTTCACTGAGGGGGAAAATTCCAAACACTGACAACCTTAGAAATCCAAATAGATTGTGTCCACTAGCTGTCCTTTGTTTAATTTGCTCATTCTAACAGATTTGTCAGGCATGACCTCCCCTTGATGAAGCCATGTTGACTTCAGTTCTATTTAGCCATGCACTTCCAAATAGTCTGCAATCTCATCCTTAATAATGGACGCTAAAATAATTAAAACAACTGAGGTCAGGCTAACCAGCCTATAATTTCCTGTCTTTTGCCCCATCCCTCCCTTCGTGAGCAGAGATTTTACATTAGCTTTTTTCCAGTCCTCTGAGACCCTCCCTGATTCCAGAAAAGTCACCACCATTGCCACTACAATCTTCACAGCTATCTCCTTCAAAACTCTGGGGTGTATCCACCTTTAGACCTTGAAATAACTCCACAGAGTTGTCCACAGAAATAACTCCACAGACTTGCAATAACTCCCGTCACCAAGTTACCTTTTGTTTACGCGTGGAAAGTCCTTGACATTGATCCAGCTTCGTCAGAGCCAGCTCTGAGTGTCAGGATTCTGACCTTTATCTGTCAGTTAGGACTCCCTGATTGGACCAGATTAACAGCGCCAATCAGGAATCTCAAATTCTGTAATGTCCACCAGACTGACTACATTACAATCACTATAGACCTTTTATCTTCTCCAGTACCTTCTTCCTTAGTGATGGCCATTACACTCACCTCTGCTCCATGACTCTCTTGAAGTTCTACTATTTTTCTGGTGTCTTCCACTGTGAAGACTGATGCAAATTACCTATTCAGTTCCTCCACCATTTCTTTGTTCCCCATTACTACTTCTCCAACCTCATTTCCAGCAGTTCAGTGTTCACTCTTGCCTCTCTCTTACCTTTTATATATCTAAAAAAACTGCTACAATCTTCTTTTATGTTACTAACTAGTGTACCATCATATTTCATGTCCTCATTATTGTTTACTTAACTGCCCTCTGCTGGTTTTTATATGTTTCCCAATCCTCTGATTTACCATTAACCTTCACCACATTGTAATCCTTTTCTTTAGATATTTTCTAATCTACCTGGTCAAAGATGTTATTTCACATCTCTAATGAAGGTGGGACTTGAACCCAGGCCTCCTAGTTCAGAGATAGGGGCACCACAGCTAGACCATTAGAGCCCTTTTGCTTTAATGCTATCCCTGACTTCATTTGTCAGCCACGGTTGTCTCATTCCACCTTTGTTTCTTCTTCCTTAGAATTAATTTCTGCTCCGCCTCCCAAATTACCACCCGAAATGCATGCCATTACTGCTCCACCGTCTTCTCTGTTAGGCTCCCCTTCAAATCAACTCTGGTGAGCTCCACCTTCATGTCTTTGTCGTTACCTATAATCAGTTGTAATACCATTACATCTGATTCAAGCTGCTCCCTGTCAAACTGCAAGATGAACTCTAACATATTGTGGTCACTGCCCCCAGGGGTTCCTTCACCTTAAGCTCTGAAATCAAGTCTGCCTAGTTATATATCACTAGATCGAGAATTGTATGTTCCCTAGTGGGTTCTATCACAAGTTTTGCCATTCAACCACTTTGTAGAAATTCCACAAATTTCTCTTCTTGGGATTCACTCCCAACCTAATTTTCCCAGTGCACCTGCATATTGAATTCCTCCATCATTACTGTAATAATGCCTTTCTTATATGGCTTTTCTATCTCTTGATTTATGTTGTGATCCATGTCCTCAGTACTGCTAGGAGACCTGAACATAACTCCCATCAGGGTCATTTTTCCTTTGCAGTTCCTCAACTCTACCTACTCAGGATTCTATGCCTTCCGACCCTATATTGCTTCTTGCTAGTAATTTAGTTTCATTTCTTATGAACAAGGCAACTCTGCTAGCTCTGCCCATCTGCCTGTCCTTTCAGTAGGATGGATATCCTTGGATATCTAGATCCCAGCACTGATCCCCTTGCAGCCACATCTCTATGATACCCACAACATAATACCTGCCAATTTCACTTTGTGCTATTAGCTCATTTACCTTGTTTCATATACTGCATGCATTTAAGTGCAACACACTCTGTCCTCCATAGACCACATCAATTATTGTCCCCTTATCTGTTGTGTCCGAAATTAGATACCTGACCTTTTCCATAATCTCCATCCTATTACTTGTTCTGGATACTTCAATAATCTCTCTTGTGCACCCCCCCAAACTAATTTAAAGTGCTTGTGACCTCAATCTACCTCAATTTGCATAATCAGTTCATCTACCTTATTGCAAATGCTTCATGCATGAAGATACAAAGTCTTTAAGTTTGTTCCATTACTGAGTTTCCCTACTTGTATGGTTCCTTTATACCATACAACATTCGCACCTTCTGTCCCTTTTTTATTTTCCAGTAACAATCAACCCCATCACTAGCATGCAATTCTACCTTCTCCTTTACCTTTGATTAGCTAATTTTACATGCAGCTGAACTCCATGTCCCCCTCCACTATTTAGTATAAAGCCCTACCTACAGCCCTTGTTATGTGATATGCCAAGAGTGACGTCCCAGCATGACTAATGGAGCCCATTCCATAGTAATAGCTCCCTCCTTCCCCAGTACTGGCACCAATGTCCCATGAATTCAAGCACCACACCAATCTTTGAGCCTGTTTGCCTGTTTGTTCTCGTTAATCCTGTGCCATTTAGCTCGTGACTCAGGTAGTAATCTGATTCTGCTTCTCAACTTACTCCCTAGCTGTTCATATTCCCTCAACAGAACCTCTTTGTCTTTTTGCCTATATTGTTGGTACTTACATGGACAGCGATAACTGGATCTTTCCCTTCCCACTCCTTGTTCCTCTGCAGCCCAAATGAGATATCCTGAAACCAGCCATCAGGGAAGCAACGCAGCTTTCAGGACTTTCGAACCTGGCCACATAAAACACTGTCTATTACCTGACTATCCCCATTTACAATTATATTTCTTTATCCTTACTTCTCTTGCATGGTTGCCTGTACCGTGGTGCTATGGTCAATTTGCTGATCCTCCCTACATCCACGACAGTCATCCACAGAGGGAGCATGAATGCCCTATAATCCCATTCCCAAAATCTTTATGTTTAATGAGTTATCAATCAACTGTCAAAAGAAAATGAAAAGAAAAAGACTTTTTCTATAAAACACAAGTTTTCACCTTTTTTTGCAATAGTATCCTGGGCATTAACATCCCATTTCTGGAGACTCTTAGGAACAAGAAGAGGCCATTCAGTCCTTTGAGTCTGCTCTTCCATTCATTGAAATCATGGTCGATATATAACTTAACCATCAGATCCATTCACTTCATTGGTAAATAAACATCTACCAATCTCAAATTTAAAGTTTACAATTGCTCCCCCATCAAATGTCATTTTCAGAAGAGAGATTCAAACTAGGAACAAAGGAACATGTTTAGGCCATTGTAACTATCGAGTCTATTCTGTCACTTAATAAGATCATGTCTGATCAAATATTGAAATGCCTTTTACCAACCCTATCCCTAAAACCATTCACATCACGAGTAATCTGAAATCTATTAATTTCTACCTTAAGCATACTCAAAGACTAACCTTTCACAGTCGCTGGGGTAGAGAATTCTAAAGATTTACAATACCCTGAGTTTAAAAATACTCTCAGTCCTAAGTGGTAGTTTTTAAATTGTGCCACCTGGTTCTCGACTCCACAACCAGGGGAATCATCTCACCTATTTTATAGGTTTCCATGAGATTACCTCTCATTTTTCATAACTTTAGAAAATACAGGTTCAATTTGCCCAGTCTCTTTTCATAGAATGGTCCTGCCATCCCAGGAACAGTCCCTCTGAGTTCCCTAATTTCATTGCCGAATGATCTAGGTATGTCCGCTAGTCTTAGTTTTCTCAGTCAGCAGAAATAGCTCCAGTTTGTGTAATTTCACATCTCTGTTTAATCCATGGAGTCCAGGTAATATTCTGGGAAATGTCCACTGACCAGTCTTGATACTTTCTGTCTGTTTTCATGGAACGTGGGTAGCATTGGTAAGGCCAGCACTTGCTGCTAATCCCTAATTATTCTCAACTGATTTGTTAGGTCATTTCAGAAGACAGATAAGAGTCTGTGGTCTCCATTGCTGTGAGCCTGGAGTCACATATAGGCCAGAGTGAATAAGGACAGCAGATTTTCTTTCCTATAGAACATTAATGAATAAGATGGGTATTTACAACAATAGTCACTATTAAAGACAAGAGCTGTCAATTCCTGATTCTTATTGAATTTAAATTCCACCAGCTACTGTGGTGAGATGTGAACCCTCACCCCAAAGCATTAAACCTGGGCATTTGGATTACTAATCTAATTACATTAACACTATACCACAGCCTCACCTTATAGCATGTGTTCCAGCTTTTGTGTCCATTCCAAATTTCTTTTCATTGGCTTGAGAGTCTGGGGTCACCTAGTCCATCAAAGAGAACATTATGTTTGATTTCTTTTTGGATTGAAATACATTGCATTAATTCCTCAGCTACATGTTTCTACCTAAAGAGTCCCAATGTATTTGTGGTGCCAAATGCGGTACAGAACATTCAAGCCTTGCCTAGGAAATTAGCATCTTTCAACTGCCTCTGACAGTCCGCTGCACTTTTATTCCAGACCTTTAATGCTAAATACAGATATGGTTCAACTTCAGTTTGGTGCCAGACAGGCAGTTAATGACCATCATTGAACACAATGAGTTAGGCTTCTTATCCACATCACTCCGATGAGCCTGAATTATTAAAGGAATAGCAGGATCAAAATCCTTTGCTACTTTCTCACAAAAGGACCATGATGACTGGAAGCTCTAATTTTATTCACTAATTTATTCTAGCTTCAATAAAAGTTACTTAGAATAAATCTGACTGAGTAGTTATAATATGTGCACACTGTTATCAACTAGTGGAGTGATCAAGAGTATGATAGGGTATCATACTATGCGATCTCTAGTGTACACAGCAGCAGACTGTTTAGCCCATCAGCCCTGCACCAGCTCTTAAAAAGAACAATCCAATTTATTCCCTGTCCTACTATCATCCCAGAATCCTACATTTGTTTTCTCTTTATGAAATTTCTCAAACTTCCTTTTCAAAATTTCAAGTGAATCTGCTTCTACTGTCTTCTCATGTAGAGAATTAAGCTTGTTATAATTCATCATGTTAAAAACTATTCTCCTCATCCTTATTCTTTCAGCAATCATATATGTCTCTATTTTAAGGAATAATATAAATTGTAAATAGCTTAGTTCACAGCCTTGTTTCTTGTGGTGCATCCTGCCAGCTTGAAATTTCTTGGTTCATCCTTATTCTGTGTTTCCTGTTAGTTAACCAATACTCTATCAATTCTAACGTTTTCCCCAACTTCCTTAGCCCTTATCTTGAGTATTAGCCATTTGTCTAACACTTTATCAAGTGACTTTTAAAAATCCAAGCATTACTGCTCTTCATGTTCCGTCCTAGTTACACCCTCATAGTAAGCTAATAAATTTGCCAAATACAACTTCCCTCTTCTAAAACGATTTTTGAGGTTTTCTTGATCCTATTGCAATTTTCTAAGTGCATTGTTGTAAGTTCCTTAGTGTCACATTCCAGCATTTCCCAATGACTGATGTCAGGTTAACTATCCTGTAGTTTTCTGTCTCCCATTTTTTTCAGTATCAGTGTTACAGTGGTAAATTTCAGTTCATGGGATTTTTAAATATATTTATACTTTCTCAAAATGTGGAAGGTACTGGCTATGCCAAGAATTATTGCCCATACCTAATTGTTCTGAGGAGGTGACAGTGAATCAAGTTTTGGAACTGTTGCAGCCCACGGAGTATAGGATCTTCTGTAATGTTGTTAGGGGGGGAAGGATGTTGATAGAATGGTGATACATTTCCACATCAGGATGGTGAGAGCCTTAGGGCAGAGCTTGCAGGTGCTGGCATTCCCATGTATATGCTGCCCTTGCCCTTCTAAATGTTAGAGGTCATGTTTTCAGAAGGTCTTGGTGAGTTGCTGTAATGCATCTTTTAGATGGTACCTGCTGCTGCAAACGCGCATTGCTGGCAAAAGGAATTAAGGTGGTGGGTAAGATGCCAGTCAAGCAGGCAGCTTTGTCTCAGTGCCAAGTTTCTTGAGTGTTGCTGGAACTGCACTCATCCAGCAAGTGGGGAGTGTTCCAGTACACTCCTGACTTCTCCCTTGTCAATGGTGGATAGGCACTGGGGAGTCAGATGATGAGTTACTTGCTGTAGAGTTTTCACTTTTGACCAGCTTTTGTAGATACAGTATTGATACGGCTGAACCACTTCAGTTTCTGGCCAGTGGTAAACCCTAGCAGCAATAGATGGATTGTCTCTTGTTAGAGATAGTAATTGCCTGTCACTTGTGTGACATTGCCATTTCTCTCCTGTTACTAGGGATTTTTTTTAATTGATAGCCATTACATTCAGTATTAATTGGACAAGCATATGGACGTACATTGGAATAGTGTAGGTTAGATGGGCTTGAGATCGGTATGACAGGTCGGCACAACATCGAGGGCCGAAGGGCCTGTGTTGTGCTGTAATGTTCTATGTTCTTGGACTTAGGTTGTGCGAATTTGTTGTCTTCCAGTCTTTCAGTTTGTCCATTTTTTTCTCTAATTATATTAACTATCCTACGTTCCACACCCTTAGTAGGTATTTGATTACCCTCTATGTCTGTAATGTAATTTGAGTTAACTATTGTCTCTTCATTCCCTTTATTCTTCTTGATAACTTTTCCTGTCTGTACCTCGGTGGTATTGATATTCATTATAGTTACTGTACATCTTAAAAATTTTTAAATCTGTTTTTATATTCCTGGCTATTTTACTCTTGTATTCTAATTTTTCCTTTGTTAAATCATTTTTTGGTGGTCCTTTCCTGCTTTATTAAACTCTCCGAATCCTCAGGCTTATTACTATTCTTTGCAACATTATAACCTTCCCTTTTTAACTTAACATTATCCTTAATTTGACTAAAAAGTCACAAAGTAATCTTTCTTGGTAAGAATTTTTTGTTTGCTTTTTCAGTAGAATGTATTTCAGGAACTGCAGTCTTATCTACACAGTTAGTTTTTGCAATGATAATTGGGTGTGGTCCAAACTGTCCGATCTACAAACAGAAAGTGCTGGCGGCTCCATATTACTTCATATCTGCAGCAGAGCCCGTACAGAAGTTTACAACACTGAAATGGTCTGTGTCAGTGTTTATGCCCAATTCAAACCCCTGTCTACATGACTTGGAACCCTTTTGAACCCAATGAAATCAAGTAGATACTTCAAAAGAGGTTGACAAGTTTGAGATAGGCAAGAGAATTAAGAGTTCAAAACCAAGCCAGATATACAGAGTTAAGATACAGATCAGCCATGACTGTTTAAATGACAGAAGGAGCTCAAGGCACTGAATGGCTTACTCTTGTCCGTACAGTGAAATTTTCTGTTCCATTCTCCCTCATGTGCTTATCTAACTTTGCCTACGTGCATCTGTTCCATTCATTTCGACCACTGTATGGTAGCACACTGAATACATAAACCCACTCTCTGGGTAAAGAGGTTACCTCATTTATGAGTGCTCATCTTATATTTTTGGCCATTAAATACACACTAATGAGCAGAGACACAGGTGCCTAGCCATATAGATTTGTGGATGATACATCAATGATTAAGTTCAGCAGCTGTACTAAACGCTGGGAGAAATAGGACGGAATTGCTATTGACAACTATTCTTAAAATAGCACTTCACACTGTCAGTCTTATGAAGGTTCGTCAACTGGAATCTTGTGTAAATGCCTAGGTCTCAGCTGAGAACATAGTGCTGAGAACACTGTTAGTTCATGCAGCCAATTTTGTAATCCTGCTTGAAATAACGCCATGAAGGACAGTGTCCCATCACCAAGTCACCCTTTATTTAGATGTGCATCGTACATGACATTGACCCAGCTAGCACAGAACAGATTCCAGAGTGAACAGATCCCCTGACACTCCCTTTTATATTTGTCAGCCAGGGCTCCCCAATTGGACCAGGTTAACATCCCCAATCAGGGAATTCATATTCTATGAGATCCACCTGGCTGGCCTCATTCCAAATATTACTTTGCCTAGTTTCACACCCACACCCTCTCAATGGAAACTATCCAGATCAGTCTTCACTGCCCACATATAGTTTCACAGATGAAAAATTAAAATCAGAATGAAATAAGATCTTGGTTGGGAATAAGACTTCAGATTTAGAGATTCACTCTTCAAGATTTACTTAATCAGCTCCTTAGATTCAATTACAGCTATCCATTATTCTGTATATATTTTATACATATATATAAACACATATACATATGCACACACACACATACAAACAGAGGAAGCGCATGATTAAATTCCAATAAATACCTCACAGCTTGGTATCCAGTTTTTACCCTTGGTTTAGATTACAACCTGTCACTCAGATTCTGCATACAACCCAGTTGAATCCTTTGCTCTTTGAGGGGGCACAGTTCAGAGGTTTCGGAGATGGTATCAAACATGTCTTGGCAAATTGCTGCAGTACATCTTGTAGATAGCTCACACTGCTCCCATTGTGGATTGGTAATGGAGAAAGTGAATGTTGAACATGGTGGATTGGGCATCAGTCAAGCAAGCTGCTTTGTCCTGGATTGTTTTGAGCTTCTTGAGTATTGTTGGAGCTGTTGTTGGAGGCATAGTGGCGTAGTGGTAATGTCACTGGACGAGTAATTCCCAAACCCTTGGCTAATTCTCTAGGGAAATGGGTTTAAATTTGAGCCATGGAAGATGATTTAATTTGAATTCAATTAAAAGTACTAGGCTAACGTTGGTCATTTAATCACTTAATGGTCGTAAAAATGTGCTGTCCTCATCCAGTCTGACTCCAGATCTCAGCAATGTCGTTAACCCTTAACTGCCCTCTGCGAAATCTGGCATAGCTAATAACTAATGGCCTAGTCACATCCATATCCCTTGCTCCTCTCTGAAATAGTGCACTAAGTGTTATTATATCCATCATAGAGACCAGCCAGTGCTCTGGTTTAACATCTCATCTAAAATGTGCTCAAGAACATTACCAGCCTGGACTCTGTACTCATCCCCTAGAATGTGACTTGGATAAACAAACATTCTTACTCAGTAGTGAAAGAACTACTCACTGAACAACAACTCACACACAGAAAATAGTTTCAAACGTTGACCATTTTTGCGTATCAAAGTTTCCTAATTCAACTCCTGAAAAGTCTGTTTCTAATTCTCAGATTATGCCCCAAGTCTAGAATCCCTGATTAGTGAAAATTGATTATTTCTGTCCACTCTAACTGTTCTCCTTAATACCTTGAAAACTCTTATCCCCTTAACTTCCCAAATTTCAGACAATATAAACCTGGTTTCTGTAATCTCTCCTTGTAATCCAACCCTTGGAATTCATATATAATTCCAACAAAAATCCCCTGCGCTCCTTCCAAGGTCAGTGTATCCTTCCTAAGGTGCAGCACTCACAGTTGCCCTCAATAACCCCAAATGTGGTCAAATTGTACAGCTACAGCATTACATTTGTCCCTTTGTTTTCCATTCTTTTTGGTTGAAAATCCAGTGTTCCAGTAACATTTATGATTATATTCTGCACTTTATCATATTTTAATAACCTGCACATTTAGATCTTCAAATCTCTTTGGAGTCCATTATGTACAGCTTTTCACCTTGTGGAAAGTTTTTAGCTTCACAGTGCACAACCTCACATTCATCTACAATGAAATCCATGCTCATGGTCCTGATGGTCATTGTCTGGCACTTGTGCAGCATGAATTTTACTTCCTGCTTAGCAGCACAAGTCTAGATATATTCAGCAGCCGAGAACTGGTGAATGGTGCTGAACATTTGTCAACAATCGGAGAACATCCCCACATCTGACCTGATGGCGGAGGGAAGGTTCATTGATGAAGCAGCTGAAGATGGTTAGGCATAAGACACTAGCCCAAGCAACTCCTGTAGAGGTGTCCTTGGACTAAAATGTTTGGTCTGCAACAACCACAAATGTCTTCTTTATGCTAGTTGTGATACCAACTAGTGAACAGACTCATCCTGATTCCCACTGACTCCAGTTTTGCTATTACCCCTTGATGTTATACTTGGTCAGATGTTGCCTTGGAAAACCATTCACTCTCACCTCACCTTGGAGTTCAGAGAAACATTTGCACCACACAAATGCCAGGCAATGACCATCTCCCACAAAAGAGAATATAACCATCGTCCTTTAATATTCAATGGCATTACTATCATTGAATCCACCACTATCTATATCCTAGAGGTTATTATTGACCAGAAACTCAACTGAACTAGCCATATAAGTACTATGGCTACAAGAGCAGGTCAAAGACTAGGATTCCTGCAGCGCGTTACTTACCTCCTGACTCCCAAAGTCTTTCCACCATTTATAAGATACAGTCAGGATTGGGATGGAATATCTCCACTCGCCTGGATGAGTGCAATTCCAGAAACACTCAAGAGGCTTGACATGATGAAGGCAAAGTAGTCTGCTGACTGGCTTCATATCCAAAACATCCATTCTCTCTCCCATTAATTGCAGCAGTATGTTTACGAGATGCACTGTAAAAATTCACCAAGGCTCCTGAGGCAAACTTCACGACTGCTACCCACTAGAAGGACAAGAGCAGCAGATATATGGGAACACCACCACTGCAAATTACCTTTCAAGCCATTCGCCATTCTGACTTTGAAATATATCACCATTCCTTCAGTGTCGCTGGGTCAAAATTCTGGAACACCCTCCCTAATGGCACTGGGAGTCTACAGCACTTGGATTGAAGCTGTTCAAGAAGGCAGCTTACCATCACTTTTGCAAAGACAACTGGGCATGGGTACTAAATGCTGGCTTTTCCATCATTGAATATGATGTGGGAAATTTGTGGAGCCTTCTTCTGCAGTGAGTAGTTTAATTGTTCACAACCTTCACAACTGAACGTACCAGCTCTGCAGAGCTTAGATCTGATCTGTTGGTTGTGGGATCTCTTGGCTCTGTCTATCACTCACTGTTTGGCACGCAAGTAATCCTGTTTAGTGGCTTCATTCAGTTGACACCTCATTTTTAGGTATGCCTGGTGCTGTTCCTGACCTGCACTCTCCATTGATCCCCTGGCTTGATGGTAATGGTTGAGTGGGGCATATGCCAGGCCATGAGGTTACAGATTGTGCTGGAGTACAATTCTGCTGCTGTTGATGGCCACAGCGCCTCTTGAATGCCCAGATGGAGTTGCTAGGTCTATTTGAAGTCTGTCCCATTTAGCACTTTTGTACTGCCACATAACATAATGGGTGTATTCTCAAATATAATGGTGGAATTTTGTCACCACAAGGACTAAGTGGTAGTCACTCTGACCAAAAATGTCATAGACAGATGCATCTGCAGACCGCAGATTGGTAAGGATGAGGTCAAGTTTATTTTTTCCTCTTGTTGGTTTCCTCACCACCTGCTGCAGACCCAGTCTAGCAACTATGTCCTTTAGGATAACAAAGTGTGAAGCTGGATGAACACAGCAGGCCAAGCAGCATCTCAGGAGCACAAAAGCTGACGTTTCGGGCCTAGACCCTTCATCAGAAAAGGGGGATGGGGAGAAGGTTCTGAAATAAATAGGGAGAGAGGGGGAGGCGGACCGAATATGAATAGAGGAGAAGATAGGTGGAGAGGAGAGTATAGGTGGGGAGGGGATAGGTCAGTCCAGGGTGGACGGACAGGTCAAGGAGGCGGTATGAGGTTAGTCCTGTATGTCCTTTAGGACGTGACCAGCTCAATCATTAGTGCCTCTCTTGGTGGTGTACAGTGAAATCCCCACCAAGAGTAGATTTTGCACCCTTGCCACCATGGTTCCTCCAAGTGCTTCCTCCAAGTGCTGTTCAACATGGAGGAATACCAACTCATCAGCCGAGGGAGGACGGTACATGGTAATCAGCAGGAGGTTTCCTTACCCATGGTTAACCTGAAGCTGTGAGCATTCATGGATCTGGAGTCAATGTTGAGGACTCCCAGCAGCACACCCTCCCGACTGGACCCCACTGTGCTGCTACCTCTACTGGGTCTGTCTTACTGGTGAGATCGAACATATCTAGAGATGGTGATGGTGGTGTGTGGGATATTGTCTGTAGGTACGATTCTGTGAGTATGAATATGTCAGGATGTTGCTTTACTATTGGTAAGACAGTTTCCCCAATTGTGCCATGAGCTCCCATAGATTAGTAAGGAGGGCTGTACAGAGTCAGCTAATTTCTGCCATTGTCTTTTCTGGAGTCTTGGTCAATGCTAGGTGGCCCATCCGGTTTTATTTCTTTATTAAGACTCCATTATGATTGATACAACTGAATGATTTGCTAGGCCATTTAAGAGACAAGTTGAGAGTCAACCACATTTCTGTGGCTCTGGAGTCACACGTCGGCTAGACCAGGTGAAGATGGCAGATTTCCTTTCTTGAAGGACGTTAGTAAGCCAGATGTTTTTTCCTGACTATCAGTAGTGATTTAATAGTCATCAGTAAATTCTTAATTCCAAATGTGAATTCAGTTTCCATGATCCGCTATGGCGAGATTTGAAACTGGGTTCCCAGAACATTAGCTGAGTTTTTGGATTCGCGGTCTAGTAATAGTACCACGAGGCTGTTGCCTTCTCTTGATCACAGTAAGTAAGCAGTGGCAGACACTGGAAGTATTTCATGACTCTGAGCAAAAATACATCCGAGTAAGGAGAAAAGATCCTAAGAGAGGGATAAACCAACCACAGGTAACCAGTGAAGTTAAGGGCCGTATTAAGCTACGGAGTCTTCAAAAGAAATGGATAACTGAAAAGCACAATCCATCATTACCTCCGAGACAGACCACAACAGGAAGACCTAACACAACCAGAATCACTAATATCCTTACCATACATCAAGGACATTTCAGAGATGATCACAAGACTACTCAGACCCCTAAGTATCAGAGTAGCCTATAAACCGACAACCACCCTACGACAGCTACTGACAAATGTAAAGGATCCCATACCCAAAACCAGCAAAACTGGGGTAATATACAAAATACCATGCAAGGACTGTGAGAAAAACTACATGGGCCAAACCAGAAGGAAATTGGCCATACACCAACTAGCCACCAAGAAACACAACCAATTCTCAATTGTCTCACTATACATTGAGAACAAGGGACACGAATTCGACTGGGACAACACATCCTTAATTGCACAAGCCAAACCGAGACATCTCACAGAATTCCTGGAGGCCTGGTGTTCCAACTGGAACTCCGTCAACAAACACATTGAATTAGACCCTGTGTACAGACCACTGAGAAACAAAACTGGAATTGATACCAACCATCCCAGCAAACTGAGGCATATTAATAACCAGCAGGACAGAAGACTGACGCCTCACCAGAGGCGCACTAATGATGCTGCCAAGCAGGGTGATGAAACGTTTGTAACCAAACCCACTGATTTGGCAAGAATGCCTACAACTGCAGGTAACTAAACATCAATTAGCCAAACATCTATCGTTTGAAAAGCATTGGAATCACTTAGTAATTGCAGAACATTTGGAAAATCATAATCTGATCGATCAGAGTCAGCATGTCTTCATGAAAGGAAAATTGTGTCTAAGTTATTGGAGATTTTTGAGGAAGTCTCAACCACAGTGGATAGAGGGAAACCAATAGATATGTGACATTTGGATTTCCAGAAGACATTTGACAAGGTACCTAAAAAAAATTAAGTCACAAGAGCCCATAATTTTGGGGGTCCTGTATTGGCTTGGATACAGAATTGGCTCATTGGCAGGAAACAACAAAAAAGGGTTTTATTTCAGGTTGGTGACTCGTGACCAATGGAATTCTACTCAGATCAGTGCTGGAACTGCAATTGATTATAATATATAAATGACTTGGAGGAGGTGAATGTACTGTAGCCACATTTTTAGATGACAGTAAAATAGATGTAAAAGCAATTTGTGAGAGGGATACAAATAGTTTGCAGAGAGATACTGTAGGTTAAATATATTAGCAGAAAATTGGCAAGTTGAGTATAATATGGGAAAATATGAAGTTGTTTATTTTGGAAGAGAAAACTAAAGAACAATACTATCTATAAATTAGAAAAACTGCATAAAAATGTATCACAAAGAGACCTGGAGAGTACTTGTGTACAAAACACAAGCGAGCTTGTACGCAGGTGTGGCAGGTAATAAGGAAGGCTAATAGAATGTTGGCCTTTACTTTGAGATGGTTGGAGTATAGGAGTAGAAAAGTCTTACTGCAACTGTACAAGGTATTGGTGAGACCACGTCCAGAGTAGTGTAGTCAATTTTGGCCCCCTTATTTAAGGAAAGATATCATTTCATTGGAGGCAGTTCAGAAAAGGTTCACTAGAATGATCCCTGGTTTGGCAGGATTGACTTATGAGCAAAGGTTTAGCAGGTTGGGATTTAGATCAGAATTTAGAAGAACGAGAGGTGATCTCTTTGAAAAGTACAGGATTCTTAAAGGGCTTGACAGGATAAATGCTGAGAGGATGTGTCCCCTCATTGGAGAGTGTAGGACCAGAGGGCATTGTCTCAGAATAAAGGGGCACCACTTTAAGACTGAAATCCTAGAATCCCTACTATGCAGAAAGAGGCCATTTGGCCCTTGAGTTTGCACCAATCCTCCAAGGAGCATCCCACCCAGACCCAGACACCCACACCATAACCCCACGTTTACTATGGCTAACCTACCTTGCTTGCACATCCTGGACACTATGGGCAATTTAGCATGGCCAGTCCTCCTAACCTGCACATCTTTGGACTGTCGGAAGAGTAACCAGTGGAAACCCATGCACTCAACAGGGGAACGTCCAAACACCATACAGTCAGTCACCCCAGGCTGGGATAGAATCCAGTGAGCAGTGCTAGCCACTTACTAACAATGCCGCATGAAGAGGAGGAATTTTTTTCTGTCAGAGGGTTGTGAGTCTTTGGAAATCCTTGCCACACAGAGTTGTGAGGGCAGAGTCCTTATGTGTACTTATGGCTGAGATAGATTCTTGATCAGTGGGGGAATCAAGAATTATGGATAGGGCAGGAAAGTGGACGTGAGAAATGTCAGATCAGCCATAATCCTGTTGAGTGGTTCGAGGAGCTGAATGACCTACTCCTGTATCTGTTCCTTTTGGCTTATGGTTTTTAGTCTCATGGAAGTATATCTTGCTTGTTTTCTGAAGAGACTGGTGTATCCAAATAGCTTCCAGCAAGCTCTGAAGAATGTTCACTTAATACCTATAACTGAGATCCTATTCTCAGAACTTATAATAAATTAATAATGGGAGAACAACCAGGGAGCAATTAAACCTCCATCCTGTAGCTTTCATAGGCACAAACTTTCTGGCTTAAATATATTTTCAAAACAAGTTCAAACTCTGGTTTCACTTTGTTAGATTGGTTGTCTTCCTTTAAAGCCCCACTTAATGTTCAATATCTGCCAGGGTTTACGCATAATGCATCTCTGGAACTAAAATGACTAGTGTTCTTTGAACAAGAATCAACCTGCATTTAACATCCAGGCCTGGCCTCATAGACAAATATCAGTTTTTTTTGTTCTCTTTCTTTTAAAATAAATTGCTGCTCATAGTCCAAAGGTTACCTTTAGCTCTCAGCTCACAATTCACAGCTCCAAACTAAAAGTAAGAAAAATGAAAATGAAAAATCAGCAAGGGTTCTAACATTTGCTTGCGCAAAGTCTTCAGTATCTGCACTGAAGAGTGAGATTTCATCTGTATATTCAGGAAGGAGCCAATTTTGGTAGGCTGGAATTATTTCTAATATGTGCATGATGTTCATTTGGCAATGCCCAAAACTCTAATTACAACTGTGTATATGTTGCTGTGGTGAGGAGATTAGTTGGTGTAAAATGTATAGACGTAACACTTTGTAACAGGAATTACTCACTAGGAGACGTGTTTTATTTGAAGGAAATCTGCTCAACTCACAGCAGTCTCTACAAGCTCCATTAAAGATGTTTGTGAGTGCGTCAGTCTTGGCATTGTCAGTTGTCAAAGTTAGAAATGCAGGTTCCTTTATGGGCCAAATAGAACAGCTCCAGAAAGAACTGGGTTCTGAAGAGGAAAAAACATATAACTTTCAAAAATAAGCAGAAAAAAAGCTGAGCACGAAGATCCTCATTAGTATAGTGGTTAGTATCCCTACCTTTCCTGCAGGAAACCAGATTTTAATTCCTCGACATATGTGAACTGATGTTGGTGATAGCTGTATGTAAATTAGAGTTGGATTCTTGAAGGATTGAGCACCATGGGGGCTGCAGTACAAGGTTTCCCCCACCAAAGCCATGGATTTTGTCCCTCCCTTGTTTTACACACTTATTTGATTTTTGTTTTTATTGCACTTCCCTGTGGCCAATGCTTCCGATTCAGATGAGTGCTTTTCTGGTGGGCTATTCAAAAATAAGAGCTAGGCTTTGGACTGTTATGGCGCAGTAGCAGTGTTCCTATCCCTAGTCCAGAAGATCTGGGTTTAAATCCCACCTGCTCCACAGGTATGTCATAACATCTGAACAGATTGATTCAAAATATCAGGAGGTGGGTTCCTGTGTGTGATGTCCAGCAGAAGCCTGGAAGCATTTCGGAATGGGTGGGTACCACAAAGACTGGAGTGCATTTTCTCTTCCTGACATGATTTTAATTTAGTCTCCCTCGTATTTGCTTTCATTTTGTTTAAAAGGAACTAGATTTTTCCCCAGAGGGAAGTGGTTTACTGGATGTGGAAAAAGTCCAGAAGAGAACGGTGGAAACTGATGTTTGTGCTAAGTTATAAATATATAATAAAATCCTTGTAAATACAGTCATAGATATGTACAGCACAGAAACAGACCTGTTGGTCCAACTTGTCCATGCCAACCAAATATCTTAACTAAATCTAGTCCTATTTGCTAGCATTTGGCCCATATCCCTCTAAACCCTTCCTATTCATATACCCATCCAGGTGCCTTTTAAATGTTGTAACTGTACCAGCCTCTGCCACTTCCTTTGGCAGCTCATTCTATACACACACCAATCTGTGTGAAAAAGTTGTCCCTTAGGTCCTTTTTACATCTTACCCCTCTCATCTTAAATCCATGCCCTCTAGTT
This sequence comes from Stegostoma tigrinum, assembly GCF_030684315.1. Classification (NCBI taxonomy): domain Eukaryota; kingdom Metazoa; phylum Chordata; class Chondrichthyes; order Orectolobiformes; family Stegostomatidae; genus Stegostoma; species Stegostoma tigrinum. Next base: position 4,753,374 of record NC_081391.1, read on the forward strand.
TTGGATTTACCCAACCCGGGGAATAGACCTTGGCTATTTGCCCTATCCGTGCCCCTCATGACTTTATAAATGTCTATTAGGTCACACCTCGTCCCCCACATGCCTCTGATGCTCCAGGGAAAATAGCCCCAACCTATTCAGCCTCTCCCTATAGGTCAAACGCTCCAACCCTGGCAACATCTTTGTCAATCTTTTTAGACCCCTTTCAAATTTCACAACATCCTTCCTATAGCAGGGAGACCAGAACTGAATGCAGCACTCCAAAAGTGGATCTTCAAAAGTCTTTTGCTGCCTAATGCAACATGTGGATATTGTTCTGTCAAGCACCAAGGATTACTTCCCAGATCTTGAATATGTTTATGCCCCTTCACAAGTTGAAGGTGTTGTTGAAAAAAATCAAGACAGCTGGCCTTGCTAAATTTTGTCCAATTGTCAAATCTTGAAGTTGTCACCTAACAGATGATGTATACGTAAACAAAGCTCAAGAAAAATCAATGCCTTGTGTCTTTCCAATCTTGCTGCTATACCTCAATACTAATTTACTTTTGTCTGATTTTCGCCTAATATAACATCTGTTGTATATCATGTGAGTAAGTTTGATGTGTCAGTACAATATAACCAGTTTCCAAGTGGGGGTTACTACATTGAAAGTGCTGTACATAATAAGTTAATCAAGGACTTTAATTATCCCATACAATCTACTATAACATATTGTAATCATCACTAATGTAATCTCAGATTGTCTCTAAAAAATAATGCGACTAAGCGATCATCAGCAAGTTGGCAACTCACACTTAATGTCTCAAAGGAATAACAGAATGGCTCAGTGGTTAGCACTCCTGTCTCACAACACCAGGGACCCAGGCTTGATTCCAGTCTCAGGTGACTGTTGATGTGGACTTTACACATTCTCCCTGTATCTGTGTGGATTTCCTCTAGGTGCTGTGGTTTCCTCCCACAGTCCAAAGATGTGCAGGTTAGGTGGATTGGCCATGGGAAATGCAAAGTTACAGGGATAAGGTAGGGGGTGGATCTGGGTGGGATTCTGTTTGGAGGGCAGTGTGGACTTGATGGGCCAAATAGCCTTATTCAACACTGCAGGGATTCTATGATTCTACCTACAAAGAAATAGAAATATGGTATAATTCTTAAATCATAGCTAAGCTCAGCACACGAGACTACAGAAAATGATGAAACAAAGGTTACATTTCAAGTTGCAGTGCGATTTAGAACATAGAACATAGAAAAGTACAGCACAGTACAGGCCCTTCGGCCCACTATGTTGTGCCGTGGAATAATCCTAATCCAAAAATAAAATAACCTAAACTACATTCCCCTCAATTCACTGCTGTCCATGTGCATGTCCAGCAGTCGCTTAAATGTGACTAATTGACTCCGCTTCCACGACTACCACTGGCAAACTATTCCATGCACTCACAACTCTCTGGGTGAAGAACCTCCCTCTGACGTCTCCTCTATACCTTCCTCCTAACACCTTTAAAACTATGACCCCTCGTGGCAGTCAGTCCTGCCCTGGGGAAAAGTCTCTGGCTATCGACTCTATCCATGCCTCTCATTACCTTGTACAGCTCGATCAGGTCACCTCTCTTCCTCCTTCTCTCCAGAAAGAAAAGTCCAAGCTCAGTCAACCTCTCCTCGTAAGACAAGCCCTCCAGTCCAGGCAGCATCCTGGTAAACCTCCTTTGCACCCTCTCCAAAGCCTCCACATCTTTCCTATAATAGGACGACCAGAACTGGACACAATATTCCAAGTGTGGTCTCACCAGGGTTTTGTAGAGCTGCAGCATAACCTCACGGCTCTTAAACTTGTTCCCCCGTTAATGAAAGCCAAAACACCATAATGCTTCCTGCCAAGTCTTTTTCGTGCCCCCTCCTGGCCCTCCTCAGTCCACTCTTGAGCTCCTTCTGAGCAAGCCTGTAATCCTCTAAAGCTGTGCTAGACCCTTGCTTCCGCCACCTTACGTAAGCTGCCTTTTTCTTTTTGACAAGAAGCACCTCTGTTCCTGTAATCCAAGGCTCTTTAATCTTACCCCTTCTTACCTGTCTCGGAGGAACAAATTTATGCATCACTCGCAATAACTGCTCCTTAAACAGTCTCCACATGTCTGTTGTGCCCTTTCTGTGGAACAATTGCTCCCAATCTGTACTTCCCAACTCCTGCTTGATGGGGTCATAGTTTCCTTTTCCCCAGTTAAATATCTTCCCCTGGTAACTGCTCCTTTCCCTTTTCCTGGCTATGGTAAATGTGAGGCTGTTGTGGTCACTTTCGCCAAAGTGTTCTCCCACCGCGACATCTGACACCTGTCCCGGCTCAGTGCCGAGCACCAAATCCAAAATGGCCTCCCCCTCGTCGGCCTGTCCACATCCTGAGTAAGGAAACCCTCCTGAACACACCTGACAAAAACGGCTCCATCCAAACCATCTGCACTAAGGAGGTTCCAATCAACCCACAACAACAACCCTGCTACGTTTGCGCTTTTCAACAATCTGCCTGCCTATGAGTTCTTTGATCTCCCTACTGCTATTTGGGGGTCTGTAGAAAACCCGCAATGAGGTGACTGCTCCCTTGTTGTTCCTGACTTCCACCCATACTGACTCAGTTGACAAACCTTCCTCGGCAACCTCAGTAGACGAGTCCTCATCAAAAGTTCTTTCAGCCACCGTTATACTGTCCTTGACTAACAAAGCCACACCTCCCCCTCTTTTACCACTTTCCCTGACCTTAACAAAGATCTAAACCTTGGAACCTGCAACATCCATTCCTGACCCTGCTCTATCCATGTCTCCGAAATGACCACAACATCGAAGTCCCAGGTACCTATCCAAGCTGCAAGCTCACCTACCTTATTCCGGATATTCCTGGCATTAAAGTAGACACACTACAACCCAGCTTGCTGTCTGCCAGCACACTCCTGTGACAGCGAAGTCCTGACCGTGTCCTCCCTACGCTCATCCTCCTGTGTTCGTCAAAGTACTCCTTCATTTCAGTGAGCTGAAAGTAATGAAGGCAGGGTAATGTCCTACCTCTGAACCAAGAGGCTCAGATTCAAGTCTCACCTGCTGCAGAGGTGTATTATGACACTTCTGAACAAGCTGATTAGAAAGTATCTCTGGTGCACTGGTAACTTGTGGCAACCTCTGGGCCAGAAAACTTAAGTTCAAGTCCCACCTACCGCAGAGATGTATCATAACAGGTCTCAACAGACTGATCAAAAACATCTAAAACATTGAAGTAAATAAAATTCTGATTAGCCTGAAAATGGTTGAGTGCTGTGATGTTATAGTTGATACCAATTAATGACAATGTTGTTAAGTGATAATCATTTGGGATGTCAATTCGTAGCTGTTCAGTGCAATTGATATCAATTGGTAGCTGAAATTTCAGTGCATTTCAGTGTTATTGAGATCAAAAGATGCTTGAATGAAAGCAGTTTAAGCAAATAATGTCAAAAGTTGTCAAACATCTCTGGGAGCTCACTCCCAGTACCAGTTATTCCCTGTGTAAACCACCTCATGCTTCTCCATTGGATTTTATACATACTCTACAATACAGTTCTAATCTGGCTGTAAACTAAAGAAGGACTCTTCGTTGGATGTTCCTGGATGACATGTGATCTTATTCTGTGCTCATCCACAGGTATTACTGCGGATTAAGGAGAATGAAGTGCAGAATCTCAGGAGGGAGACTATGTGCCTACGGGATGAGCTTCAGTCCATGCAGTGGGTGAGTGCAGCTGACATTCAGGATGCTGCAGCAAAGACTTGGGACTGCACTTCTGTCTCCTGTGTATGTGTTCATTGTCCAGAATAACCAGGATGATTTCTGTTAATGAATTTCTTTTGCAGGATAAGAAGTATGCAACAGACAGGTACAATGAAATCTACACTGAGCTAAGTGTCATGAAGGTCAGAACGGAGCGTGAACTCAATCAGGTTAAAGAACAGTTAAAGCTCGCTATGGCTGCACTCAAGGAAAAAGACACCTTGCAGAACAGCATCACTAAATGAAGGTGGGTTGTGCTCCTCCGTAATCTGAGACCCAGTTCTGAAGGCTGGAGCTGACACTTGCAACATGATAGGAAGTACCTCATTCCCAAAATTCTGATTCTCTTTTTCAAATTCCTTTATGTCCTCATCTCTTCCTAACCATGTAACGTCATCCACACATTTCTCAGATCTCTGAACTCATCTGATTCAGAGGCAAATTCGTAAGATAGACGGTGGCTGAGGGAATGTGAACGAAACACAGAAAATTACATAAAGTGAAATAATTAATTCTCCAGGAATATTGCCAACTTGAGTTGAGATCCCTTCAGTTGAGATTAACTAATTCAGCACAGAGGTTAAGTCTGGATCCATCTTCTTTTTTCCCAGTTGTTCCAACTTAAGTGTGAGTTTGATATTCTACTAGTTTTTAAGGGGTTGTGCCAAAATTTGACTGTTTAGATTTGACTTTTTATTAATACACTGAAGCCATGGAATTAAATTTGCTTGTCATTTGTTTAAAAAGTCTGCAGTGTTTGTTTACATATTAGTGATTTTGACTAAGTTTTTGCATGAAGCCTATATATCCAACTGGGCTTCAAGCCTAAGGATTTAAGAGGAAGCTGAATAAACACACTAGGCAGAAAAGAATAGGAAGAAAATGATGATTGAGTGAGATAAAGGAGGTCTGGGGGGGGTGACTTATATGACTCCAGAGTGATGCCAGTGGAACTCCATCACGGGTGAGCTGCTGGCAGAGCTCTGTGGCAGGAGGAATTGTTAAATATTTCATGTGGAGTCATAGAAGTGATGAGCAAGGAAGGGGCCTGTGAAGCCTCGACTAATCAGGGAGGGCCTTTTACCATCCAAACACTGCCAGTTTGGTCCTGTCTCCAGGATTTCACTCAAAACTGCTCAACATCTGTACTCTTCCTCTTTATGGTGCTATGTCCTGTTAATCTGGTCAGGGTCCCGATTGCCAAACTCCAGAACTAACCAAGGAGTGAGCCAGTTGTGACTTTCTAATCCTCTCATTTGTGACTGAGGGTTTCCTGCATGTCTAGATCCTTCTTGCATTTCATTTTCTGAGGCATTTAGATAAATCTCCCTCTTTCCCTTCATTCTCTAGGTCTGTCACCTGGAGGTTTCCCTGCGTTATGTTGGGATCATGCGCCTTGTGAGAGTAGTTCGGTGCCCTCATTCTACACACCCACTAGCGTGAAGTCATTTTTCTTTACCTACTGTATCAATTCCCTGCACTAGAAAGCCCCAGTCAACCCACCATTTCAACACCTCTATTCCAGTCTAGTTACATGTCATCTTATATAAGAACATAAGAATTAAGAACAGGAAAGGCCATTCAGCCTCTTAAACCTGCTTAGTTGTTCCATAAGATCATGGCTGAGTTGATTATGGTTTTAACTCCATTTTCCTCCCTGGCTGCCTTCATCCTTGACTTCCATGTTAATCAAAAATATGTTTAATTCAATGTTGAACATATGTAATGACCAAGCCTCCATTACCCACTGGAGAAGAGAATTCCACAGCGTAATAACCATGTGAGAGAGGAAATTCTTCATCAACCTCTGTCTTAAATGTAAGGCCTTTTTATTTTTAAACTCTAGCCCCTAGAATCTCCAACGAGGGGAAATATCATCTCAGCATCCACCTTGTCAAGCTCTCTCACAATCTAACACGTTTCAATAAGATCATATCTCACTCTTCTAAACTTCAATGTGTACGACCCAACCTGCTCAAACTTACCTCACAAGGCCAACCCCTTCATCTCAGGAATCAGCCCAGTGAACTTCCTCTGAACTGATTGCAATGTAAGTAAATTGCTCCTTTAATAAACAGACCAACTGGGTTTATTTACCCTGGACTCCAAGGATCACTGGGCCTTTGGAGCCACATGAGAATCATGGACAATAGTTTGGTCAATACCTAAAATAGTTGAGCCAAGAGCATTTGATGCAGCCTCTGGGTGTATGTAGGAAAGATATACCTCATGAGTACCTAGTGTATTGATGAATTCAGAGAAAGAAGAAAAGAGAATTCGGAAAGGTGTTTAAAATTGTAAATGGGAAGGTCATTCATTCTTCTTCTGTTTCCTTTTGTCTTCCTTCACAGACCAGGGCCCTGGCATTACCACACAGGAAGAGAAGTTAAATTTAATGCTTAAGCCTTCAGTAATAATCCAAGATGGTGAAAATCCCAGTGAACAGTAGCTGTGAAGAAGACAACCACTCCTTTTTCCTTGCCTTTTCTTAATAAGTTCTCCCACTGTGGATTACTGCTGTGAAATTAAAAGTGAATAGACATATAGAAATGTATTCACACAGGTTATCAATTTAATCCCTTGCTGCCTTTGAAACCCTGTTTTCGGCTCCCAGCCAAGCACCCCTCAGTTTAGCTGTCACCATAGTGGCGTTATGCTGACGGTGGTCTTCCATCATCCAATGCTCACAGGTTGCTGACTGTATTCTGCAGCAAATGCTACATGCTGGGTTTCTCATACAGCCCCCTCCCATGCATTTCCCCCTTTTATCCCTGTGGGACGCCAGGAATTAGGGTTGCCAACATCCCCCAAATTGGTCATCAGAATGTTCATCCAGCCAATGGAAAAGCAAGCAGGCTCTATGTTACTCAATTAGACAGCTTTTGACTGTCACTCAAACTCCTAACATTTTTGTAATTATTAAAAAAAATGTTCAGAGGCTTCTTAAATTGATATTTCTTCTCCAGGGCTTGCTTGTCCCAGATCCTCTTGGCTACTCCTGCAAGAGTTAACCATCCTCACTGTGGATCCACTTGGTGTAACTGACTGTATAGCAAATTCCTTTACCCACTTTTGGTAAACATTGCATTTAAGAAAAGCTATTTTTTAAAGAAATTACAAACAGTTTATTATTCCTATTAAATGTTATATAAAGCACTATTTGAGGGTAACATGTTGCAATGTTAAGACTTAATACATGGGTCTTTAATAATTGCTTATATGGTATTTTTTCTGTATTTGCCCCATCATCAGTCAAATGCTCCCTTAAAGCCAGCACTTAGGCTGTGCCTAGGAACATAGGACATGGAAGAAGGGAAAGCAGTCGATTGAGCCCGTACCACTATTCAGTCACCAAAGGTCTGCTTAATTCTAGCAGCCTCCCTTGGTTTCACAACCATTAGCACTAGCATTCAGCAGGAACTGTTGAAGGGGATGTCACCTTATGTCTACCTGCTGTCATGGAGTTCAAAGATAGCTGTTGAAAGTCACATTGCAAGAGAACAGTGAGAAATCTCTTTTTGTTTTTCTTTGTCCTGTTCTCCTGGTCCCACATTTCACTGCTTCTTGAAGGGTAACTGCTCCTTGGGGTCCCTTCATCTATCTCTCCAGGACCTTACCCAAGTGCCCGGATTCCATGTGTAGTTTGGTTTATGTAGATGTGTGGGGTGCCCGAACATCAGCAGTCTCCTGTAAAAAAGCACCTTTACAGAGAGTCTCTGATCAATGCCAATAGAATTTCAAGAAAGGTCTGACTGCTATGGATGCTCCGCTTCTGTCAATATTAGTCATGTGGGTACAAGATGCATGAAGGGAGCAGAGAAAACATTGTAGATGTAAATGCTCCCAAAGAAGGCAGAGAAGAGTTGGTTCAGTTACGTTTGGTCAGCTGTAACCACTCCTCACAATGTTTAAGTTCACATGTCATGAATATGGTGAAATCCAATGCACCACAGTGCCTTTTTGTCTATTATGGTGTGTATACCACCTCCTTGTATGGAAACACTATTAATGTAAGTAGGTGTGGTTCAATCTTAACTACCCTCTGAAATGGCCAGGGGAGCCACACTGTTTCAATGTCAGTTAAGGATGGGCAACAAATGCTGGTCTTGTCTATGACCTTACATCCATTAAAAAAATAAATTGTTATAAAGTTAATTCGAGTCCAGTGAACATTGCTATATACAGGCTGAGGAACATGCTAAGAAACATGCAAGTGATTAAGTTAAATCAACTGAAACTGCACAATAAGGTAACTATTGTACCAGCTATCCAGCCATTACTCCCTTCAGGCATGGCGTTGCAAGATTACCGAAGGAGTTTTGGAACCCCCAGTGATTGCTGTCCTTACTCCCACACCCTCCAGGCTATCATACCTATCAGCAGCCAGGACCTGATTCATTGTCAGTCTTCCTGGCAGTCCCTCTTCCCTGTCAGATGTACTTGACTTCAATCTTTCATTGTCAGGAGCATGAGCCATGAACGAAACTGACCCATCCAATGTGTCTGATTTATCAGGCTGTTGTCCAATATCTGGTCTTGAAGGAGCATAACTTTGCTTCTGACCCAACCACAAATTCCACTCACTAACTCACCATCTACTCAACACCCGCTGTGTTCACTGATGTGCACTGATTCCCAGTCCACCAAGCCATGAATTTGATAACTCTCATGCTTGTTCTCAAATTGTTACATAGCTTCCACCTTCCCTCTTTATAATCTCCCCATCCTCACAACTCTCTTGAGATCTGTGCATTTCCCCAGTTCTAGCCATCATCATTAGCAGATCTATCTATATCTGTCTGGGCCCTAAGCTCTAGAATTCCTTCCCTAAATCTCTATCTATGATTCCCCTAAACTGTGTTGCCAACAGGGACCTGAATGTTCTCATGAGGGGTGCACACAAGTCCGTCCCTTTATAATGCTACATCTGCTTGGTCATGTTAGAATCTTTAAAAGACTTGCAGATTTTTGTCACCTGTCTTAATTTGTCTAATTCATTGGTAACCCTTTTCCTTCCACCCAAGATGTGTTGCTATGACAAAAACATTGCATAAACATGAGTTTTTTTTTGGTGTACCTTCAGCCAGCTATCACATAAACAGTTTGGACATAATTCCTGCTACCCAATGTCTCTGATCATAAGTGTCTAGTCTCAATTTCTCCAACGCCACTGTAAGTTGTGGGTCTCAACACTCAAGAAGCCACCTGTTTTATGTGTCAATATGCTGCAATAAAGTTACTGTTTTTGACATCAGCTAAATACTTGCAGCAGAGGGGAGGAAAAAAAAACTGTACACAATTCTTTTTTTATTTACTCATTCACAGGATGTGAGGGTCACTGGCAAAACTAGCATTTGATGTCCATCTCTAATGGCCATTGAGAAAGTGATGGTGAAGCATCTTTTTAAACCACTGTAATCCTTATGGTCTAGGAACACCCATAATAATGTCAGGGAGGGAGATCCAGGATTCTGATCTCATGACAGTGAATAAATAGTTATATATTCCCAAGTCAGGATCTTGTGTGTCTTGTAGGGGAACTTGCAGGTGTCGGGTTCTTGTACCTGTTGGCTGAGCCGTCCTTCTAGATATTATAAATCACAGGTTTGAGGGGTCCCGTCTAAGAAGCCTTGGTGAACTCCTGTGGTGTACATTGAAGAAGGTGCACAGTGCTGCCACTATGCATCAACAGTATGGAAGTGAATGTTGAAGGTTGTTGATTGAGATGCCAGTTGAGTGGCTGTTTTACCTAGTGGGTGTCAAGCTTCATGAGTATTGTTGGAGCTGCACTCATATAGGCAAATTCCATCACACTCCTGCTATATGTCTAAGGGTTGGTGAACGGGCTCTGGGGATTCAGGAGGTGAGTTCTTAGCTGCTGACCAGATCTTAACTGGCCCAGTTCAGTTTCTGGTCACTTGTTGCCCCAGGATGTTGATAGCAGGAGCATTCAGTAATGATGGTAATGCCACTGCACGTCAAGGGAAAATGGTTAGATTTTGCCTTGTTGGCAACTGTCATTGCCCTGACACAGTGTGAGCATGGATGTTAGTTGTCTTTTATCAGCCCAAACCTCAATGTTATTCAAGTCTTGCTGCATATGTACACAGACTGTTTTAATATCTGAGCAGCTGTGAATTGTATTGAACATCGTACAATCATCTGCAAACATCCCCACTTCTGACTTTCTGTGGAGGGAAGATCATTGATGAAGCAACTGAAGATGGTTGGGCCCAGGACGCTATCCTGAGGAACTCCTGCAGAGATGTCCTCAGACTGAGATAATTGACCTCCAACAACCACAAGTATCTTCCTTCATGCCAGGCATGACTCCTACCAATGGAAACCTTTTCCCCTGATTTCTATTGACTTAAGTTTTGTGAGGGCTCTTTGACCTCAGTCAAATGCTGCCTTGATGTTAAGGGCAGTCACTCTCATCTCCCCTCATCTCATCCATACGCAGGTTCCAATTTGACTCATAAATCAGAAAAAATGCTTTACAATGTTACAATAATGTGAGTTAACGGAAGAAGCACTGCAGGCAGCTGCCATGTATCAAGCAAGCCGCTGTGTGATATGAAGTTATTGCAATATTCTATGAGTATTTTTCAATGTAGAGTACACTATAAAATAAATGTTTAACTATGAGTGAAAATTTGAAAAGTTATTCAGTTTGTGACTCAGCAACTTTCAGCTGCACAGGATGCAAAAGTAATGTCAACTAATTCATAGGTGCAGGACAAGACCATTCAACCCAACAAGCCTACTCCAATGTGAAATAATATGGCTTAAAGTCAAGTGGACTGTCCAAAATCTTCACCACTCCATGCGTTATAGATTGGAGGTCAGTGGGCAAGCCACACATAGCATGTTCGGAGATCCCTTCACACCTTCAGACACGAGGCACCATAACACCATAAAGGACTACTCCAAAACAAGAACATCTAAATAAACATATGAGGGAAAAGGATTTAAAGAGTTATGGTGATTAATTTTGAAGGGGAAAGATGGAAGGAGGCCAAGCGGAGTGTGAAGAGCAGCATGCAGTGATTAGGCCAAATGGCCTGTTTCTGTACTATGTCACCCTCAACCTTCACGCCCTGATGAAGCATTGGGCCACTGGTCCCAGTGTGTCATCATAGGGCTTGATGTCAGAATTTTGTTGATAATGCCCCTTTGAAACATTTTGAAAGATGTTACTATTTAAAAGCACTATGAAAAACATGTTTTTGTAAAACTTGCCTGAAACTTTGTAGCAAAGAACAAGATAGGAGTAGGGAGAGACAGTTGCATTGATTTTCTTCTCCCAGCAGCTGCAATACCACACGTAGGTTTATCCATGTGTTAAATGGCCTGATTTACTGTGAGCAATGCCACATGTATTTATGTACATTGGTACTTAGATACATGCTGCAACAGACCAGACTCCACAAATTCCTGTCTCCATCGTTGCTGAATTAACCAGTACAGTTGAACTTGTGGTATATGTGCACCAGTTCCAGGGTCAACATTGTACTTTTGAGCACATTAGGAACTCTTTGACCCGAGGAAATGGCAGTGATTCAACACGGTGGACTTCTCTGTTTGGCAGGGGTTTGGCATAATGGGCTCATCAATTACCAAAGATTCCAAAGCAATCACTTCTTTACTCCTTAAATTATTTTGAGGAATGTTGGGCCAGATTGTGAGCTCCACCAGTGTCAGGACGGAAGGTGAATAGTGTGTACCAGTTTCACATTTTGGTCAAGGTGGTTTTGAGCCTGCCAAGGCCTTCTGCCCCCATTTACAGATACGGTGAGCAGGTGATTGGAGATATATTGAGGATAAATGATGGAGGCTGCGCAGTACTTTGCCATAAGTTGTAGTGTGATTCCAAGTGACAGGGTGGGGTATGAGTGCCAGCAGGCTCACAGGCCCAACCTCCCTGCTTGAGTGGTGGGGTGCAATCAAAGGCTGCCATGTAGATCAATTCCACCACTTGGGGCTTGGCTACTAGTTGTATCTTTTTTTAATTAATGTATTTTGCAAGTGGCTGATCGGGAGTTTGTTGTTGAAGCCTCCTCACCCTGCCCTGCTGCCTTTGATTGGCCCTTCAACTTCAATAACCTGCCCATCAAAATCAACGTTGGGGGCGGCACAGTGGCTCAGTGGTTAGCACTGTAGCCTCACAGCACCAGGGACCCAGGTTCGATTCACGCCTCGGGCGACTGTCTGTGTGGAGTTTGCACATTTTCCCCGTGTCTGCGTGCGTTTCCTCCAGGTGCTCCGGTTTCCTCCCATTGTCCAAAGATGTGCAGGTTAGGTGGATTGGCCATGCTAAACTGCCCGTAGTGTTCAGGGGTGTGTGGGTTATAGGGGGATGGGTCTGGGTGGGATGCTTCAAGGGGCGGTGTGGACTTGTTGGGCCAAAGGGCCTGTTTCCACACTGTAGGGAATCTAATCTAATCTAATACTGTTTCCCTCGAGAGTAAGCTTCCAACCTGAAAACAGACCTGACTCCAGTTCTCCATTCCACAAAAGCAAACATTCAGCCTTTACAGTTTGATCAAATTGAGAGAAACTTGTACGGGACAAATCACTTACGTTTGATAAGTCAAGAGTTAGCATCAAACACTCAGCACAGTTGGATTAGAAGTCAGACTCTACATGTAGTTTGGCTTCAAGTGCACACCACAATGCTACATCAATATAATCTCTTCTATTGCAGTTATTGTGAGGTTCAGTTCAATCCAGTTGCTAATGCAATTTGTGCTGTAGACCAATGGGATATGCAAACTGCCTCATATTTTGTACCATCACTAAGATGTTGTTTTCCTACCCATGTAACATCACCTCCACCTCTGTACCTTTATTCAAAGTTTCACCTACACCTTCATTATCTCTAGTCTCATCTGTTCCAGTGCAGTCCTGGCTGGTCTCCCACATTTTACCTTCTTTAAATCTGAGGTCAGCCTAAACTCCACCCAAGTCCCATTCCTCTGTCACCCCCTGTGCTCACTGAGCTACATTAGTTTTTGGTCAAGCAATATCTGGATACTAAAAGTTGTCATCCTTTCTTTCAAATCCTTATAATGGCTTTGTCCCCTCCCTATTTCTGTAATCAGCTCCATAATCGTCTGCAATATCTGCACTCCTTTAATTGGGCATCTTGTACATTCCCAACTGTAGGCCCTCTATTGGACTCAGGTAATTAAAAATGGAACTTCTCCAAATCTGGATATTGTTTGGTCCGCATTGCAATAAGCTTTGACCCTAAATAGCTGGGCTGAGAGATGTTTGGAGGTTGCCAACTGCTGACTGGCTTTGCATGCTTGACGTTTCCTATGCTGGGGTGAACCATGACCCGACTTGACCCTGGCACTTTCTGCATCTCCTGTTTATGGATTAATTTTGACTTGAAAAACTCAAAATGACACGCACATGGTCCCAAAATGTGTGCTCAGACTTCCTGTAGCTGTACCTCATGAAGTGGCTTGGTGGCATCTGTGAAGTGCCTCAATTTTACAGATGCTATGTAAATATAAATGCTGAAGTAAATGAATTTTACATTGACTGCAAAAAAAGCCAGAGAGAACCATCACCTCAGGACCTGGAGGTTCAGAACTTTTGAACACACTGCGCTGCTTGCCCCTTTGGTACTTACAAGTTATTGCTCTACTTTCAATTAACAAACAACTTTAATTTATTCCCAAATATTATTTGAGTTTTAATTCATTTGTTTTGTCGTGTCAGAACATTTTGCACTGACAATCGTGACCTTTTGAGCTTCTCGTTGTTTTGCCATCAAGGATGAATTACAGTGGAAGGAGAAAATAGAATTAGGTTCAAAACCAGTTCAAATACCAGCTGCTAGAACTAATTAAGACCAGTATGTTATCACTGCCTGGTTGGTACAAAAGGGGTTAAAGAGATACTGCAAGATGTTGCTCAAACCTTACGTAGAATAAGTAATGTATTGATGTAGATAAAATGGATTATGATTGGGTGGTTTACTAGGTAGTGTGTATAGAATCATGTAGTCGAATCTCCCTGGAATGCCTGGAAATGGCTTCTCTGTAACAGATAATTGATCAGTGGAAATGGGCACTTTATTCAGAAGTGCAATTCTCATCATGTGAAACTCAAGGAACTTGAGTCTGATTTGATCTACAGGTTACGAGAGGGAAGAAAACGTTCCCACTTCAGCACCATGTACAAGATGCTGTGCAGAAATTTACCAAGGTTCTTTGAACAGTACCTTCCAAACCCACAACCAGATCCATCGAGAAGGACAAGGATAGCAGATACATGGGAATATCTCCTCCTGCAGGTTTCCCTCCAAGTCACTCATCATTCTGGCTTGGAAATATACCACTGTTCCTTCAGTGTCTCTGAGCAAAGTCCTGGAACCCTGGACTAAAAGCATCATGGATCTACCAACACCACATGTACTGCAGTGATTCAAAAAGACAGCTCATCACCATTCCTCCAAGGCAACTAGGGATGGGGAATAAGTGCTGGCCCAGCCAAATGATGCCTACGAACCATGAATGAATTTAACAAGAAAAATTAACCACATGACCCACATTAGCCATTCTGTTACATCATCTATAAATCCCAGCTGGCATTCCTTAATTAATCCACAATTACCCAAGTGAATATTAATAATATCCCAAGTTATCACTTTTAAAAATGTTTCCCATCACCAAGTTAAAATGACTCGCCAAACATTGCTTGATTTATCCCTGCATCCTTTTTTGTGCAAGGGTGTAACATTTGCATTTCTCTGGTGCCTCCCTGAGATTAAGGGAAACTGGATGATTATGGCTAGTACTTCCAGTGTCTCCAACCTAAAAATCAGCCCAAGCACAGTGGATTGTGGACATGTTTACTTTGTGATTAAGCAAATGACTTTGAGCCGCAAGTTCAGTTTCAGAAAACTGGCACAACTTTTTAAAGGTAACAAAGTGTGAAGCTGGATGAACACAGCAGGCCAAGCAGCATCTCAGGAGCACAAATGCTGACGTTTCGGGCTGAGACCCTTCATCAGAGAGGGGGATGGGGAGAGGGTTCTGGAATGAATAGGGAGAGAGGGGGAGGCGGACCGAAGATGGAGAGAAAAGAAGATAGGTGGAGAGGAGAGTATAGGTGGGGAGGTAGGGAGGGGATACGTCAGTCCAGGGAAGACGGACAGGTCAAGGAGGTGGGATGAGGTTAGTAGGTAGGAAATGGAGGTGCGGCTTGAGGTGGGAGGAAGGGATGGGTGAGAAGAAGAACAGGTTAGGGAGGTGGGGATGAGCTGGTCTGGTTTTGGGATGCAGTGGGGGAGGGGATAAGCTGGGCTGGTTTTGGGATGCAGTGGGGGAAGGGGAGATGTTGAAGCTTGTGAAGTCCGCATTGATACCATTGGGCTGCAGGGTTCCCAAGCGGAATATGAGTTGTTGTTCCTGCAACCTTTGGGTGGCATCATTGTGGCACTGCAGGAGGCCCATGATGGACATGTCATCTGAGGAATGGGAGGTGCAGTTGTTTATTGCGAACCAAGCGGAGGGTTCTGCAAAGCGGTCCCCAAGCCTCCGCTTGGTTTCCCCAATGTAGAGGAGGCCACACCGGGTACAATGGATACAGTATACCACATTGGTAGATGTGCAGGTGAACATCTGCTGAACATGGAAAGTCATCTTGGGGCCTGGGATGGGGGTGAGGGAGGAGGTGTGGGGGCAAGTGTGGCACGTCCTGCGGTTGCAGGGGAAGGTGCTGGGTGTGGTGGGATTGGAGGGGGAGTGTGGAGCGGACAAGGGAGTCATGGAGAGAGTGGTCTCTCCGGAAGGCAGACAAGAGTGGGGATGGAAAAATGTCTTGGGTGGTGGAGTCGGATTGTAGATGGTGGAAGAGTCGGAGGATGATGCGTTGTATCTGGAGGTTGGTGCAGTGGTATGTGAGAACGAGGGGGATCCTCTTGGGGCGGTTGTGGCGGGGGCATTCCTCAGACAACTCCCTCTCCCATTCCTCAGACGAGTCGCGAACCATTTTAACTCCCCCTCCCATTCCTCAGACAACATGTCCATCATGGGCGTCCTGCAATGCCACAATGATGCCACCCGAAGGTTGCAGGAACAGCAACTCATATTCCGCTTGGGAACCCTGCAGCCCAATGGTATCAATGTGGACTTCACAAGCTTCAACATCTCCCCTTCCCCCACTGCATCCCAAAACCAGCCTAGCTCGTCCCCTCCCCCCACTGCATCCCAAAACCAGTCCAGCTCATCCCCGCCTCCCTAACCTGTTCTTCCTCTCACCAATCCCTTCCTCCCACCTCAAGCCGCACCTCCATTTCCTACCTACTAACCTCAACCCGCCTCCTCGACCTGTCCGTCTTCCCTGGACTGACTTATCCCCTCCCTATCGCCCCACCTATTCTCTCCTCTCCACCTATCTTCTTTTCTCTCCATCTTTGGTCCGCCTCCCCCTCTCTCCCTATTTATTCCAGTTCCCTCTCCCCATCCCCCTCTCTGATGATGGGTCTAGGCCCGAAACATCAGCTTTTGTGCTCCTGAGATGCTGTGTTCATCCAGCTTCACACTTTGTTATCTTGGATTCATCAGCATCTGCAGTTCCCATTATCACTGACACAACTTTTTAAAGCACCTGATTGCCAATTGTGACCAACAATGTCCACCCCAAGGTCTATTTTTTTCTCTATCCATTGACACAGGAAGAAACAGTTGCGGATAGCCAATAAATCAACGGCAGAACCCTATAACATCAACTGGCTGGAAAATTAGAAAATTAACCCAGCAACACAATGAATTTTCAATTCATGATGGTGTGTGGCTTAGAAGATAACTGGCAGGTGGTAATGTTCCTTTGTACTTTCTGTCCTTCTTAGTGATAAAGGTTGCAGTTTTGGTAGGTACTGTTGGTGAGTTGCTGCAGTGCATCTACAGTGTGTCAGTGGTGGAGGAAGTGAATGCAGAAATTGGTGGATGGGGTGCCAATCAAGTGAGCCGCATTGTCCTGATGGTGTTGAGTTTCATGTGCGTTGTTGGAGCTACACTCATCCAGGCCATTGAGGAATCTTCCATCACACTCCTGATTTGTGCCTTATAGATGTTAGACAGGCTTTGTGGAATCAGAAGATGCATTTTTGTCACAGGATTCCCAACATCTGACCTGCTGTTTAGCTATGGCAAAAAAGCAGAATCAACGTCATCACCCATTTTAGGATGTTCAGGGATAACAAGGTGTTGAGCTGGATGAACACAAGGTGCCAGGTATCAATGTGGATTTCACAAGCTTCAAAATCTCCCCTCCCCCTACTGCATCCCAAAACCAGTCCAGCTCGTCCCTGCCTCCCTAACCTGTTCTTCCTGAGTTCAAAGTGAGAGGAGGAAAGTTTAAGGGAGATATGCGTGGAAAGTTCTTTACACAGACGGTGGTGGGTGCCTGGAACGCGTTGCCAGCGGAGGTGGTAGACACAGACATGTTAGCGTCTTTTAAGATATATTTGGACAGGTACATGGATAGGCAGGGAGCAAATGGACACAGACCGTTAGAAAATAGATGACAGGTTAGACAGAGGATCTTGATCGGCGCAGGCTTGGAGGACCGAAGGGCCTGTTCCTGTCCTGTAGGTTTCTTTGTTCTTTGTTCCTCTCACCTATCCCCTCCTCCCACCTCAAGCCACACCCCCATTTCCCACCTACTAACCTCATCCCACCCCCTTGACCTGGCCGTCCTCCCCGGACTGATCTATTTCCTCCCTAGCTCCCCAACTACACTCACCCCCTACTGGTCCATCCCCATGTCTTTGACTTGTCTGTCCCCTCTCCACCTATCTGCTCCTCTATCTGTCTTCTATCTGCCTCCCCCTCTCTCCCTATTTATTTCAGAACCCTCTTCCCCTCCACCATTTCTGATGAAGGGTCTAGGCCCAAAACGTCAGCCTTCCTTCTCCTATGATGCTGCGTTCATCCGGCTCAACACCTCGTTATCTCAGATTCTCCAGCATCTGCAGTTGCTATTATGTCTTAGGATGTTCAGGGTATTGTTTAAGATAATACCACAAATGCAATGAGTGTCCACTAGGGGGAGCTGAGTTTGTGATGTTGCGATGGTGGTTTCACTTTTAGCTGACAGTTGCCGTGGTTAACAGTAGTGATGTTCCTCAGATGAAGGGTCTAGGCCCGAAACGTCAGCTTTTGTGCTCCTGAGATGCTGCTGGGCCTGCTGTGTTCATCCAGCTTCACATTTTATTATCTTGGATTCTCCAGCATCTGCAGTTCCCATTATCACAGGATGTGAACACTTCTCAGATTATCTCATGAATAGGTGAGATTCAGGATCAAAACTGACCATAAACCATTAATCACATTGTAAGGACCAAATGAAAGTGAAAATGCCTTTGAGAATACAGTGGTTCAGGTTTTTTTTCTTTATTCATTCGGGGGTGAGGACATCACTTTTAGGCAGCATTTATTGCCCATCCCTAATTGCCCAGAGGGCAGTTGAGAGTCAACTACATTACTGTGGGTCTGGAGTCAGACCAGGTAAGGATGGCAGTTTCCTGTTAGTGAACCAGGTGGGCTTTTCCAAAAAGTGGCAACAGGTTCATGGTTATCATCAGATTCTTAATTCCGGATATTTTTTATTGAATTCAGATTCCACCGTCTGCTGTGGCAGAATGTTATCTTGGTTTCTGGATTAACAGTCAAGTAGATAATACCACTAGGTCATTGCCTCAAGCTACAATGGCTTGACTACATTCCAGGCAAGCTGCAGATATCAGCCAATACATTTTGCAGAATAATGGATGATCAGGCTGACAAGTAAGAGTGAATCCACTTTGAAGAGTGGATGTACCATCAACTACAGAGGAAGAGAAATTAAGAAATTCATGCAGATAAGACTCATCAGAAAGCAGATGAGGAGAGCATTAAGATCAGACAGCTTTGACTGAATGGGTTGCTCAGATCTTGTTCAATAGCTCAAGTTCTGAACAAGTATCATAAACTTCAGACTGGTTATACTGAAGTGAATGAGGAAAGAAGCCCTGAAATGACTTGATGACTCATGCTGAGGTATGGCTAAATGCAGAGTTAGACCTAAACAATCTGTTTGGAAGCCAAAGATTTTGAAGGAAATAAAGAATTTTATATTGTCTTGTCCAACATGTGCAATCAACTGTCAGGTACCAACAAAGCTGTAATGTCTTCAACATTTCCAGATAAAACTTGGCAGAGACTAGCAATAGTTTTCTTTGCTGTCAAAGCGAAGACTCATTTAGAACTGGTGGACGACTGGAGGTGGAGTGAAGTTGTTGAGGGGGGAGGGAACATGTGGTTAGTGGCAGCTTCATGCTCAGAGCTGAAAGTGGTGGGTTAAATGCTCAACATATCCAAATCCTTCCTCACAACCAGAACTGTCTGCTGTTGTTCACTTGGTTGCAGTTCAATTTTGTGTTAGACCATAAGACGATGTGACATAGGAGCAGAAGTAGGCCATTCAGGCCATTAAATCTGCCACACCATTCAAAGAAATTATGGCTGGTTTGATAATTTTTAATTCCACTTTCTTGCTTTTCTCCTGTAAACTTTGATTTCCTCTCTAATTAAAAATCACTCTGTCTTAGCTTTTAATATACTCTAATGACCAACCTCAACTGCCCTCTGTGATAAAGATTCACTACCCCCCATGAAAAGAAATTCCTCCCCATCTCTGTTTTATGAACTCTCATTCTGAGATTATGCTCTTTGATCTAGCCAATTAGCCAATTGGCTATCAGCCAATCTTCATACAAGCTCAGACCATACTTCTGAGTTACTTTTGAATAACTATTAACAGTGTACGGAGCAGCATACTCTGGGTGTACAGGTTCTAACCTTCTGGCAGGTGATCTCACAGTTACATCACAGTTACCTCAGAGACTTATCAAAACATTCATTGAGCCTTATCACTATAGTAACACTCTCACCTATAAGTCAGAGGTCATGAGTTTAACTTTCACTCTGGGGATATGAAAAGTGGGAATAAAAACAAGGCTTGGATTCTATTCCACCTTTCAGATCTTTAGGGTGTCCCAGTTTGCTTCACAGCCAATACTTTCAAAATAGACTCACTGCTGTAAAGTAAGTCAAGTCATGCACAGCAAGCTCCCACAAATAAGAACGTGATAATGGTTAGATATAATGTTTCACTGAAGCTGACCCTCCTACAATAGAGGAAGTGCTGTACTATTGGAAGTGACGTCTTTCAATTGTGATAGTATACTGAGGCCCCCTCTGCCTTCTCAGGTGTAAAAGCACTCACAGCACAATCTCGGAGGAGAACAGGTGAGTGTAACCTGGCACCTGCGACTGCATTTCTCCCTCAATCAACATTGCAGAAACACATAATTATATTACCAGTTACTGTGCACAAATTTCCATCAAGCCATCACTGTCATACTTGATTGACTGCCTGCAATAAACTGGGATATCACATGGTTATGTCCAAAATCATCTAAATGCTGTTCTTTCTTTTTAAGCTGATTTCTATGATGATTACTTTTCTGGACAAAATTGTAATTTTTTCAGAAAATGAATTTAATACTCCTTCATTAAGATCCATATTTAGCACTTGATAGGTTACGGTTTTAAAATTAGGACACCTTTTTATTTGTAAATTCTCATAGAGACAAATTCTACCTCAGCTTATTATT
Organism: Stegostoma tigrinum; assembly: GCF_030684315.1. NCBI lineage: Eukaryota > Metazoa > Chordata > Chondrichthyes > Orectolobiformes > Stegostomatidae > Stegostoma > Stegostoma tigrinum. Next base: position 4,773,836 of record NC_081391.1, read on the forward strand.
GACTCTCCTTGCAATGAGCAGACCTTGGAAACCATGTTGCCACCTAGTGCCGTAATGTGGAGGTGCTGGTGTTGGACTGGGGGTAGACAAGGTCAGAAGTTACATGAGATAGTGGGAACTGCCGATGCTGGAGAATCTGAGATAACAAGGTGTAGAGCTGGATGAACACAGCAGGCCAAGGAGCATCAGAGGAGCAGGAAGGCTGACATTTCATGTCTGAACCCTTCTTCGGAAATGAGGGAGGGGAAGGGGATTCTGAAATAAATAGAGACGGGGGAGGTGGGTCGAAGATGGATAAAGGAGCAGATAGGTGGAGGGGAGACAGACAGGTCAGAGGCGGGGATGGAGCCAGTAAAGGTGAGTGTAGGTGGGGAGTTAGGCCAGGGATAGGTCAGTCCAGAGAGGACGGATAGGTCAAGGAGGGAGGATGAGGCTGGTGGGTATGAGGTGGGAGTGGGGCTTGAGGTGGGAGGAGTGGAAAGGTGGGAGGAAGGACAGACATGTTAGGGAGGCGGGGACGAACTGGGTTGATTTTGGGATCCAGTCGGAGGAGGGGAGATTTTGAAGCTTGTGAAATCCACATTGATACCATTGGGCTGATGGGTTTCCAAGCGAAATATGAGGTGCTGTTCCTGCAACCTTCGGGTGGCATCATTGTGGCACTGCAGGAGGCCCAGGATGGACATGTCATCCAAGAAGTGGGAGGGGGAGTTGAAATGGTTCACGACTGGGAGGTGCAGTCGTTTGTCGTGAACGGAGCATAGGTGTTCCACGAAGCGGTCTGCAAACCTCCGCTTGGTTTCCCCGATGTAGAGAAGGCCGTAACGAGAACAGTGGATACAGTATACCACATTAGCAGATGTGCAGGTGAACATCTGCTTGATGTGGAAGGTCTTCTTGAGGCCTGGGATGGGGGTGAGGGGGGAGGTCTAGGGGCAGGTGTAGCATTTCCTGCAGTTGCAAGGAAAAGTGCTGGGTGTGGTGGGGCTGGAGGGGAGTGTAGTGCAGACAAGGGAGTCACGGAGAGAGTGGTCCCTCCAGAAAGCAGATAAGGGCGGGGAGGGAAAAATGTCTTTGGTGGTGGGGTCGGATTGCAGAATGCAGAAGTGCCGGAGGTTGATGCATTGGATCCAGAGGTTGGTGGGGTGGTATGTGAGGACAAGGGGAATTCTGATTTGGTTGTTGTTGCAGGGAGGGAGTGTGAGGAATGTGTTGTGGGAAATGCGCGAGACACAGTCAAGGGTGTTTACAACCACTGTGGAGGATAACTTGTGGTCCTTGAAAAACAAGAACATCTGGGATGTCCAGGAGTGGAATGCCTCATCTCGGGTGCAGATGCGGCAGAGGTGAAGGACTTGGAAATTGGGCATGGCATTTTTGCAGCAAGGTGGATGAGAGGAGGTGTATTCTAGGTGGCTGTGGGAGTCGGTAGGCTTGAAATGGATATTGGTTTCTAGGTGGTTGCTAGAGATGGAAACAGAGAGGTCCAGGAAGGAGAGAGAGGTATCAGAGATAGTCCAGGTGAACTTAAGGTTGGGGTGGAAGGTGTTGGTGAAGTGGATGAACTGTTCAAGCTCCTCGTGGGAACATGAGGCGGCACCGATACAGTCATCAATGTAACGGAGGAAGAGGTGGGGGATAGGGGCAGTGTAGATATGGAAGAGAGATTGTTCCATGTATCCTACAAAGAGGCAGGCATAGATTGGGCCTGTGCGGGTACCCATGACCACCCCCTTTGTCTGCCTCAAGTACTATGGGATGAGGAGCATAAGCCTGTGTGTCAGTTAGCTCATTTTTGAGAGGCACAGATTGTTTGGATGAGTTGAAGTTTGCTGAGATTTGAAATTGGACCATTAGTGGAAATCGCTAGGCACGAGAATCATAGAGTCTGGGGTTAACAACGAGATGCCCTAAAGTTTCAGCAACAGAGCAACTGAGGCCAGAGGCTGGTGATGTTACAAAAATAGGAGGTCAGCTCAGAGTCATATACCAATTGAAAAATAAGAAGATATTTAACATAGTGGATAACTTTTGAAAGGGGCAGAGGAGAGGTGGAAACAAAAGATCACACTAGCTTGTTTTTTCTGCCTGTTAATTGGATGTGGGCATTCCTAATTGTTTCCATCCCTAAATGCCCTTGAACTGAGTGGCTCCCTTGGCCATTTCAGAGGGCATTTAAGAGTCAACCAAACTGCTGTAGGACTGGAGATCCATGTAGGCCACGTCAAGTGAGGATGGCAGATTTCCTTCCCAAAGAGATCTTAATGAACCAGATAGTTCCATGATAAATCTATGATTTTATGACATTTGATGATAATTGTCATCTTCATCATTAATGAGATTATAGATTTACACACTGCATTTACTCATTGAATTCCCAGCATAGCAGCTGGTGAAATTTGTGCCTGTATTCCCAGGATATTGGTCTGAGTCTCTGGATTGCTAAATAGTGATGTTAGCTCTCATTATAAGCAGAGAAACTATGAAGAGATGGAGTAGAGTCCAAAGAAAAATGAAGGACAGAAAAGGAGCAACAAAAAATATTTCAACGTGGGCACAAGATAGGACGAAGGAACCTGTGCAATCATTGGTTAGAGTCCCACATTTATTAAATAGGCTTATTTATAGATACAAAGTAAAATTTGGGGTGGCACGGTGGCTCAGTGGTTAGTGCTGCAGCCTCACAGTGCCAGGGACCCGGGTTTGATTCCCGCCTCGGGCGATTGTCTGTGTGGAGTTTGCACATTCTCCCCGTGTCTGCGTGGGTTTCCTCCGGGTGCTCCGGTTTCCTCCCACAGTCCAAAGATGTGCAAGTTAGGTGGATTGGCCATGCTAAATTGCCTGTAGTGTTCAGGGGTGTGTGGGCTATAGGGAGTGGGTCTGGGTGGGATGCTTCAAGGGGCGGTGTGGACTTGTTGGGCCGAAGGGCCTGTTTCCACACTGTAAGGAATCTAATCTAATCTAAAATAAGAAGGGTCTAGGCCCGTAATGTCAGGTTTCCTGCTCCTATGATGCCGCTTGGCCTGCTGTGTTCATCCAGCTCTACACCTTGTTATCTCTATGTACAAATCTCAGCAGTTTATCATTTCTGAAATACTTATCAAAATATGAATTGCTTTATTCCCATGTATCAACACACTTCAGAGGCCTTTGATATGGTTTTGAAATATTAGCCTTTAATTAAGTCTGTTCCATTTCCTTTATTCAAGTATTACTTAAAATGAAGGCAAACAGTCTCTGGCTCCCACCAGCCCTGATAAAAGTAAGTTTTGACTAATTTGTGCCTCAGACGGCACCAGAGTTTAGAAAGGTTATCAACTTCTCAGAGAGAGCACAAAGGAGATTTCCTAGAGTGGAACTGGAGACAAATTACCTGATGAAACTGAGAAACTCAGATTGTTCCCTTTTAAGCAGAGAAGATTAAGGGGAGATTTTGACAGTGATGTTCAAAATCTTGAAGATATCTGAGAAATTAAATGAGGAGAAATGATTTTCAGTAATGAGAGATTGGTAAGCAGGTGACACAAGCAAAAGAACTTGAGATGACAGGAAGAATTCCATTCTGAGTTATTCTAATCTAAATGTGTTGTTTGAAAGGGTGATGAAAGTAAGTTCAAAATTTTCAAAAAGGAACTGGATGAGTACTTGAAAAGGTGAAATTTACAAAGCTACAGGCAAGATCAGGGATTGAGGGATGGTGGTGATAGCCAGAAATGATAGGGTGAATGCCCTCTTTGGCGCCAAGCTACAATTGATAATTTGCCAACTCATCATTCCATCATACCTGAGTAAACTGAGCAAATTGATGTTTTTCAATTCACTTTGACAGCTCCAACAATCACTTTCTTCTCTTAATTTTGTTTGAGGTTCAACTGGAGTTCCAACAATTCCACATCCATCTTATTGCGGCATTCTCAGAATACCAACTTTCATTTTAATTAAAGATCATACTCTGACTAATGTTTCTCAGCTAATATTCATCTATTTAATTCTGTGTCCATATCCCACGCACATGCTCAGCAGTTCAGCCTGGCTCTCAATTTCACATAATCTAAGTTCAGATCCATACTTCGACTCGTCAAACATTCTTATATTTAATTCAAATCTCTAATTTTGCTTATTGAATTGAGAAGTCACTTCTTCTGATGCTCAATGCTTCTATAATGCACTTATTGAAGAAATAACACTGTGAGTGAAACTTGCCTTTATTCAATCTGCCAGGAACTTGAAGCCAGGTGACAATACTCCTGTGTGAATTACAACTCCCTGAAAGGTTCGGCCCAATTTATGTCATTTCACCCTTAGCTTCATGAGCACAGCATTTCATGTTTCACCTCTCTGTAATTTCCATTAAGTTGCTGCAGTTGCTTACTAACAGCCTGTTAAACTTGTCAAAGGACATTGTCTAGCAATAGAGAGTGTAAGTAGTCTTTTAATAATGTGATAATTGTCAATCATAGAATCCCTACAGTGTGGGAGCAGGCCAGATGGCCCATCGAGTCCACACTGACCCTCCAAAAAGCATCCCACCCGACCCCTGCATTATACCTGTAACCCTGCTTTTGCCATGGCTAACTCACCTAACCTGCACATCCCTGGACACTATGGGCAATTTAGGACAGCCAATCCACCTAACCTGCACATCTTTGGACTGTGTGAAGAAACTAGAGCACCTGGAGGAAACCTATACAGACATGGGGAGAATGTGCAAATTCCAGAAAGTCTCTCGAAGTTGGAATTGAACCTGGGTCCCTGGCATGGTGAGGCAGCAGTGCCAACCGCTGAGCTACCATATTGCCCCCCTCTGGCCCAGAACGCAAACATTAATGATAATGGAGAGCTGATTTTCTCACAGTATTATTAACAGACTATAAACCCAGAGATCCAGGTAATGTTTCAGGATCTGAGTTCAAATTCGACCATGGCAGATGATGGAAAATGAATTCAATAAAAATCTGGAATTAAGAGTCTGACAACCATTGTTGAAAAAAATTCACTACTTAATTTCTTTTACCGAAGTAAGTCTATAGGTACGGTTGACTCTTAACAGCACCTTGAAATGGATAAATACCTAAATATGGGTAAATGAAATGGAAATACCAAGCCACTACAAGGAAATAAGGCAGACAAACCACCTGGCATCGACAGAGGCAAGTGGAAATGACAAAAACAGCTCTGTCAACTCTGCAAAGTCCTCCACACTCACATCTGGAGGCTCATGCTGAAATTGGGAAAGGTATCTCACAGATTAGTTAAGCAAAGCCTTACAAAGTCATACTCAGGAACCATACCTTACAGACAATGCCCCAGACACCAACTCCTCCCGACAGAACAGATCCAGCAGATCTGGCAACACAGGCATACTGTTGAATTGGAGTTGCCCTGAGAATCCTTAACATTGACTTAAGGCACCATGAAGTCTAATGGCAGCAGGTCAAACATGGGCGAGGAAACAGCCTTCTGATTACCACATATCATTGTCCCTTGCCTAATAAATCAGTACTCCTCAATTTTAACTGTACTTGGGGGAAATCAAGGCTGCAAAATGTACTGTGTATGTGGGTCTTTAACTGCGTGGGTAGCAGCGCTACTGATTGAGCTGGTCAAGTCTTAAATGGCTTTGTGCCAGGTTGGGTCTGTAGCAGATGGTGAAAAACCAGAAGAAAAAAAATGCATTTGACCTTATCTTCACCAATCTCCCAAATGCAGATGCATCTATCTGTCCATGACAGTATCTGTAAGTGTAACCACCACACAGTCCTTGAGAGACAAAGTCCTGCCTTCACATTGAGAATACTTTACATCATATTGTGTGGCATTAGGGTTAAGATTAGCGAGAGCTTAGGGTGCTGGGAGAGTAGAGGAATGATGATTGTGTCATAGACAGAACAGCCCCTTCAGATTTCTGCAAGGGAGGAGTGGGAAGGGAGTATTTTCTTGGTTGTAGCATAATGCTGCAAGTGGTGGAAATAGCAGCGCATGATCCTTTTAATGTAGAACCGTGTGGGATGGAAAGTGAGAATGAAAATATATTTAAATTTAATATTTTTAAAATAATATTTTAAGGTCTCCTAAAACCAAGCACAGAATGAGACTCCACACTATTTTTTATTGATTCATAGGGTGTGTGCACTGCTGTCTAGCCCAGCGTTTGCTGCCTTTCATGATTGATCTGGAGGAGGTTGTCATGAGCTGCCTTCTTGAACTACAACAGTCCATGTGTTGTAGACAGACCCACTGTACCATTAGGGAGGGAATCACAACTTGACCCATAACACTGAAGTGACAATGATATATTTCCAAGTCAGGATGATGAGTGGTTTGGAGGAAAACTTGCAGGTGTCGGTGTTCCCATGTATCTGCACCCCTTTTCCTTCTAGACGGTAGTGATCATGGGTTTGGAAGAAGCTGATGGAGGAGCCTTAAAAATATTGCAATTGGAGGTAGTAGTGCTAATGAAGGAAGGTGCTTTGTCCGAGGTGGTGCTGAGCTTCTTCAGTGTTGTTGGAGCTGTACTCATTCAAGTAAGAGGGGAGTATTCCATCACACTCCTTCTTGTATCTTGTTGATTGTGGTTAGATTTGGAATGTTAGGAAGTGAATTACTCATCACAGAATTCTCACCCTTTGACCAACTGTTGTAAATACTGTGCTTGTATGGCTAGTCCAGTTTAGTTTCAATGGTAACACCCAGTATGTTGACAGTGCAGAATTCATACATGATTAGATTAGATTAGATTAGATACCCTACAGTGTGGAAACAAGCCCTTCGGCCCAACAAGTCCACACCGCTCTTTGAAACATATCACCCAGACCTATCCCCATCCCCATAATAACCCACATTTCGCTGAACACTACGGGCAAGTTAGCATGACCAATCCACCTAGCCTGCACATCTTCGGGCTGTGGGAGGAAACCGGAGCACCCGGGGGAAATCCATGCAGACAAAGGGAGAATATGCAAACTCCACAAACAGTCGCCCGAAGCTGGAATCGAACCCGGGTCCCTGGCACTGTGAGGCTGCAATGCTAACCACTGAGCCACCGTGCCGCCAATGATTGATTGTCAAGGGGGGAGGATTAAAATCTCTCTTGTTGAAGATAATCATGGCTTGGCGCAGAGCACAGAGAAATCCGTTCAGCCCAAGTATCTGTTCTAGTTCTAATTAGTCCCATTCCCCACTCCTTCACCATAACCCTGCAAACATTTTTTCTCATTGCACCTTGCATTTCCCTTTCTAAAGTTTCTTTGTGTCTGATTCTATTGCCCCCTGAAGGCAGCACATTCAAGATCACAGCAACTAGCTGTGTCAAAAAAATTCTCACCTCTTGTTTCTTTTGCCAATTGTATCCTCTGCAGATTTCTCCTGCCAGTAGGAACAGTATTTGCCTTAATTGCCCCATCAAAACTGATTTTAACTTTGAAAGTCGCAGATCGAATGCACCAAATAATAGATACAGAGAAAGCTGGAGAAATTCAGCAGGTCTGGCAGCATTTGTGGAGACAGAAATAGTGTTATATTTTGAATCTGGTATGACTCTTATCATAGAATCATACAGTCCATCAAGTCTGCACCAACACATGTCAACACTGACACTTCAGAACTCACCAAGTACTCCACTTATAACAACAACTTGTTTGTCCAGCACTTTTAATGAGGTAAAATGGGTACAGTGCTCCATAAGAGTAATAATCAAGCAAAATGATCAAGCCTAGCCAAAGAAGGAGATGTTAGGTGTGATGACTAAAAACTTGATCAAAAAGGTAGGTTTTAATGAGTGCCTTAAATGAGGAAAACAAAATTAAGAGGTGTGGCAGAGGAATTCCAGAGTTTTAGGCTGAGTGGCAGAACATGAATGCTATTCTGTGAAGCTAATACAACAAAAACAAGGAGCAGAATGGGCAGCTGCAGGTACAGCTACCAACAGAGAAATAATGGAAATTGGGGATCGACAAGGAAGCAGAACTTGGGGTGGGGGTGGCACAGAGATATTGGAGGATTGTGGAGCTGGAGAGATTACCCTGGGATTTGTATTCTTTCAAATTCCAGATAAAAGATATTTCTTCTTTCCATCAAAACCTTCTGGAAACAAAAACATCAAACCATAATTTACACTCATAATAATTTTAAAATTCTAGGATGTCTGCCACCATTCAGTGGCTGGCTCACACACCCAGCATTGAGAGAGGAACAGGATGAGAACTTTGTTAATGTTTTATAAGATTTGTAAATGTCCTATGTTTAACCATCACTCATTCCCACATTGGAGAGTGCATTGGATCTTCAAACACATAAATAAGGACCAGATTTAGGCCAATTGGCCTTTTAAGCCCATTATGCCAGTCAATAACAGTGTAGGATGCTTCAGCTAGAGTGCGCCTGCTCTATCCTTTTCTCACCTCTCTTTTTTTCTCCTTTGTTTTTCTTCTTTTCTCAGCCTCCAGCCTCCTGGCATCTGACCTTGGATCTCTTGATCTTATAACTCCCAGACTCAGTACTCCCGGCCTCAGTGCAGACCTGACGAAGCTTCCTGGTGGCATGGCAGCTTCCCGGCCCGATGAGGCATCCTCCGAGCCCAGCAATGACAGTCTCTCGGCCCGGAGTGGAGTCTCCTCAGCCCCGTGTGACAGTCTCTATTAGCCTGGCTTGGAGCTTCCTCAGCCCAATGTGACAGTCTCTATTAGCCCGGCATGGAGCTTCCTCAGCCCAGTGTGACAGTCTCTATTAGCCCGCATGGAGCTTCCTCAGCCCAGTGTGACAGTCTCTATTGGCTCTGCATGGACCTTCCTCAGCCCAGCGTGACAGTCTCTACTGGCTCTGCATGGACCTTCCTCAGCCCAACATGACAGTCTCTATTAGCCCAGTGTGGACGTTCCTCAGCCCAGCGTGACAGTCTCTATTAGCCCGGCTTGGAGCTTCCTCAGCCCAGTGTGACAGTCTCTATTAGCCGCGCTTGGATCTTCCTCAGCAGTGTGACAGTCTCTTTTAGCCACACATGGAATTTCCTCAGCCCAATGTGACAGTCTCTATTAGCCACGCATTGAGTTTCCTCAGCCCAGTGTGACAGTGTCTATTAGCCACGCATGGAGTTTCCTCAGCCCAGCGTGACAGTCCCGGCTTGGATCTTCCTCAGCCCAGTGTGACAGTCTCTATTAGCCGTGTTTGGATCTTCCTCAGCCCAGTGTGACAGTCTCTATTAGCCCAGCATGAAGCTTCCTCAGCCTAGTATGACGGTGTCTATAAGCCCCACATATAATTTCCTCAGCCCAGTGTAACAGTGTCTGTTAGCACAGCGTGGAGATTCCTCAGCCTAGTGCATTGGTCTCTTGGCCCGGCCCGGTAGTCAACTGGCTGTATGTGGTGGTGTCTCGTTGTGGCATGGCCTCAATGTGAACCTTTGGTTTCACAATGATTTCCTGGTTTCATGGACCTTGAGGTAAAGCCCAGCACTGTCTGGAGTTAAAGCCCACTGCAGATTGTAGGCTAGATGCCAACATGGACTGGGTTGTTCTGAATTTTCTTTTTCTCTGTCTTAAAACATATTCCCAAAATCTGCAATGCTGGGCTTCTTACTTCTCAATTTTTCTAAGAGCAGTGACTGAAGAAGCTTTACCTAGGGACCTTTATATCTAATTTGGTACCGTTAACAGTGACTTGTACACTTTTCAATGTACTCATTTGAATACATTTGACAATAAAGCTAAATGTAATCCTAATTCTAAGGTCAGGGTTAAACCATTTGTGCATTCCCATCTGCTTCAACTTTAAAGCTAGTTCTGGACTCATCCACAAAAGGAAACATAATTTCCATGTCCTTTTTGTCAAGACCATTCAGGATCACATATACTTCAATCAAGTCACCCCTCACTGTTTCAAACTCCAACAAAAATAAGCCAAGTCTGTCTAGCCCATCCTCATAAGATAATCCACTAATTCTAGATATCAATCTAGTAAACCTCCTGTGAACCACCTCCAAAGCATATATATTCCTTTCTTAAACAGGAGATTGTAGTAATTGTGACCATGTTGATCTTATTAACTATGAGGATCTTGAATGGGGTTGTTAACCTGGGCCAATCAGGAAAGCCTTGGCTGACCAATATAACCCAGAGATTAGCATCTCCTCAGTTGAGTATCAACTCCAAGATGGCTGGCTTTGGCTAGTGTATTGTGCATGAGTAAAATAAAGGGTGACTTGGTGATGGGACCTGGCCTCTGCAGTTATTTCAGTGGTGACTGGAGAAACAAGCAGCTTGTGCTCCTAAGGTGCTGCTTGGCCTGCTGTGTTCATCCAGCTCCATGTTTTGTTATCTTGGATTCTCCAAGATCTGCAGTTTCCATTATATCTGTGCCTGGGAACAATCACTTGCAACTGTCATCTTGGAGTTGGGGTAAGCATTTCTGGCATCATGCCTCTATGGGATGCTTAACTCATTTGACCCTGCTGTTGAAGACTGGCCTCAATATGTTGGGAGAACTTGATTTTTTTTTTTTTTGGGGCAGAAGAAAAGCTATGAGTAATCTTTCTGACTGCATGTGAACCTGCAACAATTTCAGTTGTAAGGGACTTCACTTTCCCAGAGGTGCCAGACTCTTTTAAAAACTTCCAAGAGTTTACAGTTGGTTAAAGAATATTGCAAACCCAAACCTCTAATCCTGAGACATTATTGGTTTTATTCAGCTGTTAGTGCCAAGGGAATCTGTATTGGGATTTTTGATGAGGTAATGAAGACTGACAGAAGCATGTGATTTTTGGGTTTACCCTGAATGAGGCTGAGACACTATTTGGTATGTGGGGTTGATGATATAACCATGCAGAAGTCCCTACTAGCTGAGGCCCAACTGGACTTTGAATGGGCACTGCAGCTGGCCTTTTCATTAAATAATGCAGCAAGTGGAGCATGGGAACTACAGGGCATCCCAAGGGAAGTGAACACCCTCACCTCACCAACTGAGTTTAGGGAAGACATGAGTGTAGGTATTTGCACAGCCTCACAGGGCATGTCCTGAGCAGATGGACCCTTGGCCAAACCACAGCAGAACCTGATGACAAAGTCCAGTCCCAGCCAAGTGGCCAATCAGTTCTTCAGGATCTGGGTTGGCAAGCCAAGCCATTGTAGTTATTGGTGATATGTGGACTTGAGACAGCAAAGGAGTCCTACAAAGCCTGACTTGAAAGGAAAATTCAGAGGCCAGTACCCAGGAGAGTGCACACCCTGGCAAGACAACCCAGTGCTGCCCATAGCTTCTGATGGGATTCCGGCCCTTAGTCTCACTGCTTACAAGTTAGAACACTGTCCAGGAAGCCAAGTGGCTAATGCAGATGTCTTGAGCCACCTCCTGGCGGAAGATACTCGACTGGTGGAACCCCTCTGGTCCATTTTTGGTTTTCAACTTTCTGGATACCCTTCCAGTCACTGCAGACAATATCCAATTGTGGACATAGAATCCTATCCTAGCGAAACCTGAAAAGCTGGTGGAAATGGGGGAAACAAAGGCCATTGCAAACAGGATTGAAACCTTTTTGGATATGGTGAGCCAGATACTGGCCATACTCCCCCAGGGTCATCCTGGCATTTCCAAGATGAAGATGCTGGCAAAAGCCATGTCTGGTGGCCAGGGCTGGACGACACCATAGTTGTGTGGGTGGGACAGTGCCCAGAGTGCCAAAGACAAAAATTGCCAACAGCAGCACCCCACATTCATGGGAATTGCTGGGTAAATTCTAGACTCAGTTGCATGTTGTCATTCCTTTCATGGGCTCAATGTTCCTGGTCATTGTGGACACACATTCAAAGTGTGGACATGCATGACATTTGTTCAGCAAACTCAGGGATGGCGATTGAGAAGCTGCAAGCGTCACTCACAACACACTGACTCCCAGAAGTATTGGTCATGAACAATGGGACGTCATTTACCAGCAAGGAATTTGAATATTTTCTAAAGTCCACTGGCATTGACAGATAAGGACAGATCCAAAACACCCATCATCCAATGGTCCAGCAAAAAGAGTGTTCCAAATGTTGAAGGTAGGCTTAAAGAAGCAGCCTACAGAGCCAACTGAGAACAAACTATTCCAGTTCTTGTTCAATTATAGGACCACCCCACAAGCATCAACAGCATTGCTGATGTAGAGAATACTCAGCACCAGGTTAAACCTGATCTTCCCAAACCTAGATGATAGGATGAAACAGCATCACAAAACACCAATGCTGGCCAAATGCCTCCTCTAAGCGAGAGAAACAATTTAATTCAAGGGATAACAAGGTGTAGAGCTGGATGAACACAGCAAGCCAAGCACCAATAGAGGAGCAGGAAACCTCTTCTGATGCTGCTGGGCCTGCTGTGTTCATCCAGCTCTAAACCTTGTTATCTCAGATTCTCCAGCATCTGCAGTTCCTACTATCTCTTAATTCAAGGGATGATGTTTGGTGCTGAACCTTAGAAATGGTCCTGCATTGGTACAAGGTGAGGTTGATATGAGATCATGTCCCATGACTTACAAAGTTTGGTTAAGTCATACAATCCAGAATAAACATGTGGATCACTTAGCAGCTGGTACCTTGCAAACAGAGCATGAGCAAAACATTCCTGGCCTCTCTGAACAGCCTGAAGGCCTGGCTAAAGCTGCAGGTGCTTTCCCCTCCTCCTAGTGTTGAGGAAACCTCACAGTCTGAAATAGACACAGACACAGCCTCTATTCCGATGCTGCCATAAAAAGAGGAGGGGGCATTCTGGGCACAAGAGAAAGGCATGGTCCGGTACACGCAAGCTGTGCTCGGAGTCTGTCGGAGGAACTGGACCTGGGGCGAAAATGTCACAAAAGAAGCTACACTGAAAGACCAGGCCTACATCCTTGGACTTGGCTGGTGGGGAGAGGGGTGTAGTGACTGATCTCTAACAACAGGGATCTTGAATGGGGTTGTTAACCTGGGCCATTCAGGAAAGCCTTGGCTGACCAATATAACCCAGAGATTAGAATCTCCTCAGGTGAGCATTGACTCCGAGCTGGCTGGCCACAGCCAGTGTACTGCTCATTAGTATATAAAGGGTGACTTAGTGACAGAACACTGGCCCCTGTGGAGATATCTTACTGGGATTTAAAATTAACAATGGATCCAGCATCCACTGCCATTATTTGTGAAAGAGAGTTCCAAACCTTTCCCACCCTTTGTGTACAGAAGTGTTTCCTAACATCTCTCCTGAGCGGTCTGGACCTAATTCTCAGACTATGCCCCTAGTTCTGGAATCCCCCACCAGTGGAACTTGTTTATCTTTATCTACCCTGTCTTTTCCTGTTAATATCTTAAAGATTTTGATCAGATCATCCCTTGACCTTCTAAATTCTAGAGAACACAGGCCTAATTTTCATAATCGCTCCTCAATTTAAGGCCTTATCCTGTTCAGGTATCATTTTTGTAAACTTGTATTGAACTCCCTCCCAGCAGCAACACCCATATACAGTGGTTGGAAAAAAGAGGTAATTATTGGCCACAAAATTGTGAAGATTCCACCAATCTTCTTCAAAGTAAAATATACATCACCAGAAGATTAAAATCTCCTCAGTTGAGCACTGACTCTAAGCTGGCTAACCACAGCCAGCATACTGCGGCCTAGTAAATAAAGGGGGACTTGGTGATGCAAACCAGTCTCTGTGCAGTTGTTTCAGCAACAAAACTGTGCATGTTATTCAAGATATGGTCTCACCAATGCCCCGGTACAACTGAAGCTACTCTGCAGACCAGAATTCCACACATGGATTAGGATCTTTGTTTATGAGTTCTATGGAGTCAAATATATTCAGAATGTGGAATTCACAAATAAATGTCAGTTGTCCAGATGTTGCGACAAGACTAATGCCTTATCTTGCGAGCTGAATGCTGCTTTCATTGTACCCAGCTATTAAAACTTGTCATTTTCTGTGGGACTAGCAATAAAGAACCTCATTAAAACAGCTGCTCGTCACACAACCCAACCAATGGCAATGCATGAATATGAACACTATTAAAGAATTTAATTAAAACATGCCCAGAAGAATTACCCAGCCCAGTTTTTTTTCACCATTTCCTAACTACGCATTTGCACAGACACAAGTTAACACCTTTTCTCACCCCTCAACCATTGAACCACACTTTGACAATAAAAAGTCTTGCATTTATATAGCATCTTTGACAACCTCAGGAAACCTGAAATCTCTAATCCTCGCCATTTTAATAACCTTACCTTTACAATAATAAGAATTTAGAACTAGGTTTATTGCCATCTATACTCAAGTGCGGAAGTACAGAAGTACAGTGAAAAGTTTATAAAGGCACCCCATGTGGTACCATCTCAGGTATGGAGCACCCAGGTACAAATCGTAGATACCAAACAGAGAAATAAAGAAAAAAGTTACATTATCTTACAGTTATTCATAGTATAAGTTTAAAAAAACTAAAGTTAAAAAGTTAAACACTGTAGTCTTTCTATAAAGGGCCTGCCGTAGATCAGTGCAAGGGGCTTCTAGACGCGGTCTGATTGGCCTCACAAACTGCTGGAAACTGATGTTTGTGCTAAACTATAAATACATAATAAAATCCTCGTAAATACAGTCATTGAGATGTACAGCATGGAAACTGACCCTTCAGTTCAGCCAACCAACTATCCTAAATTAATCTAGTTCCATTTGACAGCATTTGGCCCATATCGCTCTAAACCCTGCCTATTCATGTACCTGTCCAGGTCCTTTTAAATGTTGTAATTTTACCATCCCCATCACTTCGTCTGGCAGCTCATTCCATATACATAACACCCACTGCATGATAAAGTTGCCCCTCAGGTACATTTTAAATCTTTCCCTTCTCACCTTAAACCTATGCTCTCTAGTTCTACCCAAGGGAAAAGACCTTGGCTTTTCACCCTATCCATGCCCCTCATGATTTTATAAACCTCTACAAGGAAATCCCTCAACCACCTACACGCCAGAAAAAATAGCCCCAGCCTATTCAGAGTCTCCCTACAGCTCAAATTCTCCAACCCTGGCATCATCCTTGTAAATCTTTTCTGAACCCTTTCAGGTTTCACAACATCCTATATGAGGGAGACCAGAATTGCACGCAATACTCCAAATGTGGCCAAATCAATGTCTCATACAGCCGCAACATGACCCCTCAACACCTATAATTCAACGCACTGACCAACAAAGTTAAGCATGCCAAACACCTTCTTCACCATCCTGTCTACCTGCGACTCCTCTTTCAGGGAATTATGAACCTGCACTCCAAGGTCTCTTTGTTCAGCAACACTCCCCAGGACCTTACCATTAGGTGTATAAGTCCTGCCCTGTTTGGTTTTCCAAAATGCAGGACTTCTAAATTAAACTCCACCTGCCACTCCTTAGCCCAGTGGCCTACCTGATCAAGGAACCATTGAACTCTGAGGTAGCCTTCTTTGTTGTACAGGACAGCACCAACTTTGGTGCCATCTGCAAACTTACTAACCACACCTCCCATGTTCACATCGAAATTATTTACATAAATGATGAAAAGCAGTGGGCCCAGAACTGAACCTTGTGACACACTCTGGTGACAGGCCTCCAGTCTGAGAAGCAACCCTCCATTGCCATCCTGTCTCCTACCTTCGAACCAGTTCTGTACCAAATGGCTAGTTCTCCGTGTATTCTGTAATCTAACCTTGATAATCAGTCCACCATGCAGAACCTTGTCGAACATCTTACATATAGATCACATTCACCACTCTGCCTTCATCAATCCTCTTCATTACTTCTTCAAAAGACTCAACTTAGTGGGTCACGATTTCCCATACATAAAGCCATGTTGATTATCCCTTATCAGTCCTTGCCTTTCCAAATACATGTAAATTCTGTCGCTCAGAATTCCTTTCACAACTTGCCCACCATTGCTGTCAGGTTCACAGGTCTATAGTTCCCCAGCTTTTCCTTACCACTTTTCTTAAATAGCGGCGCCACGTTAGCCAACCCCCAGCGTTCCAGCACCTCTCCTGTGGCTATCGATTCACAAAGTAAAGCTGTACAAATGTATCAAAAACAGAAGTTGCTGGAAAAGCTCAGCAGGTCTGGCAGCATACGTGAAGAAAAAAATCAGTTAATGTTTCGAGTCCGGTGACACTTCCTCAGAACTGATTTACAGCATCCGCAGTTCGTTTGGTTTTCGTTATAAATGTATAGCTATTAACCCTGCAATGTCCATTGGTATCAGTAATTATCTCTACATGCATTTGAAAATCCATGAAATTAAATTAATTCAATTAACCAGTGAATAGACTAGTGCTAATGCACTTACTGAGCTATAAACAAAATTTATGTAATGGGGGAAAAGATTGTAAAGGGGAGATTCAGAAAGTCTCCTCATTATAGGGACTGACTCTGAGCAGGCTGGTCAGAGTCCATGTACTATGCACATGTATATAAAGGGTCACGTGGTGATGTGATACCAGCCTCTGTGCAGTTATTTCATAATGTAAGAAAACAAAATGACAAAATAAACACATAAATTCCCCTTAAATGAGCCTGATAATGCAAAACAAAACCTCAATAGAAATTCATCAAATGAAAATGTTGTTTTGAGGGAAAACAATGTGCTTCAGCCCCTACTGTGTCCATCATTTGCAGAAGGCACTGTACATATGTCCGTAAGTCATTATCCAATGGATGATCCCTACCTTGTACGGTAAACATTAATTTAGGTGACTCATCACTACATTTTTCAATAAAACTTAACAATTAATATTCATATTGAAACAAGGTTACAAAACAAATAGTTGAAGAAAAAAGATTTTCCATAAGATACATTGATACAAGTGTGCCCTGATGGCTTGCATCAACTTTTTTTTAACACTTATTTTAGGATAGCCAGTTCAATGCTTACTCTTTTAATCACTCACGTTTTGTCATGTGAACCCTTAGCCCACTAACAATTATCGCCACAATATTCAATGCTCAATCTGATTTCACCCCTAGATTCAATATACCCTTAAAATATGTGCCAAATATCATATATCCACTGTTCCCACAAGACTCAGTGTTTCTGCAGCTAAAGTAATTTTAACAACTCTTTTTATAGTTTCTTGTTTTCCCATGCTGAATAGCAACATTTTTCATTTTCATCCACTGAAAATATAACAAACCTACTACAGTAAAACAACCAACAGGAAGATTTGCATTGAAGCGTTACTTAGAATAACTCATTTTGTGCTCTTGGTGGATAGAAGGATGGAAACTCAAGTATTAATTTATCTCTATTTAATTTTTTAAGTAGTTTATTTGCTTTACTATGCTCGTAACTTTACAGTGATTTATTGTAGCTTTTAATGTTTATATTAATTCATGATAGGATGTGGGCATCACTGGCTAGGCCAATATCTACTGCAATTCGAAATTGCTCTTGTGAAATGTTGGTTATTTGTCTTCTTGAATTAGAGAGTCACAGAGTCATACAGCATGGAAACAGACCCCTCAGTCAAACCTGTCCCTGCCAACCATAATCCCAAACTAAAATAGTCCCAGATAACACGGTGTGAAGCTGGTTGAACACAGTAGGCCAAGCAGCATCAGAGGAACAGGGAAGTTTGAAGTTTCGGGTCAGGACCCTTCTTCCCTGCTCCTCTGATGCTGCTTGGCCTGCTGTGTTCATCCAGTTTCACACCGTGTTATCTCAGATTCTCCAGCATCGGCAGTTCCTACTATCTCTGTACCAAATTAGTCCCACTTGCCTGCAATTGGCCCATATCTCTCCAAACCTTTCTATCCAAGTGTTTTTTAAATGTTGTAACTTTGCATCCACCACTACTTCTGGAAGTTCATTCCACATACAAACTGCCCCTCATGTCTTTTTGAAATCTTTCTCCTCTCACCTTAAAAATATGCCCCTTGTCTTGAAATCCCTCAATCCAGGAAAAAGACACCTACCTACACCCCTCATTGTTTTGTAACCTAAATAAGGGTCACCTCTCAACCTCCTGTGCTCCAATGAAAAATGTCTCAGCCTATTTAACCATTTAACTCTGCTATGGGCAAGCACACCGTAGTTCCGTTATGAAAGGAGTTTCAGGATTTTGATCCAGCAACAGCAATATGCTTCCAAGTCAGGTATGTGTGTGATGTGGAAGGAAACTTGCAGATGGTGGTATTCCCAAGTGTCGGGTGCCTTTACCTTTTAGGTGGCAGAGGTTGCTGGTTTGAGAGATGCTGTGGTTTAGAAGATGCTGTTGAAAAAAAATCAACACTGGAATTCAACCTTGCCTGAGTACATAACCAGTATTTTCCCAATTGCTTTGTTTCATTTTTATAGGTCTTATCATCTTCCTGTGAAGATCTAGCATGTTTAACTGAGATAGGAGAGATGTCGCAAGATTTACATTTAATCCAGGCCTATTCAACTCAATGTCTACATTAACAAATGTAACACACCCTAAAGTCTGACTTCCCATCTGATACTCCACTTTAACCTTAATAATAATGTTTCCCAAACTCCATGGAACTGTCCCACAAGAAATCATTAACATGTATTATGAAGATGTGAGATTTCATGTCTTGATACCAATAAAACGCTGTGCAATCTATTTTTCATTGAACATAGCCTACTTTCAACAAATCAGATATCACTGAAAAGAAAATATACACTCTTGAGACATTATTCAGGCCATAAACGAATTGGTTTCATTCTATGGGGATGAAATGTCCCACTTTTCCTATCAAGCCTTCTTGAAATTATTCCTTTCCAACAAATACTTGAAAAGCAGCTAATGTCATCTCCAAAAAGGGTTCTGTTTTCAAGATCCCAGTTAAAACCAACAGCCATTCCGTTTGCAATACTTCAGCACAATCTAGCGGTTTAAATGTGAACACTGAAAATGGAATTTCCAAATGGAACTTCTTCAATCTTTTATGCAATCTGTTAAGGTCTGTGATATGTTCTTCCACAAAATGACTGTCTCATCTTTTGAAATCTGCCACAGTTTGACTATAGATAATCATGTTGGTAAGTTTCATCCGTGGTACTTTAAGGAGATCCAAGCCTTCATCAGTATCCAACATATTAGCACCAAGCTCACAAAATAATCTCCCGATTTCACTTTGTTACTAGTAAAACGGGAGGAGTAAACTGTCTTTCCCCAGTTCAACTTCTCCGCGGGTCACAACATAAATTTAATTCTTTACTCAGCTTCTAATGCGGCTGATTGTAAAAGAAAACAATGAACTGCGAATGCTGAAAGTCAGAAACAAAAACAGAAATTGCTGGGAAAACGCTACAGGGTTCTGAAGAACAGTCAGTGGACTGTTACATTATTACAAACATTAACTCTGCTTTTTCTTCACAGATGTTGCCAGACATGCTGAGTTTTCCCAGCAAATTCTGTTGTTGTCACAGAATGTAAGCTCTATTAAAATTAGACTTAAAATAAAATGATTCAACCAACAGTTTCTTTAGGAAACATAAAATTAATGATTAATATACCAACTTATAAGTAAAACTCATACCATGAAAATGCAGAATTAGTTAACAAACATGCACCATTTGGACTATGAAAACAGAAATGTTTACTTCTCTAAATAACCCAAAATTTATACACACGAGGTAAAGAGAGAGAAGAATTTCTGCAGAAATTCACTATGGGGTAAAAACACTTTAGACCAATAATGGTGAGCTCTTGAAGACAACAAAAGGATAAGGTATGAAACTTTCAGACTGTATTTGATATGGTGATCTGGAACATGTGGACTGGTCACTCGACATGTGCAGTTAGAAACACACAGACATTAAAAAAGGAGCAGAAGTAGGCCATTCAGCCCTTTGATCCAACTCAGTACCTGTTACTGTCTTCCTCCTCCACACCCTTGGATCCCTTTAGCCCTAAGAACTATATCTAATTCCTCCTGGAAAACATTTAATGTTGGCCTCAACCACTTTCTGTGGTAGATAATTCCACAGGCCCACCATTCTCTAAGTGAAGGAATTTCTTCTCATTCTTAGCCCCAAATGGTCTACCCAATATCCATAGACTGTGATGCCTGGTTCTGCACTCACTTCCCATTGTGAGCTTCGATCCATCATTTACACTGTTTACACTGGTCCTGTTAAAATTTTGAGTTTCTTTGAGTTTCCCCTCATTCTTATAGGTTCCCGTGAATATAGCCCTAACTGATCCAATCTTTCTTCTAATGTCAGTCCTGCCATTCCAGGAATCAGTCTAGTGTTGTTTTGTTGCACTCCCTTCATAGCCAGAACATCCTTCTTGAGATAAAGAAACCAAAACTGTACATAATACCCCAGGTATGATGTCACCAAGGCCCTGTACAATTGCAGCACAATATCCCTGCTCCTGTAATTGAACCGTGTCACTATGAAGGTCCACATACCATTCGCCTTCTTCACCACCTGCTACACCTACATGTTTACTTTGAGTAAACACTGTAGAAGGACACTCAGTCTTGTTGCACCTCTAAGTTTTACCAATCTGTCGCCATTCAGGTAATAATCTGCCTTTCTATGTTTGCTACGAAAGTAAATAACCTCACATTTATCTACATTATATTTCATCTGCCATACATTTGCCACTCACTCATCCAAATCACTCTGAAACTTCTCTGTATTCACTACACAATTCAACCTCCCAGCCAGCTACGTGTCTGTAAACTTGAAGATATAGTACCCCTCTGGTTGCCACTCGGAAAATGAGCCTTTATTCCTTTTCTTTGTTTCCTATTTGCCACCCTGTTCTCTACCCATGTCAATACACTACCCCCAATCCTATGCACTTGAGTTTTACATGCCTAAATTCTTATATGGGACCCAATGAAAGCCTTCTGAAAATCCTAGTAAACCACATCTACTAGCTCCCCCTTATTTACCCTACTAATTATTTCTGGGATCTTGCTCAAAAAACACAGTATC
The DNA here is from genome assembly GCF_030684315.1 of Stegostoma tigrinum. Taxonomy (NCBI): domain Eukaryota; kingdom Metazoa; phylum Chordata; class Chondrichthyes; order Orectolobiformes; family Stegostomatidae; genus Stegostoma; species Stegostoma tigrinum. The sequence goes on from NC_081391.1 coordinate 4,794,748, forward strand.
AACAAGTCTAACAGATATTATTTTAAGAGGCAATTAAATTTCACACTGGATCCACAAGAAAGGTATTTCAGACAGGCAGGGATATGAGTGGAGTACCCAGTTCTACACCAGGCTTCCTCCAACTGAAAAATTTTCATTGCCTGCAGAACATTGTTCAAACACAACAGCCATAAATCCAAGTCAGGTAACCTCCAAGCTCAGAAACTAACATTCGCAGCACACAAATGCCAGGCAATGACCATGACCATCTCTAACAAGAGCAAATTGAACTACTGTCCCATGATATTCATGGCATTACCGCTGCTAAATCTCCCACCATCAATATCTTGGGGGTTACCACTGACCAAAAACTGAACTGGATTAGCCATTTTAACATTGCAGCCACAAGGGCAGAACAGAGGCACAGAATTTTTCTTTGGGTAACCCACCTCCTCTCTCTTCAAAACCTGTCCACAATCTACACTGGACAAGTCAGAATGCAATGGCAAAGGCTCCACTTGCCTGGATGAGTGCAATTCCCACAACACTCAAGATGCTCAACACCATCTAGGAGAAAATAGCTCTCTTGATTAGCACCACATACACCAGCTTGAACATCCACTTGCTTCACTATTGACACACAGTGGTAGAAGTGTGTAAAATCTACAAGAAGCACTACAGTAACTCATCAATGTTCCTGAGGCAGCACCTCCCAAAACCATGATCTCTACCAACTAGGGCAGCAATGGTAGCAGATACATGGGAGCACCACCATCTGCAAATTCCCCTCCAAGCCACTCATTGTCCTGACTTGGAAATATATCAATACTCCTTCACTGTTGCTCAAATGAAATCTTGGAACTCCCTCTCTAGCAGCACTGCAGTGGCTCAGCAATTCAAGAAGGAAGATCACCATCACCTTCTCAAGGGCAATTAGGGACAAACAACAAATGCTAGTACAACCAGCCATGCTCACACCTGAGGACTGACCCGCAACTGTGGGCAACTGCTCATGCATCTAATCCAGATATGCACACATGCATAATTCCAGACTCCAGGGAGAATTAGGATGCATGGGTTGGCGTGGTGGTGGTGAGGACCAGGAGGAGTGGGTGCAGTAGTGAGGATGTAAGAGTGGGAGGAGTGAGGATACAGAAAGGGAAAGAAGTGTGAATATGGGAAGGAGAAGGACTGAATGTGGAAAGGAGGAATGAGGACACGGGAAGGGGGTGTGAAGATGCAGGGATTGGAGAATGTGGATGTGGGAAGGGGAATAAGTGAGGATGTGGGAAGGGGGAGTGAGGACATGGGAAAGGATAGGATTGAGAATGCGTAAGGGACTGTGAGACATGAGGGTGGGGGTGTGGGAGTGAGGATGTGGAAAAGAGGATTGAGCTTGCAAATAGAGGGAAACAAGAATGCGGGATGGTGGGATTGAGGATGGAGGAAGGGCAGAAGTGAGGAAAACTGCTACAAAGTGCAGGAGGGGGAGAAGGGAAGGAAGGCCTTGTTTCCCCAATGTCCCTCTTCCTTCTCTCTCACCTCTGTCTCTCTCTAACCCTCTCCTCTCTCCCTTCTCATTCACAGCCACGTCCCATTTAAACCCAAAATCATTTAAATGTATATGCATGCGCTCAGGTGGTACATAACGCACATGCACGGGTATCAGCAGACATAACCATACAGAAAATGCACCTTCGTGATCTCTTGTTCTTACCAAACTCACCAAACAAGCTAAACATCAAGAAGACATGTCATGGAAACCACAGTATTACTTGGCAACTTAAGCTGACTATTAATGAGGTTAGTTGTAACATTACTCTGGCATGTAACAAATGGAACCTGGGCAGCCACCTTTCATTTAAGACTGACACAGATGCCTGTGGGTCAGTCTAAGGATGAGAGTCTTCAATGACCACAATATCCACAATAGTACCATCCTTTTACACAAGGCAGTCGGCCTTCTGACTCTTCTACATAGCTCCAAAACTTGCACTATATAAAGACGCTACTTCAAGGCACTGGAGAAATACCATCAGCTCTGAACCAGATTCTCCACATCAGCTGGGAGGACAGGGGCACTAGGATCAGCATCCTTGAAGGATGCAGTATTACTAGCATGAAGGCCATGATCATCCAAAGCCAACTCCACTGAGCCATTCAGGTGCTTGGGGTGCCAGATTTCTAAGTTTCAAGGTAAATCTTCTTCACCCAACTCAAGGAAGGTATTCAAACAAGAAAAGGACCAAACAGCCATTGCAAAGCCCTCCCCCACCAAAGGCTTACATCAAGAAATACCTCAATGGGTGGGGCAGTAGCTCAGTGGTTAGCACTGCTGCTTCACAGTGCCAGAAACCCAGGTTTGATTCCAGCCTTGGGTGGCTATCTGCATGGAGTTTGTACATCCTCGCCGTTTCTGCACAGGTTTCCTCCAGGTGCTCTGATTTCCTCCCACAGTCTAAAAGATGTGCAGGTTAGGTAGATTGGCCATGCTAAATTGCCCATTGTATGCAGGAATATGCAAGTTAGATGAATTAGCCATGGGAAGTGTGGGGTTACAGGGACAGGACAAGCGGGTGGGTCTGGGTGAGATGCCAGTCTGAATGTGATGGGCTGAATGGCCTGCTTCCACACTGTAGGGATTCTACGAAATTTAGCGTAAACGTCAACGCCTGGAAAACCCACACTCACGAGGAACGTCCTGTATGAAGGGGCACTTTTTTTTGAGAACACCTTTCAGCTTGAAGAAGTACAGTAAAGGAACCCGAGAAAGAAATCCCAGTGATCTCAGAGACCAATTCCACATCCTGAAAACACCTGCCAAAAATGCGTTTGAGAAAAACCTCAAGGATCTGGCTCATCATCTATGAAGGACCCACAGAACATATGACCAGAATTTCCTAGGTGGGTAATCATACTTGTTAGCGAGTGATTGCTAATGACAACAACAAACAAACAATTGTCCCCTTTAATCAGTAACTCACTGCAGCTTCATTAGAAAATGACCGTACTGCCTATAAATGTCATAAAAGATTCAGTAAGATGCTTCAAACAATGAGATCAGCCTTGCCTGACTTCTTGTCTGATTCTGCCACAAATCTTGCCAGAGCCCACATCATTCAGATACCTGTAAGATGCCATCCAAAATTTCTGTGTCACTGTCTCACAGAAATATTACGATTTTCACCTTTGCCACTTGTTCTGGGTGACAATGCCTGACATGGCTGAGGTAATAACATTAATTGAAGCAATTGTGGTATAGTGGTAATGTTGTCAGACTAGTAAGCTAGAACCTCATGGTCTGGAGGAATGGGTTCAAATTCCCCTGCATTTACTGGAACTTACATTAAATCTGGCATTTAAATATAAACTAGGATCAATGATGATCATTTTAAACATCCATTTGCTTCACTAATTTTCTTCAGAAAAAGAAATCCGTCATCTGATCTGGCCTACATGTGATTCCAGATCAGATGCAATGTTCATGGCTCTTGACTGCCCTCTAAAATGGCCATGTAAACCACTCGGTTCAAGGGCAGTTGGGGTGAACCATCAAATGCTGGCTTTCCCAGGGACATCCAAATTTCACAAAGGATACGTTTTTACAATTCAAACATAGCATTTCCCAGCTGTCAGTGTCAATAATTTGGCTGCTCCCAGTTTATATTAAGCTAATAGAAGTCACCTATTAAAATAACTTCCCTATGGTCATATATCCATCTTATCTCATCCCAGAAAATGGAGATGGTTCATCTGGTTCCAACAGTGCTGTGAGTGTCAATCCTCATTTGCCACTCAATATGATCACAGCTGACCTTGGGGCTTCAAACCACTCTCCCACTCATTCCCCTTATCCCTTGAGCCCTGAGAGACCAACACTCTGTCTACACCATAAATAAATGGATTCAATGATGGAGCATCCATAGGCTTCTGGAATAGAAAATGTGAAACACCAGAGGTTAAATGTTGGTTAGACAGAGTTTATGTGTATACCTTCCCAGTTACACATCACAAAACACCAACACCACCAGAACGTAATAGAGGCTGGGTCACTGCATTTATTGAAAGTTTAGTTAGACAGATTTTTGTTAAACAAGGGATTCAACAGCTATGGGTTGCAGGCAGAAACATAAAAAAAAGTAGCAGGTGTAGGCCATTCAGCCCCAAGCCTGCCACACAATACACTACAATCATTGTAGATCAGCTGCAAGCTTCAACTCCTCTTTCATGCCAGCTCCTCACAGCCTTCCACTACACAATATTATAAAACTCTTACCTACCACTTCTTTAAATAATTTCAGTAATCTAACCTCTACAATTCTTCATGACATCCACAACTCTCTGGGAAAGAATTCCAGACATTTATTAACCTCTGGGAGAAGAAATTCTTTTGCATCTCATTTAAATAAGTGTTCCCGTATGCCGTAATGATGTTCCTAGTTTGGGAAACCTCCACTTGTGAAACTATCTTCTCAACATCTACCCTGTCAAACCTGCCCAAGATCTTATACATTTCAATAACATCACCCTCATGCTGCTAAAAACACTAATGAATAAAGGCCGAATCCATTTAGCTATCCTTGATAAGCCAACATCTGGGAATAAGTCTAGTGGTCTTTTGGTGGTACATGGCTGCCTCTCGGCCAGGCACAGTGTCAGTGTGGGCTTCCTGCCTTGAGGTGATTTCTCAAAGTGTGGTTCCACTGTGGCTAAGCACTTAAAAAGACTATAAAGTTTGTACTTTCAGGTTTATTTCTTTATTTTCTGCTTAAAACTAAGAAGGCATCACTGTACTATAATTTATACCTTGTTCTTAAGATTCTATACCTGGGTAGTTGTGCCTAAGATGGTGCCTTATGTGGTGACATTATATGCATTTCACTGTACTCCTGTACGTCTGTACTTGAGTACACGACAATAAAATCAAAATCAAACCAAATCAGATGAAGTTTACTTCAGGGACAAAGTTTGGTGTCAAAACCACAGGAATGGCCCTTCATGGGTAAGAGGCATAGTTGACAATGAGGTCAGGTCCTGTGACATACAAAGTTCAGGTAGGAGAGGTGACCCTGAACAAGCATGTGAAAAACAGCAACCTTGCAAACAGGGCAGGGACTAACCATACCCAAAGACTGTCAAAACCTGTACGTTCCCCCCTCCAGCTAGCATCAAAGAAATGTGAGGGTGAGATGCATACAGCAGATATTGCAACCTCGACACCGTTACTGCCTGAAGAATTTTGGCAAAGATGCCACAGGCACACGAGGTGGACCACGGTCTGTTACGCACTGCCAGTATCCGAGGCACAGTCAGAGGAACTGTACCTGATACGAAAATGCCCTCAGAGAAGCTGCAGAAAAAATATCCAGCCTACATCCAATACATTTTTGGGGTGGGTGAGGGGGGTGTGTGGATGTACTGATTGGAACAAGGTTGGCCAGGTAGACATCACAGAATATGAGTTCCCTGACTGGAGCTGTTAATCTGGTCCAATCAGTGAGTCCTGGATGACAGATATAAACAGGAGTAAATGGGGTTCTGCTCACTCTAGCAGCTGGCTCTGTGCTAGCTGGACCAGTATCAAGTGCTACGGACATGCAAATAAAGAGCAACTTGGTGCTGGGATACTGGCTTCCGTGGAGTTACTCCACCTGCCACGATGAGCAAGCCGATAATGTTTTCAATTTAGACCTCTTGAACATTAGATCACATGAAAAAGGTGAAGGACCGAACCGTTTGGTCCTCAGACACTCTTAACTGTTCAAGAAAATTACAGCTGATCTGATTGTGGTCTCAAATCCACTTTTTTACCTGCTTCCCTTAACTCGCCTATCACTCAGATGTCTAACTCAGCATAGAAAATATTCAATGACCCAACCTCCACTACTCTCTGGGGAAAAGAATTCTAATATCATCTAACCTTCACATTTCTTTTCTACAATGTCTGCACCAAACCTCACAGCATACCACCTGGACCCATTCCCTGTAACACACCTAATTTACACATGTCTGAACACTATTGGCAATTTAGCATGGCCAATCCACCATACCTTGCACATCTTTCGACTGCGGGAGGAACCCAGAGCACCCAGCAGAAACCCACGCAGACACAGGGAGAATGTGCAAACTCCACACAGGGTGGAATCGAACCCAGATCCCTTACACTGTGAGGCAGCAGTGCTGACCACTGAGCTACCGTGCCACTCCTTCTATCACACAGATCTGTCCCCTTTGATTTCCCGCTTTTATACACCAAAGAACTGCCACAGCCCTGTCACAACAATGTCAAGAGAAAGAGAGAAACAGAACAGCACTGAACAAGCACCATCACTCAATCGCAACTGCCAATGCAGATATTGGAACTGCACACATATTGACGGTTAGTATAAAGGATCAGAACATAGTCAGCATTACGGCAGATACGGCCTTGGGTCCTGATGCTATCTATCTCAGAATATTGAGGGAGGCAACAGGACAAATTTCTAGAATATTCACAGACATCTTTGTATCCTCTTTGGCTACAGGTGACGTCCCAGAGATCTAGAGAACAGCCAAAGTTGTCCCATTGTTTAAGAAGTGTAGCGGAGAACTACAGGCATGCGAGCCTCACATCAGTGGTAAGGAAATTATTGGAAAAGAATCTCAGGGACAGAATCTATATGTACTTAGAAGCAACTGGATTTATTAGCGATAAACGGCATGACTTTATGCAGGGGAGGTTGTGCCTCACTAACTTGATTGAGTTTTTTGAGGAGGTAACAAAGATGATTGCTGAGGGCAAAGCAGTTGATGTTGTCTACATGCTGTAAAGCTATTTCAGTAAAGCATTTGACAAGGTCCCCCTTGGCAGACTGGTACAAAAGATGAAGTCACATGGTATTAGGCAAGATGGATACAGACTGGGTTAGTCATAGGAGACAGAGGATGGTGGTGGAAGGATGCATTTTGGAATGGAGGGCTGTGATTAGTGGTGTTCCACTGGGATCACTGCTGGGATCCCTGCTATTTGTGATCTACATAATTGATTTGGGGGGAAAATGTAGCTGGTCTAATTAGTAAGTTTGCGCATGATACAAAGATTAGTGGAGTTGAGGATAGTGAGGAGGACTGTCAAAGGATACAGCAGGTATAGTTCGGGGCATGGGCAGAAAAATGGCAAATGGAGTTTAATCCAGACAAATGTGAGGTGATACATTTTCGAAGGTCAAGTATAGGCAGAAATTATACATTGCATGGCGGAACCCTTAGCATTATTGATATGCAGAGGGAATTGGGTGTGCAGGTCCACAGATCATTGACGGTGGCAGCACAGGTAGATAAGGCAGTGAAAAAGGCCTATGGCATGCTTGTCTTCATTGGGAGAGGCATTGAGTATAAGGATAGGCAACTTATGTTGCAGGTTTATAGAACTTTAGTTAGTTCACACTTGAAATATCGCCACAGTTCTGGTCACCACACTACCAGAAAAATATAGATGCTTTGGAGAGGGTACAGAAAAGGTTTGCCAGCATGTTGCCTGGTATTGGGGATTTTAGTTATAAAGAAAGGTTGCTTAGACTGGGTTTGTTCTCCCTGGAACACTGGAGGTTGAGGGGAAACCTCATAGAAGTTTATAAGATTGTGTGGCATGGATAGAGTGGAAAATATGAGGTTTCTTCCAAAGGTGAAGTGTCAGTTACTACAGGACACAGGTTCAAGGTGCGGTGGCGGATGGGGGAAGAGTTTAACAGAGATGTGCGATGCACGTTTTTCACACAAAGGGTGGTGAATGCCTAGAAAGTGCTGCCAGAGGAGGTGGTGCAAGTAGATACAATAGCAGCAGGATGCAACAAGCACGTGGACAAGTACATGAATAGGAAGGGAATAGGGGGAAACGGATCCTGTAAATGAAGGCACTTTTAGTAGGGAAGGCAAAATGTACCAGTGCAGGCTTGGGGGGTGTGTGTGTACTGAAGGGCCCGTTCCTGCGCTGTATTGTTCAGTGTTCATCAGGCAAAAGTGGTCTGCAGCCTAACTAGGGATCAAGGTCAGTTCATCTTCCAGATGTCTGGAGGATGAGGTCATGTAGAAGTTCTGCTGCTGAGAACCTCGATAGTGTAATATACTGGGCACTACACCGAAGAGCACATGCTTGAAATACAGGGCTCATTGTTTGGGCCTAACAAGCAGCCAAGTACCACTAGCGAGGAGCATTGAGGAGTTGGGCTCTGGATTGGCAAAAGCAGCGGCACAGAGCTTGCCCTTTCTGTAGCCTCTGCTCCATCCACCTGTCAGACATCAGACCCAGAGGCATGACACTATTGCCCACATACCTTGTAGCAGCCTCCCTATCAATAGGTCATTCAATCGTCGGCTCTCACTGTGATGGCACACCAAAATGTCTCCAAAATGAAATGTTTCTTTTGTGGAAAAAAGTTCAAGTTTTACTTATTTGTAAACAAGAGCTGGCCCTAACAGGATTGCAGAAGTCATCTTGCTGCTTTGAACTTTTGTTTCTCATTTCTGGACAATACAGATGTTGCTTGGACCATTGTTGGTTATTCGTGGTCACCTGCCACACGGTGAGGTATTTATTTCTTTATTCATTAACAGGCTGAGGGCATCACTGGCTAGGCAGCATTTAAATCCACCCCTAATTCCCCAGAGAGCAGTTAAGTGTCAACCACATTGCTATGGGACGGGATTCACATGTAGGCCTGACCAGGTAAGGATGGCATTTTCCTTTCCTAAAGGACATTAGTGAACCAGATGGTCTTTCCAACAATCAACAATAGATTCATAGTCATCATTAAGACTCCTAATTCCAGCTATTTATTGTATTCAAATTCCACCATTTCTGCCATGGTGGGATTCAAACCCGGGTCCCCAGAAGGTTAGCTAGGCCTCTGGATTAACACTCCAGCGTTAGTACCACTAGGCCATCACCTCCCCCAGGGAGATGGCAGGATAATACCATTTCCGTGTCTTCGACACAGTGAAGGGAATCTGCAAACCTCTAGTCTCTCACTGCTCTGTACATGTAAGGGTCATCTCGGAGAAAGGAAAAGTGAACATCAGAAAAGAAAACTCCCTCCTGGGTCTTTGAGAATTGGGGCTTGTCCTACATAAGCCGCCTCCATTCAAGTCATTGAACGAGTGAAGCCCGGGTCAGCTCTTTGTACAGATTCCACTCTTCACAGGCCATTACCATTATCGCTGTTTCCCATGTCCCTGGAAATTCTCAACTCATGCACTCCAATTCTATGCACTTCTGTTTACCCTCCCAATTTCCCACGTCGAACCTCACTGAATGTCTTCTGGAAATCCACATAAATAATCACCCGAAGACTTCTTTCCTGAAGAAAAACTAGCCAGGATCATTTGACAGTTTCCCTTCACAAATCCATACTGGCTCTCTGTTATTTGCCCAACTATTTTGCACGGTCAGGAAGATCACGTTCGGAGTGAGACACAACCCAAGCATGTATATTGTTCAGGGAATTTGGTTACAAAGTGGGAATTCAGTGCAGAGGTGCTTTTTGATTGCTTTTTTTTGGCTCATGATTTGTAAGGTCTTCTTTTAACATGATAAACTGAAACCCAGGATTAGGGGCTCAGTACAAGATTGTGACAGGGTAGGTAAACTGTAAGCTCATTGCTGGTAGTGGCTACTAATTTGACTATCTCTTATAGGTAACTTCCGGACTGACAGTAAATAGGGGAAATATTTACAGGTTACAAACAAAAAGATAAATACTTTTTTTAAAAATCACATTAATAACTAAGTAATTAAATTAGAGATGCCAGGCTAGAGGATATGTTGTAACTGCACGATGTGGAAGTGGTGGATTGTATTGTGGTTTATCTGTAACCACATCTGTAGCTTGGTTGCTTGAGGAGCTCTGGCTCAGAGCTTCCAACACTGCGACATATCAGGGAGGGGGAAAGTTACCTGGATGCTTACTTTTGGAGACTGTCACACCCATTAGATTGATTACCTTGAATTTGCTCACTGGTCAGGAGGGAGTGACTACCACTGAGACAGGTAGAGAGATGTAGGAGAGAGTGCTGAGGGAGCCTGACCCCTTGGGTTTGGTTAACACATTTGAGATTCTTGCGCCCTGTATGGATGAGAGTGAGGTTGGGGGGAGGGTGAGCTAACTGACCATAGTACAAAGGTACAGAGATCCATTCAAGAGGGCGAAGAAAAGACAAATGAGATTGTAATCAGGGATAGTATTGCCAGGGGACTAGAAACTGTTCTGCAGCCAGTATTGAGAGTCCCAAAGGCTGTGTTGCCTACCTGATGCCTAGCTTTGAGATATCTCATCTGGGCCTGCACAGGAAGGAGAAGTGGGAGGGGAAAGAATAAGTTGCTGTGGTCCATGGAGGTACCAATGACAGACAGAAAGAGGAACGAGGTTCTTCTAAAGGAATATGAGCGGACAGGGGCTGAATTAAAAAATGGAACCAGAAAGGTGATAATCTCTGAATTACTACCTGAGCCACAGGGTCAACAAAATCAAAGAGGTAAATGTGCAGCTCAAAGATTTGTGCAGGCAAAATGGATACATATTCATGGAACATTGGCACTAGTACTGAATAGGAGGGAGCTGTTCCAATGGGACAGACTCTACCTGAATCATGCTGGAACCAGAGATGCAGTGAATCATATAACTAGGGTGTGGATAGGGTTTTAAATTAACTGGTGGGGGGTTGGGGTTCAGTGCTTGGAAAATTAGGGAAAAAGTTAAAGTGGGAGGACTCGTTAGAAGTTTTTAAATTTTCCAGAATACATAATAGGACACAGTGTATGGGAAGGATCAAGAATCTAACTTCAGGCACAGCTGATAAGGGGTCAACCATGAAAAGGGGATCAGTCAATGCAGAACTGAAGGTGCTGTACTATGTGCATAATATACAAAACAAGGTAAATGAGCTTGCAGCACGATTCAAACTGGCAGGTTTGATGTTGCGGGTACCACAGAGATGTGGCTGCAAAGGGATCAGGGCTGAGACCTAAATATCCAAGGGTACACAACTTATTGAAAGGTCAGGCAGATGGACAGAGGAGGCAGGGTTGCCTTGTTAGTAAGAAATGAAATTAAATTGATAGCAAGAAGTGAAATAGAGTTAGAAGAAATAGAATTTGTGCAGCTATAATTGAGGAACACAAAGGAATAAAGACCCTAATGGAAGTTGCCTATGTGCCTCCTAGCAGTAGTCACGATGTGGGGAAATAAATAAATCAGGAGACAGAAAACGCATATAAGGAAGGCACTATTACAATAATCATGGGGGACTTCAATATGCAGGTGGCCTGGGAAAATTAGGTTGTTAGTGGATCTCAAGAAAAGGAATTTATGGAATGTCTATGAGATGCTTTTGGAGCATCTTGTGGTAAAGCCCACTGGGGAACAGGCAATTCTGGATCTGGTAATGTGTAATGAGACAAACTTCATTAGGAAGTTTAAAGTAAAGGAACCCCCAAGTGGGCAGTGAACATAATATCATAGAATTCATCCTGCAGTTTGAGAGGGAATCCCAAGCTGGAATCAGATGTAACAGTATTACAATTGAGTAAAGGTAACTACAAAGACATGAAAGAGAAGCTGGCCAGCGTTGTTTGGGAAGGGAGCTAACAGGAAGATAGTAGAGCAGCAATTTCCAGAGGTAATTTAGGAGGCACAGCAATGTTCATCCCAAGGAAGAAGTAACACACTAAGGAGAGGATGGGTCAACCATGGTTGATGAGGGAAGTCAGGGACAGCATAAAAACAAAAGAAAAAGCATACAATATGGTGAAGATTAGTTGGCAGCAGGGCATTGTGAAGGTTTCATATCACGAGATCTCCCACCATATGCACTTTAAGTCATACATCATCTCATATTTCCAACCCTAAAGTGCCCTATTGAGTCCGCAGCAGAACAGCCCACGCACTGTGCAATGAACATTCAGAGAAGCCAAGCAGCATTAGGGGAGCAAGAAGGCTGACATTTCAGGCCTAGACCCTTCTTAATGCTGCTTGGCCTGCTGTGTTCAACCAAATCTACACCTTGTTATCTCAGATTCTCCAGCATCTGCAGTTTGTACTATCAATGAACCTTCAGTTGTTTTTAACCCCATGCTAGCCACGCCAAATTGTGCACAACAAGGAACAGATCATTGATGAAACTGCAACTATGGACAATTTCATAGAAAGAGCAAGTCGCAATTTTGTAGTGTCTTTCACATCTTTGGCATGTCCCAAAATTCTTTGCTACCAATCCAGTGCTTTTGAAATGTAGCTACTATTGTGAGTTGGTAACACTGTAGTCAGTTTGCACATGGCAAGATCTCGAAACACCAAAGTAAGAATGACCCACCTAAATGTTTTGTAATGATGTTTGCTAAGGGATACTGCTCAGATCATCTTCAAAGAGTGTCCTGGAAACAATTCAGAGGGAAGATGCCAGTTTAATGTCTAATCAGAATGATGATGCCTCCAACAAGAGTACTCTCAATATTACAGAAATAGCAGGAACTGCCAATGCTGGAGAATCTGAGATAACAATGTGTAGAGCTGGATGAACACAGCAGGCCAAGCAGCATCAGAGGAGCAGGAAAGCTGACGTTTCAGGTTGAGACCCTTCTTCAGAAAATCTGAAGGGTCTCAACCCAAAAAATCAGCTTTCCAGCTTCTCTGATGCTGTTAGGCCTGCTGTGTTAGATTAGATTCCCTACAGTGTGGAAACAGGCCCTTCGGCCTAACAAGTCCACACCGCCCCTTGAAGCATCCCACCCAGGCCCGTTGCCCTATAGCCCACACACCCCTGAACACTATGGGCAATTTAGCATGGCCGATCCACCTAGCCTGCACATCTTTGGACTGTGGGAGGAAACCGGAGCACCCGGAGGAAAGCCACACAGACATGGGGAGAATGTGCAAACTCCACACAGACAGTCACCTGAGGCTGGATTCGAACCCGGGTCCCTGGCGCTGTGAGGTTGCCATGCTAACCACTGAGCCACCGTGCCACATCTAGCTCTACTCACAGTATTATTCTGGATGAGAATATTGGAATTTTGCAGTGGGATTTGAAACCACAGCCTTGTCACTATGAATGCTTCCCACTGAGCTCTGACTCAGGAATGTATCTGCAAATGGCAGCATCAATTAATTCAAGAGATTTAGTCAGCAACTCAAAAGTGTCCATCAATGTATGCATACATAATATAGTATGCAGTAGTTCGAGGCAGTCCAGGCTTACAATTGCAGCATTTCAAGCCCTGTAGTAAATTTTGATAACGTAAATTTACATTTAAAAAGCAGGTATTGGGAGATAAGAGGAATTGTTTTACTCAAAGTCACTGGGATTTGGAATGAACTGGCTGATGTGTAGCAGAAGCGCATTTCATGGTAACTTTCAAAAAGTCAAAAATCACCCACCACATTATAGTCCACAGATTTATTTCAAAACAGGCTTTTGGAGTCTCACTCCTTCGGACCTTGTCCACCCCAGTCCAAAACCAGCACCTCCACGCCATAAATTCTTCAAGGAGAAAACTTTTTAAGGCTTTGGAGAAACAGAAGTGGGATTAATCTGATAGCTCTTTCAAAGACCTGACACAACAGTAATAGGCTGAGTGGCCTCTTCTGTGCCAGAGGACTCTTATCAGGTTTATTGGCTTACATCTGTAATTGGGGTAGATGTCTTATGAGGAAAGGTCAGACTGGCTATGTTTGTAAGTGCTGTAGTTCAGATGAGTAAGAGGCAAATTAATTATTAAAAAATAAGATTCTGAGGATTTCAACAGAATGAATGTGGAATATTTCCACTTGTGGGAGTATCCAGAACTAGGAGTCACTATTTTTAAAAGTGTTGCCCATTTAAAAAAGAAATGAGAAAATGTTTCTCACACAGGGCTTGGAGACTTTGGAACTGTTTTCTTTAAAAGGTGAGTCCTTGAATATTTTTAAGGCAGAGGCAGATTGATTCTTGATAGACAAGGAGGTTGAAGATTACCAGGGGACTGTGGTGGTACAGCAGGTCTGAGTGGCCTATTTCAGCTCCTAATTTGTTTGTTCATATGAAAATGGGTCAAATTTCAAGCTTCATTGAATGCAGTAAGGCATGGCAGTCAGCACACATCACATAAACTTCCTGTTTGTTTAGTTCCACCAAAAAAAGTGTAGCACTTTTTCCCCAGCTAATGTTCAAAGTCTTCCCCAATCAAACACCTTAGATTTCTTTATGGCTTTCATTTGAAACAACACCTGAAAGATTCTGCACGGATTTCATTTCTTGTACAAACTCTTCAATCAAGTAACAGCCAAAATTGTGCTCACAATCGTGAAGATTTCATGGTTTTCGATTTGGTTTCCTCAAACCTTCCAAGAATTTTATAAATCAATCACTTTTTGAAGTACTGACCTTTGTAGAGGAACAATATCTTAAGAGTTAATTGAAGATTTGGGAAGGTGAGAGTTTTCGTCACACAACTGACAGGGTTGAACAGCCTAGAGGTTTCAAAAACATAAGTTGCTAGAAAAGCTCAGCAGGTCTGGGAGCATCTGTGAAGAGAAATCGGAGTTAATGTTTCAGGTCTGGTGACCTTTCTTTGGACCTGAAACGTTAGCTCTGATTTCTCTTCACAGATGCTGCCAGACATGCTGAGCTTTTCCAGCAACTTCTGTTTTTGTTTCTGATTTACAGCATCCGCGGTTCTTTTGGTTTCTATTGTTAGAGGTTTTCATGATTACAAATAAAACTTCATGGACATGTTGTTTCCACTTATTCAGATGGCAACAACAAAACAGTTGCATTTACATGGTGCCTTCCATGTTATTAAAGTGCACAGCAGCCAATAAATTACTTCTGAAATGTTGCCCTTGTTTTACAACAGGGATGGGAGCAACCAACTTGAGGACAGATAGATCTCACAAACATTTATCATTGTAATAGCCGGACAACCCACTATTTCCAGTAATAGCAGATGAGAGACAAATTTGGCCAGGATGCTGACGACAGTTTCACTCACTTCTTCAGGTACAATTAGGATATCGTTATGTCACTCTCAGAGGACAGGTGAGCCTCAGCTTACCACGTTATCAGAAAGTTGGCAGCTCTGATGGTGCAGCACTTTTTCAGTACTACATTGGAGTGTCAGTTCACATTTTCAGTCCGGGCTTGAACTTCTCCTTCAGAGGCAAAAATAGTGGGACTGATTTGGATGTGACGGCACTGGAACTAATTTGTACATGAGGGAACTGTCACTGATTCATAGGCTCTTTCGGAGGCAAGGGGACTGGAAATGGTTTACTTTCAAGGGCACTGGAACCAATTTGGACACAAGGACTGATTCAGAGATGAGGGGACTGTGACTGAGTTAGATGTGCAGGCACTGGGGCTGATTCAGAGGCAAGGGCACTGGGAATGAATCAGGGGTGAGCGCACTAGGCACACTTCAGAAGTGTGGGCACTGGGAATGATTCAGGGGTGACAGTACTGGGAATGATTCAGGGGTGAGAGCACTGGGCACACTTCAGAAGCGTGGGCACTGGGAATGATTCAGGGGTGAGAGCACTGGGCACACTTCAGAAGCAAGGGCACTGGGAATGATTCAGGGGTGACAGTACTGGGAATGATTCAGGGGTGAGAGCACTGGGCACACTTCAGAGGCATGGGCACTGGGCACACTTCAGAAGCAAGGGCACTAGGAATGATTCAAGGGTGAGAGCACTGTGCACACTTCAGAGGCAAGGGCACTGGGAATGATTCAGAGACAAGTGCGTTCAGATTCAAAGGTGAGGGCACAGGGACCTATTCAGAAGTGACAGCACTGGGATTGATTCAGACTTGGAAGCACTGGGGCTGATTCAGAGGCAAGAACACCGGGACTGATTTCGAGGGGAGGGTGCAGGGGCTTATTCAGAGGTGAGGGTATGGTCACTGATTAAGAGGCTAGGGTACCAGGGCTGATTCTGAGGCTAGAGTACAAGGACTGAGTTAGAGGCGAGGGTACTGGGGCTGATTCTGAGAGTATGGAAATTGGCCATCCTGCCTGTGCTAAACCTTTGACATCACTAAATAATTAGACTATTCCCTTTTGCTCATCACTTCCATATTGCCCTGTCCCCATTCTCCCTTTCAAGTTCAGGAACAAAATCAGAAGTTCTTTTAAGAGTCACCGGACTAAAATGTTTACTCTGATTTTTCTTTAAACATGCTGCCTGGCATGCTGAGCTTTTCAAGCAACTTCTGTTTTTGTTCCTGATTTACAGTATCCGCAGTTCTTTCGGTTTTTACTCCCTTTCAAGTTCCCTGTCCTATTTTGAAAATTCCTACACTGATTATTCTTCGGGACCAGAAAATGGGAATCATTCCCTAGGTTGTTTGCCCAACTCGAATCGTGGCTGTTGCGGGGCCCCGAACCTCCTCAGCTCGGGCATGACACATGGAAAGCCAGAATAAGATGCTCCTGTATAAATATGCTGGTTCTCTTTAAACCAAAATCTTTGGGTGTACATTTACAGCTCACCCAGCCACAAGGGTGTGACTACTGAAAATAAGAGGAGACTGGGTAGAGAGGGAGCAACGGAGCAAGAAAGAAGACTCGATATGCGAGAGAGAAATAATAAGAAAATCGGTGAGAAAGAAACGATTGAATAGCAGAGGAAGAAGTTATGGGGTTGGAAGAGAAGGCATGAAAACACCGGGACAAAGAGAAAATAATAGGCAGGGGGAATCCAGAAAGAAATTATAAAGCAAAAATACAGGAGAAGCAAATTGTACACATGTAACCAGTGTTTGAAAAGATAAAAAGGACAGTGTGTGTAATCGGCTTCCAAACATACGCAGTAACAGACATTGGCCCTTGGTGCTATAAAGTTTTCACTTCTTCTAAAAGGTGATACAATACGGAAGAACAGTTTAAACTCTCTTGCTGCGAATAACACTGCATATAGCTTCGCAATATCTCGATTATTCTGTGAAATCGGGCACAACTTATTGTGCGTGTTTTTTTTAAATAAAAGACCCAGAACGCAGTAAAATCCAAATAAACACGTCTTCAACGCACACGTTTCAAACGAGCAAAACAAAAAGTGGTTTTCATGGAAACGTTTGTATTTTCTTCCATCGTCAGTCGCTCAGTTCTACCGTTGATTTTTTGGAACGATCTTGCATCGTTATCAAACTATTTACTCCCATCACATAACTGCTGAAGGGGGCAAAGTTTGTTCATTTAACGGTTAGCATGAAAGCCGGGTGCTTCTTGTGTGACCCAGTCACACAATCCAAGATGGCGATTCAAGACTGCCTTAACCATTTTAGGACGTATACTTCGGTTTTCTCGCAAGCTCAACACTAACACACATCTGCTTCACATGCAATGCAACTTCGCACTTCATTAGTAGGACTTGTCGAAATAAACTTGTTAAATTTGCAAACGTTCATTCTGGTGGTTACACTGCTGGTGCACAAACCTGCCACATTCGTATAAACAAAGTTGCATCTGTCCATGCACTGACTGAAATCCTAAATGCAATTCTTTGTCTGCAATAGGTGGTAACTAGGAGGGGAAAGGCTGATAGCCACCGGGTGCGGACCAAAGCCTGAAATTGGCATCTCCTGCGGTGCATCGACTTGCACAACAGAATCCTGGATCTCTTGCTCCCACCCTTTTACAGTCTGCTGCAATTAGCAGACTGTCAGATGCACTGGATTACAACAAAAGCAACTTTACATTAGAAGACCTACTTCCAGTAATCAAAGCACAAAGTGCATTGCAGTGTATTAAAATAAAAAACATACAATACGCGTCCTGGAATAATTCTTGGAAAGCTGTAATTAAACATAGACACAAACATAACACACTATATTATTATGTATATAAAATCGGAGTTTTTTGTGGAGATGTGATGTTTAAGCAGAGATACAAACATAAAACACCTATATGTAACAAAGGGCTTGAATTATCGTCCTTTTGGTTATGGGAAATGCAGCGGATTAACCACAAATGCAAACATAGATATCCAATATATATTTTTTAAAAGTGAAGACTTGAGATCCTTTTCGATTTTTGGAAGGAGTATTAAATACAAATGCAAACATAAATATCCTTTTTATATATACGTCTTTTTTGGAGTTATTGGAAGGGGTATTTAATCCATATGCAAACATAAACCTACCTAATATATGAGAACTTGAAGTATGATATTTTGAGTTGCTGAAAGGGGTTTTAAAGTTACAAATGTACACAGCCCTTATTTTTTAAAAAGTTTTTTTAGGGTTCGTATAAAAAAGGTGGACAGGTGAGTAAAAATAGATACAAACGTAATTACCCCAAGTCTATATTAAAGAGACAACTTTTATTCTCCGAGTGGCTCCTGCTGTAAATAGGTGAGGATGCCTGTGCTATCAGGGAGTTTGACAGAGCAAGGTTACTAAAACTCCGCTACAAAGTTGCCCAGATCCTAACCAAACTAAGAAGGGGGGGTGTCCTTTCGGGGGGGGAGGGATGGCAGGGGCCCCCCTTGCACTTTGCACAAGTTGGAAACTCGCTGAAAATTAATGGGGAATAAAAGTGTCAGGAGACGTCACGGAGTCAATGGCGGAGCCGTCCACTTTTCCTGTGTTAGTTGCCGAAATATGGGGCTGGATTGCGGGCATGCCCGGTGCTCATAGCCTCCCGGCTCCCCGTCGTGCCCCTGGCCTGGGCTCTCCCCCAGGCAGGAGACCGGTCCCGGAGTGCCTCCGGCACCCGACCGCGCCGCTACACCGCCCCAACTCGCGATTTTCCTCGGCACCTGCCGCCTCCTGTTGCCGTCCGGGGGCTCTCACTCCTCCGTCCGGCTTCCCCGAGCTCTCCCCGCCGGTCTGCCGCCGAGCTCGGGGTACCGACTTTCCCCCGGGCCGGTCCAGGCCAACAGCGGGCGCTTGGCAAGGCCCCGGGCCGGCGTTTTGTGCCGCTAAAGAAACACAGATGGCGGGCAGGGTTCGCCATTTCTGCGCGGCCCGGAGCTGCCAGCAGCTGGTGTTCTCACTCAGGTCCGCGCCGAGCTTATAAACACCCAGCCGGAGCTCAGAAGAGGAGCTGCTACACACAAGGAAGGAGCTGAGTGTGTCAGGAGCATAGCTACACACACAAATATACACACAGTGGGGCTGCCAACTGTCTCCTCTTCCCACCAAGAACTGAAAGAAGAAACTTCCAGGGTCACCAAACATGACTGAGAACTCCACTCCGGCTCCCCCCAAAGCCAAGCGTGCCAAGGCGGCCAAGAAGACCCCAGACCATCCGAAGTACACGGACATGATTGTCAGTGCCATCCAGGCATTGAACAGCCGCTCTGGTGTCTCCCGCCAAGCCATCCAGAAGTACATCAGCAGCAAATACAAGGTGGGTGACAACGCCAACTTGCAGATCAAGCTGGCGCTCAAGAAACTGGTATACAACCAGGTTGTCAAGCAGACCAAGGGCCTTGGCGCTTCAGGCTCCTTCCGGCTAGCTAAAAGCGAGGAACCAAAAAAGGCAGTAAAGAAGGTGGCCAAGGCACCGAAGAAGAGCCCAGCTGCTCGCAAGGCACCAGTGGCCCGCAAAGCAGCCAAGCCAGCAACCAAGGTGAAGAAGGCAAAAGTGGAAAAAAAGAAAGCCAAGACGCCAAAAAAGAAGGCCGCCACGCCCAAAAAGACCAAGAAAGCAAAACCAGCAAAAGCCAAAGCCAGGACCAAGGTGAAGAAAACAAGTGTGCAGAAACCGAAAGGAAAAAAAGCCAAGAAGTGATTTTGATCACGACATGTAAACGTGGACTGCTTTTGATTTTCAGTTTAATTCTATGGAAACTTTGTGTACATACAGTTTAAGAAAAGATTTTTTTTAAATTTAAAAAGGACACTTTTTATTTTGTCAGCAGCTCTTTGTGTCTTATGTTTAAAAAGAAATGGACGCAGTAATCATCTGAAAATAGTTACACTGGGACTGTGGACAAGAAATGTAAATGTTGGACGTTGTCGTGGTTAACCTTTGCTCTAGACCTATTCCGTCTTGTCTTACTGCCCTTGTGAGGAGTGGGCAGGGCATGCATGAGTGTGGGTGTGTATTTACAGTACTTCCAATCCCAAAGGAAGGGTGTAAATTCACTGACAATTGCTGAGCAAAGTCAGCCCCCACTAATGGACAACGTTACAGCAGTCCATTGCATTGTTCAGCATTTTCCAAATATTTTACTCAAGTGAATTTGTTTGAGACTTTTAAAGCAGGTTGGAACTGTGCTGCTAGTTTCTGAGAAAACGCAAATGTGAATGATATTATAGAAAAGTGCAGAGTCAATATTTTGAGAGCTTTCCCTCTCAAAAGCAAATTCTCTGTTTGAATATTAAGAAATCATTGGGTCTACAGAGAGCCAGAGTTGGTTCATAAAGCTGTGTAGTTAACCAGTTTCTTATTTAACTTAACTTAGTAAAAGGGGTCTTGCAAGATGCAGTTACAATGTATCAATTCCCCCACTCACCACATTTATATTTGAAGAGACGGCATAACAGAAACATTCTGCAAAATGCAAAGGCCATTTAGTGACTGCTTGCAATGGCAAAACAATTTCACACTGTCCCGACGTCCCAGTGTGGTAACTGTTTCTATATACTAGGCTGTGTTTAGATCCTTCTGAGCTTTACTGGCCTGAAATGATATTTGGGTGTTTTATAGAGGGTTTTTGAGGTAGAGTAGTACTTACGTTTATTTTGAGATAGAAATTGCTATAATCATGCAATTCTGAAAGTTAATGATAAAAAAAATAGAAAATTAGAACTAAACAGTACTCAGTTTAACTTGGCCAAAGAAAAATGGAAATTCCTAACTGAAAGGCACTCACTTATAATGTGGCTCCAACAATGTGATTTGTATGTGTTATTTTCACAAATTCACTGTACTTTAATCATTAGGATTTTCTCCCCATACAAGCAATTCATTTTTATCATTAATGATGTCTAGTTTATTCCATGGTTTACTTATTAGGACATTCCTTCTCAACTTGTTGTGTGCTGTTTCTTGTTAAACTCTGCTTTAAGTTTTTAAATACACAATTGTTTTAATTGACAAATAATCAAACTTCATATCTAATTGTTTGATGGCATGGTGTTTATTTTTTAGCTGAAACTATCTGAAGACTGACTGTAATTCATAAGCTGTCATCCTGTCAGTGTAAATGGTTGGCCACGTGGACAATATTGTATTGTGTTGTTTACAGGGTGCCCTGTACCTTCGTATGTTTATAATAAATAAAGCTCTGTCTTGATTTGGAAGAGACTGCCTTTTATAAATCGATGTCTCCTACAGTGAGTGGAAACAAGAGAAATAAGGGGCTTGTGATCATCAGGATCTAGGGGAGGGATGGGTTTTTCTATTGAGAGCCAACATTGACATGACGGGCTGAACGGATATGATGTGCCAGAAAAAGTCAGTAAATTGCTCTTTCACAGCTCCTAGCAAATGCAGAAACGTGAGAGGTGTCCAAGTGTACACCATGGATAAATAAATGACTTGTTTATTAAAAAACATCATGAAGATGCAATTGTGCTGATGTTACAAATAAACAACTAATTATAATCTACAACCTGTAGACAATCATTGAAATGATAAAAGGTAATAAAAGGATTACATTGTTATAAATATTACAGTACAGAAACTATTTCAATATGTTGCATAATGCAGTTCTCCTTAATTTACGGAATAAAAATGAAAAGTCTACGAACTATTTTGTATTAAAGTCTATGGCTTATCTTGTCGATCTGAGCTCATTAAATTCTCTTACTATTTACATATAAGAGTTCTACAAAGTAGGACTGTCTTGTATTCGAATCATTTTGTATCCTTTTGTGAAACTGAGTCTTTTGTTTTTAATTCTGTGGCACATTTACTTTCATGGGGTTGTGACAAGTGTGGGGGTGGGGGGGATTAAAGGTGAGTTTGACTCCTTGATGGCATTTCCATCATAAGTTAGAAAGAAAGCCTTTCAGCCCAATAATTCTCTGATGCAGTGTTCGTGTTCCACATGATCTTCTCCATACCCTATCTGCACACCTTTTCAGTGCTTTCACCCTCAAGTACTTACATAGCTTTCTCTTATCATGTCAGCTGTGGCTCAGTGAGTAGCATTACCAAGTTTAAGTCCAGTTGTGTTTTCATAGCCCACTCTACAACACCGAAATGTAGACTTGAACACAAAAACCTTAGCTGACATTCGTGTGAATTACCAAGGAAGGGCTGCATTATTGGCAGTGCCAGCTCTCAGATGAGGTGTTAAACTCAGGTCCTCATTACCCTAATAGAGAGAAGAAAAATCTTCTGCGGCCATAATTTTGAAGAAGAGCGGGGAAATT
Organism: Stegostoma tigrinum; assembly: GCF_030684315.1. Lineage (NCBI taxonomy): Eukaryota > Metazoa > Chordata > Chondrichthyes > Orectolobiformes > Stegostomatidae > Stegostoma > Stegostoma tigrinum. The sequence goes on from NC_081391.1 coordinate 4,817,068, forward strand.
TCCCTTGGTCTCCTGGCCAATACATACTTCACATACAAAGATAACTAAAACAAATTATCTAGTCATTGTCACATTTTTTTGTGGGAGCTTGCTGTTGGCTACCATGTATTCTACATTCAAAGTGTGACTACACTTCAAAAATACTTTTTGCTAGCTGCAAAGTGTTTTGGGACTTTGGTCATAAAAGGTTCTACAGACATATATTTACTTTCTTAAAATTAATGTCATCACAGTCCCTGTTTTTAAAATTCATTCTTGTGACATAGGTATTGCTGGCTACCCAGCATTTATTGCCTGTCCCTAGAGGCCTTGAGAAGGTTGTGGTGAGCTTTCTTCTTGAACTGCTGCAGTCCATATGCTGCATGGACACGATGCCTTTAGAGAGAATTCTAGGATTTTGACCCAGCAACAGTGAAGAAGTGAATATACTTCCAAGTCAGGATGATAAGTACCTTGGAGGGGAACTTGCAGGTGGTAGTGTTCCCATGCAACACCTTGTCTCCTTTTTTACATACCTCCTGGAGTTCCAGAAAGAGTGCAGCAGCAGCGATGGCATCACAGAGAGCACATGGGTCCCCAGCAGTGTCGGCTGGAGATCTGGTGCAGGGAAGCAGCTGTGGGCCGGGGGTGGTTTTGGCTGGAGGTCCAGTTCATGGAAGTGGGTGTGGGCCTGGGGCAGTGTCGGCTGGTGGTCCAGTGCAGTGAAGCGTCTGTGGGCCTGACCTCCATATAGTTAGAGTGAGCCCAAAGGATTGATCCCCTGGCATTTGCAGCGTAACGAGCTGGAAGCCCAAGATTTCCTGGAAAACAGCCCAAAGCAGAGGAGACCAAGGTGTTGCGGGGAGTGCACTTAAGAAAGATGGTTGAACTATCATTTTTATTCGTCATTTTTCCACTTAATACTAGGCAGGACTATAATGTTAACTTTTAACTTGATTTATTTATTTTTCTATTTATACCAAGAACAATGGTAATGCTTTACTTTTAACAATGTTTCTCCATGTCACTATTTGTACCTAAGTTTTGTACTTTGGTACTTTTGTACCTAAGATGGTGCCATGTGTGGCGATATTGTACATTTTTCACTGTACTCCTGTACTTGAGTACACATGACAATAAAGCTTCAATCAAAATCAAATCAAATTATGTATATGCTGCCCTTATCCTTCTAGGTGGAAGTGGTCATAGGTTTGGATGGTGCTGTCTTAAGGACCTTTTAATGAATTAGATTAGATTCCCTACGATGTGGAAACAGGCTCTTCGGCCCAACAAGTCCACACGACCCCTTGAAGCATCCCACCCAGACCCATCCCCCTATAACCCACACACCCCTGAACACTACGGGCAATTTAGCATGGCCAATCCACCTAGCCTGCACATCTTTGGACTGTGGGAGGAAACCAGAGCACCCGGAGGAAACCCACGCAGACACGGGGAAAATGTGCAAACTCCACACAGACAATCGCCCAAGGCTGGAATCAAACCTGGGTCCCTGGTGCTGTGAAGCTGCAGTGCTAACCACTGAGCCACCGTGCCACCCCAATTTCTGCAGCACATCTTGAAAGTAGTACATACTACTGTTACTGAGGGTCAGTGGTCATGGGAATGGATGCTGGGGAATTAGTGATAATCAAGTGGGCTGCTTTGTCTTGGATGGTGTTAAGCTTCTCGAACATTGTTGGGGCTGCACTCATCCAAGTGCAAGCGGGCATATGCTCCTTATACCTGGTAGATGGTTAGCTTTTGGGGTAGTAGGAACTGCAGATGCTGGATTCCCAACTTTTGACCTGTTCTTGTTACTGCTGTATTTATGTAGTGAGTCCAGTGTACTTTCTGGTGAATGGTAACCCCAAGGATGTTAATAGTGGGCACAGTGGTTATGATGGTCATTGCCTGGCATTTATATTGCACAAATGCTACTTGCCACTTGTCAGCTCAAGCCTGGATACTGTTCAGAACTTGTTGCATTCAAACACACACTGCTTTACTATCTGAGGAGTTGCAAATGCAACTGAACTTTGAGCAATCATCAGTGAACACCTACTTCTGAGCTTATGATGAAGGGAAAGTCATTGATGAAGCATCTGAAGATGGGTGAGCCGAGGATACTGCCCTGAGGAACTGTTGCAGAGATGTCTGGAGCAGAAATGATTGACCTCCAAAGACCACAACCATCTTTCTTCTTGCCAGCTATGGCTCCGTGGTAGCAACCTGTGCATTATATCAAACTTCCACTTGATGCCACACATGGGAAAGTAATGGCCTAAAGGCATTAGCTCTCAACTATTAATTCAGAGGCCCAAGTAATGTTCTGGGATTCAGGTTCAAGTTCCACTACAGTAGATAGTGGAATTCAATAAACCTCTGGAATTAAGAGTCTAATGATGACTATGAAATCATTGTCAATTGTCAGAAAAACCCACCTGATTCACTGATGTCCTTTAGGGAAGGAAACCGCCACCCTTACCTGGTCTCTCTTACACCAGACTCCAGACCCACAGCAATTTGGTTGACTCTTAACTGCCCTATGGACAGTTAGGGATGGGCAACAAATGCTGGCCCAGTCAGTGATGCCCACATCCTGTGAATGAATAAATAAAAGAAACAGAAGGGCTACAAAATCCTGACTTAACTCATTGTGCTAATTATCCCAACAGATGCCAAGTGTTTTGCCACCAGGGCAGAGCACTTGACTCATTCCTGGATGAAGAAGGCTGTCTGAGGAAGCAACGTTGAAATTTAGAAGATTTAGAGGTGATCTTGAAACCTCTAAGATTATGATGGACTTGACATGGTATATTCTAAGAGAACATATTGTCTTATAGGACAGATTAGAACCAGGGGACAGCTGAAGAATAAAACATCTGAATTTTTAAGAGGGAGATGAAGAGATTTTCTTTTCTCTTAGATGCTCATAAGTCTGTAGAATTCTCTCCCTCACAGAGCAGTGGAGGCTGGGTTCTTGGATTCATTCAAGGCCAAGGAAGATTTTAAAATTCATTGACAAATAGGCATTCCTCACCCATCCCTAGTTGCCCTTGAATTGACTTTTGATTGAGAAGGGAGTCCAGTGTGGAAGGCTGTTGGGAAACTGGGGCTTAGGTCACAACCTGATTGGCTACAATTTCATTGAACGGTGAACTAGGCTTGAAGGGTTGAATGGCCTCAAGCCGACATTTCTATTAAGCTACATAGTCAAGCTACCAAGAAAACCTCCTTTTAATGATGGCTGCTGCACTGAGTGGGCAAAACTGTGGAGCTCCATGTAAGGAATGGTAAGGTCATCTACTTTGGATCATAAAAATGATACAAGAATAATCAATCAGATCTTTTCTAAAAGGTTAGAAGCTAGAATTGTGGAGGACCAGAGAAAGACTGTCCACTGAGTATAAAATCACTGAAATGTTGTTTTAGAAACACAGCAGCAGGAGTAGGCCATCTGGCCTTTGGATCCTGCACCACCATTCAATGTGATCATGGTTGATTATTCAATTCATTATTCTGTTCCCTGCTTTCTCCCCATACCGTTTGATCCCTTTAGACCTAGGAACCATACCTGACTCCTTCATGAAAATATTCAAGGCTTTCTGTGGCAGACAATTTCACAGCCTCACCACTTTCTGGGTGAATAAATTTCTCCTCATCTCAATCCTAAATGGCCTATCCCATATTCTTAAATATTCTGTACTCTGTCCTTCCTCTGTTTATCCTGTCCAGTTCTGTCAGAATTTTATAAGTTTCTGTGAGGTCTCCATCATGCTTCTAACGTCTAGAGAATGTAGTCCTAACTGATAGCGAATGGTGTCTCTTCATATATCAGTTCTGTCATCCCAGGAATCAGTCTGGTAAGCGTTCATTGCACAGCTTCCATCGCCAGAACATCATTCCTAGGTTAGGATGGCAAAAATAGTTCAGATATAGTCTCATTTAGGCCCTCTACAACTGGGGTGAGACCTCCCTGCTCTGGCACTCAAGTTTTCTCACTATGAAGGTCAACATACCATTTGCCTTCTCCACTGCCTGCTGCATCTGTATGCGTATTTTCAGCAACTGGTGGAACAAGGACATCTCAGTCTCGTTGCACCTCCCTCTTTCTCAATCCACTGTCATTCTGATGATAACCTGCACGCTTGTTTTGCTACCAAAATAGATAACCTCATATTTATCCACATTATACTGCGTCAGTCATTGAACTTGTCCAAATTGTACTTTTCCCGTTACTGTGGTATTCTTGCAAATTGTCCTAATGAGTATGAAATAACACGCTTCAACAAAATAAGCCTTTTCCCAACAATACACAAATCACCCAAATATACTGGAATGGTTAAAAAAGTGGGCTGTGTGCCTTTAGCAATAAGAAGGTTTGAATTTAGAAGTCATAACAGCAGACTGCCTCTGGAACAACAAACTCAGTTCTAGGCACCATATCACAATAAGGGTATAAATGGCCTTTGAGGGGGCTTAGTTCACATTCACAAGAATGATAACAGGGTTAGAAGGGCTGAATAATTAGGAAAGGCTGCATAAGTTTGTGTTACCTTGAATGCATATGAGTAAGTGATGATGAAAGAACATAATGGGGAGGAATTATTATCTCTTGTGGGAGAGTCCAGAGACATAATCTTATCCTTACAGCTAGACAGTTCAGAATGATAACAGAAAGCAGTGATATTAAGGATTACAGATTCAAAGGCAGGGAGGTGGAATTCGGATACAGATCAGCTATGCTGTATTTGAATAGCAAAGCATATTTGAAGGGCCAAGTGGCCTCCTCTTTCTGTTCTTATGTCATTGTGCTGCAACTTGTCAAGAAATAAAATGTAACAAAATGAACTGCTTCTGAAATTTAGTGACTGCTGTAATATATATTGGTAGGAAGAACAATAAACAGAACATAGCTGGAGTTGGAGTGGGGGTAGAGAGAGAGCTGGTTGGAAATTGATCATATTTTGTCAGTGAATGGAGCAAGTTCTTCAAAATAGGCAACATACCGAGTTCTTCATTGATCAAGTATAGTTCATTAAATAAGGAATTGGGGGTAATCATTTTACCTCCGCATATTGTATGTATCAAGACATTCCATGCAAAGTAACATGATCTGTTATCACAGTGTGGGAAAAATACAGGCTCTCTCAATAATCAGTGATTAACAAATACATTAGCTTGTCTGTTACTTGGAAACGACATGGGACCTTTGTTAAAATAGAGTATGTTTAGTGATATTTGGCCCTTTGTTTTGCTTAACGTTATTGCAGTGGCTCACTTTTACACTAGACATAGGAAAATACTGCACTAGGTCCACTGCTATTTTCTAAACTGGAACGACACAAGAGTGTACAGGCATCTTGTACAGATCATGACCGGCTCCCAGCTCAATTACTGCAGCACAATAATCCTGGGTTTTGTGTATTGTCCATTTGGGACATATAGAGCTAAAGCCAGGTTAGTAGCTCAGGGACTGGAAGAGGAACTTGGTGATCAAGATATCAGACCGGATTCCCCAACTGCAGGAAAAGTAACTTGGCAGTTTTTTTTAGCTCTTTTAGCAACATACCCCTGAGAAGGTAAGTCAATCAATATATAAGAACAGCATTGTTACAAGATGAAAAACTTTAAGAGAATGCACTTTTGAAACCACCTAAAGAAAGCTGATTTTGAAAGGAAGCTATGGAAATTATACAAATGTATTCATGCATTGAATGACGCAGCAAGGGTTTAGTATTCCTCAGGTAAATCCAAACTTTTGAAAGTAGGCTGTGATAAATTTAAAACAGAGCCAGCGATGTTCTACTGGTATCACAAAGTGAAACTAACAGGCATCTTTATGGTATATGTGATGATTTTATGTGGAGAGGTTGTATGGAATTCGAGCGTTGTGTGAAAGATAAAATGATAAGTAATTTAAGATTTAAGAGGTGTGGCTTTGGGGTCCTTTCAATGAACACGGTTAGATAGTAAGCAAAATAAGTTAGGACCAACTTTGGAACAGTCATTCTTGGGATCCTGAGAAATCAGGCTAGGTCCTCAGAAAGATGATTTTGCATTCAAGAAGACATGGCTTGTGTGATTTAACAAGGTGTAGAGCTAGATGAACAGGCCAAGCAGCATCAGAGGAGCACGAAGGCTGTCGTTTTGGGCCTAGACCCTTCTTCAGAAATGGGGGAGGGGAAGGGTTTCTGAAATAAATAGGGAGAGAGGGGGAGGCGGTGAGAAGATGGATAGAAGAGGAGATAGGTGGAGAGGAGACAGATAGGTCAAAGAGACGGGGACAGAGCCAGTAAAGGTGAATGTAGGTGGGGAGTTAGGGAGGAGATAGGTCAGTCCAGGGAGGATGGACAGATCAAGGCGGTGGGATGAGGTTAGTAGGTAGGAGATGGGGGTGGGGCTTGAGGTGGGAGGAAGGGATAGGTGGGAGGAAGGACAGGTCAGGGAGGCAGGGACAGGCTGGGCTGGTTTTGGGATGCGGTAGGGGGAGGGGAGATTTTGAAGCTTGTGAAGTCCACATTGATACCATTGGTAAGTTGTTTGATTGGTATGTTAACCCGGTAATGCACTCAGACCTGACCCAGTGCCAGTATGTACCTTGGAACTGAGTAGCATGATGAAACGTGCTACTGTTGAGAAAGTCCTGAGAGCAAAGAAAACATGAAAGAAGTTAAAATTCAAAAAATGTACACTCAACTTTCTAGCAAGATGATATGCAACTAGACCTTTTTGACTGATCACGTACCAATCTTCTGAACAACTAGTCACATGCAGTAAAGATTATTATATTCTTGATGGGAAAGAATAATAAATATTTTATTAACCTGGAAAGCCAATAAATTAAGATAGGTTGTTAAAAGTAACTTAGCTGTTAAAACATTGGTAGAAGTAGAAGCTACGGATACAACGGTGTATTTATCTATAAAAAAGCTAACCAAAAGGCAATGTAAGAAATGTTTGCCTCTAGAATGTTATTTGGATAACCATTCTCTTTGAGACAAATATTGAGAATTAACCTTGCTAGCATAAATAAATGTTAGACAGAAAAATACCCGCCAAAATAAAGTGGGTCGATGGAAGCCACTTGTTGTCAGATCGTTTATCATAACACTGGTGCTTGCTGCATGATTGGAGATCCTTAAAGAGGGAGGCCCGGTGGTATGAGGAGGCATCAAAAAATAAAAAATAAAAGTCCGTTATTTTGGTAACTGATGATTGTATTATCAGGGAAGATATAGAAGATGAAAGATATAATTATATTTTTCATTGGTTTTACTCAAGAGTTGATGTCTTCAAATATTTTTCTTTAAAGAGATAAGGGTTATCTGTTAACATAGCAAGTGGTTAAGCAAGTAACTCTGAGTTTTATTGATTAATTAGTTGACTGGGTAAATATAAAGTGGGAATGAGAGGGCTCTAGTGGTGTGGTGGGTTAAAGTCCAACCTGCTCTAGAAGTGTGTCAGAAAATGTCTGAAAAGATTGATTATAAAACATCTAAATTGGGAGTGAGGGGCTCTGGGCCAAAAGGTCCAGGTCAAGTCCAACATCAGAATGCCATGGCCACTGCAGTCACTGAAAACAGGCAGATCTTAATGACCGAGATCCTTGATTGGGGTTGTTAACCTGGGCCAATCAGGGAGCCCTGGCTGACAGATATAAACAGGGGATTCAGAATCTCCTCACTTCCGGGACTTATGAATTACAAACAGATGTCTCAGCGGTTCAAAAAAAAATATAGGGGATTCAGAGAGTCTCCTTACTTCAGGAACTGGCTCTGAGCTGGCTGGCTACAGCCAGTGTACGGTGTACATGTAAATAAAGGGTGACTTGGTGATGGGATACCGCCCTCTGTGCAGCTATTTCAGCTACAGTGATGTATCATAGCAGATATAAACAAGTTGTTTTTAAAAAGTAAAGGGGAATGGAAAGGACTGGGTGTGGAAGGAATTGTAAGGCTGAAACAGCTTTGAATGGCAGGCAAGCCCCAGGTAAGCAGAGGAAGAGCTTCACAGGTGAAGTGCAGCATTCCAATGGACACTGGCCCAAGGCTGTCCAAAATGGAGTAGGAGCATCCAGGAAGGCATTGAGCACCTCAAGATTTGCCATCAGGAAACAAAATAGAAGCTAAGTAAACACAATTAAAGGACCCCATTGCCAGACCAATGCTCCAGCCACCCCTTCCTGTGACCACCTTCAGCCCCAAGTATAACAGAGGCTGTACTAGCCGCAGTCTGAACAGTCACCTACGGACTCACCCAGAGAGTGGAAGAAAGTCATCTGCGTCTGCGAAAAACCACCGATTATGATGATTAGGATGAGGGGCTGAGTAGTTAATAAACTCTGACCACAAAGAAAGTAAAATAACTCCACAGAGGCCAGTATCCCATCACCAAGTCACCCTTGATTTACACGTGTATAGTACTTGACACTGGTCCACTAACCTCAGAGCTAGCTCTGAGTGAGAAACTCTGACACTTCTGTTTATGTCTGTCAAGCCTGGGCTCTTTGATTGGATCGGATCAATGACCCCAGTCAGGGAATTTATATTCTCTGAGGTTCACCTGGCTATCATTATTACAATCACTACAAAAGGTGCCATGGTTTCTTATGCACCAAACTAACCTCAACCTGCTATCCCAGGAAAGTAGGATTCCAACAGAGAATTGAAGACTTGGGCCATTGAAATCAACTCTTCACCCTCTATATTCCACACTCCACAACACATAGCCAAATCACATAGCCTCTCAACATCGGACATCTCCTTGCAGGAACCAAACTAATGGTGTCATCTCTGTTATAAATGTATCCTTTATTAAATGGAGACCAAAAGTGCAGACAAAAGGAAAGACTTGCAATTATGTAGAACCTTTCATAGGCTCAGAATATGTCCAAGTGCTTTACACCCAATGTTGAATGAAGCTCTACTTGTACTGCTGTAAGGTAGAAAACTGGACAACAAATTTGCATGCCATAAAATATGATAAGTGCTGTGTTAATGACTAGTAAATGACCCAGTATTTTAGGTGCAGACTGTTATTGGGTGTGGCATGAGGGATGACTGCACTTCTCTTTAGAATCCCTACAGTGTGGAAGCTAGCCATTCAGCCCATCGAGTCTACACCGACCATCCAAAGAGCATCCTAACTAAACCACTGTCCCCCCACCCCCAATTCCTTAATCCACATCACCTGCACACAATGGGACAATTTAGCATAGCCAATCCACCTAACCTGCACATCTTTGGAATATGGGAGGAAACCAGAGTACCAGGAGGAAACCTACAAAAAATGAGGAGAATGTGTAAACTCCTCATAGAAAGTCACCAGAGGGTGGAACTGAACCCAGGTCCCTGGCACTGTTAGGCAGCAGTGTTAACCACTGAGCAACCATGCCACTTTCTTGAACAGTACTATGGGGTGGTACTAGCCTAATTAGAGAGACAGATCAGGCCTTCGTTCAATGTCTCACCTGAAGGCAATGGAAGAATGACATTGTCTGGGTTAACAAGTAGAAAAATAGAATTACGAAACTTAGTTTAAAACAATGTACAGAAGACTCTGTTTCTCTGCACAGACACTGCCTAAAATGCTGAATAGTGTCAGCATTTTCTGCTTTTATTGTAGGTAATCATAGCTATTTCAATCACAGTCCCAGACAACATCAAAAGACACTGAATAGACACAACTGTATTGGTTGATATGCCAATGTCATAGTGATTCTGTTCAGTACTTAAATAGATAGACAACTTGGTCTCATCTTCAGCTTCCTGTATTACATTCACAAATTCTGACGCTCTCCTGGCCAGTCTCCTGCCTATCACCTGCTGTGAAATTGATTTAATCCAAAACGCTGTGGCCTTTAGCCTAACAGACCGAATACAGGTACGGTAGACCAAATAGCTTACTGCACTGTAACAATTCTGTGAAGCCTTCTTCACTATTATCCCTGCTTATCTTAACTCACATAGCTGCAAAGATGCACTTTTAAAATTCCTAGATTTATTTTCAGATTCTTCCATGACTTTGCATCCGCCACCCCATCATGGTTAACTACTCCAGCCACACAAGCCACCAAGCTCGTTCCAAGTCTCTAACAAAAACTGAAAATGCTATTAGAAAATGTGCAGGCTGCATGCAAAGCAGCAACAATCAAAATGATTTTTAAAAAAGCACAGCAAAGCATACTTTGAAGGCAAGATGAACCTGGTAGAGAAAAGGGTAGGGCATTCAGTGATGTTGTAAATTTCCCAACAAAGAACATTCCTATGCCCCAGATATTTAAATCCCCACTCAATGGTGGACAAGGCCAGCCTGACCATGTACAGAATGTTGCTTGAAACAGGAAAAACTGGCTGGTTCCATGTCAATTAGTTCAAGGCCTATGGAGGCCAAATCAACAGCCACCAACTCCATTGAGACCAACTCCACCAAGACTATTGATGACTGTATCGGCGCCGCCTCTTGCTCCCCAGAGGAGCTCGAACAGTTCATCCACTTCACCAACACCTTCCACCCCAACCTCAAGTTCACCTGGGCTATCTCCAACACATCCCTCACCTTCCCGGACCTCTCAGTCTCCATCTCAGGTAACCAGCTAGAAACTGATGTCCATTTCAAGCCCACTGACTCCCACAGCTACCTAGAATACAGCTCCTCCCACCCACCTTCCTACAAAAATTCCATCCCCTATTCCCAATTCCTCCGCCTCCACCGCATCTGCTCCCAGGATGAGGCATTCCACTCCTGCACATCCCAGATGTCCACGTTCTTCAAGGACCGCAACTTTCCCCCTGCAGTGGTCAAGAACGCCCTTGACCGCATTTCCCGCAACACATCCCTCACACCCCGCCCCCACCACAACCGCCCCCAGAGGATCGCCCTTGTTCTCACATACCACCCCACCAACCTCCAGATACAACGTATCATCTTCCAGCACTTCCGACATCTACAATCTGACCCACCACTCAAGACATTTTTCCATCCCCACCCTTGTCTGCCTTCCGGAGAGACCACTCTCTCCACGACTCCCTTGTCCGCTCCACACACCCCTCCAACTCCACCACACCCGGCACCTTCCCCTGCAACCGCAGGAAGTGCTACACCTGCCCCCACATGTCCTCCCTCACCCCCATCCCAGGCCCCAAGATGACCTTCCATATCAAGCAGATGTTCACCTGCACATCTGCCAATGTGGTATATTGTATCCATTACACCCGGTGTGGCTTCCTCTACATTGGGGAAACCAAGCGGAGGCTTGGGGACCACTTTGCAGAACACCTCCAATCGGTTCGCAACAAACAACTGCACCTCCCAGTTGCGAACCATTTCAACTCCCCCTCCCATTCCTCAGACAACATGTCCATCATGGGCCTCCTGCAGTGCCATAATGATGCCACCCAAAGGTTGCAGGAATAGCAACTCATATTCCGCTTGGGAACCCTGCAGCCCAATGGTATCAATGTGGACTTCACAAGCTTCAAAATCTCCCCTTCCCCCACTGCATCCCAAAACCAGCCCCGTTCTTCCCCTCCCCCCACTTCATCCCAAAACCAGCCCAGCCTGTCTCTGCTTCCCTAACCTGTTCTTCTTCTCACCCATCCCTTCCTCCCACCTCAAGCCGCACCTCCATTTCCTACCTACCACCTCATCCCGCCTACTTGACCTGTCCATCTTCCCTGGACTGACCTATCGCCTCCCTACCTCCCCACCTATACTCTCCTCTCTACCTATCTTGTTTTCTCTCAATCTTCGGTGTGCCTCCCCCTCTGTCCCTATTTATTCCAGTTCCCTTTCCCCATCCCCCTCTCTGATGAAGGATCTAGGCCCGAAACGTCAGCTTTGCTCCTGAGATGCTGCTTGGCCTGCTGTGTTCATCCAGCTCCACACTTTGTTATCTTGGATTCTCCAGCATCTGCAGTTCCCATTATCACAGCCACCAACGCCATGTGCTTCTAGGAGAACTGGGATAAGTAGACCCTAACCCAAGTCCTTTCGAGACCCCAGACCCATGACCAGTCACTCATCCAGACATAATGCAAATTGTGGATCAAGGTCTAGGACCAGCCTCAGTTGCCAATCCTGGACGAGCCCAGGACACTATCCATCCCAAGGCCTCAACATCAGGAACTGAACCACAGCTGGGTACACCAAGTATAACCAGAAGAGGCAGGCTTCAGCTTGCAACAGCCCTGAAGCAAAAGGGATGGTTTGAGACAGTCTGGTTAAGTACGTTCTCTACTCAGGGCTGTATTCCAGAGGCAGGGACAACGCCTTCACAAAATCAATAATTCTATCATCCCCAGTGAGACACTGTGGAGGAGCAAGCCCCTGGCAGCCAGATACGTCCTACCTAAGCAGAGGGCTCAGTTCTCTCTCTCTTCCTCTCACACACACACACACACACACACACACACACACACAATTACATTTAACACTCATGCTCCACTAATCCACCTAGTCATGGAAGAATATTGTCATAAACCTTTATCACTATAACCCAAATTTACCAGTCCATCTTGGTGTACAGGGATACAACACCATACACTACGATTATAGGTGTCATCCTTTTCAACTTTTGGCTATTTTCATCTTGTCTGCGTTTTAAATGTGCAAACCTCTGCAGATGACAATGCACCTGAGCTGCTTTTGACCTCCCATTTTGGATTAACAAATGTCAGACCTATGAGGCCTGGCACACCCCCACACAGAATCAAATCCACCCCTAGCCCTCTATTTTGGATTAACCACACACGCAACTGACTGACAAAGATGAATGGGGAGAAATCAATAAAAGCAAATTTTGAGAGAAGCTTAGCTAAACGTGTGCCAAGCTCAGAGTTAGGAAAAATCTGTACAGGTGGACAGGGTTGAGGAGGTATCTAAACTTGGTCAGCTAATTTTAAGGATTATAACAGATGCTACTTTGATTGCCTCTCCAGGATCACAACATGCAAAATGTTGGTCTATACCAGTGGCTGGATTGCTAAGATACAATCATAGGAACTGCTAACTGAGCAAGAGTACACATCCTGGCTGTATGTGGTGTGCCCCACCAGAGGCAGGCGAATGTGAGAATGGTGTTTTGTGTGTCCAGTCCAACAAACCCATGTTGTTTGGGTGTAAGAACCAGCGAGGTATATCTCAGAAGAGAAATGGTGTGATGATACTATGGCTTTAATAGGTTTTGTGTCCTGTTTTTTATTATGAAGGTTGAGATAGAGATAGGGGCTCTTAGCAACGATAACAAAGTGTGAAGCTGGATGAACAAGCAGGCCAAGCAGAATCTTAGGAGCACAAAAGCTGACATTTCGGGCCTAGACCCTTTATCAGAAAAGGGGGATGGGAAGAGGGTTCGGAAATAAATCGGGAGAAAGGGGGAGGTGGACCAAAGATGGATAGAGGAGAAGATACGTGGAGAGGAGAGTATAGGCGGGGAGGTAGGGAGGGGATAGGACAGTCCGGGGAGGACGGACAGGTCAAGGGGGTGGGATGAGGTTAGTAGGTAGGAGATGGAGGTGTGGCATGAGGTGGGAGGAGGGGATAGGTGAGAGGAAGACCAGGTTAGGGAGGCAGGGGCTAGCTGGGCTGGTTTTGGGATGCAGTCGGGGGAGGGGAGATTTTGAAGCTTGTGAAGTCCACATTGATACCATTGGGCTGCAGGGTTCCCAAGCAGAATACGAGTTGCTGTTCCTGCAACCTTCGGGTGGCATCATTGTGGCACTGCAGGAGGCCCAGGATGAACATGTCGTCTAAGGAATGGGAGGGGGAGTTAAAATGGTTCGCAACTGGGAGGTGCAGTTGTTTATTGCAAACCGAGCGGAGGTGTTCTGCAAAGCAGTCCCCAAGCCTCCGCTTGGTTTCCCCAATGTAGAGGGAGCCACAATGGGTACAGTGGATGCAGTATACCACATTGGCAGATGTGCAGGTGAACATCTGCTTGATATGGAAAGTCATCTTGGGGCCTGGGATGGGGGTGAGGGAGGAGGTGTGGGGGCAGGTGTAGCATTTCCTGCGGTTGCAGGGGAAGGTGCCGGGTGTGGTGGGGTTGGAGGGGAGTGTGGAGCGGACAAGGGAGTCGTGGAGAGAGTGGTCTCTCCGGAAAGCAGACAAGGGTGGGGATGGAAAAATGTCTTGGGTGGTGGGTCGGATTGTAGATGGTGGAAGTGTCGGAGGTGGTTCTTAGCAGTCTGTTTCTATTTTTTTCTGTTTTGTCCGTATTTTAATTATAGCATATGATTAAAGTGTGTTTTGTCTCCAGCCTGGTAATTTGACCAATTGAGTTACATCCAAAACACAATGCCTTACACTTACCTTTAAAATAAGAACAAGTTAGGATCTCGGCTATCTTCCTAATATATTTTGAGAGATGTGGTCTGGTCCATAATAACGGGAATGCAGATTATTGTTACCTGAGCACAGATACCATGGGTGACTGGGGTTTTTCTACAAATGTACACACAGAAGTGGGATGTTTGGCTACAAGCCGAGACAAAGAGCTAGAAATTGGACAACAATGTCGGCACAACATCGTGGGCTGAAGGGCCTGTTCTGTGCTGTACTGTTCTATGTTCTATGTCCTGGGAGAGTCATACAGTGGAACTATGTGCTGTACAAACCAGTGCACCTCCACACATTTGTCTGAGGACTACCCAGGACCACAAAATGTGATGGTTTTATAACACACAGGCAAAACCCTGTGATCTCACACACACAACAAATTGATACCAGTGTTGTTAGATATATCCAGAACACAGCTGCCAGAGTGGTGCCTTTCCCAACTTCAGAAATTATTGCTATATTTGACTCATAGGCTGTTAGGATGAAAAACATGGATTGACACAGGGAAGGCCAGACCTGGGCCTGCGGGGTGTGTTAAATATGTTGAATGATTTGGCAACAGCTCACAAAGCAGTAATGTCCACAGTCAATCCCCAAGATGTGGCTAATTTGAATAACAAGCTCAGGCTTTTAACCCAGCAAGATAAATAGACATTGGTAAAAAAAACTTAATCTGGACAGTCAGCAGATACCAAGAGAGGAAAATAAAAGAAAATCAGGCCAACAACAGCTGGTAATGATGCTGGAGTGGCAAGCCAGGTCAATACATCAAAGGAAATAGTGTGCAGCGTCTGTGGGCTGTAGGTGATAGAACAGTTGAGGGAGAACCTTCAGCAGGCCAACCAAGGACAGGTCCCAGCATGAATCAGTGATGAGCAGATAGGGCACTTGTACTATGGGGAGAAATGCTCCAATATTTCAAATAGTCAATTAGACAACTGACCAACAAGAGGTTTAACAACAACTATAAGGTGACCATAACAAAAGCCATGGGAAGAGTACTGGGGATCCCAATCATAATGGGTTACACATCTTTGGAGTGGAAAATTGCAGCTGCATTATCAGAGCAGGAGCATAGTTAGAATATGACAGAACTTTCCAAATGCTGTTGAGAAAGGGGGAAGGCTCATAGGTACCACTCTGGATACATGTTAGTAAACAAAAGAAGTAATCGTGTGGCCCTACCCTGTACATTCAAATGAACACGTCTTGTGTGGTTTTCAGGCAAATGCCATACTAAATTGCACTGAACACAGGGTAGCATATAGGGCAAAGGGGGAATACACAACTTCCTTAAAACACAACCACTACAGGACCTTCATGTCAGGCCACACATACCTTGCCAGTGTAGGCCTAATCAAGCTTACAGACATCCACAGGAGTGAGATCTTTGACAATGTTAATGGCGAACTCAGACAAACTTTAGGTTACTATTAGGACAAGTACAACACTGGCTACTACCAGAAAAATCACAACAGGTCCAGACACAACTCACAAATGCACATCAAAGTTTTGCTACTTTAAATCAGCATATAGAGTTTTGAATTTGCACTAATAGGCAGATTAATGTGACTCATTGGTGGGATGACTTCTGAGACTAGGGCTCAAACATACAAATACATGTTTCCTATCATACCCAACTGTTTTGTTCATCCTGTTTACTTTGATCTACCTTATTGTTCTCATGATTGAATTTGTCTGCTGGAAGAATGAACCTATCAGAAATTAACCATGGACTCCACAATCCTACAACCAGAAGCCAAGAGATTAATGAAACCAGAATGTGAACGGGCCAAGTAAGTTGTTGCGCAGTATTAACTTTATCAAGTTCTGCTTGTTGGACAAATTAGTGCCCAGAGTATTGCTTATGTACAGTGGAAACCCAGATACTCAGGGAGTTAGACTATCTGTCTGAGACTTGCTACATACCTGCACTACAGCATGGTCTGAGAATGTGATCCTATTTTCACTAGATTCTTCAAGGGATCAACAGGAGGTGGTGGAGTGACTACAGACCCAAAATTGGACATTCTAAATTCACCCACAGCTGGAGAAATCTAGCCTGACAAAAAAATTAGCCAAACTAAGTTAAAGAGCAGCCAGCTATCAGCTTTACACTTCTCCTGCATGGCAACATTGAATGATGTTGGCATCATCTTATTTGATGGTTTGAACTACACTCATGAACCCAGTGGTCAAAGGCCACAGAACAATCAGAAATGTTTGACGTCTGTGGGGCTAAAAACACACACCCGAAAGCCACTCTCTCAGTGAAGATTCTCGGCAAAGATTCACAGCAAGACCTGTGGTGAAGTAAATCCAGGAGAAGATCCATCCTGACCTGTGAGGCCTAAAACTGTGGAAGAGAGCCAGGTCAATGCCAGTGAAGGAGGAGATTCCAATGACGCAGCTCAAACACGTAGATCATTGCAGATAATATCTTTCTCAGATGGACATGGATAAATAGAGAATTGAGAGAACATTGTGGGAATTTGGTAAATGCTCACATTTTTAATTAGGAATATTTTGTTAAGAAAATCGAGCTGAACCACAATTCAAATTCTGTGTCCCTTTGTCTGACTCACTGGCAAGTGCTTGGGTGAAATGTTTTTAATACATAAACTGGGTGAAGTGATCAAAGCACAGACAACAGCTGTTAGGGAGGGAATTCTAGGACTTTGACCCAGTGACAGTGAAGCAATGGTGATATATTTCCAATGGTGAATTACTCAGAGGGGAACTTACAGGTGGTAAGTAGTGTTCCCATGTACCTATTGCCCTGATCCTTCTACATGGAAGTGTTTGTGGTTTTGCAACATGCTGTTTGAGGAGCCTAAGTGAATTTCTGCAGAGAAGTGATTTTATAAAGGTTTTTAAAATCATGAGGAGCATGGGTAGGCTACATAGCCAAGGTCTTTTTTCAAGCATAGGGAAGTCCATAGAGGGGCATAGGTTTAAGGTGAAATGGAAAGGATTCAATTTGGACCTGAGGGCCATTATTTTTCATGCAGAGGGCAGTACATGTTTGGAACGAGCTTCCAGCGGAAGTGATGGAGGCAGGTACAATTACACCATTTAAAAGGCGTCAAGATGGGTACGTAAATAGGAAGGTTGTGGAGAGAAAGGACTGAGTGCTGGCAAATGGGACTAGATCAGTTCAGGACATCTGGTCCACCTCGTCCATGCTGACCAAAGGGTCTGTTTCTGTGCTGTATAACTATATGATTCTAGTTGATGGCACACACCGCTGCTACTGAGCATTGATGATGGATGAAGTGAATGTATGTGAATGTGATGCCAATCAGTGGGTTGCTTTCTCCTGGATAGTGTCAAGCCTCTTGAGCATTGTTGGAGCTGACTCATATAGGCAAGTGGGGATATTCTATTAAACTCCTATCTTGTATGTTGTAAATGGTGGGCAGGCTTTGGAGTAATGCCATTGACTGTCAAGGGCAAATTGTTAAATTCTCTTTTGTTACAGATGGTCAATGCCTCGAACATGTATAACATAAATGTTACTTCCCATTTGTTAACCAATGCCTGGATACAGGTCATAATCTTGCTGCATTTGATCACAGACTGCTTCTGTATCTGAGGAGGTGTGAATGGTGCTGAATACTGTAGTGCAGTCATCCACACACAACCCAACTTCTCACCTTATGATGGAGAGAAGGACATTGATGAAACATCTAAAGATGGTTCAATCTAGGATATTACTTTCAGGAATTTCTGCACAGATGTCCTGCAGCTGAGATGACTGACCTTCAACAACCACAACCATCTTCTTTTGTGACAGGTATGAATCCAACCAGCTGCACTTGTCCAAGTAAGCAGGTAGTATTCCACTATACCTCTGACTTGTGCCTTGTTGATATAGACAGGCTTTAGAAGTCAGGAAAATAGTTAAGCACTCAGAATTCCACACTTCCAATCTGCTCTTGCAGCCACAGTAACTATATTGATATAGGTCAGTTAGATCAGTTAGCTGGTCACCTGGCATGCAATGTCAACAGTGTTAATGCCAACAGTACAGGTTCAATTTTCATTCCATCTGAGGTAACCATAAAGGTCTTACCCTATCCCTTGGCAGACAGCATGGTGACCCTCAGCGTAAACACAACACCAGTCATCTCGCCCTAATGAGAGAGCAGTCCTCTGGAGAATGCAAATTTACCTTTAATCATGTGGTTGATCCAGTTTAGTTTCTGATCAATGGTTATTTATAGGATGTCAAAAGGCGGTGGGGGGTTAAATTCCTTCTTGTTGGAAGGAATCAGCTAGGATTTACTGCCCGTCCCCAGTTGCAGTTGAAAAGGTGGTGATGATCCTCAGATACTGAAGTAATCCATATCCTAATGCAGCAAAACCTGGACAATGTTGAGGCTTTGGCTGATAAATTTCTCCAGGCCCCTGAACTGGTATGAGAGGCTGTACTTGGCTTACTGTGCCAAGACACCCTGACCAAAAGCTATCTCCCTTGACTTAACTACTGCCTATTGACAACCATGACAAGCTTTCTCTCTTTGTGTCAACGCTAAACGGCAAGGCAAAACAATAGTACTGTGAGAGTGATATCTCTGGCTTAGAGGCAAGATACAAAAAGGCAAGGCGCGGAAAGGAAAGGAAAGGCAAGGCAGTTGTAAGCATCAAGGATAGGCTCAAAGTGAGTGAGTGCTATGAGAACAAACGAACAGCCTGAAGATGCAGCCTGCTCCAGGCCGTTTCCTGGGCTCATGTCCCTCAGTGCAAAATTTTGCTGTTGTAGCCTTACAATAATAATTGCCATTGCCCCTTGAGGTGCAGCATTGAAGTGTAAAGGATACAAGCAGAGATAGATAGAATGCCAAGGAGACAAAAGGGTGGATGAGAGTATGCCACAAAGAATGAAAAGCTGACAAAGGGTGTAAGTGTAAATGAATATGTAGGAGAAAATCGGTTGGCTGTGCTAAAAGCAGCCTGTGTCATGTCAAGGCCTGGGGTGTGAGGGTGGTTAAAAGGATATAGAAGGTGTCAGGTTCTAAAATCATTGAACTTGACTTGAGACCTGAAGACTGCAGGGTCCCTGAATGGAAAATGGGACACCCCACCTGCTGGACCAGTTATCTACATCCACTTAACAGATCTAACATTTCCCTTCCCCAAACAGGGCCTGATACATTTTCTTCAAACTCCCCTTAACACAATCCAAGTAACAGATGAAAATGCTGGAATTGCTCAGCAGGTCAGATAGCATCTATGGGCAGAGAAGAAGAGCTGACATTTTAGGTTTTATAACCAATTATCTATCCTGGTCCATCCGTGTTGACACTACCGTCTGGAAAGCACACAAACAACTCTACATCCTCAAAAGGCTAAGAAAGTTCAGTATGTCCACATGACTCTTACCAACTTTTACAGATGCACCATAGAAAGCATCTGATCCGGATACATCATAACTTAGTATGGCAACTGCTCTGCCAAAGACCGCAAGAAATCACAGAGTTGTGAACGCAGCCCAATCCATCGTGAAAACCAGTCTTCCTTTTATTGACAAAAAAAGCCAAAAATTGCTGAAAAGGCTCAGCAAGTCTGGCAGCATCTGTGGACAGAAATCAGAGTTAAAATTTCAGATCCAGCGTCCCTTCCTCAAATCAGATGATGGTTAGGAAAGTATTGGTTTTTACGCAGAAGAGAGGGGTTGGGCAGAGGTAAGGAGTGAACGATAGGTGGAGATAGAGCCCAAAAGAGAGAGGAGTACAGTTGGACAGACAAATGAGTGATTAACAATCAGGCTAAGAGGATGAATAGCCATTAATGGGGACTGTTAATTGCTAACAATGGGTTGTGTGTAATAGCAGACTATGTGATAAAAAGGCCTGGGTCTGTAGGGGTTTGAGGTAAGGGCATGGGAGAAGCTCAAGTCAAGACTGAGTGAAGTGCAAGTGCTGCTTTACCTGGAAGAAGTGTTTGGCCCTTTGGATACTGAAGAGGGAGGAAGTAAATGGACAAGTGTTCCACCTTCTGTGGTTGCAGGGGAAGATGCCGTGAGACTGTGGGGTACTATGGAGAGCAAAAGAGGAGTGGGCCAGGATGTCCTGGAGGGAACAGTCCCTGCGGAAGGGAGACAAGGGAGGGGAGAGGAGGAGAATACACATCTGGTAGTGGCATCCCACTGGAGGCGATGGAAATGCTGACTCATGATCCTCTGGATATGGATGCTGGTGAATGGTGGGTGAGAACAAGGGGGACACTATGTGGGAGGGAAGAGAAGGAATGAGGGCTAAAATGCAGGGCTGAGTGAATCCTTGGTTGAGGAAAAAGGCGGGTATTTCAGAGGCCCCCTTGTTAAAGCTAGCATCATCAGAACAGACATGACGGAGACAGAGGAACTCGGAGAATGGAATTGAGTCCTTACAGGAAGCAGTGTGAGAAAGGGTCCTTCCATTGACTCTACCTAAACTTCCCACTGCCTCAGGAAAGAAATCAACATAATCAAAGATCCCTCCCACCACAGTCATACTCTCTTCCACCCTCTTCCATCAGGCAGAAGATACAAAAGTTTGAAAATGCATACCAAAAGATTTGAAAACAACTTCTTCACTGCTGTTATCAGATTTATGGAAGGACTTCTCAAACATAAAAGCTGATCCTTCTCTGCATCTTCTCTAGCTGATAAACTATATTTTGCATTCTGTTCTATTATCCTGATGTACTTATGTAAAGTGTAATTTGTTTGATTAGCACACAAAACAATACTTTTCAATGTACCTCAGTACATGACAATAATAAATTAAATCAAATCAAACTTCATGAGAGCAATTTAAACACCGGTACTGGTCTCAGGATTTTCAAATTGAATTTTGTCAACTATTTACATAAGCTATTAAAGTCTATGCTATTCCTATATATAGATTCTAGGAAACAGATTCTGTCAAAATCAGCTTTCCAGCTCCTCTGATACTGTTTGGCCTGCTGTATTCATCCAGCTCTACACCTTGTTACCTCTTATCTTCTATCAAAATCTGATCATTTCTCAAAGGTAGGTAACAAATCATCTTTTGAGCAAGTTTCATACAAACTTTACTAGACAACCTAAAACTTCCTGATTGATAAGTATAAGCTTCCAGAATAATTTTCCTCCGATTTTACTGCTAAGAACAGAAACAACAATGGCCAACATTGGTTCCTCTTTTATAGGTGCGAAACCTGTATCCATGCATCTACTTCATTCTCCTACTGCTCATACAGTTCACACAGAGTTAAAAAAGAGAAATCAGCCCCTGGAAATTCATACTTGCTTTTTGCCATTTCTCACAATGGCCATCAGGATTGTCACTTCCTCTGTTTTCTTCTTCATAGTTTCCAATCTTAACCTTTATGGAACCATCCTCAATTACTACGTCTTAGTCTATACAGCCCAACTATGAAGGATATAACTAGAGCTAACCTTTACACACTCTTATCAGCATTTATGTATATAATTACAGGTTATAAATGAGGGCCTTCTAATCCAGCAATATTTCAGTCTGTTCCTATTTACAGGAAAACACGTGATTCTTCAGCTAATGGCCACCATCTGCCTGTAACTAAATATATTAACATAAAATTAACATAGCGTAATAAACTTTTGTTGTACTCTATCCTGGGCAAATATGTCCTTCTTTAGGTAAGGAGAGCAGAACTCTAAACAGGTGACATGTGACCTCCCTGGTGCATTCTAAATTCTGCTAAGACTTCTTCGCTCATTGAATGTACTCCAATTCCTAACTACAAACTAATGTATTACTGCTTGCTGCACATACATGTTAACTTGTGAATTGTGTACAGACTGAATGATTTATATTTATATATTAAAAATTATTTGACTTTTTCTTCGTTTTCTCTACTAAAGCAGGTAACTTCACATTAAAAGAAAAAAATATAAACCAAGAATAGACTGAGAAGAAGGGTTAAATCATAGTGAGTGAATTCAATCCAAATCAGGCAAAGAAAGATAATCAACTTCCAGTCTCTCTCTCTCTGGGCTCCATCTCCACCAATCTGTTCACTACTTTAATCCCAAACTCATACCCTGTCATCAGCATTCATACAATAAACCAGTAGAAGTTCTGAAGAAGGGTCACCAGACCTGAAAGGTGAACTCAACTTTCTCTCCACAGAGAATGCTGGACCTGCTGAGTTTCTCCAGCAATTTCTTTTTTTGTTTCAGATCTTTGTTTTTAATAGCAATGAGAGCAGTGTTTCCTGGCCTTGTACGGGGTCTTCACAGCATGGGATGATGGCTGTCCTCAGCTCTTTCCAGATTTCCTCTGCTCCATTGATGTGAACTCTTTGGAGATTTTGGTAAAGGCACTGTTGGACATTTACTAGTCTGCTTGGATCTTGAAGCCACTCAACTTGGGGTTTTCTCTGAACTATTTCTTAGACTTCAGTTGCTTCTGCCAGCATTCGATGGATACTGAGGAACGATGAGCCAGTGGCCTGCCCAGCGGTTGACAGCACTGGTCATGACCTTGATAATGTGGGCATTCTTTTAGTCTTAGGTTTGAACAATGATACCGATCATCTGTCAGTGCTTCGAATGTGTATCTCCAAGTCCTGAACTCATCTTTTTTACAAAAGACTGTGTTGGTAATGACCAGCTGGTGTTCTGCATATTTTGTGAGAAGGAGAATCCCACTGGAGTTAGAATTCCTGAATCCTTCCTTTCGAAAAGTTCATTTCCAGCAATGGGCATACTTTCCCATCTCTGGCATTGAAATCCCAAAAGGATGATAATTTTACTTTCCTTAGGGATGTTGGTGAATGTGGTGTCCAGGGTGGAATAGAAGCTTTCATTGGACTCATCTACAATATTACGGTTTGGAGTAAAAGGCACTCACAACTGTTGCCTGCTGGTTTGTGGCAAGTTGTAGGTAGAAAGTAATGAGGCAATCATTCATGCCAATAGGGAGCTCTGAGAGTTGGTTGATGAGTTTGTTCTTGATAGCAAATCCAATTCCTTGCGGCCTGGGTTGGTTTTTGGGTTTTCCTCTCCAGAAGAAGGTGTAACCAACACCAAATTCCCTCAGTTGCCTTTTGTCTACTCTTTGAATATCCTACAAGATGGCAATATCAATGTTGATTACAGACAACAAGGCCAAGTCTTCATTCTGTAGGATTGTTGTGCTCACTATTCATAAGAGTTCATCCGTTCCAGAGTTTGAGTTTGACTTTGGTTTTCAGACTGCAGGTACACAAGCCCACTAGATGTGTTTTTCCAGCCAGGTTGGTGGCACAGCAGACTCCTTTTAGGCATTTTTCAAGCCCCTTCACCGTGCGGGATGAGCAGAGTGGATCCTGAAGACAGCTGCTCAGTCGTGAAGAAAGCTGCCAAAACCTTTTCCTGTTTCTACTCCAAGAGTAAAACGACTGAATCAAACTCCAGCACCTATGTGTTGATTGAAGCTAGGGACTTACAGATTGCTCAGTCCTCCTTGTTAATCACTGCAGAGCTGTGTGTGTGTGTTGAATTCCTCTAGGCAGATCCGTTGTATGGGAGATCTTACAATGCGAGAATGCTTTCGCAAATTAGTAGACACATGGCCCTCGACAGAGAGTTGATCCAGTTCCAGTAGCTGTATCAATCACTACCAAAGTCTCAACAAAGTAATGAGACCAAGCAGACCACCTGGCATCGATCTAGGTAGCTGAAAAGACAACGGTAAAAAACAGCTCCGCAGACTCTGCAAGGTCCTCCTTACGAACAGTTGAGGGCTACTGCCAAAATCGAGAGAGCTTTGCAAAGACTAGTCAATGACATTGTCATACTCATGGAATAAATCCTTACAGACAATATCCCAGACATCATTATCATCATCATCCCTGGATATGTACTGTCCCATTGGCAGGACAGACTCAGCAGAGCGGAGGCCCAGGGATATACACTCAGGAAGAAATTGCCCTGGGAGTCCTCAACATTGGCTCTGAGTCCTCTGTTTCATGGTTTCAGGTTAAACATGAGCAAGGAAACAATGAGAGGCATAAGATGGTAAGGTCTTTTCCCGAGGGTGGTAGCGTTCAAAACCAGGGGACATCATTTTAAGGTTAGAGAAAGATTTAAAAGGGATCTCAGGGGCAACTTTTTAAAGCAGAGGGTGGCTCATATGAAGAATTAACTGCCAGAGAAAGTGGTAAATGCAAGTACAGTTACAACATTTAAAAGGCATTTTGCTAGGTACTTGAATAGGAAAGGTTTAGAGGGATTTGGGCCAAATGCAGGCAAGTGGGACCAGTTTAGTTTGGGAAAATTGGTTGGCATGGACTGAATGGTCTGTTTCCATGCTCTATGACTCCTGTTGATTACGAGGTACCATCCTCCCTTGGTTGATGAATCAGTGCTCCTCCATATTCAGCGACATTTGAGCAGAATGTATTCTGGGTGGGAGATTTGAATATCCATCAAGAGCGGCTCAGCAGCAGTACTGCTGATCGAGTTGGTCAGGTCCTAAAATACATAATATTAGACGGGTCTGCAGCAAGTAGCGAGGGAACAACAACCTGACCTCATCCTTACCAATCTGCCAGTTGCTGATGCATCTGTCTTAACAATATAGAGAAGAATGCTTACTGCACAGTCCTAGTGAACGTGAAGTCCCATCTTCATGTTGAGAAAATCCTCCATCGTATTGTGTGTTACTATCACTGTGCTGAATAGGACAGACTCCCAACAGATCTAGCAACTCAATACTGCCACATGAGGGGAGGGTTGGGAAAGAGTCTGGGAGTGAGAGACAAGGGATACAAGGAGTGAAGTGACTGGGACCGAGGCAGAGCTTCCCCCTATCTGCTGCCTTACTGCCATTTTCTGCAGTGCAGTGTAGAGCATAGTGCAACTGTTGATGGTGGATAGTCACTTGTTTGTTAGATTCTCAATGGATGAGTTTTTAGCTAAGCACAGGGAGGGGCTGGACCAGCCTACAGAAAAATGTTGTTTTCCTCACAAATCCCAGATAATAATTTCAAATAGAAAACACAGATGAGGCTTCTTGCAGCTGCAGTTTTGTTCCCTTGACTGACATGACAATGGAAATGTGCCTGTGTGTGCACAGACGCCTGACACTCATAACAAATGCAAGCAATCATCTACTGCCCTCTTGAAATGCTTGAGTGCACCTGCTCTACTGCACTTGCATTGTAGACCTGAACCATAGACTGCGTAGTAAAGACATTTCACATATCACATTCACTTCTGTGCCATCTCATTCCCAATCCTCTTCTTTGTGGGAACAGTTTCTCCTGGTCTACTCTGTTGAGACATTGATCTTCTTTCTCTTGAACTTTGGGATGCCGTGGTATTAAGTGGATATACAGCTCCAATCAAATATGTTGATTATTTGTTCAGAGATAATCTCTTTCTATAGAGTGAGATAGAAAGTTTGTGAATTTTGACAAGGATAATCACTTAATCCTGGAGGTACCAATGCTCTAATTAGAATGCCTTCATGTGGGTTTGAATTCATCACTTTTGCAGAAGCAGGTATTTGTTAAAATGAAGCCATACTGAGCACACTCTTATCTGTTGAAGGATGCTGTTTGCATTGGTTTTTCTCACCCATTTTTCCCAGTGGCTCTCTCCAAAGTTATAGCCAACGCCATCATTTAAAGCTCCTTGAAAGAATGATATTTTGTTCCCATGGGGTGACAGTGAAGACTTTATCAAGGTCAGAATTGAACCTTTATTTAAAGTCTGCATTGGTGTCAAGGGCATGGTATAGGTGCAGATGCGCTTAGAATATTAATTATGGTTGAGCTTTGGATGAAGTATCATCTGTCTTTCTTGTATGCATTTGGGAGTTCTGGCAATGCATCCAAAATCCTATTCCAGCTGTCAGTAAACTAGTAACCCAGAGTCCCAGTCTACTGTTCCAGGCACATGGATTCTAATCTCACCATGGCTGATGATGGAACTGGAATTCAATAAAAATTTGGAATACGCTTTCTTAGTGATGAAGATGTGCCCACTACCAGTAATAGTGACCATTAAACTTTAATGATCGTCGAAAAAACCCACATGGGCATTAATGTCCTTTAGGGAGGGAAATTGGAGTCCTTACTGGTCTGACCTATATGTGACACCAGACCCAAAGCAAAATGGTTGATTTGTGAGCAATTAGGGATGGACACTAAATGTTGACCCAGCAAATGACACTCTCACCCTGTGAACAAATAAAAACACAACCCTGTGGACAAGTGGGTCACTTCTTCAGATGGTGTTAGTTCCTTCAGCTGCCTCTGCCCAGATAGGCAGGCCTCACTGAAGGCCACAATGCTTTTGGAATCTTGAAAGCTTGTGATACAATTATTTCTGGATGAGGTTAACTATGAATGTTCTAATATCCCAAGTTGCAAAGTTTTCTTTCCTTAACCATGAAGGCGCGATTCCCCAACCAGAAGAAAATGGGACAGTCTATTTTTACGGCACTTTCCCTAGCCCCCTACCTATCTGGGGTGGGAACAGGGTATTCTGAAGGAGACTGCTCAGTCATACATGCTACTGCCCAAATCCTCCGCTGTCCTGACAGTTTAAAAATGCATGAAGATCACTGGCCACCTATGAAATCCCAGGTACACAGCCCAGTCCCTGTTGTCACTTCTACATCACCACAGGACTTAACAATCGCATCCTGTCAGAAACATGTGCAGCCTTTGTTTAATGTGGGGACCTGGGATGCCATCATTACCTTGGCAAATATCAATTAGATTTTAGAGACAAAATCACTCAAGTGATCAGAGTGGACAAACATATTCAACATGTCGAGGTGGTGGTCCATGGAGTGGAATAATAGTCAGAGCCAAATTAAAACATGTGATTAATATTCTTCTCTATATTCATATTAATATTGAATTTGTGTGATAAACATTCATGTTAAACACCAGTGATTAACAATTAAATCTAAATAAACACAGACGATTACTGATCAGATTCATATTATACACTGGTTATCAAATGATTAGTATTAAATACTAGTGACAAATAATCAAATCCACATCAAACACAAGTGATTCATGATCAGATTATTCTTAAATTGTGAATCACGTGTGTTTAATTATATGTCTCATTTCTTGCACATTGGAATTAGTTTAGCTGTTAATCAGTTCCCTGGCACAACACCTTTCTTTAACGAATTACTAAATATGTCTCTGCTATAATTCCCGAGATTATTGTAAAATACCTAGTTCCAGTCTATCCAGAAACAGGGGTATTATCTTCTTAGAGCTTGCATATTCATTGGCCTAATGGATAAGGCACTGGTCCCCTTTGCCAAGGATTGGGAGTTTAAGCCCTATTGGAGTGATGCTATGGAGTGGGGGTTGAATTGGCTTTCTCTTCATTCACATTCAATGCATGGCTTTTCTTATTCTAAATGCAGTCATCTTATTACTCACCCCTTCATTCATAATCTGCAAATTCTAATTTCTTCATACATACTGGAATATTATTTAATACTTCTGACATCCCTCTTTCATGCCTGCATTATTCAGTCGAACACTTAATGGTCTTTTTCAAATCATTATCTTCTGTTTTAGTGTTGTACCTTTAATTTTTTTGTTTTACCTTCCTTGATAAATTAATTTCATAGTCTCTGCCTCCCTAATTGTTTTTGACTCATCTCTATATTCACTTCAATCCTGTAGACCACTAAAGATTTTTTAAAATTCTTTCACAGGACTTAAATATACACTGCAGTTTGTCATTCAACCCTAATTGCCCTGGAACTGAGTGGCTTCCTAGGACAGGCCTGCACAGGGCAGTTCAAATCAACTATATGGCTGTGGACCTAAAATCATGTGTAGACCACACCAGGCAATTAGGCAGCCATGCAGATTTCCTTCACTAAAGGGACATTTGGTGAACTGTATGGTTTTTACCAACAATCAATGATAGTCTTAGTAATGGTGACCGTCGAACTACGTGCATATTCCCATGTCTGTATCCTCAGAACATCTGTAAAGGTCCGATGGATTACTAGTGATTCTACCATTACATTACCATCTTAAAGTTAAGAAGGCATGTGGGATATTCATCTTTTTTAGTTGAGGTATTAGATACGAGAGCAAGGAGGTTATGTTGGCACTATATATAATGTAAGTTAGACAACAGGTGGAGTTATGTTTGCAGTTTTGATCACCATACTACAAGAAGGATCTCATTGCACTAGTCAGGATACAGAAAAGATTCACCAGGTCATTTTCCTTACAGAAGAGGAAGAGGTATCTGATTGGGGTATACAAAGTTCTGAGGGGCATGGACAGAGTAGGAGAGGCAGGGGGCACAGTTTTAAAAGAGAAGAAATAGGAAGCTTAGAAGGGATTTGAGCATTTCTTTTCATCCAGAGGGTTGAGAGTATTTAGGACTCTCTACTTAAAAGGGTGGGAGAGTCATGAACCCTCAAGATATGCAAGAACTATCTAGATGAATACTTGAAATGCATAGCATACAAGGCTATGGGCCAAAAGCTGGAAAATGGCATTAAAACAGATGGATGTTTGATGACCGGTATAGGCACAATGGGCCTAAGGTCAAACAGTAGCTAAAGAAGAGAGATTCAAGAACAGCAAATCCTGAGAAGGAAAGGGAATGTCTCAGTGAAGCCTGTGGACAGAGGCCACTGAACTACTTTCTCAGTTGTAACCTCTATCCTTAACATGATACTTTCAGGTCTCACCCTGACTTAGTTAGCAAACTAACTGACAAATATTTTTGTCTTACATACTGACTTCCAGCTTGCAGTGGCTGAGGATCAACTCTCAGGCACTTCTCATTATCCCTGGACCATGACATTATCACTGAACATCACTGTGTCCAGCATTGTCAGTGACATCATCTTCTCTGGATATCATCTTTCCACAGATTCCCTCCCCAAAATTCCCAACACCACACCGCCTGCTTCGATCTCCATCCCAAAGTCCACAGAGCTGCGCTAGTAGGCACATTGACCCACTGAAGACATTTCTTCCTATCTTATTTCTTCTCTTGTCCATTCTCTTCCTACCTTCATTTATAATTCTTTTGATGCTTTATGTCAGTTCCACAAATTGCAGTTCCTAGTTCTAGCCACTGCCTCTTCAGAAGGCACACAAGATCCATCTAAACAGCCAAACCCCATCAGCATGATCTGAGACCTCTCCGCTTCTTCCTTGAAGAAGCCTGAACAGGCCCCTACCACTACCACCCTCCTTCACCTGGCTAACTCATTTTCACTTTGAACAATTTGTCCTGTAAAAAGTTTCATTTTCTACAAGTAAAAGGTTTGTCTCTGGGTACTTGCAATGGGTACCAGTTATACTTTGTTCATTTGTAGAGTAAGTGGAATATTCCTTACTCCAATCCTCCTCAGGCCCTTTCCCACAATTCCTCTTCTGACATCAACTTAGCGGCTACCTGCTTTTACATTGCTTTCAGTGGATCAACCTTTGTGATACAGAATACTCAAATCATCCGTGGCTCATTGAATGACAAAGCAGGCACAATGGGCCAAATGGCCTACTTCTGCTCTTACATCTATGGTCTTGTGGTCACTCATTTTATGACCAAGAAAACTGATTGTTGTTAATGAAAGCTCACACTGGCTGTTTGGTAACAATCTTGTTTCTTATAATTGTGTCAACTTGTCTCTCACTCTTATGTCATGCTCAGCTTGAGTGAGTCCATGTATCAGCATGTTATTTAGTGGTGAACAAATGTTGATTTTTTTTATTCATTTAGGGTTGTGGGTATTATTGGTTAAGGTCACATTTATTGCCCATCCCTAATTGTCAAGAGGGTTGTTAGGGATTATCTGCATTGCTGGAGGCACCAGCTTCCTTCTGTGTGGGCATTAATAAACCAGAAGGGCTTTTCCTCCTCCAATCTGCAATAGTTCCGTGATCAAAATCAGACTCTTAAATTGAAATCAAATTCCACAGTCAGCCATGTCAGGATTTGAACCTACTCCCCATAACATGGCCTGGGTCTCTGAATTAATAGTCAAGCAATAATACTAATAGGCAATCACCTCTAAAGCCCTCTAGAATATCTGCTATTGTTCCTTGAATGTCTACGGTGTTGACATTAGACCAATAGTTAATATGTTAAAATAGAACGCTTTAAATGGTGTTTTGAGCATCACGCCTAATTTTTCTTTATGTTCATTCGTGAGAAGTAGGCATGTTGGCTACACCAGCATTTATTAAATTCCTAACTATCCTTGAGAAGGTGACATTTGTTACTATCTGGCAAGGATTCTCGAGACTACATAGAACTAGGCAACACATAATGGTTATATACTAATTAATATGGCTGGTGCATTTCAGTTTTTGGTACAAATTATGGTTCAGAATTTTGATATCTAATTGTCATTCTAACAAGACATCTTTTCTTTTCTTTTCAGTCATTAAAGAACATAAGATGCAAGAACTTAGAGACACCCAGGCTCCTGGAACCTTCCACTCCTCCCCTTTGCTCTGACTCCAGCCTCTCTCCCAACTTTTCTTTATCCCAACGTTGATGAATCTCAGGCATGACAGCACAATGAACTCTTTGCCTCTGTGTCCATTTTGTTTCATATTCACAGGATGAGGGAGTTGCTGGCCAGCCAGCATTTATTGCCCATCCCCACAAATTGGCAGTTAAGAGCCAACCACATAGCTGTGGGTCTGGAATCACATGTAGGCCAGACCAGGTAAGGATGGCAGTTCCTTTTCCTAAAGGACATTAGTGAACCAGACGGGCTTTTTCCGACAATCGACAATGGATTCATGGTCATCATTAGACTCTTAATTCCAGACTTTGTTTTGTTGAATTCAAATTCCATCATCTGCTGTGGCAGGATTCAAAGTCAGGTTCCCAGAACATTACCTGGATCTCTGGATTACCAGTCCAGCACCTTCCCTTGGACAACAATCCTTTCCTGTCTCACAGATCCTTTTTCTCTCCTCCAATACTCTCCCTCCACCTGGACAGCTCCTTCGGGGTTTTTAACTGCACTCCAACTGTTCATCGAGAACTGTCAACATGACACTGGTCACCTCAATTTCTCTGCCCCACCCCTTACACATCCCACGCTATCTCCGTCTGAACAGACTGCACTCTGTGCTCACGGACACAACCCCAACTTTATAATTAAACCTGTTGACAAAGGTGGTGCTATTCTTGTTTGGCATACTGACGTCTACATTGTAGAGGCTGAGCATCAGTTCCTAGATACCTCCTGTTTATCTCCCCCAGACCATGACACCGCCATGAACCACCAGGCTACTGTATACACAACGATCTCCAATTTCATTTCATCTGGTGATCTCTCCACCCCACCTCCAAGCTCACAGTCCCCAAACCCAACACAGTTCGCTTATACTGCCTTCCCAAAATCCACAACCAGGACTATCTGGACAGACCCATTGTTTTGCCTGCTCCTGCCTCACAGAACTCATTTCTTCCTACCTGAAATCTTCTTTTTTCTACCCTTTTCTCATCCTTTTCCATTTACAACTGTGCTTCTTCTGACACTGTGTCAGTTTCATAACTTCCAGTTTGTGGGTTCCAGCCACCTCCTCTTTACCATGGACATGTAATCTCTTTATACATCCATCCGCATCAGGATCATTTCTGGGCTCTCCATTTTGCCTGGAAAAAAGGCCAAAACCATTCCTATCCACCACCATCTTCCATCACCTGGCTGAACTCGTCCTCACTTTGAACTTTGAAGGGGTGGCATGGTGGCTTTGTGGTTAGCACTGCAGCCTCACAGTGCCAGGGACCTGTGCTCAATTCCAGCCTCTGACAACTGACTGTGCAAGTTTGCACGTTCTCTCTGTATTAGCATGGCTTTCCTCTGGGTGCTCCTGTACCTTCCACAGGCCAAAAGGTGCCCAGGCTAGGTGGATTGGCCACGGGGTTTGGAGGACTACAGGGATGGGGTGGAATGCTCTTCAGAGGGTTGAAGTGGACTCGATGGGCCAAATGGCCAGCTCCCACACTGTAAAGATTCTATGCACAACTCCTCCCACTTTCGCCAGGTCAAAGAAATGGCCACGGATACCTGCATGGGCCCCAGTTGTGCCTGTCTCTTCGTGGGTTATATGGAACACTCCCTGATGCAGTCTCTCTCCGGCCCCCACCCACAACTCCTTCTCTGGTATGTTGATGATACTATTAGTACTGCTTCCCTCTCTTGTCCAGTATTGATTTTTTGCTTCCAATTTCCACTCCTCTCTCACTTTCACCTGGTCCATCTCTGACTCCTCCCTTCCATTCTTTAACTTCTGTTTCCATTTCTTGGGATATGCTGACCACTAATATGCACTACCAACCCATCAACTCCCACAGTTAGCTTGACTATACATCCTCACACCCTGCTTCCTGCAATGACTGTTTCTATTGCATCTGATCTGATGATGCCAACTTTGACAAGGGAGCCTCCAAAAGTCTACCTTCTTCCTCAACTGAGGATTCCCCACCATTGTGACCAATCCATCACCTGCACTTTGGTCCTCACCTCCTCTTTTACCTCCCACAACAGTGATAAAGTCCCCCTTATTTTCGCTTACTATCCCTCCAGGATCTGTATCCAAAGGATTAATAGTCGCCATTTCTGCCACCTCCAGTGGGATACCAACACCTGGCACATATTCCCCTCCCGTGCCTTATCTGCCTTCAACTAAGACCATTCCCTCTGGGATACCTTAGTCTACTTTGCCTCCTTTCCCTGCAATCACAGAGGATGCAACATCTGCCCATCTATTTCCTCCCTTCCCCCACGCTACCCATACATACCTTCCAGGTGAAACAGCAATTTACTTGCACTTCACTGAATCTAATCTAGTGTATTCACTGCTCACAATGTGGTGTCCTCTAACTGGGGTGATGAAGTGCTGATTAGGTTACCGCTTTGCAGGCTACCTATGTTCTGTCCACAGAAATTACCCAGACCTTCCAGCTGCCTGCTACTTCAATACATCATTGTGTTATCTAGTCAACATCTCTATCTTGGGCTTGCTGCAATGCTACAGCAAAGCTCAGCAGAAACTGGAAAGACAGCACTTTATTTTCTGCTTGAGAACCATGTAGCCTTCTGGACTCAATGTAAAATTCAATGATTTTAGGGCCAGAGCACCCTTTCTCATTTCCTTAACCCAACTCCCACACAACTGGCCTTGTTATGAAGTGAGCTGCTACCAGAAAAAAACCATTGTCAGGCATTAATGGTCCCCATTAGAATCACAAAATCATAAAGCATGGAAACAGACCCTTTGGTTCAACTTGTCCATGCCAATCAGGTTTCCCAAACTAAACTAGTCCCATTTGCCTGTATCTGGCCTATATCCCTCTAAACCTTTTCTATACAGTTGGAACTGTACCTGCCTCTACCATGTCCTCTGGCAGTTCATTCCAAACACACACACCAGCCTCTTTGTGAAAAAGTTGCTCCTTAGGTCCCTTCTAAATCATTCCCCTCTCACCTTAAACCTATGCCACCTAGTTTTGGACTCCCCTACCGTTTGGAAAAGACCTTTGCAATTCACATGATCAATGTCTCGTGATTTTCTAAAACTCTATAAGGTCACCACTCAACCTCCTATGCTCCAAAGAAAAATGTCCCAGCCTATCCAGTCTCTCCTGATAACTCAAACCCCCCAGTCCTGGCAACATCCTGGTAAAATCTTTTCTGCACCTCCTGAAATTTAATTATATAGTTCCTATAGCTTAGCAACCAGAACTATACACAGTACTCCAAAACAGGCCTCACCATTATCCTGTACAACCACAACATGACATCCCAACTTCTATACTCAATATTCTAAGCAATGTAGACAAATGAGCCAAACATCTTCTTTACCTTTCTACTATGATGCCACTTTCAAGGACCCTGCTATAGCAGGGAGGAAAATCTCAGAAATCCTCACACTCCTCAGGGACGTGATTGCCTACATGCAGCACGGGAGGTAGACACATGCCTCATCAGCTCAGACTAGGACAAAGCCTTTGGCAGGATACTGCAGACCTACAAGTGGACCATGATGTCCAAGTATGGCTTTGGGGAGAGAATCCACAATTGGATCTAGGTGCTCTAAATGAACATCATTACTGCAGTTTCAGTCAATAGACGGGAAACAAAATTTCCCAATCAGATCTGGAGTCAGGCAGGGCTGCTCCTTTCTCCTGTCTTGTTTGAATAGAACGCTTTGCAAAGTCCTTCAGAAGGGATGTGAGCCTGAGAAAGGTGACTATCCCAGGCAGCAGAGGCGTGCAAGTCAAAACCACCCAGCACATGAATAACGCCACTGTTTTCTGCTGTCAGTGAGCAGATTCCTGAGCATCTGTGATCAAGCTGGCCTTGGGAGCCAAATTGAGGCAAGATCTAGGCCATGTTCTTTGGGAACTGGGCTGACCGATCCTTTATTCCCTTCACCATCAAGCCAGATTACCTGAAGGTGCTGGGAATGCTGCTCAGAGGCGCCAGGGCATGGGCGTGGGCAAAAATCTGGAAGGACCATATCACCAAGCTGAGGCAGGAACTGAGCTTATGGGAACACTACTCCATTGCAGATAAAAACCTGATCGTCAGGTGTGAGGAACTGTTGATATCGCTGCATACGGCACTGGCCTGGGTCATTTCCCAGACCCCAGTCTAGGAAGACCATTGTCTAAGGTCTTTCTGGCAAAAGATAAAGAGGGTTTGTTAAGTTTCAAGATGCCCTCGTAGCCTTAATAGGAATGGAAATAGTTTCCTTTCATAATTAGGAAATACTCTTTTGTTGCAATTGGATTGAAGCTATAATGAGAAATGTCAAAATTACACAATATTTTCTTCAAAGTCGGAATGATCTGTGTAGTGCAGTAAACATTTTATTATCCAGCCCTTACAGGACCAGGAGTGTGCCATTTGTTCAAATATTCCACATAATCAAGAAGTCCATATAATCAATGTAAAAACACAAATTATCAACAGAAACATAATGCAGGGGGGTATACACATCACTCATACTTTATTTACAGCATAAGTCAATTAAATATTAATGTAACTTTGCGTTAAATGAAACTTATCAGCACAGAGCCTTCTCACTCGCACCCTCAACTGACTACTTGGACATTGCAGTAGATTGCCGTATTGGATGAGAAATTGAATCAATTATTGATATTTCATGTGGCCACTTGATTGATCAGGTGTATTGACACTGAAGTGAATAAATTTTAAAAAATATAATAACTGGGCAAAACAATACAGTAAATTTTGCAGTATTTGGGGCATATGATTTTTGCCGGTTTATCACGGTGCCAGTTAAAACAGTTTTTTTAAACTTAAGTCATTTATGAATAACGTGTATTTTTGAAATAAAAAATACCATTTCTGATTTGGTCATCACAGATTAACCCTTATACTACAAGCTTCTTGAGTGCTATTGAAGCTATGCTTATCCAAGTAAGCACAGAGTATTCCATCTCACTCCTGATTTGCATCTTGTCGATGGCGAACAAGCTTTGGGAAATCAGAAAATTAGTTACTCGCCAGAGAATTCCCAGATTCTCACTTGGTCTTGTCACCACAACATTTATACAGCTGGTTCAGTTCTGTTTCTGCTCAATGGTACCCCGAGGATGGTGAGGGACTCAGTGATGGCAATACTGTTGAATGTTAAGTGAAGATAGATCCTCCCTTCCGTTCTGAGGAAGGGTGACCAGACCCAAAAAGTTAACTCTGTTTTCTCCTCCACAGATGCTGCCAGACCTGCTGAGCTTTTCCAGCAACTTTGTTTTTATTTCTGATTTACAACATCCACAGTTCTTTTGGTTTTTATAGATTCTCCCCTGTTGGAGATGGCCATTGCCTGGCACTTGTTTAGTACAAATGTACGCACTACACATCAGCCTGAGCCTGAATGTTGCCCAGGTCTTACCACATTTGGACACAGGTTGTTTCAGAATCAGAGAAGTCTTGATGGGGCTGAACATAGTCATCATCATCCCACTTTCTGACCTTATGATGAAAAGGAGGTGATTGAAGCCTACTGCAGTGGTAGTGTTCCTACTTCTTGGTCAGGATTCCTGCATTCAATCTCACCAACTCCAGAGGCACACAATAACATCTCTTGACAGGTTGATTACCCTTAGGATATATTGCAGTGACGATCTGGGAATGAGGTAATTGGTCTCCACAACTGTAACCATCAGATGGTGATCACACCCTAATAGTTTACATTTGCTTTGCGCCACTTTCCACCAGGAGTTTATTTTTGAAAAGAAACTGTAGTTCCCAACTTTCAATCTTAGACAACCACTCTCTGTTACCATGGATACACTCTAGATGGCAAGGTGAAGAAGAGCAGAATCAGATCTTAACTTCTGACCACTTAAATGAATTGAGAGACATTAAAAGCCTGCAGCTCCAAATCTAACAAGTACAGTTCATGTTTCCTTGGATATACTGGCATACAATTGAATTTTACCAAATGAATATACAATTAACAGGGAGTAAACAACAACTTGCAAACTAAAATCATATTTTACATTTGGCTGAGCCAAATATCAATCTACTTCTGTAGTATTTACTCTAGGTTGTCTCTTTAAGGGAATTGTGACTGTTCTATCTTTGAAAAAACCTATTGTAATCCAACTTTCTATGAGCAAATGTGTTCTAGACTAAGTGGAATTAAACTAACTTCTCTGGTCTATGCAAGTGAAACTTTGCAACTAATAATATTTAAAATTATAAAACATGAGGGAGGTCCAATCAAGGATGAAATGTCAAAAAAAGTATGGTAGTTTATTTTTTAAAAACTCTTTCACGTTATTTAGACAGCACAAACTCATGGGTATAATAATGTAAGATAAAGATAACCAAGCATTTATGTAGTTTCTTTCAGAAGGTCAGAACATCCCAAGATCTTTGCAGCTACTTTTTGAAATGCAATACTTTCTCCTGGAATCACAGTCTTCAATTCACATACATCATGCTCCCACAAAACACTATGATAATGACAAGATAATCTGTTTTTAGTGACAGTTGTGGAGGCATAAGTACTGGCCAGGACACCAACGAGAACCCTCATTTCTTTTTCAAAACACTGTCTTGTCATCTGTTATACTGGGGCCCTAACTGGGTTGATATAACGTCACACCTGAAAGACACCATCGAGCAGTACAGCATGCCACCAATACTGCATAGGATTGTCACCCTCAATTTCAAGTACAAAGTCCTCGAATTAAACTTGAATCCACAAACTTCTAACTCAACCATTGATCCGCCACTAACAATCAGTGTTAGCGTTCAATGGTCATAACAGTTTAATGACCTTACCAGGTAAGTGAATTGCCTGTGGCTGTGCTGTAGCTGAGAAAATCTTGGAGGTGTGCTTCACATCCTCATCATCCAGAGCTACAAATTATAATAACAGAAGTTAAATTAGGCTGTAATTAATTCTGTAACTAATTCTACAATTCCAACTACACATTACTTATCCTATTATCCAGAGGACACAGCTCAGATTTTGTGCAATATTTCAGGGAGAAGACTTGTTAAAGGCTTTGCTGACTGCAGTCAGAGCTCCAATATCTGGAGATTATTTTGAGCATGGAATCCTGCAGCTGTCCCATTAACTCAAAGAGCTTTTTCTAACTGTTAATACACTGGAAGCAAATACTGGGAAGACCCAGTGCCTGAGGAAGTGAGCACGTAAACTAATTTAGCCAATAGTAGTGGACTCACATAATCTGTAGGTTAACTCTCAGTCTCAAAATTAAAACTACAGAATCATCAGCACAAAAAAAAGGCTATTCAGCCCTTAGGTAGTCTTCGTGCAGCACATGAGCCGCTAGCTTATTAGAGTCTTTTATTAATCTATTTCCCCTTGTATTTATCTTACTTCCCTGTTAAACCCATCTATACCATTCATCCCAAGCACTCCGTGTGAAAGCAAGTACCACATTCTCAACACTGTCTAGATAAAAGAGTTTCTTTATTCCCTACACAACTTCATTATTGGATTTATTCGTGATTAAATCTATTTATTGTGATGGCCTTGTGGTGCAGTGGATAACGTCTCTACTTTTGACCAACAAGCTCCAGGTTTGAGTCACACCCCAGAATTTGATGGCCTGAGGAAAAGGTGTTCAAAATGCAATGAAGCAAATTGAGTATCAACCTGAAAGTTCTTCCAACATACGCCAACAGCAAGCAGCATAAGCAGGAGAGTGTCTTGGTTAGCTGTGGGATGGAAAGAAATTGGAGCCTCTACCATCACTATGCACAGCTCCAGGCTACGACATGCATGTTGACAATAGCAAGTCAGGAGCCTGAGTGAACTGTAAAGCCACATCTTACATTTACAATCCCAAGATCTGAATTTCCCCACAAGTGGAGACATACTCAATACTTGTACCCTATCAGACCCTTTCAGAATCTTAATGGCTTTAAACAGGTTATTCCTCAGTCTTCCTTTTTTTTGCTGAAAAGAACCCCAGCCCATATGAACTTTAGATGTAACATCTCGGTTCTGATGTCATTCTAAGAAACCTTTCTTGCACCCTGTTCAGTGACTCTACAATCTTTTTAAAATGATAGAGACCAGGACAGAAGTATGGTCTATTCCAATTTTGATAGAAATTTAATATAGCTTCTCTTTCTAATTTTTTGCTTCTAGAAACAAAATCCAGTGCTTGGTTTGCATTTTATGTTCTTGTGAAATCACTGCTTCTTTTAATCATTGGTGAATGTGTTTTACTTGTCTGTCCCATACTCTTATCCTAACTTCGACACCATCTTCCAAGCTCAAAAACTCTACTCCTTGAAGGACAAAGGCAGAAGACGCATAGCAACATCAGACCTGGAAGTACTCTTCCAATCCATATCCAGACTTGGAGCTATTGTGACCAAATTATGGCTTTAAGAGGTTTACTTTGTCCTGGATTTTTTTTTAATGAAGAGCAGTTCATAGTAAAGGTTACAAGCAGACTGCTTCAAGCCAAAAGAGTATGCAACTTTTAAGGCCTTGTGTGTGTGTTTTTTTCAGAAAGGTTAGAACAATTGTAGTGGCCTGAACGGGTAGGGTCAAGCTCCCACAGAACCAGGATTTTTAGAATAGTTTTCAGTAGCAGTTGCTGGGGTATTGGAGCTGGATGTTGAAGCACTTATTCCTCTCTCAGCTACAGCTAAAAGCTGTTCTTTTCCTGCTGCTAGAATTGCATGTGAGACAATCTATTTCACTGACTTTGCCTTAGCCAAGGGTGTGTTTATGGGAGGTAACTACATTGAAATAATCAACTACTCCAACTGTTCCAAGTGTTTTAATAGAGTTACATTTTAGCTAATTCTTTTATTTTTATTTTGCCCCTGTATTTTAACTATAGTGTATGAATAAAGCGTGTTTCGCTCCAGGCCTGTTAGTTTGACCAATCAAAACACCTGGCACTTGCCATTAAAATAAGAAAATGTTAGGGTCTAGGCTATCTCCCTGATATGTTTTGAAGTGAATTGGTCTGATCCATAACACCATATCACAGTTCCTTTAGTGATACTAGGTCAAAATCCCAGATTTTGTTCCCTAACATCATTACGGATACCCCTACCCTCCATGGATGGCAGTGACACAAAAAAGGGCAATTAGAGATGTGAACAGCCAGCAATGCCCATATCCTATGAACAAATATAGAAACAAACAGCAACACCTCAGTTAAAATTACACAGTAATAATGAACATGACTGACATCTGCTCTTATGACCAAAGATCAATTCTACCCTACAGAGCAGACCAGTGCCTGCAATTCAATAGCCCATGCCAAATAACAGATCATGGACTGAAGCTTCTGCTAGCAAAGTACCAAGAGAAATCATTTATCTCACAATCATAGATCAGTTAGAGCACAGCAGTCCATGGTACAATCAGGGCCGTGCTACCTGTCAGGGCACCTTAGTCTGCTCCACTCATTTGTGTATAGATACTCCTGGCTTCCTTTGCTGTTGCACCCCGCTTTTAGAATAGTACCATTATGTTATGTTGACCCTCCTCATTCTTCCAACTGAAATGCACCACATCAAACTCCTTGGCATTTTATTTAACTTTCACCTGTCTGCCCATTCCAACAGCCTCGCTGTGTCCTCTCAGCTTATCATTGCCTCCTGACAGTTCACAATAACTGCAAATTTCACCTCATCTAAAAATTTTGAAATTGCTCTTCGTTTTCCGAAGTCTAAGTTAATAATGTAGACAAGAAAAAGCTGTAGTTTTAGTGCTGGACCTTGGGGAATCCCAGTGTATACCAAACTCCAGTCTGAAGACCAGTCCTTTGTTGCTAAAGGTACAATCCCTCAAATCCAGCTACCATAAACCAAACTTTAGTTTAAAGTTTCCATGCCTGAATTTTGATTATTACTCAGTAAGTAAAATAATTTGAATTGGCTTGTTGGGCTAGGGACCAACTAGTAATGAATTTCACTTTTTCCATGCTATGAATGGTCCATACTTGATTAGGACCAACCCACCCAATCCTCCCAAGCCAAGACTAGCAAGATCCAAAATCTGGGACCAACTCAGGCCCAAGATCACATGTACTGAGACATTGGTCTACTAAAGGGAAATAAAGACACCAGCATGTTCAATGTCCTATATATGCCATCATTTTCCTTCTGTAGGAGAGAACAGCAATAAACCTCTTGGGGCACAGAAGTGCCAAAGAAATTGGAGATTGAGGACAATCTACAACACTCAACCCACACCCTCACTCAAAAAAGGTATCAAAGGCTCAACTAAAATCTGGCATCACCAACCGACCTCATCATTGTTTGAGACATTTTGCTAGCCCCAAATTAGCATTTCCTATCTGGGAACTTTGAATACTATCACATAGCAATTATTTGACTGGACTAGTAAATCCGTGAATTTGTGAAAATACAGTGACTACACCTCAAAAACAATGTAACATCCTGAAGTTAATGAAAAGTACTATTGTGAACGTTAGCAACACATCCAAAAACATTCATTCTTCTCACCACCACTCAGTAGCAGTGTATGCCATCTATAGAATGCGCCACCGAAATATCAAGGCTCCTCAGACTGCACCTTCCAAACCACAACCAACACCATCTAGAAGGTGAAGGACAGCAGAGACATGGGTACAGCACTACTTGCAATGATCTTCCAAGCCACTCAACATTCAGACTTGGAAATATATTGCTGTTCCCCATTCCCTTAGTGTTGCTGGATCAAACTCCTAGAACAAGCTCTCTAATGGCATTGTGGTACACCTACACTAAAAGAACTGAAGCAGCTCAAGAAGTCCAGCACTTTCTCAAGAACAAACTAGCAAAGGGGAACAAATGCTGTCCCAGTCAGTGAAGCCAGCAACACATAATTGAATAGGAAAAAGTATAAATGCACAGCTATCATTTTCTTTTAAGCTCCTCAAACTTTGTTTCCTCGGCTATTTTTAAAATTCATTCATTAGGCTGTCAGCATTGCTGGCAAGGCTAGCATTTGTTGCTCATCCTTAATGGCAGGTAAAAGCCAACCACATTCCAAATCTAAGCAATCATATGTAGGGAAGACCAGAAAAGGATGGCAGATTTCCTTTCCTAAAGAAGGACATTAGTTAATAAGATGGGCTTCTATGACAACCAATGGTAGAAAAATGCATGACTCAGTCCATGAAACTGTCTAATTCCCATTTGTGTCTAATCTTTTAGAGGGATTTCTGCTGAGGCCTATAGCAAGTTCTCTCACTACACCTTATCAAACTCACCTCATTAACTATCAACTCCACCCTTATGGTGTCCCTTGTGTCTGACTTTGGCCCCATCTTGACACTCACTACTCCCAGATCAACTTGCAACTACCTTACAATTGACTGACATCCCTTGCACCAGCACTACTGTTAAATAGCATCCAGGCAAGCAATGTTAGCCTGGTGCTGCCCTGCACAGTTCTTGGCATTTACCCTGGGCATGACAAAGGAGGGAATATTAGGCCCTGCTGTGCGGGCAGGGATCTGGGGGTCCTGTTGAACCCTAACCCTAATCCTAATCCTATCACATGCTGCAGATATAAAACTTCCACTTCCCCAGGACCAACGATGGTGGCCTCAACACCATATTATGCAAATCCAGCCCAAGGTTAGCATACAAGTTAAAGCATCTCAACCATCTGGAGGAATGCACAGATGGGTAGGAAGGAGATCAATGACTTTCTCCACTCCGCCAGCTTCCATGTCACGATCTTCCTTTCAATAGCACACTCACACTATCCCTGTTATTGTACATAGTTCCCACCCAGGCTCATGCTCTACCACTTGCACGAATGTCTGCACCATCTTCTCTGACTCATTGTCACCTACCTCAACCCCTGATACCATTAACCTTGTAAGCCCTCTGTGCTGTTTACTTACTGTTCAGTATACCCCCGGCCCCACCAACCTGCACCAAAAGTAATAGCTGTGCCACTCCTTCCATCTCCTGTTATACTTGCCTCTCCCTCATGCCAGAAGGGAATCAGCCAACCATAGCACAAAGAGAGTCAAGATAGACCGTAAACTGCACAACATTCAGTCTTTCACCCATTATGTTGAAAATACCTTAACCTGACTGTTCCCAGTGGCATGCTCACCAGTTCCAAGTCAGTAGATTGGAATTGGAAGCATTTCTTTAGCTGTTGTGACCCTGTCAGTGAAGCTTATCCCCCTTAACTTGACCGAGGCCTGCTGACAATTATGGGTTTGAGTCTGCATTAAACCGCAAAGCAAGGCACAAGCAATGTGAACCTGGAATCTTTGACCAAGGGAGCAAATTTCAAAAGGCAAGCAGGTGTAATGTCAGCATCCAGATAGGTGAGTGAGCACTATGACTAGTGTCTGGAAATGCAGCCTACTCTACTCCAATTCATGAGCTGCTACATGTCTCTGAGCACAGTATCCTTGCAGCAACATTATAATGAATGTTGTTGACACAGCCCAAGGTACAGCATTGAAGTCCAGAAGCATCCTGTAAGCAGATCAGCCAT
This sequence comes from Stegostoma tigrinum, assembly GCF_030684315.1. Classification (NCBI taxonomy): domain Eukaryota; kingdom Metazoa; phylum Chordata; class Chondrichthyes; order Orectolobiformes; family Stegostomatidae; genus Stegostoma; species Stegostoma tigrinum. The sequence goes on from NC_081391.1 coordinate 4,860,373, forward strand.
GACAGAGTTCCTACAGGCTGTTACATATCAGGTGCCAAAGTCCGTGGACATGTAGTTTATGAATAGCCATGGTGCATGCCCTGAAATGTTTGTGCCTGGTGTCCAACATGAAAGGTTGTAGAAAATGACAAATTGAATTCACCAGCTGCCATTTTTATTTCCACGTTACATTTTCTCGATGGCTAGCTTGTTTGGTGACATTGGTAAGATAGGAAGATGAATATTATTGAGATTAATTTGGCCATCAAAGCATTTAGTAAGCCAAAATTCCCCTAAATTGGAAACTCACCACACCACTTGTCAAAACAAAATGAGGTTCTCCCAACGTCAACATGGGCATGCTGGACATCTGACTGCACAAACCTCGTCACAGCACATATCACTCCAACCCCCATTAGATCTTGCCCATGGTCACCATTACTAACCCTAGCTTTCAAATCAAGATTTAATTAATTGAATTTAAATTTCAACAATTGCCATTGTGTGATTTCAACCAGGGTCCCAGGGCATTAGCCTGGTGCTCAAGACTACTAGTCCCGTCTTCTTTCAAAAAAATCATGTGAATCCCCGAATGTACCGGCCTATTAAGCATCCTTAGCTGTGAAGTGTTAGTCCCTAATGCAGCACCACTGCCTATTCAATTTGTAAATTCAAGGGTGCCTGAAGACTGCTCCCTAAACACTTCATGATCATTTATCTTTAAAATGTTCACTTACTCATCCCCATGCACTGTCCAAATAGGGGCATAAAGTGTCTGGCAATGTACCTAAACCACCAGTAAATAACAAACTTGACATCTCAAGGATAACAGCTGCCACTAAACCCTTGGACTTTCAGGAACCCCATTATTCAGAGCCGCAGTTGGTAATTCAGTCAGCTGAGTTAAACCCAGGCTTCAGCTGTTTTTTCCAACAGGCTCCCAATTGTTGTTTAGAAACTGCCAGATTAACTAACCATTTGCACTTGTGGCACAGTGGTCAGGTCCCTGCGTCTAGGCTAGAAGGTTTGGGTTCATGTCCCACTCACTACAGATGTGCTTTCTAACAGGTTAATTTAAAAATAGTTTTAAAACTATGTCTTCTCTTGTTTACAGGCAGATTTATACTCTTTGCTTAACAACTCCCTGTAAAATCCAGCACTCAGTCTGTGCCTACTCAGTCCCTCAAGAAATGTACCACCTGAATCTCAACATCATGGATGAACATTTGGAGGTGAGAATTGGGTGATAAAAACATTTGGAACTACTAGGAACAAGGTGATTGCGACAACCACTTTATTAGACTCAAAATGCTACAACTTCATCAGGTGTATTTCCGTTAGTTCTCCTTGTGGTTGACAGGCTTATACATTATCACTCAGCATCTGACAGCAGTAAATGTAGCACTCTGGATGTACCACAAATAATGATTTATGATTTATAAATAATAATAGCTCACTTTTATAAATAAAATGCTTATCAATTTAATAATTAATTAATTTTTTGCACAGACAAAAGATCAGCAATGGACTTTTCTGTTGCAACTGAATACCTTGAAACTAAAGAAACCTTTAGTCTGTTGCATTTCCTTAAAATATTCTTCTTCTACCTGTCTCTTGTGAGGAGGTTACCAGTCACCGTACAGTTCATTGAAATTTCCTGCATGTGGAGTCTAACATGGGGAGATTGTTGTACTGTGGTTTCTCTCTAACCAGGGAATTCTCCCATTTGCCACATTCATTTTTGCATTAGTTTGACCACTGTACAAATACATCATCCACAACCATCAAATCTCAGAATGGGCTCCTCAACCTAGAGCTTCTGGCTGCAAGGGGTGGAATAGTATCCACTCACCACAAAACCTGCACTCAAAATAGCCCTCACACTAATCACCTAAGTGTTTAGAGGTTGTGCGTCAATCCTGTTTAGCCATTCACTCAATGGTGAGTTGGCACACTACTCAGGTGATGTTTTCCTTGTCGCTCTTGGTGTCATAGCAATTATGCTTGGATTATGCTAACGTGATGTCACTTATTGGTGACACTGTCGAATTTTCATTGCTTTGGAGTGAATCTGTCGATGTTGTCTCACTGGTGTGATGTTGGTAATGTTCATAATCTTTTCTGTTTTTATGGACTAAGGTGCAAAACAGGTTGAATGCAAACATTAGCTTATCCATTGTTTCAGTTTCAAAGATAGGACTTTGGTCTTAGGAGCAGGACTAGGTCATCTGGAATTTTGGCCCATTTCCTCCCCTCCCCCCCTCCCTCCAATGCACTAAGATCATGGCTAATCGATAGTTGTGGTCTCTACAGCACTTTCCTGACTCACTGCTCTAAATCCTAAACTCCCTTGTCAAAAATCTAATTCAACCTTAAGTAAATGCAATGATTCAGCGTCCACTGATGTCTGGAAAGTCCACAGACCAACAATCTAATGAAAGAAATATTCTTTTCATTTCAGTATCAAAACAGTGTTCTCTTAAGTTCTATTTCCAGTCTCCACCATGAGGAAGCATCTTTCTGGACATCCACTCTACCCATTCCCTCTTACACGTTTCAACAGGATGGCTTCACAATCTTCTCAAATCCAATAGATACATGCTCAATACATTCAACCTTTCTTATACCACGAGTGATTTTATGGTCTGAGCATCAATAACTTGTGCTGCATTCTAGGTTTTCGTGATTGTACCCTATACATCTACAGCTTATGCTTTCAATGTGTCAGGCAGGGGTTAATATTTGTTAAGTGTTGTGATCACGTCCTAACTGTGCATCAGTGAGTAATCATCTTATTTCCTCCCAGTCACTCAGACAAGGTCATGGTCAGAAATCATGGGCCAAGTGCTGCACATAGTAGAGCAGGCCCAGTACAACCCAAGAAGTGGCCCAACCCAAACATAGCAGTGCCACTACTAAGCCAAGCACAATGATCTCACTACCAATTCAGGTGTATAACTCCAGCCGCCAAACCAGACACATTGGGAAATGAAGCCCCACTCCTCACACTGGCATAGCAACTGCCCCACACCTCCCATGCAAGCACAGTGGAACTACTAACATGGGCACAATGACTACAACCCCATCAGCTCCAGCCCCTCAACCCAGACAGACACAATGGCCTGACCTCTCAAATCAAGCACAGCACCAGCACCACCCAGACATGAACATAGCAACTCCCTACTCGAGCATAATGGGTCCCCCAGAGCCCTGGGTCCTGGCTACTGGATCCTGATGGAAGCCTACCCCCACATCCAGGCACAATACGCTGAGGATGTCTTTTGTTTGACTGAGTAGGCCTACACTTTCTTCCATTCAACAGCCCTGCAAATTATTTCATCTCAACCAAGACAGGCAATCAGTCATATATTTTGGTCCCTTGCCTCTGTACACTTTGAGATAGGTCTCCTGTCTATGGATGTCTTGCCGTAAAACGTGTAGTCTACTGTATGTTGGTGAAAGGATGTTGATGCTGATACTAGGTCACTCAGTGAATTAGGTTCCATTGTCATGGATTACTCTTTCAAGAATCCCATGTTGGATGATCATAATGAATGGCTTAGCAGGCTCAAAGTGCCAAATGGAATAATCCTATTTTCTACACTTCTTTGAATTCACATTTCTACAATAACTATTGTAGCTTCTGGTCTTTCAACTTTCAGATAAAAGGTAACTTTTGAGTAGCAGCCTGTGACTATGAGATACCATCCTTGACTGCAAAAATAAATCAAAAATTGGCTCCTGCACTATGCTGTAGTCTGGACAGTATCAGTGGTTATCCTCCATTTGGCTTTGTGTTTGGGTATTTGTGGCATTAATTGCATTTACACACCACCTTTAAAATGTTTATGCACATGTCTATCCAGTACACAACTGATCTGGCTCAGTGTTTACACCACTCCATTCCCATGGGGCATTGATATAAATATCAGGAAGAAGTTCTTCTGGTATTGTTTTGGGTAAGGTTGCAGAATATTATCTTGCATTGACCTGTACTGCTGCATTGCTGGATCATATCAAGACATCCCTCGAGCATTTGGTCAGAACATGTTTGTAATTCATCAGGTTGAATCTTACTCTTTGTTGACTAAAGTTACAGTTCTATCATTTTTTGAAGGGTTTCATGCCTCAAGGCCTAGCAAGTTCTCTCGCTGTATTTCACTAAACACACCTCAAAAGTTGCCTACCCTGCCCCTGTTGCATCATTCATGTCCGATTTTTGCCTCATCCCACCACACAATTCCTAGAACAATTTGCTACTCAGCAAATATTCTGGAATTCATTGCATCCCTGTGCCAGATGGATCTTTGAAAGGCCACCCCACATCTGCTCAAGTGCCATAAGACCAGAGATGACCCACAATTTGCAACATTTGCCTTGAACATGGCAAACGGAGGGAAATTGGTGCCTTATTTTGCAGACAGTGTCCTAGAGTTCCTAGTGGACAAGCTGATGCTAATACAGGATATCTTCATCCTCCCCAAGGATCAGCAGTGGAAACAACATCAGACTATGCCAGCCCTGTCTGAGGTTATCACCCAGGTTAAAGTAGTGCCAGCCACCTGGATGAAACAGTAGGAAAGTAGCGAACATCCTATGCCACACCCAGCATATTATGAGGTGTGTGCCACCATTTTCTTTCTGACACCTCTCATTCTGTCTCTGTTACAATACCCACCTTCCACTAAGGCTCATGCTCTCACGATTGCCTGCAATATCATCTCCTACCAATCTGATGCACAGATACCCCAGCATGCTGTCTATGCTTCCTATTCACTCGGTCAAGATAGTTCCACACTTCAACTACAGTAATAACTGTTTCACCCATTTTTATCTCCTGTAATACCTGACTCTCTTTCATTCCAGGGAGAAAACAGTCCACAACAGGGGTCAGACAGTCAAGACAGACGGTGTGCTGCCAGACATTTGGCTCCTCCTCATCCCTTTAGGACAGTATTCCAGCTCGGACTTTCCCTAAAAGGCCCTGGACTAGTATCAAAGGATACCTTTTATTTACTTTATGGTAAGTACTGAATGAAGAATTGACTCACAGTCTTGTTGACAACTACATCAAGATTCCTGGCTTTGTGCCTGTGGTAAAAGGCAAGTCAACAACAATATCAGTCTGCCAGCTCCAGCTGAGGTGCAAAGCCCAAAAAAGATTAGACAAGGCAATGCAAAGCAACGATGCTGTGAGCATCCAGGTAGTCTTAGGTGAGTGGGCACTACGACAGTGAGCGAAGACCCCAAAAAAGGAGCTCTCTGGCCCAGTTCATGAACTAAGTGCACGTCCCTGAGTGCACAATGTCCTTGCTGCAACATTACTATGATAACTGCCAGTCTCGCTTGGAATGCAGCACTAAAGCACAAACATATCCTGTAAGTAGATTAAATATGTGCCATTAGGGTTCTCAGAGGCCAGCACATTGTCAGATGTCAATATATGTGGATGTGGTGTTGCCTGTGCCCTTACAGCATGATTGAAGATGTTGGTGCTTGGTCTCCAACATGGAGGTTTGTTTGGAGCAAGCAATGAGGTAAATTCACCAGATGTTTGCTCTGGTTTTCACAGTGAGTTTTCCAATGTTAAGCTTGTTTGGTGAGTTTGGTAAGATGGGTGTCTGAATATTGGCGAGGCAAGTTTGGCTGTTAACAAGGCATCTAATAATGACCATCAATTTGGCAACTTGCTGCTACTTTGCAAGGAACTTGACATGCCACTTGTAAAAAGCGGGAAAGGTGAAGAAGCTCCCAATGTTGAGATAGCCCTCACTGCATCTGTTGTCTGATACAGTCACTCATTTTGCCAAAGACCATGTCACTCAGATCCGTATAAGATTTGCATTCAACTTTCTGGGTCTCATCTCCAATTTGACTCCATTTCAGTAGTTTTAAAAAAATAACAAATCACAAAGTGATGAACTTTTGTCCTCAGATCTCTTATCTCATATCACTTGAAGAGAAACACTGGAGAGAGGTATCTGTTAGCCTTGTTTTTCTTCCTGGCTTATATTTCCAGGGTAAAACAGTAATTGTGAAGCCTCAATAGTAACTTCTATAGTTTTGCCGAAGCTCGATTCAGATTTTTTTTGTACATTTGCTTAAGTGGATGATCTCCACTTGATGCTTTCTTCCAAATGTAACTTATCACATCCACACATAACTGCCAAGAACTCTTTATGTTGGCATTTCTGTTCTCAGCTTAAGAAAGAGTCTCGGACACAAATTTTATTAGTAATTCCTTTTATAGCAGGGATTGTTTTATTACCATTGTTTTATGGAAATAGATACGTGTGGAACAACCAGTTCATATCTATTGCAATATGGCAGATTAGTCTCCTTGCACATGATGTCTTTGTGGTTGTTAAAACTCCTTTCAAGTGATTCTGACCACTGGCACACAACACCTCCTTTCATCAGCAATTGTAAGTTTGCTGCATATTCTGATGTGACATATGAAAGACCTCATTATGTTCCAAGAAGGATCTGGAGGCCAAAGTGTTATAACAGCAGGAGCTTTACTATAGAGACATTTACTCTACAGACAACGTTAGACTAATTGGTTTCTATTCAAGATGACCAATGATGTCATCATTACATAATGTGATCGGACTCTTCAGAGGAGAGTCCATCATATCTTCACAAATGCGCAACAAAACTAGAGTACTGGATCAAGTCAAGGAAACTTCTCTACTCTCTTTTCTCTCAGTTTGGGAGGCACAGTAGTTAACACTGTTGCCTCACAGTGATAGGGTTCTATTCCAGCCTTGGGTGACGGTCTGTATGGAGTTTGCACAATCTCTGGTGTGTGTGTGCGTGCACGCATGCGCAATTCAAAGATGTGAGGGCTAGGTGGATTGGCCATGCTAAAAAAATTGCCAGTGTCCAGGAATATGCAAGTGAAATAGCTAAGGTAAAAACCCTATGCAGGGTCACGGAGATGGCAGGGGGTGGGGTTTGAGTGGAATGCTGTTTGACAGGTCAGTGCAGATTCAACAGGCCAAATGACCTATTTCTGCACTGTCATGATTCTACGATTTTTCCAGCTGTGAGGTAGCTGTGATTTTCTCAGGACTCGGGTTGATTCTGTTAGGTACATATACCTGCCTGAGGATCTGACTATCAGCTTCACAATGCTCTTGTGCATGTTTCACTTGATCATTGCTTTCCTGGTCCTCTCCACAGCCTCATGCATATGTTAGCCATGATCTTTTCCATCTACGTTTTATATATATATTTCTATCTTTGATTTCTTGTAGTTATCCAGGGTTACTGCACATCTTTCTTTACCTGCTGGGCATTCTTTTATTGCCATTTCATTACATCAACCTCAATACCTTTCTCTTGTCTGAGCAAACAGCTTGCCATTTGGGTGGTCAGTCTGTCCCTTTGCGGTGTCATGCGCTCCAGCAGTCTCTAACCTGCAAAATTTTAAACTGTTTTTTCCAATCAAATTCCTTTGCACTTCAGGGTGCACCAAGTCCTAGATGAGATGATTTTTCAGCCGTTCAATATGTTCCCTTGAATTTTTCTCTTCTTGCTTCAATATTTAATCTTGTTAACAAGATATCAGCATGTTCACCTTGTTTACACCTGAGTTTTGAAATTCATATCTGTGGACCCAATTAATTGACTTGAGATGTGTGCTGAGTTTTTCTAAAAGTGGCAATGTTTTCACCCCCAAAAGGGAGCATGGCCATCGCTGAATCACCCTACTATCAACATCCTGGGAAACGGAACTGGATCAGCCATATAAGTACTATAGCTACAACTGCATGTTGGAAGCTGGGAATCCTATAGCAAATAACTCAATCCTGTCTCCCCAAAAGGCTGTCCTTCAGAAGGCACAAATAAGGAGTGTGATGGATGAGTGCAGCTCTAATAAAAATCAAAGCTCAACACCATTCACAATAAAGCAGCCCACTTGATTGACACCTCATCCACCTTCAAAATACACTATTTTCACCACTGGTACAGCAACAGCAGAGTATATCATCTACAAAATGTACAGCAGCAACTCACTAATGCTCCTTCAACAGCACCCACCAAACTCATAATTGTTACCACCCAGAAGAACAACAGCAGCAGATGTGTGGGGCTCCTACCACCTGCAAGTTCTCCTCCAAGCCACTGTGTGGAAGGAAGTCACTTTATCTTGCCTCTACAGTCAGTTATCTTAAGTGAAAATCCTCTGGTTACTGACCCTCCTGTCACAAGAAACGCTATTTCATTGTAAACACCACAGTTAAATCTCTGCTTAGACATTTCACAATTATTTCCTGCACCATCCCAACTTGGAAATATATCATCATTTTACTGCTTTCACTGAACCAAAATTCTGGGACTCCCTCCCAACAGTATTACAAGTCTACCTCTACATGAATTTCAGCAATTCAAGGGAGCAGCTCATGACCATCTTCTCAAAAGCTTTAGGAACAGGCAATACATGTTGACCCAGCCAATGATGCTGCATCCCATAATCTTCACTTATCTCGCAACTAGTAAACATATTTAACCCTTTAACCGCCTGTAAAAGGGATGTAGCTAACTTTTTCATCTTCACAGGTCCTAGTAGTCCAGTTACTAGTGGTGTACCGCAAAGGTCGGTGTTGGGTCCACTGCTGTTTGTCATTTTTATAAATGACCTGGATGAGGGCGTAGAAGGATGGGTTAGTAAATTTGCAGACGGCACTAAGGTCGGTGGAGTTGTAGATAGTGACGAAGGATGCTGTAGGTTGCAGAGAAACATAGATAAGCTGCAGAGCTGGGCTGAGAGGTGGCAAATGGAGTTTAATGCAGACAAGTGTGGGGTGATGCACTTTGGTAGGAGTAACTGGAAGGGAAAGCACTGGGCTAGTGGTAAGATTCTTGATAGTGTAGATGAACAGAGAGATCTCGGTGTCCATGTACACAGATCTTTGAAAGTTGCCACCCAGGTTGACAGGGCTGTTAAGAAGGCAAACAGTGTTTTAGCTTTCACTAATAGAGGGATCGAGTTCCGGAACCATGAGGTTATGCTGGAGCTATACAAAACTCTGGTGCGGCTGCACTTGGAGTATTGCGTACAGTTCTGGTCACCGCATTATAAGAAGGATGTGGAAGCTTTGGATAGGATGCAGAGGAGATTTACTAGGATGTTGCCTGGTATGGAGGTAAGGTTCTTACGAGGAAAGGCTGAGGGACTTGAGGCTGTTTTTGTTAGAGAGAAGAAGGTTGAGAGGTGACTTAATGAAACATATAAAATAATCAGAGGGTTAGATAGGATGAGCCTTTTTCCTAGGATGGTGACGGCGAGCACGAGGGGGCATAGCTTTAAATTGAGGGGTGAAAGATATAGGACAGATGTCAGAGGTGGTTTCTTTACTCAGAGAGTAGTAAGGGAATGGAATGCTTTGCCTGCAACGGTAGTAGATTCACCAACATTAGGTACATTTAAGTCGTCATTGGATAAGCATATGGACGTACATGGAATAGTGTAGGTTAGATGGGCTTCAGATCAGTATGACAGGTCGCCACAACATTGAGGGCCGAAGGGCCTGTACTGTGCTGTAATGTTCTATGTCCCTATAAGAAAACTAATGAACATCAGTATAACTTGTTTAAACTTCTTAAGTGCCTCCAAGACATTATCAGTTTTCCAAAGCATTATGGGCTGGAGCTGTGCATTCGTTGCTGAGATGTGGCCATATTCTTTTCTGTCTGTCTCTAATTTGGATTAATTTTTCAAATCCAATTTCAGAAATAAATCCACTTAAAATGTTTGGGCTTTTCACAATTCCCTCCAACAACAGCTATATGTTTCCAGAACTTTGGAGGAAAAAAATCAAACTTCAAAACATCAGCACTTCATTGAGAGTATTCCTTATGGTTCTCATAGTTGTTCATCACCTGACTGCAGTGTAGCAATAAATGTGGCACTCTGGGTGTACAAACAGTTTCTGGTTCTTTTTGAGTAATACAAAATATAACACAAGTAATTGTCATCAAGAATCTGCCTCCATTGCCCAGCTGGCAGGAAACAATTTTCCTGGTGGAACCCCTATATTTTGCTGGAGGTAGATCCAGATGCTATCGCAATCTTTAGACCTCAAGCAGGAGTTAAAGCAGGCTGGCCCTAGAGTAGCCTGCTGAAGAGCCTACCTCAGCCACCATTTTAATCAACAGCTCCAACTATCCTTTTTGAATGTCAACAACAGTTCCGAGCCATAGTTACCGGCACTTTAAAAAAAAAGCAGGAATGAGCTTCCTGGGCCTCAATGCATGCATACACAACGATGCTGCATCTCCCTTCCTCTCTCTACAGACTACATTTTTTGACATTCCACAAAACTCATTTTCCACTTTAAAGCCCCAAAAAATTCTCAACTCTACCTTGTAAGAAGCTTTCTGGCTGCTTGTACCACTATCATAGCTGTTCCTGTTTCTTGCTTGGCATATTTGAAGAGGGCTTTGAAAGTCGATCCTATCATGCAAGGGCTCACCGTAGCCTTTCTATATGGGTAGATGGCTGTAATAAGAGAATGACTTGCACCTGTGCTGCTACTGGCCATTTTGTTTTGCCATTGCACCTTCATTAATCCAACTTTGGAAGCACAAAGTCCAGCCCCACACCTCTAAGAGTATCTTACACTTCACCAGGTACAGAAGTAGTTTTTTAAAAAACTTGAAAACCTAAAATATTAAAAGATAAAAGTACTGAAATGAGCCATTCTACATTTCACAGAACAGTTTCTTTTTGAGGAAATTTTCAAAACTCTAGACTCCTCCACTTGAGTAGTCACTTTAATCAACCATTCCATCAGCATTACTTTTTTTTACTGAGGACAGAACTTTCACTTACAATGTTGTTCTTGTTTCCCACATACAGGCCCTTCCTTCACTCCTAGAAATCTGATGCTTGAGTAGCTGAGTGCACCTGCTGCATATTTGACTTTGGTTCTCCATCACTAGATATAATCTGGATTGCCCTAACTGCAACAGAACCTCAAACAGGAAATCGTGCATTTTTATAGCTCCCTCCACCACCACAAGTTGATCCAAAATGAAATCATTCTCGAAATGTAATCACTGCTGTAATGTAAGAACCCCAGCAGTCAATTTGCAGACAACATTGAATGTTATAAACTCACAACCTCAGCACCTCAATGGTTGAAGGCGGCAAATAAACATGGGAAGTTCACCTCCAAACCTGTCAACAGCCTGACTTGGAAATATATTCCTCCAAAGTCATTACTTCAAAATCCTGGAAATCCTCCCAAACAGCACTATTGATCTACATAGACCACACAGACCACAACAAAAAATGAGGCAGCTCATCTTTTCCAGGGCAATTACGGACAGGCAATAAATATTGGTCTAATCAGAAATTCTTACATCATGCGAATCAAACAAATTTTTGACAAAGAATAATGATGAAAGATCTATTTTAGTGATTTTGATTGAAGGATAGACAGATATTGCCCAGGACATTATAGGTGATAATCCGGTGGGAGAGGGGTACCTAGATGGATCTGGGGATCCAGGCATCTGTGGGAGGGGGGGACCTTGCATTTGATTTCCTCCACCACCTCACTCCTTCCTATCATTGCATCCTTCCTCCAGTTCTACAACCCTCTGGGGTATCTGCATTCCTCCAACTCTGCCCTCAACCTCATCTCCACTTCTTTCAATGCTGTCATTAAAACCTGCTTCATTGATGAATACTTACTCCTGCAAAATATCTCAGGGCATTTTATTCCAGGGAAAAACTGCTAATATAAATGCAGGCTGTTGCTGTTTGTTTTTGATACCCATGGACGACAATAATGGTTGGTTGAAAAGTGTGAACATTCCTCACTGGTACCATTAATGCTTTTCTGGAGAACACGCCTTCTATTTACTAGAGATTCCAGTTTATAGCAACAGCAAAGGCAGAATTAGGTAATCATAGAATTTGAGAAGACGAGCAGAAAAGTAATCTATCTTATTCGTGAATTGCAATTGGGAGTACTAATTATCCCTGCTACATCATCCCTGTTGAAAAGGTTCATGATGTTAAATGACGTCTTTAATAATAGAGCTGGATAGAAGACAAGTGTAAAATAAAGATGATTTAGGGCCTCGATCCAAGGTGGTTCCAGGGTTATTAGGAAATCGGATTAAATTTGATAATATTGATTATGGGGAAGAAGCTTATAAAGGGGATGAGGGCAGTGTAGGTTCAGGGAACAGTAAAAGCTAAAGGGAAGATGTCGGTTAAAGAGCTCGAAATTCAAGAGTTTTAGAAGGGAAGAAGTCAAAAGGCAAATTTAGAAAATGAGGGATTCCCTCAAAAAATCTGGAAACACCCCCAAGTTTTGAAGCACTGTCTTCAAAATGATTTACCCTGTCAGCATCGACAGCAGACCCTTTGTCCTTCATGATAACAAAAGAATGGAAGGTCCATTGAAACAAATACAAGAACTTTTATCCTCCAGAACAAACCGTTGTTTTTCAAGGAAGGCTACAGAGCGCGCGCGGAGAGAACCCTGAGGTCACTCTGAAAGCAGCGGCCATTCTACAAGATGGCGCTGCTGGAAAGTGCTGGATCATCGAAAAATGAGGCACCTATTACCTGAAAGAAATCAGACCCCCGCATCGTGTGTGAGTGTGAGGCTCATACTGCGTGGGGATTTGTAATTATAATGGCCCATAGATAACAACACGAACCTGGAGGTGTTTCACTCCTTCATCGGCGGCGATAGCAAGGGGGAGTAGCCGCAGTTGGTGGAGATTAGGTGAGGGGGAGGCAGGGATATCTGGTGGGAGTAGGGAAATGCGAGGACAGGGGCGATTAGAGGATAGAGAAAGTAGGGGAGGACAGGAGTAGGGATTCTGCTTCTCTCTGTGCCGATGCTGCCAAACATGCTGAGATTCTCCAGCAATTTATGTCCTTGTTCCTGCCTCCACCTCCATCTGGCAGCCTTGGAATTTTAAATATGAACAGAAAGAGGCCATTCAGCCTATTGAGCCTATCTGGCTATTTAATATGATCAAGGCTGGTCAAACACTTTTGCTTTTTACTCATTCCATCCCCATAACCCTACATTTCACTGGTAATCAGAAATCTGTTAATCTTAACATACTAAAAAACTGTGGACTCTAGTGGAGAATTCCAAAGTTTCACAGCTTTATGAGGAAATAATTTCTACATATCTCCAATGTAAGTGGTATCCCCTTATTTTTAAATTGTGCCCCTGTTTCTAGACTTTGAACCTCTGACCATTTAAGAAATACTCTACATAACTATTTCTCTTACCAAAGTGATAACCTCCCATTTTTCCTTATTAAATTTCATCTGACACCTTGTTGCCATTTCACTAAACATGACGTGGAACAGTCCCTCTTCCACACCTGCACAGGCCCCAAACACCAGCTCTTCCTCCATTACATTGATGACTGTATCGGCGCCGCCTCTTGCTCCCCAGAGGAGCTCGAACAGTTCATCCACTTCACCAACACCTTCCATCTCAACTTCAAGTTCACCTGGGCCATCTCCAACACATCCCTCACCTTCCTGGACCTCTCAGTCTCCATCTCAGGTAACCAACTGGAAACTGATGTCCATTTCAAGCCCATGGACTCCCACAGCTACCTAGAATACACCTCCTCCCACCCAACCTCCTGCAAAAATTCCATCCCCTATTCCCAATTCCTCCGTCTCCGCTGCATCTGCTCCCAGGATGAGGCATTCCACTCCCGCACATCCCAGATGTCCACGTTTTTCAAGGACCGCAACTTTCCCCCTGCAGTGGTCAAGAACGCCCTTGACCGCGTCTCCTGCATTTCCTGCAACACATCCCTCACACCCCGCCCCCACCACAACCGCCCCCAGAGGATCCCCCTTGTTCTCACATACAACCCCACCAACCTCCGGATACAATGTATCATCCTCCAACACTTCCGCCATCTACAATCTGACCCCACCACCCAAGCTATTTTTCCATCCCCACCCTTGTCTGTCTTCCAGAGAGACCACTCTCTCCACGACTCCCTTGTCCGCTCCACACTCCCCTCCCACCCCACCACACCACACCCAGCACCTTCCCCTGCAACCGCAGGAAGTGCTACACTTGCCCCCACACCTCCTCCCTCACCCCTATCCCAGGCCCCAAGATGACCTACCATATCAAGCAGATGTTCACCTGCACATCTGCCAATGTGGTATATTGTATCCATTGTACCCGGTGTGGCTTCCTCTACATTGGGGAAACCAAGCAGAGGCTTGGGGACCGCTTTACAGAACACCTCCGCTCGGTTCGCAACAAACAACTGCACCTCCCAGTCGCGAACCATTTTAACTCCCCCTCCCATTCCTCAGACAACATGTCCATCTTGGGCCTCCTGCAGTGCCACAATGATGCCACCCAAAGGTTGCAAGAACAACAACTCATATTCTGCTTGGGAACGCTGCAGCCCAATGTTATCAATGTGGATTTCACAAGCTTCAACATCTCCCCTTTCCCCATTGCATCCCAAAACCAGCCCAGTTCTTCCCCTCCCCCCCCACTGCATCCCAAAACCAGCCCAGCCTGTCTCCGCTTCCCTAACCTGTTCTTCCTCTCACCTATCCCTTCCTCCCACCTCAAGCCGCACCTCCATTTCCTACCTCCCACCTCATTCCGCGTCCTTGACCTGTCCGTCTTCCCTGGACTGACCTATCCCCTCCCTACCTCCTCACCTATACTCTCCTCTCTACCTATCTTGTTTTCTCTCCATCTTCGGTCCGCCTCCCCCTCTCTCCCTATTTATTCCAGTTCCCTCTTCTCATCCCCCTCTCTGATGAAGGGTCTAGGCCCGAAACGTCAGCTGTTGTGCTCCTGAGATGCTGCTTGGCCTGCTGTGTTCATCCAGTTTCACACTTTGTTATCTCCAGTACACTTGGAGCTATCTTGCATCTGCGTCACAACAAACATTCCCACTTGCATCATTTGCTGATTTTAGAAACACTACAGTTAGGTCGTCACCATCAAATTATTAATATATTTAATGAAGAGCTGGGGCCCAAATACTGACTCAAATAGCTGGAGAAACTCAGCAGGTCTGGCAGCATCTGTGTGGAGAAAAACAGTCAAGATTTCTTTTCCATGACCCGTCTGCATTCTGAAGAAGAGCTGGACCTGAAGTGTCAAATCTCTTTCCATCTGCAAATACCTGACAGACCTACTGAGTTTCTCCACTTATTTGTTTCAAATTTTCAGCATCTATAGTTGTTTGTTTTTCTTTGCAATTTTTTCTTGTATTACCCCACTAGTCATAGCCTGCCAATGTGACATAGACCTGTTTATTGCTACTGCCTTTTTTCTGTCTGGCAGCAAATCATTTATCGTGCAAGTTGGACGGGTGGTTTCCGATACTGAGTGATACCCACAGTATGGGTTCAATTCCTGCAGAGGCTGAGGTTACTATAAAGGCCTCATTTTCTGAATCCTGCCTGAGGCTTGGTGATCTTCAGGTTAAACCCAGCGCTGATTGTCACTGTCTAATGAAAGAGCAACCCTATGGCCTTTTGGGATTATGGTGACTCCCACGTGCTTTAATCTTTTTAATCAGCCTCTTGTGAGGGACTTGAAAATCTAAGTATACAATATTCTTCAGCAGTTTTTTATTAACGTTGTTAGTAACATCTTCAGAAAATTCCAGTAAGTTTGTCAAACATGATTTCCCATTCACAGATCAGTGCTGACTATGCCCATCACCACAGATGCTGCCAGACCTGAGCATCTTTAGCACTTTATGTTTTTATTCCTGACCCCATTTCTCTGGCCCACAGATGCCCAATCTGGTAGCATTGGTAAAATATACATATTCTTCCTGCGACCTGTGGTGGCCGGCTGACATGATGGGCTGCCACTATGCAGACATGAGTGCCATTTTAGTGTATGGATAACTATTCCATTCAAACAACAGTGATTTTCCATACTCTGGGTTTCTGATCTCTGCTATGCCACAAGGAAGGTAACAAGTAGAAATCATACCATGAAAGAGCAGAGCATTGGAGAAAAGCTTTTGTGGCACGGACCTTCAACAGAGTTGAGAAGATAGACACGGTTTTAAAGTTTTTTGTCTTTCACTATCTGGACAAATGCCAAATTTGAAATGGAGAATAAGGGTTGATAAGTTGACAAATTTACTCTGGCTGAAGTATTGCCAATTTCAAACTTTAGAGACTACAAACATCTCCAGTCACTTAGCTCTTTCATAACCAAGAGATTTGTTTACACAAACAATTACAGTTTAATGGCTGAAGGCTGTCCAGGTTGGTCTTTCATGCACTATCTCATTCTAATGCAGTCTGGTTTCTTGTTAAAGTTTAAAATGTTGGGGTAAAGGCCGGACAAGCCAACAAACCTGCTCAAGCAAGACAGCCACTCAGGGTGATGTCAGAAAACGTGACCGGAGCAGACAAATGGGACAGAGCTGAAAAGGAGGCCCAGCTCAAAAGGCCATCTTTTGTGATTGTATCCTTGTTGCATGCAAACCTTTGATGAAGAACCATCCAAGATATGTTGAAAGGTCAGTGAACAAATGGTGTGCAAGCTTTTGGGTGCCATAGCTCCTTTCATGATTTAAGTGTGAATCCTGGTGGGTGTGTGAGAGACTGGACCATATAGTGCTGGTAATGCTACTGTGATAGCTACAATGAAGTAATAAGCATTGATTACACATGAAGGGTCTGATGGAGATGCCTGGTAGCTAATCTATGCAACTGCCCCCTACAGTGACAACCTTACAATGC
This sequence comes from Stegostoma tigrinum, assembly GCF_030684315.1. Taxonomy (NCBI): domain Eukaryota; kingdom Metazoa; phylum Chordata; class Chondrichthyes; order Orectolobiformes; family Stegostomatidae; genus Stegostoma; species Stegostoma tigrinum. Next base: position 4,877,108 of record NC_081391.1, read on the forward strand.
TAACTCACTCAGGAGGGTGAAGCATTGAGTAAATGGTGGTACACACTCTGGTGGAGCCGGTGGGACATTTAGTTTCTTGCTGAACTGGAGCCAGGTTCTCTTGAGCCACCCACCAACTGGCTTCTGTAGTCATCTCTGTCCAAGCTACCTTCAGCAGACGGGCTGGCCTAGTTGTCATCCCTAGAGAAAGGAACTTTCTTCTCTTCTAGGCAGCCTTAAGGAGAACACCAGGAAGGCAGTGCTAAAGTGTGGTACTGCTTTTGTCTGGTCCTTAACATCTCTAGGAGTGAATGGGGCTGATGACCAGAAGTTGACTAATGATCCTGAGTTACAAAGAGTGAAGTCCCGTCCAGGTCCTTTTTTTAAATATGGTGCCTGAACGTTGTATTCAGGAAGTCCAAGGAGGAGGTAGACCTTTCTGCTGATAAAATTTAACATTTGGCTCTAGCTTATGTTTGTAGTGAACTGGGAAGAATATAATCATTCAGGAACACTGACTCACTCACCAGCAGAAGTTGCTCCAACTTTTACCTCTGCCTCTCAGAAAATAAAATTCTGCCCCATGTCTCTCTTTTCAGCCAAATTGAACAGGGGAGATGTCATTGTTACTTCTTCCCATTATTAATGTTTCTGCCATAAACTCTGTTTCATTGCTCTCTGCCTCTCCAAAACAAGTCAACCAAAACTCTAACTAAGCATCTTGTGCCTCACTACGCAGAGGGCAGTTAGAATATGGAACTCACTTTGAGTAGTCACCAAGAGGATTTGAGAGGAAACTGGCTAACTACATAAGGGAGATCAGGATAAGCTGATCAGGTAAGTTGCAGATGGGTGCTTGAAAACATGTTTGGGGCACAAATAGTACTATAGACCGGTTCTGGCAGATATTGTGTTTCTGTGCTGTGAGTTCTATGTAATTTGGCTACTGAAGACTTCAACCAAATCTTTGTTACCTTTAAACTCAATGATTTCAACACCTTTCTGGACAGCTTCCTTTGCCCCCTTAAGCTTGTTCAAAATTCTGCTGCCAATGGCCTCAGTTACTTTAACATTTTGAATTCCTTTACAGCGTGGCCATACATCTGTAATGTCCTTCAGCCTTATAATTCTGAGCAACCTCCTGTTTCTGTTGTTGTGTGGAGCTCTTCCTACCAAGAGATCTGTTTTGTAGTACATCATGCTTCTCCAACTTGTGCTATCCTCACACACCTACTGTAGCCTATATTCAACAGCTGTGTGGTACCCATCTATGAACTATTGTGAGGTTGAGTCCTCTACTTCTTGCCACTTTGCCTCTAGAAAACATCTCTTCTTTCTCTTCTGCATCCTCAATATTAACCACTGGACCATCATTTGTCATGCCTTGGCACTCAAATCTGGAATCCCTTCCAACATGCCCCCACCTCTCCATATTTCCCCTGTTTTAAGAGATGCCTTACAACACTTTGCCACCCATCTCTTGAAATGGTTAAGTGTCATATTTTGCTTGTGGAGTTCATTGGGGCATATGTTGCATTAAAGGTGCTATATAAGTGGAAATTATCGACATTAATATGTCAGGACTACAGTGCTGATGCTTAAATGAGTATAGGTATCCCCTAAGGATGAGGAGAGTAACATCAAACCAATATCCCAACTCGTGAGACTATTTTTGTTTATATTCCACTTAATTATAATGTTAACTATTCACTTCCTACTTATCAGGATGGATCGTATTTAAGGAGAATGGACCAAGAAGAGGCCATTCAGCATCTACCTATACAACACGTGAATTATCCTTCTCGCAATGATGATGATAATAAACACTATTTCAGCTTTTTAATATCCGATGAGAAATTACTGTCCTACATTCCCAGAATATTGATCCACTCTCAAATCTCTTCAACAAGGACATAATAAGTTAACAAATCAGTATCAAATATAAAGAAGGAAGCATTTGAGTTAATGTCTTAAACTGTTAGAATTAAAAGTAAATAAGTTAGTTTAAACTTGTGTCATACAAGTATATGCATTAGGAACATGTGTAGGTCATTCGGACCTGGGGCTGCTCTACTATTGTTTAGATCATGGGTAATCTGATTACTTCACATTCCTGTCAAACCCCAATAACCTTTCAACTCCCTTGTTTATCAGCTTTGGTTAGACCAGACATGGAGCACAGAGGGTATTTCTGAACTTCATGTTACTAAAACAGTGGAGAGTTTTAGACAAGGCGATAAAAAGTTCTGAGGACAATGATAGAACTAAGAGGTTCTGGCCATCACAGAAGCCTGAGCAGACTCAGGCTGTTTTCTTAGCAAAAAAGAGGGCCAGTCTGACAGACATCTTTAAAATATGAAGGAGCTCGATCTGATCAAAATGAAAGATTAGTGCACAAGCTCAAATGAAATGATTGGATCTCTCAAACTGCCAGCTTAATATATTGTCTTCTCAGTTTTTTTTAACTTCACTCATGATACATGGGCATTGTTACCTGGGCGCGTGTTTACTGCATGCCCCTTGATGCCCTTGAGAAGAGGCTGGTAAGCTGTGTGCTTGAATTGCTGTAGGCCATGTGATGTAAGTACATCCATAATTCCAACAGGGAGTGAATTCCGGGGTTTTGACCCAGCCATAGTGAAGGAATGACAATATATTTACAAGTAAGGATGATGAGTGGTTTAGAGTCCTAGAGGTGTACAGCACGTGGAGGGTGAATTGCAGGTGGTGGGGGTTTCCTATATTTGGTGCCGTTGTCCTTGAGGTAGAAGTGGTGGTGGGTTTGGAATGTGCTGTGTAAGGATCTTTGGTGAATTTCTGCAGTGAATCTTGTAGGTAGTACACTCTGCTGTCACTGACTGTTGGTAGTGGAGGGAATAGATGCTTGTGGATATGCTGACAATCAAGTGAAGTTCTTTGTCCTGAACAGTGTCAAGGTTCTTGAATGCTATTGGAGCTGTGCCCATCCAGGCAAGTGAAGAGTATTCCATCATGCTCCGGACTTGTGCCTTGTCGATGGTGAACAGGCTCTGCTAAGACAGGAGGTGAGTTATTTAACTGCAGTACTCCTAACATCTGACCTGCTCTTATAGCCACAGCATTGATTTGGCAGGTCCAGTTCAGATTCTGGTCAGTGGTAACCCCCAGGATGTTGATATTGGAGGATTCAGCAATGGTAATACCATTGAATATTAAGGAGTAACGGTAAGATTATCTTTTAGTGGAGGTGGCCAGAGCCTGGCATTTGTCTGGCATTAATGTTGCCTTCCACTTGTCAGCCCAAACCTGATTGTTGTATTTGTCCAGGTCTTGTTGCATTTGGATGTGAATTATACTGAACATTTTGTAATATTTGGTAAACATCCCATTTTTTGACCAAATGATGGTGGGAAGGTCATTGATGAATCAGCTGAAGATGGTTGGGCTTAGGACACTACCCTAAGGAATTCCTGCAGAGATGCCCTGGAACTGAGATGACTGATGACCAACAGCTACAACTATTTCCTATGTGCCAGGTATGACCACAGCCCAACCCCTGATTCCCAGCTAGGGCTCCTCGATGCTACACTTGGTCAAATGTGGCCTTGATTTCAAGGGCAGCCACTTCCACCTCATCTTCGGAATTCAGCTGTTTTGAACCAAGGCTGTAATGAGGTAAGGTGCTGAGAGGCCCTGTTGGAACCCAAACCAGGCATCACTGAACAGGTTATTGCTGAGCAGGTGCTCCTTGACAGCCCCGTCAGTGGGTCTGGGTGGCATACTCGTCGGAGGTTTGGTGTGGACTTGATGGACTGAATGGCCCACTGTAGGAATTCTATAAATAAGGTCTCCAGTCAGTTATATCTCAAAGAATGCGAGAGATCATCAGCCACATCTGAAGGCCCAATCTGTGTAATTGTGCATTGTTCTTGAGCAGACAGGTGCCTGCCCACATTACTGCTAAATCAGTTTGTCAGCGCAGATGGAGGCCATTCAGTTATCCAGGATTGTGCTGGCTGTTTGAATTAGCAACCAATTAATTCCAATTCCTTATCCTATTGCTGTAGCCCAGAAAATATTTTCCCTTCTAGAATTTGCCCAATTCTGTTTTCAAAATTACAGTTTAATCTGCTTCCATCACTCTTTCAAGCAGTACACTCCAGATCACAGTAACAATATGTAATCGTGGTTTTTCCACATCTTCTGGTTCGTTTGCCAGTCCCCTAATTACTGACCCTCATGTCGCTAGAGACGGCTACTTATTTACTTCATCAGAACATGATATTGAGCAACTCTATTAAATTTCACCTGAGCTTTCTCAGCCCTAAGGAGAACAATCCTGGCTTCTCCAGTCTGTTCACATACTTTATCCCTGCTACCATTCTAGTAAATCTCCCCTGCAGCCATTCCAAGGCCTAAAGTGTAGTGTACAGAATTGGACACAGTTCTCCAGCTGGGACTTAGCTGGTGATTTGTAAACATTTGGCATGATTTATTTGCTTTTGTTCTCAGTTCCTCTATGAATAAAACCAATGATCCTATGTAAGATAACAAAGTGTGGAGCTGGATGAACACAGCAGGCCAAGCAGCATCTCAGGAGCACAGAAGCTGATGTTTCGGGCCTAGACCCTTCATCAGAGAGGCTCTCTGATGAAGGGTCTAGGCCCGAAACGTCAGCTTTTGTGCTCCTGAGATGCTGCTTGGCCTGCTGTGTTCACCCAGCTCCACACGTTGTTATCTTGGATTCTTCAGCATCTGCAGTTCCCATTATCACCAATGATCCTATCTGTTTGTTTAACAGCGTTCCCTCTCTCCCTGTTCTAAAATCGTCTTAAACCATTTTCATCTTAGTTTAAAAACTGTTGTAATTTGCAGTATTTGCTCTATCCACAGATGTGTTAGCATTTTATTTTGCATCCCTAATTACTCTTAGTGGTGAGCTGCCTTCTTGAATCATGGCAGTTCACCATGAAAGTACACCTAGTCTTTTATGTTTGCTGCTGTACCGGTTTGTTACAATTGTGTAATTTGCGGGTCCATTTAGGGAAAGGTAAGAATCAGCTGAAGTCCCATGCAGATCAGACCAGGTAAGAATGGCAAATTTCCTCACCTGAAGAGATGTAGCTTTTTATCAGTATAACTGAAACTAGCATCTTATTTCAGATTTATTAACTACATTTAAGTTCTGTCACTGCCATTTGATGATAATTAGGTTCATGCTCCTGGAAGATTAGTCTTAGCCTCTCTATTACTAGTAGATAATATTACCATTTCCAGATCCCACACATGGACCACAGAACAAGATCATAAATCAGGATCAGATGCCAGGATTACATAGCCAGACCATACACTAGGATCATACACTGAAATCACATACCCAGATCATTTCCTTCGATCACGCACCAGAATTGTATGCCTAATCATAGCCTGCGATTACACGTCATGGATCACACACTGAATCACATGATGGAATCACAAATTATGCATCTCATGCCTGGGGCACAGAGGGGAGATGTTAACCTAAGGGCTGAGGAAGGGTCAGCCTTTGATCAGAAATTTTGTGGAGAATTGGGAATTACTGTTTGCCACATGGTATGTTTCTAGGGAAATTGTAAACTGCTACCTGCATTCATCACCTTGACTAGTTCAATCCCTCCCCAGAACAGCTGCAAATCATGTTTAGAAAGAAAATTCAAATGCTAGAAACACACATGGCTGCAGCAGTCTCATAGGAGAAGTAAATCAAGTAAACAGCATAGATATTGACAGGCACCTAGCTACTCAATGGAAAATGAAAGTCTAAACGAATAGAAGGAACAAAGCCATCCAGGAGTGTTGATACGCCAACTACCAAAATAGCAACATAGAATGCCAATTGGTCGTTATGAAAAATTTAGAAATGACAAAACCATGGAACACATTTCTGGCCTGTTAGAATTGAAAATGCAAGAAAAATGATAAAATTTTATAGAACCAGCAGCATCTTAGGAGCACAAAAGCTGACGTTTCGGGCCTAGACCCTTCATCAGAAAAAGGGGATGGGGAGAGGATTCTGAAATAAATAGGGAGACGGGGGAGGCGGACCAAAGATGGATAGAGGAGAAGATAGGTGGAGAGGAGAGTATGGGTGGGGAGGTAGGGAGGGGATAGGTCAGTCGGGGAGGACGGACAGGTCAAGGGGGCAGGATGAGGTTGGTAGGTAGGAAATGGAGGTGCGGCTTGAGGTGGGAGGAGGGGATAGGTGAGAGGAAGAACAGGTTAGGCAGGCTGGGAAGAGCTGGGCTGGTTTGGGATGCAGTGGGAGGAGGGGAGATTTTGAAGCTTGTGAAATCTACATTGATACCATTGGGCTGCAGGGTTCCCAAGCGGAATATGAGTTGCTGTTCCTGCAACGTACGGGTGGCATCATTATGGCACTGCAGGAGGCCCAGGATGGACATGTCGTCTAAGGAATGGGAGGGGGAATTGAAATGGTTCGCGACTGGAAGGTGCAGTTGTTTACTGCGAACCGAGCATAGGTGTTCTGCAAAGCGGTCCCCAAGCCTCTGCTTGGTTTCCCCAATGTAGAGGAAGCCACACCATGTACAGCTGATGCAGTATACCACATTGGTGGATGTGCAGGTGAGCATCTGCTTGATGCGGAAAGTCATCTTGGGGCCTGGGATGGGGGTGAAGGAGGTAGTGTGGGGGCAGGTGTAGCACTTCCTATGGTTGCAGGGGAAAGTGCTGTATGTGGTAGGGTTGGAGGGGAGTGTGGAGCGGACAAGGGAGTCGCAGAGAGAGTGATCTCTCCAGAAGGCAGACAAGGGTGGGTTGGGAAAAATGTCTTTAGTGGTGGGGTCGGATTGTAGATGGCAGAAATGTCGGAGGATGATGTGTTGCATCCGGTTGGTAGGGTGGTATGTGAGGACTAGGGGGACTCTGTTGGGGCGGTTATTGCAAGGGCGGGGTGTGAGGGATGTGATGGGGGAAACACGGTCAAGGGCGTTCTCGACCACTGCTGGGGGGACGTTGCGGCCCTTGAAGAACCAGGACGATGTGTAGGAGTGGAATGCCTCATCCTGGGAGCAGATGCAGTGGAGGCAAAGGAATTGGGAAGAAGGGATGGAATTTTTGCAGGAAGGTGGATGGGAGGAGGTATATTCCAGGTAGCTGTGGGAGTCGGTGGGCTTGAAATGGACTTTGGTTTGTAGTTGGTTGCCTGAGATGGACGCAGACAGGTCCAGGAAGGTAAGAGATGTATTGGAGATGGTCCAGGTGAACTTGAGGTTGAGGTGGAAGGTGTTGGTGAAATGGATGAACTGTTCGAGCTCCTCTTGGGAGCATGAGGCAGCACCGATACAGCCATCAATGTAACGGAGGAAGAGGTGGGGTTTGGGGCCAGTGTAGCTTTGAAAGAGGGTCTGTTCCACATTATCTACAAAGAGGCAGGCATGCAGGTACCCATGGCCACCCCCTTAGTCATCCCCCTTTTCTAATGAAGTTGTCTAGGCCTGAAACGTCAGCTTTTGTGCTCCTAAGATGCTGCTTGGCCTGCTGTGTTCATCCACACACTTTGCTATCTTGGATTCTCCAGCATCTGCAGTTCCCATTATCTCTGATCCAAACTTTATAGATCCTTGGCTAGATGGCATATGGCATACTGTTCTGGTCTCCATAATAAAAAAATGGATATCAAATTATTAAGAGAGACACAATTAAGGTTGACAGGAAGGATACCAGAATTGCTAGATCATAACCTACCAGGAAGTACAAAACTGGCTAGGCTTTCATCTCTGGAATACTAAAGACTGAAGGCTGAACTAACAGAAGTCTTTAATTTGATAGTCACTGAAAAGGTGTTACCACTGTTTAGGTAGGACAACAAATACAAGATAGCCACTAATCCATTTGTTGTGAATTAGACCAAACCCCTTCAAAATACATTAAGAAGATAGCCTGGACCCTAACATTTTCTTATTTTAAAAGTAAATGTAAAGTGTGGCATTCCAGATACAATTCAATTGGTCAAACAACCCAACTTTAAGCAAAACACACTTTATTTATACATTACAGTTAAAATAGAGACAAAATAAAATGAAAAGAATTGGCTTAACCGTAACCGTCAAAACTCTTAACAAAATAATGTATATTAACAACTCAATTAACTGTTCCAAAATAATAACATCCCATAACCATGCCCTTGGCAAAGGCGAAGTCAGTAAAATGGATTTGTCTCACATGCAATTCTAGCAACAGGAAGATAACCTCAGCATTTTACAGTAACAGAGGGAGGAATAAAAGCTTCCACATCCAGAAAATGAATATCATCCACCCCCATCTGAAAGAGAATCCATTCTCCTTCATGTTAAACATTCCTTTCATGGGAGGGACACAGAATATGCTCTGGATTTTTAAAAATTTGTTCATGGGATGTGGGTGCTGCTAGCCAGGCCAGCATTTATTAGCCATCCTTAATTAACCCGAGGGCACTTAAGAGGCAACCACATTGCTGTGGATTTGGAATCACATGTAGGCTCAGACCATGTAACAATTGCAGTTTCCCTTTTGAAAGGACATTAGTGAACTAAATGTTTCCAACAGGCAGAAATGTTTTTTTGGTCATCATTAGACTCCTAATTCCAGATCTTTATTGAACTCAAATGATACCATCTGCCATGACATGATTTGAAACTAGGTGCCCAAAACATTACCTGGTTCTCTGGATTAATCGTCCAGAAATAATATCACTAGGCCATCGACTCCCCCAAAATGGATGATTTTAGCCACCACCAAGAGTGCCTTGGCAGCATCACTGCTGGCCAAGCTAGTCAAGTCCTAAAGGATATTGCTGCTAGACTGGGTCTGCAGTAGGTGGTGATGGAGAAGAGAGAAAAACATACCTGGCCTCATCCTTATCAATCTGCATCTGTTCCAACAGTATCAGTAAAAATGACCACTGCATTGTTCTTGTGGAGACCAAGCCCTGTCTCTACAATGAGGGTACACTTCATGTTGTGTGGCATTATCACTGTGCTAAATGGGGTAGACTTCAAACAGATCTAGCAACTTAAGACTGGGCTTCCCTGAAACTTTGTACACAAATAGCAGCTGTAAAACTGTAAAATGTAATTTGCAACCTCATGGTCTGGCATATTCCCCAGTCCATAATTACCATCGAACCAGAGGATCAACTCTAGTTCAATGGAGAGTGCAGGAGGGTGTGCTAGCACTAGCACTAGCACCAGCCATAACTAAAAATTAGGTATCAACCCCGTGAAGCTATGATACAGGACTGCTTGCATGCAGTTCTGCCATACGCTGTTGTAAATGGTGATGGACAATTTAAAAATTCACTCGAGGAGGATGCTGCATAAATATCTAAATCCTTAATAGTGGACAAGCCCGGCACATTAGTGCAGAAGATAAGACAGAAGCAATCTTCAATCAGAAGTGCTGACTGGGTGATTCATATTGGCTTTCTGCAGAAGTGCCCAGAATCACAGATGGTAGTCATCAGCGAATTTGATTCACTCCATGTGTTATCAAGAAAAGGCTGCAGGTACTGGATACTGCAAAGGCTATGGGCCCCTGACAACATTACAGCAATAGTTGAAGACAATTGTTCCAGCCTTTGCCATACCTCTAATCAAACTGTTTCAGTACTGTTACAATATTGGCATCTACCTGACAATGTGAAAAATTGCCAGCTATTTCATGTATACAAATCCAACCTGCCAACTACTATCTCACTTCTCATCTGTTTAGAGTCTTACCTGGCACAAAGGAGGATGGTTGCAGTTGTTCAAGATCTGTGGTCTCAGCTCTAGGACATCTCTGCAGGAGTTTCTCGGGGTATTTTCCGAAGCCTGACCATTATCAGCCTCTTAATCTTACCTATTCACAACTCCTCATATACTGAAGCAGTCCATGACCAAATGCAGCAAGACCTGGACAATATCCAAATTCAGGCTGACAAGTGTCAAATATCATGCATGCCACATAAGCATCAGACAATGACTATCTCCAACAGGAGAGAATACAACTAACACCTCTTGACTTTCAATGGTATTACCACCATCAAATCCTCCACTATCACCATCCTGTGGATTAACATTGACCAGAAACTGAACTTGACTAGCCATTTGAATTTTTTGGCTACAAGAGCAAGTCAAACATTAGGAAAACTGAAGTGAGCAACACTTCCTAATTCTCCAAAACCTGTCCAATCTACAAGACACAAGTCAGGAGTGTGATGGAACACTCCATGGGATGGATGTATGCAGCTCTAACAACACGCAAGAAGCTTGACACCATCGTGGACAAAGAGGACCACTTGATTGGCAACACATCCACAAACAGCCAGTACACCACTGACACTCAGTGGCAAAAGCATTTACCATCTACGAGATGCACTGCAGAAATTTATCAAGGCTCCTTAGACAGCACTTTCCAAACCCATGAACACTTCCAACTAGAAGAACAAAGGTACAGATACATGGGACACCACCTCCTGCCAGCTACATCCCCTATAATCTTTCCTATGCTGAATGGACATCCTCAGTCTATATGTGGCAGCAGCTTCCAAAGCCAGATGTCAGTGCATCCATATGTTGATTGGTGTTTGCAGACCTCCATTTGACTGGATGTTCCCCTCCAAGCCACTCACTGTCCTGACTTGGAAATATATTGCTGTTTCTTCAGTGTCACTAGATCAAAATTATGGAGCTCACTCCCTAACCACATTGTGGGTCTGCCTACCCCAAGTAGATTGTAGCAGTTCAATAAGGCAGCTCACTACGGTCTTGTCAAGGAAATAGAATGTACAATAAATGCTGGTATAAACGGCAATACCAAATAACATGAATGAATTAAAAAAATGAAAAGTCACTTGCCATCAAATACCAACCTAAATGTTACAAACTCAATTCCCATTACAAAAAGCAGAAAAACACAAGTGCAAGGCTAATCTGCAAACTGATCCCTTGTGACAAACCTTGAACTGTTTTCATCCAGTGAAGCCTAATTTTTTGCACATGCACATTGAGCAGGTGGCTTTCTATGTGCCAGGCAATTTATCAAAATCATTCCATGAAATGAGATTTTCTTCTGAGTCAGGGATTTTTGGAGCAAAGAACTATTGGGTCAATTTGCCTATATCTCCTCAATAGTTCATGGGATGTGGATGTCACTGGCTGGGCCAGCATTTATTGCTCACCACTAATTTCTGTGGAGAGAGTGGTGGTGAGCTGCCTTCTTGAATCCTTGCAGACCATGTGGAGTAGGTACACCTACAAGAGCCACTAAGGAGTGAATTCTAATATTTTTACCAATGACAGGTGCAGTTGAAAGAGGCTTGATGGGTTCTTGCAAGTGCCGAATGGCCTGTTTCCACAATGTAGGGGTTTCTATGAAGGCTTCTTGTGCTTCAAAGCTCTGCAAACTTAAAATGTCACAAATTCCAGACATTATAAAGACCTTGCAACCAAATACGGGTTCTGCATTGTAGCAACCATTTGCTCTGTGTTTTCTTTTAAATTTTCTTCACTCCTGTCTGGTCATAAAGGTTTTCACTCCACCCAAACTGATCTTCCTACATCACCAGGCAGATGGTCAGTGTTTGTTCTTATATATGGCTCTTAACATCTTAACACTCTATTATGCACTAAATTTCTGAGTCTAATCCCAAAAAAGTAAAATGTGCAAGGTGGCATACATCTAGCCTGTGCTAGATTCTTGAAAAACGTATCCAATTACACTAACCCCTGCTCTTTCCCCAAAGACATGCATATGTTTTCCTTTCAATTTGTCCAATTCGTTTTTCCAAATTACTTTTGAATCTACTCCCAGCATTCTTACAGACAGGGCCTACAAGATCACACACAAGCTGTGTAATTATGGTATCTTTATGTTCCCTGGTTATTTTATCAATCCTTCAGTATTCCCTGCTTAGTGACTCTTCTGCCACTGAAACCAGCTTCTTAATATCACCTTCATCAAGCATGATATTGAGCAACCCTACTAAAGGTCACCTTTGCCTAAGGAGAATAATCTTCATCTCTCTAAATGTGTTATTTCCTACTCCGGACACGGAGGCCCCATCTGCTCCAAAGATGTATAACAACATCTCTGAACATGTTGAATAGAAAAGTAAGTTGAATTTTTTTAAAATTATAAAGCAGAGGTAGTGACACTGCCCTGAATCAGATAGGCCTGGGTTCAAGTTCATCCTACTCCAGAGATGTGTGACCACATTTTTGAACAGGTTAAATAAAAATGTATGAAGCAGACTCAAAGATGGGTCTGCAGAACTTTTTATCCCGAGCTAGGACATCAACATCTGCCATGAGTAGTTGTTCTATAATGATGTTCTTCTCTAGTTGGGCTTTACTGAGGTATTACGGCAGATTAAGTTCCCATGTCTACACTGGCCCTTTTCAACTGACGCATCATAAAGTCATGAAGGGAGTTGGGTTAGGAAAAGCAAAGATCAGGCTGGAATCATTAGAATAAATCCATTCATTGTACTATTCGGGAAAATGTCCTCTACACCTTCTTCAGGGTCTTAACGTCCTTCCTAAAGGACATGGGACTTAGAATTGGACACTAGACTACAATTGACGTCTTAGTCACTGATTTATAACGTTTCCACTCAACACGGGATTGAGAATGCCTGATTCTCAACCTGACTAACAACTTTCACATACTTGTGTGCATTGTTCACTGAAGCAGGTAAAACTGGATTCCATTCTTTCATATCTTCAGATGGCATGGCATGATAAATGAAGAGTATGTGCACTGCATTAATATTGAGTGACAACAAGATGTGTCATTTTTGAAGATCCCTGTGTCTCCTCTAACTTAATAAACTACCCTCCATGTTTACATAATGCTCCATATGGCCAAAAACAAAGTAGAATTCTTGTTGCTAATATTGTTTCAATGTCACAGTTGAACTATCTGCTGAATGCAACTCCAGCATCTCATCGGGAGAACAGCTTCTAGCCTGTAAATAGGAAGCACCTCAATCCCACTAACAGCCGGAATTTACATTTTTGTTGTGCCACTAACTGAATAAAATATCTTTAAAGCAATTATCAAATTCAATTTTCACCAAGCCATGTAAGGCAAAAGTTGGACAGGGTGAACAAAAATGTTTCAAAGTCCTAGGTTATAATGAGTATCTGAAAAGAAGAAAGAGAGCGAGTGAAAGGTGTAGAGGTTTAGGAAAGGAATTCCAAAGCTTAAGAAGCAGGTAGCTCCCAGCCATCACCAGAATTAGAGCAATGGGAATTAGGGATGCGCTAGACACCAGAATTGGAGGACCATGGAATGTCGGAGGGTTGTAGGTTGGAGGAGGTTATCATGATAGGTGGGGGGAGGTGAAATCATGAAAGGATTTAAAATTAAGAATGAGAATTTTAAACTCAAGGCATTACCAATGGTGAACTAATTGTCAAACACTTCCTTCTCTAATTGACAGAAGCAGGCAGAATAGTAAACTCAAAATGTAGACCTGTGCACAACTTGGTGGGAAATGGAAAGAGGAGATAATTCCTTGCAATCTTTTGCTTGTTACTCCGATAGAAAATTTGATATTGATGAACGTTGCTGGAAGCAGCTTCACAAGGTCCAGTAAAGGGTAACTCAGCAATGTCACAACCCTTGTTGACAAAAGCATTCAAAATCTTTAGATAAATTTTAAAATTAAACAGAAAGGAAGAATATTTCTTCAAAGCTGAGTGTTTGACAAGTGCTGGTATCCAAATGACCTGTGTGTCCTTATTCATGAGTCACTAAAATTTAGTGTGCTGAATGCAGCAATCACTTAGTAAGGGGGTATGTTCATCTTCATCATAAGGGTATTTGAGTACTTGTTTTGCAGCAGTTGTAAAGAGCCTTGGTGAAACTTCACCTATTGTGTACAATTTTGGTTTTAATTAAGTAAGGATTTATTTGCCATTGAAGGAATACAGCAGAGTTTCACCAGGTCAATTCCTGGGATGGTTGGATTGTCTTTTAAAGACAGATTTAGGAGACTGGGTCTACATTCTCCAAAGTTTGGAAGAATGCACAGTGATCCTATTGAAACTTATAAAATTTATCATGGTGTGACAGTGTGGCTGTAGATCAGATGTTTTCCCCAGGCTGGTGAGTATGAAACCAAGTGACATTACAGTATACGGGGAAGGCCATTTAAAACTGAGATGAAGAGAAATTTCTTCTCTCAGAGAGTAGTGAATCTTTAGAATTCTGTATGTAAGAAGACTGTAGGAGCTTAATTGTTGAGCAGGCTCAAGACAGGAATTGATAGTTTTCTGGAGACTAATGACATCAAGACATTTGAAAATGATGAAGGAATGTGACATTGAGGTGATGATTAGCCATGATCCAATGGAATGGCAGAACAGGCTTAATGGCCTGAATGCCCTACCCTTGTTCCATGTAATTTTGTAACTTCTAGTGACTAACTTATTAGAAAGTTTGTAAGTATATGACATTCTTGAAAAATCTGATATAGAATGATTGCCAGATTAATCTGGCAACTGACACTGGAAGCCTGACAGTAAATGCTGTGATGCTGTACATTTCTGTTGCAGTTGTTGCTTTAGTTGTGAATATTTGTTCCTTGAGCGAAATGATGTTAACAGTGGGAATTGGAGTGCTTTTCCAGTTCAGATGCCTGAGTTGGAATATAATGCCTGGCGCTGAGGTGGGCTTGGGCTTGGGGTTTGGAGCATTTACTTAGGCAGAAGGGTGGGAACCACTCCACCAATTCATCTGGCACAGTTACATTTCTGGTTGGACAATATATGGACAGAAATTTTTGGAGAACCTCAACAAATCTGGCAGTATCTGTGGGAAGAAAGCAGAGTTAACATTTTGAGCACAGTGATTCTTCATCATAACTTTCCCTAGAGTTTATCCAGCAATTTTCTGTTTTGGTTTCAGAGTTCCAGCATCCACAGTGCTTTGTTCTATTTTAGATACGTGGATAGATTTGTTATTATCTAGTAGGGTCTGGCAGGGGTGCCTGAGACCAGATGGAACTAAGGAATATGTGAGACCATAAGACATAGACCATTCAGCCCATCAAGTCTGGTCCACAATTCAACTAGATCATGACCGATCTGATAATTCTCAATTCCCCTTTCATGCCTTGTCCTAGCACCCCTAATTCCCTTACTGAATAAAATCAGTCTATCTCAGTCTTAAATATACTTAACAAGCCAGCCTGAACAGTCCTCTGCAGTAAACAAATTCCACAGATTGACCACTTACTGAGAAGACATTCCTCCTCATTACTGTCCGAATTGAGTGATGATTATTTGTTAACTAAGGGATAATTGGTTGAGAACTGAATATATACCCAAGAAACAAGTAATCAGAGTTTTATGATGCGTAAATTGGAATAAAACTGAACTAGAAAGTATACGTCTTGTCTCCATCTAACCAACTTTTACACTCTGGTGGGAACAAGGCTTCCCACTCCACTATCAGTTGAGGTCCTTGGTTGGGAAAGTAACTGCCCACTTAAGGGCCTTATCTTGCCTTTACTAGTTATATACCAGCAGCAAGTGAGGGGCTTGCCGTGCAGAAAGTCTGAAAGGCAAAGCCCTGTCATTTTTGGGGTGGAATTTTGGTTTGTTTAAAGGCATTCGGTGCCTGATCAAAGAAGCGGGCATCAGGAAGAACGGGGGTGTTCTACTAACAGCAGTCCTCATGCAATATCTATCAGCCACCATATCCTACCTCCTGTGACACTGACACCATACACCTTACCTTGCCTTCATTCACCTGAGGCCTGGAACCGTTGTTGGTCCTGTACCCCTGGTAGGTGCATTACCAGCAGCTGCCATCAGTGCCATTGACATTGGATGTAATGAAATCATGTAGGCTTCTGACACAGGGACCATTCTTGTGAGACAAAAGGTGTGTGGTAAACTTGTCCTGGGGTCCTTTATCCAAGAGAAGACCTGTTGCTGGCCACTTCATACCACTGTCCTTATCATCTAGTAGGATCTAGCAGGAATGCCTGAAACCAAATGAAACTATGGAATGTATATCATATAGAGCAGAAGCAGACCATTCAGCCCATCAAGTCTACTCCACCATTCAATGTGACCAGGGACTCTCATTAGCTCACCACTCTCACCTCCTTGATTAACGACCATCTCCAGTTTCAGCATCAAACATTCCTGGGTTATAGATCAGTTAAATGTAGAGTGAAGTTCCCCTTACTCTTCACTACCTTCCTCAACCCCAGTGTCTGAAAGGTGGCCCTCTTTTATTCATCTGACATCCTTTCACTTTCCCAGCTATCTGTTAGCTTCTCTCTTTGAGATTAACAATGAAGAGAAACTTTCTTTACATAGGAATATAAGAAGGCCATTGAACCCTTTGAGCTTGCTCCTCTCTACAATCAGGTCATGGCTTAACATCCCTACTCTAGCAAAAGTCTTTCAATTTCGGTTTCCCATTGAGCTCCACTTTGAGAAACAATCACAGGATTGAGAGAGGGAAAATGACTTCACCAAAGGTTTTGTGAATGTTTGGAATTTTCTACCTCAAAGAGCAGTAGATGCTCGGATTTCAGGCATATTCAAGTCAAAGATTGGATTTCTAGGTACTAAAAGAATTAAGTAACATTGGCTTGAGGGGTCAAATAGCTTCAACTTGCTCCTATTCATTATATTCTTTTTGAAACAGAGAGCTCCATTGTGTGATGAAGTGCTTCCTGACATCACCCCTTAACAGTCTGACAAGGATTTTGAGGTTTTGCCTTAATGTTCTTGACTCCACCACCACCTCCCCACCTCCACTCATCCCTTCCATCCCATCAGAGGAAACATTCTCTTTCTACCTGATAAATTCCTTTGATCATCTTATACACCTTAACTAGATAACCTCCTACACTTAATAGAATATAACAGAGAGGGTCACCCTTGTCCACTCAGAACTGAGTCAAGATTGTACCAATGATCTATTATGGGAACCAGACAGCTTTTAAAGAAGATGTTCATCTTTCCAGTAGGACCTGTTTTGAATACCACTTGTATTCCATTTACTGCTGCTGCCAGTTCCACTGAATTTTCCACTGAAGGTCTGGTATGGAATGTAGAGATATTGGTGACTACTAACGCTATGCAGAAGACAGGATTATTTTGCCAGGACCTTTCATTTTCTCAATTCCGTGGATGTAACTAAAACTGAGCAGGACTAGCCATTTAAATAATCTTGTTTACAACAACAGGTTAGGGCACGAGAATTCTGTGGTGAGTAACTCAACTCCTGTCTCTCCAAAGACTGCCCACCATCTACAAGGTATAAGTCAGGAGTATGGTGAGATATACTCCACTTACTTGGTTAAGTGCAGCTCCGATGCTCAAGAGGCTTGACCCCATCCAGGACAAAGCAGCATGCTTGATTGGCACCACATCAACCATCTTCAACTTTTAATCCCTCCTGGATGTCTAGCAGCAGCAGTTCCTGCCATTTACAAGATGTACTGCAGCAACTCACCAGAGCCTCTTTCGACAGTACCTTCCAAACCTGCAAGCTGTACCATCTAGAAGGCTGACAGCAGCAGATACATGGGAATGCCATTACTTGCAAGTCCGCCTCGAAGCCACTCAGCATTCTGACTTTAAAATATATTACTATTCCTTCACTGTCATTGGGTCAAAGCTCTAGAACTCTCTTCCTAACAACATTGTGGTTGTACCTATCTCAATGGACAGCACTGATTCAAAAAGGCAGTTCAACACCACCTTCATCAGGTCAATTTTGCATGGGTGCCAAATGCTGGCTTACCCAGAGACAGTTATATCCTGTGAACGTTTTTTTGAAAAAATTCTTGAAGAATGAGCCTGTAGAAGATTTTGGTGGGATTGCATCCATCACCACAATGGTTAGCCCATAAATTGAGGCAAAGGGGCAAGAGGCCATTCTATCAGATTATGACTGGTCCATGTCCCACCTTTCATCCATCTCCCTTAATAGCTTCCCTGATCAACCACAATACTGAAAGCTTTAAATGACCCTGTCCACAGCTGTTGGAGAGAGGTGATCCAAATTTTGGTGCTCCTAAACCGATTTCTCCCTCAAATATTTTGAAGGACCAGTGTCCACCTAAGATTTTATTTTCCAGAATGGAATGAGTCTTGATGCCAGATGAGCCTCCATAGAAAATGAAACAGAGAATTCCAAGCCACTCATTCCATTACAGAGAATTGCATTGAAAGCAAGACAAATCTCATCTTGAATTGAATTAGTTTTATTATCACGGTGAAAAGTTTACAAGTCGCCACTTATGTTGCCATCTTAGGTGCAAAGGTACCTCAGTAGAGATTCTTGAGCACAAATTCTTCCAAAAAAAATTAGAAAAATAAAGAAATAAAAAGTCTAGCATTACAGGCCTTCAAAAGTACAAAATTGTAGAAATGAATTAGAACAATAAAGAAACAGAGAAATAAAGAAGTTCAGATAATATGAGAAAGGGGAAAAAGAAATTTTTAAAAAGATAAATCAAGACAAAGTCCACTTAGTCCATTTCATGGCTCTGGGTTCGAGGAGCCGAACCCCATCACAATGGCGAAGAAAATGCTGCATAGAGTCACAGACTGACTAAAGCTGTCACAAGGAGGTCTAGATGAAAACAGCCACCAAAAGAAATCCCAGGCTGGGCCATGCCACCACCAAGATGAAACCCATCAACGAAACCCAGACCATTGGAATCCTGGGCCTGGAAGCTTCAGCCACTTAGTCAAAGGACTTTCCAGGATGCAGCCATGAGGAATAGCTGGATCCAAACTGCATTCTCTGCTGCAGCAACCTCTTGGAACATCCTTCCTCACCTGAAGCCACGAAAAGATGAACTTGATGGTTCAAAAAATATTAATAAAAGAAAATAAGGAATTATGAGCAGGCCTGGTGATAAGAAAGAGTGGCCAAGAACCTAAATAGTTCCTACCCTGCTGCCACCATCTTTGCCCGTTCTTTGTGGTCTGACCCAAAAAAGCCTCTGCCACTCACTGGAGATGCCCTTTCCTTCTCTTCCATGTCAAGAAGATTAATAGAAGACAGGAAACTGCATTGAGTTCCAGTTCAGTCAACCCCATCCTACAGCTAGTTAATGTTGGATAGAAATTGGAACAGAAAGGAAATTACAAATCTATAAAAGATTGTTAACCACTGAATGAATGAGACAACAGACAATATCAAGTTATTTTTTTTATTTGAAACTCAAGGACGGCAATTGGATTCATAAGAAAATTCTTTTCATATGCATGGTTCAACTGAACTGACAACTTTTTGTACATAAAAACATGAAATCAGCTTGAAAATTACTACAAAGTACAGCAAATTTCAGCTATGTTAATATTACCACATTCATGAAGAAGAAAGCTCTATGTTTTTTCGCTAACTCCTAGCAGTAAGGTCAACCAAAGTTTCATAGAAAAAAAATTAAAACAACTATTTACAGAAATGGCTAAAAGTCTGTATGACTACAGTTTGATAGAATCAGTCACTTCTTTTTGGATGCTGATTTCTTTGCGTTGCTTTTTGCTGTTGGTTTGCTAGTTTTTGTCTGCTTCGCCTTCCTCTTCACCGGTTTCGCTTTCACAGGTTTTGCCTTTGCCGGTTTTGCTTTCTTTAAGCCTTTGGACTGCACTGGTTTCTTCACCTGCTTCTTCACTGGCCTCTTTGCCTTGGCCTTCTTGGACTTAGCCAAGGGCTTGGCCACCTTCTTGGGCATGGCTGCCTTCTTAGGTGAGGTGCTCTTCTTGACCGACTTCTTGGCCTTCTTCACAGCCACCACCGACTTCCTTGGCTCCTCCCCCTTCGAGAGCTTGAAGGAGCCCGAGGCTCCGACCCCCTTGGTCTTTTCAAGCACACCGTTGGTCACCAGCTTGACGAGTGACAGCTTGATCTGGTTGTCAGCGTTCTCTGCCAGCTTGTACTGGCTCTTGACCTGTTTCTGGATGGCCTGCCTGGACAGTCCGGTGCGGCTGCTGGACCCTGTGATGACAGCGATGATCATCTCAGAGTACTTGGGGTGGTTGGCGGGCTTCTTGGTAGTCTTGCTGCGTTTGGGCTTGGCAGCTGTGGTGGCTGAGCTCTCAGTCATGGTCTTGGTGGCTTCTTTCCCCAGGGAGGAGAGAGAGAGTTGGGTGGGGGCAGGGAGGGGTTGGGTACAGGCCTGTGTTTGTGGATCCCTGGCTAGCACACACTGGATACTCTCCAGTCCCTTCTGGATCTGCAGCTCTCGCTGACGCTGGCAATTTATAGGCTCGGCGCGGACCTGATTGAGAACAACAACTCTTGGCAGCAAATGGGGGAGGCAGAGATGGCCAACTCTTCTCGCATCTGTGTTTCTTCCGCCGCCAAAACCGACCGGCCAGGGCCCTTGCCGGCGCTCCCGGAACCTGGTACCCTCTCGCCCAGCCTCCCCGATCCCTGCTCTCTGTTCCCGGCCGACCAGAGGTGGGAGGAGGTGGCCTCCGGTACCGGGCTCGGCCGGAAAGCCGGTCGGGTGGCGGGCGGCGGCAGGTAAAATCGCCCTTTCGGCGGTGACAGGCGGCGAGCGCGGGAGGCCAGCGGCCCGAGGCCGGCCTCCACTGGAAGAGCTGGGCCCGGGCCACCGGCGACAGCAGCGGCTGGCCTCCTCCGCACTTGGTCGGGGTCGGGAATCGGGCCGGAATGTGGGGCAACTAACACACAGGACAGCTCCTGCTGAGAGATGCCTTGAGGTAGCGGGGGTGGGGGAGGGAGGGAGGACTCCGGTTTACCGGGTGAAGGAGTCACATCCCGAGGCTCCGTCACCACTTGGCTTTGGGGGGGGGGGGTTATGATATGATCTGTATTTATTAGGGGGGGGAGAAAGAGTTCTATTCCTGGGACTCCTAGAGTCTTAAAAACATTCGGGATAGAAGTTTTCAGTTGTAAAGTATACATAGCAGAGCGCTGTCTTCACTAAGTTCACTAATCCCTTCTACTCCAGCCCCCTTCTGACCACCCAAAATAATTAACCATTGATAACATTATAGGGAATTTGCACTTCCAGAGAATTTGGATAAATGCATTTTTTAAAAATATGAATCTGTGTACGTAGATAAATACATGAGCCCCTGCCTTCACATATTTTCTGAGACCCATCAAAAAACTCAGGGGTCGATTTGATTCACAAACGGGCTGTCTTAAAAAAATGAAAGACCCTTTTCTCCCGAAAGTAAAACTGCTCGGGAGAGAACCTGTTAGCAATCTGAAACACAGCAGCTAGAAATGTTGAGAGGAGAAAAAGTGGGAAAGTTTGATGTTCTAGGCTGCTTTTAATTTTTTTATAACAATGAAAGACTTGATTTTTAAAGCATTCAGGCTTTTTTTGTTGTTGTAGCAGTCACCCCAAAATTTGAGTGAGTGTTAATGATAACTTGACGTTCGCCATCTTGGATGGTCTCAGACTGTATAACTCCCTGAATAGGTTGTCAGGAAGCTGTGTGAGGGAGGGGGAATGGGGGCTAAAATATTGTGTTTGAGTGTGTAGCCTGTCTCTATTGTCCAGAGACCCAGGCATGACCGGGCTAGGATGGACAAACAGCCTGTTAATCGACGGAGAAACCCGCTCTTCAGACAACATTTCCAGGGCTGAGGAGAGAGAGAGAGACACACACACATACAGAAAGACAACACTCAGCGTGTTTCTTTTGACTCCAGCTGGTTAATACTTTTAATCGAACTTTTATTTACGCGTATCTGTACACGCTTTACTTTTTTGATGCGTAATTGCAGGAATTTATCTCCAGTTGTGAAATGAAGCACATTTTAAAATTTCTTCTCTTGGGTCGCAGATTATTCAATGGATCGCCGGAGTTGGCTCTTGTGCAGTTACTGTTTTGGAACCGTCTGTCTGTTGTGTGGAGGGGTGGGTGGAATTGTGTTAAATTTCTGAGCTATCGGATTATTCTGCCCTGAAAGAAAGGGAGAGGGGAAAAAAGGGGGCGGGGGGGGAGAGAGAGAGAGAGAGAAAGGCTTCTTCGACCCAGGAACAATGACTGCTTCTGAGGAGTTATATCTGGGTGTTCAAACTGTAAGTCTAGTGCCTCAACTCAATGGGCTCCACTAGGCAACGCGGAGCTCCCCCTACCGACGACAAGCCAGTGAGACGGACTGGGTTAGATTCACCGACTAACAGGCAGCTGGTGGCAGCAACAACAACAAACATTTGTGCAGCGCCTTTTAACGTCATGAAACGACGTCAAGGACGCTCCGTAGGAGAGTGATGGATACCGAGACTCAAAAGGAAACTATTAAATCCGGTGACCAAACAGTCTGGTCGCACAGGTGAGGCATTGAGGTGATTTCAGACTTTTGGGACTGAGGCGCGGACACCAGGGGTGGGACGATCTGAATGAGGAATGCACAGAAGGCCAGAATCGGAGGAGAACAGACATATTGTGAAGGAGATTACAGATCGAGAGGGATTTGGAAACAAGGCTGAGATTTTAAGATCACACGTTGCTTGACGGGATGCAGTGGAAGTCAGCCAGCAGTGGGATCGATAGGAAAAACTGCACTTGGTTAAGACAGGGGCAGCGAAGTTTCGTGATGACTTGAGGTTAGAATGTAAGAAATCAATAAGGAGTGCAGTGAACAGTTGTGTAACGGTGATACCAGCTCCTCCATCATGTTTAATCTCACTATCAGTAACGCTGCCTGGGCCTTTCTCCCCACCCCAACGTATCCATCCAGCTACCCCTGAAGCCCATTATGAAAGGAAGGCTTTTTTTTGAAAACCGTACATCTGCGTTGAAGCAATGGGTTAACTGTTTATTATATCACCAGTCTAATACTCTTATTTTAAAAGTAAAGAAAATACCTCTATCCTAACTGCATTTTAAGATAGTTTTTTGCAGTTTCTGCAGTTCTTGGTCTTTTGTCTAGAAATAGAATGTTTAGAACGCTGATTACTATCAGGGATCCTCCTCAAGAACCACCACAAACGACCTTAAACAAAAAACGGATTGTGAGACAAAAGCAGAAATTACTGGGGAGGGACTCAGCAGGCCTTGCAGCATCCGTAGAGAGAGAAAACGCAGAATTAATGTTTCAGGTCCAGTGACCCTCGGAACGGGTCTGATTTTGGTCGATCGTGTCAGCCGTTCCTGCTGTAAAACACGGAGCGTGAATATCCCCTGAGCCTGATTGGAGAATGTTGAGAGTGGGACAGGTCGCCCAGTGCATTAAATTGTAGGCTGATTCGTTTCTTCGTAAATTGCAAGAAGTGGACCCAGCTTTTAGTGCACTTGTGAGGGAAAATTGTTGAACTTAATGCCGCTGATACTGAAATTTAAAAAAAATGTCTGTTGACTCCGCACGCGCGAGTAAATATAACTGTATTGGGTTCAGGCTATTTGAATTCTGGTTTCTGAGAGTTTTGTTGGATAATCTAGCAGGACTGGGTGCTGCAGTAAGGTGTCTGTTTGACTTGCTGACAAGTGCTTGAAATGGGGACGTTTGCGCATCGAATGCGTCTCAATTGCACGAATATTCCGTACACTTTGCATCAGAAGTGGCTCCACAGTTAAATCTTGGTCGGTTTGCACACTGAGATGAGAGTTGCGCGCCCCTCGTAACACCTTAAATGCCACATGCTCGGCTCTCTCTAATGGGAGTCATTTTGTACGTGACAAGGGAACGGACATCTGCTGTTTGATAGTGACTCTATACGACGGTGTCAGATTTTTGCTCAGTTTATCCGTACTCGAAAAGTTGAGGATTACTTTAATTCACCCGTTTGGTAAGGATTTGTGAGAGGCCCGTAAATCCTGCAAAGGAAGGGTTAAAAAACGAGCTCCTCTCGCCTTCTACCCCGCTCCCGCGAAATCGATGCAGTCGGTTTGACTTTATTTCGTTTGCTCCCAAAATTTGAAAACGAGCACATTGACTCGTGCAGCTATCCTGCCTGTGCGGCATCTGCGGCAAACAATCTTTTGGTGGGGTGAGTGGGTGATAACAATAAAAAGACACTTAATGTCTCTGGGAGAACACTTTTTCCAAATTGCTGTAATTCAGTTGCGATGTGCACCCGCTCCTGCCGTGCGAATAAAATTTATTAGCATAGACAGAGGCCTTTCGGCCCAACTGGACGAAGCTGGTGTTTATGTTCCACACGAACCTCTTTCTGTCTCGCCTTTATGCCCGTTTCTTTCTTTTTTGTGTTTATTCGGTTACCCCTTTGCACCCACGCCACTAGCCTCAACTGCTCCCCTGGTAACAACTTCCACATTCTCAGCACCCTCTGGGGAAAGGTATTTCTCCTGAATTCTTCGTCAGATTTATTGGTAACTGTCTTACATTAATGGCCTCTAGTTTTGCCCGCGCCTGCCCCAAGCACAGAATGGCAGCACCATCTGTCTTCCCTTTCAAATATCTCTCAATATTTCAGATCTCTTGTAGGCATTTAATATGACAGTGTACTTTTTGAAACAGTTCGATGACTGATTGTACAAAGTGGCATGTAAGATTAGAAAAAACTATTGAAATTCGAGTTAATTTAGTAAATTGCATTTAGTAGCATTAGAAACACATTATTACTGAAAAAGCAGTACAAATTTTACTGAAGTTTTAACGTAGTCGTAGTTTCTGCAATTCTCGGCTTTGCCTGTAGATGTTGCTGTTCTATCACATCTCGCCTACACTGACACAGAGAGGTGCTCCCCATTGAACCGTTTGAGTTTTTAATCCTTGTAGTTGCAGGCCTCCCACCACTGGTGGTGCTCTGATTCATGTCTCAATTCTATTTTTCCTCTCCCAATGGGAATGTTGTAGCTGACCGAAATATGGAATGGCATAGCCTATAAGGAGGCCGTTAGTTCGTTGATGTGCATGCTGGCTCCCTTCAAAAACAACTTAGCCAGTGCTATTCGCCTACCATATAAGAATACTACTGAGTAGGATCTATTCCATTATAAAATCCCCCACTATATCTACACCCACTCTTTAAGATCCATCTAGATGCTAACCGTTTGATCTGTAAAATTGCTTCCTCGTGTTTTAGATTAGTTTCTTCTGGTTTTCAGCCCTGTCACCAACAGGAACAGTTTCTCTGTCTACTTCCATCAAATCTCCTCTCAGCCTTGTCCAAAGAGAGCAGTGTGTCCTATCTATATACTCTACTAAGTCTCCTATCTCTGGAATCATTCTAATAAGTCTGATTCTGCACCTTAATTAGGTCTTCACATCCTTCCCGAAGTATGTTGGACACAATACCCCAGTTCAGCTTTGACCAGTGTTTCTCAAGTGTTTATTATCATTTTGTTTCCCTTGTACTCCGTGCTTTTCTCCATAAAGTCCAGGTTCACAATGCTTTTTTAACCGTTTTGTAAAATTCATTCATGGGGATTTGGGCATTAATGGCTAGGCCAGCATTGATTGTCAGTTCCTAACTGTCTAGGTTTCTTAAGAGTCAGTATCATTGCAGTGGGTCTGGCTTCACATATATGCCAGATGAAATAACGATAGGTGTTTTCCTTCCCTTTTTAACATTTGTGAACCAGATGGATTTTTATTATAATCATTACACAGCTTTGTATTGAATACAAATTCACCATCTGCCATTTGAAGTCATGTAGAAGATTAGATAAATTTTGGGTTACTACTTCAATGACAATGCCACTACACTATTGTTCCCATCTATCTCCCACTTCTCAATTTGTCTTGCCACCTTCAATGATTTGTGCATGTAGACCCCAGCTCCTTGTGCTCCTGACCCTGTTTGGAAAATTATTCTCTGTATTGTTTCAACTAATTTTTCCAAAATGAATCACTTCACATTTTTGCACATTGTGTCCCTTGCTGCATATCAACGAATTCCTTCAGCCTATCTGTGTCCTCTTGAAGTCCATCACTGTTCTTACAGTCCATAATTCTTGCAGGTAGTGTTCTCTGTAAACTTTTAAACTGTGCCTTATACATCCAAGTCCAGGTCATTAATGTGGTGAATAATGAGGCAAGCCATGAAGTGTCTGCACTGACTCGGTTGGTAGCACTCTGACCTTAGTCTTATAAAGCTGTGTGTTCAGCTCGTAATTCAGGGCTTGAAGAGAAACAGTGCGGCCTTTTGCTTTAGATGTTAAACAAAAGGTGGAAATTTTGTGGTGCAACAGGTAGCATCGCTACCTTAGGTTTTAGTCACACTCCAGGATATGATGGCCAAAATGGTGTATTAATAACATTAAACATGAGATTGCAAACCTCTTCAGCACATGGCAACAGCAGGTGGTAAGAATGGGAGAGATACCTGATTAGCCATGGGCTGGAAGCCTTGGAGCCTCTACCATCAATATCTATAACCCCAGGCTACAACTCACAGGTAAAAGTATTTCATGACTGGTCTCACTGAGATCTCAACTTCATTCTTGTGGCTGCTCCCAACAACCCTTAACTCCCTTCATTATCAAAAATTTATCTCACTCTACCTTGAATAAATTCTAAAATCAAAGGCTCCACTACTTTATAGGGAAGAGAATTTCACAAACCTCTGGGAAGAGAAAAAATCTTATGTACTAAAACCAAGACCTTTATTGTGTAAATGTGTTTCTGGTTTTTGTCTCTCCCACAAGTCAGAACATCTCAGCATTCACCTTAACCAGTCCCCCCAGGGTTTATATGTTTCCTTAAGATCACCTCTCATTCTCCTAAACTCCACTGTGTATAGGCTGTTCAACATTTCTTCATAAGTTAGCTTATGATGAGGCTGAACAGGCAGTGACTATTTCCCCTGGAACTTTTGAGGCTGAGGGGTGAGCTTATAGAAGTCTGTAAAAGCATGAGAAGCATGGATATGGTGAATAGCCAAGGTTTTTCCCGAGGTTAACTCAGTCCAGAACTAGTGGGCATAGGTTTATGGTGAGGGGGAAAAATTTAAAAGACACCTAAGGTGCAACTTTTCAATGCAGAGGGTGGTCTGTGTATCGAAAGAGTTGCCAGAGGAAGTGGTGGCGGCTGGTACAATTACAACATTTGAAAGGCATCTGGATGGGTAAATGCATAGGAAGCATTTAGAGGGATATGGGCCAAATGGAACTAGATTTCCACTCTACTGGAATCTTTCCAGAGTTTAAATAATTTTGAAAGATTGTAGCCATTGTAATTGCAGCCACTTCTTTTAAGACTTGAAGATGGAGACCAACTGGTCCTGGTGGCTTGTCAGCGTGTAAGTCTAATAAACATTCTAGCAATTGTTGCCATGTGATGGTGATTGTTTTGAATTTCTCTCTCCCTCAAACCTCTTTTCAAGTTTGGGAAGTGAAGATTTGCACTGATTGACAAAAAAAATGCAAAATATTTATTCAAAATCTTCTCTATTTCCTTGTTTTGCCATTATCTATTCCCCTGACTCTTTCTGTAGAGGAATAACAAACATTTGGATAGCCATTTCCTATGTAAGTACTTGTTGAAACTCTTAACTATCTATTTTATTACCCAGCTAGCTAACCTACAACTCAGTCATTGAAATTTGGATCTGCACCTGAAGTGTAATGAATTGAAGGCGATGACCAGGTTTTGATCAGTGGAATTAAAACGGCAGCGATTTTATTTGTCCAGCACAAATATGATGAGCTGAGTACTCTCTGTAACGTTTCTATTGATAGAGAGAAATTACTTCCCCCGGTTGAGGGGAGGGAGACAAATGATGGGGAATCCAAAACAAGATGGCAGTGCCTTAAAATCAGAATCCAAAGAGCATAGGGGCAGTACCAGAAAACACTTTTTTTACACAGTGGACTGTGGTAATCAGTAATCTGTTGAAGCTGGGAGAGTCAATTAAATTTTCAGACCTATGGTTGGTGGATTTGGTTAGCACTATTGCCTCACAGCGCCAGGGACCTGGCTTCAATTCCACCCTCAGGCGACTGTCTGTGTGGAGTTAGCATGTTCTCCCCGTGTCTGTGTGGGTTTCCTCCGGGTGCTCCGGTTTCTTCCCACAGTGCAAAGATGTGCAGGTTAGGTGGACTGGCCATGCTAAATTGCCTGTAGAGTCCAGGGATGTTTAGGTTAGGTGGGTCAGACATGGGGAAATGCACAGGGAGGGGAATGGATCTGGGTGTGATGGTCTTCGAAGGGGTGGTGTGGGCTTGTTGGGTTGAATGGCCTGTTTCCATACTGTAGGGATCCTGTGATTCAATGAAGAATAGATTAACAGATAAGAGTTTTAAGAGGTATGGACAATTAATGTACAGTGTCCAATATTTTAACTGAGGCCTAAATAGATCTTGATAGATTGGTAATAGAACTTCACTATCCAGGTGATTTGAGGTCAAGTTTGACATTTCATTGGTCTTTGAACATTTTTGTACTTCATTAATATGTTGTGATGATGGTACGTCACATATATTATTATCCTTTGAGAACTTGGATTTCTAAAATAGGGGCAGATGGATTTGGTTTTAGTTCCCTGAAGGTATCATTGTTTTTAAGAGGTCAGAAAGTTATTTGGAAAAAATTGACCTAAATCCATCATTTCCAAGTATGTGACTTAATAAATGCCTCGCCAATTACCTGTGGGTGTGCCGAGTTTGTCACATACAGAAAAGTAAGTCATCAGGGGCCACTCGTGAGCTTTAGTTTGAGTTCAGTTCAGAAGAAACAAGTTTCAGTTTCAACCTAACCAAAGAATAAGGTATTTAGAGCAAGAGAACATTTTCATCACAAGAGAAGGACAGTTTCATTTGTGCGTGTTTGTATGACAGTTTTCAAATTGTGAGAACTAAAAGACATTTGGGCCATCAGAACTGGAAATAAGTCTTAAAACTGCCTTAGTACTTCAAGAAGGAAAACTGGGAAGAGTCAGTTAGATTAAAGAAAATAAAGAGTTAAGTTCAAAGACGTGCAGGCCGGGTGGATTGGCCATGCTAAATTGCCTGTAGTGTCCAGGGAGGGGGAGGTGAGGTGGATCAGCCATGGGAAATCCAGGGTTACGGGGATAGAGTAGGGAGGTGTGTCAGGGTGGGATGCTCTTTAGAGGGTTGGTATGGACCTGGTGGGTCAAATGGCCTGCTTCCACACAGATCCTAAAAAAGGAATAATCTTTCTCTGGGATTGAACATCTGAAAGGGCATTGATGGGGAAAAGATGGAATCCTTATTCTTTCAGTTTATGTTATGATATTTTCAAATGGACTTACATATCAATATATATATATGTATGTGTTTTGTTTTCCTTTCTGTAATAAATTTATGTTCCTGAATTAAAAGAATCATGGCAGCCTCGTGTGACATTTTTTATTGATGTTAGTTGAAGGCTAAATATTGGTCATGGAGACAAGGATAAATCCTGAGCATGGAAATGTAATGGAAAGAAGTGACAGGTTATCTGTGATGATAATGCCTTTAGTACAATATACATTGGCAGTGCATAACTCACCTTTTTAATCCCCAAATCCTGTCCATTATCTGCAAAAGGAGTGTGATGGGGTACTCCTGGATGAGTACAGCTGCAGCAATACCCTGGGAAATTGACACCATTCAGGACAAAGAACCTGATCATTGGCACCACATCCACAAATACTCATTTCCTCCAACACTGATGGTCAGTAGCAACAGTGTGTACCATCTACAAAATGCACTGTAAAAACTGGCCAAGGCTCTCTAGGCAGCACATTCTAAATTGACAACTTTTACCATTTAGAAGGACCAGGGAACACCAATTCCCCTCCAAGTCACATGCCATCTTCATATGGAACTATACTGCTATTCCTTCGGTGTTGCTGGATTAAAATTTTAGAACTCCCTTCCCAAAAGCAGTGTGAGTTTACCTATATCGCAGGGACTGCAGCAGTTCAAGAATGTAGTTCGCCATCACTTCTTGCTCACATATTTTAGTGGAGACAACAGTCTGGTTAAAACAATTGAAGTGGAGTCTATGTTCAAACAGCCCATCAAATGCTTGTACACTTTAGTGCCATGTGTGGTGTTTTGGAATTGTAGACACAACACAATGGTTCCAGAGCAGGGCAGCCGCTAGCATTCCAAATCTGCCTCATTTGACTGATCGTCATCTGATCTGTTCCATTTATGACAATTACCAAGGTTTAGGACATTGTGCTACACCAGGGCCTGAGGCTCCAGGGTGCCTGCAAAGCTTGGTTCAGGACAGAGACTGGGTATCATCAAAAAGATGCAATGCAGCATCTCCTGCAACAACACCTTCCAAACCCCTAACTTCTACATCCTAGAAGGACAAGGGCAGAAGATTCGTAGAATCATCACTCATCTGTCTGTGTGGAGTTTGCACATTCTCCTCGTGTCTGTGTGGGTTTCCTGCGTGTGCTCCAGTTTCCTCCTACAGTCCAAAGATGTGCAGGTTAGGTGGATTGGCCATGCTTAAATTGCCCATTGTGTTCAGGGGTGTGTGGGTTATAGGGGGATGGGTCTGGGTGGGATGCTTCAAGGGGTGGTGTGGACTTGTTGGGCCAAAGTGCCTGTTTCCACACTGTATGGAATCTAATCTAATCTAATCACCAGCTGCAAATCTCAAATGACCTCTGACTTCAAACTAGTTTCAGTGAGTCAAAAATCCCTCAAAACCCTCCCTAACAGTACTATAGCAGTGTCTACTCCACATGAACAATGACAGTCCAAAGAGGCAGCTCACTACCACTTCCTCAAGGGCAACTGAGATGGGCAACAAATGCTGGTATTATCAGCAATGTTCACATGCTTTGAAAATAAAATTAGAAAATATTCAATGCAGTTTTATTTAGCATAACCTAAATCAAGATTTAGCAACTGTAGCAAATAAGGATACCAATTACAGTACAAACACTGGAATATCTGTCTTATAACATCATTGGCACACCCAATGGCAACATATAGTGACATTTCTCCTTCAAAGATGTTCAATAACCCAAGCAATTCTGATCAAAGATTCCAGGAGAGTGTTTCAGTTTTCAACATAGCTTGAGCAAATCACTTCTGAAGCATCATTCTTAACAGACATCACAAGTACACACATTTCTAACAGATAAATCATTCTCTTGTTCTCAAAGTGGGTAATCTGACTCAAATGTTGTGATGACTAGTAAGGCCCCACAGTTTACAAACAGGGCTCATTCCATACACACAGCACCCTCTGCGTGAAAAAGTAGCCCCTTAGGTCCCTTTTGCATCTTTTCCCTCTCACCTTAAACCTATGGCCTCCAGTTTTGGAACGAGCTACTGTGGGGGAAAGACATTGGCTATTCACCCTATCCTTGCCACTCATGATTTTATAAACCTCTATAAGGTAACCCTCAGCATCCGATGCTCCAGGGAAAACAGCCCCAGCCTCTCCCTGCAGTTCAAATCCTCCAACTCTGGCAGCATCCTTGTAAATCTTTTCTGAACCCTTTCAAGTTTCACAACATCCTTCCTCTAGCTGGGAGACCAGAATTGAACGCAGTATTCCAAAAGTGTCCTAACCAATGTCCTGTACAGCTGCAACATGACCTCCCAACTCATATACTCATTGCAGACCTGATGCTAATCAACTTTTGAGAGATGCAATTTAATGTCCTGGCTGCCTTGTACTCATGTGGCCACTACCTTTGTTGTAAGTGCCTTTCTTCATGTGCAGTCTGTAGGACCATTAAGCACATATCACATGGTGTCAGAAATGGTGCAACTGAAAATGTGTGGAGTTGTGATACAGACAGCTACAGTATGAAATAGCCTGGAAGAAGTTTTAAAAAGTCTAACTTTGAATAACCGCAGGAGTCAAAATGGCTGTGCATTTTCCACCCCCACTGTTGTAGAAATGAAATGAGCTCCAACTTGAATTTGATTTTTTTTTCTCTCTCAGTGACAGAAATATGAAATAACTATAGAATTAATTAAAAATCTAAACATATCAGCATTACAGCCTTGCTGTCAGTGTTGGGGAAAGAATGTCACAAACTGCATTCCAGCCTACATCTCATTAAGGAGGGGGGATAACAGACTGCTTTTATTTGCCAGCTTTGAAGCCACACTTTGAATTCCATATTAATGTTACTCATGATCATTATTTATCCAACATTAAAGCTCAAGCGGAGAGGGAAATTATTGATCAGTATTTGACTGTGTCAATTTATCTTAAGTGAGTCTTAAGGAATGATGGATGATCTAATCAGCAACATGATTGTCTTAGACACAAGGCATCCTACTGTAATTTCTGCTGAGAATGGAGATACTTTTACAAAACACATGGGCACCAGGTGTACTTGCATTTAAAAAAAACTATCCAGCAACAACGTTTGGATTTGTGTTATGTTGCAATTATGTCACAAAACTGAGAAAAGAGCATGATGCGCGTAATTTGAAAGGCCTGCAAGAAGACTGGTCTCTTTCTTCTCCCCTAGTCTGTTGGTGGAAGAGACCCAGCACTAAAGGTTCCTGAATTGAATAACTTGTAACTCAAGCAAAAACCTAGGCCCATCAAGTTAGGTAAAGGGGAAGCACAACGAGATCTAGGTGTTCTTGCACATCAGTCAATGAAAGCAAGCATGCAGGTACAGCAGGCAGTGAAGAAAGCTAATGGCACGCTGGCCTTCATAACGAGAGGAATTGAGTATAGGAGCAAAGGGGTCCTTCTGCAGCTGTACAGGGCCCTGGTGAGACCGCACCTGGAGTATTGTGTGCAGTTTTGGTCTCCCAATTTGAGGAAGGACATTCTTGCTATTGAGGGAGTGCAGCGTAGGTTCACGAGGTCAATTCCCAGAATGGCGGGACTATCATATATTGAAAGATTGGAGCGACTGGGCTTGTATACTGTTGAGTTTAGAAGGATGAGAGGGGATCTGATTGAGACGTATAAGATTATTAAGGGATTGGACACTGTGGAGGCAGGAAGCATGTTTCCGCTGATGGGTGAGTCCAGGACCAGAGGACACAGTTTATAAATATGGGGTAGGCCATTTAGAACAGAGTTGAGGAAAAACTTCTTCACCCAGAGAGTGGTGGATATATGGAATGCTCTGCCCCAGAAGGAAGTGGAGGCCAACTCGCTGGATGCTTTCAAGAAAGAGATAGACAGAGCTCTTAAAGACAGTGGAATCAAGGGTTATGGGGATAAGGCAGGAACAGGATACTGATTGTGGATGATCAGCCATGATCATAATGAATGATGGCGCTGGCTTGAAGGGCCGAACGGCCTACTCCAGCACCTATTGTCTATTGTCTATTGACTGGTGACCAAATTAAGGATCACTGCAATCAACAAGAACTTAATATCATCACCATCACCAAAATAACAGTGGGAAAGGCACATCATTTCCACACTTCTGGTTTGAACTGTTGATGAATGAAGAATTTGTTCTCTTTTACTTATGTTTCCCACCTATTGTTTTTCTTGCATGTCCTGACTATCCTATTTGTGATTGAATATGAGTGTTTTGGGAATTTATAGTTTAAATTTGCATAATAGTAATTAATAATCCAATTTGCTACATAGAGTAATTGAGCTGTACAGCACAGAAACAGACTCTTCTGTCCAACTTGTCCATGCCAACCACATATCTTAAGTTATTCTAGTCCCATTTGCCAGCATTTGGCCCATTTCCCTCTAAGTGCTTCCTATTCACATATCCATCCAGATGTCTTTTAAATGCTGTAATTGTACCAGCCTCCACCGCTTCCTCTGGCAGCTCATTCCATACACACACCACCCTCTGTGTGAAAAGGTAGCCCCTTAGGTCCCTTTAGCGTCTTTTCCCTCTCACCTTAAACCTATGGCCTCTAGTTTTGGAATGAGCTACTGTGGGGGAAAGACATTGGCTATTCACCCTATCCTTGCCACTCATGATTTTATAAACCTCTATAAGGTCACCCTCAGCATCCGATGCTCCAGGGAAAACAGCCCCAGCCTTTCCCTGCAGCTCAAACCCTCCAACCCTGGCAGCATCCTTGTAAATCTTTTCTGAACCCTTTCAAGCTTCACAACATCCTTCCTACAGCTGGGAGACCAGAATTGAACGCAGTATTCCAAAAGAATACACCTCCTCCCACCCACCCTCCTGCAAAAATTCCATCCCCTATTCCCAATTCCTCCGCCTCCGCCGCATCTGCTCCCACGACAAGACATTCCACTCCCGCACATCCCAGATGTCCAAGTTCTTTAAGGACCGCAACTTTCCCCCCACGGTGATCGAGAACGCCTTTGACCGCGTCTCCCGCATTTCCGGCGACACATCCCTCACACCCCGCCCCCGCCACAACCGCCCCAAGAGGATCCCCCTCGTTCTCACACACCACCCTACCAACCTCCGGATACAACGCATTATCCTCCGACACTTCCGCCATTTACAATCCGACCCCACCACCCAAGACATTTTTCCATCCCCTCCCCTGTCTGCTTTCCGGAGAGACCACTCTCTCCGCGACTCCCTTGTTCGCTCCACACTGCCCTCCAACCCCACCACACCCGGCACCTTCCCCTGCAACCGCAGGAAATGCTACACTTGTCCCCACACCTCCTCCCTCACCCCCATCCCAGGCCCCAAGATGACATTCCACATCAAGCAGAGGTTCACCTGCACATCTACCAATGTGGTATACTGCATCCACTGTACCCGGTGCGGCTTCCTCTACATTGGGGAAACCAAGCGGAGGCTTGGGGACCACTTTGCAGAACACCTCCGCTCAGTTCGCAAAAAACAACTGCACCTCCCAGTCGCAAACCATTTCCACTCCCCCTCCCATTCTCTTGATGACATGTCCATCATGGGCCTCCTGCACTGCCACAATGATGCCACCCGAAGGTTGCAGGAACAGCAACTCATATTCCGCCTGGGAACCCTGCAGCCATATGGTATCAATGTGGACTTCACCAGTTTCAAAATCTCCCCTTCCCCTACTGCATCCCTCAACCATCCCAGTCCGTCCCCTCCCCCCACTGCACCACACAACCAGCCCAGCTCTTCCCCTCTACCCACTGCATCCCAAAACCAGTCCAACCGGTCTCTGCCTCCCTAACCGGTTCTTCCTCTCACCTATCCCTTCCTCCCACCCCAAGCCGCACCCCCCGCTACCTACTAACCTCATCCCACCTCCTTGACCTGTCCGTCTTCCCTGGACTGACCTATCCCCTCCCTACCTCCCCACCTACACTCTCTCCACCTATCTTCTTTACTCTCCATCTTCGGTCCGCCTCCCCCTCTCTCCCTATTTATTCCAGTTCCCTCCCCCCATCCCCCTCTCTGATGAAGGGTCTAGGCCCGAAACGTCAGCTTTTGTGCTCCTGAGATGCTGCTTGGCCTGCTGTGTTCATCCAGCCTCACATTTTATTATCTTGGAATCTCCAGCATCTGCAGTCCCCATTATCTCTAACCAATGTCCTGTACAGCTGCAACATGACCTCCCAACTCATATACTCAATGCACTGACCAATAAAGACAAGTATACCAGATGCCTTCTTCACCATCCTGTCTACCTACGACTCCACTTTCAAGGAACTACAAACCTGCACTCCAAAGTCTCTTTGTTCATCAACAACCCCGGGACCTTACCACTAAATGTATAAGTCCTTCCCTGATTTGCCTTTCCAAAATGCAGCCCCTCACATTTATCTAAGTTAAACTCTATCTGCCACTCCTCTTGTTAAGAATAAGTTTACTACAACAAAAAAGGTTTTGTTTCGTTGTTTATTAATGAAACTTGGTGTGAGTTTCTTTTACTTATCTTAGATAGTGATCACAGTCAGGGAAATTAATCATCATGATTAAATTGATAATTTATATATTTGTGGCGATTTGAGGAATAGTGTGGCTTAATTTCTGGTGCACCATTCCCATTAGTGCTGAGACCACACCATGAAGTCTAAAGGTGAGAAATAGTCTGTACCTGTTAAATGATGAGTGCTGAAGGAGATCCTCAACTGAACATTGAAGTAGTGCCAGGTTGACACTGGTGCTGTGTGCCCTGTTATGAATTTCACCAACCAGTCCAAAATAGCTCAAGATGGTGAGCCAAAAATGATGTCCTCTGAAGGAACATTAAAATGATGCAATGAAATGATATGTTCAGCAAGAGGACAAATTAAGCTGAGAACTCCATTAACATTTTTTTCCTCTGTACATTCATTGGATTTGACCATGATAGGCAGTACTTATTGTTTGTCTTTAATTGTCCAGAGGACAGTTAAGGGTCACACTGGGTCTGCAGTCATATGTAGACCGGACTAGATAAGGATATTACTGAATCAGATGGTTTTTTAAATGATAATCAACAATGGTTACATAGTTACCATTAGGCGAAATTTTCATTCCAGATTTTTAGTGAATGCACATTTTACTGTCTACCATGGTGTGACTTGAACCCATGTCTACAAAATGTTAATCTAGGGTTCATAGTTCAGTTACATCATCACAATACCATTACTTCCTCTTGATATCTGGAGTTCCAGATAATCAATATTGAGGAACATCCACTCATTTCAGCTGAAGCAAGTCTAAAGCTTGGATGAATAATCCTAAACAGCCTAGAAGAGGCATACAGCATCTTGCAGGTCAACAAATCAAATATGTTGAACAAATCCTGGAAAATTGCAAACATGTTTTTATGAGTCTTGGATATTTTCCTGGGGAATGTCATCTTGAAGTTGATAGGGGGTTAGAGTAGCACATCATCTGTCAAAGACGGATCCAGCTACCAAAGTTCAACCTGAAAGACAATATGGAGAAGCTGGAAAAGAAGAGAATCCTCAAAAGATTGGATTAGATCCATAGCAGCTGTGAAAAATCTTGAAAACTGAAAATTTACATGAATCCAAAAATCTCAATAGAGCTTTGAAGAGATCTCACTATCCTATGTTAAATATTTAAGAAATTTTGCCATAACCTGCCAAGGTAAAGTTCTTTAATACCCTTGATGTGAATAATGGTTACTGGCAAGTGAGGCTGGATGAAAGTAATAGTTTTTAAAACCATATTCTGACATAATGCAGGAGATACAGATGGTTGTGCATGCTGTTTAGTATAGCCATTGCTACAGAAGAGTATCAATGTAGACAATGCATGCAATAGTGTTCTTCCCAGAGTGTAAGTTATTATGGACAATCTGATGGTCAATGGATATAGAGACATGATGGAAGAAGCCATCCCAAACTGCAAACAGAATCTGGTTTGACACCTAGAGACAGCATACCAGTTGAACCTGAAGTGGAACAGGAATGAAAAATACAATTGAAGATGACTGGAACTCGAGTACTTTGACCCAACACTGACAATAAAAGATGCTCCTTGGCCCGCTGTGTTCATCCAGCTCCACACTTTGTTGTCGCTAACAATAAAAGATCCTGTTAAGGAGAGAGGTGCAGCAGAGATGCAGGGAACTAACAGATGTAAAAACATTACAATAATTTATTGTAGATAATAAAATGTGAGGCTGGATGAACACAGCAGGCCCAGCAGCATCTCAGGAGCACAAAAGCTGACGTTTCGGGCCTAGACCCTTCATCAGAGAGGACTCTCTGATGAAGGGTCTAGGCCCGAAACATCAGCTTTTGTGCTCCTGAGATGCTGCTGGGCCTGCTGTGTTCATCCAGCCTCACATTTTATTATCTTGGATTCTTCAGCATCTGCAGTTCCCATTATCACAATAATTTATTGGTCTAATTTGTCATCACAGTGTGAATATCTACACAAGCTCACTGCTAAGGATCTGGTTGAACAGAAGAAGAACCAGCTTTCACAAGAGTCAAATTGCTATTCATGACAACACCAATGCAAAGTGGCTCATGATGGTGATGTGAAAACGATGCCTTCTGAAGGAATGGTGAAGCCAAACAATGGAATGATACACAAGGCAAGAGGATAAATTAAGCTGAGAGCTCAGTGCAGTGAAAGAGCAAACATTTCTTTATGCATTTGTTGGATGAGGACATTTATTGCCCATCTTTAAATGCCTGGAGTACAGTCAAGAGTCAACACATTGCTGTGGTCCTGGAGTCATATGTAGACCACAAGGTAAAGATATTACTGAATGAGATGCCAGTAAGAAGTCACCTTGCAGTGTGATTCCAGTGAGACTGGACTTGGAAAAACCCATTTACAAGGAGGGACAATCACAGGTGTAAGAGCAAACAGAACAACACGATGCTCAGATAGAGAAAGAGGGCCCAGCTATTGTATTTGCTTTAGCACTTTAATCAATTCCTGTTGTCATCATATAACTGGAAACAGTGTACCAATAATTATGCCCTACATTTTCACAAGCTGTCACAGAATGTATGAAATCCAACCGAGACCCTGAAAACATCCAACTTACCTGACTTACTTACTACTCCAGACAAAAAACAATTCACATTAGGTTTTCTTGGTAACAGAAAAATAACTCAATTTGTGTTAACATGTTTAATTTTAATAGGAGCAAAAAGAAAGGATTTCTAATCTAGCACTATGTAACATGAACTATTCCCCTCCAAAACCCCAAAATCCACACACAATCATGAATGTTAAAAAGTTATAGACAGGTTAAATATATTTCTGAAGATCAGAAGTCCATGCTACAAGGTGGAAAGTTATGTTCTCACATCCTTTGATTTTAGCACTGATGACAGGAAGGTGATGACTATTCTTCAATTCAATGGACCCACACATCTTCTTGTTTCAGAATTACTCATTTTAAGTATTTTTTAAATAGTTCTATATTTTTCCAACATGGAGTGGATGTATGTTAGAGATGGATTCATAACTGTTTACAACTCTGAAGAATGCTATTTAATCCATCTGTGTCTGTGCCAGTCAACAAAGATCTGACTACTTTAATTCCATTTTCCAGCTTTTGGAGTCTAAGCAATCCAAGTGAAAATCTAAATACTGATTAAATTTTAAAGACCTTTTCTTCAACTCTCCTCTTAGCCTTGTGACCCCTCTACTAATGGAAAACAATGCTTTTCTATCTATGCCCCTAAAATTCCTCTATCATGTTCCCTCTCATCATCCCAAAAACTATTCGGTATCATAGAATCCCACCAGTGTGGAAGCAGGCCAATTGGCCCATCAAGTCCACACCAATCCTCTGAAGAGCATCCACCCAGATCCATGCATTTCCATCTATCCTTGCATTTCCCATGACTAATTCACCTAGCTTGCACATCCCTGGGCACTATACTTACATGTTGTTGGGAGTAGCACTCCCTATGATGACAGCTGAGGTTGTTAAGGCAGAATGTGAAATCTTCCAAGTTCAACAAGAAGCAGCAGCAGCAGCTTAAAATGCCCTGGGAGATACCAAGACTGCAGTCACTTTGAATCTGCAAACAATGCAACAGAATGCAACTCTCCTGGTGTTGCAGGAAGTAGTGATGAAAAGATGGCCTGAAAGCATCCAGGACATTAAGGAGGTACCATGGAGAATTGATGAGGTTAATGCAATGATGTTGTGTAAATGGACTACCAAAAGGTGTTCACTACAATGTCATGAAACAGACCTTTGTGCAAAGTTACAGCTCCTGGAACACAAGGTATGGGTCGCAACATGGATATAAATTTGGCCGCATAACGGGAAACAGAGAATAATAATTCATGGATGTTTTTCATGCTGGAGAAAAGTTGTAGGTTGGTCTTGAGACTCTTGCTTTTCCTGACAATATATTAATGATATAGACCTTGGTGAGCACAGGACAATTACAAAGTTTGTGGATGATACTGAACTTGGAAGTATTGGAAGCTGTGACAAGGACAGTGTAGAATTTCAACAGGACATGAACACATTGGAGAAGTAGACAGATAGGCGTTTAATGTGGAAAATGTGAAGTGATTAATTTTAATTGGAAGAACACGGAGAGATGATTTCTTTTATTCATTCGTGGGATGAGGGTATCGCTGGCTAGGCCAGCATTTATTGCCCATCCCTAATTGCCCAGAGGGTCATTAAAAAAGACAATATAAAAGGACTGCAATTCTAAAGAGAGTGTAGAAGCAGATGCACCTGACTATCTCTGTACATAAATTATTAAAGGTGACAGGACACTTGGAGAAAACAATTAACACATTGTACAATATTCTGGACTTTATTAATAGCAGATTGAGTACAAGAGCAATGTGGTTACGATGAACTTGTATAAGATATTAATTGGATCACAGCCAGGAGTATTACATATAGGCCCGTGCTGTAAGAAGAATACAAACATGTTGGTGAGAGCACTTCAGTTATGAGGATAGATTAGAGATGTTGGGACTTGTTTCCTTGGAGAGAAGAAAGCTGAGAGGGGATCTCCTAGAAATTTGCAACTTCACGAAGGACCCAGACAGATGTACAGAGAGAAACTGTTCCTACTCATGAAGGGATGGAGAAATAGAGAAATAAAGTGCCTTGCAAAACTAAAAACAAATGTAAGGTGAGAGAAAACTTTTTTATATATTGAATGTTTGGGTTATGGAATGTAATGCCTTCAAGAGCAGTGCAGACAGGTTCAAACGGGCATTTGATGATCATTTGAATCAAATCAATGTATGGGGTTATGGGGAAAAGGCTTGGGATTAGCACAACGCTCATAATGCTCATTCGGAGAATAAGTACAAACATGATGGGCTGAAAGGCCACATTCTGAACTGTAAGAATTATGTGATTTTGTGACACAATTATTGCTGGAAGAGAGTACTGGCACACAGACACAATAGCTTAGGATGGCACCTTGTACAAAACAAATCATTTTTATCCCCTTGGAGAAGAGATGTTGAAACACACCCATCAATAAGTGAGTCAAGTTAAAGGAAAGCTCTACTGACCAAGTAAACAATCATATCAGCCAACGATGTGCCGATAAAAAAAACAAGCTAAGCAAGCTGTAGAGCTGTTCATCCCTCATAAGGGTCCAAACAGACCATGGGTGTAGACCCTCTTCACTCTTGCAGGCACTAATCTTCTTGTAACAAAAACAGAAATAGCTGGAGAAACTCAGCAGATCTGACAGCATCTGTGGAGCGAAAGCAGAGTTGATGTTTCAGGTTTACTGACCCTTCTCAGAATTCCCAGTCTGATAAAATAACACCAATAAGTATTAACTGGAGACTTAGTTTTAATCCCAGGTCTGAGATATTTGGGAAGAATTACAAACATACAATCATAAAAATGAGGAGCATGAATAGGCCATCCAGCCCCTCAAGGCTCCTGTACCTTTTGATAAAATCACAGCTGATCTGATTATCAGCTCAATTCTGCATTCCTACCTATCTCTGATAACCTTTCACTATTTTGCTTAACAAGAATTTATCAACATCTGCTTCAAAAAGGCGTAAGGACTTTGTTTTTCACAAAAAGCGTTGCAAAGACTTCGGATTCTTTCAGAAAAAAAACCTAATTGCTATTTTAAGTGGATGGGCCTTGATTTTTAAACAGTAACTGTTGGTTCTAGTTTCTCCTATCAGAGGAAAAACTCACTCCACATCTGCAGTGTCAAGACCCCTCAGCACCTTATATGTTTCAATAAAGTCATCTCCAACTCCTCTAAATGGATGTAGGTGTCACTAACATTGTTACTGAACTGATTAGATCTCTAGGTCATTCCAGAGAGCAGTTAAGAGTCAACCATTTTGCTGTGGGCCTGGAGTCACATGCAGGCCCATACCACGTAAGAAGGGCAGCTATGATTCCTTAAAGGGGCACCAATGAACCAGATGGGTTTGTAATATTGATCGGTTGTTTCATAGATACCGTTGCTGAAACTTAATATTCAATTGAAAAAGACACCCACATTGTTTTCAGAAACTTAAACACCGACAGCTGTTTGATTGTGCTGGGGTTTGAACCAGTAACTTACAGGTTTATGCGTTAGCTGCTGAATTACTAACAGAACAACACCACCACAATGCTAACATCTCCCACAGGCCTGAAAGGTAGTGCAGAGGAAGTTAACTATAATGGAATCAGAGCTGAAGGAGTTCAGAATCGCAGAAACTGGGTTGTTTTCCCTTTGTTTGAGAGCATTTAGGAGAGATTTCAAGATTTTAGGAGAGAGGTGTTATAAACGATGAGGGCCTTGGACAAAGTAGAAGAAACTGTTCTGAGTATCAGGAGGGGCAGTAATAAAGGCAAAGATGAGGAATGAGCTGCCACAGGAAGTGGTAGAGGTGAGAGCAATACAACATTTAACAGGTACTTGGATCGGAAAGGTTTAGAGGGATATGGGCCAAATGCAGGCAAATGGGACTAACTGAGTTCAGGAAACCTAGTCAGCATGGATGAGTTGGGTTGGAGGGTCTGTTTCCATGCTGTATGAATCTATGACTCAAAGCTTTTTATACAGCCAATTACAGAATTATACAGTCAGAATTATACTGTGTGAAAGGATGATGGAAATAGAACTAAAACCTTTCAAAAATTAGCTCAATAAGAAGTTATAAAAGATACACTGTAGAGCAAGGCAGAGGAGTGAGACTAACTGGTTAAATATGTTGGGACCAGATGAAGAGGGGCAATCGGCTCCTCTCTTTTTAAAACCTGGTAGAGACAGACTGGGCTGAATGGCCTCATTATGTGCTGCATCTTCATTTAAACTTGTGGTCATCACATCCTTTTTGGCCCAAGCAACTCTCCAGTGGCCCTTCTTTGTGTGAGCTAAGAAAGCGAATCCTTTTTTAACAAAGATTCTCAAGGTAGACGGGCCAGACTTTCACCGCTACCTGCAGTGCACATTGAAACGGGGTGGCAGGGCCCATCTCAGGAGCTGGCTCTCACTTTGAGAGCCTGATCCTTGAGGATGATGAAGTTGATTTTAGGATCTCAGTTCATGTTCTGGTTGGGATTAGTTATAAAGCTGGGAGCAGCCTGATTGACAGCCCAGAGTTTGATGTGGAACCATTTACCAGAGTGGTGAATAGGCTGGATAAATCACCTTAAAATGAACCATTAGACTGAATGAAACAAAAAACAACATAATCCCAGATAGACTTCAGATGGATGTCTTATCTTACATCTGCACAACATAAGTTGGTTAACTCTATGATCACAAGAAACAGGACTAGTTCATTTTCCTCCACGTTTTAATCTCTCCAAAGTCTTGGAAACCTCTCCAAGGTTTCTTCCCTATCCCAGTGAACTCCTCCAGCCCTGCAATTCCTCAATTCAGGTCCTTTGAACCTCCCAAATTATAATTGCTGCACCTATAGTGGTGGTGCTATCAGCGGCCTAGGCCCTGAACCCCCACCCCCAGACCTATGAGCCTCTGCCTTGCTTGCTCCTTGATGAAAATGCTTCGTAAAACTTCTCTCTGTCAATAGTTTCATCTGTCCCATATAAACCAAAGAACTGCAATGCTGGGAATCTGAAACCGAAACAGAAAATGTTGGAGCAATTCAGCAGGTCTGGCAGCGTCTGTGAAGAGAGAAGCAAAGTTAATGTTGCTTCTTCAGCAACCCTTCTTCA
This sequence comes from Stegostoma tigrinum, assembly GCF_030684315.1. Lineage (NCBI taxonomy): Eukaryota > Metazoa > Chordata > Chondrichthyes > Orectolobiformes > Stegostomatidae > Stegostoma > Stegostoma tigrinum. The sequence goes on from NC_081391.1 coordinate 4,920,427, forward strand.
GAACTAAAACTTCAGTTATGAAGACTCGAAATGTTAACTCTGTTTTAATTTGCACAGATGCTGCCTGACCTACTGAGTTTTTCCAACATCTTCTGTTTTTGTTTCATCTGTCATATTATCTTCTTTTCGGGATCTCGGTATCAAATGTTGCTTGATGATCACTCCTTTGGAGACTTGGGATGTTTCACTGTGTTAAAGATACGACATAAATGCAAGCTGTTGTTAAACAGTACCGCTTGTTGCTATAATTACTTCTGGATGTAATGAGCTCTTGTCTGATCTGAACTGACCAGCGCAGAAAGGATGGGCCAAAGGGCCTTTTTCCATGTGGCAAAAGCTCTGACTTAGAGAAGGCAGTTGAACCTAACAACAAGCAGCCTATGGTTTAGTTGATAAGCTGCAAAACACATTAAAAACGTAAATATTAATTATGAACAGCACAGAACGATAGGAGTTTGTGTAACTCTATCAGTACCCTTCAATAATTAATGGTTGCACTGACCCTGCTTTCTTCAGTGATGTAGGATCTGACCAGTACACTGATCCCTCCCAGAGATGAAACAGAGCCCTCTGGAACTGTTGAATCAGCATTGCTCCCACTTGGCTTCTCAGGTGCATTTCTCCAGGCCTCGTGAGCAGTGTCTGGGTGCTTGGAGTCACTCAGTCTAAATCACTCAGTCTCTGTGCCTATTCTGTGAACACCACCTGTGATTGTCATCTCATGTTACTCAGGATCAGGGTTGATAAAACCTGTCAGAGTCCAGATTATTCGTAACAAATCTCTTTCACTGAATGTTATCTTTTAAATATGTTGGGACCAGATGAATAGGGGCAATCAGATCCTCTCTTTTTAAAATCTTCTTGGTAGGTTGCATCAAGTTTTTTTTGCATGCAGTGATAACAATTGAAATATAATTAACTCGATCAAAATGAAGGAACCAGACTATGAGTTTTCCCTGAATGAAAGAAAGTAGATTTCCATGACCCACTAATACAGAGAAAAGAAAAAACTGTGACACCAAATGTACACGCAGAGACAGGTAATAAGCTGAAACATTGAAACATAGAAGAACAGAAGATAGGAGCAGGAGTAAGCCACTCAACCCTTTGAGCCTACCCTGCCATTCAATATGATCATGGCTGATCAATGAGCTCAATACCCTAAATCCCCCCACTTCCCCCATATCCCTTGATCCCTGTAACCACAAGATCTAGATTCCTCTTGAAAACACATGTTTTGGCCTTGACCATTCTCTGTGGGAGTGGCTTCCACAAGATCATCACTCTCATGGTGAAGATATTTCTCTTCACGTCAGTCCTAAAAGATTTACCCCTTACCCTGAAACTATTACCCCCTGTTCTGGGCTCTCCCACCATCAGAAAATTGTTCCTGCATCTAGTCTGTCTGGTCCTGTTAGAATTTTAGAACTTTCTGTGAGATCCCCTTGCTCCTCATTCTTCTAAACTCTAGTGAATACAATTCTAACCAACTCAATCTCTCCTCTTATGTCAATCCTGCCATCCCAAGAAATCAATTTGGTAAACATATGCTGCACTGCCTCAATAGTAAGAACATCTTTCCTTAGATAAGGAGACCAAAACTGCACAAACATTCCAGGTGTGACCTCACCAGTGCCCTGTATAATTGCATCTTTGTTCCTTTACTTTAATCCTCTCGCTATGAAGGCCAACATACAGTTTACCTTCCTTATTAGATAACAAAGTGTGGAGCTGGATGAACACAGCAGGCCAAGCAGCAACTTAGGAGCACAAAAGCTGATGTTTCGGCTTTTGTTACACCTGCACACTTACTTTTGGCAGTCGATGTGCAGGAACGCCCAGGTCCTGTTGCACATTCCCCTCTCTCAATTTACAGCCATTCAGACAATAATCTGTCTTCCCATTTTTGTGACTGAAGTGGAAACTTCACATTTATTCACATCATACTGCATCTGCCATATATTTGCCCACTCAGCCTGTTCAAATCACATTGCAGCATTTCTTCATCCTCCTCACAACTCATGCTTTTCACCCTGCTTTGTGGTCATCTGCAAATTTTGAGATAATACATTTAAAAATGGGAGGAGGCTATCTCTGGGGATGGGAAGATAGCAACAGTTGTAGTCTAAAGTTTTTGAGGTGCTTGAGTGTTAGATTTTAGTCTTGAGACTAATTTGTTTAATCGTTAACTTGTATTTTGGAACAGTGGTGAAGTTTCTAGATCTTGAATTTTCAGTGAATGATGGTTTTCACTGGGCTTTAGAGGTGGTTGAGACAGACAGGGTAAAAACCGAAAGAACTGTGGATACTGTAAATATGGATGCTGTAAACACCTCCCCAAAGCCCGACGGCACCTTCCCCTGTAACCAGCAAAGGTACAACAACTGCCCATTTACCTCCTCCCTCCCCAGTATCCAAGGGCCCAAACATATCTTCCATGTGAAGCAACACTTCACCTGCACTTCCCAGAATTTAGTCTACTGCATTCGCTGCTCACACTGTGGTCACCTCTACATTGGGGAAACGAGGCGTAGACTTGTCGACTGCTTTGTAGAACATCTATGTTCTGCTCGCAAAAAAGACCCTGAACTATCTGTTCCTGCCATTTCAACACAGCCTGCTCCCTGGTCAACAACTCTGTCTCCGGCTTGCTGCAGTGTTCCAGTGAAGCCCAACGCAAGTTGAAGGAACAACACCTAATTTTCTGCTTGGGGACCCGACAGCCCTCCAGATTCAACATTGAGTTCAATAGTTTTAGAGCCTAAACTCTCCCATGTCCCAACCACCTACCCCACTCCTGGCCTTGTTACCACCTAGCCTGCCATTACACACCTCCTCTTGTGAATCACTAATAGTCCCCATTAACAACTATTCACCCTCCCTACCCGGTCATTAGCAACTCCTTTGTCTGTCCAACTGTATCTCTCTCTCTCTCTCTCTTTGGGCTCTATCCTATTGTTTACTCTCTACCCCGCCCATCTCCCTATTTTCTGCATATAAACTGACATTTTCTCAGCTACTACCTATTCTGAGGAAGGATCATGGGACCTGCAACATTAACTCTGTTTCTTCCTTGAGAAAGAGAGGGAGTGTTTTCCATTTCTTGCTAACATATCCATTTTCCTTCTCTCTGGCTTGCTGCTTAGAAGCAGCTGCTGAAATATAGCTCAGTGTGTATTCCTGTGTCTAATACCATTGCCTTTCTTCAAGCTAAAAGATCTGGAGGTGGATTTCACCCTAATATGTAACTTTTAAGGAAGGTGTGAATCAACCAGATGATCTATATGCGTATTTTAGTGTCCTTTTATAACTTTGCTTGATTGGACTTAGCCCAATTCTTTTTTACTGATGGTTTCGTGAGCTTGGGTTAATGTGGTCAGCTGATCACAGCAGCCATTTTAGTCCAGACTTTATTCTTTTAAAAAAAAATTTAGTTTGATCAGGTATTAACAATGGCTGTTGAATGTTGATGATGTGTCCAGCGGAGATTCACACGGATGTTCCCTGGAATGCTAGGTTTAATGTACGATGAACGGATGATCCTGGGATTGTATTCATTAGAGTTTAGAAGATTGAGGGGAGATTTAATAGAAACTTACAAGGTAATGTATGGCTGAGAAAGGGTGGACGCTGGGAAGTTGTTTCCGTTAGGCAGGGAGACTAGGGCCCATGGGCACAGCCTTAGAATTAGAGGAGGTAAATTTAAAATGGAAACGTGGAGACATTTCTTCAGCTAGAGTGTGATGGGCCTGTGGAATTCATTGCCACAGAGCGCAGTGGAGGCGGGGACGTTAAATGTCTTCAAGGCAGATATTGATAAATTCTTGATCTCACAAGGAATTAAGGGCTACAGGGAGAGTGCAGGGAAGTGGAGTTGAAATGCTCATTAGCCATGATTAAATGGCGGAGTGGACTCAATAGGCCGAATGGCCTTACTTCCACTCCTATGTCTTATGGTCTTATGTATTTTTATTATCATTATAAGACACGGGAAGACTGCTAAGTTGAACCAACTGCCAGTAGTTCTGATATTGAGTAGAATCAAACATTTGTGGGGAGGTTAGAATGTACCCTATCAAGCCCCTAAAAATCTTGTATGTTTGAATGAGATCACCCCACATTCATCTAAACTCTGATGAAGGTAGGAAACAGAGGAGGGTGGAGAAGGGTTGCTTTTCAGACTGGAGGCCTGTGACCAGTGGCATACCACAAGGATTGGTGCTGAGTCCACTGCTTTTTGTCATTTATATAAAGGATTTGGATGTGAACAAAGGAGGTACGGTTAATAATTTGCTGATTATACCAAACTGGAGATATGCTGGACAGCTAAGAGTACAATGGGACCATAATCAGATGGGCTGATGAGCTGAGGAATGGCAAGTGGGGTGGTTAATTTAGATAAATATGAGATGCTGCATTTTGGAAAGGCAAATCGGACAGGACTTAGACACTTAATGATAAGGTCCTGGGGTGTTGCCGAACAAAGAGACCTTAGAGTGCAGGTTCATAGCTCCTTGAAAGTGGAGTCACAGACAGATAGGATAGTGAAGAAGGCATTTGGTATGCTTGCTTTTATGGGTCAGTGCATTGAGTATAGGAGCTGGAAGGTCATTTTGTGGCTGTATGGGACATTTATTAGGCCACTTTTGGAATATTGCATTCAACTCTCATCTCTGTGCTATGGGAAGGATGCTGTGAAACTTGAAAGGGTTTAGAAAAGATTTACAAGGATGTTACCAGGGTTGAAGGGTTTGAACTGCAGGGAGAGGCTGAACAGGCTGGGCCTGTTTTCTCTCGACTGTCGGAGGCTGAGGGATGACCTTACTGAAATTTATAAAATCAAGTGGGTCATGGATAGGGTGCATAACTGAGGTCTTTTCCCCAGGGTAGCTCAGTCCAGAACTAGAGTGCACGGGTTTAAGGTGAGAGGGGAAGATTTAAAAGGGACCTAAGGGGCAATTTTTTCAAACAGAGGGTGATGTATGTACGGAAGGAGCTGCCAGAGGAAGTGGTGGAGGCTGGTACAATTACAGAATTTGAAAAACATCTGGATGGGTGTATAAATAGGAAGGGTTTGGAGGGATATGGGACAGATGCTGTCAAATGGGACTAGATTAATTTAGGATATCTGGTCAGCATAGACGAGTTGGACTGAAGGGTCTGTTTCCATGCTGTACAGCTCTATGACTCTCTGAATAAAGGCCAAGTTTGTTTAGCAATTCTTGATAAGTCAACCTTTTCATCAGTGTAATGAATTTCTTTTGTTCAGCATCCAATACCACTGTAACCATTTTTGAATTCCGAAACAGTACTCAGTATCCAGATATGGCCTCACCAACACCCTGTACAGTTTTTTCAAGATTTTCCTGTTTTTAAACTCCAAACCTCTACTGATTCCGGCCAAAATTCCGTTTTCCTTTTTAATTCCTTGTTGCACCTGCATGCTTACCTTTGCTGCGTTTCATTCAAAATAACACCTGAATCTCTTTGTACTGCATTATTTCGGAGTCTCTCTCCCTTTCTATTTAATTAGTAGTCTGCTTTCTGATTCTTCCTGCCAAAGTGCATATCCACATACTTTTCTGCATTAAACTCCATCTGCCATATTTTTGCATGCTTATCCAATCTATAACCCCTTGCAGAGTCCTTACATCCTATCAAAACAAACTCTCCCAACTAATTTTGTATCATCAGAAAATTTGGATACATTACACTCTGCCCCTTCCTTAAAATCATCAGTTCAGATAATAAGTAATTGAGACCCTGGGACTGATCGACTAGATACATCTTTTCAATCTGAAACAGACCTATTAATCCTAGCTCACTGCCTTCTGTGTGTTAACCAATCCTCAATCTATGAGTTCTGAAGGAGGGTCACTGGACCCGAAACTTTATCTCTGCTTTCTTTCCACTGATGCTGTCAGACCTGCTGAGATTTACCAGCAATTTCAGATTTTGTATCTGATTTACACCATCCATAGTGCTTTGGTTTTTCTTTCTCAGTCTATGGTAATATGTTATCTAAACACCATGAACTCTTATCTTGGGCAATATCCTTTTATATGACATCTTCTCAAAGCCCTGCTGGAAATTCAAATATACCACATTTACTGGTTCCCTTTCATCAACCCTGCATAATATATCCTCAAAGAACTCTAGCAAATTTGTCAAACATGAATTGCCTTTCACAGAACAATGTTATTTGATTTTGTTACGTTTTTTGAAATGTCCTGCCAATTCTTCCTTAGTAATGGACTGTAAAAATCTCCCAAAGACAGATGTTACACTAACTGGCACAGAGTGTCCTGGTTTCTGTCTGTCCCACTTCTTGAACAGGGGTGTTATATTTGCAATTTTCCAATTCACTGGAACCCTCTTATGAGTTTTGGAATATTTTGACCAATGCCTTCACTATCTCTGCAGCCACCTCCTTTAAAACCCTCGGATGCAGGTCATCAGGCTCTGGTGATTTATCTACCTTCAGTCTCATTAGTTTGCCCCTGTGGTGTCAGAATTTAGTGCAGACTCATGGAAGCATTGGCAGAAGTGAGGCTGGGTCTAGTACAAGACCCGGCGTTGGCTGCATTGGCAAGGTGGGCCCAGAGCAGACTCATGGTGGCGCTATCAAGTCAATTTTGGGTCAGTGGCAGCTGCATTGGCGAGGTTCAGGGAGGATTCATGGTGATGGCAACGTTGGTGGAGGTGAGATGGTGCTGGAGAGTGCTGACTCTTGTTCCAGCCTTTATATTCTATGTTTTAGTTACTTTCTCAGTGTGTCAAGTTGGCCGCAGGGAGTGGCCACACTACTCAACATTTTTCATTGTAATTTATAACAAAATACACATGGTAATAAATAAACCAAAAATCAAAATCATGGCAGAGACAAGATGCAGCATAAAATGTTTGTGTTAAATACATATAAAACTGAAGTTGTGGTTTGGAGCAACAGATAGTGATGGTAGAGACACCGATGTTGCCATCATGTGGCTGACCAGGAATTTCTCCCATTCTCCTCACCTGTCTCTAGCATGTGTTGGTAGAATTTATAAGTTGATACTCCAGGCTGTGATATGGAGGCACCTTCGTTAGCCAGCAAGCCATGGAGTCAGACTTAAATCCAGAGCTTCTGACTGAAACATAGGTATGCACTCACTATCTACAGCACCCCCCGAGGCAAATCATTTAATTACATTTGATGTCCTGTTGATTAAAAAAAATGGAGACAGAGAGGAGCTGAGGCTGCTTGACCAGGTGGGCCAATTGGAGTTCATATGATGAAACATCCAGGAAAGAGCCCAAAAAAAGTTGAGAAGCTCTGTAGATCCCATTGGTGGGCCCCAAAGACTTATTTCTAATCTATTTCTAATCTTTTCATCTGATGTTTCCTTTAGCTCTCACAATGTGAAAACTTCTACACAAACTGAGATAGTTTGCAGGTGTCCTGAACCAAATCCCTTCTATTAGGGTGAAATTTCCTTCTGAATTGAAAACATCATTCTCCTGAACTGAAGTAAAAACTAACAACATGATCACTAATCTATTTCAGAGATAATTCGACCCCACCACGCAAGACATTTTTCCATCCCCACCCTTGTCTGCTTTCCGGAGAGACCACTATCTCAATGACTCCCTTGTTCGCTCCACACTCCCCTCCAACCCCACCACACCCGACACCTTCCCCTGCAACCGCAGGAAGTGCTACACTTGCCCCCACACCTCCTCCCTCACCCCCATCCCAGGCCCCAAGATGACTTTCCATATCAAGCAGATGTTCACCTGCACATCTGCCAATCTGCTATACTGTATCCATTGTACCCAGTGTGGCTTCCTCTACATTTGGGAAACCAAGCGGAGGCTTGGGGACTGCTTTGCAGAACACCTCCGCTCGGTTCGCAATAAACAACTGCACCTCCCAGCCGCGAACCATTTCCACTCCCCCTCCCATTCTTTAGATGACATGTCCATCATGGGCCTCCTGCAGTGCCACAATGATGCCACCCAAAGGTTGCAGGAACAGCAACTCAACAGCAACCCTGCAGCCCAATGGTATCAATGTGGACTTCACCAGCTTCAAAATCTCCCCTCCCCCCATTGCATCCCCAAACCAGCCCAGTTCGTCCCACCCCCAACTGCATCACACAACCAGCCCAGCTCTTCCCCTCCCCCCACTGCATCCCAAAACCAGCCCAGCCTGTCTCTGCCTCCCTAACCTGTTCTTCCTCTCACCCATCCCTTCCTCCCACCCCAAGCCGCACCTCCAGTTCCTACCTACTAACCTCATCCCACATCCTTGACCTGTCTGTCTTCCCTGGACTGACCTATCCCCTCCCTCCCTCCCCACCTATACTTTCCTTTCTACCTATCTTCTTTTCTCTCCATCTTCGGTCCGCCTCCCCCTCCCTCCCTCCCTATTTATTCCAGAACCCTCACCCCATCCCCCTCTCTGATGAAGGGTCTAGGCCCGAAACATCAGCTTTTGTGCTCCTGAGATGCTGCTTGGCCTGCTGTGTTCATCCAGCTTCACAATTTATTATCACTAATCTATTTCAGTTCTCCTTCTTTCTGCCACAAATTCTGGAGGATAAACATTTCGTCCATTAATCTCACAGGTGTCCTACTAGGCACTTGATTGGATCACATGCCTCTGTGAAAATTTTACTTGTGGTTCACTGTTCCAAATGACCATCTGACCTCTGTAGTGATTGAATGAAGTCAACCAGATGGATCTCATGGCTTCAGAGATAGTAGGAACTTCAGATGCTGGAGAACCTGAGACAACAAGCTGTGGAGCTGGATGAACACAGCAGGACAAGCAACATCAAAGGAACAGGGGAGCTGATGTTTCAGACCTAGACCCTTTTTCAGAGAGTGATCCTCAAAGTAGGGTCTAGGCCCGAAACATCAGCTCTCCTGCTCCTGTGATGCTGCTTGGCCTGCTGTGTTCATCCAGCTCTACACCTTGTTGTCCTGGATCTTATGGCTCCCTGATAAGGGATGTTCATTTGATCCAATAGGGACCCTGGCTGAAAGATATAAACAGGAGTACCAGGAGTTCTTCTCACTCTGAGAGCTGGCTCTGAGGAAGTTGGATCAGTGTAAAGGACATTCCATATGTAAATAAAAGGTGATTTAGTGATGGGATACTGTGCCCTGCAGAATTTTTTATTCATTTGTGGGATGTGGGTGTTGCTGGCTGGCCAGCATTTCTTGCCCATCTCTAGTTGCCCTTGAGAAAGTGGTAGTGAGCAGCCTTCTTGAACCGCTGTAGCCCACCTGTTGTGGGTTGACCCACAATGTCATTAGGGAGGGAAGTCTGGGATTTGTACCCAGCAACAGTGAGGGAATGGTGTTATATTTCCACGTCAGGATAGTGAGTGGCTTGGAGGGGAATTTGAAGGTGGTGTTGTTCCCATATATCTGCTGCCCTTGACCTTCTAGATGGAAGTGGTTGTGAGTTTGGAAGGTGCTATCTGAGGATTTTTGATGAGTTTCTGCAGTGCATCTTATAGATAGTTCATATTGCTGCTACTGAGCATCGGTGGTGGAGGGATTGAATACTTGTGGATGTAGTGCCAATGGTAAGCGGCTGTTTTGTCCTGGATGGTGTCAAGCTTCTTGAGTATTATTGGGGCTGCACTCATCCAGGCAAGTGGGGAGTATTCCATCACACTCCTGACTTGTGCCTTGTAGATGGTGGACAGGCTTGGGGGAGTCAGCAGGTGAATTACTTGCTGCAGTATTCCCAGCTTCTGGCCTGCTCTTGTAGCCACTATGTTCATGTGGTGAGCCCAGTTGAGTTTCTGGTCAATGATAACCCCCAGGATGTTGATAGTGGGGATTCAGTGATGGTAACACTATTGAATGCCAAGGGTGGTGGTTAGATTGTCTCTTACTAATGATGGTCATAGCCTGGCATTTGTGTGGCACGAATGTTACTTGCCACTTGTCAGCCCAAGCCTAGATATGTCCAGATCTTGTTGCTTGTGAACACGGACTGCTTTAGCATGTGAGGAGTCTTGAAAGGTGCTGAAAATGTGCAATCATCAGTAAACATCCCCGCTTCTGACCTTACGACGGAGGGAAGGCCATTGATGAAGCAGCCGAAGATGGTTGGGCCTAGGACACTATCCTGAGGACCTCCTGGAGCTGAGATGATGGACTACCATCTGCCATGATTATCTTCCTATGTGTCAGGTATGACTCCAACCACCAGAGACTTTGATCCCTGATATCCATTGATTCCAGTTTTGCTAGGGCTTCTTGATGCCACACTCACTTGAATTCAGCCTTGATATCATGTGCTGTCTACCTCACCTCACCTCTGGAATTCAGCTCTTTTGTCCATGTTTGAACCAAGGCTGTAATGAGGTCAGGAGCGGAGTGACTCTGGTGGAACCCAAACTGGGCATCACTGAGCAGGTTATTGCTGAGCGGGTGCTGCTTGATAGCTCCGTTGATGAAACCTTCCATCACTTTACTAATGATCAAGAGGAGACTGATGGGGCGGTAATTTGCCGGGTTGGGTTTGTTCTGCTTTTTATGTACAGAACATACTTGGGAAATTTTCCACATTGTCAGGTAGATACCCAACTTTTGTAACTGTACTGGAACAGCTTGGCTAAGGGTGTGGCAAGTTCTGGAGCACAAGTCTTCAATACTATTGCTGAAAGGCCTGTAGCCTTTGTGGTATCCAGTGTCTCCAACTGTGTCTTGATATCAAGTGGAGTGAATGTAACTAGCTGAAGGCTGATATCTGTAATTCTGGGGACCACTGGAAGAAGCCGAGATGGATCATTCACTCGGCACTTCTGGCTGAAGATTGTTGTAAATGCTTCAGCCTTATCTTTAGCACTGATGTACTGGACTCTTCCATCATCGAGGATGGGGATGTTTGTGAAACCTCCTCCTCCAATGAATTGTTTAATTGTCCACCACCATTCACGACTGGATGTGACAGAACTGCAGAGCTTAAATCTGATCCATCTGCCGTGGGATCGCTTAGCTCTTTCTATCACTTTCCATTTATGCTGTTTGGTGTGCAAGTAGTCCTGTTTGATGGCTTCACCAGGTTGACACCTCTTCTTCAGGTATGCCTGGTGCTGCTCCCGGCACGTCCTCCTACACTCTCCATTGAACCAGGGTTGATTCCCTGGCTTGATGGTAATGGTTGAGTGGGAGATATGCTGGGTCATGAGCTTACAGGTTGTGCTGGAGCACAGTTCTGCTGCTATTAATGGGCCACCACGCCTCATGGGTGCCCAGTCGTGAGTTGTCAGATCTGTGCAAAGTCTGTCTCATTTAGCACAGTGATAGTGCCACACAACACAATGAAGGTTATTCTCGGCATGAAGACGGGACTTTTTCTCCACAAGGACTATGTGATGGTCACTCTCACCGATGTCATGGACAGCTGCATCTGTAGCTGGCAGATTGGTAAGGATTAAGTCAAGTATGTTTTACCCTCTTGTTGGTTCCCTCACCACCTGCCACTGACCCAGCCTAGCAGCTATGTCCTTACGGACCGACCAGCTCGATCAGTAGTACTGCTGCTGAGCCACTCTTGGTGGTGTACATTGAAATCTTGTTTTTTCTAATAAAAGAAGCCTAAGTGTTTCATTATTTGGCTTTGTCACAGAAAACAGGAAGAAATAAATTTATTTATTTTCTCTATTTGTTTATTTTGCCTATAACAGGTTTATTTGTTTTCTTTTAATTCATCGGATTAGGGTGTCACTGACTAGGTCAGCATTTAATGCCCATTCCAGTGTGCAGTTGAGAGTCAACCACATTTCTGAAGGTCCAGAGTAATAGGTAGTCCTGACCAGGTAATAAGAGCAGGGATAATATTTGAGATATTTAGGACTTTGGTTACCCTCAGCTAGGGTACTGCGTGTGGATCTGATCTCTACGTAAGTTGTAATTGCACTGAGGGTGTGAACTGGAGATTCACCAGGATTTTGCCTAGGGTGGAGCACATCAGCAACGAAGACAGGTTGGGTATTAGAACATAGAACATAGCACAGCACAGTACAGGCCCTTTGTCCCACAATGTTGTGCCAATAAGCTTATGTTCTTTTTATAAATTTATTTTCTCTTTGAAAAATAAGGGCAATATTTCCCCAAACACTGTCTGAGAAGGCCAATTTCTAAATAACTTGCAACAAATTCTCTTTAGTGTTAAACCTCCCTAACCTGTTCTTCCTCTCCTCCCTCCACAAGCCATACTTCCATTTCCTACCTACTAACCTCATCCCGCCCCCTTGACCTGTCCATCCTCCCCAGACTGACCTATCCCCTCCCTACCTATCTTCTTCTCTATCCATCTTCGGTCCGCCTCCCCCTCTCTCCCTATTTATTCCAGAACCCTCACCCCATCCCCCTCTGTGATGAAGGGTCTAGGCCCGAAACATCAGCTTTTGTGCTCCTGAAATGCTGCTTGGCCTGCTGTGTTCATCCAGCCCCACACTTTGTTAAACTGGGAATTGATTCACTTTCCAGGTGAAATATAGGAATCTGTCCAGAAATCAAACTTTTCAATGAGGTCAAAACTACAGGCAGACACAGCCACATAGCTTATGAGATAGATTTTGATATCATGTTCAAAACCTATCGTGTTTTGTAGCAGATAACTGTGAAGTCATCGGTGCCTTATATGTTTCATGCATAATATGTTTCAGTGGTTTTCTTTGTTCAGAGCAGGCTGAGGCAGACATTTCATCGAATATTAGTTTGACTGTAATATTCATACAAATGGGAAGTGTGGCATTCTGGGGTGATGAGCTTTGTTTTGTCATGGTAATTGCTAGAAATTTTGAGAGGCAGCCAACTTGCCCATTCTGTGATCAATAACAAGCATTTTGTTGGGCAATTCTGTTTTTTTAAAACAGTCACAAAATATATAGAAAATGAAGTCCAGAGGCATAGAACAAAGAACATACAGTACAGGAATAGGCCCTTTGGCCACTCCCCCACAACAAGCCTCTGCTGACACATTTTGCTTTTCCATACTAAAACTGTCCTCACTTACAGGTTTCTATTCCCTTCCTACTCTTGTATTTGTCCAGGTGCTTCTTGCATGCTGCTATTGTCTGGTTTTACCACCTCCCGTGGCAGTACATTCCACGTGCTCAACATCCTTTGTGTGAAAAATATGTCTTGCACATCTCCTTTAAACTTCCCACCGCACAGCCCCACCACACCTTGAACATGTGTCTCCATGTAATTGACCCCTTCTCCCTCGGATAAAGCCTCATACTTTCCACTCCATCCATGCCATTCACAATCCTATAAACTTCTATCAGGTTGCCCCTCAACCTCCTGCGTTCCAGTGAAAACAAACCCAGTCTATCCAACCTTGCTTCATAGCTAAAGCTCCCCATACCAGGGTGCATCCTGATAAACCTTTTCTGTACCTTCTCCAAAGCATCCACATCCTTCTGGTAGTATCCAATGTTGCAAGTGTGGCCTAACTAAAGTTCTATAAAGCTGCATTATAACTCACCTATCCTTATACTCAATGCCCTTCCAACAAAGACAAGCATGCCATAAGCCTTTTTTTACTACCTTATCTACCTGCGCTGTCACTTTCAGCTCCCTCTCAATATTCCTAACAGTTCTGCCATTCACTGGATAATTTCACCTGTACTTGACCTTCCAAAATGCAGCACCTCACATTTGCCCAGATTAAACTCCATCTGCCATTTTTCTGCCCATGCCTCCAACTTGTCTATATCCTGCTGTGTCCTCTGATAATCCTGCTCACTATCCGCAACTCCACTAATCTTTGTATCATCTGCAAACTTACTAATTAGACTGGCTATGTTTTCCTCTAAATCATTAATGTAGATCACGGACAGCAGAGGTCCCAGCACTGATCCCCATGGAACACCACTGATCACAGCCCTCCATTCCGAAAAGCATTCTTCCACCACCATCCTCGGTCTCCTATGACTAACCCAGTCTGTATCCTTCTTGCCAGCTCACCCCTAATACCATGTGACTTCACCTTTTGTACCAGTCTCCCATGAGGGACCTTGTCAAACACTTTACTGAAGTCCATGTAGACGACATCAACTGCTTTTCCCTCATCGATCATCTTCGTCATCTCCTCAAAAAACACAATCAGATTAGTGAGGCACAAGCTCCCCCTGCACAAAACCATGCTGCCTAATGCTAATAAGTCCATTTGCTTCTAAATGCATATAGATTTTGTCCCTGAGAATCTTTTCCAATAATTTCTCGACCACTGGTGTGAAGTTCACATGCCTGTAATTCTCTGCTACCCTTCTTAAATAATAGGACAATATTAGCTGTTCTCCAGGCCTCTGGGACCTCACCTGTGGCCAAAGAGGATACAAAGATGTCTGTCAATACTCCAGCAATTTCTCTTGCTTCCCTCAGTATTCTGGGATAGATCCCATCAGGACACAGGGACTTATCTACCTTGATACTTTTTAAGATGCACAACACCTCTTCCTTTTTAATAGTAACTTGGCCTAGAAGATCGACACTCCTTTCTCTGAGATCAGCCTCTGCCAATTCCTTCTCTTTGGTGAATATCAACATAAGGTATTAGTTTAAGATCTCACCTATCTCTTCTGGCTCCCCACTTTGTCCTTGAGTGTGCCAACCCATTCCCTGGCTACCCTCTTGCTTTTTATATATGTATAAAAAGCCTTGGGATTCTCCTTAATCCTGTTTGCTAACAACTTTTCGTGAACACTTTTAGCCCTTCTAATTCCTGGCTTAAGTTATTTCCTTATATACTTCAAAAGCTTCATCAGTTCCTCTCCTCTTGGGCCTTACGTATGCTTCCTTTCTCTTTCTGACCAAGGGCATGACATCCCTGGTCATCCAAGGTTCAAGTAACATGCCATACCTATGCTTCATTCTCACAGGAAAGTATCTCTTCTGAACTCTTATCAACTGAAATACTCCTGCATGTCCAATGTGGACTTACCCTTAAACAGCTACGTCCAATCAAAAGTCTCCCATTCCTGCCTGATATTGTTGCTTGCCTTCCCCCAATTTATCACCTTCACCCGAGGACTGCTGTTATCCCTATCCATGAGTGTCTTAAAACTCACAGTATTATGATCACTAATCCCGAAATGCTCCCCCACTGAAACTTCACTCACTTGGTCAGGCTCATTTCCCAAAACCAACTCCAGTATAATTCCTTGATAACAAAGTATGGAGCTGGATGAACACAGCAGGCCAAGCAGCATCTCAGGAGCACAAAAGCTGACGTTTCAGGCCTAGACCCTTCATCAGAGTGTGAAGGGTATATCTGTTGAAGGGTCTAGGCCCGAAACGTCAGCTTTTGTGCTCCTGAGATGCTGCTTGGCCTGCTGTGTTCATCCAGCTCCACACTTTGTTATCTTGGATTCTCCAGCATCTGCAGTTCTCATTATCACTCACCAGTATAATTCTTTCCCTGGTTGGATATTTACATATTGTGTCATGTTAAAGTGTTGGTGAAATCCAAAAGACATGGACTTGGGATCAGTTATAGCAAATTACTTTGCATTGGTCTGATGGATATTGTTACAGATTCCTTGAGGAGAACCAAAAATTACGTTTTAATCAATAAGTTCCTAGGCTCTACTAGTCTATATTTAGCTCAGTTGGCTAGATGGTTGGTTTGTGAAGCAGTATGATACTAACACCATGGGTTCAATTCTCATCATCAGCTAAGGTTACTATGAAGGACAATCTTAGAGTCTCTACAGTATGGAAGCAGGCCACTTGGCCCATGAAGTCCACATTGACCCACTGAAGAGTAATCTCACCCATAAGTTCATATGACATTGACATAGTGGGTGTTGCTTATAGGTCCTCTGTATTAATCCTTTCAGATCCATTTACAGACACTATAGCAGAATCCAACCATAACATTATAATTGTTTCAGAGATAGTAGGAGCTGCAGATGCTGGAGAGTCTGGGATAACAAGGCGTAGAGCTGGATGAACACAACTGGCCGAGGAGCAGGAAGGCTGACATTTAGGATCTAGACACTTCTTCAGAAAAAGACCCTTTTTCTGAAGAAGGGTCTAGGCCTGAAATGTCAGCCTTCCTGCTCCTCTGATGCTGCATGGTCTGCTGTGTTCATCCAGCTCTACACCTTGTTGTAACATTATAATTTACTTTTATGTTTCCAAACGATATGGTTTAGTTCTTTATAAGTTGTGTTGAATCCATCTTCGTTTTCAATTTATTTTGGGAAGCCAGAGTCTTGTTATTGATATTTTTAAACTATAGAGCTGAAAAAGGCTGAAGGGCCTCAACTTTGCCTCCACTAACACCTGAAGAAGGAGCGAAATTCTGAAAGCCCGCCTTCGACTAAACCTGTTGGACTATAATCTGGTGTTGTGTGATTTCTCACCTTTAGTTGCATGGGCCATAGGCGCTGAAATTCTCTCCTTTAGCCTCTCTGCCACATTCTCCTCCTAGAAGATACTGAGCTGTATAGCATGGAAACAGACCCTTTGGTCCAACTCATCCACACAAACCAGGCTAGAAAAATCTAGCCTCATTTGCCAGCATTTGGCCCATATCTATCTAAACTCTTCCTCTTCATATACCCATCTGGATGTCTTTTAAATGCTGTAATTGTACCAGCCTCCTCCACTTCTTCTGGCAGCTCATTCCATACATATACCACCCTCAGCATGAAACAAATGCCCCTTAGGTTCCTTTTAAATCTTCCCCCTCTCACCTTAAACTATGCTCGCTAATTTTGGACTTACTCACCCTGAGGAAAGACGTAGGTTCTTCACCCTATGCATGACTCACATAATTTTATAACCCTCTTTATGATCACCCCTCAGCCTCCGATACTCGCGGTAAAACAGCCCCAGTCTTTTCAACCTCTCCTTAAACCTTGGCAACGTCCTTGTAAATCTTTTCTGAATTCTTTCAAGTTTCACAACACCCTTCCTAAAGCAGAGAGCCCAGAATTGCATGTAGTATCCCAGAAGTCCTGCACAGCGAGAACATGACCTCCCAACTCCTATACTCAATGCATTGGCCAATAAAGGCAAGTATACCAAAAGCTTTCTTCACTATCGTGTCCACCTGGGATTCCACTTTCAGGGAACTATGAATCTGCACTCAAAGGTCTCTTTGTTCAGCAACACTCCACAGA
This sequence comes from Stegostoma tigrinum, assembly GCF_030684315.1. Classification (NCBI taxonomy): domain Eukaryota; kingdom Metazoa; phylum Chordata; class Chondrichthyes; order Orectolobiformes; family Stegostomatidae; genus Stegostoma; species Stegostoma tigrinum. The sequence continues at coordinate 4,937,574 of NC_081391.1, forward strand.
ACCTTGCCATTAAGTGTATAAGTCATGCCCTGATTTTCCTTTCTAAAATGCAGCATCTCATATTTACCTAAATTAAACTCCATCTGCCACTCCTTGACCCATTGTCCTCTCTGATCAAGATCCTGTTGTACTCTGAGGTAACCTCGAACAGTTCATCCACTTCACCAACACCTTCCACCCCAACCTTCAGTTCACCTGGGCCATCTCCAGCACATCCCTCACCATCCTGCACCTCTCAGTCTCCATCTCAGGCAACCAGCTTGTAACTGATGTCCATTTCAAGCCCACCGACTCCCACAGCTACCTAGAATACACCTCCTCCCACCCACCCTCCTGCAAAAATTCCATCCCCTATTCCCAATTCCTCCGCCTCCGCCGCATCTGCTCCCACGATGAGGCATTCCACCCCGCACATCCCAGATGTCCAAGTTCTTTAAGGACCGCAACTTTCCCCCCACAGTGGTCGAGAACGCCCTTGACCACGTCTCCCGCATTTCCCCCAACACATCCCTCACACCCCACCCCCACCACAACCGCCCAAAGAGGATCCCCCTCGTTCTCACACACCAACCCACCAACCTCCGGATACAACGCATCATCCTCCGACACTTCCGCCATCTACAATCCGACCCCACCACCCAAGACATTTTTCCATCCCCACCCTTGTCTGCTTTCCGGAGAGACCACTCTCTCCGTGACTGCCTTGTTCGCTCCACACTGCCCTCCAACCCCACCACACCCGGCACCTTCCCCTGCAACCGCAGGAAATGCTACACTTGCCCCCACACCTCCTCCCTCACCCCTATCCCAGGCCCCAAGATGACTTTCCATATTAATCAGAGGTTCACCTGCACATCTGCCAATGTGGTATACTGCATCCACTGTACCCGGTTTGGCTTCCTCTACATTGGGGAAAGCAAGCGGAGGCTTGGGGACCGCTTTGCAGAACACCTCCGCTCGGTTCGCAATAAGCAACTGCACCTCCCAGTCGCAAACCATTTCCACTCCCCCTCCCATTCTTTAGATGACATGTCCATCATGGGCCTCTTGCAGTGCCACAATGATGCCACTCGAATGTTGCAGGAACAGCAACTCATATTCTGCTTGGGAACCCTGCAGCCCAATGGCATCAATGTGGACTTCACCAGCTTCAAAATCTCCCCTTCCCCCACCGCATCCCTAAACCAGCCCAGTTCGTCCCCTCCCCCCACTGCACCACACAACCAGCCCAGCTCTTCCCCTCCACCCACTGCATCCCAAAACCAGTCCAACCTGTCTCTGCCTCCCTAACCTGTTCTTCCTCTCACCCATCCCTTCCTCCCACCCCAAGCTGCACCTCCATTTCCTACCTACTAACCTCATCACACCTCCTTGACCTGTCTGTCTTCCCCGGACTGACCTATCCCCCCCCACCTCCCCACCTATCTTCTTTTCTCTCCATCTTCGGTCCGCCTCCCCCTCTCTCCCTATTTATTCCAGAACCCTCACCCCATCCCCCTCTCTGATGGAGGGTCTAGGCCCGAAATGTCAGCTTTTGTGCTCCTGAGAGGCTGCTGGGCCTGCTGTGTTCATCCAGCCTCACATTTTATAACCTTATTGGCTGTCTACTACACTTCCCACATGGCGTTATCTGCAAAATCAACAATGTTCAAATCACCCACAGTTTGAGGAAACTTTTCTTCAGCCAATGTAACATTCCTTTACTACTCAGTGTCACATGCTGCACCATAACACTCCTGTGAAGTCCCTGTGGGGGAAGTGATGTATTATGTAAAAGGTGCTACAAAAATAGGAACAGTTCCCATTATCTCTGAATTCTCGCAGTGAGTTGTGGATCATTGCATCACTCTCATGATGTAACTCCGCACTCCCCGATGATGTCATTCGCCCCCACCGGGAGTGCTGGCCCCGCCCATCGTTCGTCCCACCGAACTCCGTCCATCTGGTCGCATCACGAAGCCCCGCCCCCGCGTCACTTCACTGGCTCCGCCTCCGGTGACGCCATCGTTGTCGCCATGTTCTACTCCGGGCTCCTTTTTGTGGCGCGATGTCCCGCTTGGAGCTGGGCTTTGACCCGGTCCCGGAGCGCCTTGGCCCAGCTCAGCACGGTTTTGGAGGCTGAGTTGTTGGGCATCCGGGGTGCTGGAACCTGGAAGAACGAGCGGATCATTACCTCCAAACAGGGAGCGCACATCAGAGTGGAAGGCAGCTCCGGAGGTAGGAGCATGGATTGTGCTTTGGGCCGGGGGGTGTCATGTATGAGACCTCCACGTATTGAGGGGCCGAGTGGCCTTGTCATTCCGAATGAGAACTGTAGGCGGCTGAATGGAGATAAGAGCCCATTGAGAGCTGGGGCCGATCACTGGGAAAGCTCATGAGCCGTCTCCTGACCTAGCCAAGATAATAAAATGTGAGGCTGGATGAACACAGCCAGCCAAGCAGCATCTCAGGAGCACAAAAGCTGACGTTTCGGGCCTAGACCCTTCATCAGAGAGGGGGATGGGGGGAGGGAACTGGAATAAATAGGGAGGGAGGGGGAGGCGGACCGAAGATGGAGAGTAAAGAAGATAGGTGGAGAGGGTGTAGGTAGGGAGGGGATAGGTCAGTCCAGGGAAGACGGACAGGTCAAGGAGGTGGGATGAGGTTAGTAGGTAGCTGGGGGTGCGGCTTGGGGTGGGAGGAAGGGATGGGTGAGAGGAAGACCCGGTTAGGGAGGCAGAGACAGGTTGGACTGGTTTTGGGATGCAGTGGGTGGGGGGGAAGAGCTGGGCTGGTTGTGTGGTGCAGTGGGGGGAGGGGATGAACTGGGCTGGTTTAGGGATGCAGTAGGGGAAGGGGAGATTTTGAAACTGGTGAAGTCCACATTGATACCATATGGCTGCAGGGTTCCCAGGCGGAATATGAGTTGCTGTTCCTGCAACCTTCGGGTGGCATCATTGTGGCAGTGCAGGAGGCCCATGATGGACATGTCATCAAGAGAATGGGAGGGGGAGTGGAAATGGTTTGCGACTGAGAGGTGCAGTTGTTTGTTGCGGACTGAGCGGAGGTGTTCTGCAAAGCGGTCCCCAAGCCTCCGCTTGCTTTCCCCAATGTAGAGGAAGCCACACCAGGTACAGTGGATGCAGTATACCACATTGGCAGATGTGCAGGTGAACCTCTGCTTAATGTGGAATGTCATCTTGGGGCCTGGGATGGGGGTGAGGGAGGAGGTGTGGGGACAAGTGTAGCATTTCCTGCGGTTGCAGGGGAAGGTGCCGGGTGTGGTGGGGTTGGAGGGCAGTGTGGAGCGAACAAGGGAGTCACGGAGAGAGTGGTCTCTCCGGAAAGCAGACAGGGGAGGGGATGGAAAAATGTCTTGGGTGGTGGGGTCGGATTGTAAATGGCGGAAGTGTCGGAGGATAATGCGTTGTATCCGGAGGTTGGTAGGGTGGTGTGTGAGAACAAGGGGGATCCTCTTGGGGCGGTTGTGGCGGGGGCGGGGTGTGAGGGATGTGTCGCGGGAAATGCGGGAGACGCGGTCAAGGGCGTTCTCAATCACCGTGGGGGGAAAGTTGCGGTCCTTAAAGAACTTGGACATCTGGGATGTGCGGGAGTGGAATGTCTTATTGTGGGAGCAGATGCGGCGGAGGCGGAGGAATTGGGAATAGGGGATGGAATTTTTGCAGGAGGGTGGGTGGGAGGAGGTGTATTCTAGGTAGCTGTGGGAGTCGGTGGGCTTGAAATGGACATCAGTTACAAGCTGGTTGCCTGAGATGGAGACTGAGAGGTGCAGGAAGGTGAGGGATGTGCTGGAGATGGCCCAGGTGAACTGAAGGTTGGGGTGGAAGGTGTTGGTGAAGTGGATGAACTGTTCGAGCTCCTCTGGGGAGCAAGAGGCGGCGCCGATACAGTCATCAATGTACCGGAGGAAGAGGTGGGGTTTGGGACCTGTGTAGGTGCGGAAGAGGGACTGTTCCACGTAACCTACAAAGAGGCAGGCATAGCTGAGGCCCATGCGGGTGCCCATGGAACAGCAACTCATATTCCGCCTGGGAACCCTGCAGCCATATGGTATCAATGTGGACTTCACCAGTTTCAAAATCTCCCCTTCCCCTACTGCATCCCTAAACCAGCCCAGTTCATCCCCTCCCCCCACTGCACCACACAACCAGCCCAGCTCTTCCCCCCCACCCACTGCATCCCAAAACCAGTCCAACCTGTCTCTGCCTCCCTAACCGGGTCTTCCTCTCACCCATCCCTTCCTCCCACCCCAAGCCGCACCCCCAGCTACCTACTAACCTCATCCCACCTCCTTGACCTGTCCGTCTTCCCTGGACTGACCTATCCCCTCCCTACCTCCCCACCTACACCCTCTCCACCTATCTTCTTTACTCTCCATCTTCGGTCCGCCTCCCCCCCTCTCCCTATTTATTCCAGTTCCCTCCCCCCATCCCCCTCTCTGATGAAGGGTCTAGGCCCGAAACGTCAGCTTTTGTGTTCCTGAGATGCTGCTTGGCCTGCTGTGTTCATCCAGCCTCACATTTTATTATCTTGGAATCTCCAGCATCTGCAGTTCCCATTATCTCCTGACCTTGCCAGGCTGGTTGTGGGGCTTGGCCTCAGATCCTTCTGCTCACGGTGGGGAGGCAAGCACCGTCTGAAATACTTGGGGTGTTCCACTTTACTGTGACATGCTTAATTTTTGAGAGAGTTATCTGTTGTACCAGGTTGAGGCAGGAGTCGGTCAGTCAGTGCATTGGGTGAAAATCCTGCATTAGCTCCTCAGTTGGCATTATTTTAACTTTGATGTTTTCAAGGGTGGCTGTCAAATTCACTTTGAAGTTAAACAAAAACTTGAACTGCCCCCAGCCTCGACCTCAGTTGCAATGTGAGTTCTCTCCATGCCCTGAGTCACCTAAACAACAATTCTTCCATGTCTCTCCCCTCTCTATTTCTATGACCTGCAATGGTGAAGAAATTTCTTTACCCAATGTTCAATGATTTTGTGAAGCTGTCTGCGACAACAAGTGGTTGAGACCAAAACGTTGAATGTTTGAGAGTGAATTAGATACAGTCCTTGGGGCTAAGGAGATCATAGGTTATGGAGAGATAGTGGCTACAACATTGTAGCCATGATTGTATTGAATGCAAAGCAGGCTTGAAGGCCCAAATGGGCTGCCCCTTTTTTCTATGTTTCCAAGTCAGGTTCTTGCTGCAGGAGAAGTATCATATTCAGGATATACTAGTGAGCAGTCCAGGGCTACTTAGGCTATGTTTTAAAGCTTGTGATGATGTGCTATCATCAATAGTCTAAAGCTACTGGGTATGTAAAGTTCCTACCATGTAAAATAAAAGCTGAAACATCTGTGGATGCTGTAAATCAGGAACAAAAATAAAATAGTTGGAAAAGCTCAGCAGGTCTGGCAGCATCTGTGAAGAAAAATAATGAGTTAATGTTTTGGTTCCAATAACCTAGATTATTCAGAGCCTTTAACATTGTCAAACATTTCAAGCCTTTTCATAAGAGACAGAAGTGACAATAAAGATCTGTTATGACAAATAATTAAAGGCTTGGTGTCTGGGAACAGAGATACGAAGGTTTGTGGAGGGAATCCCAGAGTTTAGGGCTGAGGTTGTTGAGGTACGGCTACTGATGGTGGAGTAAAGAATATGTGGACTCCACAAGATTCTAGAATCACAGAGGTATATGAATTAGGGAGAGGCTAGTCAGCAATTCAGACCTGTTCTACCATTCACTGCCATCATTGACATGATTATGGTCTCAGCCCCACTTTGTTACCAACCCCTGACTTCACCAACCTTGTTAATCAAGAATCTAGCTCAGCCTTAAAAATATTTAGTTGAACTGGTCTTCACTCACCGGGGAAGAGTGTCCCACAGACTTATGAGGAACGCAGAGCACTGAGGTTTATTAGATTTGCGATTACTGAGAAATGAAGAGGAGAGGAAATAGAGGGGTTTGTACATAATTTTCTGTAAGACCACAGTGAAAGCTAGGATATGGCTGCACAATTTTGGACAAGCTGAAAGGTAGAGAATGGGAAACTAACCAGGAGAGAATTGGATAATTTGAGTCTGGGGCCAATGAAAACACAGTTAAGATTTTCAGCAGCAACAGGTTGTGTGAGGGAATGTGAGGCTACAGAGTCTATATAACTGAAGAGTGCTAAGGGATAATATGTACCATTCACACCCTTAAGTGACTGGTTTGACTGAATAGCTTACCCAAGGATGAGAAATTTCTTCGCTTGGAGGGTGATGAACTTGTGGAATTCTCTACCCTGCAAGGCTGTGAAGACCCTAATATATTTAAGAAAGTAATAGACTTCCAGATGTCAATGGGTATGGTTGGAAAGAATGGGAGTATAGTGTTGAGAGTATCAGCCATGATTGTGTTGAATGGCAGCACAGCTGGATGGATGGTCTGGTGCTCTTACTTTTTTGAGGTTTACATACCAGTCAGAAAAATTGGAGGGAATGTAGTCTGAAAGTTAGGATGTTTCCTCCAATCGTGAATTGAAATTAATTTAAATGGGCGCCCCAAGTTTTGAGAGTCTATGGATTTCCCTTCTTCAAAGGCAGTGGTTGCAGCAGTTTTAAATATTTTCAATGCCAAGTTAGATTCTTCATTCCTAAGGTGAAAGATTATCAGGAATGAAAAGTTGAGGTTAAAGTCAGATAAGTCATGATCTTATTGAAAGGGGAAGCAGGTTTGAAGGGCTGAGTGGCCTACTCTTGTTCCTTGCACATGCTTTTGAATTGTTGGTGACCATTATACACATGGCTTCTGATATTGCTATTCCCCACGAGTAGGAGCACACCTTTTGTGTTTTTTTGATCAACTACTGTAAGTATTTAAAGGACTTTACTAGCTGTTGGATAGAAACGGTGGTCGAAACATTACTATATTGGGTTGAGGCATATATTCAGCAGCTAAATGGCACAGTATTTGACAGTTTGAGATTTTCTAATTGCCTGCACTGGATTTGTGTTGGTTGTACGGAATGTCCAGCTGACAGACAACATCTGACCCTAAATTGCAGGGTCGAGCTCGTTCTCTGGTTGCTCAGTTAAACAGCCAGTGTGTATGTTGACCATAACACACTTTCCCAGTTTAACTGCAGACAGACAGACTCCTGACTGGTTTAACTGTTGCATCAGCCAATTTACATACCGCAATCTTCATAATAAAAGGGCTATCTTTCTATCAGGAAATGCGATAAACTCTGTGCTAGCTGTCAGAAGCATAGGATTTCTTACAGCTCAGAAGGAGACTATTTGGCCCATTGTATCCATGCTGGCTTTTTGCAACATTGGCTTGGGTGCTACTCTGTAAATCTTTCTCTAGATGCCTTTTCCATTTCCTTTTTGAATTTCACAATTTGTGTCCCATCACACACCTGGCCAGTGCACTCCCAGTCTTAACCTTGTGAGAACCCTATTTAAACAGGCAACAATGCACTGCAGGAACACAGAACTACACCAAAGAGAAGAGTACCTCTTCCGAGTATTCAAAGGCAATGGATACTCAAAACTAGGTCAGAAGATACCTATTACATGAACAACACCAGGAAGATACTGCACACCCTGACACATTCATCATGCTATCTTACATCAAGAAGATATCTGAACTAACCACAAGGCTCCTACGACCACTGGGCATCAGAATAGCATGCAAACTCACATCAACCCTACACCAATTGCTAACCCAAGCTAAAGACCCACTACCCACAATGGACAGGACCAATGTCATATATAAAATTCCCTGCAAAGACCGTGACAAGCATTACGTTAGACGGACAGGAAGGAAATTAGCCTCAAGAGTACATTGGCAACAAAAAAACACAACTGATATCACTCATCTCCAACCACATGGATAAGGAAAACCACCAGTTCAGTTGGGACAACACCAGGATCTTGGGACAGACAAAGCAGAGACAAACCCAGGAATTTCTAGAAGCCTGGTTCTCCACTAAGAAAGCCATCAATAAACACAGAGCTAGACCCAATATACACTCTATTGCAAAGGAAAACCAGAAATGAGGTAACCCAGCTCAAGGACACCAGATTTTAAATACCAGGTGGGAAAACACAACAGTGCTTCATTGGAGGCTGCGCTGATGATGTTACCCAGCAGGGTCATGAAATGTCTGTGGAACAACCAACCACAACCCAAGCTACAAATCTACTCGAACCTTGCAGCATAGAATCAGGCACGTTTACACATCAAGTGACATGGATCAAGGAATTCTGTAACCTCAGGCACTTAAAACAATCAGTGTTTCCATGATGGTTCACGTGGGGTTCTGGACTGCAATACTGTTGGTTCAATACTGAACTTCTCTCCATTTTCCTCATTGTCTGAATGGCCAGTTCCTTCGCGTCATTTCTCACAGTCAAAACTGTTTTGCTGAGGTATTTGGGTTCATGAAATCTTTAGCTCCTTTAGATCTTGAAGGTACTGTCAGATCCAACTCTGTCCCACAGGTGGCAACATTGTGATGCCCTGTAAAAGTGACCAAGTCTCATGTGCAAAGCCGATTATTGTCAGTGAATGTTTTAACTATGTTGGGCATGGCCGTTTCAACCTCCCTGGCAAAACATGATCCGGAGAATCAATCCTGCTTCTTTATTCGTTTTCCTTTCCCAATACTGATTCCAACCGGAATAAAAATGGAGTGCTGTGGAAGTACTCATGTCTAGCAAATTGTATGGACTCTGGATCTACATGGGTTCTATAAACCATGTACAGTCATGGCTGCCTTGGACTTGTGGAGCTGAGGGTGGGGCTGCCTCAGAGTCAGTTGTTCACCGGTGCTATTCCTATTCTTGGACCCTTTCCACCCACAGCAGCGGTTGCACTGTCATGAGAACAATGTTTTTTAGTCAAACTCAGTCAATGTTTCAATTCAGTGCACACTTCATTCTGTAGTAATTAGTTTCTTTGTTCGCTTTGGAAGCTTGTTCATTTTGATCATAGCAATGAACTTTGTTTTGTTTTTTCATCACTATCTTAGATGAATATTTTGTAATGGCCTAAAGCTCAGTTGTGGCCCAAGATGTTGTAAAATTCAGATATCACTGTATGCAGATTAGCAGCCAGATGTGAACCATTAGTAACAGCAATGATCAACTGGGTGGGAGGTTTCAGGGCTGGTCATTAACTTTGGTAAGTGGCATGCTTGTGTTGCGAATAAAGTCTTCAGTGTTCACACGAAGCTCCTACTTGGTGCAATTTCAAGGTCTCTGTCCGTTGTCACTCTGCAGTTTGCTTTATGGTTTGAATTATTCCAATGTGATTGCTGGTAGCTGGGTAATTGAGTCCCCAGGGAATGATTTATCAGTGTCCACTCTCTCACATGTACTCTCTCTCCTTCCCTGTTCTCATTCAGCCATTGTGAATTTCTGCGCAAACAACTACCTGGGCCTCTCAAGTGACCCTGCAGTGATACAGTCAGGAATCGACGCTCTGAATCAGTATGGGGCGGGACTGAGCTCCGTCCGTTTCATTTGTGGCACCCAGGTCAGTTCATCAGGGTTTCTAGGACCAGACACAGGATTTTAAGCCCCACTGCTTTTTTCTGATTTCATAATTGGCCTGGCCCAATTTTTCCCCTTGAGAGAGAGTTGGGAACTGATTCCTGGCTGCTAAACTAGATTTTGGCATCTAGTCTAAGCACAGACATGAAACACAGGAGCAGGAGTAGTCCATTTGGCCCATTGAGCATATTCTGTCATTCAGTAAAGTCTGTGCTTTTGTTGCTTTAATTCTGCTTTACTGTCTGATCCCCTGTCGCCCATTGCTTCCTTGTAAATCAAAGGTCTGATGCAGCCTTGAATATGTTCGACTCCAGCCCCTGTTGTTTACTGAGGATGAGAATTCCAAACGCTAATAACCCTCTGAGAAGGAACATCTTCTCATTTTAGGACTGTGCACCATAATTTCTGGGTACTCCTGTGAGAGGAAGCATCCCCTGCCCCAGCATGCATACTGTTGTAACTTCTTAAGAATGTACACGTTTTAATAAAATCACCCCTCTTTTCTCTAAACCCAATCTGCATAACCTTGTACAAACCAAAAGAACTGCAGATGCTGTAAATCAGGAACAAAACCAAAAGTTGCTGGAAAAACTCAGCAGGTTCTAAGGAAGGGTCACTGCACCCGAAACGTAAACTATGTTTTTGTTCCTGCTTAACCTTGTATTAAGAAACAGCCTAGTGAACCTGTTCTGAACTGCTCCCAAAGCAAAGTCATGAGCTACATGATTCTTGTGTTCCATCAAACCACCCTGCTGTACTAGTCCCCTGTTCTCACCTTCCCACTCTTACAAATGCCACTAAATTCTCTCACTACTGCTGGAAGCACTGATTGATGTGACTTTGAAACACAGCATAACTTGGCAAGTTATGTGTATTGAGACCAAGTGTCAAACACACTCTTGCAGTCACTTGAGACTGGAGCAAAGACTCAAATGTTTTTATTGAAATCTGATATTGCACAATAAATCTCCTCTACTTAATGATTCTGATCATTCGTCCACTTGGAAGCTCATCTGGGGTTGGGTAATCATCCAAAAGAAAGCATCATAATGACAGGCATTTCTCAACTTCATATTACTCCATACTTTAACATTTGATTGTGGAAAATATTGTGTTTTCCTGGAAGGATTAGTTTGGTTGAGTGATGGCAATGGTCAAGTGTTACTGACCTAACCCCGCGCGCTCTCTCTTTTTTTGCCTAGAATTTGCACAAGAGCCTAGAGGCCAAGATTGCAAAGTTCCACCAGAGAGAGGATGCCATTCTTTATGCCAGCTGCTTCGATGCCAATGCTGGGATTTTTGAGGTGGGTTATCCAAGTGCGCCATGTTTTTACCCATAAACCAAGTGATCCAGCTATACATTTTGTTATCTTGGATTCTCCAGCATCTACAGTTTTCATTATCTCTGCAGAATTCCTATGGTTCCATAGCCCAGAACTGTCAAGAGTTGGCTTGGAGTGAGATTGGTGGTCACTATGTGCGACAGATTATTGATTTTATATCAGCGCTGTATTTTCTTCCACATTTGGAATTTACATGTGATACTTTTGAGCTAGAATGAGGGAGATCTGATGGATCTAGAACCTTAGGAAATAGGAGCAAGAGTAGGCCATTTGGCTCCTCAGGCCTGCTCTACAATTCACCTAGATCGTGGCTGCTGTTTTACATCTGTTCCATTTTTCTGCACTATCCTGTATGCCTTAATGTCATTAATCTCTAGAAATCTATGGAACTGTGTTTTGAACTTATTCACCAACTTAAGTTGCATGGTTAGCAAATCTACATATACAGAATATCGTTCACCCATTTTCCTCTCATCTTGGCATCTTTGAAAGTGTATCCTGCAGTCTTGCTGATGTCATCTGGCCCATTATTGAGACCAAGTGTCAAACACACTCTTGCAGTCACTTGAGACTGGAGCAAAGACTCAAATGTTTTTATTGAAATCTGATATTGCACAATAAATCTCCTCTACTTAATGATTCTGATCATTCGTCCACTTGGAAGCTCATCTGGGGTTGGGTAATCATCCAAAAGAAAGCATCATAATGACAGGCATTTCTCAACTTCATATTACTCCATACTTTAACATTGAGAGTCAGAGGCAGAATCAATGGTTGGAATATTTGCTGACTTTTTCATTCTCATTCAATACTAGAGAGTCGAAAAATAACCAAAAGACCGTAAGATATTGGAGCAGAAGTAGGTTTTTCTGCCCATTGAGTCTGCTCCACTGTTCAGTGAGACCATGGCTGATCAGATAATCCTCAACTCCACTTTCTGGCCTTTTCATCATAACCCTTGATTTCCTTCCTAATTAAAAATCTGTATCTCAGCCTTGAATATACTTAATGACCCAGTCTCAACAGCCCTCAGTGGTAAAGAATTCCACAGATTCACAACTCTCTGAGAGAAGAAATTCCTCCTTATCACTGTCTTAAATATGTAACCCTCTTATTGTGTTTATGTCCTCTGGTTCTAGACTCTTGTGTAAGGGAAACAACCTCTCTGCATCTGTCAATTTCCCTAAGAATTTTGTATGGCTCTTCATTAAGGTTGCCATTCTTTCTTCTGTATGCCAATGAGTACAGCCCCTATCTATTCAACCTTTCCTAAAGACAGTTCCTCCAAATTTGGTGTTAGCCTAGTGAAACTTCTTTCGGGGTTTCAAATGGAACAGCAGTTGATTGGGAGTTCTTTGGCTCTGAGCTGTAATCTCCAATGCATTGCCTGGTAGTGGGCTGAAGCAGATTCACTGAGTTTTAACAGGGGAATTGGATTAAATGTTTCTGAAGGGATGTTGCACAGGTCTGTGGGGAAAATGTGCCCTAATTTTTCATGGCTCCTAGTGGTGGTTCTTTAACCAGTATTCATGTGTGCGCACACGTTATCTGAACTTTCTTTAGTCTCTGAACTCCTGCTACATCACAACAGGTTGATTGACAGCATGGTGCGATAATGCAAACAAGGAACAAGAGCTTTTCAAGATAACAAAGTGTGAAGCTGGATGAACACCGCAGGCTAAGCAGCTTCATAGGAGCAGGAAAGCTGACATTTTGGGCCTAGACCCTTCTTAAGAAGGATTTTCTGAAGGATGGGGTCGGGGTGGGGGATGTGCAGTGTCGGCGGGAAGGGCTGGGTGGGATGCTCTTCGGGGAGTTGGTGTTGTGGACTTGTTGGGCCAATGCGTGAATATTCTTCTGTAAGGACAGTTGCTGGTATTGTACTGATGCCGTCTTGCCAATGTCCTTTATAACTGAAGCATTATCTCCCTATTCTTGCATTCAATTCTCCTTGCAATAAAACAAAACATTAGCTTTCCTGATTATTTGCTGCACCTGCATACTGATTGTAGAAAGTGTATTCTTTTCCCCTGTGTAGTGTCCTGTCATTCGTAAGATGTTAAATCTCAGTGGTGGAGGTTGGGGAGGACAACCCCAATGGTTCAGTCAAGGGATTTCCCACTGACCTGTGCTGGGAATTAGGTGTGAGCAGTCAGATTTGCACCCTCCTACTTGTGGAAACGTGTATCAAGGCTCTGTGAAGCTTCCTAAATTTGATATTAATGTTCTTGCAGAATGTTTGGAGTGCACAAGTCCAGCCAGGCTAATTAATCTCACATCCATTTGTGGCTTTTTTTCAGGCCCTGTTAACCCCTGAAGATGCTGTTCTCTCAGATGAGCTCAACCATGCATCGATTATTGATGGAGTCCGACTTTGCAAGGCCAACAAATACCGATACAAACACCTGGACCTCAGTGACTTGGAGGCAAAGTTGAAGGAAGCCCAGGTATATTTGACTACTCTTGTTTCAATGCCTTCACATTGGCTCATTATAATAGTTAAAATGCTTGCCTAACCAGGGACAGATGATGAGTTGGGTCTGTTTAATTTCTGTCTCACTGTGACATCCTTTCCCTTCGACATTTAACTGACATCCTGTAGCCGTTGGCCTGGATTTTCCATTGGCCAGACGGTAGTTATTCTCGCCCAGATGAGTGTTGTGTATGGAGATCCTGTGAAATTGAATTTTCATTGGGCATTCCTCCATGCTTAGAACCCTCGACCAGAACCCTGTCCAGTAATATTGGAGATTTCAAATCACTCTGATGGAATGAATTAATATAGTTACACACATAGTCTAATTCTTGAATAACTAATACATTGATCCCATACTTAACTCATGCCACCAGCTGATGAGTTAACTTTTACTGTGGTGAATTGATGTGTTCTGTGATGCATGGCCCAAAGGGAGGGGATTCAGTAATAATTTTCAGAAGGATAAATACTTGAAAGCTGTTTTGCCGGCAAAGGACAAAGAGCAAAGGGAATGGCACTAATTGGATCACTCTTTCAAGGAGCCAGCATGGACTCAATAGGATAAACGGCCTGACTGTATTATACAATTTCACGATAACCATTCTCTGCTGCCTAGATTTATTGTTTTCTTGTTGTTTTCTTCCTAACTTCAATGCAGTAATATTTTATTAAAATGGGGTGGTGTGTCCCAGTTCTTCATCTTATTCCATTAAAACAGAAATGTTTTTGTGATTTCATTTTCTATGCAGTACAGCTACTTTCTGAGTAAATTTGCTTCAGTGTGAGCTCAGAGTGTAAGTAATGATTTTCGGTGGGGGTTTTGGCAGGTGAGGGTGGCTGGGGGGATGAAATAAGAGTGGGGTGTAGAGGTGTAGGAGTGTTGGTATTAATCAGTTAGCCAGAACGTGCTGTCAATACTGTGGTATTCTCTTACAGAAACACCGAATGCGTCTAATTGTTACGGATGGCGTTTTCTCCATGGACGGTGATGTGGCACCACTGAAAGAAATTTGTGACCTTTCAGATAAATACAACGCTCTAGTCTTCATTGATGAATGTCATGCCACTGGGTTTTTAGGACCCAATGGACGGTAGGGAGCCATGGCCATGTACACCTTAGAGGATTTGTGAGGGTTTGGGTGGGGAAAATAAAGGTTTGCTGCCGATGCATTTAAGTATGGTACATTTCAATTGCAGCCTAACTTCTGTTTTTCGCCAACAGTGAAATGGTATTTACCCTACAACCCAGATCCTTCCCTGCTCTATCGATGGCAAGATGGCAAAATGCCAAGTGTTGCCAAATGCCATGTGTTTCTCTATTGCTGGCACAGTGTGGCTTACCTTTTGTCATGGGCTGCAGCAGTAGGTGCTGCTGTGAGGTGAAGGCTCTAGATGATTGTCAGGGCAGAGCAGGGGGAACTCCATATCGTCACACCTAGAATATTGTGCTCAGTTTTGGTCTCCTTTTCTGAGGAAGGATTCTCTTGCTCTCGAAGGAGTGTAGCTGAGGTTTACCACCCTGATTCCAGGGATGGCAGGAATAAATTGAGGAGAGGCTGACTGGGTTAGGATTATTTTTGCTGGAGTTCAGATGAATGAGGGGGGATCTCATAGAGACTTAAAATTCTAATTGGACTCAACAGGGTAGATGCAGGGAGGATGTTCCTGATGGTGGGTGTGTTCAGAATCAGGGGTCACGGTATGAGGATTCAGGGTAGACATTTAGGATGGAGTTGAGAAGACATTTCTTCACCCAAAGAGTGGTGACTGTGGAATTCATTATCACAGGAAGTAGTTGATAGTAAAACATTGAATGTATTCAAAAGGCAACAAGATATTGCTCTTGGGGCGAATGAGGTTGAAGGTTCTGGGGAGAAAACAGGATTAGTCGGTTGAGTTGGATGATCCGCCATGATTGTGATGAAGGGCACAGCAGGCTCAAAGGGCTGAATGGCTTCCTCCTGCTCATGTCTTCAATGTATGCATCAAATCTGACTTTCAAACAGAATCCCTGTCATTATCTATGATGTCTGTCCTGTCCTGAAGAACAGAAATTCTGACAAAGACAATTCCTTCCCTTCCCTCAGCGCTGCCCTAAATTTAAAATAGTACAGATCAGAATTTGAAATACTTAATCAAAAATAGAATGATAACTGTTAAATTGCTGTTCTTTTTTCCTTCTGTCTCCGTCTGTTATAAGGGGCACTGATGAGTTGCTGGGAGTGATGGACCGGGTTCATATTGTAAACTCCACCCTTGGAAAGGCACTTGGTGGAGCAGCAGGTAAGTGCACACAGAGCCCGAGGGGTGAGGGCTTGGAAAGCATGTTAAGGCTGAGCTAATTTTGGGTTTGTCAACTCCCTGAAGTGCTCCTTATGGTAACGTTCTGGCCCTCTGCTCATCTTCCTTTCGTCTCCTCTCTGCCACTGCTTAATGGTTTGAATTCTGGGTCCATTTTCACCCTGACTACTTGATCTTTGCTGTTTTGCTTTCTATTCCTGCTATTTTATTGTGTTTTTTATGGGTGTTCCCTGTGATTGTTGCTCAAACATTTTAAAGAGCAGTTAAGAATCGACCACATTGCTATGTATTTTGACCCGTGTAGGCCGGATGAGATATGGACTACAGATTTCCTTTCCTGAAGGACATTTGTGAACCGGATGTAATTTCGTACAAGCTTTAATGTCAGTTGGTAATGAATGCAACCACCACTTCCCCTGCCCTTTGTTCCCTTCAGTGAATGCAGAGTCTTTGGCCTTGGTTTCTCCAGGCATCATAGCTATTCTTCTCCACCATAAAACTTTGCCGTGGGAAAAGTAAGAGGGTAGCAGTAGGGTACTCCTCAGAAAATGTGTATCCAAGCAACCCTCCTGTTTACCCCAGAATAGGGAACTAAACTGCATGACCTATTTACTGCAACTGACCAGATCCCATCATGTGCCTATCCTAGCAGCTGGCCAATCAGTAGACTCAACTTGCTAGTCAATCTATGTCCAACATGCTATGCAGTCCCAAATCCAGAACTCACTAGAAACTCTCAAAATATTACTTGTGAAAAATTGTGAAATTTCTGCCTGAAGAATTTTTACTCTTCCAATATATATGATGCATTTAAACAGGTTGCAACTATTCCCTCACTGGCACTGACCCCTGCTGAGCCTTTGACGGTTTGAGTGGGGTTTTCAGTGACAGTCCAGTTTCTACTTGAAATTTCACACGCCTAACTGAAATATTTTTTGCCTTTTCTTTTCTTTGTGTCCATTGCCTTTTTCTGCCCTGCATTGGATTCTCCACACGTCTTTGGAACGTCCTCCTCTATTGAGCATCTTTTCTCCATCATTCACCACCGCTAACCCAAGTACCATAACACAGTTGTCACACAGGTATCTTCACTGCTTCCCTTGCTCTGCTTTTGCACAGAATGACTCCTCATCATCTGTGATCTCACTTCAGTTCTGTCCATTCTCCCTTCCTCCTGAGTTCACTGGCCTTTTATCCTCCCTAAATCTCTCCATATGCACAAACTCCCCAACTCATAGTTGTACATAACCCCTGGCCTTGCTCCTTTTGTTATGTCAAGTCTTTTCTAGACTGCAAATCGACTTATCTAAACTCTTCTCCCCTGTCTCCTATACCCTTCCCTCCCAAAGGCACAAGGAGCTCAAGGACCTACTCCATGCCTTTCTTAACTTGCCAGTGGCCTTTGATATGGTACTATCTTCCTGCAACATTTTCCAGTTGGGTGCACCTGCATTCAAGGAGTTCTGTTCCTGCTTGTTTAGTTAACAAATCAGAGAATGTCTTCTCTTCCTGCTTATGTACCTTGGCCTTTGGAGTCTCCATGGGTAACATTCTTAATTATATGCCCCTTAGGTATGTCTGTACTAATCACTTCAACTGTTGCAGTGAGTCCCACTTTCTACTCTCACTTTGTTTGAAGAAGTTTTGTCTGAATTCCCTATTGGATTTCTTGGTGACTATCTTAAAGTAATGACTTCTCTTGTGGGGAAGGCCTTAGTTAGGAAACATTCTGTTCATAACCCCCTTGAGAAAATTATTCTTAATATTAAAGATCTGTATCAGATTACCCCAGTCCATTTTTCTTAAAGATGAAAGGGACCCAACTTGACAATTCTTCAGTAACAGCTATACCCAATATCCTTGTATTATCCTTGTAAAGCTACTCTGCACCTTCTTTTCTACCTCTCGATCTTTTTTAAATAATAATGTGACCAGAGCTGCCACAGTTCTCTAAATCGGTTCTACCCTCCCTTTGATACAGGTTTAGTGAAGCTTGCTGGCTTGTCAATTCTCTGGAAATAAAGCTGAGGGCTTAGCATGTTTATTCAACTGGCTTTTGTGCTCCTGAGATGCTGCTTGGCCTGCTGTGTTCATCCAGCTACCCACTTTATCTTTATTCAACTGGCCTTTTGTTTTGTGAACCTCTGGCACAACTTTTAATTATTAACATATTTGGCCTCTGAGGATGCTATTTTCTTTCTCTTCACCCATAACTCCCTATCCGTCCTTCCTATTAGAACATACTGCTTCACGTTTACATCTGTTGAACCACCAACGTAAGCTGTCTGTCAGGCAACTGGCTGAGGATGAACCAGACTGTTCAGTATTCCTGTGCTGTTTGATTCTGCAACTAACATCTAACCATGTATCCACAGTGTCATGGGGACTGCCTATTTTCAGCCCCATTATGTTTCCTGACTCTTCCCTGCCACGGTTGATTTACCGGTGAAGCATTCCTCCGTTACTTTTGGATCTCACAATTCCAACATGCTTGTGGTCACCCTACCATTTATGAGATTCCATGAACTTCTGGGGTAGTCATGCACATCTTTTTCCCTTGTGCTCTGTAGTCATCATTGGCTTCCACTAAACAGCACCTCAATTTTTAAAAATTCTGATGCTTGTTTCCAAAGTCTATCTATCCCTTTCTCAGCGTTCTCTCCAGGATCCCTGTGCTCCTCCAATTCTGGTCTCTTGAATGTTTTCAGTTTCAATTGCAGTTCATTAGCAGTTCTGTCTTCAGTTGAATTCCCTTCTTAAATATTCTGCCTTTTCTTTAATATGATCTGATGATTGCACAAAGTTCAATAAAGTTCACTACTTCTTTGATACTGAAGTAGTGAACAGTACACAGGATACAACCACCCCTTTGGCAGCTCCTTCCAAACATGCAACCTCTGCCAGCTGGAAGGATAATAATAATAGGTACATGGAAGCACGGTGCAAGCTGTTCACCGTTCTGCCCTGGAACTCTATCACCATTACTTCAGTTTTGCTGGGTCAGAATCTTGGAACTCCCTCCCTAACAGCATTATAGCTTATCACACCGATTGACTGCAGCAGTTTAAGAAGTCAGTACAATATCTATTCCTTAGGACATTAGGAATTGCCAAGATATATTGGATTTATCAGTGACACTCCAATCTTGTGAGAGAGTATGAAACAGTTATGAAAGGATTTTTAAGTAGATACTTCTGGTGGGAGATCAGGGTCAGAAATAATAAAATAATCATTGATAATTCCTATAGGACATCCAGGAGAAACCTTTTTACTTGGGATGTAGTGGAATTATTGGGATTTACTTGGAATGACACTAGACCAGTAATCCAGAATGCTAATGCTTTTGAGCTCTGGGTTCAAATCGCACACTGGATAGAATTTAAATTGATTAATTATTTGAATTTAATTAAATTCTCTTTGATGGAAAGCCATTCTCAGTAATAGTAACCATGAACCAAACAAACTCTTTTTTGTAAAAGACCATCTGGTTCAGTAATGCCCTTTAGGGAAGGAAATCTGTTTACCTGATCTGGCTTGAATGTGACTTCAGGTTCTCAGCAATGTGGTTGATTCTTAACTGCTTCTAAAATGGCCTAGCAAACCATTCATTTTGAAGGTAATAGGGATGGGTAACAATTGCTGGCCTTGTCGATGACACCCATATCCTGTGAAAGAAGAATAAGAATTCAGAATGTGTTTAGAGTGAGGAACTTGCGACTATATTCACCAGAGGGCACAGATTTAAGATTAATTGGCAAAAGTACCAGAAGGATGACGAAGTTCAATTTTATTTCATTAAGTTGTTTAGCCTAGAATGCAATATCTCTAGGGGTGGGAGTAGCTATTGAAAAGGATGGAATAAATGCCTCAAAACAAACATCAAGTATGGAAACCTTATAAAGAGCTGAGGAGTGAAACTAGTTGGATAATACTTTCAAAGATTTGGCCCTGTCTTAATGGATCAAATGGCTACCACTTTTGCTGTAACATTTCTCTGATGTTATTGAAACTTACACGTGTCTTCTCTTCAAGGCGGATACACTGCAGGGCCAAAGGCTCTGGTTGACCTCCTGCGTCAGCGCTCCAGACCCTATCTCTTCTCCAACACTCTTCCCCCTCCTGTGGTTGGCTGTGCCTCCAAAGCCCTCGACCTCCTGATGGACAGTAACACGATCGCCCAGACCATGGCCTCAAAAACCAAACGGTACGTTATCAGTGAGTCTCTTCTGTCACCCTCATTTCCACATGCTTTGTTGAACAGAACAAACTTTATTAAAGTGACAGTGATAATGGGAACTGCAGATACTGGAGAATCCAAGATAACAAAGTGTGGAGCTGGATGAACACAGCAGGCCAAGCAGCATCTCAGGAGCACAAAAACTGATGTTTCGGGCCTAGACCCTTCATCAGAGAGGGGGATGGGGAGAGGGAACTGGAATAAATAGGGAGAGAGGGGAAGGCGGACCGAAGGTGGAGAGAAAAGAAGATAGGTAGAGAGGAGAGTATAGGTGAGGAGGTAGGGAGGGGATAGGTCAGTCCGGGGAAGATGGACAGGTCAAGGAGGCGGGATGAGGTGGTAGGTAGGAAATGGAGGTGCGCCTTGAAGTGGGAGGAAGGACACCTCCGCCATCTACAATCTGACCCCACCACCCAAGCTATTTTTCCATTCCTACCCTTGTCTGTCTTCCGGAGAGATCACTCCACGACTCCCTTGTCCGCTCCACATTCCCCTCCAACCCCACCACACCTGGCACCTTCCCCTGCACCTGCAGGAAGTGCTACACTTGCCCCCACACCACCTCTCTCATGCCTATCCCAGGCCCCAAGATGACCTTCCATATCAAGCAGATGTTCACCTGCACATCTGCCAATGTGGTATATTGTATTCATTGCACCTGGTGTGGCTTCCTCTACATTGGGGAAACCAAGCGGAGGCTTGGGGACCGCTTTGCAGAATACCTCCGTTCGGTTCGCAACAAACAACCGCACCTCCCAGTCGCGAACCATTTCAACTCCCCCTTCCATTCCTCAGACGACATGTCCATCATGGGCCTCCTGCAGTGCCACAATGATGCCACCCGAAGGTTGCAGGAACTCATATTCCGCTTGGGAACCCTGCAGCCCAATGGTATCGATGTGGACTTCACAAACTTCAAAATCTCCCCTTCCCCCACTGCATCCCAAAACCAGCCCAGTTCTTCCCCTCCCCCAACTGCATCCCAAAACCAGCCCAGCCTGTCTCTGCTTCCCTAACCTGTTCTTCCCCTTATCCATCCCTTCCTCCCACCTCAAGCCGCACCTCCATTTCCTACCTACCACCTCATCCCGCCTCCTTGACCTGTCTATCTTCCCTGAACTGACCTATCCCCTCCCTACCTCACCTATACTCTCCTGTCTACCTATCTTCTTTTCTCTCCATCTTCGGTCCGCCTCCCCCCCTCTCCCTATTTATTCCAGTTCCCTCTCCCCATCCCCCTCTCTGATGAAGGGTCTAGGCCCGAAATGACAGCTTTTGTGCTCCTGAGATGCTGCTTGGCCTGCTGTGTTCATCCAGCTCCACACTTTGTTATCTTTTTTAAAGTGACAGATTGTTGGAAAAACTACAAGAACCAAGGAACAGGAGGAGGTCATTTTAACCCCTCAAACCTGATCCACAATTCAGTCAGATCATAGTTTTTCTGGTTATAGCCTCAACTCTCTTTACCTGCCTGTCCCCCATAACCCTCGACTTCCCTGTAGTTCAACAGAATTGTCTAACTGGACCCTTAGACCATAACACACACAAACAGGAGTAGGCCGTTTATCCCTTGAGTTTGCTTCACCATTTAATAGGATGGTGGTTGATCTGACCACTCCTCACACCCAACTTCCTGCGTTTTGCCTGTAACCGTTGATTCACTGATCACAAATCTATTTGTCCCCATAGCTCTCAGTGGTACAGAGTTCCAGAGATGCTCAACCCTCAGAGGAAATTCCTTCCTATCTCAGTCTTAAATTTGCATTCCTTTATTCTCAGAAATTGCCCCTGGCCCTGGACTCTCCCATGGGGCAAAACATCTCCTCAGCATTTACTAGGCCAAGCCCGTTAAGAATCCCTCATATTTCAATGAGATTGAAACTCATTCTTCTAAACTCCAATGAGTAGAATATGATTAATCAGATCAACCTGGTCATCCTTTGCTCATAAGATAATCACTTCATTCCTGGGAATCTTTTCTAAGCTGCCTCTCATTAAATAATATCTTGCTTAAAAAAAGGGCACCAAAACCATTCACTCCAGATGTGATGTCACCAGTACCTTGTACAGACTTCCCTACTCTTATACTCCAACCCACTTGAAATAAGGACCAGCATTCCAGTAGCCTTCCTGATTATTTGTGTGCTAGCTTTCTGTGTTAGGTGCAGAAGAACCACCAACTCCCTTTGTGTTGCTGTTTTCTGCAGTTTTTCTCTGAAAAGAACAACTTCACATTTTCCTGACGTGTACTCCACTGGCCAACTTTGAATATAATCAATGATCCACAGACCTTTGGAGAAGAAAGGCGAGGCAGTGATGTGGTAGTAATGTTAGTGGACTAGGAATCCAGAACTCCTCCTTCATGTGCTGGGGACATGGGTTGTAATCCTACCATAGCAAATGTTGAATAAAAAGCTAGTTCAATGACACGTAAACACTGTAGGGTATCATAAAAACCCATCTGGTACATAAATGCCTTTATTTTTGTAGGGAAGGAAATCTGCCATCCTTAGCTGGTATGATTTACACATTCCAGATGCACACCAAATGGTTGCCTCTTAACTGCTGTCTGGGCGATAAGTGCTGACCTAGCTAGTGACATCCGTGTCTTGTGAGCAAATATTTAAAAAAATAGAAATTCTCAATCCACTAGAAGAAGAAATTCCTCCTCATCCCTTTTTAAATGAGAGACCTTTTTGCTAAACCTCTAACCTCTGGATCTAGGTACCCTACAAATAACGTCCTCTCAGAATCCACCCTTAGTAGCTTCCTCAATACCTTCAATGTTTCAATGATATTAACAGTCAGTCTTCTAAACTCCAAAAAGCTTGGGGCCTACCTGCTAAAATATTTCTCATCTTTTCATCTCGAATCAATTGAGTGAATCTGAACTGCTTGCAATGTAAGCATATAACTCCATCAGTAAGGAGACCAAAATTGTGCAATTCTCAAGGTGTAACTTTGTCAGTACCCTGTACAATTGTAGCAAAATTTCCCTACCCTTGCGATAAAGGCCAGAATTCCATTTACCTTTCTAATTACCTGCATACTGACAACTGCTATTGTGTATATGTGAACGCACAGATCATCATGTATCACAGCATACTGTAATCTCTCTGTTTAAAGAAATTGAAATTTTGCTTTTCTATTTTTCCTGCCAAAGTGGCCAGCCTCTCATTTCTTATAGTGTACTTACATCTGGAAATTTTTTTTTCCCCATTTGCTCAATTTACATTTTCCTCTATATTCTCCTCACAACTTTATTTTCTAGCCATCAACAAATTGGCGCCCCCCCCAAGTCATTGATATGGATTGTAAGTAATTTGAAGTCCCAGAACTAATTCCTTAGCTATATCATTCAGGTTTGTCAACCTGAAAATGACTTGTTTTTCAGTACTCCGTTCCATCAGTTAGTTAATCCTCTGTCCATGCTGATATAGTTTTGGGAGTGATATGTGTTCTTACCAAACACATCACCTTATATGACCACTTTCTGATATGCACACTGGAAGTCCAAATGTTACTAATTCCATGGTTCCCCTTTTATCCACCCTTTATTAATTTTTTCCTTCTATAAAACCTTATCAACACTACGTAATTGTATTTTGAGTTTCTAAATGTCGTGCTATTTCTTTCTGAAAAATGGCTTCCACAGTTTTCCCAATGATTGTCTGGCCACTTGCATCCTAATTTTTTTTCAAGAATCTATGGAATTTTGAAAGATTATCTCCTGTGCCACTTTTTGGAGATTTACTTGCTTCATAGCTATTAATATTTTTGGCCCAAAGCTAAGGATTTGATAAGGGAGATGGAGAAAAACTATTTCCTCTGATGGGGACAAAACTTTGAAATAATTAGAGGCAAGCTTTTTTTAAAGGGTGATGCCAGGTGCATTTTTCACACTCCACTGTTGAAGTAGGCAAGGGGGAGGGGCATTTGCTGGTGTCAATTGAAGTTAGAGTAGTTGGACACAAGTACAGTTGGTATGAGTAAATTGTGTTTGATCTATATCTTAACGCTATCTGCTTAAATGGTGCCTGGAAAAGGCCCAAGGAGCTGGATGGCTTCCTGATCCCATGTTCCCAGTGCATATATCTCTGAAGATGAATAACCACGGAGAATTTGAACCTCATCTGGCTTGCATTGTAAAATGGTTTTTGCTGGTTTGATTTTTTAAATTTTTCTTCTTGTGCAGTCTTTAACATTGTCCTGTTCAACCTGGACAGTTAGTAGTATGAATTCTCAATGAATTGGTGTGCAACCAGCTCCATGCATCTGTACAGATGTACGCCTGGATCAGTCAATGATTGTGGTCAGATGTCAGGGCTTCGGCTATGTATCCTGTTTGAGCTTCAGCTCCACATTTTAATCATCCTCCCTCAATATTGCACCATTTCACCAAGTTCATCTTAGCACGGCCCATTCCAAGCCTGCTTTGCTCAGCCCCTTACCCAGCTTCTTGCCGCCTCTGGAACGATTGGGTGGGGTTGGTACTGCTCCAACATTCTCCTTGTTGGCTGCCCCTCTACCTACCTCCAAATTGCTTCAAAACTCCTGCTGCAAAGACACTTTACCCTTCTTGCTTAGGGTCCTGGACTGCATTGGCTAACAACCAACCATTCCACGCTCACTGCATTGAATCCAAGATTCATCTTTGTCTATAAATCCTACTCTTCTTTTCTGTGCTGTCTCCTCCATCACTGCTCACTACCTCTCACCCTCAATCAATCTGTTTCTTAACACTCTGACATTCTTTCCCTGGCTTGTCCTTCAACTCTGAAGTTCTGTCCTTGAATTCCACTTTATTAAGTTGCTTTTTAAACCTTTCTCCTTGACCAAGCCTTTGGGCGCATGATGGAATATTTCCTTGTGTCAGGTTTAGTTCAGTGCTCGTGGAGAATGTTTTGCTGTGTTAAATTGGCTATATATGAATGTAAGTTAGTATTAGATTGTCTTTCAGATATTGATCACTGGTTGAACGGTTTTCAAATTGATTTGAGTTGACTTCAGTTGGCTGTTCTCTACAGATTCCGCAGTCAGATGACAGCTGCAGGATTCACCATTGGTGGAATGGACCATCCTATTTGCCCTGTGATGCTTGGAGATGCACGGCTGGCATCATCCATGGCAGAGGACATGCTGAAAAGAGGTAACCTGTAGATCAAGCACTTACAGTATGTGAATGAGTTGGCTAATAGGCAGCTTAACACTGATTTTTTGGGTTTTGCCAGTTAATCTTTCCCCTTTGTTCCTGGACAAGACTGAGACCTCAGCAGCTTTCCACACAATATATTCTTAATTACCTGGAACCTATGACTGCTCGTTAATGGTCTTAATCTGCTGCTGTTTTCATGTCACACAACTGCCAGGCAATGACAAATCCCCAACCAGAGAGAATCTAACTTTGATGTTGCCGTTGCTGAATACCCCACTATCAACGTCCTTGGGGCTTATCATTGACCAGATTCAGAACTGGACTAGCAGTTTAAATACTGTGAGTACAAGAGTTGGTCAGAAGCTAGGAATTGTGCAGCAAGTAACTCATCACCTCATTCTCCAAACCATTGATAAGGCGCAAGTCAAAAGTGTGATGGAATACTCCCCACTTTGCCTGGATGAGTGCAGCTCTGTAACGCTCAAGAAGCATGGTTGTTTGGCACCACATCCACACATGCTCACTGCCACTATCACAAATGGACAGTGACAGCAATATTTACCATCTACACCACGCACTAAGGTAACTCTCACTCGGGTTCTCTGTAGGCACTTTCCAGATCCATGACAGTTTCAATTGAGAAAGACGAGGACAACAGATGTGTAGGAACCTGCAGTTTACCTTCAAGCAGTGTTTCCTCTGTACAGGCTGATTGAGCAGCCTCTCAGAGTGAGGATGGATGGGGGGTGCGCAACATATTGTGTCGTTTTAGTCTCCTTTAAAGGAAGGATGTTCTTACAGGGCCATTGATCCAGTGAGGGTTCACTGGGTTTGGGTGTCGGTTTTAAAGTGAGAGGAGAGAGTTTTTTTTAAAAGGACCTGAGGGGTAACCTTTTACAGAAGGTCGTGCATGTAGTGCTGCGGAGGAAGTGGTGGACAAGTGTAATTACATCATTTAAAAAGCATCTGGATGTGTACACGAATAGGAATAGTTTAGAGGCATGGGTGCCAAATGCTGGCAAATGGGACTGGATCAGATTGGGATAGACGTTAGGCCCGGACAATTTGGACTGAAGGGTCTATTCCCCGTGCTGTGACTCTGACTGTGACCGATTTGCTGCTGCGTGCCGACCAACATGCCAGTGACTTAATATCCAATTCTAGAAGACTTCAAATGTCCACGAGACTGGAAATATATGGAGGACGTTACCTCCCGGTGCTTCACCATTCTGGCTTGGAAAAATATTGTCATTCTTGCACAAACACAAAGTTTGCAGTGGAGGAGATTTTAATTGCCATCGTGTGGCTTTTGACTGAGTGAAGCTGGTAGAGTTCTGGAGACGTGACTAGGTATTTGGCCGGTCTTTGTTTTGCAATAGATACCTGTTGCTGGAGATTCCCCGGATCTCCAGCAGAAACTTCAGTGCTCTTCTTATTGATTTGATAGACAAATGAATTGGTAATCTATACTGTTAGTGTGATTTAAATTATCCGAACCTTGAGTTCATTTACTGGACAGATTTTTTTTTTCCCCAAGGATTATTTGTCCATCAGAAGTTCCTTTCTGATCTATGTTCTTTCTTTATCTCAGGAATATACGTGATTGGATTCAGTTACCCTGTGGTCCCCAAGGGCAAGGCACGAATCCGGGTGCAGATCTCTGCTGCCCATAGCGACCAGGATATTGACCAATGTGTGAAGGCGTTTATGGAGGTTGGACGCATACACGGTGTGATTTCCTGAAAGACGTCTGAAGCCTCGCAGCACACACTTTACAAAGTAGCTCATACATGGCATGAAGGATGTTACTAATATTAGTTGGACTTTGCACCTTCTCAAACACAAATTCGGAACATTATTCTGCACAGAATAATTAAGTTAACCAAAGATTGTGAGGAGGTTTGTTTTAACTACTAGTGCCTTTTTCCTAAAGGGTGAACTGGATGTGTATGAAATCATTGTCTGTCTTTTATTTCCAAAACTAAAACATTTTAGCCACTTGATCCTTTCATTCAAAGATGTTACGTGGAAGCAAATCCTAGGATATCGAGCACTGGGATTCCCCTATGTAATGTATGTGAGAGGTTAGTCCTTTGTAGTTAAGACTGCCAGTTGAAAGTTTTTATTTGTCGCAAAGCTTGTTGTTGTTATTGTATTCCATTGAATTAACAGCACAGAAACAGGCCATTTAGTCTAACCAATCTGTTTGTGCTCCACGCAAGCCTTGTAATTCATCTATCAATATAACTTTCCAAATGTTGATCCTTCTAAGTGAATCTGAGAGTCAGGTTGTTTGTTGATATCCCACAGCCAGGTACGGTTCTGTCTCTGGGTGTGCGATGTTGTGTTTCAGTCAGTAAACTGGCTAGTGTGAAGTTGGTTTCATAAAGTTGCAGACATACTACACTTAAGATCATTCAACCCATCGAGTATGTATTGGTTGTCTGGAGAGCAGTCCAGTCAATCTCATTTTCCCCCTCCTGCTCTATTCCTTGAGCAGAAAGTTTATTTAGTGCCCATCCTGTCTCCTTTTGAAATAATTCATTGTCTCCACATCCTCCACCTTCATAAGCAAAATGTTCTAGGTCATTCCCTCTTTTTTTTCCTAAAATAAAAGCTGCTCCGCATTCTCTATAGAACTCTTACCGAAAACATTAACTAAAGTCCTCTGCTTTCAGCTATTGGGAGCAGCTTTATTCCAGATCTATCAAAACCTTGTAGTCCTGTTGGATTTCTTGTCATGAAACCATAGTTGTACAGCACAGAAACAAACCCTTTGGTCCTAATGGTCCATGTCAAACATATTGTGGTGTCTGTCAGTCTTGAGAGACCATGGATCTGCGCCTGGAGAGTTTTAATTCAGCTGCTGATAGCTGTTGTGGCCGTACAGGCCCACACGGGAGTGACAGTCTCGGTTGCAGTGACTGCATTTAAAGACACTCCTCCAGTGTTGCTGTCTTTCCGTCGCAAGCTTTTCCTCAGCGGCAAGCCTCAGTTTCTCCTCTCCTTGCTCTAGCCCTCTGCGTAGTTCCCATCTCCAGCGTGAGCAATCGTTTACGATGTCTTCCCATCTCTCGACTTCATGTCCCTTTTGCAGACGTCTTTGAAACGAAGATGAGGTTGTGCTCGGCTCTCTTGCCAATGGCCAGTTCCCTGTACAGCCCATCTTTCAGGATCCTCCTGTCCGGCATATGATGTACGTGACCCAACCAGCAGAGGCAGCGTTGTTGGGGTAGGGTGAAGAGGCTGGGTACCTGGGCACGGGTGAGGACTTCGGTGTTGGTGACTCGGTCGATCCACCTGATGTCCAGAATGTGTCTCAGACTGCGAAGGTGGAAAGCGTTGAGACGCCGCTCTTGTCTGGATTTGAGGCTCCAGGTCTCGCAGCTGTAAAGCAGTGTGCTGAGCACGCACGCCCTATAGACTGCAATCTTGGTGTTCGTAGTCAGCTTTGTGTTCTCCCAGACTCTCTTGGTCAGCCTGGCAAATGTGGAGGCTGCTCGTCTGATCCGCCTGTTGATCTCGGTGTCCAGGGAGATGCTGTCTGTGATGGTGGAACTGAGGTATGTGAATTCATGGACTATCTCCAGCTCATAGTTGTTGATGGTGATGACGGGGGTGCTCAACGCCTTGACCCAGCACATTGGTCTTCTTCAGGCTAATGGTCATGCTGAATTCCTGGCAGGCTTCTGAGAGGTTGTCCATGAGGTGCTGCAGTTGCTCTTCAGAGTGTGCTGACAAGGCTGCATTGTCTCTAATGAGTACTTCATGCACCTTTTTGGATTTTGCCCTCAACCGGGATAGACTAAACAGCCTTCCTTCTGATCTGGTGTGGACGTAGACACCATCATTTGATGTTCCAAACGCGTGTTTCAGCATGACTGCGAAGAAGATGCCGTATAGGGTGGGGGGCAAGCACACGGCCCTGCTTAACACGGCTGCGGATGTTGAAAGCCTCAGAAGAGCCGTCAAATTGAACGACACCTTTCATATCTGTGTGAAACGATTTGGACTATTCTGAGGAGTCTCGGAGGACAACCAATCCTGGCAAGGATTTTGATCAAGCCGGCTCTGCTCACAAGGTGGAATGCCTTCTTGAGATCAATGAAAGCGATGCAGCGTGGTTGTCTTTGCTCTCATCATCCCTCTTGTAGCTGTCAGAGGGCGAAGATCATGTCGATTGTGGAGCATTCTGACCTGAACCCGCACTGAGATTCGGGGTATACCCTTTCGATGATTTCCTGTAGTCTGTTCAGGACCACGTGGGCGAAGACCTTCCCAACGATGCTCAGCAGCGAGATTCCTCTGTAGTTGTTAGTCACTTCTGTCCCCTTTGTTCTTTGTCACCCTCTATAATGTTGCAGTCTCTCATATCTTGCGGCACCATTCCCACCTCCCAGCATTGGCACAGTAGTTCCAGCAGGTGGCTAAGCAGAACTCCCTTTTGCACACTTGATGAACTCTGGTGGGGTGCCATCCCAGTGAGAGGATCCACTCTGATCCACCCTTGCTGGGTTCCACTAGCTTCAACAGCGAGTTCTTCACGGCAAAGCCAACACCATACTCTCTGGACTCGTCTATGCCTTTCCCCTGCCAGAAAAAAGGTATAGTCTCTCTTATGTAAGGTCTCTGATTCTGGGAGCCTTGTCTCTTGAAGCGCTGCAATGTCCACTTGGAGTCATAGCAGTTCGTTGTTAATCACTGCTGTCTTACGGGTGTCTCTGATCTCTTGAAGGTCGCCTGATAGACCAGTTGTCATGGTCCGTACGTTCCAGACCCAAGTCTGAATGCTGGCTTCTTCTTTCCTTGTTTTGCTTGGTGCAGTGTTTACAGTCCGCAATTCAGGATACTTGTATCCCTAAGCCCCACGCACCCAGTGGAGTGGGCGGACTGTGGCGGGACAGCACCTAATTGACTGGGGGCTGCCCAGTTTGAGGCGGGCGGTAGCTGTCCGTGATGGCCTCTCCCTCTGAAAACAACCCCTGCGCCTTGCTCTACGCCAATTGAGCATGGCTTATAACCGGTAGACTGCTGCTTTCTGTGTTTTGCCGCCACGGTGACGCGACGCTGGAGTGTCCTCTCCAGGGCACAGGTCTGGGCAGGGCTTTATGAGAGAGCGGCAGTTGCCTGTGCAGCATGTCTCCCCTCTCCACGCCACCAGTGTTGTCCAAGGGAAGGGCAGGGGCTGATACAACTTGGCACTGGCGTCATCACAGGAGTTGCCAGAACGAGGTTGGATATAACATCGGACTGCCTTAGGGACTCCGGCTCTGGATTTATCCTCAGGGTTTACTCCCAAAGCCTTTCCCATGATTGGGTATGGCTGCAAGGCAGCAGAGGTTTTAAATTAGAGCTTTCCTTCTCTTAGATGGGCTGCCCTCCCAGGCTTACGAGTTCCGTCTGCCATCTGTGCTCGTATTTATGTTTTTGTGTGTGTGTATCCCTGAACAGTGCAAGAACACTGGAACTGTACCACACACCATCCAGTGTTCCACGGCTTGGCGTTGCTGTCCACGCTGGCAGCACGGCTGGCCTCCATACTGCACACATCGCCATTTGGCATGGACACATGCCAAACATAATCCTAAGCTAAATGTCCCACCTGCCTGCTCCTGGCCTGTATTCCTTCCAATGTTTTCTATTCATGTAGCTAGCAAACCACCGTCTGAGTTTTCAAAAAAAAAAATGCCTCAAGTCGTCTCTCCCTCCCTAAAAATGTGCCACCTAGCCTAAAATACAACTACCATCAACTCTATCCATACCTCTCATCATTTTATAAACTTTTTATCAAGCCACCTGGAATGTGGAGTGCCCTGCAACAGTAGTAGACTCGCCAACTTTAAGGGCATTTAAATGGTCATTGGATAAACATATGGATGATAATGGAATAGTGTAGGTTAGATGGGCTTCTGATTGGTTTCACAGGTCGGCGCAACATTGAGGACCGAAGGCCCTGTTCTGCGCTGTAATGTTCTATGTTCACCTCTCAACCTCCGATGCTCCAGTGAAAATGTCCCAGTGTATCCAGCCTTTCTTTATAACTTGCTGTACCGGGCAATGTCCTGGTAAATCTCTTCTGGTCAATCTCCCTTTGTGTAAGAAGAATGACCCCAGCTTCTCTGACTTAACCTCATCACCAAAACCCCTCATCCCTTGAACCGTTCTGATAAATCTCCTGTTGAGGGGCCCACATTACTCTGCTCAATAGGGAAGAAGCACAAAACAAGAACACAGTACCTGTCACCCCTTTCAAAGAACTGTCCAGGTTATCTCATTTCTCAATGCCCTTCCCCACAGATCTTAAGATCTTTTCGACAACTTCCTTTTGAAAGTTTTTTTTGAAACTGCTACCACCACCTTTTCAGGTGATGCATTCGGAAGGCAAAATTGTTGTCCTGCTTTTCTTTGGCACAAGGTCAGCTGATTCACTCATGACCTTCCTGGAGGAGGAATTCTGACATTACCGAGTCTGACTTTTGTGATTCCAGACGCATAGCAATATGTTTGAAATGGCATATAGCATGCCAGTCAGTGCCACAGCAGTTAGGGCAACTAATGATAGGGTTACCACTGGTCCCCAAATCCCATGAGTGAATAAAAAAAGTTTCGGAGATAGTAGGAACTGCAGATGCTGGAGAATCTGAGATAACAAGGTGTCAAGCTGGATGAACACAGCAGGCCAAGCAGCATCAGAGGAGCTGGAAGGCTGACATTTCGGGCCTAGACCTTCATTTCTGAAGAAGGGTCTAGGCCTGAAACGTCAGCCTTCCTGCTCTTCTGATGCTGCTTGGCCTGCCGTGTTCATCCAGCTCTACACCTTGTTATCAATGAATAAAAGAATGTTGATTGTGGAGAGTAAGTGCTGGTATGGACAGGTTAGGCCAAATGGCCTGTCTCTTGTGAAAAACAAAAGAACTGCGGATACTTTAAATCAGAAACAAAAATTGAAGTTGCTGGAAAAGCTCAGCACATCTTGTAGCATGTGAAGAGAAATCAGATGCTGTCTGACCTGCTGAGCTTTTCCAGCAATTTCTGTTTTTGGGGCCTGTCTCTTGTGTTGTACTATTATGTGTTACCGTACAATGTGAGTGTTTTCAGTTCTGAAATATCAAATCATGACTGAAATTATAATCAGAAGCAAAGTGTAATGGTTATGGAGTCTGTTGCCAATAATATGAACAGTAATATTTGTTTTACGTCAAATGAAGTACTTACACAGACTATAGATGTACAGTAGTCACAAGGAATCAAATTGAAAATTTTGTAGAGCTTTTTTGACGAAAGAGTGGTGAGAATGTGGAAGTAACTACCACAGTAAGTGGTAGAATAGTGTCAATTCATTTACAGGAAAACTGGACAAATACCTGGGGGAAAATATAATTGAGGGCTATGATGGAGATGGCTTGAATGGAGCGTAAGAACCAGCATAGACTGGTCGGGCTGAATGACCTGTTTTGTGCTATATATCTTCTGTAATCACTGCTGGATTCTTGAAAGATAGAGTTTAATGCTTATTTTTCTCTGCAGGTGAATAAACTGTTACAGGCTGTGAAAGAATTTGCAGCATGTGCATTTTGTATCAGTTTTGAAATCTTCACTGAAATAACTTGAGCACATTGACAAATAGTATATATGGATTACAGGAAATACTTGAGGGCAAGCAGATTAATTATTTAGTACAGAAGAACTGACTGTGCTGCCAAATTGCTCTCAATTGACCACAATATTTTCAGTCACACTGTTTATGTATAGGAATCTCCAGGTTGTTGATAAGAAATGGTTAGCTGCCTACGCAGAGAATGGTGTTCAGTAAATCTCCATTCTCTGAAGATGTCCTCCTTTTTAAAGTGAGGGTTGCACCAGGGCACTGACTGTTGGAATTAATTGACTTTGCTACCCCCTCAAGGCTAGGGTGCAACTTGCTTATGCTGTGCTTTGACTTCAGCTTAAATAGTAACATGAGGTATGACTGAAAAGTAATGCTTTTAAATAACATTACTTTCTTAAATTACCAAGTTCACCACTAACTGGGTCTCTTGATAAATTAGTATCTAAATGTGCTTGTGCAAGCTGTTATTGGATTAAAAAAGAAAGTTTTGAAACATTTGACAGGAGTACCATATAGTAATGGATGCATTGCTGTTCACACTTGGAGTCCAGGTAGCTGTGGTAACACACTTTTATGAGCATGTTGTAGCTGGGGTCTATGCATAATTGGTGGTGGAGGCTGTAATGTTGTGTCTATCCCATGGCTGACCTGGAACCTTTTCCTCTCTTATTGTCAGCCCTTGGTGTGTATCAGAAGGATTTCCAGGGGTGATGCTCAACCTGTGTTTACATCACCAATAAACATGTTCCTTGGCTAGCAGATTTTGAGGTGAGATTTGATTAGGGGTATAGATTAAAGGTAAGGGATAAGTTTAGAGGGGATGTGAGGCAAGTTTTTTTTCCACACAATGGGCACTGGGAATCTGGCACTAACTGCATATAGGGATGATAGAGGCAGAAATGTTCATAACATTTAAGGAGTATTTAGATGTGCATTTGTAAAGCCAAGGCATACAAGGCTGTGGGCCTAGTGCTAGAAAATAGCGTTAGATTAGAATAAATGTTTGTTTTTGACCAGCACAGACTCAGTACACCAAAGGCCCTTTTTTTCCCTGCTGAAAACCTCTGTGACTCAATTATAATTACAGGATAGATTTAACTTCATTCACTGACTTTTATGCCAAATATTTTATGATTTCATCACTCAGCAATTTATGATCTGGTGCCTGAAATGACAGTGCAAGGCATTTCACTATTACCTTTCGACTAGTCATTAGATAAATACCATCAAGAAGAGAGGTGCACAGGGTACCACCAATTAAGAGTCAGACTGAGCAACATTTTCAAATGGCCAGCACAAGCAGGATGGGTCAGGTTGACTTCTGTGTTGTGTGGCTCTGCTTGTGATCTTCACACACAAAGGCACAATAACAAAATCGTCAGAGGGCAAGGCAATATTAACTAAAGGGTCACACACTTAATGGAGGAAGGTTTGGTTTCTGTCTGCCTCACAATGTGGTCCTTGAAATCAAGGAAATCAGCTACCGGTAATCCCTATAGTAAACATTTTACAACTCTGGTTTTGAACACGTGGATCTGAATTCATGCATCCACCAGAAGGTCAACAGAGTAAAGTAGAGCACTTCTGTGAATTTGCTTAGGCCATGAAAATTGACTGAATGCTTAATGGGAAATATGGAATTCTAAGCACAAAGAAGGTCAAGTCATCCCTTGCATGAGCAAGTGAACTTACACATGGTAATGTTTAGAATAAAACTTATTTTAAAAATTTGTTGAGTCATTTTTACATTACATTACATTAGATTCCCCAGTGTGGATACAGGCCCTTCGGCCCAACAAGTCCACACCGCCCCTTGGAGCATCCCACCCAGACCCATCCCCCTATAACCCACACACCAATGGACACTACGGGCAATTTAGCACGGCCGATCCACCTAGACTGTGGGAGGAAACCGGAGCACATGGTGGAATCCCACGCAGACATGGGGAGAATGTGCTAACTCCTCGCAGACAGTTGCTCGAGGCTGGAATTGAACCTGGGTCCCTGGCGTTGTGAGGCTGCAGTACTAACCACTGAGCCACCGTGCTGCCCCAAACTGCCTCAAGTACAGCTGATAAGACATCTCACGCTAAATGACATGCAACATGTTGTTTTAGATCACCCATTGTCTTGTGAAGTGTTCTTGGTTAAGTGTCTGAGGCAAAAGTCAGTTCTCAAGCTTTTTATATATATTTTAACTGTTCACAGGACTTGGGCATTGATGACTGGAGCATTTCTAGCCTGTTCCTAATCCCCTGACGGTTGTAGTGAGCTGCCTTAAACCACTGCAGCGAGGTGGAAAGACACCTACAGTGTTACAAGATTTTTTATAAACTCAATGGCTGACTCAGAGGGCAGTTACAAGTCAACAACATTGCTGTAGTTGTGGAGTCACAAGTAGGCCAGACAATGTTCTTCTCTAAAGGGCATCAATAAGCGGTTACATTTTATAATAATCTTCCATGATAGAATTAGAACCATAAGACATGGGAGCAGAAATTAGGCTCTTTGGCCCATCGAGTCTGCTCTCCCATTCAGTAATGGTTGATAAGTTCCTCAACCCCATTCTCTGCTTTCTCCCCATAACCCTTGATCGTCTTGATAATCAAGAACCTATCTATCTCAGTATTAAATGTACTCAATGACCTGGCATCCACAGCCTTCTGTGGCAGTGAATTCCATAGATTCACCACTGTGGCTGAAGAAGTTTCTCCTTATCTCTATTCTATAAGGTCTTCCCTTTACTCTAAGACTGTGCCCTTTTGTCCTAGTTTCTCCTACCAATGGAAGCATCTTCCCTACATCCACTCTGTCCAGGCCATTCGTTATTCTGTAAGTTTCAACTAGGTTTTCCCCTCATCCTTCTAAACTCCAATGAGTATAGTCCCAAAGTCCTCAAACATTCCTTGTATGTTAAGCTTTCCATTCCTGGGATGGTTCTCATGAGCCTCCTCTGAACCCGCTCCAGGGCCAGTACATCCTTCCTGAGATATGGGGCCCAAAACTACACACAATACTCCAAATGTGGCCTGACCAGAGTCTTATAAAGCCTCAATGGTACATCCCTGTTTTTATATTCAAGTCCTGTCAAAATAAATACCAACATTGCATCTGCCTTCCTAACTACCAACTTGCAAGTTTACTTTGAGAGAATTCTGGACTTGAATGCCCAAGTGTCTTTGCACTTCAGACTTCTGAATTTTCTTCCCATTTAGAAAATAGTCCATGCTTTTACTCTTACCAAAGTGCATGACCTCACACTATCCCACATTGTACTCCATCTGCCACTTCTTTGCTCACTTTTCTAACCTGTCCAAATTTTTCTGCAACCTCTCCGCATTCTCGATACTGCCTGTGCCTCCACCTATCCTTGTATTGTCTGCAAACTTAGCCAGAATGCCCACAGTTCCTTCATCAAGAACATTAATTTATAAAGTGAAAAGTTGTAGTCCCAACACTGGTCCTTGCAGAACACCAATTGTCACCGGCTGCCATCCTGAGAAAGACCCTTTTATCCCCACTTCTGCTTTCTGCCAGACAGCCAATCTTGTACCCATGCTATCACCTTGCCTCTAACACCATGGGTCCTTATCTTACTCAGTAACCTCCTGTGTGGCACCTTGTCAAAGGCCTTCTTGAAGTCCAGGTAGATAACATCCATTGACTCTCCTTGGTCTACCTTGCTCGTTAATTCCTTGTCCTCATCATTTTTCTGGTGTGCTTGTTTAGTGGTCTACTGATTGGACCACTACACCACCACCAAATCATCCAAATGCTGTGTCTCTCTGCCCACAATCTTTTAATAATTGGTTGTTTGGTCCAGCAAAGGGTGTCAAGATTGCAGTGAGTGGAACCTGTAGACCAGTCATGTTTATATACCTTCAGAAACAGCATTTATGTTATTTTGGGACAGCATAGTGGCTCAGTGGTTAGCAATGCTGCCTCACAGCATCAGGGATAATGGGAACTGCAGATGCTGGAGAATTCCAAGATAATAAAATGTGAGGCTGGATGAACACAGCAGGCCAAGCAGCATCTCAGGAGCACAAAAGCTCAAAAGCTTTTGTGCTCCTGAGATGCTGCTTGGCCTGCTGTGTTCATCCAGCCTCACATTTTATTATCACAGCATCAGGGACCCAGGTTTGATTCCATCCTTTGGTGACTGTGTGGAGTTTGAATGTTCTCCCTGTGTCTGGGTTTCCTCTGGATGCCCTGGTTTCCTCCCACAATCCAAAGATGTGCAGGTTAGGTGGATTGGCCATGCTAAATTTCCTGTAGTGTCTAGGCATGTGCAGGCTAGGTGGATTAACTCTAGGAAATGTAGGGATACAGGGATTTGGTAGGGATGTGATTCTGGATAGGATAGTTTTTGGATGGTTGGAGTGGACTTGTTGGGCCAATTTGCCTGCTCCCACACTGTAGGAATTCTATGATTAGCCACAACCTCATTGGAGGAGGAAGTTATAAAGCTCAGAAGGCCAGTGCTGCATTAAATTTGTACCACACAATTTGTACATTTGTACAATAGAAGCTTCCTGGACCATTACAATGAGACATCTCCCAGGGTGAGAGATTCTGCAGTCCAGGTATGTTTTGCATGGTGAAAGCAGGGAATTGTTTAATTGGGACAGGCACAAGATTTCAGGGAATTGTAGCTGGAAAGTATGAGATCATCCCAGCTTTCAACTGAGCCCCATGGTCTCTGTGATAAGGAATGGTTCACACCCAATGAATATTCACGTCTTTTTAGTCCAGAGAAACACCCTCTGGTTCCTCACATGAACCAATGAGAAGACACAAGATCTTCCTCATGTGACAGTCTGTTCCTCTTGTATTTGGAGTCAGGTTGTTCAGGATGATGTCAGGAACTGTTCCTCAATACAAACATTGAATAACAGTTCAAGCATGATCTCTGCTCCTACACGTTGTCCAGGTAAGTGGCACTTGCGTAACAGGAAGCTGCTATTAGGCAAAGTGAAGTTTTGCCTTCCACTCAATTCAGCAAAGTCATATTTGAATTTCATGCTGGTATGCAGTCCTTATGTCCCACAGATAGGGTAATCAAATCAAGAAGCATGTTCCTTGAGTGTTCATTGCAGACTGTGCACGGACTATATTGAACCAGCCCAAAAAGCAGTTGAAATCTGAACTCTCTTCTCCCCCCTAAAAAACTGATGAGGCTGAGGTTCATGGGGTATAGGCATCAGTGGCTGGGCCAGCATTTCCTGCCCATCCCTAATTGCCCTTAAGTACATGGTGGCGAGCTTCTCCATTGAACCATTGCAGTCCATGTGATGTAGATCCAAAACGCTGTTATGGATAGAGTTCCAAGATTTTGACCCAGTAACACTGAAGGAACAGTAATATATTTCAAAGTCAAGATAGCAAGTGGCTCTGAGGAGAACTAACTGGTGGTGGAGTTCCCATGAATCTGTGTCCTTGTCCTTCTAGATATAGAAGTGGCCTTGAGCTTGGAAGGTGTTGTTTAAGGATCTTTGGTAAATGTCAGAAGTACATCTTGTAGATAGGTCACATAGTTTCCACTGAGTGTTGGCAGTGGAGTGACTAAATGTGGATGTGGTGCCCATCAAGCAAACTGCTTTGTCCTAGATGGTGTCAAACGTTTTGAGTGTTGTTGAAACTGCAGTCATCAAGTGGGTAGTATTCTATCACACTCCTGACCTGTGCCTTGTAAATGGTGGACAGGCTTTTTGGAGTCAGGGCATGAGTTACATGCTGCTATTTGTGGGGGCAAGGAGGTTGGTGGGGTCAATTAGAAATTTTATTAAGACCGTGATGAAAATGAGTTATCAATATTCAACCTTCATCATTTGACTTTATACCTTAAACTGCCATGGACTAAAGGTGTCTTCTAAAAAAGAACACTGCTGACCCAAAATTATAAGCCCAAACAATACCAGAATATATGAGACTAGCTGCCTCAGAAACATTTTTCTATTCATTTGTGGGACGTGGACATTGCTGGCTGGCCAGCATTTCTTGCCCACCTCTAGTTACCCTTGAGGAGCTGGTGGTGAGATGCCTTCTTGAACCACTGCAATTCACCTGCTGTGGGTTGACCCACAATGCCATTAAGGAGGGATTTCTAGGATTTTGCCCCAGAGACAGTGAAGGAATGATGATATATTTCCAATGTGGACTTCACAAGCTTCAAAATCACCCTTCCCCCACTGCATCCCAAAACCAGCCCAGTTCTTCCCCTCCATTGAACCATTGCAGTCCATGTGATGTAGATCCACTGCATCCCAAAACCAGCCCAGTTCTTCCCCTCCAAGGCGAGCGCCTTGGAGGGGAACATGAAGATGGTGCTGTTCCCATATGTCTGCTGCCCTTGTCGTTCTAGATGGAAGTAGTTGTGGGTTTGGAAGGTGCTGTCTAAGGATCTTTGGTGAATTTCTGCAGTACATCTTGTACACACTGCCACTACCAAGTTTCAGTGATGGAGGCTGGTGGATGTAGTGCTAATCAAGTGGGCTGCTTTGTACTGGATGGGGTTAAGCTTCTTGAGTCTTGTTGGAGCTTCACTCATCCAGGCAAGTGGTGATTATTCTATCGTGCTCCTAACTTGTGCCTTGTAGATGGTGGACAGGCTTTGTGGAGTCAGGAGATGGGTTATTTGCCACAGTATTCCTAGCTTCTGACCTGCTGTTGTGGCAATTGTGTTTATGTGGAGAGTGATAATGGGAACTGCAGATGCTGGAGAATCCAAGATAACAAAGTGTGGAGCTGGATGAACACAGCAGGCCAAGTAGCATCTCAGGAGCACAAAAGTTGACGTTTCGGGCCTAGACCCTTCATCAGAGAGGGGGATGGGGAGAGGGAACTGGAATAAATAAGGAGAGAGGGGGAGGCGGACCGAAGATGGAGAGAAAAGAAGATAGGTAGAGAGGAGAGCATAGGTGAGGAGGTAGGGAGGGGATAGGTCAGTCCAGGGAAGACGGACAGGTCAAGGAGGTGGGATGAGGTGGTAGGTAGGAAATGGAGGTGCGGCTTGAGGTGGGAGGAAAGGCTAGGTGAGAAGAAGAACAGGTTAGGGAAGCAGAGACAGGCTAGGCTGCTTTTGTGATGAGTGGGGGGAGGGGACGAACTGGGCTGGTTTTGGGATGCAGTGGGGGAAGGGGAGATTTTGAAGCTTGTGAAGTCCACATTGATACCATTGGGCTGCAGGGTTCCCAAGCGGAATATGAGTTGCTGTTCTTGCAACCTTTGGGTGGCATCATTGTGTCACTGCAGGAGGCCCATGATGGACATGTCGTCTGAGGAATGGAAGGGGTAGTTGAAATGGTTCGCGACTGGGAGGTGCAGTTGTTTGTTGCGAACCGAGCAGAGGTGTTCTGCAAAGCAGTCCCCAAGCCTCCGCTTGGTTTTCCCAATGTAGAGGAAGCCACACCGGGTGCAATGGATACAATATACCACATTGGCAGATGTGCAGGTGAACATCTGCTTGATATGGAAGGTCATCTTGGGGCTTCGGATGCGGGTGAGGGAGGAGGTGTGGGGGCAAGTGTAGCACTTCCTGCAGTTGCAGGGGAAGGTGCCGGGTGTGGTGGGGTTGGAGGGGAGTGTGGAGTGGACAAGGGAGTCGCAGAGAGAGTGGTCTCTCCGGAAGGCAGACAAGGGTGGGGATGGAAAAATAGCTTGGGTGGTGGGGTCGGATTGTAGATGTTGGCCAACTCATATTCCGCTTGGGAACCCTGCAGCCCAATGGTATCAATGTGGACTTCACAAGCTTCAAAATCTCCCCTTCCCCCACTGCATCCCAAAACCAGCCCAGTTCTTCCCCTCCACCTGCTGTATTACAAAACCAGCCCAGCTCGTCCCCTCCCCCCACTGCATCCCAAAACCAGCCCAGCCTGTCTCCGCTTCCCTAACCTGTTCTTCTTCTCACCTAGCTCTTCCTCCCACCTCAAGCCGCACCTCCATTTCCTACCTACCACCTCATCCCACCTCCTTGACCTGTCCGTCTTCCCTGGACTGACCTATCCCCTCCCTAACTTCTCACCTATACTCTCCTCTCTGCCTATCTTCTTTTCTCTCCATCTTTGGTCCGCCTTCCCCTCTCTCCCTATTTATTCCAGTTCCCTCTCTCCATCCCCCCTCTCTGATGAAGGGTCTAGGCCCAAAACGTCAGCTTTTGTGCTCCTGAGATGCTGCTTGGCCTGCTGTGGTCATCCAGCTCCACAGTTTGTTATTGTGTTTATGTGGGGAGTCCAGTTGAGTTTGTGGTCACTGATAACCCCCATGATGTTGATCGTGGGGGATTCACTGATGGTAACACCATTGAATATCAAGGGGTGGGGGTTAGATTGTCTCTTATTGGCGATGGTCATAGCCTGGCATTTGTGTGGCTCAAATCTCACTTTCCACTTCTCAGCCCAAGCTTTGGTATTGTCCACATTTGTTGTGTTTGAACATGGACTGCTGCAGTATCTGAGGAGTCATAAATGGTGCTGAACATTGTGCAATCATCGGTGAACATGCCCATTTCTGACCTTATGATGAAGCAGCTGAAGATGGTTGAGCCAATGACACTTTAAAATGACCATTTTAATAAGAGGTACTGAACCTCAGTGAGGTTTCAAGAAATTCTCAACTGTTTATTCAAACTTGCTTGATAAACTCACATGTTACACATGTTCAGTTTTGAAAAGACTGTGGGGGTGGACTTGAAATATACACATGAACGATATTTCTGCAGCTTTCTTCCAGCAGCAAAGAGAGACAAAGCAATCGGGACTGAGCATATCAAAGCTACAGAAAGCTCCTTTCTCTTTTGAACTCAATTTCAGCAAACCAGCACCAGTGGGGGGGGAAAAAAGCATGGACTGAGATCTCAAAAGTATCACTAAGCTTCACCAATCCTGAGGAAACAGTATCGCCACTGTGCAGTTGGGACTCAGGTTTCACCCTTAGAACACAAGGTGGTAAGAGCCTGTAAAATACAAGTGACCTTTTCTTGCTACCTGCAATACCCTTCATTGGGTGGCTCAGTGGTTAGCACTGCTGCCTCACAGCACCAGGGACCTGGGCTCAATTCCAGCCTTCAGTGACTGTCTGTGTGGAGTTTGCACATTCTTCCTGTGTCTGTGTGGGTTTGCTCTGGGTGCTCTTGTTTCTTCCAGCAGTCCAAAATATGCAGGTTAGGTGGACTGGCCATGTTGAATTGCCTACAATGTCCAGGGATGTTTAGGTTATGTAGATTAGCAGGGATAGCGTAGGAGTATAAGTTTAGGTGGGATGTCCTTCAGAGAGTTGGTCTGGACTTGTTGGGCCAAGCTTCCACACTTGAGAGGATTCAATTCTATCTCCCCACCTTTTCTGTAAGCTTGTTATCAGTGTTTTGTGTGTGTGTGTTTGTTGTCTTTTTTGAAAAAAAATCAGACATACTACTCTACTCTCTTTCACTCGAGAGTGTTTTGGAATTGGCGATCATTCATTTTGAATCTGATTAACTAAGTTTAATTGAAGTGTGAGAGCTACATACTTAAAATGAAAATAAAATTGTGCTACCAACCACATATTTAAAATGAAAATAAAATGGTGCTACCAATCAAGAATGGCTTAAGAAAGAGAAGAACCGTGATCCCTCATCACAAGGTCATGACAATTTCGAAACTATGTTCATTAGATTTTTATTTGGTCGGGGGATTAAGGGCCATATAACCAAACCGGGCAAATGGAGCTAAAATTCAGACTAGCCATTGTCTAACTGAGTGACAGAATAGGCTTTGGTTGAATGGCTTCCTTCTGTCACTATATTTCAAAATTGTGCGAAATATTAGATAAATGAAGTCCCAGGTTCAATTGCTGGTCAGCGATCCTATTGATATTGGTTGGAGTGTCCCCAGAGAGAGGGCAAGGCAGCTGCAGGAATAGACAGAGGCCATTAAGCCAATCAATCCTGTTTCATTATTCAATGAAATCATAGAAATAGGAATGGATAATAAATGCTGGCTTTATCTGTGATGCCCAGATTTCATGAAAGAATAAATGACTATCCAGTGATTTCTGGTGTTCAGATATAGAAGACAAGACTGGGTTTGATTCAGCTAAGTGATGACAGACAGTCAGTGCTAAAGCTGTAGCCTAAAATGTAAAGAAGGTGCCCTCACAAAGGACAGTTGGCATCTGTCAGTTCCTTGTCAACCCTCCAGAGCTGCTCTGGGGTTCCCTGCAATTGAAGATTCATCCCTAGGATACTGTTGTATGCAACCCCGGGAATAAAATCACAGGGACATTAACTAAAATTGATTAATTTGTCAATTTCGTTGAACATCCCACTTTACAAGACACAAAAATTGGAAGTTGTGGGAATGGTTAACATCAACCATCATTCAAGAGTGAGCAGGTAATGATGGATCTGTATGGTTAGTCACAGCTGCAGGATTTTTTGTAGCTCTGGTCATCACACTAGAGGAAGGACTGCACAGGAGATGGTGCAGAGGAGATTCACCAGCTTGTTGTCTGGGCTGGAGTGATTCAGCTATTAAAAGGATAACAAGGTGAAGTAAACATGACCATTTATTATTCTTAAAGGTAATGGACATGGAGTAAGAGGGCTCAAAATAGCCAAACATGATTACTCCAACTGCTAGATGTCCAATTGGCCATCCAGCCAGAGGATGGTCCCAATAGCACGGGCAGGAGGTGACGTGTTAAAAGCTTTAGGAATGCACCCAACCAGAGTTGGCAACCTTGATCCTTGCTGGAACAATCACCATAATGGAGGATTAAAAAAAGGGACAAGAGAAACAGGAACTCTATCAAGTTACCCTTCTTCTTTGAGAGAGTTTCAGGTTTTGAACAGATTGCTCTGGCAATGAATTTAAAGCATTGTGTGCGGTGCTGGCAGTGTAGCGAGCTCTCATAGCTCAGTAGTCTTGAGGATGTGTATGTGAAGCAATGGCATTCACTAGCTCATTTGGTGGGTCACCTCGACATTTCACTGATCACAGCTCAG
Source organism: Stegostoma tigrinum (assembly GCF_030684315.1). Lineage (NCBI taxonomy): Eukaryota > Metazoa > Chordata > Chondrichthyes > Orectolobiformes > Stegostomatidae > Stegostoma > Stegostoma tigrinum. Next base: position 4,981,216 of record NC_081391.1, read on the forward strand.
AGATAAGTGCTATAATGACATTTACAGGGCTCCGAGGGAAAGCAGGAAATGTTTTCTCCTTCACATGTAATCTTTGAACAGTCTCCTGTTTCAAAGAGGAATCTTCAAGAAAGATAAAATCCTGGTGGAGTACAATGTGTCCAAATGGGGGTTTAGTAATGTGGAGAGAACAGGGAAGCTGGGATTATTGTTATTCAGAGCAGGGGTGATGAAGAGAAAGTCTAACAAAGGCATTCAAATTAAAAAAAGTTTGCTAGAATTAATAAAATAAATGCTTTCTGTTGGTTGCAGGCTAAGTAACTGATGACACAGATCTCAATCGGAGCGGGACTGAGAGACTTTTATTTTACACTGGGGGTTGCTGTGTTTCCAGAATGTATTGCATCCAAAGGAGGTTGAAAACGGACTTGTGTTATGTTAAGCTTTAAGACCATAATATGTATGAGTAGGAGAAGCCCATTCTGCCCATCAAGTATACTTCACCAATGAGACCCTGGCTGATCTGATAATTCTCAATTCCATTATCTCCATAATGCTGGATTCCTTTAACGATCAAGTAAGGATGCAATTCTTGAAATACCCCAGCTGGACCAGGGATCAAACTCTGTGCAGTTGACCCCAATGTGGCATCCAGCAGATGCCCAGCTAACTCAGCCAACCGAAGAGTCTGCTGCTATGCAGGGTATATGCATGTTGCAGTTCGAAGTTGGTGATAGTGATAAAAGGGGCTTCACTATACTTTCCACAACAAAGCTGATCACTTTTCTGTCCCATTCTTACTGCCTGCCATTGGCATTTTTAAAAAAAATTCACTTGTAAGACATAATCATCGCTGTCTGGGCCAACATTTATTGCCTGTCCCTAGCTGCCTTTGAGAAGGTAGTGGTGAGCTGCCTTCTTGAACTGTTGCAGTCCGTGTGCTGTAGGTAGACCAACAATGCCATTAGGGAGTGAGTTCCAGCATTTTGACCCAGTGACACTGAAGGAACGGTGACATATTTCCAAGTCAGGATGGTGAGTGACTTGGAGAGAAATTTGCAGAAGGTGGTATTTCCTTAGATGGACAAGGTCAAAAATCACACCACACCAGGTCATAGTTCAACAGGTTTATTTGAAGATACAAGCTTTTGGAGTCTCAGTCCTTCTTCAGTTGTCAGTGCTCATGGCTTTGAAGGTGCTGTCTAAGGATCTTAGGCAAATTTCTTCAATACATCTTGTGGATAGAACACACTGCATCTACTGGGCTACTTTGTTCTGGATGGTGTCAAGCTTCTTGAACATTGTGGAATGTGCACTCATCCAGGCAAGTGGAGAGTATTCCATCACATTGCTTACTTGTAGATAGTATCACAGAACCCCTACAGTGTGGAAACAGGCCATTTGGCCCATTGAGTACACACTGGCCCTTTAAAGAGCATCCCACCACCCCCCATACCTACAACCCTGCATTTTCCATGGCTGGTCCACCTCTTCGGACTGTGGGAGGAAACTGGAGCACCTGGAGGAAACCCACACAGACATGGGGAGAATGTGCAAGTTCCAAACAGTTGCCTGAGGGTAGAATCGAACATGGATCCCTGGTGATGTCAGGCAGCAGTGCTAACCGCTCAGCCACACTGCCGCTCTGCTAATGATGGTGGACAGACTTTCAGAAGTCAGGAGATGAGTTACTTGCTGTAGTATTTCTAGTCTCTGACCTGTCCTTGTAGTTACAGTATTTACATGGCAATTCCAGCTCAACTTCTGGTTAGTGGTAACCCCCAGAATGCCAATAGTGGGATTCATTGATGGTAACACCGCTAAACATCAAGGGGCGGTGGTTAGATTGTCTCTTATTGGACATCATCACTGCCTGGAATTTGCGTGGCACAAATGTTACTTGCCATTTTTCAGCCCAAGTCTGGATATTGTCCAGATCTCATTTTATTTGAACTTGTTCAGTATCTAAGAGTTGATACTATGTCCCTTATTAGTGAACATTTTCTGACTTTATGATGGAGGCAAAGTCATTGATGAAGAAGCTTAAGATGGTTGGGCCTAGGACACTACCCTGAGGAACTCTTGCAGAGATGTCCTGGAGCTGAGGTGACTGACCTCCAACAACTACAACCATCTTCTGATGTGCCAGTTATGAGTCCAACCAGTGAAGAGATTTCACCGTGTTCCATCAGCTCTAGTTTTATTGGTTGCCTTGATACCCTATTTGTTCAAATATGGCCTTGATATCAAGAGCACTCACTCTTACCTCATCTGTGGAATTCAGCTCTTTTGTCCATGTTTGAACCAGGTCTGTTATGAGGTCAGGAGCTGAGCAGCCATGGTGGATCTTAAATTTGCATCCGTGGGCAGGTAATCACAGGCACTGCTTGGTAGCACTGTCAATGACACTTCCTATCACTTTACTGATGAGCGAGGGTAGTCTGGTAGGGCAGTAATTGGCTGGGTTGGATTTATCATGCTTTTTATGTATGAAATTTTCCACATTGACATCAAGCTGACAATGTTGTAGTTGGAAAGATTTATACAGTCCTTGCTTTGGGCTAAAAAGTCCAGGTTCGAGTACCACCATTGCCAGAAATGTGTGAAATCAATTTGATTCAAAATGATCACACTGAAAATGAACTGAACTTTCTAATTGTATCAGAGATAATGGGAACTGCAGATGCTGGAGATTCCAAGATAACAAAATGTGAGGCTGGATGAACACAGCAGGCCAAGCAGCATCTCAGGAGCTGAGATGCTGCTTGGCCTGCTGTGTTCATCCAGCCTCACATTTTGTTATCTTGAGCTTTCTAATTGATCTTTCTCAAACTGCTTTTGATTTGACCATGTTGTGAACACATGTTTCTTGGCCCTTAGATGGGATTTGAACCTTGAGCTTCTGGCAGAGGTAGGGATATTGAACTTGCATTTTGGGAATGAATAAAACACTGACTTGGCCCACTCTTGGAGCCATTTCTCATCGATAAGTTACATCCAGGAGATCATGGCGATGTTAAGACATGGCTGTTCGATGCTGTCAGTTGACTGACAGTGTCCAGGTCCCTGACTGTATTGGGAACCCTTGGCAATGACAGCATTACCTCATATTCTCCCCCCCTTAACTGATAACTAATCCCCTTCAACTATGAGGCATGGCCATTCGGTTGACACACATGTAATGTGCTTGCCGTGGAGGTTGCTGGTGTGTGCTATATTTGAAAAATTGACATAGCATGAGGCTATTGAGTAACATGTTCATCCCTTGACAGATGAGTGCTGACAAGGATGAAAACTGCCTGGCTTTGTGTCCACTTTCGGAAAAGTAAAACGTGACAGAAATACTATAAACCTTTTAAGGTCTTTCAGATATGCAACATGCAAAACAAAGGTAAGGCATGGTGAGTACGCTGTAAAGATCAGGCTGTGCAAAATGAATGAATATTTGGCTGGGGACACCGTTGCCCCTCATATGGTCTTGCTCCTTCTCTGGTTTTACACAAACCTTGTTCAGTCCGCACCTCAGTATTCTCCATGCAACATATTGCACATCTTCCACTTCTGTTTTCACTCTTGTTTTCTCCTTTTATTTCAATTTCTCCTTCACCTGTTGCCAAGTCAAGGCAGCCAGGTCTTTGTTTCCCATGTGTGTAGCTGTCCAACTTTCTCTTTCTCATTGTATGTGGTGACCATATTGATCACTAGACGTCTACTCTTGATCAAACCCTCTCATCAATTCTTCTTTCCATCCAACTAAAAACTGAGAGAACTGCAGATGCCATAAATCAAACAAAAACAGAAGTTGCTGGACAAGCTCAGCAGGTCTAGCAGCATCTGTGTAGAAATCAGAGTTAATGTTTCATGATCAGTGACTCTTCTTCAGAACTGTTCACTTTTGGACTATATATGGTCTTTCAAACTGTATGTTCTTTGTCTGAGTGACTCTAGGCATTGTCTGCCAGACCAAAATTTCAAAAAAACTTATCTTCCTCCCAAGCATTCTCTTCAGAGTCTGACCCTCACAGCTACTTAACTAACTTCCTACTAAGTGGACCTTTAATTTGCTCAATAATGGCTTCAAAAGAATGGGGAAACATACTTGAAAAGGATTTTTAAAAGACTCAGTGGCCCTATTTTAAACAGTATGAAGGGACAAAGGGGCCTGGGGATTCATGAGTATTATCTTTGAAAGTGATATATTGAGAGAGAGTCATAAGAAAAATATATAGGATCCTAAGCACAGAGTACAAAAGCAGAGAGGTTATTGAAACCTTTATAAACAGGGAATGTGTGGAATCAGCAATAGGGAAGGCGTAGAGGACACACAGGGAACGCATGGAGCACACACAGGGAATGTGCAGAAGCAGCACAGGGAATACACAGCAAAAGCAAGGAAGATGCACATGGAATGTGTGGAAGATGCATGGGGAATGCACAGGGAATGGCGGAAAACACACAGGGAATGAAAGGAAGATACATTTTCAAACACAGCTCATGTCGAAGTTCATAAAATTTGCTGTTATGAGGGGTTGGAAACACAATTACAAAAAGAAACTTGATGGGCTTTGAGGGGAATACACTTGCAGGAAATTGGTGTTTTTGACCTGGCAGGCAGGGGAGAGAACAGGTGCCTTAGATCTTCAAAGATGATGTCATTGATAACTGCGAGATTTGTGCCATCCACAGACCAGAACAGTGAGACCCACAACTACCCTCCAAACGGTGAGCACTTGTTTTTCATGGAAAGTTTTACCTTATTCTCATCAATTATTTCTCTTAACAGATAGAGGTTAGGAAGTTGCTTATTATAACCGTGGTGATGATCTTCTGAGGCATACATGAGCTATCCTTGGTATCACTGCTGTGGTTGTTTTAGACAATGACTCTGGCAAGAGCTTCAGCCAAGTCATGGTCAGCTTACAATTTGAACATGTCACAAGTTCAGTTAGAGATACCTACAACCAAATGGGGGAAAACCAAGGGTGAGGTCAGGAACATGAAGTTTCACTTAAAAGACGAATAGCAACTTTTACACACAGGACTGTTAAATGACTCCAATGCATCCAGCACCAGAGCTGCTGATGGGCATGAACTTCAGAGTTCTCACGCACCTCTCTGCATAAACTGAACTCTCCATTCTATTAAAGGTATTGATACTACATTTATGTTGATCGTACTATGGACGACTTATACAAGGACTAGTCAGATTGTGCACAATAGAGCACACGCCTCAATAGGTACTACCATGCAAGATGTTTGTCACATTTAGGACTTGGCTACATCTGAAGGTAGAGAAAAGGTAGTCATCTAAGAAGCTGCATGCCAGCAGAGATCATATTTGTACTGAACACTGGATCATACAAATGTACCACAGGAACATTAACTCTTTTGTATGGGGAACTTGCTAAAAGTAAGGGACCTGCAGACCTCCAGGTGGTCAGGAAAAGAATCAAAAAATAAACACACAGTCTTCAACCTAAGCGAACTGCTAGTTTTTAAAATTGGAGAGAATGTATAAATGGGAGGATAGCAGAACCTGCCACATTGCTGGAAATTGAACAGTCAGGGACTTTGTGGGTGGTGAGAAGGCGAAAAAGGGAGAACGTAGTAGTAAATATAATTACGCATAAATGTACAATACAAATAATAGAAAAATTGCTTGGGTAGGCGATGTTGCACAGGACTCTGAAAGGTACTGAGGAGTGCTAAGCGCTCCACCAATACAATAATGTCATATTAACTTGTGGGCAGACAGCTTATGATCTAGGAGGAGGGAGTCTGAACATCTGGGGCGGTACAGTGGCTCACTGGTTAGCACTGCTGCCTCACAGCACCAGGGACCCGGGTTTGATTCCACCCTCGAGCGACTATCTGTGGAGTTTGCACGTTCTCCTGGTGTCTCTGTGGTTTCTTCTAGGTGTTCCAGTTTCCACCCACAGTCCAAAGATGTGCAGGTTGGGTGGATTGGCCATGTTAAATTGCCCATAGTGTTCAGGTCCCTGTACCTCTACTGAATTGTTTGTATTTTCTATTTCATCTGACCTTTGCTTCTTATCCATGTGTCACATCATCCTTTTCTGTATCAAATTTCTTTTGCCGCTTGCTTCTCCCAAGCACCCAGTCTGTGATCCTTTGAAATCTATCAATCACAATCCTCCTCACAAGTTCAGAATACAGTCAGATCTGCTATAACACAATAGTTGCATTCCTGCGCAATAATAATCGCATTACAGAAAATAGTGCTGTAGATAAAATGAGGCCTTGGGGAAAGCAGGGTTAGGGACAGACCATGAAAAATAAAATCACTCAAAAGCCTTACTCAAAAAAATAGCACACAGTTTGAATAAATGTTAAGTTCAAATCTAATAATGAAATAAAAGTTTAACACGTTACCTTGAAAAAAATGTCAAGATGACTTGACGGGGGAGGAGATTTTGAGGTTGCTCTGTTGTTAATGCAGGGGCTGAGGGTCGTCACCACCATCGACATCTTCAATGAATCTGGCTGTTGGACAACCCTTCCAAAACCTTTATTCTTAGCTTGGTGGCAATTTTTGTCTGATATTTATCAGTGAATATTTTCTCAATTAATGGCCCTTATAATGTTTCTGCTTTTGTTCATTTTTGAACCATTGAGAATAGGCGGTGTACCTGCATGACCTCAGTGTGTTACCTGCTATGCATTGAGTCCTATCAGTGGTTGGAGTCTTGCAAAGTTCCACCTGATGATTCCATTTCACTCTGTGTTAAAGTGGCACTGAATTTGTGAAAAAAAAAGCATTTTGAAAGAGAGTGTTATTTTGAACCCAATAACTTTTAGAACTTAGCTTTTAATTGGCACTTTTTATTATGTGAAATGAAATGACTAATGCCTTCATGTAATCTTCAATAGGCCAAAATGTGACAGCTAAGCAGCAAACAATTTCATTGTTAGTTGCCAACTGCTATAGCTACCATTGAGACAAAGATAATTTTGGTAAGCAAAGAGATGATCTTGAATCAGATATGTTAATAAGAATATTAGTGAGTCCTGGTTTGACCAGATGTTGTTACTTTATTTTAAATGTTTTACGTGAACTCCTCCTGAATGAGTGAGATTCCTGACACCATTACTTCCCATGACTAACAAAAATAATGACTAAAGGAGGAGTTTGAGGAGGATGCAATTGAAAATGAGCAGGATTCCATGATATCTACAATATCTGTAACATCTAGAGATTACATGAAATCATTTGTCTCAAATCTCTCAGTCTGCATGGACAGTCATTATATACAAGATGGGAATGAAAGTCCCTCTGACACAACAGACATGTTGGACCAGACACAGGAAAAGCACAGTGATGTAGAAAAGAAACTAACAGAAAAAAAAAAATTACTACTTCAGAGCCAGGAATAGCCTTACAAACAAAGCAGACCCAAGATACCATTTAAATAAATCCTCCTCAAATCTGAGTAAAAGCAGCTACACCTTGTCATTGATAACAAAGCGTGGGGCTGGATGAACACAGCAGGCCAAGCAGCATCTTTAGGAGCACAAAAGCTGACATTTCAGGCCTAGACTATTCATCAGAAAAACCTTGTTGTTGAGTAGCTTATCGCTTCATTGGGCAGAAAACTTGGGCTGCACTGTGGTCAAATTAAAGTTTCTGATGAAGTCTAGGAGCTCAAACTCTCTACTGCAGCATGCAACCTTTAATCATCATTTGAACAACATTTACATCAAATCATGTGCTTCAACAGAAGACCACATCTCAGGTTTGAAGATGAGTGTAAAACCATGAGGTCAAAAAAAATCACACAGTGCCAGGTTACGGTCCCACAGATTTATTTGAAGACACAAGCTTTTGGAGTCTCACTCCTTCCATGACACAGCAAATTGTTGCTTCTGGTACTGACAAAGTTCGAGGAAAAGTCGCAAGAGCCTATAGCCATCCCAGGTAAGAAGTCTTCACAAAATCCTGTCTGGTCAATAGTTTAAACTCAGCTAAGTGAAACCAACAACTTAGTCAGAACTACAACTAAACACGTCACAGTCAGTTCGGTTATCGGATTCTGGAATTCTGAGAAATCAGTAACAATATATCCCAACTGGTTTGGAAATACTAAATATTCCTACTGTTCAATCAGGTATGTACAGCAGCTAATAATCCACAGTTTGTCAATGATCATTTGATACACAACATCCCCCCAGCATGGTGATGTGCAGCATTTCAGTTGCCGTATTATAAAGGAAGAAACTGCAAAAAAAATTACATAAACATTATCAAAAATGCAGACAGGTACCAATCAGGGCAGACATCAGGTGAAGATCAAATGTACTATTTTCAATCCTGCAGATCATACAATGCTAAGTGGCTTCACGAAAAGGTATGAATAGATCTAGTGAATAGGTAAGAGTACATCAGATGGCCACTAATGTGGAAAATTGTCAGATTATCCACTTTGTAAGGTGGGATAGATGTTCAGAATATTTCTCAAATGGTAAGCGGTTGGAAAGTGTGGACGTACACGTCCTCTTTGACAAATTCACTGAAGACTGTAATTCTGATTAATCCACATACTAATACAGTTAATAGAATTTAGGTTTATACATATGATGCACTGTATTCCCAGATTTGAAAACAAAGGCAAATTCAAAATAAACAGTAAAATAAGTACCAGAGATAATGGGAACTGCAGATGCTGGAGAATTCCAAGATAATAAAATGTGAGGCTGGATGAACACAGCCAGCCAAGCAGCATCTCAGGAGCACAAAAGCTGACGTTTCGGGCCTAGACCCTTCTGAAGGGTCTAGGCCCGAAACGTCAGCTTTTGTGCTCCCGAGATGCTGCTTTGCTAGCACTCAGACTTGTTCCTGCAATACAACTTGCTTTACTCTTTTCTGCATTGTCTCTAATGGTGCATAAGGTAGACTCCTTTATTCCAGTTTTGCGAACTATATCACACATTCTCTCATTATGCTCAAAACGCTTTATAATATCAAGATTCTCCCCCAGTGTTATAGCCTCTCTTACGTTCACCACCTGCAAGTTTATCACCAGGATACTTCTTGCTAACGCTCGTCACTTTGCCCTTGCATTTTTGTGGGCAATACAGCACGATTTGCCAACAAAAAACAAAAATCATGGCGTACTGTACTCACAGAAAGCGCTTCACCACAAAGTCTGTAAAACAGTCACGGAACGCAGCGTGGAGAATCTTTCGATGCGAACATTGTGCACATTCAGGACAAAGCCCCCCAAACTTTTACATCCCACACAACTTCGCGCTGGAGAACCAGCGTTCCCCTAATGGCCAGTCAAGTTACAGCCGGAACACGCGTTATAGCAGAACTGACTGTATTTCCAAGTCGGTGTCATTCGCAAATGCTGAAACTATGCCAGACCTGCAGCAGTGATCTGAGAGCCGGGGGTGGGGGCTCTGCAAGGACTGGCCACCCACCTGTAACGAGCTTGGTGCCGAAGGTTAGTCCTCTGCTGGGTGTTTTGTCACCTCAATGTTATGTCTATGAACTCGACAGCCTTCTCCCCTGCTCTGCTGTGTGCGTTTGTCAAGGCTACGGCGATAATGTGTGGGTTTAAACGGAGCCTCCGGTGCCTGAAGCTCACTCAGCAGCTCGAGGACTGGGGGGGTCGTGACAGATACCGGCGCAGATGCCTCGGGAGGTTTCTCACACAGTTGCGACACTCTTTCCCTGCCAGGCCATTATCGTTTTGCTCATCGTGCAGTCCGGATCGTTAGCACAGCCGCGAAGTCACTCTCCGGATGCCCAGGCGGAAAGGCTGGGTATCCGGCTCCGGCCCACTCCGCGCCCAGGCTCCGAGCCCGAAAGCGCTTGGAGCAGGATGAAGGCTTCGAACAGCGTCCGGCCCTACTCCCTCACCCGGAGTGACGACCATTACCGTTACTCACCGAGACCAAAGCACCTCGACTCGAAGCGGCTCCGCAAGATCCTCGGTGCCGCTTTCGACCCTTTCTGGATGTCGGTTACGGGTCGCCATAGAAACGAGAGCGAGCGCGACCACCTGTTGCAGCTGAGCAGCGAGCTCGCGGCCGCAGCACTGCGGCTGCGCGGGAAGCTCTGGCAGGAGGCACGGCGGCTGGAACCGGCCGGCATGGCCAGCGAGGCGGCTAAAGCCCAGTGGAGGCGCTGGATGGTGCGGGAGGCCAGCTGTCCTCTCACGTCCTGGTGGGTGGACCTGGGGCCCGTCTTCTGGCCGAGGTGGGTAAGGCATACCGACTGCGACAGGGGCCGGGCCAGCTGCTCCTGGCCCCCGGGCATGAGCTGCACTCAAGCCGAGTGGATGCACATCAAGCTGCTGGTGTGGCACTGCTGGACCGTGAAGGAGCGAGTGAGAGCATCGCAGCAGTGCACCTGGAGGCAGGTACCATACCCCGTAGTGACCGCTTGCAAGTGCTCCTGTCGGTGAAGCCATCCTGCTGGCTGTTCATCCCCTGCCCCCATCCCTCATCCTTTACAAATACCGTACGGACCCCAGCCGGGGCTATCTCCTAGCCCTCAAACTGCAGGTAGACCAGGGAACTATGTAATCGCCTTCGAGATGATTAGACGGTCACTGGACAGCAACTTGCGTTTTACTTCTCAGTCCACAAGAAGGGAAGATGATAGAACCTCCTCTTATTCCCATATTCCAAATGAGGCAAATTGGCTCTTTATTATGCTGTGTGCAAGTGTGACACCACTCCCCTTTTATCATCCAATTGAGGCATTTGAGGGTAGTTATACTATAATTGTACCAGTTGTGCCCTGCAATGAATTCATTCCTGAGCAGGGATGGGGTAGGGTATGGAGGGCCCGGGGAAGGAGAATGTGAGGCGACGGCTGAGCTACACTAGGCTGCTTGCACTGAGAAGTCCTTATCTCGGCTAAAGGCATTTGTAAACTCTGGCACACTCCTGCGTCCTGTGCTGAGGTTGTAGTCAATGAGCTGTGGAACCCTGTGATCATGGGAATATACAAGTCAGGAATAGGAATAAGCCATTCAGGCCTGTTCTGCCATTCAGTAAGACCATAGCTGATCTGATTGTGGTCTTAACTCCATATTCCTGTCTGCTCCACCTGATAGCCATCAACCCCCTGACCAGTCAAGCATCTATATGCCTTTGCTTTAAAAATATTCAATGGTCCCAACTCCGCAACTCTCTGGGGAAGAGAGTTCCAAAGATCCAAAACCCTCTGTGAGAAGAAGCTCTTCTAAGCTCCAAGTTAAAGGGGAGGCCCTTGATTTTTAATCTGTGCACCCTAGTTTTAGTCTTTCAGTATCAGAGAAACATACTGTCACCGTCCACCCTGAGAGTTCCCTCCAGATCTTATGTTTCAATAAGATGGAGTGAACCCCTCTCCCACCATACCACTGCACAAAAACAAAGTTGCTGGAAAAACCCAGCCGGTCTGGCAGCATCTGTGAAGGATAAAAACAGAGTTAACGTTTCAGGTTCGGTGACCCTTCCAGCTTTTCCAGCAACTCTGTTTTTGTTCCTGATTTACAGCATCTGCAGATCTTTTGGTTTTTATATCGTATCTCTGCACCTGCTTTCCCCAAATAGGGGAGTCCTGACTGGAATTAATTTTCTTGCTTTATCTTTCAGTATTGTATGGGTGAGGCAGCCAATCCAGCAGTTACAGGATTTGTTTGAAATCAGTTGGTGCCAAGATTTCTGCCTTTTGTTATTCATTAATGGATTATTGCACTGCTAATTGCCTCTCATTGTTGTCGGTCTGGAGTCACATGTAAGCCATACCATGTAAGGACATAAACAGAAATTGCTGGGAAAGGCCAGCAGGTCTGGCAGCATCTGTGGAAAGGACAGTAGATTACCTTCTTTAAAGGACATTAGTGAACCATTACTTACAACAGTTAACAATAATTAATGGTCCATTTAGAGACTAGCTTTTTAATTCAAGATTTTTAAAATTAAATTCCAGTTTCACCATCTGCTCTGGTAGGATTCAAATCCATGTCCCAGAACATTAGCCTGGGGATCTGGTTGACTAGTCCAGTGACATTACCACTACACCGCCAACTTTCCCCCCTGTTGTGGGGAGAATTTACTTCGGTTGCCTTCCCCCGTCTCCCTTCACAACGCAGGCCTCCATCTTCTGATTGACTCACTGACACAGAGCCCAAGATGGATTATCACTCAGTTTTTAATTTGGGAGGTTGGGAGTGAAGAAGTCACTTGGAATCAGAGTCTTTCCTGTAAATACATCACAACATGCTATTCTTGAATCCTCATTCCCTGAGCCCATTGGATTGTGTGAATCTCCCACTTGTGGTCATTCCTTCCCAGAGAGCCATTGTCATGCTGATATCTCACAGTCACCCTGGACACTATTAGCAGTGATTCTCCTCTCTCTGGCAGACTGGAGCAGGCAGGCACCTGAGAAGATTGTTGTGGTGCCTGACTTACTGAAGAATTGCAAATTGGATATGGCAGCAGTGAATTGGAACTTCGCCTCCACCAACAGGGAGCAAAGTCTGCAAGCCATTAACTTAAATCTGTTTCCCCTTGTTTCTACAAACAGTTTTGATCCTCAAAGTTTGGAGCCTGTGAGAATGGATTAGAGAAGAGGAATTCTTGTTTCGAACAACTCATACAGCAGCAAAGCGTTGATTAGATTCTTGGAATCACAGTATGACTGCAGTGTAGAAGGAGGCCGATTCCCCATCATGTCTACAGTGGCTTTCCAAATGAGCATTTCATTAGTACCATTCTGCTACTTTCTCCCTGTAACCTGTACATTTTTTTTCAAATACCTGTCTAATTCCCTTCTGAGTGCTTCAGTTGAACTCCATCTGGGTGCAGATGAGGGGACTATTTGACTAAAACTTCCAGGAATATGTCGAACTGGAGTTGGCAACCCACAATGCAAAGTCTCCTGTCATGTTTATTGGTGAATGCAGTGCTATAAGTATATGAGAATTAGGTGAGGCAGGGCTTCTCGAATCTGCTCTGCTATTTGACAAGATCTTGGCTGATCTGATTGTAGTCTGAACTTCACTTTTCTGCCTGGCTCCCTTGTCAATCAAAATTCTGAACAGCAGCCAGTAACTGTGTATACCTTGTCTTAAAGTATTGAGACAAAGGGATCAGGGAATGCAGTTATCTTTAGCAAGGGAAAGTTTAGAAATATATCTGTTAACATGGCCAAAAATCATTAAATTAGTGAGCAAGGGAGAATCTGTTCCTTAACAACAACAGATCAGGATCATCATCTTCATGGTAATCATAGCAAGAGTTTGATGTTTGGGGTGCCTTGATTATATCATAATCATGAGACCAGTAGATTGATAGGATCAATAGAGAGAGACACCTTTCCACTGGGGGGAAGATATAAAGGGGACGTAATCTTAAAAGCAAGTTCCAGGCCATAAAGTAAAGAAATGTTTTCTTTACACAGAAGTGGAATTGTGAAAGCCCCTCTCTGAAGCAGTCAGATCAAGCAATCATTTTAAATCTGTGATTGATTTTATTTTGCTGGATGGCATATTATGGATAGACAGCCTTTGGAATACAGACAAGCCATGATCTTGATAAATGGCAGAACAGCTTAGAGGAGCTGAATGGCCTCCTTCTGTTCCTATATTCCATTAATGTACCCTCTTAACAATGTGCAATATTTGATTAACACTGCCTAATAATTTATAAAGTATTCAGACCTCAGTCAATGATGTGTATCAAATCTTTTACAGGGGAGTATGAAGGATTACATCAGAATGTAATTTGCTGGTTTGTGTGATTTGACTGGGATACGGTGGCATGGATTGGGGATTGGTAATGGGAGTGAGATGGCAAGGTATGGCCACATTTTAATAATAAGCATCTAGGCCCTGTCGAAAGCCTGACATCAAGTCAGGGAAGTGGAAACGGGACTTCAGTTTAAATTAAACCAAATAAATATTAATGCTAAGGAGGAGGGGCCTTGCAAGTGAGAAGAAGGGAAATCAGGCAAAATTTAGGAATGACAGTTAGAAGTTGGAGTGGGAGTTCTATTTTGTACAAGATCAGGTTGTACCACTAATCGTCATTTCCAAGTTTTTTTGTCTTTAAGTTAGAAAGATTGGCCTCAGGATCTTGAAAAGCCCTCTTGTCAAGAGGGAAAGACTAATAGTACTTGGAAATGAACATATTGTCCACCAGTTTGAAGTGCACGAGATGAGTTGGGCCAGTAAATCCCCTTTGTGTGATTTATGGTTTTCCTCACTGATTCCTCTGGCAGGTTATAATATCATGTATTCCTTTACCACTAAGCCATAATGAAAGCCACTCAGATGTAGATTTACCAAAGCTTATTTTTTGTTAGGTAACACTCTAGAGAACTTTGTCAGTAAACTTGTTTTTTACCGTGAGTAAGCATCAGGCTCCTACTTGGCCTCTCCTGCAAGCCTGCCCCTCAACTTGCATTGGTACTAAAGAAAAACCTGCATTTATATACTGCCTTTCACCCACCTCAGGAGCTCCCAGTGAGTTTAGGCTTACTGCCAGTGAAATATTTTTGAAGTATTGTCATGATTATGATGTTGCGATGTAGCAGCAAATTAGTGCAAAGCCAGCTCCCACAGACAGCAATGTGATATTGATCAACGAAACTATTTCTGAAATGCTGATTGAGGGGTGAATAATGTCCAGGAAGCCTGGGGAGAACTCCCCTGATTCTTCTTTGAAATGGGTGCAACATTCAGTCATTTACCTCTGTCACTTACGTCACAGCACGTATCCAAGCGGTTCTTTTCATATTCGGGTAAATACAATTAAGAGAAGGCTTAACAACAGTAATTTGCTTAAATGTAAATGTTTATTAAGTAAAAATAACTTATTATAATGGAAATAATTTATTATTATTGTCGTAATAATGAACGGAAAATAAAAGAGGGAAATAAAGCACCAAGCCTCAAGCCTTTCTAGAAAATCCAACAAGTCTCACATTTTTCTGCCTGCTGGGGACTCCTCAATTGGTGGCTGGTCTGGAAGCTTAAGTTCGTCCCTGACACTGTTCAGATTCCAAGCCAAAGTGAAGTCCAGCAGCAGCAGCTTGGAATGAAACTCTGTTTCTCTTATACAATGTGACAAACAGCCAGCATAAAGAAAGCAGATACAACAAGACAAAACTGCTGGCTGGTACAGGCAACACAGGATGGGAAAACAAGTGCAGGTGTCATCTTCGGCTTGTAAAGGAATGTTCATTCAAGGACTCATTCAAGGTCATGCTGCTTGTTAAGTATTATTCTAAACTTTCCCAGCGTATTTTTCTCATTCGGTACAATTTGTTTTCTCATGCATCTATCAAATAACATCATTAACTTTTAGCCCTTTGGCCCATCCTGTACATTTCACCCCTGTTGATACTTGACAGTGCAATAGCCATAGATCAATAGATCAGCAATAGCCACACAAGAATGTATAATATGAGTATGTAATCTACACTAGAAGATTAAAACTACAATTAAAATAACTAGCATCAATACAAAGAATACAACAATCGAGTGCATCATCAAATTAATGCTCGCAGTGGCCTTGGGGATTGACCCTTATATGTACACACATAACCACCCCAATGTACAGTCAAGGCCATAATGGAACAGGCAAGACATGCCACCTCATTGAGGCAACCAGAATATTGTCTGCATTCTTTTTTCAGTTAATCTATGTACATAATTTACTCTGAAATTGAGCATATTCCAGATTCAGGTTCCTTAATTTGTGTTTTTTTTCAATTCCCTAGCTCAGCCTTTTTTCCACATGCAGCAACTGCCCTAACACATTACAATTTCACTTACTGGTTGAGTCATACAAATGCTCAAGATGGGGTATTTGTATCCATACACTTTTATTTCTGCAAGAGTTTGACATAATAACTAATCATACCTTTTATTTTGATTGTAATTCATTTTACATCCCTTTCACTAATACTATTTACATTGTTTTAAAGTTGGTTTCCTTATGGATTTTGTATCTTTGCCTTATCATTTAAACTCGTTTTTTGTGCTGTTCCAAGCCACACTAATCCTTTTGTCAAGCAGGTGTACGTGTGTGAGACCCATTCTTCAGTGTGTGTTTTTGTACTGTCTCATGTTTGTTACCTCGAAAGTAACCTTCCCTTGGCACACGTACATTGGTATCCCAAGATCATGTTACTCATTCTTGATCCACATGATCTTATCAAACGATCCATGAGGTTTTATTTGTCTCTCCACATATGGCCCCTATGCCTCGGATATGCCTTGGTCACCAATGTTTCTTAACGAGAAAGGCAAGGACTCAAACATCACCAAGAGAAAACTATCAGTTTTGTGCTCTCATCTAAACTTCCTTTTCACTGCTGCAACATTTTAACCTGAAGTGCCACTTGAACCCATTATTCTAACTATTTTTGTCATCTGCCATCAATCTCCACCCTGAATCACTTCACCTTATTCAATTTTGCAATTTGACAATTATCATCATATCTGATTCTAGAGAATTTAGAGATTGGAAACCTGGCCTCCACTTCTCCCTTTTTCTGAGTTATAAATGTCCCCCATCCTTTTGGGGGTCCTGAAAGTGAGCTGCACCAGAACCACATTGATTCACTTTTAATAATGCAGTTCGTGCCTCTTCAATATTCACAACAGGTTAGGTGGTGAGCTTAACAAAGTGTGGAGCTGGATGAACACAGCAGGCCGAGCAGGAAAGCTGACGTTTTGGGCCTAGACCCTTCATCCAGAAACATCAGCTTTCCTGCTCCTAAGATGCTACTTGTCCTGCTGTGTTCATCCAGCTCCACACCTTGTTACCTCAGATTCTCCAGCATCCGCAGTTCCTATTATCTTTGGTGGTGAGCTTCTCAGTTTTTGGAAAATCTAAAGGAGAAGGAGGAGCACAAGATACTAGTTGCCCTGTTTGAGAATATTCCCTTATGTCCTGGAGATCTTTTGATACTGTAGAAGGTGTCTATTTCAGTTTTGTAATTCCACTGTGTGGTCCACTGCCAAAAGTCCAGAGTGTTCATTCTGTGGCGCAATAAATGAGTCATTTTTAAGGTCACCATTTATCACTGCATAAGAAATTTTTCTCAACCTTTCCTTGCCTTGCCCTGATTGGATAGCTTCCATTAGAGAACTGTGTAAGCACTCATCTTTCTGTACAGGCTCCTGAATGTGAGTCTGAATTTCTTTACAGACCCAAACATGTTGGTACTGGGCTTGATATTAATGCAATCTGTGTGAAAGGAAGGTAAAAGTTCTGACTGTGTCACAAATACTGTTTTGGTAACTGGAGAGGATACATTAGATTTTTTTAGGCAGGTTGAGGCACATAAATTATGTGACATGCGATCACCTTGTTGCATCACAGGAAACATGACTTTTAAAAGAATCTGAAAAGAAAATTTGAATTTCGATTGACTGCAAAGGTCACAGATGTGTTAACTGACTGATCACATGGAACTCTGGAAATCATGACATCTTTCATAAAACGTGGATGCACTTTGTGGAATCTGCTATTTGCAATGGGACATTGCTAGTCAATAAGAAATACACATCATTAATGAATGGATTCTTATTTGGTACAGTTTTAGCTTCCTTATGTGTTATCATTTTTTCAACATCTTTTGTGTTGGAGTGGAGTGTAAACCGTGTCTTCTTTTGGTTTCCCTTTCCTTCCTCCATATCTGACTTGATCTCTCTTACTTCCTTACGCTTTGGAGAGCGGTGTGTTCTCCACATATTGTACACAGCACCTGTAGGTATTCTGGCTATCTTACTCCTCTCTATTCCTATTTTTAATAATGCTGCAAATACTTACCTTCCTGTTATCTTTTGTTTCACCTTTGAACTCACCCCATCTCCAACTTGTCCCTGTTTGTCACTTGCTCGGGTGGACCTTATTCTTTGCTTACCAGCCTCCACATCTTCTAACTGTCCTAACAACAAACATACCTGTCCCACTGCGTGTTCATGGGCTGGCCGTAATAGAGCTAATAAGGCACCTCTCATCCAGTCCAGACCACTTCGAATCAGCCGGCTCCTCTTTCCAACTGTGAAAGATTCTTGGTCTTGAACCCTGAAACTGAGGAGAGGGCAAACCCACTTGTGTACCCAATTCCTTCAAATATTTTATACCTTCTGGTATGCTCTCCCGTTTATCAACATCACCTTCCCAGTCTATTGGGGAAGGGTATTTGTTTCCTACAGCTAGTGTCAGTGCATTCCACAATGATCCAGTTTGCAATATATTTCTAAAGACACTATTAACATGTGGATCCACACTTTGTGCTCCCAGATTCCCTCGCTCTGTGGAATTCAGCATAATGCAGTTGGCACCCTGTTCCCATGGCCATGTCAATCAAGAGGCCAAGGGTTCACTTGACTTCTGCTTCAAACATGACCCCAAATCCTGCAATTTAGACATAATCTCTCACAATTCTCAAATTTTGTGAGTTCTGTCCTTCTACCTGTTTTGCCTTATTTGTTATTAGGGGTTGTGCTATTAGTCCCTTCTCTGAGGTTGGCTGTGGAAGCAGATCATCCCATTCCCCCACCATCCATTCAGACTCTGAATCAGATGATTACTAGATGTCTCCATCCCAATGGTCAGGGTCCCATTGTAAGATTAATAAGACGCACACTTTGACTGGGTCAACTTTCCAGTTGTGCTGTTTTGCTCTTTTTTTCTGTTGTACTGTTGGTGGATGGCATACTTTCTGATTCTATTCCTCTTCTGCCTTCTCAGCTCTTTCCTGTGCTGTCTTAACTGCTTATGTTAGGATAATGTTACACTGTTTTACTGCTTTCAATGTGGCCTCAAACTGCCTGTTTCTGGCCTGGCTCTCTTCCAGTTCCCTGCATGCAGAAAGCAAAGCTGTTAACAATATACATCTCATTTATGGTACACAGTCCTTGTTTCTGGAGAAGCCTGCCTCCCATAAGCACTTGTGTATGGCAGGCTGTACGAATAATCCTCCTTTCTCTCTTTTTCTGGTTATGACCAACCCCATCCTTGTGGGAGCCCTAATTGTGTTAACAGATTATCTACAGACACAGACCTGAATCCAGAGTCTGCCGCATTCCAGCCTGGAATACAGAAGGTCTCTGGAGCATCAGGTTGCCTTTCCCTTCTCTTAAATATTTTCAAAAATTCCATCCTCATTTCCAGAATGTGTCTTAGATTACAGCGTGTATCCAAGCAATTCTTTTCAGATTTCGGTAAATATAATTAAGACAAGGCTCAATAACAGCAATTTGCTTAAATATAAATGTTTATTAAGTAATAATAAAATGATTATAATGGTAGTAACAAATTATTATAGTGGTAATAATAAATGGAAAAGAAAAGATGGGGAAAAAGCAACAAGCCTCATGCCTTTCTAGAAAAAGCAACAGGTCTCATGTTCTTCTGCCTGACAGGGACTCCTCAATTGATGGCTGGTCTGGTCTTAGATTTGTCCCTGGCACTGTTCACGATTCCGAGTCAAGTGAAGTCCAGCAGCAGCAGCATGGAATGAAAATCTCTCTCTCTCTCTTATACAGTGTGACAACAGCCAGCGTAAAGAGCAGATTCAGCAAGACAAAACTACTGGCTGGTACAGACAACACGGGATGGGAAAACAAGTGCAGGTGTCATCCGCAGCTTGTAAAGGAACGTTCATAGGATTCATTCAAGGTCATGCAGCTTGTTAAATATTATTCTAAACTTTCCCAGCCTATTTTTCCGTCCTGTGCAATCTACTTTCTCATGCAGCTGTTGAATATCATCATTAACTCTTTCTATTCATGTACCTGTCCAAATACCCTTTAAATATTGTAATTGTACCTGCCATCACCACTTCCTCTGGCAGCTCATTCTATACATGCACCACACTCTGCATGGAAAAGATGGCCCTTTGGCCCATCCTATACAACATCCACAAGCGCAACCAATTTAACAGGTCATCAAAAGACAGCATGTCTGACAGTGCAGCATTTCATCACAATTCTGTGTTTAAGTGGATTTTGTGCCCCAAACCTTCAATTTCAGATAGATATGCAACCCATTGAGCCATAGCACTATGTACATTAAAAACCTGGTGGAAAGTATCTGAAAAAACACGCTAATTATTGCTATTAAACCTGTTAATTTTAATTACCAGTGGGAAATACATAATGTAAATGTCAAAATATAAAATTCAGAAGAAGTTCGGTACGCTTGTCTTCATAGATCAGTGCATCGATTACAGGATTTGGAATGTTATGTTGTTGCTGTATAGGATATTGGTGAGACCGCTGTTGGAATACTGCATTCAATTTTGGCTTCCTGCTATAGGAAGGATGTTGATAAAACGAGACTGGGTTCAGAAAAGATTCACAAGGATGTTGCTGGTATTGCAGGGTTTGAGCTATAGGCAGAGGCTGAAAAGACTGGGGCTTGAACATATGGAGATTTATCAAATCACATAGGGCACAGATAGGTTGACTAGCTAAGGTCTCTTTCCTGGGGTAGGAGAGTCTAAAACTAGACAGCATAGGTTTAAGGTGAGAGGGGAAGGAATTATTAGGGACCTGAGGAGCAACTTTTCCATGCAGAGTGTGGTGCATGTATAGAACAAGCTACCAGAGGAAGTGGTGATGGCAGGTACAATTACAATATTTAAAGGGCATATGAACGGGTACACGAATAGAAAGAGTTCAGAGTGATATGAGCCAATTGCTGGTAAATGGGACTAGATCAGTTAGGGACATTTGGTTGGAGCGAGCGAGTTGGACTGAAGGGTCTGCTTCCATGCTGTATATCTCTATGGCTCTGGAAGCTGTATCTGAGTTTGATCTGATATACATCTCTGCAGCCACAATGTCGGAGAGCTCTCAAAGCAGCACCTTCACACTGTTCATAACTTTCCCCAGTGGTCATTCAGGTCTCTCACTATAGGTGGCAGCAACATCTTCCTAACAGGAAACACAGACAGTGGACTCAAAGGCTTTGAAATGATCATCATCAGAGGAGCAGGAAGAGCAGAGCAAACAACTGGAAACAAGAGAGGGAGAGAGGAGGTGATGGTGAAGGGACAGAGGAAAAGAGACCGAAGATAGTGGGTAAAGAGACGAGAGGAGTTGTTTGAGGAAGTCTGAAATTCTTGAGTAGATTTGCAGCTCGGGTTGTGGACGCTTTGGTTGGTTCACTCATCGAGCTGCTTCATTAGTTCGCAAATGTTTCATTACCCTGCTGGGTAACATCATCAGTGCAGCCTCCACTGAAGTGCTGTTGTGTTTTCCTGCCTGGTATTTAAATTCTGGGGGTCCGCTGAATTGGCTACCTCACTTCTTGTTTTTCTTTCCACCGTGGTGTATATTTAGGGTCTAATTCTACGTGTTTATTGATGGCCTTCCTCACTGAGAACCAAGCGTCTAGAAATTCCCATGCTTGCCTCTGTTTGTCCTGGGATCCTGATGTTGTTCCAGTCGAACTGGTGGTTCTCCTTATCCCTATTGAGTATAGAAAAGGTTGAGAGTAGGGAGGTCTGAAATAAAGTTTCAGGGACGCAAGATGGCACCGGCAAGCAAGAAGTTGGTTTGAAGTGTGTCTACTTCAACGCCAGGAGCATCCGGAATAAAGTGGGTGAACTTGCAGCATGGGTTGGTACCTGGGACTTCGATGTTGTGGCCATTTCGGAGACACGGATAGAGCAGGGACAGGAATGGTTGTTGCAGGTTCCGGGATTTAGATGTTTCAGTAAGAACAGAAAAGATGGTAAAAGAGGGGGAGGTGTTGCTTTGTTGGTCAAGGACAGTATTACAGTTGCAGAAAGGATGTTTGGGGACTCGTCAACTGAGGTAGTATGGGCTGAGGTTAGAAACAGGAAAGGAGAGGTCACCCCGTTGGGAGTTTTCTATAGGCCTCCGAATAGTCCCAGATATGAAGAGGAAAGGATAGCAAAGATGATTCTCGATAGGAATAAGAGGGACAGGGTAGTTGGGTTTTGAGAAGATTTGTAGCTCAGGTTGAGGTTCTGGATGTGAGTTTGCTCGCTGAGCTGGAAGGTTAGTTTTCAGACGTTTCGTCACCATTCTAGGTAACAACATCAGTGAGCCTCCGACGAAGTGCTGGTGTTATGTCCCGCTTTCTATTTCTATAGGTTTCTATGAAACCTAAACAGATAAATAGAAACCGGGACATAACACCAGCGCTTCGTCAGAGGCTCACTGATGATGTTACCTAGAATGGTGACGAAAACTAACCTTCCAGCTCAGCGAGCAAACTCACATCCAGACAGGGTAGTTGTCATGGGGGACTTCAACTTTCCAAATATTGACTGGGAACACTATAGTTCAAGTACTATAGATGGGTCAGTTTTTGTCCAGTGTGTGCAGGAGGGCTTCCTGACACAGTATGTAGACAGGCCAACAAGGGGCAAAGCCACATTAGATTTGGCACTGGGTAATGAGCCCGGCCAGGTGTTAGATTTTGAAGTAGGTGAGCACTTTGGTGATAGCGATCACAAGGCTGTTATGTTTACTTTAGTGATGGAAAGGGATAGGTGTATACCACTGGGCAAGAGTTATAGCTGGGCGAAAGGCAATTATGATGAGATTAGGCAAGATTTAGGGAGCATAGGATGGGGAAGGAAACTGCAGGGGATGGGCACATTAGAAATGTGGAGCTTATTCAAGGAAAAGCTTCTGTGTGTCCTAGAGAAGTATGTACCTGTCAGGCAGGGAGGAAGCTGTAGAGTGCGGGAGCCGTGGTTTACGAAGGAAGTGGAATCTCTGGTCAAGAGGAAGAAGAAGGCTTATGTTAGGATGAGAAGTGAAGGCTCAGTTAGGGCGCTTGAGGGTTACAAGGTAGCCATGAAAGACCTAAAGAGAGAGCTCAGAAGAGCCAGGAGGAGGCTTGAGAAATTGTTGGCGGATAGGATCAGGGTAAACCCTAAGGCTTTCTATAGGTACTTAAGGAATAAAAGAATGACGAAAGTAAGATTAGGGCCAATCAAGGATAGTAGTGGGAAGTTGTGTGTGGAGTTAGAGGAGATACAGGAAGCACTAAATGAATATTTTTCGACAGCATTCACTCTAGAAAACGACAATGTTGTCGAGGAGAATACTGAGATACAGGCTAATAGACTAGGTCGGATTGAGGTTCACAAGGAAGAGGTATTAGAAATCCTACAGAGTGTGAAGACAGATAAGTCCCCTGGGCCGGATGGGATTTATCCTCGGATTCTCTGGGAAGCCTGGGAGGAGATTGCTGAGCCTTTGGCATTGATCTTTAACTCGTCATTGTCTACAGGAATAGTGCCAGACGACTGGAGGATAGCAAATGTGGTTCTGTTGTTCAAGAAGGGGAGTAGAGACAACCCTGGTAATTATAGACCAGTGAGCCCCACTTCAGTTGTTGGTAAAATGTAGGAAAAGGTTATAAGAAATAGGATTTATAATCATCTAGAAAATAATAATTTGACTAGGGATAGTCAGCACAGTTTTGTGAAGGGTAGGTCATGCCTCACAAACATAATTGAGTTCTTTGAGAGCGTGACCAAATAGGTAGATGAGAGTAAACCGGTTGATGTGGTGTATATGGATTTCAGCAAGGCATTCGATAAGGTTCCCCACAGTAAGCTATTGTACAAAATGCGGAGGAATGGGATTGTGGGAGATATAGCAGTTTGGATCAGAAATTGGCTTGCTGAAAGAAGACAGAGGGTGGTGGTTGATGAGAAATGTTCATCCTGGAGACCTGTTACTAGTGGTGTACCGCGGGGGTCGGTATTGGGTCCACTGCTGTTTGTCATTATTATAAATGTTCTGGATGAGGGCCGAGAAGGTTGGGTTAGTAAATTTGCAGACAACACTAAGGTTGGTGGAGTTGTGGATAGTGACAAAGGATGCTGTAGATTACAGAGAGACATAGATAAGCTGCAGAGCTGGGCAGAGAGGTGGCAAATGGAGTTTAATGCAGACAAGTATGAGGTGATGCACTTTGGTAGGAGTAACCGGAATGCAGAGTACTGGGCTAATGGTAAGATTCTTGGTAGTGTAGATGAGCAGAGCGATCTCGGTGTCCATGCACACAGATCCTTGAAAGTTGCCACCCAGGTTGACAGGGTTGTTAAGAAGCCATACAGTGTTTTAGCTTTTATTAATAGAGGAATCGAGTTCTGGAACCATGAGGTTATGCTGCAGCTGTACAAAACTCTGGTGCGGCCGCACTTGGAATATTGTGTACAGTTCTGGTCACCGCATTATAAAAAGGATGTGGAAGCTTTGGAAAGGGTGCAGAGGAGATTTACAAGGATGTTGCCTGGTATGGAGGGAAGGTCTTACGAGGAAAGGGTGAGGGACTTGAGGCTGTTTTCATTAGAGAGAAGAAGGTTGAGAAGTGACTTAATTGAGACATATAAAATAATCAGAGGGTTAAATAGGGTGGATAGGGAGAGACTTTTTCCGAGGATGGTGACAGCGAGCATGAGGGGGCATAGCTTTAAATTGAGGAGTGAAAGATAAAGGACAGATATCAGAGGTAGTTTCTTTACTCAGAGAGTAGTAAGGGAATGGAACGCTTTGCCTGCAACGGTAGTAGACTCGCCAACTTTAAGTACATTTAAGTCATCATTGGACAAGCAAATGGACGTACATGGAATAGTGTAGGTTAGATGGGTTTCAGACTGGTATGACAGGTTGGCACAACATCGAGGGCCGAAGGGCCTTTATTGTGCTGTAATGTTCTATGTTAATATGTTCTATGTTCTCTGAAACTGGCCACAAGAATTCACCAACTAGCAACAAGAAGACATGACCAGTACTTATTCATCTCCATTCACAAGCAGAAAGAGAACCACCCGTTCAACTGGGACAACGTCAGGATCCTAGGACAGGCCAAACAGAGACAAGCACAGGAATTTCTAGAGGTTTGGTTCTTCACCAAGAAGGCCATCAATAAACACGTAGAATTAGACCCTACATATATACCACTGGTGAAAAGAGAAACTGGAAATGAGGTAACCAATTCCAACAGAGCCCAGAGTTTAAATACCAGGAAGGAAAATATAATAGCGCTTCAGTGGAGAATGCACTGATAATGTTACCCAGCAGGGTAATGAAATGGTTACAAACTAATGAATCAGCTCGGTGAGCAAATCACTACAGGATGGTTGAGGAAGGTAGAGCAAGGCAGGGAGGTATACACTGAGAAGAAGGGGACGAGGGAGTAGTGGACACAGGGATGGAAGTGGGGGAGATTGAGCTAATTCATTAAGAAAGCTTTTGCTTCCTTGGAGTTGTCTTGGTTACCAGGTTCAGACTTGAAGGTAACCCAGACCTGGGTCCTCTAAATAAGAGCAGGTGTCCACCATTTAGCAAGCAGATCAACTTAGGAAGTTGTCCCCTGAAGATGCCATGGTAAAACAGGCCTGGCAACCAACAATGCACTGATTAGGCTAGGACTTAGAACAGCCCAGGCCCAATCATACAACAGAAACTGTGTTCTACACACTCATTACCCCTTAATGTCCACTAATGGATAAAGCATTTTGACACAAGCTTCCCTCGATCTTGAGGAATGGATCCATCTTCATAGAACCAAAGGTTCAATACCTTCAGGGAAATTGATTTTCCCTAAAGTAAATGACACATTTCATTATATCTGATAACTCGTTTCTCAAAATGTGTTCATATGTCGGTTTTATTTGTCCTTCTGAAGGAGGTCACTCAGGAGGTTGTCGAGGTCTAGGACGTCGGCAATAGTCAGTGTTCCACTTGTCAGTCCATTCTGAGACTCTGGTCAATGGAATTGAAGAACTTGGTCTCATCTGCGACTAGCTGCATCCTTGTTCAAAGTCAGAATTCTTCAAAGACTGACAGACAGGAACTAACAGGAATGCAGAGACAAAAAAAAAACACAGATACTGAAATCCAAGGTACATAAACAGGAGGCTGGAAGGGCACAGCAATCCAGGCAGCATCTGGAGGAAAGGAGAAGTCAACGTTTTGGGTATTCCCCTTATTCAGGACTGGATGTGGGGTAGGGGGTGCTGCATATAAAGGAGGGGGGAAGGGTGCACCGGAATGGTGGTGATAGGTGGACACTGGTAATAGGTACAACCTGGTTGGTCGATGGGAGGAATGAATTTGATGGTTAGCTGGAAGGGAGGGTCAGTAGGTGGAATGGAACTGAGGAAGTGGGGCTGCAAAGAGAACTGGGGTTGGGTGGGTAGGTTATTTGAAATTAGGGAACTCAGTGTTGAATCCTGCAGGCTGTACGGTCCTCAGGTGAAAGATGAAGTGTTGTTCCTCAAACTTACATTCTGAATCCCTGTGACGCTGGAGGAGGCAGAAGATGGATATGTCAGAGGGGTAATGGGGGGAGTGGGGGTGGGGTAGAGTTGATATGAGTGATGAACGGGAGGTTAGGCTGGCCATTACAGGCCAGGCAAAGATGCTTGGCGAAACGTTCAACTAGTCTACATTTGGTGACACCAATGTAGAGAAAACCACATTGGGAGCACCGGATGTAGTAGACTAGGTTGGAGGAGATGCAAGTGAACCTCTGTCTCACCTGGAATGACTGTTTAGGGCCCTGAATAGAGGTGAGGGAGGTGGTGTGTGAGCAGGTGTTGCATCTTTTACAGTTACAGGGCAAGGTACTGGGTAGGTTGGAGTGGTTGGTGGGGAGTGTGATGCGAACTAAGGAGTGGTGAAGGGAATGGTCCTTGCGGAATGCAGAGGAGGGGGTGTGGAGTGGAAGATGTTCTTGGTGCTGGGGTCTAATTGGAGTTGGCAGAAGTGTTTGAGGATGATACATTGGATACAGAGGTCGGTGGTGTGCAAAGTGAGGACAAAGGAAACCCAATCTTTATTATGTTTGGGAGGGGTTGTTTAGAGCTGTGGGATAGAGTGGGGAATGGAGGAGGTGTGGTGGATGACAGCGGGGGAGGAAGAATATTGTTTGAAAAAGGATGACATCCAGGATGCTTGGGAATGGAATGTTGTCTTCGTCAGAACAGATGAGATGAGAAATTGGGAAAATGGGATGGAGTTTTTTCAGGATATAGTGTGGGAGGAGGTCTAGTCTAGGTAGCTAGGGAACTTTGAGGATTATCGTAAATTTTGGTCTATAAACTGTCACCAGAAATCAAAACGGAGAGGTCAACAAGGGGAAAAGGGGATCTTGGTGTCTGAGATAGACCAAGTGAATTTGAGGGTGGAGTAGAAGTTGATAGTGAAAGCAATGAACTGCCCTAGTTCAGACTGGGTGCAAGATGCAGCACTGGTGAAGTCTTCGATGTAATCGCAGAAGATTTGGGGAACAGTACTGAAGAGGGACTGTTCAACACAATTGACAAAGAGGCAGGTGTAACTAGGGTCCGTGCAAGTACCCATGGCCATCCTCCGGATTTGAAGAAAGTGAGAAGAATTGATGGAAACATGATTGAGGATGAGGACTAGTTCGGCAAGGTGGAGGGACACGAAACCACATAATACAATTGGCTCTTACCTGCCTTGAGAAATGGCCAAGCAAGCTATTCAGTTCAGGGATGTGCAACAAATGCTGGCCTTGTCAGTAATAACTATATCCCATGAAAGAATAAAAAGGGTGAGGAAACATTTTTGTTTATTCAGTTCTCACTTATTTAGAGTACCCTCCAGCAATGCTTTCTAATTCACAAAGACACTCCACGGTTCCCCATGCCATTGATCAGATCCTGTGCTACCAGATTACTGCTCTGACATCCAGGTCTTGAATGAACTACAATTTCCTCCAGTTAAAGCCTTTGACCTCTGCTACAAATGCTGAATTCTCAACTTTACTTCCATTCTACTCTCTCAGAGTGTTGGTGCTGCCTGAAGACTCACAGTTCTATCCAACCCTGAGTTCAGCTGCTAATATCAACACAAAGACCATTAAATTCAAGATTCTGAACACTGCCTATCTTCACATCAACCTCAGGCTTATCAACATTGCCCAATTCAGAACATCTGCCACTGTTTCATCCCAGTCTTTGACAACACAAGATTCAATAGTCCCAGTGCTTCCCTGGTTGGTCTGTCATTCCTCATTGTCCCAAGTTCATCTAAAATCCCACTTCCCTCACTGCTGACCGACATACACTCCCCCAGCATCTGCCAACTAAAAGTATCCTCTTCTCAAATTCCTCCCATGGCTTCACCTAATCTCTCCTTGTTCTACAGACATTGAAAGAAGGTGTTGTTAACCACAAGATGACCTTTTGAACTTGGTGTAGAGTAGGTAATGGTTCGCCAAGCATCTGGCTGCAGCACTGCATACCCTGGAGGAGTAATACAAGCTGAGACACCCAACAGCACAAACTGCACTGGCTTACAGAATGAATGCCAAATGAGGATGGTATGACAAAAACTAAGTAACCAGACAGCAGGTCCAATGTTGTCATTTCTGTGCCTCCAAAAAATTTGTTTCTTATTATTAATTAAGTTCCAATTTCTTTCTGCAAAGCACCCCAGAGCTATGAGGAGCACTCCAGCGTAAAATACACTGATTACACATTAATTTTCACCATTTCTATCCTTGAGGCTGAATTTAAATTCACTGTCACTTCAGATTTGAGCTGGTCAATATTTTACTTGCCAACCTCATTTAAATTTTGACTGGAAAACTTGCGTCCAGTTGATGGCTTTGTCTGTCAGCAACTATGAAACGGCTTAATTAACTCCCCTCTGCCCCCCAACCTGTCCTACTTGATCCTTGCTTCAGGTTTTGGCTAGCAGAGCTCCATGGCACATTTCTCTCTACAAGATACTATATAAATGAAGAGTGTTGTGGCTGTAATATTAGTAGGAATGGTGAATAGTGTTGATGCTGGCTTTTGTTGACATCATGTCTCTGATTGAGCTCTCAGCACTTTGTCATCATTATTAAGAGGTATAGAGGACAAGCCCAGGCTGGTAGTGTAGGTCTCACATTGAAAAGTGAAAAATAGATCATGGTGTCAGTGTTAGATCAAATTTCTGAAAGTTGCTGCCCTCTGAGACAAGGGAAGATCATTAAATGGTCTCTTTCAGTGCTTTTGGTTGTAAGACAAAGAAACTTAAGTCACAGGAAGGAACAAGTTAGAAGAAGGGCTACAATGCTGGCCTGATGCAATAACTTCATTACATTCAGGCTTAGCAGAGGGAGGTGTTGGCCTAGTGGTATTATTGCTGGGCTGTTAATCCAGAGACCCAGATAACATTCTGGGGACCTGGGTTCAAATCCCACCACAGCAGATGGTGGAATTTAAATTCAATAAATATCTGGAATTAATCATCTAATGATGACTGTGAATCAATTGTTGTGAAAATCTGGTTCACTGATATCCTTTAGGGAAGTAAACTGTCATCCTCACCTGGTCTGGTGACTCCAGACCCAGGGCAATGTGGTTAACTCAACTGCCCTCTGGGCAATGTGGGTTGGGCAATAAATGCTGCCAAGCCAGCAACACCCTCATCCTGTGAATGAATTAATTAAAAAATAGGACAAAAAGAAGACATGAACAAATACCATTAATAAATCAGTGAGGTCAAGTGAAGAAAGGTCAGTGTCTCCTGAAAGTTGTTTTTGATCTCCTTTGGAGATTAGAATTGAATTTGCTAGAATTAGTTTGCCTATTATGTTGACACAGTAGTTTGTTCAGCTGCCTCACAGCCCAGGGATCTGGGTTCGATTCCAGCCTCACTGTCTGTGTGGAGTTTGCATGTTCTCCCTGTGTCTGCCAGGGTTTCCTCCATGTTCTCTGGTTTCCTGCCACAGTCCAAAGATGTGCAGGTTAAGTGGATTGACTGTGCAAAATTGTGTATG
Organism: Stegostoma tigrinum; assembly: GCF_030684315.1. Taxonomy (NCBI): domain Eukaryota; kingdom Metazoa; phylum Chordata; class Chondrichthyes; order Orectolobiformes; family Stegostomatidae; genus Stegostoma; species Stegostoma tigrinum. The sequence continues at coordinate 5,010,976 of NC_081391.1, forward strand.
GTGTCCAGGGAGGTGCAGGCAAAATCGGTTAGCCATGGGAAATGTGGGATGAGTTGCTCTTTGGAGGTCCAATGTGGACCTGATGGGCCGAATGGCCTGAGACTGTGACCAGGTAACACATTTTAAGAATGAGAGGCGTTGCTTTTAAGACAGCAATAAGGAGACATTTGTTCTCTCAGAGTCTTTAGTCTTTGGAATTGTGTTCCCCCAGAGAGGCACGGTGGCTGGGTCATTGGATATATTCAAGACTGACATAGGTTTTTGAAAGACAAGGGAGTCTAATTTTCGCCATTTCTATTCTTTAGGCTGAATTTAAATTCACTGTCACTTCAGATTTGAGTTGGTCGATATTTTACGTGCCAACCTCATTTAAATTTTGACTGGAAAACTTGTGTCCAGTTGATGGCTTTGTCTGTCAGCAACTATGAAATGGAAGAGACTGGAAAGTGGAGTTGAGACCACAAGCCAGATACACTAAAATATTATTGAATGGCAGAATAGGTCTGAGGGCCAAATAGTTTGTTTCTACTCTAATGTATGATGTCCAAACAAGAGCAGGAAAAGACCTTTTTAGGTCCTCAAGCCTGTTTTTCCATTCTGGAAGATCACGGCTGATCATCCTTATGAGCTCCACTTTCCATCCTATCCCATTATCTCTGATTGCCCAAGAGCCCAAAATATGTCAATCTCAGTCATGAATGCAGACAATAATGGAATATTCTCTGTTCACAGGAGAAGACAGTTCCAAATCTACCCAGTGCTGTCAGTAAAGACACTTCTCATCCCAAATATCTGACCTCTTATCTGAAGCTCTATGTGTGTTGTGCCTGAATGATAGGATCCGACTTCGTTCACTGCAGATGATTCACCCTGAGCTATTTTCCTGAGCATTTTGTAATCACTGTGTGTTTTAGTCATTGTCTTCTCTGGTCTCAGTGGCAGGACAAGGCACTATTGAGTATAGGAACAGGTGAATAGGTCAGAGAAGTGTGTGGCTAAAACAATGGTGTAGGAGGGAGGGTTTTAGATTTCTGGATCATTGAGAAAGTTTCTGGGCCCAGTATCCATACTGGGAGGATTGTTTGTGCCGTTGGGGAGGTTTTAAACTGATTTGGCAGAGGATGGGGCACAGAGCAAATGTAAAGTCAGGAGTAAGACTCAAAAAGATTTGGAAGGAATGCTAGAACAGCCCAGCAGGCAAAGTAGACATGGTTAGGAGAAGACACGTGGGAGGCCCAAAAGCTAAATTACATCTTTTCGGCAAGGAGTTTAACTGTTAAGAAGAATGAACTTAAGAGTATTGATCAGCATGTGGGAATATGACATTGTTACAATCACTCCGAGATGGTTGAAGGAAGAACAGGACTGGCAGCTCAACATTCCAGGGTATGCAAGTTTCAAGCATGTTGTGGGAGAAGTAAGAGAGGTGGGGGTATTGCATTATTGAGTGCAGTAATGAGGGAGGATCCCTAGAAGGGACTTCAAATAAGGCCATATGGGTAGACATTAGAAATAGAAAAAGGGGCAATTACACAAAAGGCCTTACAACAGTCAAAAGGAGATAAAAGATCAAATATGTAGGCAAATCACAGAAAACTCAGAGAAACAGGGCTATAGATGTCCGGGATTTCAACATTACTAACATTAACTGGGATCACCTTTGTGTGAAAGGATCGGACTAGGTGGAATTAGAATACATCCCAGGACAGCTTTATGTGCTAGTATTTAGATAGTCTTACTAGAGATGGGGCACCATCAGGAACATCCTCCCTGCATCTACCCTATATAGTCCTGTTAGAATTTTGTAAGTCTCTATGAGATCTCCCCCATTCATTAGAATTACAGTGAAAACAATCCCAACCTAGTCAATCTCTCCTCATATGACAGTCCCACCAACCCCAGAATCAGCCTGGTAAACCTTTACTGCACTCCTTTGAGAGCAAAAGTATCCTCCTTCAGAAAAGGAGCCCATAAATATGCATGATATTCCATGTGTGGCCTTACCGAGGCCCTGTATAACCGAAACAACACATCCCTGCTCCTGTACTCTCAGTGAAGGCCAACATACCATTTGCCTTCTTTATCACCTGCTGCACCTGCATGCTTACCTTCAGCGACTGGTACACAAGGACACCCAGGTTCCGCTTCACACTCTGCTCTACCAATTTACAGCCATTCAGGTAGTAATCTGTCGACTTGTTTTTGCTTCCAAAGTGAACAACCTCATATTTATCCAAATTATACTGCATCTGCCATTGATTTGACTACTCACCCAACCTGTCCAGGTCATGCTAAAGGATCTCTGCATCCACATCACAGTTCCTAAAGTGTCTAAAATAGGGGAAGGCCAATTTCAATATCATTGGACAGGATCTGGCAAACGTAGACATGGATCACGTACTTGCAGGTAAGCCTATATTTGGAAACTGGAATCTTTTAAAGATTTCAGGGAGACTGTGGTCCTCTAAAAGTGAAGGGAAAGGGCAGTAAGTCCAGGCTGTCTTGGATGCCAATGGCTTTCGACAGTTTGATAAAGAAACAGAAGGAATCATACATCAAGTACAGTGTATTAAAAACAGGGGAGGCACTTCATAAGTATTAGGAGGCCAGAGAGGGGCCATGAAACATTTTTGGCAGGTGGGATCAAGGAATATCCCACAGCTTTTTATAAGTATATTAAGAACAAGAATATTACCAGGAAATAATGGGATCTATTAAAAATCCAAAATTCACCTTTGAAGGTATTTCTCATTTGAATGACAGAGGAAAAAGCTGGGGATTTCAGTGGAGATGGTGAGGTTCTAGGATGCATTAAAATTAAAATTAATAAGGATGAGGTATTTGATGTTTTAGCAGGCATACAGGTGCATAACACCCCAAGGTCCTGATTAAAGCACCTATAAGAAGGAAGGGAGGTGATTGCTAGAGACCTGGCAGAGATGTTCAATACCACTCTGGCCACAGGTGAACTGCCAGATGATTGGAGGTTAGCTAAGTGGTTAACTAATTTTTAACCAATAGCTAATAAGATCGTGGCTATTTTGTGCTTCGAATTAAATCTTTTCATCTACCCTAAATAATCTTCAGTTTCCCTGTCTACCAAGATTCAAATACTCACTGACACAGTCTTCTGAGGCAGAAAATTCCAAAGTTGCACTACTCTCAAACAGAAATAATTCCTTTCATTTTTATTTCTTTATTCATTCACAGGTTGAGGGCATCTCTGGCCAGGCCAGCATTTATTGCCCGTCCCTAATTGTCCAGAGGACAGTTAAGAATCAATCACTTTTCTGTGGGTCTGGAATCACATGTAGGCCAGACCAGGTAAGGACAGCAGTTTCCTTCCTTAAAGGGCATTACTGAAGTAGATGGGTTTTTCCCCAAAAAACAACAATGGTTTCACAGTCATTAATAGACTCTTAATTCCAGACTTTTATTAAATTCAAACTCCACCATCTGCTGTGACAGGATTTGTACCTGGTTCCTCAGGAATATAACCTAGGTCTCTGGATTAACAACCCAGTGGTAATACCACTGGGACATTGCCTTCCCTGACTTGAAAGATCCACCCATAATTTTAGACAGTGCCGTCTAGTTTCTGATTGATTTATAAGAGAAAATATCATTTTCAAGTCCGTTTTAATAAGACCATTCAGGATCTTATGCACTTCAGTCAGTGACCCCTCACTCTTCTAAACTCCAGTGGGAATCAGGCCTGGTTGCCCAAATTTCTGTTCTTGTACACTAACTTTTTGTGATTCATAATGAGAACAGTCAATTCCCTCTGCATCTGAAAATTCTGCATTTTTCTCTCTTTAGGTAATAATCTACTCTTTTATGATTCATACCAAAATGAACAATTTCAGATTTTCACATATTATACTCCATCTGTCAGATTTTTTTCTCACTCACTCAACCTTAACTATCCTGGCGTAATCTGTGAATTGAGCCACCATGCTTTCACTTCCTTTGTCTGAATCATTGTTATGAATTATAAAAACGTTGAGGCCTCAGCACTGATCACAACCCAGTGATAACACCACTGGGACATTGCCTTCCCTGACTTGAAAAATCCACCCATAATTTTAGACAGTGCCGCCTGGTTTCTGATTGATTACTCATATAATCAGATAAAGACCCATTTATGCATATGAGCCAGCCAATCTTGTAACTACACTGACATGATGCCCTTAAACTATGAACTTTCATTTTAACCTCGGATGTGACACTTATCAAAGACCATTGGGAATTGCAAGTATCTACATCTACAATCCACATTCAATAAGATCATGGCTGATCTGATGACCCTCCACTAATTCCACTTCCCTGTCTTTTCCTCATACTCACTGACCCTATTACTGATTAAAAATCTGTCTGTATAAGGTTTATATATATCTAATCACCTATACATGACAGCCTCTGTAGTAAAGAATTCTGCATATTCACTACCCTCTGAGAGAAGAAATTCCTTCTCACTTCTGTCCTTAATTTTGTGAGCTCTTATTCTGAGATGACACCCTCTGACCCGAGATTCTTTGACAGAGAAAACAATCTTTCTGCATCTACTCTGTCAGCTCCCCATGGTTGCAGTACATTCACTTTCCTCATTTGAGTCATTAATATATATTGTAAATAATTGTGGCTCCAGCACTGATCCCTATGGCATTCCATTAGTTAAAGTTTGCCATCTTAAAAATGGTCCCCTTATTCAATTCTCTGGCTTCATTTAGTTACCTAATCCTCTACCCATGCTAATGTACTATCTCCCAGACCATGGGTTCTTATCTTATCAAATAGCCCAATGTGTAGCAGCTAATTAAATGCCATCTGAAAATCCCAAACATTTTACATCCACTTGCTTCTCCTTTATCTATCTTGCTTGTTACTTCTTCAATGAATCCAATGAATTTGTCAAGCATGATTCCCCTTCGTGAAGCCATGTTGGACATTGCTTGATCATATTACATGTTTCTAAATGTTCTACTATTACATCGTTTATAGAACATAGAACAATACAGCGCAGAACAGGCCCTTCGGGGCTCGATGTTGCACCGACCTTTGAACTAATCTCAGCCCATACCCCTACACTATCCCGTCATCATCTGTATGCTTATCCAAGGACTGTTTAAATGCCCCTAATGTGGCTGAGTTAACTACATTGGCAGGCAGGGCATTCCACGCCCTTACCACTCTCTGAGTAAAGAACCTGCCTTTGACATCTGCCTTAGATCTATTACCCCTCAATTTGTAGCTATGCCCCCTTGTACAAGCTGACGTCATCACCCTCAGAAAAAGACTGTCACTGTCCACCCTATCTAATCCTCTCATCATCTTGAATGTCTCTATCAAATCCCCGCTTAGCCTCCTTCTCTCCAAAGAGAACAGAACCAAGTCCCTCAGCCTTTCTTCATAAGGCCTTCGCTCCAGACCAGGCAACATCTTGGTAATTCTCCTCTGCACCTTTTCCAATGCTTCCACAACCTTCCTGTAATGATGCGACCAGAACTCCACGCAATATTCCAAGTGAGGCCGCACTAACGTTTTGTACAGTTAAAGCATGACATCACAGCTCCGGAACTCAAGCCCTCTACCAATAAAACCTAACACACCATAAGCCTTCTTAACAGCACTATCAACCTGGGTGGCAACTTTCAGGGATCTATGTACATGGACACCAAGATCCCTCTGCACATCCACACTACCAAGAATCTTTCCATTGACCCAGAATTCTGCCTTCCTATTATTCTTCCCAAAGTGAATCACCTTACATTTATCCACATTGAACTCCATTTGCCACCTTTCAGCCCAATTCTGCAGTTTATTCAAGTCTCCCTGCAACTTGCAACATTCTTCCACACTGTCCACCACTCCACCGACTTTAGTGTCATCTGCAAACTTACTAACCCATCCACCTATGCCTGCATCCAAGTCATTTATAAAAATGACAAACAGCAGTGGTCCCAAAACAGATCCTTGAGGCACACCACCAGTAACCGGACTCCAGGCTGAATATTTTCCATCAACCACCACTCGTTACCTTCTTACAGAAAGCCAGTTTCTAATCCAAACTGCTAAATCTCCCTCAATCCCATGCCTCTGCATTTTCTCCAATAGCCTACCATATGGAACTTTATCAAAGGCTTCACTGAAGTCCATGTACACCACACCAACTGCCCTGCCTTCATCCACATGCTTGGTCACCTTCTCAAAAAAACTCCATGAGGTTTGTGAGACATGACCTGCCCTTGACGAATCCATACTGACTATCTCCAATCAAATTGTTGCTTGCTAGATGATAAGAAATCCTATCTCTTATAACCCTTTCCAAAACTTTTCCTACAACAGACGTAAGACTCACAGGTCTATAATTACCTGGGACATCTCTACTGCCCTTCTTGAACAAGGGCACAACATTTGCAATCCTCCAGTCCTCTGGTATTAAACCTGTAGACAATGAGGACTCAAAGATCAAGGCCAAAGGCTCCGCCACCTCCTCCCTAGCTTCCCAGAGAATCCTCGGAAAAATCCTGTCCAGCTCGGGGGATTTATCTACCTTCACACCTTCTAGAATTGATACCCCCTCCTTCTTACCAGCCTCAATCCTTTCAATTCTAGTAGCCCGTAACTCAGTCTTCTCCTCTACAATATTCTCCTTTTCCTGAGTGAAAACAGATGAGAAATATTCGTTTAGCACCTCTCCGATCTCCACAGGGTCCACACACAACTTCCCACTTCTGTCTTTGACTGACCCTATTCCTACCCTAGTCATCCTCTTATTCCTCACATACCTATAGAAAGCTTTAGAGTTCTCTTTTATTCTACCTGCTAATGTCTGCTCATGCCCCCTCCTTGCTCTTCTTAATTCTCTCTAGCTAATCTGTAACTCTCCATCGCCTCATCTGAACCATCTTGGCTCATTGTCACATAAGCCTCCCTCTTCCGCTTAACAAGAGATACAATTTCTTTAGTAAACCACGGTTCCCTTACCTTGTCGCTTCCTCCCTGCCTGACAGGGACATACCCGTCAAGGACACGCAATATCTGTTCCTTAAACCAGCTCCACATTTCGATTGCCCCCATCTCCTGCATTTTGCTAACCCATTCTATGCCTCCTAAGTCTTGCCTGATCACATTATAATTGCCCTTCCCCCATCTATAACTCTTGTCCTGTGGCATGTTCCTATCCCTTTCCATCGCTAAACTAAACGTAACCAAATTATGGTCACTCTCTCCAAAGTGCTCACCTACCACTAAATCAAACACCCGGCCTGGTTCATTACCAAGTACCAGATCCAGTGTGGCCTCCCCTCTTGTTGGCCCTTCGACATACTGAGTCAGGAAACCCTCCTGCACACATTGGACAAAAACTGATCCATCCGACATACTAGAGTTATAGCATTTCCAGTCAATTTTAGGAAAGTGAAAGTCTCCCATAATGACCACCCTGTTGCTTTCACTCCTGCCCAGAATAGTTTTGCCAATCCTCTCCTTCACATCCCTGGAACTTTGCGGAGGCCTATAAAAAACTCCCAGCAGTGTTACCTCTCCTCTCCTGTTTCTGACCTCAGCCCATACCACCTCAGTAGGCAAGTCCTCATCAAAAGTTCTTTCAGCCACCATTATACTTTCCTTGACTAACAAAGCCACACCTCCCCCTCTTTTACCACCTTCCCTGACCTTAATGAAAGATCTAAACCCAGGAACCCACAACATCCATTCCTGACCCTGCTCTGTCCATGTCTCCGAAATGGCCACAAAGTCCTAGGTACCTATCCATGCTGCAAGCTCACCTACCTCATTCCGGATACTCCTGGCGTTGAAGTAGACACACTTCAAACCAGCTTGCTGTCTGCCAGCACACTCCTGTGACAGTGAGATCCTGCCCATGTCCTCCCTACTCTCTTCCTCCTGTGTACTGGAGCTACACCTCAGTTTCCCAAGCCCCTGCTGAGCTACTTTAAATCCACCTGAATAGCACTAGCAAATTTCCCACCCAGGATATTAGTGCCCCTCTGGTTCAAATGGAGACCGTTCTGTTTGTAGAGGTCCCACCTTCCCCAGAATGAGCCCCAATTGTCCATGTACCTGAAGCCCTCCCTCCTGCACCATCCCTGCAGCCACGTGTTCAGCTGAAATCTCTCCCTGTTCTTTGCCTCGCTATCACATGGCACGGGTAACAAACCAGAGATAACTACTCTGTTTGTTCTAGCTCTCAGCTTCCACCCTAGCTCCCTGAAATCCTGCCTGACATCCCTATCCCTCTTTCTACCTATGTCATTGGTACCTGTATGGACCACGACTTGGGGCTGGTCACCTTCTCCCTTCTGGACCCCAAAGACACGATCCGAGACATCACGGACCCTGGCACCTGGGAGGCAACACACCAACCGTGAGTCTCGTTCGTTCCCAACAAACCTTCTATCAGTCCTCTAAGTATTGAGTCCCCACTGACTAACACTCTCTTCCTATCCCCCCTTCCCTTCTGTGCAAGAGGGACAGACTCTGTGCCAGAGACCTGCACCCTATTGCATGCTCCTGGTAAGTCGTCCCCCTCAACAGTATCCAAAACGGTATACTTGTTTTTCAGGGGAACGACCACAGGGGATCCCTGACTGACTGCTTTTTCCCCCTTCTAACAGTTACCCAGCTTTCTTCATGCTTAGGAGTAACTACTTCCCTGTAACTCCTGTCTATCACAGACTCGGCCTCCGAAATGATCCGAAGTTCATCCAGCTCCCGCTCCAGTTCCCTAACGTGGTCTTGGAGGAGCAAGAGTTGGGTGCACTTCCTGCAGATGTACTTGGATGGGACACTAATGGCATCCCTCACCTCATACATCATGCAGGAAGAACATTCCTCTCCCTGCACTGCCATCCCTGCTAATCCCCTAAACAGAAAGTATATATATAAAAAAATGATCCCTTATATAGCTGAGGGGGAAAAATAAGTCCTTCCTTTCACAGAAACCTCTGCTCTGCGAGATGCTGCTGCTGAAAACAGAAATCACTGACATTTTCCCAATAATGGGCATTAAGCTAACTGGACTATAGTTACTCATTTGTTTTGTCTCTTCCTCCTTTAAATAAAGTTATTACATTGGCATTAAGTTAACTTAAATGGCTGGTTTTTGATACCAACAATATGGGTTTGATTCTCACAATGGCTGAGTTAACATGAAGAACTGCCTTTCTCAGCCACTCCCCAGCCTGAGATGTGGTGATTGTAATAAGGTCTGTCAGCTGGATATCATAGAAGGGTCTAGGCCTGAAATGTCAGCCGTCCTGCTCCTCTGATGCTGCTTGGCCTGCTGTGTTCATCCAGCTCTACACCTTGTTATTTCAGATTATCCAGCATCGGCAGTTCGTACTATTTCTGATAGAATAAGAGTGCCCTGATTGGTGTTGTTAATCTGGTCCAATCAGAGAGCCCTAGCTGACATAAGAAAGTGAGTGTCAGGGATACTCACACTCTGGTGCTAAGCTCTGTAGAGGGTAATACTGTAGTCAAGGACTGTCCATGTGCAAATAAATGGTAACTTGGTGACAGGATACCAGCCGAGTCATTTCAGTAACCCTAATGTTAAACCATGACTAACTGACCTTCTCTCATGGAAGACCAAGGTGACAGGGGATCTAGGCCCGAAACGTCAGCTTTTGTGCTCTTGAGATGCTGTGTTTATCCAGCTCCACACTGTATCATCTTGATTTTAAATTGGTTGTTTTCTATTTGACTGGGATTTTTCCAAATTCTAAGGATTCCTGGAAGATTACTCCCAGTGCATCACCATCTATTTGGCTACTTCCTTTTAATGTACTAGGATACATCCTGTCAGATCGAGGGGACTTACTGTTTTTTAGGCCCCATTAGTTTCCTGAGCATATTTTCTCTTGTGATAGTTTATTTATTTCTCTCCTCCTTTTTCCCCTTGATTATTTAATAATTTTCGAATGTTATTCCTGTCTTCTGCTGTGAAGATTAATGCAGCGTATAAATTCAACTGCTGACTTTTCCCAATTTCCCACCCAGTCATTTGCCTGTTTTCCAGGCTGAAGCTACAAAGCCCACAGCAATGCTTCAGCATTTTATTCTAGCATGAAAACAAAGAACAGAGGCTTGACTGCTTTGGAGATGGAGCAGCGACCCAAAGACCGCACACTAAGCAGAAGCTGATTACTGAATTGTTATACAGCCAACTCCCTCTTATTGTGCTATTGTATACTGTGAATCTATCAAAAAATAAACAGGCTTTTCAGATATTTGCTGTATCATTGTGTTTCCTTTTATTTTGACATAGCCCTAGTTTACAGGCAAATCGGTTTTCATAAATGCCTCCCTTGCTATCTCAAAGCTTCAGCTATGAAGAATTCCTATTCCATAACGTGAAATAATGACTAAAATGAGGATGGCAGGATATTATCTGGCATCTGTCTTGCATTGACAGATTGTCTACGCCATGAAGCCTGTTCCTCAGTAAACTAAATTTCTCTCCAACCCATACCCTGCCCCACAATTCATTTCTTGCTATTTCAGTTTATTAATTTATTATGTTTGAATTTTTAAAATTATTGCCTCGTCCCACCTAAATTCTGGAATATACTGCACCCAGTGTCATGCCCTCAGTCTGGTCGCCACCCCCCATGTTGAATAAAATATTCCTCCCTACCTTGTTCCCCAGGAACTCAATCCTGGTCTTCATGTGTATGGACCACCTCAGCTCTCTCTTGCCCTACCCACAAACTGCCACTGTCATATTGCAGTATTTAGAAAAGTGCAATGTTGTTTGTATTGTTCACCTGAAGTTGCCATTTGGAATTTTACCAGCAGAGAGAATGATGCTGCTTAATTGTGTGTGTGTGTGTGTGTGTGTGTGTGTGTGTGTGTGTGTGTGTGTGTGTGTGTGTGTTCGCATGCACACACTTATTCTGGCTGTTTCTACTTCCACTACTCTCAGCTTCAAATATGATAACACTTAAACTCTGCTGCTTTGCAATTAGATGTCAAACAGGGCTCTCAATGTGTCACACACGTCAAAAATGTTGTGAGCACATACCCCACTCAAAAGGCATAGAATATAGGCTTGTCCTTCTCTCCACTGGTGCAGGAATGAGGGAGTGTTGTATTGTCAGAGGTGTACCTTTTAGATGAGATGTGAGTTTCCACACGCATGCAGGGGCATTCTTCCTGGTATTGATCCCTTAACTAACATCACCAAAACAGTTACTTGGCCATTATTTCATAGTTGTGTTTGGAAGCCTCCTGCGCACAAATTGGTGACAGTGCTTCCTACATTACAATAGTGACTGCAACTCAATTGGCTGTGAACTCCTCCAGATAGCCCAAGGTTATGAAATGCACGATTAAACAGTTCTGTTCTCTATCTGTATCCTTGAGGGAGACAGGAAGTTAGTGAGGGACTTAACCCTGCATCTAATGTTTCTCAATAAAAGAGAGTAGGATCATTCACGACTGTGCAAGTAATAAACTGTTAATATAGGTTGACGCAGTGATGCTAATGCATTCTGTTCTACAGACTGACTTTTAACCTCAGGCAGTAACAACTTAATTTTGTAGGTCATTTCAGGGAGTTATTTGCTAAGCTTCAAGCAGCAATGCTTCAACAGCCTTTGCACAGTGTTAGAGTTTACTAATGGAGGCAATTACAGCTTGTTCTCTGTGTCACCCACTTCCCTTTCAAAAAAAGGTAACTGGATTGAACACACTGCTTTCATATGATGATTGTTAACGTGTTCCATAAAAAGGAACACAGCCTCTTATCCAATTACTAGCTTTTTTAAAATTGGGGTAATTTCTCACTTTTGCCTGAAGAACAGTCAAAGTGTTAATTGTTTCTCCCTCCACAGACCCCCCGGCTGAGTTCGTCCAGCATTTTCTGTTTTTGATTCAGAAATACCATCATTTTGTTTTTACATTTCTGAAGAATCTCCTTTCTCTGTTCTCCTAGGAATGGAGTAGATTATGGTGCTCAAAGCATGAGGAATTTCGACAGAGTAAATAGGTATTGACTGTTCCCAGTGGAAAGAGGCTCAGTAGGTAGAGGGTACTGAGTTAAGGTGAATACGAAAGACACAGAAGGTGAGATGAGAGAATCTTTTTTATGCAGGTATTATTGGGAACATGTAGACTGAAAAAGAACAAGGAGAAACAGGCTTAACATCTACTTCCGGAAAGAAATTGGCATGAATCCTTCATTTTATCAAGACCCCTTCAACAGCAACTTCCAGCATCTACCTCCAAGCTGCCATCCAAGGCACACACCACCCAAGCACGTAGCAATATCATTGTTGGTTCATGTTTGCAGTGTTAAACATCCTGGTGTTTTAACATTTAAAAGACATTTGAACGGTACATGGATAGGGATGGTTTAGAGGGATATGGGCCAAATGAAGGCAAGTGGGACTTAGTTGAGTTGAACAAACCTCTGGTTGGCATGGACTAGTTGGGCTGCAGACCTATTTTGGTGCTATATACCTCTCTGATCGTCCCTGATGGATTGTGGGAATGCCAGTACCAAATGGACCACACCAGTTTGAGATCACATCTCAGCACCACCTTCTCCACGGCAATTAGGAACAGGCATTAGGTGCTGACCCAGTCAGTGATGCCCACATCCTGAGAATGGATAAAAAGAAAAAGGAGAAATTTGCATGGCTGTGCGAAAAGGGAAGGGGTTAATTGAATAACTTTTCCAAACATTCAGCACGGGAAGCAAGGTCTGAATGTTCTCTGTGTGCCAAATAATTTTTTGATTTCATGACCTCTAGTTATTGCCCGTCAAAAGTGCAGATTTTCTGCATGTCTACCTTGTCAAAGTCTTTCATAAATTGAAAGTCCCCTATTAGGCAACACCTTGGGTTTTTAGTTCACAGGAAGGGTCACAGCCTGTGCAATGCTTCCTGACAGATATTAGTTTTCAGTTTGAGTATCAACCTCATGAAGCTTCATTGCATGTTCTCCAGTGCCTCTAAATTCAACTTTATAATACAGACACCAGTACTGAACTTATACACAAAACCTCCTATCATTTGACAATCTCATTGAAAGAGGCCACAGAGATGGATGGTGTGAGAGCTGAGGAAGTCACATAGAAGCTGTAGGAATCTCTCTTTTGGAGCTTGTTTTGCAGCATATTTTAATTGAATTGTAGCTTTCTACCTGTTCATTTTAGCCTTTGGTTTAAGAAAATTTTAGCAGCAGTCTGCCGCCACTCTGCTCCTACCCCTCTACGTTTTGTCTATTATGTTACAAAGCTTGAGGGAATGTTTCAAATTCACTTGCAAAAAATGTCTTGCTACAATAAAGGGAATATCTGGCAGCGTGCCGAGAACACAGAATAGAATTCTGAAATAAAACACATTCTCTCAGCCACACAAGGCCAGTTCTGACTCGGCATCTCTCCACAACAGAACACAGTGCTATTGCAGCTAAGATGTGTGTCATTGTGCCCCAAAGCCTACACTCCCCCAGAGGTAATGCCAGAATCTGTGCCTCATCACTTTCTGTTGGAAGGGAATGTTGCTACAGGGTTAGTTTTAACCTTGAGTATAAAAATGTAAAAAATAAGAACAGGAATGGACCATTCAGGTCACCAAGGACTGACTGCCTTAAACTAGATTATGGATACTGGACAAGGACAACAAATAGACTGCTAAAGTTACAGGAGGATGGTGCGATCGCCATGTCGAAACTGTAAACAAGAGGTATAATGGGGGAATATTTACTCTTGTCACTGTTGTGCAGGATGTTATTTAAGATGTTGATGAAGAAAGTTCCTGTTTTGTGACAGGGATGGAATGATTGGAGAGATTCAAAATAGAGTTCTGGGAAAGAGGGGAGCAGGAGGTTGGAGATAGGAGAGTAGTTTGGGAGGAAAGAGGAGTCCGTTTTTGAGGAGAGGCTAATGGTGGCATATATATAAGAGAGAGGGATAACACCTGAAGAAAGAGAGAACTGTTAATAATATCAGCTAACATGGTGCCCAGGAGCTGGCATTGGGCAGTCCATTGTTTAGTGGAATAGGATTGAGAAAGTTGGTGGATCACTTCAAGATGCTGTGCTGAAGGCTCATAGACAGCTGCAATTTTGGGGCTAGTGTGAAAGGGAAAGGTTTTTAGAGATTTCGGGGAGATGAGTTCAAACGTCATTAGGTGAATTTAAATTCCATTATTTACAAAAATCTGGAATAGGAAGCTACTATTGGTAATAGTGACCATATAAATATTGGATTATTATAATAACCCGTTGGGTTCACTCATATTCTTCAGAGAAGGAAATCTGCTGTTCTTACCCAGCCTGGCCAACATGGGATGCCAGACCCACAGCAATGATATGACTGGCCTCTCAAATGGCCAAGGAAGCAATTCTGTTAAGCAGAGTTAGGGTTTACTTAATGAATCAAACACAGAAATAGGAGAGTTGATAGCATCTTTGGAGACTGAAACAAAAACAATGTGGTTTGAGGCATGTTTGACTAGGAAGCATAAAATCTGTCAAAATCTAAAGAACTGTATCAGTTCATATGAGGGGAAAATGCTTACTAGTTCAGAGTGGCAAAACTGGTGTGATGCACACACTCTATTCCATATGAGTGTGTTAACTCATCCCCAGTCTATCCTAATAGACTTCCCCCAGTACTGTGAGCTCCTGTGTGTGAAATAGTCTTTCGTATGGCACCAGACTGAAGGCCTTCTTGAAATACATCAATCTATTAGCTCTCCTTTATCCATTCTACTCAAAGTAGGATTCTACTTAATTTCTACTTACAAATTGTCAAAGAATGCTAACAAATTTGTCAAATATGATTTCCCTTTCACAAAACCATGTTGACTCTGTTTGATTATGTTAGGTTTTTCCAAGTGTCCTGCTACTTGTTCTTTAGCAATGGGCTATAGCATTTTCCATATAATAGAAGTTAAACTGACTGGCACAGGTTCCTAGTTTCTATCTGCTCCATTCTTGAACAGAGTGTTATCCTAGTTATAAGAACCATTAGGACACTGGTCCCCATCCCAATGGAACAGTGCTCTCTTTCCTCTGCGCCAGTCCCAATGCCCCATGAATTGGAACACATTTCTCAGACACTAAGCATGAAAGTTGATGTTTCGGGTCGAGACCCCTCCTCATCTTTTTCTGAAGAAGGGTCTCGACCTGAAATGTCAATGTTCTTGCTTCTCTGATGCTGCTTGGCCTGCTGTGTTCATCCAGCTTCATACCATGTTATCACAGATTCTCCAGCATCGGCAGTTCCTACTATCTCTCAGACACTAAACTCTGCGCCACACACTTACCTCTCTGATTTTATTTACCCTACACCAGTTTGCCTGTAGCTCAGGTAGTAACCCAGAGATTATTACCTTGGTGGTTCTGCTTTTTAATTTAGCTCTAACCCCTCAATAGAACCACTTACTTATCCCTATCTGTGTCACAGGAGCATGGCAGCTTGATCCTTCCCCTTCCTCTCTGAGTACCTCTCCAATCCCAAAGAGATTTTGTTTCCAGGATTCTCTATCTTTGCTGCAGAAAATAGTTTTTATTCCCCTAACAATAGTTGAGCTTCTGGCCAATACCCCCATGAAGTTGATAGTGGGGCATTCAGATACCATTAAGGGTCAAAGGGTAGTTAGGTTGTTTCTTACTGGATATGGTCATGACCCACCATTTGTATGGCATGAATGTTAGTTGCCACATGTTAGCCCACGCCTGGCAATTGTCCAGGTCTTGTTGGATTTGCAATGGGCTGCTTTAGCTCATCTGATTGTGGCCTTAACTCCACTTTCATGGGTACACCACTTCCTCCGCAACCCTCAAATCATTTGTCAGTCAAGAACGGGACTAACCCAGTCTTGAATATAATGAATGTTCTCAGCCTCGACTGCTCAGCACAGAAGAGAATTTCAAAGCCCAATGACAAACTGAGAGGATTCATAGAATCAAATCGCTACAATGTGGAAGCAGGCCATTCAGCCCACACTGGCCCTCTGAAGAACATACCACCCAGACACCCCCTGCCCTAGCTCTGTAATCTTGCATTTCCCATGGCCAATCCACCCTAGCCTGCACATCTTTGGACTGTGGGAGGAAACCAGAGCACCCGGAGGAAACCCAAGCAGACACAGGGAGGATGTGCAAACTCCACACAGACAGTCACCTGAGGCTGGAATCGAACCTGGGTCCTTGGTGCTGTGAGGCAGAATCGCTAGCCACTGAGCTATCATGCCACCCATCTCTCATCTTAAATCAGAGAAGACCTTATCTTTAGCGAGTTTTGAGAAGATTTGTAGCTCAGGTTGAGGTTCTGGATGTGAGTTTGCTCGCTGAGCTGGAAGGTTAGTTTTCAGACATTTGTCACCATTCTAGGTAATCAGTGAGCCTCTGACGAAGCGCTGGTGTTATGTCCCGCTTTCTATTTATCTGGTTAGGTTTCCTTGGGTTGGTGATGTCATTTCCTGCGTTGATGATATCATTTCCTGTTCTTTTTCTCAGGGGATGGTAGATTGGCTCCAAATCAATGTGTTTGTTGATGGAATTCCGGTTGGAATGCCATGCTTCTAGGAATTCTCGTGCATGTCTCTGTTTGGCTTGTCCTAGGATTGATGTGTTGTCCCAATCAAAGTGGTGTCCCTCCTCATCTGTATGTAAGGATACGAGTGATAGTGGGTCATGTCGTTTTGTGGCTAGTTGATGTTCATTTATCCTGGTGGCTAGCTTTCTGCCTGTTTGTCCAATGTAGTGTTTGTCTGAAACGTCTGAAATGTCTGAAACGTCTGAAAACTAACCTTCTAGCTCAGCGAGCAAACTCACATCCAGAACCTTATCTTTAAATTTTGTCCCTAGTTCCAGGCTCCCCTGTGCGGGTCACATCTATTTAAAATCCACCCTGTCAAGTCTCTTAAGAGCCTTATAGTTATTTGCATAAATCTGTTTAGGCAGGCTGTGAGGCACCTATAGGATAAGTGGGACTTAAACCTGGACTGTCTGGTTCAGAGCTGCATTCTCCATCATTGCACCATTAGGCCCTCTCAGAGTCTTCAATGAGCGAATAAGACACAGTGTGCTGTCTGAATCTCCCACAATTCATAGTAGGGTGGGTTCCAGGCCCTTTCGAGTCAAAGAATCATGGAGTCATACAGAATGTAAACAGATCCTTCAGTCTGACCAGTCCATGCTGACCATAATCCCAAACTTAACTAGTCCCACCGACCTGTGCTTGGCCCATATCCCTCCAAACTTTTCCTATTCAAGAGATTATCCAAATGTCTTTTAAATGTTATACATATACTTGCATCCACCACTTCCTCTAGAAATTCATTCCAGATATGAGCCACTCTGTGTGTGAGCTACCCTCATGTCCTTTTCAAATCTTTCTCCTCTCACCTTAAAAGTATATCCCCTAGTTTTGAACCCAACCAGCTTGGAGAAAAAACCCTAGCTATTCACCTCACTTATGCCCCTTATGATTTTATAAACCTTTATAAGGTCCCCCCCAACGCTCCAGTGAGAAAATTCCCAGCCTATCCAGCCTTTCTTTATAACTCAAATCCTCCATTCCTAGCAGCATCCTGGTAAATCTCTTCTGAACCCTCTCCAGCTTAATAATATCCTTCCTATAACAAGAACTGGACACAGTGCTCCAGAAGAGGCCTCACCAACGTCCTGTACAATATCAACATGACGTCCCAACTCCTATACTCAAAGGTCTGAGTAGTGAAGGCAAGCGTGTCGAACACTCTCTCAACCAGCCTGTCTGTGCTGCAAACTTCAAAAAGCTATGTACATGAATACCTGTTCTAAAAAAGTCCTGGAGAGATGGCTGATCATCAAATTATATAATCCACGAGATGCCTTATCTGTAGCCAGTCAGTACCCATTTCTATTCCGTTGAAGAGGTGAGTTCCATTATAAAGTTTTATCACTGAGAGGTATTTTACTTCCTAGACCTTAAACCAGTTTCTTCAATAATTGAACATTTGTCAGTTTGATAAAGGAGGTTTTGGGGATTTGATTTGTCAATGATTACACAAATGTCATTGTTTCTGCTTAAATTGTAATCAACTGATATTTCCTTCTTGTCTGTCGATAATTGTGTGGGTGTTATGGAAACAGAATACTTTAATGTATTAGGTCATTGTTGATTGCTACCCCGATCAGCCAGAAAATCTCTCGCAGCTCTCGAATGGAACTTTAACCTCACTGACAGCCATCAAATCTTAAACCTCTCATGTCCAGTCATCATCACAGCCGTGTATCAATTTTATCACTGTCACCAGACTCAGGCCTCTGCACTTTCTTCTCCCCAAGCAATACCGTTAGACACAAAAACAGAAAGTGTTGGAAAAACTCAGCAGATCTGGCAGCGTCTGTGGTGAAAAGGCAGTGTTAACGTGTCAGGACCCCTTCTACAGAGCAATGTTCCTCAGATGCTGCCAGATCTGCTGAGTTTTCCCAGCAATTTCTGCTTTTGTGTCTGATTTCCAGCAGCTGCAGTTCTTTGGTTTTTTTTATTGGTTTAATGCGACCAGGCATCTCTGACATCATCAAATTCCTCAGCACTGCTTTGCTCCCCTCACTCATTCCATGTGCCTCCTCCCTCCTAGCAGTCTCCATGTTTTACAAAGACCCTGTCTATTCGACTTAGACTTAGAATCCCCAAAGTGTAGGAACAGGCCCTTTGGCTCAACCAATCCACACCGACTCTCAGACCATCCCACCCAGACCCATTGCCCCCATAACTCACTTAATCTACATATCCCTGAACAAGAACTGGACGCAGTGCCGAACAGCCCCTGTCTAACCAATGCCAGCTGCTGCTGACTGCCATTTTTCACAGTGGGTTCAAGGCTCACTCTGTGAACTTGAGCACAAATTTCCAGACTGATGCTCCTGTGCTGTGATGACAGATTGATGTTCTGTTGGAGGTGCCCCCTTTCAAATAAGATTTTAAAGCCAAGGTTCTTTCTTTCCTCTCTGGATGAAGGGAGGGGGAATTATCTCCTAGTATCCTGGATAGTATTTATCCCTCAATCAATATCACACAAGCAGATATCACATTACTGCTTGCTGTGTACATTTCAGCTGCCACATTCCCAAAATTACAATAACAATTCCACTTCAAAACTGATGTATTGGCTTTGGAGCACTTTGGGGCATCCTCAGATTGCTAAAGGCACTATATAAACGCAGGAGAGATAGTACGAACTGCCGATGCTGGAGTCTGAGATAACATGGTGCGGAACTGAATGAACGCAGCAGGCCAGGCAGCATCAGAAGAGCAGGAAAGCTGACGTTTTGGGTCTGGACCCTTCTTCAGAAATGATTTACTATATAAATACAAGCCTTACGTCTTTGTGGATTTTGACTTCTCTCCACCAGTTTGACACCAACTGAGCCTCAAGTCTTCAGTTTGATTTCTACGTTGAATTAGCCATTAGCAAAAATAATCTATGGTTCATGTTGCTGAGTGAACACTCGCCTCTGACAGTGCTGAAGCTGTGAGCAATTGCAGTCAAGATATGGATTCCATCTTTATAATCATGTAAACATGAGTATGTGTGCCGTAACAAAGATTCAGTTCCTCCCGTTTAAACCTTACAACCGTGTTACACACAAACACTGTCGCTCAGGATGGAATTTTAACCCTTTGATCTGTCTGGTGAAGAGAATTCTGGAAAACCATTTTAATACAATGTTACGTCAATGCCTCAATGTGCCCCTTAACAAATGTTTCTGTTATTCACATTCCCCTCCCCCCTTGCAGGACACAAACTGCTCGGGAGATGTAAAGCTGTAGCTGATGTTTTTGCTGTCTGTGTACAGACAGCTGCAGAGGTACAACAGGGAGTCTGCCTGTTGGAAACGGAGAGGAAAGGAAGGGGATCATTTAGGGTGGAGGGAGTCACTAACAATCTGGAATTAAATATCCCACAGACATGTCACGCATCATTCCTTCATGTCATCTTGCTGGCAAAATGTGATCAACTGTTTATGTTTTGCAGAGATTTTGAACACAGCTTATAGAATCCTTCATGTGTGGAAGTGGGCCATTCAGCCCATTGAGTCCACACTGTCCCTTCAAAAGCATCCCACTCAGACTCACCCTATTCCTGTAACCCCACATTTTCCCAAGGCTAATCCATCTAGCCTGCACATCTCTGGACTGTGGGAGGAAGCCAGCACCCCAAGAGGGAACCCACGCAGACACAGGGAGAATGTGCAAACTCCACATAGACAGTTGTCCGAGGCTGGAATTGAACCCAGGTCCCTGGCACTGTGAGGCTGCAGTGCTAACCACTGAGCCACCAAAAGGATATTTCATGGCCATGTGATGCAAAGGCACCTTGAGGAAGACAATGCCTTATCTGCATCCGATGTCAAAGTTGCTGTCCTGGAATACCCAGTGACACGAGGGATTTATTACCTGGCATGTGTGTGAGTGAAAAGAAGGCAGGAATGGAGTTGGAATTAAACCTACTGGGCATACTGGAGCTCCGTTTTGAATTGTACAAGATAGGGTCAGATCAGTGCGTCTCATTGGCCAGTTTCACTGGTCTTTCCTCTGAATTATGAGCTTCAGATTATGAAGTTCAGTAGATGCTTACAACCAAGTCCCAGAATGAACCAGATAGAGTCATAGCATCATACAGATGTGCAGCGCAGAAACAGACCTTTGGGTCCAACTAGTCCATGCTGACCAGATATCCTAAATAAATCCAGTCCCATTTTCCAGCATTTGGCCCATATCCTTCTAAAGCCTTCCTATTCATGTACCCACCCAGATGCCTTTAAATGTTGTAATTGTACCAGCCTCCACCACTTCCTCCGGCAGCTCAGTGGTTAAAGACTCAAAGCTCCGGTCATCTTGAGCTTCCAAGGCAATAGTTAGGATCCTTCTCCCAATGACACAGACTCTCCCTCGGCCAGGATGGGGCTGCTTCAGGTTTTGAAGTCACGGCTGCTCAGCCAGATAAAAGGAGCTGACCCTTGGTTTGTGAATCCTATGAAGTGTAACATATCTCTGTGTCATCTCCTGTGATCAGATCAGCTCTGATCTGCTGGCATTATTTTTATTCATTCATAAAATGTGAGTGTCACTGGCCGGGCCACCATTTATTGCCCATCCCTAATTGCCAAGTGGGCAGTTAAGAGTCAGCCATGTTGCTGTGGGTCTGGAGTCACATGTAGGCCCAGACCAGGTTAGGATGGCAGATTTCCTTCCCTAAAGGACATTAATGAATTGAATGTTTTTTTGATCCATCTGTCACCATTAGACCAGCTTTTAGTTCCCAATATTTTAAAAATTAAATTCAAATGTCACCATCCACCATAGTGGGATTTGAACCCCTATTTCCTGGACAAGAACAAAAACAGAAATTGCTGGAGAAACTTTGCAGGTCTGTCAGCATCTGTGGAAAGAAAGCAGAATTAACATTTTGACTCCAGCGAGTTTTCGTGTTGCCAGACCTGCAGGGTTACCCCAGGAATTTTGACTCTTGTTTCAGACCTTCAGCATCCGCAGTTCATTGTTTTTAGTCCCAGAATGCTGCCCTCAGCTCCATGTAAAGGTCATTGGGTTAAAGGTCAATGTGCCTAACCATCTCTCCAACTGGACTCAATGCAGTGACATCTAGCTATTGCTGTAAAAGATCCATAGATTTGACTTTAAGGAGTTATCCCCATTCAGAGGGGTGATCTTTATAATGACTTTTCACATCTGTGGATAGTTTAAAATTTTCACGGAGCATCTGGATTTTAAGTTCTGAAACTTCAAAAGTATTCACAGTCTAACATAAACAATTGAAACTTGATTTTAAAAAATGCACTCCTTTTTCCACAACCCCTATTTGCCCATGTCTAGAAAAATGTCAGTGGTCTTTATAAGTTAAGGACACTTATGGGACAGAATGTTCAACTGAGAAATGAAATAGCTCCAACAGGTGTAGGAAAATGATTTGCAGCAATGTCTATCACCTGCTGAATCTTTTTCGTTCCCAGTTGCATGAGCTGTTCTCATACGCTGTCAGGAGCAGAGGTATGTTTGAATACTGTAGTTGGCAGACTATGAGCTATTGTCACATTTTCATGTGTGATATGATACTGTAATCAACTAGTTCTTTCCTTCAATCCTTGCCATTCTGTTTCAGTTGTTTGTTGTGTAGCATTTGTAAAACTGAAAGACTCCTGCGTAGCTCCAGTGCTTTGTGAACAAAACTGTATGTAATCCTCTTCTTCAAACATTGATCAATCAAGTAAATTGAGAGCTTCGCTCATATGAACAAAGTCAGAAGTCACACGTCATCAGGTTATAGTCCAACAGGCTTATTTTAAATCACAAGCTTTCTAAGCACTGCTCCTTCAAGAGGTAAAGTCACTTGTTGGACTATGGCCTGGTGTTTACATCATATTAACAAATGTCAGAAAAGATGTGGTCTCATTGCAGGTGGAGACTGTAGAATTTATAACTGAGAACAAGAAAAAGGCAGAGAAGCTAAACTATGATGTTGGGTGGGTCCTAAGTGATGAGATAACATTGTGTGGAGCTGGATGAACACAGCAGGCCAAGCAGCATCGTAGGAGCAGGAAAGCTGTCATTTCGGGCCTAGACCCTTATTCAGAAATCCAGCTCTACACCTTGTTATCTCAGATTCTCCAGCAGCTGCAGTTCCTACTATCTCTGTAACAATTTTAACCTTTAAGTGATATTGGGTTCGTGTCACAATTGTTCATGAAATCCGAAGAAGTGCACCTCAACATGCTTTGGACGGGAGGTGTGGAAACTTTGTTGCCAGGCAGCAGCAAGTTGCCGATTAAGGCCAATTACTGCTTGTTAAATGGCTTTGTAGAAGGGCCAACGCACCATATTGATATTCAGATGTCTAACTCACTAACGAACCATGCGGACATTGAGGATTCTCGGTGTGGAAATTGGATCAAGTTCTTGGTGATTTCAGCTCACCTTGCTCTGAAGGATCTCTGTGTTGGACACAGGCTGCCAACATCCCATGTTCACAGACATTGAGTCCAACATTTATTGGTCTCTAAGAAGCCCCATGGCATGTGTCTGATCCACTTACAGGACACGTCTGCGCTTTAATGATGCCTGGTAACTCTCATTGCAATACTACAGCAAGGATAAAGCACGCTCAGAGACACACACCCAGCTCAGCAACTGGGCCAGATAGATCTGCAGGCTCTTCCCTCACTGTCACAGTGCTCACTGTCTCTGACAATAAAGTCATCATAGTCCCAGAGGGCCACTCTGTCCTGAGAGAAGGAAAGGTGATTGGTGCTGGGTTTAATCTGAGGGGCACCATGCCTCAGGCGAAAGGTGTCATTGAGAAGGTGAGACATTCATGGTAACCTCAGCCAGCCTGGGAATTGAACCAGTGCTGTTGGCATCACTCTGTTTCACAAACCACAATCCAGCTAACTGAGCTAACTGACTTTGAGCCTACCTGATTGCTCACAGCATCCCTGCCATGCATTGCCTTTGTAAACTTTCTACCTTCAGTCAGAGCTATCAGGCTCATCTCTCTTCTGTCTTACTGTACCATTTCAGGCAGAAAGGACAGGCAGGAAACTTGTCAGGAGGATAAAATGTGAGGCTGGATGAACACAGCAGGCCAAGCAGCATCTCAGGAGCACAAAAGCTGACGTTTCGGACCTAGACCCTTCATCAGAGAGGGGGATGGGGAGAGGGAACTGGAATAAATAGGGAGAGAGGGGGAGGTGGACCGAAGATGGAGAGTAAAGAAGATAGGTGGAGAGAGTATAGGTGGGGAGGTAGGGAGGGGATAGGTCAGTCCAGGGAAGACGGACAGGTCAAGGAGGTGGGATGAGGTTAGTGGGTAGCTGGGGGTGCGGCTTGGGGTGGGAGGAAGGGATGGGTGAGAGGAAGAACCGGTTAGGGAGGCAGAGACAGGTTGGACTGGTTTTGGGATGCAGTGGGTGGGGGGGAAGAGCTGGGCTGGTTGTGTGGTGCAGTGGGGGGAGGGGACGAACTGGGCTGGTTTAGGGATGCAGTAGGGGAAGGGGAGATTTTGAAACTGGTGAAGTCCACATTGATACCATATGGCTGCAGGGTTCCCAGGCGGAATATGAGTTGCTGTTCCTGCAACCTACGGGTGGCATCATTGTGGCAGTGCAGGAGGCCCATGACGGACATGTGATCTAGAGAATGGGAGGGGGAATGGAAATGGTTTGAGACTGGGAGGTGCAGTTGTTTGTTGCGAACTGAGCGGAGGTGTTCTGCAAAGCGGTCCCCAAGCCTCCGCTTGTCAGGAGGCCTCAGTTTAGTCAAGAGGGACAGCCTTCAGTCAGGGGGCCCGCAGGGGCAGTGTATGGTTTGGAGGGGAACTTGCAGGCATTGGTCCTCTCATGTATCTGCTGTTCTTGTGATAAAGGTATTGTGATAGATCCTAGCTCCGCAACTGAAGGGCCCTTCGCAAGTTGCCACAGTGCATCTGGGAGATCTGTAATGATGGTGGAGGGAGTGAATGTTGAAGATGTTACATGGGATGCTAATCAAGCAAGCTGCTTTGCCCTGCTGGAGCTTGAGCCTTCTCTAGTGTTGTTAAAGCTGCACTCAGCCAGGCCAGTGGCAGTAATCCATCACTCTCCGAAGCCATGCCTTGTCGATGGTGGATAGACTTTGGGGACTCAGGAGGTGAATTACTCCCTGCAGAATTTCTAACCTCTGATCTGTTCCTGCAGCCACAGCAGTTAAATGGTTGGTCCAATTTATTTTCAGGTCAATTGTAATCTCCAAAACATCAGTAATGGAGGATTTAATGATATGGCCATTGCCTGGCACTTGTGTGGCACAAATATTACTTGTCACTTGTTAGCCCAAGCCTGGTTATTGTCCACATCTTGTTGCATTTGAACATGGACTGCTTCATTATCAGAAGAGTCGTGAATGGTGCTGAACAGCGCGAACATGGACGAACATTCTCACTGCTGATGAAGTGGCTGAAGATGGTGGGGCCTAGGACATTAACCTTACGAGCTCCTGCAGAGGTGCACTGGAGCTGAGATAATGGAGTTCAAACAATCATGGCCATCCTCCCTATGTGCCAGGGATGACTCTAACCAGCTGGGAGCTCCCACCCCCCCTTCCCTGGTATCCATTGATTCCAGTTTTACTAAGGCTCCTTGATGCCACATTTGGTCGAATTCCATTTAGATGTCAAAGGCTATCTTCTTGATTTCACCTTCTCCTCTTCCTGAATTCACCCCTTTTTTCACATTTTGACCACAGCTGTAATGGAGTTAGGAACTGAGTGGGCCTGCTGGAATCCAAAGTGAGCAGGTTAATATTGTGTAAGTACCATTTGCCTGGGATAGCACCTTCATTCACTTTACTGATGATTGAGAGTGAACTCATGGGTTTTAACTAGGCAGGTTAGAATTGTCCTGCTTTCTGTGGACAGGACATATCTGAATAATCTTCCACATTGCCTCATTCAGATCTTGAAACAGCTGAGGCAGAGGGTGAAAAGGATGCCTCTGTATTACCAGTTCAAAGCGCATGCTGCAGAGTGTCAAGTGTTGCAGTTTGGTAAATGTGTAAGTTTAAGAGTTAATCTCTTGCCATTAGAATCCAGTACTAATTGTTGCTAGTTCTTTAGCTAAATTCACTGTTTAATACCATCTAATTCTAAAGGGTAGACAGTAATGTTTCATTTGGGCTGCGAAGGGTAAAAATTCTTTCTCTTCATTGTAGGAGGGTTTGCTGTATCTTGCATAGTGGGTGTTGGGAGTGGGGGGAGGAATGACAGTTAGTCTGGTTTAAACCAGGCCCTGAAACAGCTGAGGCAGAGATAAAAATGGAGGCGTCTGTATAAGCAGCTGAGATCTGAGCGTTGCAGTTTGGAAAGTGTGGGAGTTAGCTGAAGAGATGCCTTCCTTTTTCTCCGGTGTCTTTACTTTCACAGATCAGTTTGAGCAGGAACTGGCAAAGGAGCAAGAGCTGGAGGGATGGAGATCGTTAAAGCATTAATTCAGAAGTACTAGGCTTAATGAAAAGGCAGTGAATAAGAGAAGTAGATTAAAGTTATGCTAAGTGGTGCATTTTTAAGATTAAGTAGTTGTGAAAATTAGCAGGCAAGACTAAGGAAGTTTAGGTTTGAGTCATGGTAGGTAAGGTCAGCAGAGTGGGACTTGTGACTTATCAAATGTGTAAGCCATGGATGTGTGCAGGGAGGTCCCCCAGATGCAGGAACCTGAGCTCCATGTTGTGGAGTTTGAGCAGTGGCTAGAGATGCTATGGAACATCGGCAAGGCTAGGAGTTACGTGGAGAGAGGGGCTCACAGAACAAGCAGCTACAGGATTCGGATGAGGGAAGGGAATGTCTAGAAGAGTCAGGCAGCTAGTGCAGGAGTCCCTCAGGGTCCTGCTGTCAAATCATTGATGAGGGAGCTGGTTCCTTGAGACACTGAAGATCAAGACGAGCTTTTGGCACTGTGACGAGCCTCAATTGTACAGGAGGGGAAAAGATGGCAGAAGCAATAGTGATTGTGGGCTTGTCAGTGAGGGGAACAGAGAGGTGTTTGTGTGGTGCAGAGATGACTCCACAATGGTGTGTCTCCCCCTTAGTGTCAGGGTCCATCCTGAAGGGAGGGGGTGACAAGATAGAGGTTATAGTACACATTAGTACCAATGATATAGACAGATGGAGGTCTTGCAAGGCTTTAGGGAGCAAGGCAGTAAAGTAAAGAGCAGGACCTTCTGTGCTGGTGAGTACAGAAAAAGGAGAATATGTGCATTAAGAGTTAGTACAGGGGTGATCATTCTCCTGGATCACTGGGGCTATTTCTGGGAAGTTGGGCCCTGTACAAGAGGGACAGTCTTCACCTGAACAGAATGGGTCTAACATCCTTGTGGGAGGATTTCCTAATGTTGGGAGGAAACTAAAATAGCAGTTGTGGGAGGGCACGCTGTATTAGCTCAGTAAGAACACAGCATATTTTAGTAAAGGAACCAAAGTAGAGGAAGTTCAGCCATGTTGGGTTTCTAAGGAGTAAGGTGAGGCTGGATGGCCTTTAATGTCAGGAGTATTAGAGGTAAGACAGATGAGTTATGGGCATGGATTGACTCATGGAACTGCAAGTTATTGCCATCGCAGAGATGTGGCTGAGGGAGGGACAAGATTACCAAATTCACATTCTGGGGTACAGGATCTTCAGGCAGGACAGGGGGAACGCAGAAGTGGAGGTGGTGTCACATTATTAGTTAGGGAGGCAGTTACTGCAGTGAGGAACCATGTTATCTTAGAAGGAGCATCAAATGAGGCTTTGTGAGTAGAACTTAGGAATCAAAAGAGGACAGTCACACTCTTGGGAGTGTGTTATAAAATCCAGTCAGCAGGCAACTGAGTAGACATGTTGTCAATTTGCTGAGGTGTGTTAGAAAAAAATAGGAGGTTAACTATATTAGGGGATTTTAACTAGCCCAACTTTAGTTGGGATTCTCATAGGATAGAGGTTTTAAAGTGGGCAGATTTTTAAAAACGTATTCAGGAGACCTTTTTATAGCGACATGTAGAAGGTCTCAGAGACAGCGAAAAACTGGACCTAATTCTGCAGTTCAAAGTTTTTCAAGGTGAGAGTGGAGAAGCAGTTTAGTGACAGCTAGTGCAACACCATGTGCTTTAAGTTTCTTAAAGAAAAAGAAGATTGCCATTTTGTTTTTAAAAATGGTTTGGATTGGACTGAGGCAGATTTTAATAAAACATGACAGGATCTAACCAGAACAGCCTGGGGCTGCTCCTCCTGGGTAGACTGAGAGCAGATCAAAGGGGGCCTGCTCAAAAGGCAGAGCACAGGCCCAACACGTTACCTTTTCGGTGAAATGTGGGAGCAACAAGCCCAGAGAAACCTGGTTGTCGTGGAATATTCAGAGGATAACCAGGGAGAGAATATTAAAATTAGCTTTATTGTCACACACACTCAAATGAGCACAATGAAAGTTTACAAGTCACCATTTATGGTGCCATATTATGTACAAAGATTCTTAATTACAAATTATTGGGAGAAAAGTTTGAAAAATAAAGAAATTAAAAAAGTAATAAGTTAGAAAAATAGAGAAATAAGAGTTCAGAATAACAGTCCTTCTAATCCAGGCTGCGCTGGTCTTCACCTTGAGGCCAGGAATTTGAACAGTGCCCATTCATGGGGAGCAAGGAGACAAGCTGTGAGTGGTAGGGTGTTAAACATGTACTACATCTGCCTTCCGTTTGCAGAAAGAGGATGTAGGTACAGGATGCCGGATAGTGCTTTCAGCTGTTTCTTGAGATCACATGGAGTGAATCAAATTGGCTGAAGATGGCATCTGTGATTCTGGGGACTTATTGGAGGTGACACTTCTAGCTGATGATATTTGCAAATCTCCAGCCTTGTCCTTGCGCGGATATGCTGGGCTTCCCCTCGTTAAAGATTGGGCTATTTGTGGAGCCTCCTACCCCAGTGAGTTGTTTAATTGTCAACCAACATTCACAGTTGGATGTGGCAGGACTGCAGAGATTAGATCTGAGACCATTGTTTCTGGGGGTGTTTTTAAGATTTGCAGTCTTCTTTTAAAAGAATATAAAGTAATTAAATGTAAGGCTGTCTATTCTTTAGAAAATCAAAGGTGCAAGGCTTCTTGAGTGGTGGGGATTTGAGAAGTGCTGCTGTTTGGTGTTCTTTTCCCTGAGTCACTGAAAGCTAACATGAAGGCGCAGTAAGCAATGGGAAGGTTATTGTGTTGAGCTTTTGTGTGATGTCACCTGAATTATTACATGTAGCTTTGGTAGCAAAGAGGGCAATAGGGGTTTATCAGATTAATTCCTGATATGGCAGGATGATTTTAAGAAGAGATCAGGAAACCAGGTCTGCATTCTCTCGAATGAGAGGTAATCTCGTTGAAACTTACTAACGTCTTACAGTTTGTGACTGGGTAGACTAGATAAGATGTGACCCTGATTCGTGAGCCTCAAACAAGGGCTGCTAACGGCTTATTGTTTATTCTGAGATGAGGAGGAATTTCTTTACTCATGTTGTGATGGATCATCAGAATTCTCTATTCCAGGGGCTGTGGAAGATCAATCATTCAATATGTTCAAGACAGAAATCGATAAACTACTGAAGACTAACAGCTCCAGGAGCTACGGGGAAAGTGGCACTGAGGTCAATGATCAACCAAGACACAACTGAATGATAGAGAAGGCTTGATGAGTGGAATGGCCTACTGATCTTATGTTCCTATTCCCAACTCCATATGGTCTGTTATTAGCTCACTTGTCAAAGGGTTACTTTGGCAGTTATCAGAAAGTAGTACAATCTATAACAGATTCAGTGCTATCTTCCAGCTCCTGTCTGTGCTGAATGACTAACCTATTTATAGGGTTCTGTGGTAAACTAAGCATCAATGTCTTTAATGGCTTCTTAACATTTGACACTTTCTTCTTCAATTCTCTGCCTGATGAAACTGAGGAGGGCAAGGATTTGAGTAGCTCAGTTGGCTGGATGGCTGATTTGCCATGCAGAGTGACTCCAACAGCATGGATTCAATTCTCATTTCAACTGAGGTCACCAGGAAGGACTTTCCTTCCCACACTTCTCCCCTTTCCTGAGGTGTGCTAACCCTCAGGTTAAACCACTACCCAGTCACCCCTGTCTGGGAGGCCAACTCTCTGATCTGCTAGGACAATGGCAGCTTTACCTTGAATGGGGGCAGTGTCAGTTTTACTGCTGATTGAGTATAGTAAGGTACCTGCTCCTCCCCAGTTTCTTTCAGTCTGGAGATTATCCAGCTTTGATTGAAGAAGTAACACCGGTCCATCCAGTGTAGAATGTTTTGAGGTCCAGGGGCTCGGAAAGGGATAAGGTTTTCTCCATTGTTCTGTACACCTCTGTCCAGATGTTGTGGGCACCTGTTCCTCCAATTGTCTGTCGCAGTGACTATTTTCTCAAGTGTGCTCTGCCAGGCCATTGGCTTTTCAACTTCTGCCTTCATCAGCATTCGATCCAATCCTCAGTAAAGTATTCGCAAATAGCTGGTACCACTTATAAATATCCTGACTGCGCTAAGCACCACATTACTACAAATTAATGAACCTTCATTCATGGTCCTATTCACAGAGACATGGTCCAGGAGAGGATTCCATTAGAAACTTGTTCATCAGTTTCCAGTTCCCTGTGATCTGATAGGGATGGGTTAGTGTTGAGGAAATGGGGAGGCCGTAGAAGGATTTGGACAGGCTAGGACAGTGGGCAAAGAAATGGCAGATGGAATATGAGTGAAATTGCAAAGCGATGCACTTTAGTGGGAAGAATAGGGGAATGGGGAAAGGCTTCGCAAATCTGAAGCACAGGGACTCAGGAGTCCTAGTTTGGGATTCTTTTGAGGTTAACGTGCAGATTCAGTTGGCAGTTAGGGAAGCAAATGCAATGTTAGCATTCAATTTACAGGAGTAGGGTACAAGAGCTGGGGTGCTTTGCTGAGACTGTATAAGGCTCTGGTCAGACCACATTTGGAATATAGTGAATAGTTTATGCCCCATTTCTAAGTAAAAATGTGCTGGCATTGGAGGGGGTGCAGAGAGATTTATAAGAATGGTCCCGGGGATAAAGGGCTTGTCACATAAGGAACAGTTGAGGATTCTGGGTCAGTACTCAATGTAGTTTAGAGGGATGAGGGGAGAGCTGATCGAAACTTACAGAATACTGAGAGGCCTGGACACATTGGAGATGGAGAAGGTGTTTCCCATAGGAGGAGAGACTAGAACCTGAGGGCACGGCCTTAAAATGAAGGACAACCCTTTAGAACTGAGATGAGGATGAATTTCCTCAGCTAGATTCTTTGGAACTCATTGCTGAAGAAGACTGTGGATGCCAAGTCATTGAGGTGTATTTAAGACAGAGAAAATAGGTTCTTGATTGGTAAGGGGATCAAGGGGTTACAGAGAGAAGACAGGAGAATGGGGTTAAGAAACATCTCAGCCATGATCAAATGGTGGAGCAGGCTCAACAGACCGAATGGCCTCATTCTGTTCCTGTCTTATGATTCCATTTGGCGTCATTGATACCTACAGGTACCAGCTGAACCCATCATATAGCAGTCACTTACACATATGTCCCTGCTCTTCATCTCCTTGGGCTCCGACAAGAATTAGAAACTTCTGCAGCGAGAAGTGGACATATCTATCTCAATGATATCTGTCTGTAAAAGCGTTGTTGAAACAATCTTTCCAAGCAGCACTTTTTCACACCTAAGTTTATAATTTAAGTGGTAGGTGAGGGAGGACACAGGAAGGTATTATTCATTTCACTGAGTAAGGTTACAAGTATTGCTTTCAGACAGCTATTACCAAACTAATTTTATTGAAACATTTCCAGAGAGAGACAGGGCAATATAACAAAGTATTCATCTTGTAATATATAACACTTGCTCACTCTTAAGCAAACGTATCTTTTAAAATGCAACGTATTACATGTGCACATATTCCTGGAATATAATATGACTACATTTGTTGCGTTCTTCTCTTTACTGTAATCACAACTAAAATGTATATGACCAAGAAAAGATTTACAAGGATGTTACTGGGACTGGAG
This sequence comes from Stegostoma tigrinum, assembly GCF_030684315.1. Taxonomy (NCBI): domain Eukaryota; kingdom Metazoa; phylum Chordata; class Chondrichthyes; order Orectolobiformes; family Stegostomatidae; genus Stegostoma; species Stegostoma tigrinum. Next base: position 5,042,581 of record NC_081391.1, read on the forward strand.
ATTTGAGTTATAGAGACTATATAGGCTGGGCGGTTTTCCCTTGGAGCCTAGGGGATTTATAAACATTATCAAGGTTTATAACATCATGAGAGGCATAGATAAGGTGAATGGCAAATGTCTTTCCCCTAGGATTGGAGAGTCCAAAACTAGAGGGCACAGGTTTAAGGTGAGAGGGGAGTTATTTGAAAGGAACCTGAGGGGCAACTTTTTCACACAGAGAGTGGTGCATATATGGAATGAACTGCCAGAGGAAGTGGTGGAGGCTGGTACAATTATAGCATTTAAAGCACATTTGGACAGGCACATGAATAGAAAAGGTTTAGAGGGATATGGGCCAAATGTAGGACCAGTTTAGTTTGGGAAGCTTGGTCGTAATGGACGGGTTGGGCCAAAGGATCTGTTTCTGTGCTGTATTATTCTATGACTAATAATGTGGTTTACTATGAAAAGATATTATACAGCCATTTGGACAGAAATCTTGTAATGGGTGTAGTTTTGACTATCAGTGTCCTAAACAAATTAGGTTGTTCAAAATTTTGCCACAACGATGCTCAAATCCACATACACAAACCCTTGCGTTTATCTGTTGTAATCTCAGAATGTCCATAAACGGTTTACAGCCAATTAATTATTTTTCAAGGGTAGGGCAGAATTATACTGACAATCAGTTAATCTCTTGTTGGTTGAGCGATAGAGATTACTCAGGCCTCTGCACTTGAATTTGTGCACGTCACACCCACAAGCAAATAAAAACACAGGAATACAGGCCACTTAGAGCTTTATTTAGTTTTACATTTTTACTGGAGTCTAAACATTCTTTACAGTCTTTACATCGTAAAGCCATCTTCAAAATACAATCTTCCCAAGGCATGGCTTTGCCAGGGATAGCAACATTATGCAAAAACTCACAGTGGGCATAAGCTCCGGTTAAAACTTTTAAAGAGTAGGAAAACAGAAATGAACATTTGCTTGTGCTTCCTCCCATATAGCAATTGAGCAATAATTTGATAATTAAACTTTGAAACGTTGAACTTTAATACAGTAGATTAAATCCAATCAATCCAATATTACTAATTTCTAAAACGGCATTTCACAAAACTACATTGAATTACTCGACAGGAAACGCACGCATAGCCAAGTACAGTTTTGGCTTTATGAAGCTGATTGAAGGGTTCGGAAATTCCCCATGTTCCTGAAAGTTGACAGTAGGGGAAATACTAAAGTGGCAATGAAGCTTGTAAGAGTAAAGTGCTTACGTTATTAGCACACTGTGCATAAAATGCCATTGCAAGTGTCCAATTATTTAAAAGTGAGAAATTTAATAGACTGCTGTTTAGATAACCCAAGGTTGTAATAGTTTCTGAAACTGGCATGAATACTTTTTCAATTATCGGGGCAACTTGCTTTAATCAGATAGTTAGTTCCTTGAAAATTAATTATCAAAGACCAACTCTCTCAATGCACCAGATACATCCAGGCGAAAACAATTCTGCTTTGAAATCAGAACTGATGAAGTTCTTTAGGGAAAATGCAGAGCCTGCTGCTTCAGAGCAATTCTTGGCTTGTTACATCCCATGCTGCTTTCCGCCAGGGCTGACCGTCCGATTTTGCAGTTTTCCTCATTTATCTGGGAGGTTTCAGTTGTTGGTGGCTGGAAGCCGGTCATGGTATTAGCCACATGGACAACATGAATTTTATTGGTGGTTTGCTTCTTCAAGTGACAAGTGAAGACCTGCCTGAATCTCTTGCGAAAATGCTTTGATATCAAAGCATACACAATGGGGTTGAGGCAGGAGTTGGCATAGGACAGGCAGTGTGAGATGAGGCGGAAGGCGTAGGTTGCTTTATTGAACGGGAAGTAACCAAACCAGAAGCACATGATCACAACATGATGGGGCAACCAACAGAGGCAAAAGAGCACAGCAACAATGATTATCATTTTTGTCACTTTCCGCTTTGCTTTCTTTGACTCTGAGATGGTCTCAATGGGATCCACTGATGTCCACAGATACTTGATTGTTCTGGTGTAGGCAAGACTCAGGATCGCAACTGGGACTAAAAAGCCAAAAACAAATGAGAAAACATCCATTATTTTTCTCTTCCTGTCATCCCATATCGGCACGCAGATGGGTATTCCCTCGTAATGGACAATCTGGTAGTAACTCAGGTATGGTCCAGCCAGGATGATGGACAAGGCCCAGATTATAGCAATGGCAGCTGTGGCATTCCGTACTGTGCGGAGATCTCGGGATTTCAAAGGGTATCGAATGGCAAGGTATCTACAGAAAAAAAGAAACATGAGATTTGCATCAACATGTCAGTTCTGATTTTATTCCCGGAATTAGTTACTGCCTTTACAAGGTTTTAGAACATTTCCAGTCCTGGAACCCACTACAATGCTGCAGCACCAACATAATCCTGACCCTCCAACGCTGCAGGCTCCTTCCATGTGCCTGGGCAGCAGCCCTTGCCAGAACAAGACGGCTAGCCAAATCTATCTGCCAGGCTGCCTTCTGGATCCATGGTAGGGAGAGAGACCTGTACTCTGTGGAGTCAAACAGCATTGAGGGAAGTGAGAAAATCCCCTCTGCTCAGAAATCAGCCTCAGTCTAGCATAGGAAGCCCCATAAGTTCTGAAGAAAGGTTGCGGGACCTGAAACTTTGCTTTCTCTTCTCAGATGCTGCCAGACCTGCTGAGTTTCTCCAGAAACTTCTGTTTTTGTATAGCACGGGTGGTCATTTGACTCATTGTGCCTCAGTATGCTTTTTGAAACAGCTATCTGATTAATCTGATTTTTCTGATGAAGGGTCTAGGCCCGAAATGTCAGCTTTTGTGCTCCTAAGATGCTGCTTGGCCTGCTGTGTTCATCCAGCTCCACACCTTGTTATATCTGATTAATCTGTTTTCCAATAGCCTTTTAAATTGTTGCCCCTTGAAGTATTTAACTAATTCCCTTTTCAAACAATGCAACTGAATCTGCTTCTGGCAATTTTCAGCCAGTGCAGTCTAGATCAATATCACACTGGAGTAAAATACAGCTGCCCTTAATTCATCATCGGTTCTTTAATCAATTTATTTATGTGTCAATGGTTAAAAACAATTATTGTGTGAATTTGGAGAGTTCCAGTTATGTGCTTGTATCTAAGGAACACTAACAATTTGGATTTGCATGAATTCTCTATATAAAAAGCCATAAATAATGGTGGAGATTATTTCCCAACTATCAGTATTAATATCAGGTACTGCTGCATTGCATTCCCTAATAAATAATTTCTTACTAATGCTGATTGTCTGCTTCCAGGGGCTTTCAGTCAGCATATTCAAAATCAAACAAATTCCCACTTAAAATTGACTTGTGCTGCCATAAGGTTTAGAGCTCAGGGTTCTATTTTGCATATTGGAGAAATGACTAATCTTGTTAGTATGTGGCCTTTAATCGTTTCTCCTTACCCAAGAGTGACTATACTCTGACCAATACGTGCATGTCAAATATTTTATTCCCAGCATTGTACATAATGCTGTTCTCTGTAAGTACATCTTTCAGTATAGATTATTCAGCCCTTTCTTCAGTCCTCCTGCCTGCTGATGCACCATTATGATATACATCGCTTTTTCATTATACTGCAAAAAATATTCACAAGTATTCCTTGGTTCTCTAGCCAATTCCTTCAGTTTGTGACCATCGGTTATTGATTTTCCTGCCAGTGGCAACAGCTTCTCCTTATTCATCATCCTTCATCATTCGAGCATCTCTGCTAAATCCCTTTTTAATCAACCTTGCTTTTAGGAAAATAATCTCAGTCAATTACTTCATATAACTGAAGTTCCTTATCCTTGGTATCATTTTAATATATCTCACTTGAACTCTAAGGTCCTGATACCCCTGCTAAGTGTGGTGTGCAGAATAAGACACAATATTGTAGCTCTATAGCACTAAGGATCTAAAATGGAATATGAGATCACAGAATCCCCACAGTTTGAAAGCAGGATATTCAGCCCACCAAGTCCACATCAAATCTCCAAAGAGCATCCCACCCAAACCCACAGACCTACTCCTTCCCTGTAACCCTGCATTCTCCTAATCCACCTAACCTGCACATCTCTGGACACTATGGTCAATTTAGCATGCCCAATCTACCTAACCTGCACATCTCTGGACACTATGGTCAATTTAGCATGCCCAATCCACCTAACCTGCACATTTCTGGACACTATGGTCAACTTAGCATGCCCAATCTATCTAACCTGCACATCTCTGGGCTGTCGGAGGAAGCCAGAACTCCAGGATTAAACTCACACAGACACAAGGAGAATGTGCAAACTCCACACAGACTGTTGCCCGAGGGTGGAATTGAACTAAGGCCCCTTGCGCTGTGAGGTCTATTTGCCTTGGATGGACAAAACCAAAATAAAACTATCTATAGGATCCCTACAGTGTAAAAACAGGCTATTCAGCCCAGTGAGCCCACATGAACCCTCCAAAGAGCATACCACTCAGGCCCAATCCTTTTACCCTACATTTCCCATGGCTAACATACCTACCTTACACACTATCAACAATTTAGCAATGTCAATCCATCTAACTTGCACATATCTTGTCTTTGGGAGGAAACTCACACAGACACTGCAAGAATGTGCAAACTCCACATGAACAGTCATCCAAGAGTGAGATTAAACCTGGGTCCCTGGTGTCGTGAGGCAGCAGTGCTAACCACAGAGCCACAGTGCCCCAACAGAACCAAATCAATTTTCAAAAACTGTTCAAAGTTGAATTGATGCTGGATGATACTTAAAAACAACATAGGATGCCCCTCTATAAATTACTGAGATTAAAATACAATTATCCAATTACAGTTGAAGAAGGGTAGCTGCATTGATGTTAATGATTGTGAGGAGCTCGCTATTGATTGTCCAAGATGGCAGCAATTTGTCGATGAAGCTGCTGCATGCTTCAAGTGCCACCACCTCTATGATGAGACAGAGAAAAGGGTGAGATGCGAAGAAAATGCAGCAAATTCTGCACTCCCAATCCCACTACATGTAGAATGTCCTATAAAGCCAAAGATCTGCAGGTTGACTACTGGCCTGTTCAGCCACATGAAGAGCCATGAAGAAACTCTCAAACCTGAGACAACATCCACAAATCAACAGGGGCCAGATGATGACAATGATCAGAAATGTGTGAGTATCCAGATTAGGAAATAATTGACAGGCTGGGAATCTTTTCTCATCTGAAGAAAGGGGCAACCTGACAGAGACTTTTAAAATTATTAAACATTTTCATTGAGTGGATACAGAAAAAGATTCCCTCTTGTGAAAGACTGGGTCATTAATATAGGCATCAGGAGGAAATTCAAAAGCAAATAACATCTTCACCCCAAATGGTGAGAATGTGGAACCTGCTACTCCAAGGAATGGGTGTAGCAAATAATATAAAAGTATTTAAAGGGAAACATTTGAGGGAAAAAGTCCTGACAGTAGATTTAGAGGATGCTTGTGTGTAGAGGCTGGAATGGAACATTAAAACCAGCAAGGATAAGGTTAGCTCAAATGTTTCTGAAACAGAGAACCCACACATTGTGTACGTCACTCAGAAGGCCCAAGGCTAAGAACTTGGAAAATAATGAAGTCAAAAGCGATCTGGATGTCTTTGCTCATGGGTGGCCAACTGTTAGCATGAAAATACAGCAATCAATTAGGAAGACAAATAGCCTGTTGGCCTTCATCACAAGGAGGTTAGATTGCAGCAGTAACGGTATCTTTCTGCAATTGTATGGAGCCTTGGTGAGAAGTAACTGAGAATATTGTGTACAGTTTTGGTCTCCTTATATAAGGAAGGAATATTTGCTCTTGTAGAGTGCAACAGAGCCATACAATCATACAGCACAGAAACAGACCTTGTGTTCTAAACCTTTCCTATTCGTGTACTTGTCCAAACATCTTCTATCTGTTATAACTGTACCTGCATCTATCACTTCCTCTGGCAGTTCATTCCACATACAAACCATCCTCTGATAATCCATGGAATGATAGTAGTGTCATAGAATCATGGAATCATACAGCACAGAAGAAGTCCTTTGACCTACTGAGTCTGTAACACCAAAAATACACTTCTACCTACACTAGTCCCACTCTCCAACAATAGGACCATAGCCCTGAATGTTTTGCCACTTCAAGTGCTCATTTTAGGACTTTTAAAGTTTATGAGGTTGTGTGCCTCCCACGCAGTGCATTCCAGGACCAGCCCCATTCTCTGGGTGAAAAAGGTTTTCTTCAAATCCTTTCCAAACATCCAGCCTTTCACTTGAAAATTATGCACCTTTGTCTTAAGAGAGAATATTGCAGAAACTGAGTCTGTGCTCTGTAGAACTTCAAAGGCTTACAGGTGATCTCATTGAAACTTACAATTTTTTTACAATGTGGGACAGAGCGGGTGTAAAAAGGATGTTTTCACTGGTTGGTGATTTTAAAGCCACGGAGGGACACGGTGTCAAAATAACAGGTCATTTAGGATTAAAATGAGGAGTAATTTCTTCACTCAGAGTCTGGTGAATCTTTGCAATTCCCCACTCCATAGCACTTTGGGAGCTCTGTTATTGAGCAGGTTCAACATCACTAGATATGGAGAGATAATACAGGGAAATGGTTTCTTGACCTGGGAGAATGGCAAAGTAGCCTTGATAGACTGAATGGCCTACTCCTGCTCCTATGACAGTGCTACATATTTCCAGTGAAGGAGCATTGCAATTTATCATTAAATCAAACTCCAAAATTGAACATTTAATGGAGATTTATTGAAATGTATCGCTACTCTAAGCTGCTCGTTTGAGAATCAATTGTATGTCGGCATAAGTAACGTTTGTAAAATTTAATTCACTCTGTGATGATCATTTAAAAGGCTGTGGCTAAAATTATTTTTAGTTTAATACTGGTCAGTGATAAACATTCTCTGTTTCTAAAATGATCAGACAAAGGTGACCGATGACAATTCGCAGAATTGTAAACGCTGTCACATTGCATCCTGTGATAGCCCTGATAATTCCCACCACAGGTCAGCTTCTTGACAATTGTGTATGGACTATGTCGAGTTGGAATTGAATAGATTAGCTGCTGTTCTAAATCTCACTGTGTCCAAGATAACTTTCAAAGTCAAAATATTTACCCTCAAAATTTCAGGTAACCAGCAAAGGAAACAGAGGGCGAGTTGAGCATTTTCTTTCATTCTGTGAATGTTATTCCCTCAAAGCTCAGCATGTACAGATTTAGTCACTTCCGAGTTAGAATTAGATAAGTTCTTGAAGGAGAGAAATTTGGTGATCTTTGGGAAAAGACATGGGAAGGGAGTCTAATTAGATAGTTCTTTCAAAGAGTTGGGACAGGAATGATGGACTGCATTCCTGCCCCTTCAGGGCAGTATAATTTTATGGCACCAAAACTGGACCTCGAACCAGGTTCAGAGTATTAATCACAATATTATTTTCCTTCTTCTTTAGTCTTCCTCCTTCAGGGTTTCCTGCTCGATGCTTGAGATGGGGAAGACAGAAGATCTTTCAGTTGCATGTCCTGCATTATGCCAACATACTCTTTCAAGTAATAGTGGGAACTGCAGATGCTGGAGAATCCGAGATAACAAAGTGTGGAGCTGGATGAACACAGCAGGCCAAGCAGCATCTCAGGAGCACAAAAGCTGACGTTTCGGGCCTAGACCCTTCATCAGATAGACCCTTCACCCTCTGATGAAGGGTCTAGGCCCGAAACGTCAGCTCCTGTGCTCCTGAGATGCGGTTGGGCCTGCTCTGTCCATCCAGCCCCACACTTTATTATATTATATTGTCCTGCTGTGTCCATCCAGCCCCACACTTTATTATATTATATTGTCCTGCTGTGTCCATCCAGCCCCACACTTTATTATATTATATTGTCCTGCTGTGTCCATCCAGCCCCACACTTTGTTATATTATATTGTCCTGCTGTGTCCATCCAGCCCCACACTTTATTATATTATATTGTCCTGCTGTGTCCATCCAGCCCCACACCTTGTTATATTATATTGTCCTGCTGTGTCCATCCAGCCCCACACTTTATTATATTATATTGTCCTGCTGTGTCCATCCAGCCCCACACTTTATTATATTATATTGTCCTGCTGTGTCCATCCAGCTCCACACTTTATTATATTATATTGTCCTGCTGTGTCCATCCAGCCCCACACTTTGTTATATTATATTGTCTTGCTGTGTCCATCCAGCCCCACACTTTATTATATTATATTGTCCTGCTGTGTCCATCCAGCCCCACACTTTGTTATATTATATTGTCCTGCTGTGTCCATCCAGCCCCACACTTTATTGTATTATATTGTCCTGCTGTGTCCATCCAGCCCCACACCTTGTTATATTATATTGTCCTGCTGTGTCCATCCAGCCCCACACTTTGTTATATTATATTGTCCTGCTGTGTCCATCCAGCCCCACACTTTATTATATTATATTGTCCTGCTGTGTCCACCCAGCCCCACACCTTGTTATATTATATTGTCCTGCTGTGTCCATCCAGCCCCACACCTTGTTATATTATATTGTCCTGCTGTGTCCACCCAGCCCCACACCTTGTTATATTATATTGTCCTGCTGTGTCCATCCAGCCCCACACTTTATTATATTATATTGTCCTGCTGTGTCCATCCAGCCCCACACCTTGTTATATTATATTGTCCTGCTGTGTCCATCCAGCCCCACACCTTGTTATATTATATTGTCCTGCTGTGTCCATCCAGCCCCACACTTTGTTATATTATATTGTCCTGCTGTGTCCACCCAGCCCCACACCTTGTTATATTATATTGTCCTGCTGTGTCCATCCAGCCCCACACTTTATTATATTATATTGTCCTGCTGTGTCCATCCAGCCCCACACCTTGTTATATTATATTGTCCTGCTGTGTCCATCCAGCCCCACACGTTGTTATATTATATTGTCCTGCTGTGTCCATCCAGCCCCACACTTTGTTATATTATATTGTCCTGCTGTGTCCATCCAGCTCCACACCTTGTTATATTATATTGTCCTGCTGTGTCCATCCAGCCCCACACCTTGTTATATTATATTGTCCTGCTGTGTCCATCCAGCCCCACACTTTGTTATATTATATTGTCCTGCTGTGTCCATCCAGCCCCACACTTTATTATATTATATTGTCCTGCTGTGTCCATCCAGCCCCACACCTTGTTATATTATATTGTCCTGCTGTGTCCATCCAGCCCCACACTTTATTATATTATATTGTCCTGCTGTGTCCATCCAGCCCCACACCTTGTTATATTATATTGTCCTGCTGTGTCCATCCAGCCCCACACCTTGTTATATTATATTGTCCTGCTGTGTCCATCCAGCCCCACACCTTGTTATATTATATTGTCCTGCTGTGTCCATCCAGCCCCACACCTTGTTATATTATATTGTCCTGCTGTGTCCATCCAGCCCCACACTTTGTTATATTATATTGTCCTGCTGTGTCCATCCAGCCCCACACCTTGTTATATTATATTGTCCTGCTGTGTCCATCCAGCCCCACACTTTGTTATATTATATTGTCCTGCTGTGTCCATCCAGCCCCACACCTTGTTATATTATATTGTCCTGCTGTGTCCATCCAGCCCCACACTTTATTATATTATATTGTCCTGCTGTGTCCATCCAGCCCCACACCTTGTTATATTATATTGTCCTGCTGTGTCCATCCAGCCCCACACCTTGTTATATTATATTGTCCTGCTGTGTCCATCCAGCCCCACACCTTGTTATATTATATTGTCCTGCTGTGTCCATCCAGCCCCACACCTTGTTATATTATATTGTCCTGCTGTGTCCATCCAGCCCCACACTTTGTTATATTATATTGTCCTGCTGTGTCCTTCCAGCCCCACACTTTATTATATTATATTGTCCTGCTGTGTCCATCCAGCCCCACACCTTGTTATATTATATTGTCCTGCTGTGTCCATCCAGCCCCACACTTTGTTATATTATATTGTCCTGCTGTGTCCATCCAGCCCCACACTTTATTATATTATATTGTCCTGCTGTGTCCATCCAGCCCCACACTTTGTTATATTATATTGTCTTGCTGTGTCCATCCAGCCCCACACTTTATTATATTATATTGTCCTGCTGTGTCCATCCAGCCCCACACTTTGTTATATTATATTGTCTTGCTGTGTCCATCCAGCCCCACACTTTATTATATTATATTGTCCTGCTGTGTCCATCCAGCCCCACACTTTGTTATATTATATTGTCTTGCTGTGTCCATCCAGCCCCACACTTTGTTATATTATATTGTCTTGCTGTGTCCATCCAGCCCCACTCTTTATTATATTATATTGTCCTGCTGTGTCCATCCAGCCCCACACCTTGTTATATTATATTGTCCTGCTGTGTCCATCCAGCCCCACACTTTGTTATATTATATTGTCCTGCTGTGTCCATCCAGCCCCACACTTTATTATATTATATTGTCCTGCTGTGTCCATCCAGCCCCACACTTTGTTATATTATATTGTCTTGCTGTGTCCATCCAGCCCCACACTTTATTATATTATATTGTCTTGCTGTGTCCATCCAGCCCCACACTTTGTTATATTATATTGTCTTGCTGTGTCCATCCAGCCCCACACTTTGTTATATTATATTGTCCTGCTGTGTCCATCCAGCCCCACACCTTGTTCTCTTGTGCTCTTTCAAGTAGTTGTGATTGAGTTCCTACCTTAACGTCTCCTGCTCTTCGTGTTTTGTATTCACTACCACCTTCCTATAGAATTACCGAAAACTACAGACCATTTGGCCCAACTGGTTAGTACTGATCTTTACACTCCAGCATCCTACCACCCTTCTTCCTTCTCCCTAACCAGTATGATAAGAACATGATAAATAGGAGCAGGATTAGCCATTGACATTTTAAATTTAACACTACGCCATTCAATACAACCATGGTAGATCTTCCAAATCAACTCCACTTCTTGCATATCACCTGATCTCCATCTGTCTTTCTATAAATTTTCTCCATCATGTGGTCTCTCAGTCTCTCATTAAACACATCTGTGCTATTCACCTTAATGACCCACATAGTAGCCACTCTAACAATCCTGTTGATCTAATTTTGGACATCTATACAAGTTGAAGGAGTTTCTCTGCCTGGACAACAACAGACATTGGGAAGCAACTGTCAGAGTGAGAACCCATGTGTAGCTCTTTTGTGAGTGCAGTTTCTAGGAACATCCAATGTGGCAAGCTAACTTGGCAAAAGTTATAACATTATAGGACGGATATTATTAAGCTGGATAGAGTTCAGAAGTGATTTACCAGGATGTTGCCAGGTATGGAAGGTTTGAGTCATAAAGAAAGGCTGATAGGCTGGGACTTTTTTCACTGGAGCGAAGCAAGTTGAGAGAGACATTATGAAAGTTTATAAAGTATACAAAGATTAATGACAGTTCCATTTTCCCTAGGATGGGGGATTTCAAGACTAGGGGGGCACATTTTTAAGGTGAGAAGAGAGAGATTTAAAAAAAGACATGCTGGGCAAATGTTTTACACAGAGGGTGGTTCCCTTTTAGAATGAAGTACTTCAGGAAGTGAATACAACTACAATGTTTAAGAGAGATTTCAATAAGTAAATGACTAGGAAAGGTTTGGAGGGATATGGACCAGGAGCTGGCAGATGGGATTAGTTTATTTTGGGACTATGTTCGGCAAGGACTGGTTGGACTGATGGGTCTGTTTCCATGTTGTGTGTCTCTATGGCTCTATACATGGTACGAACAACACAGGAAGCAGACTCACCTGTCGACTGACACAGCAGCCAATGTGAAGCTACTCGCATACATGGTGAGGTAGATGAAAAAGTGGACCACTTTGCAAAGGAATGAGCCAAAGACCCACCCGTCCAGTGTATAGATGGTGGCTTGAAAAGGAACACAGAAGATAATAAAGAACAGATCGGCCATGCTTAGGTTTAGAATAAAGAGATTGGTTGTATTATAACTCATCTGGCCATTCCTCAGCAGCACTGCCAGAACAAGGCCATTCCCTATAGTTCCAAGTAGGAATATCAGTGAAAAGATGATTGGAACGATGATGCTTGCAGGCAGATGATTTGGATTTTCAGAAACCTTCCAGTCATCCGCCATATTGGTATCAGGTAGATGGTGGTGAATGTTGGTGAAATTCTGCAAATACATGTAACAATAAAATTAGAACAAACATTGGCAATTATTGAATCTTACTGTGACATTCTTCCAATCTTTTTAATAACAAATTCCTCAGCAAGTGAGTTAATAGATCAAGTACTATGGACGGTACTCAGCCACACAGAAGACCTGGTTTCATTTGTAATTCCTATTTAATTTTAAAAAATAATGCAACCTGTCCAGGCACATTATGACACATGTAGGACAGTTAGGACTTGAACAGAGTCTTCTGGACCAGAGGAAGGGATATTACTACTACAACACAAAAGCCTTACTTCATGTCAGTTAGCTGGCTTCAAGTTAGGATGGCTGTATAAGTGGTCCTAGCAACAATAATCTAATCAGAAGAGAAAGCAGCTGTGATTCCTGCTCCTGGCAATGAGCAATGCACCTCCATTAAAAACAATGGATTTCATGTGGGGATTCAGTCCAGCTGAACTGAAAGCCTTCTCCAGTCAAATAGCCTTTCAGAACTCATCGCCTAGACTTGCACACACATCATGGCCACTGCAGCCAATACCAGACAGCATCAGTGAAATGATAACCTGAGAAAAATGAATCCTCCTTCAGGAGAGGAGAGAAACAGATGGAAAATACTGTTAATCACACCTGCACACTCCAATAGCGGCCTTGCATCTATTACTTCTCCAGGGTTGTAAATTTAAAAGATTTCAGTACCATCATTTATTTAAAGATAATTCACAGTTCGGTCTATTTGTCAATAACCATTTTACAACATTCAGCATTAAGCATGTAGCATAAAAGTAGTGGTTCTAACTAACAAATTAAATTGAAACTCAATTTGTTGGTTAGTCTGATAAAGAAACCCTGTGATACACTGAGAACACCTTTTCTCATTTTAGTATTTTACTCGACACTAATTTCCCTCTCCTTTCTGCACTCCCTCATCCCCACAGAATCTTTTACAATAATGAAAGCTGCAGAAATAACAAATAACCAAACAACTGAGATGAATTCCCAAAGCCAAGGGGAAAACTGCTTAATATTTCATTGTTAACTACAAACAGTTCTACAGCAGATCTGTGTAACAGCACAATGCCACAGTGCAATTAGTCAGAAATGTATTACACCTTCAGACCTGCATTCGGCTTTCAGCTGATCACTTTGGTTAATGGTGAACATCTAAACAGGGTCATATACCAATAGCTGCTTAGAATGGGCTAGGGACTAGAGAGGGTTGGGGATTAGGATGGACAAGGGACTAGAGTGTGTTAGGGGTTAGGATGGACAAAAGACTAGAGTGGGTTAGGGTTAGAATGGACTAGGAGTTAGAGTGGATTAGGGGTTGGAATGGGTTAGAGGCTAGAGTGGGCAGGGGCGAGATTGGGTTAGGGGGCAGGGTGGGTTAGGGGTTAGGATGGACAAGGGGCTAGAATGGGTTAGGGATTGTTGGAGTGGAGCAGGGGCTAGAGTGGGATGGAGACTGTTGGAATAGCGTAGAGGCTAGAGTGCTTTAGGGATTGTTGGAGTGGAGTAGGGGCTGGAGTGGGTTGGGGATTGTTGGCGTGGAGTAGGGGCTAAAGTGGGCTAGAGGCTTGCCATATCACCTTTGTCTGGAATTTCACACCAAAATGCTCCAGCCAGTCCAGTGAGTGCCAATCACACTATACTGCAACCTGAGTCCCCTCCTTTAAGACCAGACTCCAATAATTGATTTAATTTTACTGTTATATACTGATATAACAAAAATAAGGTAACACCCAATCTTCAATGTGAAAGTTACAACAGGAAATACTGATGTGTTCAATTAAATAACAGTAGATTTACTTCGCAATTCCTCAATTTGTTTCTTTTATCTTCAATCTCATCACAATCCTATCTCCAGTTGTTAAGGTGATTTACATTCAGCTTCTGGTGTTCATCTATTTATTGGATTGCATTACTTTGGTTAACAATTAGTTTCACCTTCCTGTACATTTGTATAACTAGGTTTCTATGTTGGTTTTATATATGCATTTTTAATCAGCTTTCTGTTGACTATTTATATTAACCTGGGTCCACCTCCCTCTTTATATCCAGAAACATAACCATTTGTTTTTCTGTTATAGCCGTATGAAAGCACATACATACAGCTAAAAACACATAAAAATGAATGTGGACAAATCAAAATCACGCTTTTATATATGGGCATGAAAACTTACACAATGAAGCAAGTATAATATTATCGTGTATATAAAATTGCATAAAAGAATTGAAACAGATAGGATTTTTACAAAAGCCTGGCATAAATTGCAAATTAGAAACCCAAAGTGGAATCTTTGGCAAATGGACATAAATATTTATATATTTTAAATAAATAATCACAATTATACATTGTGCTGTGTTATTTAACTTACATTCAGGAGATGTCCTTCAGTGAATTACAATTCAGTCAGTCAACACTCTGCAAGTTGTATTGAATCTGCATGAACAATCCCTTCGGAAACAACGTTGCTTTTCACTTTGATTTCCAACATTCTTCTTCACTGAACACTGTTTGCTGTTCTTCTGTCCAGTGATCATATTTGCATTGCAGCATATTACTGGAGGAAAAGGTGTCTGGTCTGTCACGGTGGGGCTGAATATTAGCCACTGAAAGGAGATGCACTCACTTTTCACACTCAGCTCGTGTTATAAAGAGGTAGCACCGAATCAGAGGAATAGAAAGCAAATCAGAATTAACTCCTTCACCAGCGCATTGCATTTCATATTCCTCTCATTGGCATCTACCCGACAATGTGTAAAACTGAACTGGTTAGTCCTGAACATGAATAACAAGCAGGACAAGTCCAACCCAATTACAATCCCCATCGGTTTACTCTCAAACATCAGTAATGGAATGAAAGTATTCATCAACAATATTGTTAAGCAGCACTTTCTTTGCAACAAACTGCTCACTGACTAAGTGCCAGGACCACTTAGCTCCTAACCTTAATATAGTCTTAACTTGAACATTGTTAAAAGAGGAGAAATGAAAGTGACTGCCCTTGATGTCAAGGGCATATGACCCAGAGTGAGACAACAAGGAGCTCTCGCAAAATTAGCATCAATGAAGTTATAGGAACACTCTCCACTGGTTACAGACTTGGCTCACACAAAGGGAGATGGTCATGGTTGTTGGAGGTCAGTCATTGCAGCTCCAAGACTTTGCTGCAGGCTCAGGGTAGTGTCCTAGCACAGACATCTTCAGCTGCTTCATGAATGGCCCTTCCTCCATCATTAGGTCAGGCAGGGAATGTTTACAATATTCAGCATTATTCGGAAAATATGTAAATATATTGTTGTTCCTTCACTGTTGCTGGGTTTAAAATGCTGGAACTCCCTCTCTAATAGCATTGTGGGTCTACCTGCAACACATGGACTGCAGTGGTTCAGGAAGGTAACTCAGCACCATCTTCTCAAAGGCAACTGGGGTTGGAGAATAAATGCAGGCCTAGCTATGAACCCCACATCCCCCAAATAAATAAAACTACAATATAGAACATTTCAGACATACCAGTATTGCAATTAAGTCCTGTTGCATAGAAATAAATTCTTAACAATGCCACAAACACAGAAGTTACTGAAAAAGCTCAGCTGGTCTGGCAGGATATGTGAAGAGAAATCAAAGTTAACATTTTGGGTTGAGTGACTCCTCCTTCTTATGTTTTTATTTCTAATTTACAGAGCCAGCACTTCTTTTGGTTCTTACCAATGCCAATTGTGTTCAGAGACTGCTTTCCAAGTGTTAAAAACTCACTGTGTAAAAACAATTTTCCTCATCCCACTTTTGCCAATTATCTTAAATCTGTGTTTTCTAATTACCAACATTCCTAACAGTGGAAATAGCTACTCTTTATTTACTTTATCAAAACTCCTAATTATTTTGAATGCTTCTATTAAATGTCATCTTAACCTTTTTTCCTCTAAAACAAATTTCATGTTTTTTCAATTTCAATCTTCACTTAAGTGAAATCCCTTAATTTTGGAACAAACAGAATTTGAATATGGCTGAAAGGAGAGAGAAAATTTGCTGAAGCTTTGTGCCTTGCACTCAACAGGGCTAATGGTAATGCCAAATTTCAAAATATTACAACAATCAATTCTAGGGGGAAAAGGGCACTGATTGTTTGCTAAACTGATTCATCTGATCACTGGGCACAGATCACACTTGATTGGCTACGATGGGCTGGGCATGTTGTCCACATATCCAACTTGAGACTCTCTGAGCAGGTTCTCTACCCCCAGCTTCCAAATGGCAGGCAAGCCCCAGGTGGACAGAGGAGGCACTTCAGTGATACCCTCAAGGCCTCACTGGCAAAGAGTGACATTCCTCTAAATGCCTGGGAATGACTGGCCCACAACTGTCCAAAGTGGAGAAGAAGAACCTGGGAAGGCACTGAGCACCTCGAGACTTGCTGGCAAGATAAAACAGAAGCCAGGTGAAAGCGAAGAAAGGAGCACGTTGCCACACCAATGCCTCACCATACCCCTCCTGCGACCAACTTCTGCCCCAAGAATAACTGCTTGCAGTAGCTGCCTCAATCTGTTCAGTCATCTACGAACTCGCCCTGAGAACGGAAGAGAGTCTGCGAGGGGCAGCTGATGATGAGGAAACTGACTCAAGGCACTGCTTGGTTAGAACCACAAGGGCCAATATATCCACTGCTGGCTGTGATTCCATTTTTGGACAGCACTTGCTGAATAACTATAAGCACACTAACAGCTGCACATTTATTTCAAAAGGATGCAGCATAAAAAAATGAAGTATTACATAAGGTGCTTGCTGGACCACACCTAGAATATCATGAATAGCTCTGGGTTCCTTATTGAGGCTGTCCAAAGAATAATCACCAGAGGGATTTTCTTAAGAGAAGAGGTTAGGCATATTGGGCCTCACTGGAGTTGAGAAGAATGAGAGATAAACTTATTGAAACATACAAGATTTTGGGAAAGGCTAGGACCAGAGGCAATAAACTCAGAGGAAATAGTTGCCTGCCCAAAATGCCAATGTGGAGGATTTTTTTTCTCTCAGAGGGTAGTGAATCTATGAAATTCTTTATCTCAGAGGCTGGGTCAATGCTGAGGTGAACAGATTTTTAAACAGTCAGGAAAACAAGGGTAACGGGGAAAAGGCTGGAGAGTGCAGTTGAGTTTTGTTAAAACAACAGTCTCACTGAATGACAGACTCAATGGGCTGAGCGGCCTACTTCTGTTCCTATGTCTTGTGGTTAATATAACAACGACAAACTGAAGATAATCAGCTGAGCTCACAAAATGTTTCATGTTACACTTAGTAGAAGCAATATAACTTAATTCACAAAGGGAAAAAGAACATGTTCAATGTTTTACCCTTTGTTTAATTAAATGGAAACTTGGCTACTTTAACTCTTTATTGTTCTACCCATGGCAATTTGTCAGCCAAATTGCAATCAACATCCTTTTATCTTATAGGATGAATTTCTGTGATTGTTTGAAATTTGGCAATATAATTCTTTTCTGCAATACACTTGGCACTTTTCTGATAAATGTCTTCTCCATTCTTTCCAAACAGTGATGCCCAGAAATTTTCAGCTAGGGTCTAACCAGTGATTTATTCTTTTGTATTCTATCCGTGGAGTCTTTAATCTTGCAAAAAAATGAGTGACAGGAGATGAGAAGAGTTTTTTTCCTTAGAAAGGGAAACCAAAGCCAACTCGCTGTGCACACTCTTATTGCCAGATTAGCCAGGGAAGGTCGAGGTACATCTGGGGCTAGTCTGTAAAAACACTCTAGATTTAAGCAGGAAGGCAGATTTTACTGGTTCTGAGTGAGGGTCAATTGACCCGAAATGTTAATTCTGATTTCTCTCCACAGATGCTGCCAGATTCGCTGATTGTTTCCTGAAATTTCTGATTTTGTTTCTGATTTACAGTATTCACAGTTCTTTTGGGTTTTTATTCAGATTTCACAGCTGCTGTGTGGGACAGCACAATGGCTCAGTGGCTAGCCCTCCTGCCTCACAGCACCAGGGAACCAGGTTTGATTCTAACCTTGGGTAATTGTCTTTGTGGAGTTTGCATGTTCTCCACATGTCTGCATGGGTTTCCTTCCACAGTCCAAAGATGTGCACATTAGGTGGATTGGCCATGCTAAATTACCAAAAGTGCTTGGGGATGTGCAGGCTAGGTGAATTAGCCATGGAAAATGTTGTGTTACAGGGATGGCATGGGTTTGAGTGGGAAACTCTTCGGAGGGTTGGTGTGGACATGATGGGCTGAATAGACCAGTTCCATGCCTTTGGGGTTCATTCGGCCTTGAATCTTTGGGTAAATGTCCTCTAAGATTGGCTTCAGGATACACAACAACAGAGTCTCCAAGCAGAGGCTGGTAGCCAACTTTGGTACCCATGGGGGAGGCCTCAACTGGGATCTTGGGTTCATGTCACACTACAGGTGACCCCACCACACCATACACTCTCATAGATGCATACATACCCATACACACACACACACACACACACACACACATACAGACACACGCACACAGACACACACACACACACATACACATGTGAATCTATGGGGTGAATTTATATTTTCTGATACATTTTATTTTGTTCAAAAAAGCATACAACTTATAGACAGTCAGCCATTGTGACATATTATAAATTCCTACTTTAGAAATAAAACCAGTCTGATTCCAAGCTAAAACGCAAACAGATTCTAAAGAAGGTCCCACACCTAACATACATTGCCTGACCTAAAATGTCACCTCTGCTTTACACTGATAAAACTTCTAGTTCTCTCAAGATCATGACTTGAAAGGAATTCAGAGATTTACATCTACATATAAATCAAATTAAACCTTCTAACTGTTTAAAGATTTAACAGTATCTTAAGTTTGTTTAGTGCATCCTCATCAATGGGGTGAACTTTAATCTTTTACTTATATAAATCCTGGATCCAATACTACCTCTCTCACTAAGACCTGAAGAAGAACTGAGGCTCTGAAAGCTTGTGTTTTCAAATAAACTTGTGGGACTATAATCTGCTGTCATGTAATTTCTGACCATCTCTTAGAAGAAACAGTATTGCTTCCCCCAACATCTAAATCTCTCTACCTCTAATTTCTCTCTCCACCATTCAAAGTCTTTCTCACGCAACAATCTCTCTCACCATTTTCTTTGTTCCCAGATAGTGACTCTTTACTGCAAACCTTTCCACCTGGCCAGCTAGTGTCTCAACCTATCTAGAGGTCTGGATGGTTTTTCAATAGCTTTCCTGGCTCTTATAAAAAGTTCTTAAAATTTAATTGTTTCTGCAACTCATTTAAAACTGCATCATTTATTTTATGTTGTCTGAACGTATTGGTCCATAATTCATTGCTTCACACTTCTATGTTAAATTTAATATCACTGTCTCGTGTCTACCTGTATCACCAACATTTATTCTCCTGAAAACCATTATTATCAATGTTTACTGTTTTGTCTCAGCTACAAAGTTTAAAATTATTTATTGGATAACAAAGTCCCGACTGTTAATATTTACTATGTCATAGGCAATATTTTGTAGAAAATATTATCAATCTGCCATGATACAAAATGTACAAATATAAACAAAAACCTGTTGAAGAAGGGTCCCCACCTGAAATGTCAACTTTCCTGCTCCTCTGATACTGCCTGGCCTGCTGCGGCCCTCCAATTCCACACTGTTCGTCTCTGTTGAAAATTTGATTTGTTTTACTTTTCCAAGTTCCTTCAAATGTCTTTTTCCATACAGTCTCATCATCTAAAATAAATAAAAGCCAACCTTGCACTTAAGGTTTAGATTGAAATTTTATTGTCACGTGTACACAAGTACAGGAGTACAGTGAAAAGTGCACAATATCACCACACACAGTACCATCTTAGGTGCAAAGGTAAGTAAGTTCAAAACTGAGGTACAAGTATAGACATTGAGAAACAAATTTAAAAGTAAAGCATTACTGTTGTTGTTAGTATAATAGAAGAAAAATAAAGAAATAAAGTTAAAAGTTAAACATTACAGTCCTTTCTACTATGAAGTGGGAAAAATGAAGGACTAAAGCTACTCAGTTAAGTACAGGTATCCAGCTTGGTCAGAGAAAGTACTTGGAAACCCTTCCTTCACGTTCAGTGACTGTTACTGCTTTTCTGACTCAGTGTTCCTTGTTACTTTGTACACAAATCTCAAACACTAGAACTCAATGAATTCAATCAACCTGGTTGCAGGAGAATGGTGGCTATTCCATCTAACCTTGTACTCTATGAGGAGATGGCCGTGGGCTGGCATTATTCTCTTGCAACAGGAAATGGTGAATTTGGGATGTAGTGGCAGACCAGCTATATAGGCATCATCCCATTCAAACTGCAAAAAAATCTTAGTTACAAGCCGCTATCCCCTTTTTCTCCTATTTTAGGCTGCATTCCCTTTCCTTGCAAATCTACCATGACAGTCAGGGCCACAGACGTATGAAGATAATGATGAGCAAGAAAATTAGGGCTCTAATTTTCTCCCCATAGAGAAAATTCAATTAATAGCTATAGAGACTCGCTAAGAAATATGGCGGCCGCCTATTATACTTTAGGCCTTGAGAAACCCAGTACAAATATTACTTGATGATGCCAGTTGAAGCAAGTGATCAGATATGTAGCACTGAAGAAATCGGTGATACAGAGAACGAGTTCAAGAGAGGATTTTAAAAAATATCTCTGTGAAAACTCAGCCGTTCGTTTGAGTTCCATTACCTCCTTTGTCACGTTATCTTTTACATTAGCCTAGTCCATAAGGAGAAAATTGGCTTCAATGGGATGGAAGCTTATAACTGTCATTCTTTATAGGGATCCCATAGCAACTGTATAAGGGTCAGTAAAATGTACAATGAAACCTGCTATTTTCTTCTGGACTGAGCAAGTCAACAATCTATGGCAAAACTCATAGAACAGACAGTTCCAAGAGTTGCTAAATGAGACCATTCAATACTGCCCAGCAACGGGCAAAATGCTTGTTACAAGGTATTGATAGATCACTCAGTACAAGTTGGGGTTATTGAAAAGCATTACACTGAATATGTGGGAATGACAGATGTAGATTCCATTTTAGACACTGCTGCTCTTAACTGTGCCTCTAAAGACAACTGAACTACATGGGCTTTGTGTAGTGGAGGTTCAAGGAAGTCCTGGAGCTGTCAGGGGAATCTTACAAAGTTGTGCCGCTACTAGTTCATACACCTGAGAATGGCAAAGAAAAGCTGACAAATGGTATTTTCAAGATGTAACTGAACAAGATTAAAATTTGAGGAATGCCCAGGATACTTTTAGCTTGGTGAAGCCAGCGGTCGGCAAAGATCTGGAGCTATGCTAGTGAATGAGTACTGAGTGCAGTTTTAAATGCAGGGGAGTGCGGTCTCAGGAGAAAGAGGGCAATCAACCAGAACAGGGACAAGCATTGTGGTCATCCACAACAGAATAGTTCTTCAGAAGCACTGTCAAGGCCTTGGCTAAAGTCATAATCCTTTGAAAAGTCTAATGAGAATGATTCAGACTCATTGACATTAATGTCTGGGGAACTTGCCGATTACTCATGTGATATGACTTGATTGCATTTGTTATTTAATGCATTCAAAGTGTCAGATTACAATCCATTACACATACTTACCACACGTTATGGGGGCAGGAAAAAATTGTATGTATGTTATAGATTGTATTACTGCTTCAACATTGTAAAGTTTATTGTTGGTTGTTCAAAACCATGGAATCCTGCAGCATTATTTTCCTAGTAAGTTCTCTGCATCTCACATTTTGTCATTAATTGATTAAAATTAAAAAATACTGGTTACTAGTCAAATCATGGGATCCAGGCTGTGCTGTCTAGGCCTGGATTTATTGCCCAGCTCTAAACACCCTTTAGAAAATGTTGGTGAGCTGCTTCTTTGAGCTTTTGTGGCTGTCCCTCGGGAAGTATGAACATCCACAAAGCTGTTCAGTAGGGCGTTCCAGGATTTTAAGTCAGTGACAGTGTGGGAAAAGTCATATAGAATGGAATGTGACTTGGAAGGGAACTTGGGAGTGTCAGCATTACTATGCATCTGTTATCCTCGCTTTTCCAGGTGGTAGCGCTTCCATGTTTCAAAGGTACCGCTGAAGAAGCCTTCGGGAGTTACCGCAGTGCATCATGTAGATGGTTCAAACTGCTGCCATTATGCATTAATTGTTAAGGAATTAATGTTGGTGTTTGTTGTCCAGAAAGCAGTAGAGGCCAAAACATTGTATGATTTCAAGGAAGTGTTGAATATAGCACTTACCATGATGGATGAAGGTAGGGCAGTAGATGTTGTCCATATTGACCTTAGTAAGGCCTTTGACAAGGTCCTGCGTGGCAGGCTAGTCATGAAAGTTAGGTCACATGGGATTCAGGGAGAGCTGCCTAATTAGAAACAAAATTGGCTCAATGGTAGGAAACAGAAGGTGATGGTTGAAGGTTGTTTCTTTGACTGGAGGCCTGTGACAAGTGGTGTGCCACAGGTGTCAGTGCTGGGACCTTTATTCTTTTTACTTACATAAATGATCTGGATTTGAATTTACAAGGCATGAATAATAAGTCCGTGGATGGTACAAAATTAGGAGGTATTGTTGATAGCAAAGAAGCTTATCAAAAATCATGGGGGGATCTTGGTCAGATGGGGAATTGGGCTGAGGATTGGCAAATGCAATTCAATATAGATATGTGCGATGTATTGCAAACCAAGATAGGACTTATTACAGTATATGGTAAGGTTCTGAGAAGTGTTGCAGACCAGAAGGACCTAGGAATACAAGTACATAGTTTGTTGAAAGCGGCATGACAGGTGGGCAGGGTGGTGAAGAAGGCATTTAGCATGCTGGCCTTCATTGTTTCAGGTATTGAGTAGAGGAGTTGGGATGTTACGTTACAGTTGTATAAGTCATTTGTGAGGCTGCAGTTGGAGTAATGTATACAGTTTTGGTCACCCTGTTATAGGAAAGACATAGTTAAACTGGAAAGTGTGTAAAGTAGATTTATGAGGATGTCAGGATAGTAGGCCTGAGTTATAGGGAGAGGTTGGAATGTAGGAGAATGAAGGGTGACCTTATTGAGGTGTACAAAATCATGAGGGGCATAAATTGGGTAAATGCACATAGACTTTTCCACAGGGATAGGAAATTGAAAACCAGAGGTCATAGGTTTAAGGTGACAGGGGATAGAAGTCTGCAAGCGTGAGCCCAATCTTCTGGTTGCCTGCCATTTCAATACACTCTCATACTTACATTTTCAGTACTAGGCCTGCTGCACCGCATTAGTGAAGCCCAAAGCAAGTTGCCGTAGTGGCACCTCATTTTCCTTAGGCACTTCAAAGCTGTCTGGACTCAACACTAGGCCCAATAATCTCAGACCTTAAGTCTGTCCTCCATTTTGATTTTCTTATCATCCCGAAAAGTCTGTAAATGAGCAGAGATGTTCTACAAAGTGCTCACTCAATCAGTATTTGAGCTTGCCAATGTGTGGGGCCAACATAGTGAGCAGCAAATATAGTAGACTGGATTGAGACAGAAAATACAGAAGCTTGAACATATGCACAAACAGATTCAAATACAGCTTCTTCCCTGTCATTATTAGACTGTAGAATGGACCTCTTGTGTAACGATAATCTTGAATGGCTTGCTCTGTCTAAGCACCCCATGTTCTGTATGCCCTTGTTTGCAATGATCTGCTGTACAGTTCACAAAATAAGACCATATGACCATAAGACATAGGAGTGGAAGGAAGGCCATTCGGCCCATCAAGTTCACTCTGCCATTTAAATAATGGCTGATGGGCATTTCAACACCATTTTCCTGCACTCTCCCCGTAGCCCTTGATTCCTTCTGAGATCAAGAATTTGTCGATCTCTGCCTCGAAGGCATCCAACGTCCCGGCCTCCAGTGCACTCTGCGGCAATGAATTCCACAAGCCCACCACTCTCTGGCTGAAGAAATGTCGTCTCATTTCAGTTTTAAATTTGCCCCCTCTAATTTTAAGGCTGCGCCCACGGGTCCTAGCCTCCCTGCCTAACGGAAACAACTTCCTAGCGTCCACCCCTTCTAAACCATACATTATCTTGTAAGTTTCTATTAGATCTCCCCTCAACCTTCTAAACTCTAATGAGTACAATCCCAGGATCCTTAGCCGTTCATCATACGTTAAACCTACCATTCCAGGGATCATCCATGTGAATCTCTGCTGGACACACTCCAGGGCTAGTATGCCCTTCCTGAGGTGTGGGGACCAAAATTGGACACAGTATTCTAAATGGGGCCTAACTAGAGCCTTATAAAGCCTCAGAAGCACAGGGCTGCTTTTATATTCCAGCCCTCTTGAGATAACTGACAACATTACATTTGCTTTTTTAATTACAGACTCTATCTGCAAGTTAACCTTTAGAGAATCCTGGACCAACACTCCCAGATCCCTTTGTACTTCTGCTTTGTGAATTTTCTTACCATTTAGAAAATAGTCCATGCCTGTATTCTTTTATCCAAAGTGCAAAACCTCACATTGAATTTCATCAGCCATTTCCTGGACCACTCTCCTAAACTGTCTAAATCTTTCTGCAGCTTCTGCACCTCCTCAGTACTACCTGCCTGTCTACCTATCTTCGGATCATCGGCAAACTTCGCCAGAATGTCCCCAGTCCCTTTATCCAGATAGTGAAGAAGGATGCTGTAGGTTGCAGAGAGACATAGATAAGATGCAGAGCTGGGCTGAGAGGTGGCAAATGGAGTTTAATGCAGACAAGTGTGAGGTGATGCACTTTGGTAGGAGTAACCAGAAGGCAAAGTACAGGGCTAATGGTAAGATTCTTAGTAGTGTAGATGAGCAGAGAGATCTCGGTGTCCATGTACACAGATCCTTGAAAGTTGCCACCCAGGTTGACAGGGCTGTTAAGAAGGCATACAGTGTTTTAGCTTTTATTAATAGAGGGATCGAGTTCCGGAACCAAGAGGTTATGGTGAAGCTGTACAAAACTATGGTGCAGCCGTACTTGGAGTATTGTGTATAGTTCTGGTCACTGCATTATAAGAAGGATGTGGAAGCTTTGGAAAGGGTGCAGAGGAGATTTACTAGGATGTTGCCTGGTATGGAGGGAAGGTCTTACGAGGAAAGGCTGAGGGACTTGAGGCTGTTTTGATTAGAGAGAAGGTTGAGGTGACTTAATTGAAACATATAAAATAATCAAAGGGTTAGATAGGGTGGATAGGGAGAGCCTTTTTTCTAGGATGGTGACGGCGAGCACGAGGGGGCATAACTTTAAATTGAGGGGTGAAAGATATAGGACAAATGTCAGAGGTAGTTTCTTTACTCAGAGAGTAGTAAGGGAATGGAACACTTTACCTGCAACGGTAGTAGATTCGCCACCTTTAGGTACATTTATGTCATCATTGGACAAGCATATGGACGTACATGGAATAGTGTAGGTTAGACGGGCTTGAGATCGGTACGACAGGTCGGCACAACATCGAGGGCCGAAGGGCCTGTACTGTGCTGTAATGTTCTATCATTAATATATAAGGTGAACAGCTATGGCCCCAACACTGAACCCTGCGGGACACCACTCGTCACCGGTTGCCATTCTGAAAAGGAGCCTTTTATCCCAACTCTCTGCCTTCTGTCAGACAGCCAATCCTCAATCCAAACCAGTAGCACACCTCGAACACCATGGGCCCTCACCTTGCTCAGCAACCTCCTGTGATGCACTGTATCAAAGGCCTTTTGGAAGTCTAGATAGATAACATCTACTGGGTTTCCCTGGTCTAACATACTTGTTACCTCTTCAAAGAATTCTAACAGGTTTGTCAGGCATGATCTCCCCTTACTAAAACCATGCTGACTTGTTTTAATCTGACCCTGCACTTCCAGGAATTTAGAAATCTCATCCTTGACAATGGATTCTAGAATTTTACCAACTACCGAAGTTAGGCTAATCGGCCTGTAATTTTCCATCTTTTGCCTTGATCCTTTCTTAAACAAGGGAGTTACAACAGCAATTTTCCAATCATCTGGGACTTTCCCTGACTCCAGTGACTTTTGAAAGATCACGACCAAAGTCTCCGCTATTTACTCAGCGACCTCCCTCAGAACTCTAGGATGTAGCCCATCTGGGCCAGGAGATTTATCAATTTTTAGGCCCTTTAGCTTTTCTAGCACTTTCTCTTTTGTAATGCCTACTACACTCAACTCCCCCCCCCCCCCCCCACCCCCGCCACCCGGCTCTCCCTAATTGTTGGGATACTACTCATGTCTTCCACTGTGGAGACTGACGCAAAGTACTTAGTTCTTCAGCTATTTCCTTATCTCCCAACACTAGCCTTCCAGCATCAATTTGGTGCAGCCCAACGTCTACTTTTGCCTCTCATTTGTTTATGTATTGAAAGAAGCTTTTACTATCATTTCTAATATTACTAGCTAGCCTACCTTCATATCTGATCTTCTCCTTCCTTATTGCTCTCTTTGTTATCCTCTGTTTGTTTTTGTAGCCTTCCCAATCTTCTGATTTCCCTGTGCTCTTGGCCACTTTATAGGCTGTCTCTTTTTCTTTGGTACATTTCCTGACTTCCTTCGTCAGCCATGGCTGTCTAATCCCACCCCGGATAATCTTTCTTTTCTTTGGATGAGCCTCTGTACCGTGTCCTCAATTACACCCAGAAACTCCTGCCATTGTTGCTCTACTGTCTTCCCCGCTAGGCTCTGCTTCCAGTCTATTTTCATCAATTCCTCTCTCATGCCCCTGTAATTACCTTTATTTAACTGTAACACCAATACATCTGATTTTGCCTTCTCTCCTTCAAACTGCAGATTAAACTCTACCATATTATGATTGCTGCCTCCTAAGTGTTCCCTTACTTTAAGGTCTTTTATAAAGTCTGGCTCATTACGTAGCACTAAGTCCAGAATAGCCTGATGTAAATAAAGCCCATGTGTTTTTACTTTCAGTCAGAGATGATCTTAATTCTGCTACTAACACCTACTCTGGACCTCGGCTTACTCTTTTTTACAACCAGTTTTATTTCCTTTGCCTTTTCTTCTATGATACCTTTAAGCTCTAATCTCTATCACTCTAATCTTTCTCTGATCTACACGCTATTCCACTTACTGCTTGCCATGTTTTCAAAAAGACAAAACATATCATGTTTTTAAATCTCTCCAATTCTGAGGAGGCATATTGGATTTGAAATTTTTATCTGTATTTAAAATACTGTCTCCAGTTGCTGCCAGACCACATTTTCTCTTGCAACAAAATTGCATCAATTCTGTGAAAACTAACGATTAAGTTTATATCAAATGGAATGAGGAGAGGTTAAGAATCATGAGCACATCACTCATTTAAAAGATATGAAAGGATTTAGGGTTGCTCGTGCAGTAAGTTACTAATAGGAGAGTTGTGTATTGTATGGTACTGAATTAGCAGGGGCAGCCCCTTAATCAAAATGCATTGATATGGAAGTACCAATGTGGTACTGGGGTGGACAAGGTCAAGAATCACATGACACTGGGTTATAGTCCAAGAGATTTATTCAAAAACACAAATTTTCAGAGTCTTACTCCTTCATCAGGTATTAGTGAGAGAGTGATACTACTGTGTGCTGTCATGTGATTTCTGACAAAGTGCATTGTGCATGGTTATCTCACAGCTGTTTTAAACAACTGCTTTCCAAGGAAAATAACTAATATGTACCTTGTTTGTCCAGGTCAAATCATTGGGCTTTTAGTGATAGTAGTCTATAACTGTCTTGGGTTGATAAGTGGGCACAAGTGATTTTTTTGGCTGGCTTCCAGTCATTGACGAGTACTCTGTTTTTCCTTTATTCTATTTTAACCAGCAGGGCTCACAGAACAGATTCAGTTATATTGTGATGGCCTCTTCTTGCTCTGTGCTATTCTTTGCTGCCTTATTTGTCCACATTATTGTAAAGTCACAAAAAAGTCAAAGTAAAATCTAAAATAAAAACAGAAAATACTGGAAATTTCACCCAGAAGATTGGTGGGAATCTGGAATGCACTAATTAGTGGTGGAAAACCCCACATCCTTTAGAAAGTATTTGGAGAACACTTGAAATGTCATAACATTCAAGGCTATGGGCCAGGTGCTAGAAAGTGGGAACAGTGTAGACGTATCAACACAATCTAGAAGGGCTGAAGAACCTCTTCTCTGTTGTATGATTGTATGACTTTCTACTCAGTGGGTCAAGGAGCATCAGTGGAGAGAAAGACAGGGTAACTTTTCTGGTCATTAACCTTTCATCAGAATTATCCATGAACAACTCACTGGACCAAGAATTTTGCTCACCTCCTGCTGGAAATTTCAGTGAGAACTATATTTTTAAAGATTGCTCTGATGTCTATTTTATAGAATATTTATGCCGATGACTGCTCTAGTGTCTATGGCGGTGAGAAGCCATGGCATAAACGTTTGAAATTTCAAGGTCAATATATGCAAGTAGTTATCTGTACTTCTTAAAATCTGTGCAGAAAAGCCTTATATCCACTTTTTTTTACTTACAGTGACATGTGTCACAGAGTAATTCAGCATTTCTCAAAGATGCTGTTAAACATTAGTTGGACATGTGAACTTTTAGACTAATGGGTAAAACTGCTCCCACAAGTAAATTCCAGTCAGGAATTGACAAAAAGATTAATAACACAGAACACAGAACATAGAACAATGCAGCGCAGAACAGTCCCTTTGGCCCTCGATGTTGTGCCGACCTGTGAACTAATCTAAGTCCGTCCCCCTACACTATTCCATCATTATCTATATGCCTATCCATGGACTGTTTAAATGCCCCTAATGTGGAATAAATAGAAACAAAGTTACCAATAAATTGAAAATAGAAATTTGATTCAATATAAAAAAAATCTGCTTAACAGTTAAATCACCTAAGTAGGAATTTCTTCAAAAGATTAGATTTAATTGATTAAGTCTAGCAAAATCTTAGACTACATATACATGAAAATGTGAAATGTCTTAGAAAACAGTAAAAGGTGCAGCTTGAAGCAATTTTTTTTTATTTTTAGCACATAGATGTCTGAGATAGGCAGAAATATTATTCAACAGACTGTAAAGTTTGCCCACAAGCAATTAAACCTTATATAAACAAAGCTAGTCTGTTTAGTTGTAATACTGGCTGAAGCAATGTATGACAATGTTAATTTATTCTCCCCTTAATGTCAGAAATCAAGTGCTA